>NC_133502.1:27610000-28860000 GCF_049354715.1 Callithrix jacchus
GGAAAATAATGTGCCAAGCCTGATTCATACAATGCATTTTCAGGGAGTCTTAAGCTATTTAGTTTAAACTCTAAATTGAAAAGCAGAGGAAAGAAATCTTTCAACTGCTAAGTGGATAATATAGTTTATAATTTGTAAACCATTTCCTTTATTTCAGTCTTGCTGACTTTCCCTAACACACTGGATCTCACTGCACACCCACTGCCTCCTAAATTATCAAAGAAAAAAATGGGTCTATAGCATTCCCAAACAATATTCTTGCTCCTTTTTTGTTCATTCACAATGTAACTGATATTTGTAGGTAGTGCATGGAACAAATCAAAAGATTTAACAAACTCGACCGGTGAAATAAGGTAGTTGGAAACCCGGTTTATAACCTAGATATTTAGTGAAAAATAAATATGAAATGATGTTCCCTTTCTAATATAATTATATATTATTTGATGAATTTACTATTAAATGCTGAATGGCCTGGAATAAAAGCAGTTTAATCTGCAGAGAGATCGATTTGCTGTTGCACTGCACGCTGAGGCAACCCTGCAATAATAATAATAATAAACCCTACAGTAATAATCATAGCCATTGAGGAAATAAAGCATTATTCTTTTACCTTGGACAAGCAACAGGGTCAAGAAATTCACAACCTCAGAATTTTTTTTAAGAGAAAAAAAGGTGTCACGTGTTCTCTGCCCCACAGATTCAAACATCCTATTACTTCTATTACCGTTATCATCATCCTTACTGAATATTTCTATTACAAGACAGACACGTGACAGGCGAAGGCTCCACTTTACCCACCACCAATCTCCATCAGCACTCTCATCTCGGGGTGCCTCGGTGAGGACCGAGGAGAAATACTTGGGTCAAAGAAGGCTTTGGACCACTTTTAGATCAGTCTGCTGGAAACCGTAGTGTGAGCGCTATGATAATTGAGACTGGGTTTGATAATCTCTTACATGTTCCCAAATCAAAGCCACTTTGAGGTTTAAGAAAGACAACCGCAGGTGAAGGCCTTCCTCTTTCCACGAGCTGGGCCTTTCCTTTGCAGGATTTAGACCCGCGGCTGTGACCCGGTCCCGAGGCCCCGCCTTTCATTCGGGTTAGTTGGCCCCGCGCAGTTCACGCAGTTTTTTCAGTTCTTAGGCAACTAGCTCGTGGGAGACTCGCTCCAGAAAAGCGTGGGCCAGATCATTCTTTTGCGATTCAACAAACTTTTTCAACATGTTATTCAGGAACTAGATTCCAGATAGATCTTGTCGTGCTACACCTTCCTAGAAATTCCTTTTCCAGAGGAAGAAGACCCGGGTTGGGAAGAGTGCGTGACTATTACCCCAGGCTCATTAAAAGACCCACCCCAAAAAAGTTTAAGGCTGGTACGAAACAAGGCTAAGGAGCCAAGCGCACACAAATACTCCCCCTTTACCCGAATTGAGGGGCCTGGTCTGTGAAGGCCCTGGCTGCAAGAGGGGGCACCCGAGAACTTCAGTGCGCGTCGCGGCCGAGAAGAGATGTGGGGTGGGGTGGGGGTGGGGTTACTGAGCCGCCTGATCCTTGCAGGAGAACCTGTAGGAGCCCTCGGAGGGTCTCTCCTGCGTCCATGGGAACTCCCCTCCTTTTCAGTACTCTGGTGAGCTGAGGGTGATGCGCCGGCCTCGCGCTCAACTTTCCCCTTCCCTGCAGGCTGGGAGTTGGCCGGTGAGGGCAGAGGAGGAGCTGGGTCTCCACCGCGCCCCTGTAAAACTGGCCAAGGGCTGCGTTCCTCTTCCCAACCCCTGACGATTCTTCCTAAGTCTTCGCTTTTCAACCCAATCCTTAATCATTCGGAGCGCGCGGGCGGGGAGCGGCGAGGAGGGCGAGCTCTGGGTTCGCCGCCGCCGCCGCCGCCGCCGCCGCGCGCGCGCGCGCTCAGGAAGCGGCGTGGCTGTCACCCCCTCCCGGGCCTCCTCCCCCCCTCCTTCCTGCTTTGCTCCCCCTCCTTCCTCCCCTCCTCCCCGCTCTGCCGCCCGCGCCCAGTGTATCTACTCCCTCCCACGTCACTTGCCAGCGCGCCATGCAAATCACCGCCGCCGCCGGCTCCCATTGGCCACGGCGCGCACATTTAATGGCAGCCCGGGCCCGGCGTATGGCTGCTGGGCCCCGCGCGCCGCCGGCCCCGCGTGCGCCTCCGCTCCGAGCGCACGGCCCCGGGCAGGCAACGGGCAGCCCGTCCCGGGCTCGGCGGCCCCAGCTCTCCGGCCCATTCCGCAAGCCCGCGCTCCTCCCGCTGTCCTCGGACCCCTCCCTGGCTGCACCGTAATAGCCCCCCCCCGGGCCCCCCTGCGCCCCCCCCCGGCGCCTGGCTCCCCCCGGGCACCTGGGAACAGCACATGCCCAGCGCACGCGGTGCGCCGCCCAGCTAGAAGTTGCAGCCCCCGAGTTGGAGGCCGCTGAGGATTGATCACAGGGGGAAGGAGACAGCGCGCGGCGGCGGCGGCCGGCGAGGAGGAGACAGCGCACCCCCGGCCGGGCCCAGCGCGAGGCTCCTGGCCCCGCAAGTGGAGCGGCAACTTGGCCAAGACTGCACCTGTTTGCTCCGCTTCGCCGAGGGCGCCTGGGCTGCGGTGGCGGCGAGGACTGCGACCCCGACTGTCGGCCTCTTTGGCAAGTGGTTTGTGCACCGGGAGAAACTTTAAACCTGCGAGCCGAAGCGGCGCCGAGTGCGTGTTTCTGCTTCTTTTTGTTGTCCTTGCCTCCACTCCTACCCATTCTTCTCTCTGCTAGGACCCCCCCGCCCCCGTCTCGCTCCGTTCGAACTCCTCTCTGTCTACCCCCCAACCCGGCCGTCTATGCGCCAGGCCCCCTCCTCGCGGTGCCGGTGAACCCGCCAGCCGCCCCGATGTACAGCATGATGATGGAGACCGACCTGCACTCGCCCGGCGGCGCCCAGGCCCCCACGAACCTCTCGGGCCCCGCCGGGGCAGGCGGCGGCGGCGGCGGAGGCGGGGGCGGAGGCGGGGGCGGCGGCGGGGGCACCAAGGCCAACCAGGACCGGGTCAAGCGGCCCATGAACGCCTTCATGGTGTGGTCCCGCGGGCAGCGGCGCAAGATGGCCCAGGAGAACCCCAAGATGCACAACTCGGAGATCAGCAAGCGCCTGGGCGCCGAGTGGAAGGTCATGTCCGAGGCCGAGAAGCGGCCGTTCATCGACGAGGCCAAGCGGCTGCGCGCGCTGCACATGAAGGAGCACCCGGATTACAAGTACCGGCCGCGCCGCAAGACCAAGACGCTGCTCAAGAAGGACAAGTATTCGCTGGCCGGCGGGCTCCTGGCGGCCGGCGCGGGCGGCGGCGGCGCGGCCGTGGCCATGGGCGTGGGTGTGGGCGTGGGCGCGGCGGCCGTGGGCCAGCGCCTGGAGAGCCCGGGCGGCGCGGCGGGCGGCGGCTACGCGCACGTCAACGGCTGGGCCAACGGCGCCTACCCGGGCTCGGTGGCTGCGGCGGCGGCGGCCGCGGCCATGATGCAGGAGGCGCAGCTGGCCTACGGGCAGCACCCGGGCGCGGGTGGCGCGCACCCGCACGCGCACCCCGCGCACCCGCATCCGCACCACCCGCACGCGCATCCGCACAATCCGCAGCCCATGCACCGCTACGACATGGGCGCGCTGCAGTACAGCCCCATCTCCAACTCGCAGGGCTACATGAGCGCATCGCCTTCGGGCTACGGCGGCCTCCCCTACGGCGCCGCGGCCGCCGCCGCCGCCGCCGCGGGCGGCGCGCACCAGAACTCGGCCGTGGCGGCGGCGGCGGCGGCGGCGGCCGCGTCGTCGGGCGCCCTGGGCGCGCTGGGCTCGCTGGTCAAGTCGGAGCCGAGCGGCAGCCCGCCTGCCCCTGCGCACTCGCGGGCGCCGTGCCCCGGGGACCTGCGCGAGATGATCAGCATGTACTTGCCCGCGGGCGAGGGGGGCGACCCAGCGGCGGCCGCGGCGCAGAGCCGGCTGCATTCGCTGCCGCAGCACTACCAGGGCGCGGGCGCGGGCGTCAACGGCACGGTGCCCCTGACGCACATCTAGCGCCGCCGGGACGCCGGGGACCCTGGGCGGCGACTCCCAAGCTCGCGGCCCGCCCCTGTGCGGCCTGGCTTTTGTACAGACGTTTCCAGGCTCTGGTCAAAAGGAAAACGCTGGAGACGGACGCCCGGTGGCGCGTGTCGCCAGCTCACCTTCCCCGGAGCTCTGGGCGACCGCTGGGCGCTGACACCAGACTTGCGTTTTAGACTGAACTTCGGTGTTTTCTTGAGACTTTTTGTACAGTATTTATCACCTGCGGAGGAGGCAGAAAGCGTTTTCTTTGCTCGAGGGGACAAAAAAGTCAAAACGAGGCGAGAGGCGAAGCCAACTTTTGTATCCCGGCCGGCGCGTTCACTTTCCCTGGCGTCGCTTCATGACGGCGCCGACAGCCTGAGCCCGAGTGACGCGGAGCTCGTCGCATTTGTTATAAATGTAGTAAGGCAGGTCCAAGCACTTACAAGTTTTTTGTAGTTGTTTCCGCTCTTTTGGGTTGGTTTGTTAATTTATACAAAGAGATTACCACCACCATCCCCTCCTTAAGGCGGCGGAGTTATATTCTGGGTTTTGTAAAACTTTCTGTATCTGACCATTTCCATTTTTTTTTTTTTTTTGGTTTTGTATGATTTCTTGTAAATGCATTGTGAAAATTTTATTTTAGGCGTTGCAATGCGGGGAGGAGAAGTCAGATTATGTACATAGTTTCCTAAAAAGCCTTTCTTCTAAAACGGAAAAAGACGCCCGCCCCCAAAATGTTTTGACTCAATAAATTTAACAGAGAAAGCCCATTTCCCCATAAATTTGGAACATGCTATTTTTATATGCATGTTCTATGAGTTCAAAATGCAATTAGGAAATCTGAAAGGGAAATCATCTGTATGAACTAAAAGTAAGGGAACCCCGGGGAATGGGGCGGGGGGAATAGGATTTTCAAGGAAGAGAAGAAAGTTAAAACCTATAGGTTATTTTGTAGGACTGAAGTATTACCACGGGCCGAGAAATAATTAAAACTATCTTCTGCTCGGGCGGTTGGGGTGGCTGCGCGTTCGTTACCTTGCTGCAAGCGGGGCGCCTTCCACCTGACTGGGCTTCTGCGCCACTGTTCGGTCCAGAGGAGAAAGGAGGAAGGGAAGACCCCAATGGCGGGACCCGGGACCAGGCCTTGGATGAGGGACAAAGACCAGGGCAGGTCACGGGTTTCCCAATTCCCCATCAGTCAAAATTTCGAGCAGAATTTATCTAAGTGTGTTTCCAGGAAACAAAATCGCTGAACCAAAATGTGATGCAGCCGAGCCCCCTCTGTCCACCCGCTACCCCTCCCTCTGGCTTCTTTCTCCTGAGAAAACGGGCGAAATCATTGTGTTGGATTCTCATACACACAGAGAAATATCGACCATCACCCTCCCCTGCGTGAACTGGGATGCAAGTTGCTAACCGACGTGAACGCAGAATGCCTTGTTCATTACTCTTGACGAGATCTTGAGGTTGTTTGATGCTTTAAATTTTTTAATTATATTTTTTTCTAGGTGTTTATTGGTACATTGCAGTTTTTTTCTGAAATTTAAAGTTTTCTGTAAAACTTTGTCTTCAAGTAATCTGACAGCATTAAATATTGCATTTACAAGTTATACTGTAGCAAATACATTTAAAAATTAATCACAACATTAAGATGAAATTATATTTTTGAAAAAAAAAAAACCACTTTAAGTCCTGATGGAAATAGGTTGATTTCAGCAGCCTTAGGCTTCCCCCTCGTTTTCTCAACACCTTTAATTGTCCTGGAGCGAGTACGGACTGTCCATCCAAAAGTGGGCCTATGCTGTCAGTTTAGTGAGAACTGAATTCAGCCTACATCTGAGAACAGCTCTAAGTTTAATGCTAATCTGACAATTGACATGTGTAATTTTGGGGAGTCATTCTGATAAGTTTGCTTAAACCACTCATTCGTTAAAGTGATTGCAAAAAAACTTCAAGAATGATGTCCACTGCTTTCTAACAATAAAAGCCCCCATTTCTTTTTCTTCATTTTTCTTTCTTTTAACTATTTGATCCTTTCTGAAGCAGTTGTTTCTAGAAGTGTCTGTGTGCCCATGGATGGCTGAGCAGCATTACGACTTAGTCTGGGAAAGGGCCTTCCCAATCCCCTCTGGGAGTTGCTTTGAAAAATTCTATAATGCTTGTTCTGTTAACTCACTGGGACCTTAAGGATTTTCTCTGAAATATACAGACTTAAAGGACTCTCTCTGAGGTTCTTTGGCGTCTACTCCTCAGTCTGGCCCCTATGTTCGCCTGTGTGTACCCTGGAGTTTCTGTGTGCAATTGTTGGCATCTGGGTCTTGGCTAACGTTAGGATGTGGGCCCCACTTTAGAGCCACAGACTATGAAAAGTTGAGTTAGTGCGCCCGGGACGCCAGGCAAGCGGCCTGTGTCTCCCCGGAGGATGGTCTTACAGATTGGCATTAGGCAAGTGCTTCATGCAGTCAGTGAAATAGCCAATGCCAGGTGCTCCAGCCATCTTCCTTCCTTGTTTTATTGATTAGAGCAGCATGGACAAAAGCAAATAGAAATTTTTAATGACTTATTAAAAAATATCACAGGGTTGGGGGGAGGGCAAAGAAATTAGCTGAGATTCATCTCTGGATTGAAAATCTATCCCCCTTTCCCTGCCCCCAGCAGTGTCTCTCCGACTAAAATTAGTGGAGAAAAGATTACACTAGGCCCCGAGACAACTGCGGGTGCAGCGCTTGGACAAGGTAACACTCCTCGTATTCACGGAGTGAAATACTGTGTGATGATAGTTATTATATTATATGACGGCTTCATTCACTTCCCGAATCACAGGGTGGTGCTTCCGTCGCTTAGTCCAATTATGTTAGCAAGCCGCGTAGAGAAGGCGGACAGGAGTCTTTGAGGCCTGGGGAAAGTTTGCAGCAGTTCCAGCGGGGACGACGGTGTGACTTGTAAATCCGCCATTGCGCTCGGCCCTGCCCTCCACACCGGGGGTAGGAGGGTTCGCTGGAGGGTTTTCCGTTTTGGTTTGTTTGTTTAAGCCTTGTTTTGTTTTTCAATTCCTCGGCCCCTTTGTTGTCGAAATTTTGACACCCCCCTTCCCCGGAGAAACCCACTAGTACTAGATGAATTAGTTTGAGAGAAGACTCGCGCACAGCGGCCTGATCTGCAGATGCGCGTCGGGAGCGTGACTGATAGGTCTATTAAAATCACGCGTGTGGGAGAACGGCACTCACGCTCCCGCGTGTCATTTCCCGGCAAAGACCCGGCACCGCAGATTTCTGTCTCCAGAAAATTCCGGTTAATTCAAGAAACCCGCCCCGGGACGTGTGTCCCCGGAAGGCGCGCTCCGGGCCGGCCCGGGCTCTAGCGTCCCCCGGACCCCATCCGGCTTGGGCCCACTCCCGCCTCCGCCCCACCCACGCTCTGCCTGTGCCCCGGGGCTGAGTCCTTGGAAACTGCAAGTGGAAAGCAGACTTGGCCTTGGCTGGTCTCTCTTTCCAGCCTAATTGGCGAGATTGAAAGGCCCGGCCAGATGGGGAGGAGTGAGCGGCCCCGTAGCGAGAAGGGGGGACTGGGTGCCCCCCGAGTCCGGCGGGGTGGGGCGGTGTCAGGACAGAGCGAGGGCGGGGGGGCAGGTGGGGGACGCAGGGACCCCTCACCCTTCCTCCGCTCCCGCCCCGGGCGGGGCCTCGGGACCACCTCCCAGCATCTGAGGGCGAGCACTCTCCTCCCGCTTCCTCCCAGCCTCGGCTGTTCTTCCCTCCCTCGGTCTCTCCCTTCTCCCTCCCCGGCGGTTCCTCTCCAGCTGCGCGCCCTCCGGGAACCCGCTCCACCCGCCCCAGAAGGAGCGGAGCGGCGTCCGCTGCTGGTCCCGACGGGTCCCGTCCGGGCGGGGGTGGCCGGGCCTCTTCGGAGTCTCGGGCCTCCGGGGCGCACCCCGCTGCCTGGGCCTCAAAGTTGCCCTTTCTCCGGCTCTGCCCGCGGCTGAGCCCCGCACACCGCGCCTCTGCCCTTCGGGTCCCGGGGCTCTGCCCTCCCTCCCAGCCCCCGCCATCCACTCCCACCTCCCCTCCCGTCGCAACGCCGCCATCACCGCCCTCCGACTCCCACCCCGAGACGCGTCTCCGACACCGGCCTCTCGGCGAGGCCCGGCCTTCTCTTTGTCTCTGAAGCTCGGCCGCCCCGTCCTTCCCCCGCCGAGGCCCGCGCGCGGCTCCCCTCTCAGTCCCTCTCTGGCCCCTGGGGGCCCAGCCTGAGCGTCGGGGCGGGGAGGGCCAGGTGTCGGGGCGGCCCGTGCTCCCCCCACTTGCCCCTCATTCCTTCGGCAGCGTCCCCGCAGCGTCGGGGCGGGAGGGCGTGGGGGTCCCCGGGCGCCCCGGGAGCCCATCTCCCTCCGGTCCACGCCGGGGCCTGGAGGCCAGGCGGGGTGTCAGCCGCCGGTGGGGGGCGAGTGGAGATTAAGATGACTGATGCGAGGGACGGGGCCGAGGGTTTTGTGTAAAAGAGAGCAGGATTAGCGGAGAGAAGTGCTGACCCGGGGTCAGCCGCAAGTCAAACCCTTTTACACTCAGCCGGCGGAACCGGCACGTCTCGGGCTGGACGGCAACAAGTGGGCAAGAGGGAGGAGGAGGGGAGGTAGGGCCCGGCCGGGTCCCCGGCGATGGGGGGAGGGGACCAGGGAGGGGGAGGGGACGCGGCCGCAGCGCCCCAGGCCCCTGGCTTCCTGGGAGCGGGGGCGGGGGGAGCGCGCCCGCGAACTAGAGACCCGAACTAGTGCGGGTCTGGGGCCTGCAGGGCGTGCCTGGCTGCCCTCCCCCGACTCCATCTCCTCCGTAAACACCTGCCTTTTCCATTACCCGGGGCTGCTTCGGCTGCTCCGCTGGAGGGAGGACTGGAGAGAACGCTGCCCTCGCTCTCAGCCCCAGAGGCTCTGTTTTAGAAATTCTTTCTTAATTTCCATAAGAAACAAAAAATCTCAGACAGGCCTGGCTCCGCTCCCGGACCCCGCGTCCCCAGGCTCTCCAGGAATCTGCGCCTTAGCTGAGCTTCTTCGCAGCCCCCGACCTGTTTCTGGGGGGCGTGTGTGACGCAGAATCGGGGTATAAAGTATCAAGACTGTTTATCACTAGACTGGCTTCTCCACCCGGGCAGAGCTGCGACTCCTGGGCGTTGCGCGTGGCGTTTTTCATAGCTGAGGGAAAGCCGCAGCTCCGCGGGAAAGGAGTGAAAACCGGAGTGTGGGTGAAGAGGAGGGGGAGGTCAGGGGGCAAGGAAAGAAAGCAGATGGATTAATCTTCCTTAGCAACCAAGCTGGGAATTTGTGCTGAAAGTACAACCCAAGAGTTTTAACATGAAAAACGCATGAAGAACCCAAGCAAGTGATAGATCCAAAGACGGGAAAAGATCATCTATTTTGACAGTAAAAATAAAAGGAACGGGATTGCCATGTTTTTGTCTAAATTACTTTTCATCCGCCGACATGAAACACCAACACTAAAACACAGAGGGCAAAGCAGTTTTTAAAACAACACAAAACAAGCATCTCTGAGTGACCTGTCCGCAGCTCGCCCTGGGGGACAGAGCACTGGTGATAAACGGGTTCTGAGTTCAAAATCAAGTCACAGCTGCTTGGCAAGTTGCTAAGCGTGACTTGTGGGAAAATCGCGTCTGGGAGAGAAACGCTGGACCTTGTGAGTAATTCCCAGTGCCCGGTAGGCAGCTGGCCAGGCTGTAATTGCCCTCGGCCACTTCAGAGCAACCGTGTGGCTGCATTGAAGACGTTGTTTGTGGAGAGCAGCAGGTCATCACATGCAAAGCCTTGAAATAGTCAGCCAGTCAAATCAGTGGAAAAAATCCGCTTTTGTTAGATTTTGCAGTTTCAGGAATTAGGCATTCACTGCAGAGCTGCAGTTTTGAGAAATTGCAATGTCAGGCATGTTCCCAATGGGGAAATATTGTGAGTGTGGAGGAACGTGAGATGGGGTTTGACAATGGGGAGACTGACAAGAGTCATCACCCAGACATTGTTTTCTCTCCGAGCACCCCGGAAATGCTAACGAGAGATGATATTTAGTGGTAGCAGCAGCGCTCCATGCTAGTCCTATGCACTCCTCAGACGCAGAAACAGTCTTAGGCAGCCAAGGAACTGACCTGGGATTTCCAGGGCGGAGGTGCCCTCCAGGTACCTAAAACCTGTCAATGGTAGACTAGCAGTGTCAAGATCAACCTGAAAAAATTCAAAGCAGAGGTCAACTTACATTTTCATTCCAAGTAACAGAATAGAAGGAAAGCAGGTGAGCATATTTTAACCTCAGAAAGGATTTAGCAACCTCGTGCTTTAAGTAATTCAAACTCTGTGGGAACTTTCAGTGAGTGGAAAAGCCTGAACTTCGGTGGTGAGTGTCCAGGTAGATGCAGAAGCAGAAGTCAGTTCTTTGTGTTAGAAATTGAACTGCAGAATGAAGCTTCTCCTTGTAAAAACTAGCCGTTTGCATTTTCACAGTGTCATCATGCTGGTCACAGATTAGCTCTTTGTCCTTGGGCAAATGTCCTTACCTCTGATTCCATTTCCTCAGATGTAAAACAGAAATTATAAAACCAGCTTCACAGGGACACATCATCTAAGATTCGTGCAGTGCCCAGGAAATAAGCAAATAGGAAGCACTCCATCAAGGACCCCGAGTCAGCTCAGGGCACGTCCAATGGACGACTGGGACAGTGAGTGCCACATCTGGCCTAGGTAGGAAACAATGGAAGCTGTACAAACCACAGTCCTTCCGTGTGTCCATATTAATCACGATTTCTCTTTAAAGTTGCTTGACAGTTGTGACATTCATTCTTTCATCTGTTCAACACGCATTTATTAGGAGTCCATTACGTGTTCAAGTTGAGTATGAGCACATGCTATGTGTCCAGCCTGTGTCCATGTGCTGAGGATGTGAAGATCAGCCCTATCGGGCTCACCATCTGGCGGGTGACACTAATGATCACACAGGCAGTATGATGTCAGTGGTTATGGCTGTGTGACAGGGGCCCATGCCAGATGCTCAGGCAGGGTGCTCTTGCCCAGTGTGTGAGAACCAGGGAAGGTTTCACAGAGGAGGTAAAGCCACGCTGGAGCCCGTGACTTCCTGGTGCTCTGATAAACACTCCCTCGGGTGGTCTTCCTGTGAGACTTGCACGTTGGGTGTTCTTTATCGATAGATGCAGATTGCAGTGTAAATTTGAACAGATTATATATGATAACTGCTTTGTTTTTTAATGAATGATTGCTTCAGATTGGTCTTGGTGGTCAAAGATGGAAACTTAGAGGTTTACAAGGGTGATGGTCTTTCAGCTTCAAGGTGCATGGGATCACTGGGAGAGCTGGCTCCAAATTCAGGTTCTCAGACTCAGTGCCGCTGGGAGGCTGCTTCTGGGGTTCCAGTGGGCCTCAAGGGTCTGCCCTTTCCCAGGCACACTTGGGGAGATTTTGAGGCCAATCCTGGATGACACTTGGGAAACCTGTGTTAGGAGATGGTGCTTTTTTTTTTTTTTAATGGTAAGTAGCTACTAAGGCTGTTTCTAGATCATTTAAATCTGAGTAGCTATTTATTATTTATAAAGTGCTCTCATTTAATTGTTCAATTTAGATGATTTTTGAAAAAAATTAAATGAGTGGAAGGAGAAAATAATTTTTTTGAGCTGGATTATGAGAATCTTCCTAATAGAAAATACCGAAGTACTGATTCTGTTTCCGTTTTCCTGCGGGTTGTGTCAGCTGCCTGTAAATACACCCTGACTCTTCTGAAGAGCAGTTGGGGGAACGGAGGAAGCAGAAACCACACATCCATTTTTGCTTTAAAGACAGGATGAGGAAAAGGACTACACAAAGTCACATACTGCATCTAACCGGTTCTAACTGCGACACACTGATCTGTTGTAAGTAGACTGGCTCCGTGCAATGCTTACGAACACAACATGGGCCCAAACACTCTTGTTATTGAGCGTTATTTTAAGGGCCTTTGAAAAGTCAGAGAAGGACCATGTAATAGCACCACAAAAGGGTTGAATTGCTTTTGTCCAACAGATCATAACTATAGTAATGATGATGATATGTTATCTAGCTACTGAATTTCTCAGTAGTATCATCTGTAAAATGGGAAGATCTTGTTAAAAAGGCTTGATACATTAAGTACTTTAAATTTCTTTGAGAGGAAGGGGTTATACCAATAGAAGGGGCTAAACAATAAACTATTGTGTATCAACAGTGTTTTATATACACAGCATTGAATCGCATTATGGATGTTCCCGTACTGCCGTTCATAATGCAGACAGCATTCACTGTATTTATAGATACAGATACAGATTAAGGGATGGCTGTGGAAGACCTCATTCTCTGTTTGAAGAGCATGTAAGAAAAACTAATTTTAAATGAGAGAATTTTAAAAATGCTTTTAATTTAAAATGTTTATTTAGAAAAGTTTTATATTTTAGTTTTTCAAACAGAATACTGCTTTAAATATGTTCTTAATTTTTAAATACTGAGTGAAATTTGGATAACAATCAAGGTATCCACTTACTTTGGAATTATATAAAGTTCTTGACATGTTTTAACCAACACTTTATCATTTGAAAATGAATATATCACCTGTAGCAACTATTTGCAGAAAAATAAAATTATATTTAAAATCGCAGCTCAAATTAAAAAATGCAATTGCATTAAGATATAACAGATACAAAACAGATCATTTTAAATCAATCTATAAACTAAAATCTCAATACCAATTTGAATAACATGTTTTTACTTAATTTGAACCGGTTCTGATGATATTAAATTAGGTTTGAGAAAAGTAGAACATTTGCAATAACATTTTAAGGTGATTTGTTCACTCAAGGATTTTTTTCAAAACTTAACCAAATAAGGGCTAATGCAGCCTGCTTGCCCCTGCACCCTCGCCACAGCAGGTCCTCAGGGGGGTGGACCAGCCTGCCCTCCCTGGGATGTGTCCTCAGGAAGTGGCGCTCCTGGGGCAGGGCAGGCGGAGGCAGGCCCACCCCCATCACCAGGCCTCTCTGACGGCTAGACTCTTTCAGTTTTCATTTCCAGCATTGGCACAGCGCTGGGCACAGAGCAGAGGGGCAATATAGACGGAGTTGGATTCAGTAGAGCAGGGCAGAAGCAAACCTCCCAGAGCCAGCTCAGGGAAAGGCCCGGGTCGGCCCAGGGAGTGCCTCTGTCCCTGTGGACGTGTGGCCAGCCAGTCCTCATGATGGGCCGTGCACCCCAGAGGCCCTGTCACAGAACACCAGAACCTCAGTCATTGCCCAGCTGAGGCTGCTGCTGCTGCTGCAGTTATTGAGACGCAGAAAGCACAGTCCAGCTCCCAGAGATGAGGTGCTGGAAAGGGAGCCAGATAAGCAGATGCTCCTGCTGCGTCAGGGGGCCAGGGCGTGGACCCCTCCTCAGTGGCAGGAGAGCTGGGGAGGGTGTGGAGCTTCTGCGGGAGGAAGCCCTGGGCGTCTGAGCAAGGTCAGCCCTGGACCTGGGACCTGGAGCTTGCCAGCTCTGCAGCATTCACATGGGGTGTGGCGAGGAATGCTCGTCGGCTGTGCTGCTGTGCTGTCTTGTTGTATTGCTGCACTATGTTGTGTTGTATTGTGCTGTGCTCTGTTGTTCTGTTGTGTTGTGTTGTACTGTGTTGTGTCGTGCTGTGCTGTTTTGTTGTACTTGTTGTCTTTTGCTGTGCTGTATTGTGCTGTGCTGTCTGTTGTGTTGTGTGTTGTCCTGTGCTGTGTGCTGTGTTATATTGTGCTGTGCTGTATTGTGCTGTGTGCTGTGTGTGGCGTTGTGTTGTGCTGTGCTGTGTGCTGTGTGTTTTGTTAAATTGCGCTGTGTTGTGTTGTGCTGTGTGTTGTGTTATATTGTGCTGTGCTGTATTGTGCTGTGCGTTGTGTTGTGCTGTGCTGTGTTATATTGTGTTGTACTGTATTGTATTGTTTGCTGTGTGTGGCTTTGTGTTGTGCTGTGCTGTGTGTGTTTTGTTGTACTGTGTGTTGTGTTGTGCTGTGCTGTGTGCTGTGTGTTGTGTTATATTGCGCTGTGTTGTGATATATTGTGCTGTGTGTTGTTAAATTGTGCTATGTGTTGTGCTGTGCTGTGTGTTGTGTTATATTGTGCTGTGTTATACTGTATTATATTGTATTGTATTGTGTGTTGTGTGTCGTGTTGTTGTTTTGTGTTGCGCTGTGCTGTGCTGTGTTGGGTCCTATCCTATTAAGATAAGGTGCACAGGACTGGTTGAGGCACGTGGAAGGAGCAGATCAGGCAGGGAACAGGCAGCCTCACTCCCTGCCCCAGACTGAAACCAGAACTGTGAGGGACCCTGCTGGGCCACACTCCAGCTTTGTCATGGAGCCATCAGAAGGCTTCTGCGGGCTCCCATGAGATGCAGTGAGACAGGATCTTGATGTGGAAATAGGTCCACAGCTCATCCATCCCACCCGCTCTGCCTCCTGTGCCAGTTAGGATTCCACTTTGCACCCGCCCTTGCTGCAGTGTGGATTTCACTGTGTTACGTGCTTGGATATTTGAAATATACAAAACTTGCAATATAGTGTTCTGATCAGAATGATTGGTGTCAACACAGTGCAGGAGGAGCAAATCTGCCCCTTCCCGGTGACAGGATGGTGCCTCACAACCCACCCCAGCCTGGTCCCCAACACCTGTGGTTTCTCAAACTGTGAGCCAAGGCACCCCAGAGCTCCGCAGGCTCAGGATAGCTTTAAATTCAGAGAGAAACAGCAATGCGGGCCAGTCCCAGGCCCTGTGAGCAGCTCTAGACTCCCGGGGCGAACTTGCAGCTACACCCTTCTGGGTGACAGCATATATTTGTGAAACTGGGTTCTTGACACTTGCTGTGTCAAAAGCAATTCCTGTGGGAAACATGGTGCAGAACAGGAGATGCAGAGTTGGGCGGAAGAAGATGCAGGGCTGGAGAGGTGGGGAGCTCAAGACAGCCACGTGCAGACTGCCAGGACGGAAGCCTGCTGTGCAACAAGTCAGGAGAAAATATGACTTTTCATTTCAATCTATATGTGTCCTTTTAAAAAATGGCTGCTGCATTATTTGAACAGAAATACATATTAAGTTGTTTGAACTTTTTAACAAACAGAATAGTTAGGCATTTCAGCTTGGAACACTAAAAATCCCTGGGGTGCTAAGGGTGTTATGAAAACTTACAGTATTCAAATTGATATTGAACTGGTAGCCTGCAGATTGACATAAAATTATCTATTTTTTCCTACATTTTCTGTTTATGCACTTATACCATTCAATCGAAGCTGTGGCTTTAAATACAATTTTAGCTTTTTGCAAATAGTTTCTACAGGGGATATGTTCGTTTTAGAACAATAAAGTGTGGCTTAATTATTTTAAGAGTTTTATATAATTTTCCTTAGTGCGGATAATTTGTTTTGTTATCCAAATTTCCTAGTCAGTATTTTAGAATTGAGACTACATTTCTAGTAGTAGTCTCAGTTTAAAGACTGAAATAAATGATTTTTTTTAATGAGCAAGAAAGCTTTTACGTTAACATCTTACTCAGATTAACATAACCAAATTTAAATCTATGCAAGTCAGACAGAATTAGAGATGGCAGAATGCTAGCATGTGCACTCCCGTGCCGCGGAGCTTCTAAAGCGTGTCCATCAGCTTGTCGCCTATTTTAGTCACAGATGCTCCCCAGGCAGGGATTTCTACAAACTTTCCAAAGAAGATGCTTAGTCTAATGTTTTGACCGTCACCAAAACTGCTCTAGGAGTTACTCTAGATTCTACCTTTCTATTTCATTTCATCAACTCTCCTAGAAACAATTTTCTTTCTTTTTCGGTTCAGAGTTTTCTTCTCTCTAAACCATCAGGTTCCAGTGTCTATAGTTCTGAATGTCAGGGGTGGCTATGCGGGAAAGTTTACGTGTCCCATCAGCAGCAAGACTTCAATAATACGTGATAGTGACAGAAATGACCAGTCAAATCCATGAGCAAAAGCAGAAGTCCACAAAGCAGAAAAGTCGGTACCAAGTGATCACTGGCACCCTGAAACCAAAACTCATTAAGCTTTTTATTTTTTTGAATAATTATTGCTGGAGTGAGGTGACACATCACTGCTCACTGCAGCCTCCGGGGCCTGAGTGGTCCTCCCACCTCAGCCTCCTGAGTGGCTGGGACCACAGGCACATACCACCACACCCGGCTAACTTAAAAAATTTTGTTTGGCCAGGCACGGTGGCTAATGCCTGTAATCCCAGCACTTTTAGAGGCCAAGGCAGGCGGATTATGAGGTCAAGAGATCAAGACCTGGCTACATGGTGAAACCCCACCTCTACTAAAAATACAAAAACTAGCTGGACGTGGTAGTGTGTGCCTATAGTCCTATCTACCCAGGAGGCTGAGGCAGGAGAATCACCTGAACCCAGGAGGCGGAGGTTGCGGTGAGCCGAGATCACACCACTACACTCCAGCCTGGTGACACAGTGAGACTCTGTCTCAAAAGAAAAAACGTTTTTTGTTTGTTTGTTTGTTTGCTTTGTAGAGACAAGATCTTGCTATGTTGCCCAGGCTGGTCTCAAACTCCTGGGCTCAAGTGATCCTCCTGCCTCAGCCCCAAAATGTGCTGCGATTATAGGCATGAGCCACCACGTGTGGCCAAAGGCATCTTGTTATTTTAAAATTTACTTTCTTCTTTTTTCATTTTTGAGTCAAATTGAGAAAGACCGAGAAAAATATGGGGCAGTGATTAGAGCCGGCAGTGAACAACAGCAAGCAGGTAATTGACATTTGGCCGGTATTTCATTGGACCCCAATTTGAGCAAAAAATAAAAGGCGTCAGGCTTCCTTACCTGTTGTTACCCACGCTCACTGAAAAGACGTACAAATCACCTGAAACAACCTCATTCCTGCTGAAGTCAAACCCTGTGCTGTGGTCACTGAATTGCATTTGTATCAGACGTGATTAAATATTTTGGTTGTATGCATTTATCACAATGACTGGACCGTAGCAACAAAGACTGTAATTCAGGCCAAGAAATACGTGGAACATTAAGGACATTATCAGGAGCAAGGGACAACCTACAAGCTAGAAGTGAATCCAAAGGAGAATCAGAGATGGGTCATATTGGAAAGACCCAGTGTTAGGAAGACAGGACATTTTGGTGATGAGGCCACCCTATCCAGAGAGATGCTGCTGCATGGCCGGTCAGGGCTGGAAGGCGAGATGAACAAGGGTTAACAGCCTTCGCTGAAGCTCTCACAGGATTATTTTGGGAGGATTAAGTTAGGAGACTCTTGAACCCCCTTGTGCTAAATGGAGCCTCACTGTGTTTATTTCTGGGGCTGCCGTAACAGTACCACTATCTGGGTGGCTTAAAAAACAGAAGTTTATTCTTTCACAGCTCTGGAGAGGAGTGTAAAATGAAGGTGTTGGCAGGGCTGGTCCCTTCTGAAGCTGTCAGGGGGTCGGTGCAGGCTCCCCCCCGCCCCCAGCTTGCAGTGTAGCCAGCATCCTCGGCGTTCCCTGGTTTGGGTACGCACCACCCTGATTGCTGCCTTCCCCTCATAGGCGAGCTCCCCGAGTGCACGCATGCCTGCTTCAGGTACCCCTTCTTTCCCAGGACAACAGGTAATGAATTAGGGCACACTCTAATGACTGTGCCTTGACCATGGCATCTGCAAATACCCTATTTCCAAATAAAGGCACATTCGAAGGTGCTAGGGGTTAGGACCTCACGTTTTTTGGGGAAACACTGTTCGAGCTATATGGGTAGTGACTGATGATGACACTAACTTTTCTTGCTTAGTAAACAGTCCACATTCTAAAGGTCTTGGTTCTGCTAGTTTAGTGTTTCATGAGCTTTCAAATGCGCTTGCTGTTCCCTAGACCTGTTTGCAAAAGAAGCTTCTATACATATTCCTACCAACCAGTTACCCTGTCAGTGACCTTGAATCTCACCTACATCATGGCACTGTAGAAGCTACAGCAGGCCAGAGGGGACTTCTTGTTGCTATGTTAAGACAGCACATAGTGGCCACACTAATGTGAAATCTATCCCAAACCACACAGTCCCTCTGTTACAGCAGAAAGGAAACGGAGTAACTCCCAGATGCCACCGGGGAGTTATTTTTATTTTTACTAAACCACTTTCATCCCTTTGGAAGGTGCAGCACAGTCACTATGCAGTTCACATGCATAATCTCATTCTGTCCCCACCACATCTCTGAGATGTGTAATTATTCCCCTTGCTATAGAGTGAGGAGACTAAGAGGGGTTAAGTCATCTACCAAAGGGGACATCATCAATGAACAGAAGATTCAGGATTAAAACCCAGAGCTGACAGACTCTGATATTAATAATATAATGGATAAGAACATTTCTTTAAAAGGCAAACGGTATCATAGGCTTCTAAGGAAAACAGCAGACCTGCGCTTTGTCCAAGCCCATCCCTCAGACCCCTTCCCCCCAGCAATTTTGTATAATTCTTTTGGCATTTATCTCACATATTTGGCTCCACGTTTCTGGATTACATGTTTGTATTGCTTATTCTCAATCCCTTAATTGTAGACATTATCTCTTGAGAACTTAGTGGAGACTGTAAAGCTGTGGTGCTCTTTCCTACTCCTGTCTTTTCCAAAGTATTAGTCTTTGTTCAGTGAATACCCAGTGATTCCCTTATTTTGAATGTGGCAGTATCATGCACAGCTGAGCCCAGTGGTAAACTATGATATTTCCATTCTTGGGAAGCTTTTACCTAAAGTTTTTAATGGTCTTGTTCTGTGAGAGTTGATGTTGTTCATCCATTCAGTTTTCTACAGTCCTCTCACAAGTTCTTTCCAAATTCTGCATCATTCTTAGTAAACACCTTTAAATAGTATGTTCTGCAAGGTTGAATACATCAGGGACTATCAGCTCAGCTTCTTCTTGCAGCCAGCCCTGGGAGGCCTCTGTCCCCTTGTTGCATGGTGGTCATCGTCACATTTCATGTCACCTCTCTGCCACAGATCTCCCATTTTCCACATCCCATGTATTCTCTTGCTGGATTTCATTTCTTGTTTTGGTAAGTTATGCCTTCTAATAGGCTGTACAACCCTAGAGTGATAGTTTAGCTAGGTATAGGAATCTAGGTAAAAATTAAATTTCCCTTGTGATTTTGGCTCCAATGTATGGTGTTGCTCTTGAACAATCCATACTATTTGTATTTTACAGCTTACTGAGGAATAATTGATAAGCAGTAAAAAGTATACATATAAAGTATGCAATTTGATACAATTTGACAAATATATATACCCATGAAATTATCATCACAATCAAGATAACAAACATATCCATCAGCCTCAAAATTTCCCTTCCCTTATTTGCAAACCCTCTCTCCTACCTCTCTCTAAAATCTGCTTTTTGTCACTACGGGTTGGTTTGCATTACCAGAATTTTATATACATGGGATTTTACAGTGTGTGCTCTTTCTTGTCTGGTTCTTTCACTTAGCATAATAATTTTTAAGAGTAATCCATACATAGCCTACATCAATAGGCCATTCCTTTTATTAGTGAGTGTTCCGCTGTAAGGAGACAGTTGTTTATCCATAAGTAATGTCATCCTTCAGTCAACCAGTCACATTTCAAGCACTGAATAGTCACAGGGGGCTAGTGGCAATCATCTTGATCAGTACAACAAAGAGTAGTGTTATCATCACAAAAAATTCTAATGAGCAACACTCTAGTATTCTATGGTTTGAGCTCTCACATTTAGATCTGTGATGCGTTTTGAATTAATTTTTATATGTGACATGAAGTAAGTGTTAATATTTTTTACACATTGTTACTCATTGTTCTAGTGTCATTTTTTGAAAAGATTATTGTTTCCCCATTACATTACCATGGCACCTTTGTCAAAAATGAGTTGACCATATATGTGTGGTTTTACTTCTGGACTTTTTATTCTTTTATATTGATGTATTGGTCTATCTTTGGTCAATACCACACAATCTTAATTACTGCATATGTCCTAAAAACAGGTAGTGTAAATACTGCAACTTTGTTAGTGTTTTTCAAAGTTGTTTTGGCTCTTTTATGTACTTTGCATTTCCATATAAATTTTTGAATAAGCCTATGAATGTCTATAAAAACGTAAAAGCCTTCTGCAGTTTTAATTGAGACCTTATGGAATCTGTAGATGACTTTTGGGAGAAGTGATATCATAACAACACGGAGTCATCAATCCATCACATGTTATGTAATCTCCATTTATTTAAATCTTCTTTTTTCCTTAGTAATGTTTTCAGTTTTCAGTGCAAAGATCTCATACGTCTTTTGTCATATTTATCCCAAACTATTTTAATTTTGGATGCTTGCCATACACATCCTGTCATATGCAAAAAAGACATTTTTATTTCTTCCTTTCTAATCTGGTTGTATTTTATTTTTCTTATTTCATTTTATTACGCAGGCTAGAACAGCAGTCCCCAACCTTTTCAGCACCAGGGACCAGTTTTGTGGAAGACAAATTTTCCACAGACTGGGGTGGTGGGGATGGTTTCGGGGTGGTTCAAGTGCATTACATTTATCGTGGACTTTCTTTCTATTATTCTTATATTGATACGTATAGTGAAATAATTATACAACTTGCCAGAATGTAGAATCAGTGGGAGCCCTGAGCTCATTTTCCTGCAACGGGATGATTTAATCTGAGTGTGATGGGAGACAGTGAGAGATCATCAGGCATTAGATTCTCATAAGGAGCACACAATCTAGGTCCCTCACGTGCACAGTTCACAGTACGGTTCACGCTCCTGTGAGAATCTAATGCGGTCGACGTCTGACAGGAGGCAGAGCTCAGGCAGGGATGTGGTATTGGGAGCAGCTGTAAGTACGATGAAGCCTTGCTGGCTGCTCACCTTACGCTGGGTGGCCTGGTTCTTAACAGGCCACGGAGCAGGACAGGTACCAGTCAGTGGCCAGGGCTGTGGATTCCTGGGCTAGAACCACCATTGCAGTGTTGGAGTGAAGTGGTGAGTGGCATTCTTGTCTTATTCTTGATCTTAGGGAAAGCTTTCAGTCTTTCAGGTCAAGTATGGCATTAGCTATAGATAGTCTGTGCTCTTTTGATTCCTAGCCTTTTATATGTGACCAATTTTTTGTTTAGTTTGCTTTTTAAAAAAATCTGATCTGTTTTCTTTCTTTCTTTTTGAGACGGAATCTTGCTCTGTCGCCAGGCTGGAGTGCAGTGGTGTGATGTCGGCTCACTGCAGTCTCCGCCTCCTGGGTTCAAGCGATTCCTCTGCCTCAGCCTCCTGCGTACCTGGGACTACAGGTGCTCACCACCATGCCCAGCTAATTTTTTTGTATTTTAGTAGAGACAGGGTTTCACCGGGTTGGCCAGCATGGTCTCGATCTCCTGACCTTGTGATCTGCCTGCCTCAGCCTCCCAAAGTGCTGGGATTGCAGGCATGAGCCACCGCGACTGGCCTGATGTATGGTTTTTCTAAGCAAACAATTTTGTTGTCTGTTTTTATTTTCTCTCTTTATTCCTGGATTTTGAGTTTGCATGATGATGTGTATTGATGTCTTTTTCATTTCCTGTGCTAGGAATTTGGTGTACTCTTTCCATCTTGAAAGTCGTATCCTTCAATTCTGATAAATTTCATGAGTTATTTCTTTAAAATTTTCTCTCAGGAGGCCGAGGCGGGCAGATCACGAGGTCAGGAGTTTGAGACCAGCCTGACCAATATAGGGAAACCCTGTCTCTACTAAAAATACAAAACTTAGCCGGGTGTGGTGGTGTGCACCTGTAATCCCAGCTACTCAGCAAACTGAGGCAGGAGAATCACTTGAACCCAGGAGGCGGAGGTTGCAGTGAGCCAAGATGGCACCATTGCACTCCAGCCTGGGTGAGAAACTGAGACTCCATCTCAAAAACAAAACAAAAAAGTCTCTATTTTTGTCTGGTCTCTCTGGAATTCCTGTTAGAGATCACATCTTCTGCATCGTCCTTTGATGTTTATATTGTTTCTCTCTATTTGCGCTCTTGCTCTCTCTCTCTCTCTCTCTCTCTCTTTCTCTGTCTCAGTTCTGTTTCCTTGGAGAGTTTCTCACATTTATCTTTCACATATTTCATTGATTTGTTGTTTTCAACAATCATATTTTTACATTCCAGGACACATTTTGTTCTCTGAGTTGTTTATATCTTTTTGCCTTAAATACTGTGCTGGTTTCATTTCATGAATTATAATATCCTCTTTATGAGTTTTATGTAAATGCCTCTACTTGTTCTGAATGGCTCTGGCGCCTTCTGAAGCCCTTTGCCTGTTAATTTTGTACTCAGTCTTTCCCATGTCTGTTTATTCATTTTTTCCTTTAATATTTTTAAATGAGGCACAAAAAACTGACTAGAAGCTTTGGGAGGGGCTGTATGACACCTGGCAGGCTTTACTGCAGCCTGAAACTTGAATGTTTCATTGCAGAAACATCCAGATGTCAGTTAGCTGTAGTTTTGGGGATCCCCCTCCCACCTTCTTGAATCCTTTTGTTTCTCTAGACAAGAATTTTGCCATCACCTATAGGCATTCTTACAACTGTGCAGAAGGGGACAGAGGGACCCCGAGCTCAGGATACAAGCTCTCAAGAAGAGACGCTCTCATGGACGGGACTGTTTCCAGTGCAGCCCTTCTCCCCTCCCTCTGCTACTGCTGTCTCCTCATCTCCTGTCTCTCTCCTGCTGCGATGGAGAAGGGGTTGCCACTGGCGTGCTGGGGAGGAGGAGGACTTCCAAGTGCAGCATCTCTCCCGTGGACTCCTTTTAGCTCTGTCATTTCAGACACTGGAATTTCGGTTTCTGGGCCCTTTCTGGTTCTGTGGTGAGATTAGCATGGTTCTTATCCTGTCACTCACTTAGGCATTGAGTTGGCTTTCTTAGGTCTGCTTTCTCTTCATTTCTGATCTCAAAAAAACATATTGCTGTACATAAGCCAGTGTTGCCTCCTTTCCTTTTTGATATTATTTATTTTTCATGTTAATGGGGTTACAAGAAAGAAAAAAGCAATGAAACACATGTTGAAATTGCCAAGTTTAACCGGGAGTCCCCCACGCTGCAGCCTGCATCCGGGACAGCTTTCCCTGGTGACGCTGACCCACATCGGAAGCCTGGAGAAGGTCTCAGGAGGTTTTGTTCCCTAGCTTGTCATCCATCTGAAGGCTCTGCATGGCTAATCATATCGGAATTTTCTCTTTAGTGGGTCTTGGACATTTGCTGTTTTGTCTCACAAAATCCTCTCCTTTTTTTTCTTGTCTCCCGGTGTCCTTGAGTTTTTATGGAAAACCAGAGCCAGCGTCAGTTCCTCAGCCTTTCTT
The DNA here is from genome assembly GCF_049354715.1 of Callithrix jacchus. Taxonomy (NCBI): domain Eukaryota; kingdom Metazoa; phylum Chordata; class Mammalia; order Primates; family Cebidae; genus Callithrix; species Callithrix jacchus. The sequence continues at coordinate 27,633,432 of NC_133502.1, forward strand.
CTCTAAACACCAGGTCCCACCATTGATGAACACAGGTTCGTGCACAGTTGCGTGGGCATGAGGAAGGAGCGTTCAGAGGCTGGAGTGGAGTTCCTCACAAAGCACAGGAGGTGAGACCCACTTTTCCTGGCTCCTCAGGACGTGGCTCCTCAGACACAGGAGGACGATGTGATTACAGGTCCCTTAGGCATGGGGAGTGTTTGAATCTGCCGAACCCCGCCCTTCTTACACCTGCACCTCTAAATGTGCAGTTTCAGATGTCTGTGGATACTCCCTGTGAAGTGCCTGGTTGGTAGGAAGGGGCAGGGTGTGTGATTCTGTGTCCAGAGGTGAAATGCCCCAAGGCCAGTTGCAATTGTTTAGATTTTGGTGTTCGAGTCTAATGTTAGCTATGATCCCTCGTTTCCCTTTTCAATTGGAAGAGACTCTTCATTTGAAATAGGGAAAGGAAAGGGAGTGTGACTCCCATAGAAGTGACAGGAGCCACCCACACTTGAGCATGCCGAGGAGAGCACGGACGCTGCCGTAGAACCTTGAAGGGGAAGCATTTCTGTGAAGGTGTTCTTAGAAATAGGAGCCACAATGACAAGCACCACCACCACCAATAGCCCCAGCAATGAGGCCAGTCACCTCGGGGACTCAGGCAAACGGAGGACACGGCCACAGAAGCATGCCAGTGGGGAACTCAGGCAAATGGAGGACACGGCCACAGAAGCACACCAGTCCCCGCAGAGGATGAGAGGATCTCAGTGCTCTCACGTAGGGGATAACTCAGTGTAATTATTCCACCTAGTCTACGAACATGGAATTTCATCTAGTGGCTAGAGATATCCAAAGAATTGCCACAGAAAGCCTTTCGCAGAATTACTAAGTGATTCATGGGCCCTATTCAGAAATGTTCAGAAACAGAAGGTGTACGTGGGATTTATAAAGGTGTTAATTCATTAATCTCGTCTCTATCACAAAAAAAGTAGGCGACTGCTGGGGCCAAAGTTTCCTTAAATAAAGTCAATGAAACTGCTGCGGCCCCAAATTTAGAGACGTTCTTTGAATAAGCAAAATGGATTCAGGGAATCTACACATCAAACTAACTCTCAAAAAAAAAAGTATTGGGCCAGGCGCGGTGGCTCACGCCTGTAACCCCAGCACTTTGGGAGGCCGAGGCGGGTGGATCATGAGGTCAACAGATCGAGACCATCCTGGTCAACATGGTGAAACCCCATCTCTACTAAAAATACAAAAAATTAGTTGGGCATGGTGGTGCGTGCCTGTGATCCCAGCTACTCCGGAGGCTGAGGCAGGAGAATTGCCTGAACCCAGGAGGCAGAGGTTGTGGTGAGCCGAGATCGCGCCATTGCACTCCAGCCTGGGTAACAAGAGCGAAACTCCATTTAAAAAAAAAAAAAAAAAAAGTATTTTATGGCAGACCATTGTATAAGCTTCAGAATTTGGATAAAGAATAAATAAGGAAAAATTTTTTTCTTCTCAAAATATACATACATAGCTATACTTAAATATAACTGTGCCCTTCTCCTCACTGGTACATAACACATATAAAAAAGACAAAATGGAATTATGGCTGGTATTGGGGCTGTTTAGATGATTTCTGTGTAATCTGGAAGATGTGTACGATGTAGCATGTACAGGGCACAAGTGGACCATTGCCTCATATGTCTCCCACCGTTACATTAAAAGTGCAAAACGCTACAACACAAAACAATCTGGTTTGGCTTTTAAAATAGAATGAGGAATTTAAGCAAGCAGACAAAAAATTTTTTTAAATATAAGATTAGAAAATCTTTCGGCTGGGCACGGTGGCTCACGCCTGTAATCCCAGCACTTTGGGAGGCAGAGGTGGGTGGATCATGAAGTCAAGAGATCAAGACCATCCTGGTCAACATGGTGAAACCTCATCTCTACTAAAAATACAACAAATTAGCTAGGCATGGTGGCGTGTGCCTGTAATCCCAGCTACTCAAGAGGCTGAGTCAGGAGAATTGCCTGAACCCAGGAGGCGGAGGTTGCGGTGAGCCGAGATCACGCCATTGCACTCCAGCCTGGGTAAGAAGAGTGAAACTCTGTCTCAAAAAAAAAAAAAAAAGAAAGAAAAAGAAAATATTTCTAAAATTATTTTTTTAGACACAATATCCTGCAGAGTGTTTTAGTTTGAAGCAGAAGAGACCCAGTGGTTCAATGAGAAATGGATTTGATGAAAACACTGGCTCTGTCAGTCTTCCGAGCTGGCTTGCCAGCTCAGTGTTGAAAAAGTTGATGAAAAAAGGTTCCTAAAATCAAATTGTCCTCCTTCTAGAATGCCTCCAAGTCGGATTTTCATAAAATTAATTCAGGAAGCCAAATCTGTATTTATCCTATGTTATTATGTGAGAGAATTTTCCATAACCTCGAAGGGAGAACACAGGTTTTGGTGAGTTTGCAAGTGAAAATCCTATTATAATTTATTTCCAAGAAAAAAAGATGAATGATCCAGCACTGACACTTGCAGGTTTGCCTGTGAAATGCATTCTACCAACACAGAAGCGGGCACTCAGCTGGGACCAGGGGTCTCGGGGCCCACACTCTGAGTTCACACACACGTGCGGTGCAGATGTGTTCAGGGACAGTGTCCTGGACATCTCTCACCTGGATTTGCTCATTCAACAAGTAAATAGGACCTATATGTCCAAAGTTCTAGTACACAGAAACATGACATTTCCAATCATCTGAGAAAGGTAGTTTGCTTTTAGTAGAAAAAGGAAAAAATGAAAAACTTTTTTTTCTCTATATTTAAAAAGAGCATAAGCTGGGCACGGTGGCTCACACCTATAATCCTAACACTTTGGGAAGCTGAGGAAGGCAGATTGCCTGAGCTCAGGAGTTAGAGATCAGCTTGGGCAACATGCTGAAACCCAGTCTCTACTAAAATATGAAAATTATCTGGGCTTGGTGGCAGGCACCTGTAATCCCAGCTACTCAGGAGGCTGAGGCATGAGAATTGCTTGAATCTGAGAGGTGGAGGTTGCAGTGAGCCAAGATCGTGCCACTGCACTCCAGCCTGAGTGACAAAGCGCGACTTCTCTCAAAATAAATAAATAAATAGAGCATAGCTGTTCAACACCAACAAAAGTGACAAGAGGAAAAATTAAATAATCATCCACACCGTGCACGTAAACTCACGCCGATTGAAGTGGCAACATTTGGTTTGAATGTTTGAATATTTTGTCAGCTTTTCTCATATCAGAATTATCTGGGATGTTTCCGAAAAATGTGGATTTCTGAGTCCCACCCAGTAGTAGATAACCATATTAAATACTCCTTCATCCAGGGGTGGGTCTACCTCAGAAATCTTCATTATAACAAACCCTTCAACTAACTGCTTTGCCTATGAAACTTTAGAACCACCATGTTCAGACAAGGCCTTCACTTCATATTAACTAAGGAAATGAAAAAAAATTCACACCTAAATTTCCCTAGTGCATGAATTTCTTCTATGCCGTCAATGAGCCATTCCAAGCTCTGAAAGTTGAGTTAATTATTTCAATATATAAAAAAAAAAAATTAGGCCAGGCACAGTGGCTCACGTCTGTAATCCCAGCACTTTGGGAGGCTGAGCTGGGCTGATCACCTGAGACCAGGAGTTTGAGACCAGCCTGGCCAACATGGAAAAACCCCATCTGTACTAAAAATAAAATAAAATAAAAATTAGCCAGTGGGCACCTGTAATCCCAGGCTATTAAGGAGACAGAGATAGGAGAATCCATGAACCCAAGAGACCGAGGTTGCAGTGAGTCCAGATTGCACCACTGCACTCCAGCCTGGACAAGAGTGAGAATCTGTCTCAAAACAAAAAAATGCACAAAAGATTTTTATGAAATTGTCTTTAAGACCTCAGAGCTGTGTTATGACCACTTGAAATCTGGCTGCTGCTACTGAGGAACTGAGTTTTTAACATACACGTAAATAACACGGGGGGCTGGTGGCAGCCAGATTGGGTGGCGCAGACATTGATCATTTCCGTCACCACAGAAAGTCCCATCGAGAGCCCTGCCTTAGAGAACACACCTGTGGCACCCAGTGCTGCCCAGCTGACTGGAGAGCGCCTGGATGTGTGTGAAGCCCTTCACCTTCTTTGCAGGAAACCTGCTAGAGTAAAACGAAGGATTACTCACTCGCATTGTATTTCATTTACACGTGGGACAAGCTATTACTGCATTGTGTTTATGGACAAAACAGACATTGCCATCGGAAGGTTTGTAGGTGAAATGGAAATATGCATTTTCCATTGTGTTTTTCAGTACTAGAAGTGTCGCGTGTTTTCTTTCCAACCGCTTTTGCTTCTCTGTTGATATTCCTACAGGTCCCACAATATTTTCACTTGAATCTTTCAGCCTATTTATAATGGTTGTGTTACAGCCCATCGTTTTTGCCGTTTCGAGTCAGTTTCTTTTGACTGAGTGTTCTCCTCACATTTCCTTGCTCCTCTGTACACCTGGCAAGTTTTTATTCCATGCTGGACATAGTGGGTGACACGTTGTTGAATATCTGGGTTTTGTTGTCCTCACTCGAAGAGTATTGAATTCAATTGCAGGAGGCAGTGACTTTACCTGCACATGGACCTGACCCTCTTAAGGCTCACTTTTAAGCTCGGTTAGTGGATGCCTAGAGTAGTCTTGACTCTAAGGCTAAGTAACCTTATTCCTAAAGCATGTCTGCTCCAGGATATCAACTGAGTGAGGTCTCTCCACACTGGTGGGTCGGTCCTCATTGCCTTCCAGTCAAGGGTCAGTTCTGGAGTTGCTACTCAGCTCATCTCCCTGGTCGTCGGTCTTTGCCTGCTGTTTTGGAGTCTTGCCTTCACAGATAGAGCTAAGTATTCAAAGATGGCAGCAGGCCTCCCTGTGGATTTCTGAAGCATCTTCTCTGGGCCTCCAGCTCCACGGCGTCGCCTATGCTTCTCGACTAGGCAGGACGGCCTTGTCCCACCTGGGCTCCGCTGGGCCCTGCCTTGGGAAGTCTCAGGGCAGGACGCTGGGCAATCCTGGGGTAAATCCTCATTTACCACCCTTCGTTTAGGGAGCACAGGCCTGCACTCTCACTGTCCAGCGTCTGAAAACACTCATTTCACACATTTTGTCCTTCTTCATGGATTTTTAATAGCAGAAGGTCAAGCTTGATACTAATTTCATCATGACCAGAAGTAGAAACGCACATGGAAATTAGCTGTCATAGCTAAAAGAACAGTGAGAAATTTTTAAACATTTGAACAGTAGACCTCCCACTAAAAGAAATTTGCCTAAGAGGACGTAGTCCAGATAATTCAAATATACATAAGTAGAGACAGTTTTCAGAATTTAACAGACCAGTAACTTGTTACATAATTTCACCAAATTGTGGACACATATCACTATCCATATGAAATGAAATCAGAAGATGGACCTCGTCCTGGCATGAATATGGCCGATGGGACTAGAAAGCAAGAGCTGTGCGTTCTTCTGGACCCAGGGCACCTGCTTTACAACTTAGACTAGCACTTAGCTCCCTAACTGCATGCCGGGGTATGCTGGGACCTCACAGCAAGCTCACAGGGGTGCCAACAACATTGATATTTTCAGCACTCAAGGGAAACACAGTGATAACTGTCGTCTGTGGATACCATACAAACTAGTAGCCCGACGTGGTTCACGGTTCCATGTTAGACAGGGCCACATCCTTCATGGCAGCCTTGTCTCTGTGAATCTGGGTTCTGACAGTGCTGCAATAAAAGAGCAAGCACCCCACAAAAATCAAAGTGGCACGTGGAATGAACGTGGCAGCAGCAAACTCTGCTTCCAGTGGCAGGAACACATATGCCATTAGTAAGAAATCATGACTATCGAAGAATGTAATTAAAACCTCACCCTTTCTCTCTTTTTGGAATTCGTTGGTGGAAAAAAGAAGGTTATTTCCCCTGAAGAGTTTCCCATGGCCTAGGCTGCTGATTGCATTCGTGGTGTCATTTATCGTTTTCTCTTCTGTGAGTTTTCTGGAAACTGACAGTTGGACTCAGAGTCCTGATGCTGTTCAGGTTTGATTTGGGGAAAAAGGGAAGCAGCGTGACTTCCGGGAGTTGGCGCCATCGAGGGTTAATGCATGAATCCATTCGTTAATCAGGAGATGCGAAATACTTTTTAGAATTCTATCATTACTATAATGTAGTAGCTATAATGCTTCTACAAAGGAAAAAATACGTCTTCTTGACTATTAGGTGACCCAGTGGTAGAGTTAGTACAGAAAGCCAGTATGCACGTGCTACAGTCTTTCCCTTTATTTACCAGTTTTCAAAATAGCAAGTTTGTTCCTTATATGCACTTTATTTAGTGCATTTAGAAACATTATCCTGAGAAGGGGTTCCAGGGCTTCACCAGAGTGTCAAAGGGGCTGATATCACAAAACAGTTTGGAACTCCCATTTTAGACTATTCCGGGAGTCACAGACATCTTGGGCTTACAGTCAATATGACATCTTCGGCTTACAGAAAGGATGTTAATTTTAAGCCATGACCTGATTTAATATTAAGTAAATCAAATTTGCCTTTGGACTTTTACCATTGTCAACCTTCCCAGAGCCCACTGCTGTTCAACCTCTTCTCTTCTAAGACCCACTGGAATCAGAAGCAATTCCAAGTGATCGCCACTTCCTTTGTCTCCACAGCACTGAGTCTTTGCACCTTGCTGGCGGGTGAAGCTCCACCTGAGTTCTGCTGTGATCTACGCAGACCCTTCGGTGGTAGCTGCGGTGCAGGGGCACTAATCTGAAGTCAGATGATCTCATTCAGATGCTGGCTATGCTACCTCCTATTTTTGTAAACATAAAGCAAATTGCTTCACCTCTTTGAGCTGGTTTCTTCAAATGAAAAATGGCAAAAGTGATACATAACTCGAAGGACTGTTTCCATAACTAAAAAAGGAAACATTCTTGAAAGATTGAGACATTAGAAGTTCTCAGCAAATGTTTGTTAAATCTGACTCTCCGTTCCAAAATGCAGGGGATTTGTTCATTCGATCTTTGATACTGGCCATAGTAGTCAAGGAACAAAAAACACGACTGCATGGTGAGATAGTCCCGATTTAGGAATGGGAGCGACAACACATTCCCACCCCTTCCAACGAACTCTCTCCCTCCCTCCTTTCCTCTCTCCTTCCTTCTTCTTCTTTCAGATTCTAAAATGCTCCTGAGAGCAAGCCACGCTCCACTCACAGCAGGGCTGATCGTCCCTGGGCTGAATGAGGCCGCCCCAGTGACGACATTCAGTGCAGCTGGCTTCTCACCACCCTGGCTTGTAATGGCCACATCGGGCTCTAGCCTCTAACCCAGTAGCTTCTGTACCGTGTCAGCCACCCCTACACTATCAGGGTCCATTCCGTTTGGTTAGTCTGAAAATCCGGTGACGTCCTCACGCCCCCTGGGATTCTTTCTGTGCCCCTCCCTGGCCAAAACCCACTTCCAAGCCTGAGAACCGCAGCCTCCTCCAGCATTCACCCACCAGCCCCTTCTCTTCTCTTTCAGATGCCTTCCTGTCATCTTCCGAGAAACTGTGGCTCTCAGGCTGGCCCAAGCCTGTGGCCTGGGTGTCCTCCATCATCAAGGACCCCTCTCAGGACAGGCTGCACCGAGGGTGGAAGGGCGGGCTTCCAGGGACAATTCAGAGTCGTGTCGATGCAGGTTTGGATATTACTGTTCCGCTTATTCGCTGTGTCTCCCTGAACCTGTTAACTTATTTGTCACCAGGTCATGAGAAACACCCACCTCAGCCTTGTTAGAAGAATAAGTAACAGATTTTTTTTTGAGAGGAGTCTCGCTCTGTCACCCAGGCTGGAGTGAATGGCGCGATCTCGGCTCACTGCAACCTCTGCCTCCTGGGTTCCAGCAATTCTCCTGCCTCAGCCTCCTGAGTAGCTGGGACTACAGGCACGTGCCATCGTGCCCAGTTTATTTTTTGTACCTTTAGTAGAGACGGGGTTTCACTATGTTGGCCAGGATGGTCTCAATCTCCTGATCTTGTGACCTGCCCACCTTGGCCTCCCAAAGTGCTGGGATTACAGGCGTGAGCCACTGTGCCAGGCCAGTAACAGATTTAAAGTGGCTCATGCCTGGGATGTGTCAGCAAATGTGAGAGACATAGCAGGGAGCAGCCCCTTTCCTCCTCCCTCCTCTTCGCCTGTCCAGGGAAAGGCTCTCTCTCTGTTTTGGTCTGGAGGGCACTCCTCCTGGTCCCACAGATGCCCTCAATTATGCCCCATACCTCTGTGGTAAAGGCCCAGCTGGAGTCACACTCCTTGGGTGAAACCCAAGGCTGACACTTACTGTGTAGTTTACAATCAGGGAAAAGAGACAGGGCTCCTATGAAGATGAGACGAGATGATGAAGGTGCAAATAGCTGGGCTCCTGGTTCGCTGTGTTCTTAGTAAACAGTTGTCCACTCTCGGGATCCTCAGTGCCTCCCGCCATCGGCCATCTCTCTGCACCCCTATAGCCCCTGAAACACTGGAACTGCCTGCCCCCCTCCTCCTCCCCCTTCCTCCTCTCTCCGCCCTCCCCTACCCCCCTCTCTCCTCCCTCCCCTCTCCCCTCTTTTCTCTCCCCCTCCCCCCCTCTTCCTTCCCCTCCCCCCTTTTCCCTCCTCCCTCCCCCGCTCCCTCCCAGTGGAGCCCAGCTCCATGCAGGGTCCTGTCCCGGAGCCCCTCCTCCCTCAGGCCCTGCCCCTCTGCTCCACCCGGGTCCTCCTGTAAGGGCTCACAGTGACCTTTTACTTCTCCCCACGCAATGAATATCCTGAAACTTTCACCAACTGGCCTTCCTACGGCCTTTTAGATAAGTGATAGTTCATCCTCCTTGAAGTCTCTCCACCCTTGGCATGTGACTCCAACCAGGCTATATGCAGTGTACACAAAACCAGTTAGCATCTGTCGGTGCTTTCTCATTGCCTGTAGGATGATGTCTAAACTCTTTTGCGTGGCCTTCACGGATGCTCATGATGTGACTCCTGGAAAACAAGGGTCCAGTCTTATTTTCTCTGCTCCTTGATGTCGGTGATGATCGCACTCCCCACAATATCAAAAAACCTTGCGATTTCCCAGCCCCAACCTCCTCTGCTGGAACTCCATGCGTTTGTTCATAGCACACTCCCTGCCTCCTCTGCTCTCAACCAGAAAACTGCTACTCATCCTTTAAGAGTCAACCCACTCCCAACCTCCTCAGAGAAGCCAGGCCTCCTGGAGACATGCAGAGAGGGACTTTGGGAGGAAGATTCTGTTAGGTTCTCGCAGCTGTATGTGACCTGCATGGAGCCCTGGCGTCTGTCAGCATGCACAAATCCTGGCACACATGCCGGTGAGGACAGTAGCAAGCTGGGGCACCATACTCACTCTCAGACTGAGGTCAGGATGTTTCCAGGTCGTTCTCTGTCTCTGAGAGCATTTCCCTGACCCTATTCCAGCACCCACACAAGCAGTTCCAGGGCCTGAGAAATAAGCTGAATTCCGAGCGCTGCCATGATCCCATTCAGATAAGTGAGAGAGGAATGTGATCGTCCCACAAATTAAAGACTGGAAAGAGCGTCTGACTTTGGAAGAACAGTTTTTTAAATGGATTTGTATGCATAACACCCATTGCAGCCGGTGACTAATAAAAATGTCATTTCCTGTGATTTTTATAAATTACAGTAAATATGCCAGTAATCACCCACATTAGCTACTGAAATGCAAGCAGCCAGCTGGAATAGAGGCCAGGGGACCCCATTGAGGCCTCAAGAGGGAGACCCACAGGTGCAAATTGACACCTAGGAAAACAGTAGTTAATGCATGCTAGAATTTGGAGAAGGGGAGAAGTGGTAAAATAAATCTATGTCAAGCAGACAAATTTGGACTTCTCCGTGAGGATCTGTCACGTCAAACAGGAAATAGCTATAAATTACTTGTAATAGTAAAAATCTTGTCATTTATAACCTTTAAGGCAATGGGCTCATTTAACACATCAATTCACAGATCATAATCTCTGGGAGCCGGCCTGGGTATTTACTTCACTTTTAATGTGTGGAAGCCGGAGCAAGCCATGCACGAGCTGCGAACGGCCCCACAGTGCCCTGCCGGCTCTTCAAGCCACGGGACAGGCCAGATTGAGAACCGCCTGAGGCTTTCGGGGTGAACACGTCAAGAGAGGAAACCCTTCCTGGTCCTGTAAAAATGAAGACATGCCTGAAAATGTCATGCCTTGGGTAGTCTCATGAATAAATCCAAATAAATCCCACCATTATTGTTTATTTGTTTCACTTATAAGCTGTTTGAAGTCATTGGAGCTGAAAGTGTGTTTCAACACGCCAAGCACATTTAGAGTATCTTGTAATCATCTTGCTAACCAGGGCACAGGCCTGAGTGGATTCTGTGTTTATTTCAGATACCTCAGTGTACACTGCTCAGTTAGGAGACCACAACCTGAGACGTTGTTTTAAAGAGGCGAAAAAGGCTCCACTCAAGTGGCCCAGGAGCATGACCCAGGAAGATGAACACACAGAGCCATCTTCTGCGTTACTGGAAAATCCCATGGAAACTAGGTATTTATGAAAGATGCTTACTGCAGTTTGCATGCACTGAATAGGTATTTGTGGATTAATTCATCCACGGTTGGGGGAGAGGTCCCAAGAGCATGGTAAGAGCAAAGGACAGCCACAGGCCAAGCCGACCACTTCCTTCCATGAGAAAAAGTCCCACAGGCAGCACTGAGCTCGGAGCTCGCACTCCACGTGCTTGGCCTCATGAGCCATAAGGAAGAGCAGAGTTGGTTCCAGAAAGACTTGAACTCACAGTTGTACTTCTCTCCACCTCCCCTTGCTGCTCTCCCTGATGTCTCTACAGCTCCCCACTCTCTCCTGCACCTGGGCTTGATCAGTGCTTAACTCTGGCAGGAGCAAGGAATGCTGTCCGCTGCAACTTGCTGGGACTCAGATGCCACTCACGAGGCATGCGGAAGTGAGCACACAGGGACACGCATGCACACCTGCACAGGCATACACAGGCGCACACGCACACGCCTGCACAGGCATACACAGGCATGCACACACACGCCTGCACAGGCATACAGGGACACGCATGCACACCTGCACAGGCATACACAGGCACACACGCACACGCCTGCACAGGCATATAGGAGCACACACAGGCACACACGCACACGCCTGAACAGGCATACAGGAACACACACAGGAACACATGCACACACCTGCACAGGCATACACAGGCACACACACACACGCCTGCACAGGCATACACAGGCACACATGCACACACCTGCACAGGCATACACAGGCACACACACACATGCCTGCACAGGCACACAGGAACACACACAGGAACACATGCACACATCTGCATAGGCATATAGGAGCACACACAGGCACACACACACACATGCCTGCACTGGCATACAGGAGCACACACAGGAACACACGCGCACACCTGCACAGGCATACACAGGCACACACACACACGCCTGCACAGGCATACACAGGCACACACACACACACCTGCACAGACATACACAGGCACACACACATGCACACCTGCACAGGCATATAGGAACACATGCACACACCTGCACGGGCATATAGGAGCACACACAGGTACACACACACACATTCACACCTGCACAGGCACACGGGGCACACAGAGGCACACACATGCATAACTGCACAGGCACACAGGAACACACACAGGAACACATGCACACACCTGCACAGGCACACAGAAACGCACACAGGCACACACACACATTGACACCTGCACAGGCACATGGGGCACACAGAGGCACACACATGCATAACTGCACAGGCACACAGGAACACACACAGGCACACACATGCATAACTGCACAGGCACACAGGAACACACACAGGAACACATGCACACACCTGCACAGGCACACAGGAACACACACAGGCACACACATGCATAACTGCACAGGCACACAGGAACACACACAGGCACACACATGCATAACTGCACAGGCACACAGGAACACACACAGGAACACATGCACACACCTGCACAGGCACACAGGAACACACACAGGCACACACATGCATAACTGCACAGGCACACAGGAACACACACAGGAACACATGCACACACCTGCACAGGCACACAGGAACACACACAGGCACACACATGCATAACTGCACAGGCACACAGGAACACACACAGGCACACACATGCATAACTGCACAGGCACACAGGAACACACACAGGAACACATGCACACACCTGCACAGGCACACAGGAACACACACAGGAACACATGCACACACCTGCACAGGCACACAGGAACACACACAGGCACACACATGCATAACTGCACAGGCACACAGGAACACACACAGGAACACATGCACACACCTGCACAGGCACACAGGAACACACACAGGCACACACATGCATAACTGCACAGGCACACAGGAACACACACAGGCACACACATGCATAACTGCACAGGCACACAGGAACACACACAGGAACACATGCACACACCTGCACAGGCACACAGGAACACACACAGGCACACACATGCATAACTGCACAGGCACACAGGAACACACACAGGCACACACATGCATAACTGCACAGGCACACAGGAACACACACAGGAACACATGCACACACCTGCACAGGCACACAGGAACACACACAGGCACACACATGCATAACTGCACAGGCACACAGGAACACACACAGGAACACATGCACACACCTGCACAGGCACACAGGAACACACACAGGCACACACATGCATAACTGCACAGGCACACAGGAACACACACAGGAACACATGCACACACCTGCACAGGCACACAGGAACACACACAGGCACACAGAGACATTCACACCTGCACAGGCATACATAGGCACTCACACACATGCCTGCACAGGCATACAGGAACACACATAGGCACACACGCACATACCCCTGCACAGGCATACGGGAACACACACAGGAACACATGCACACCTGCACAGGCATATAGGAGCACACACAGGAACACATGCACACACCTGCACAGGCATATAGGAGCACACACAGGCACACACACACACACACGCCTGCACTGGCATACACAGGCATGCACACACATGCCTGCATAGGCATACAGGAACACACATAGGCACACACACATGCCTGCATAGGCATACAGGAACACACACAGGCACACACAGGAACACATGCACACCTGCACAGGCATATAGGAGCACACACAGGCACACACACACACACACCTGCACAGGCACACAGGGACACACAGAGGCACACACATGCACAACTGCACAGGCACACAGGGACACATACAGGCACACAGGAACACACACATACCCCTGCACAGGCACACAGTAACACACACAGAAACACAGGAACACATACAGACACCTGCACAGGCCCACAAGGACACACAGGAACACATACGCACACCTGCACAGGCACACACAGCCTCAGCAGGGCATGTTTAGAACTCCTGGGTCTGACAGCAGGTACCTTTCCCCACATGCTTTCCATATGCTGCCAAGGCCCACTTCTAGGGCAGTAAAAATTAGTCTCCATGTCTGCCTGTCTGAACACAAGCTAACTTACCAGGAAACATGAAATTTAATTTTAAATTGAAGTTAAAAGTTTCAAATTAGGTGTACTTTAAATTATTCCTAAACTATGAATAATTTAACTTCATTTTAAAATTTAAATTAATTAGGTTTAACTGGTTCCTTTAAAATTGCTGATCTCTCTCTGAACTTAATCTTATTTTCAAAGTTATGGTCAGTTTTCTTAGATTGGTGGAGTCCTTGGTGTGAGGAGGGAGAGGTATTGAAGGTGCATATGGGAGCATTTCCAGGTAAAGAGTTTAGGTACGGTTTAGATCATGTAGAGAAAACCAGTCTTTCAGAGAGAAGCTGATTCTAAGAACCAGATTATTCTCATCAGCCACATCTAGTCTGCAGTACCAAAACCAAACCCAAACCGAAACCAACCAGCCTAAATTGTTCACTTCACTTTGGCAGGCACCAAATGTGCATATGTGTATCAGATAAGGTGAACAATTCGATTTCTTTCTCTAATTTAGATAATTTCTGGGGGGAAAAAAACCCTAGCAATCTACATCTTTTGCTTCAATTGCTAGATTATAACTGATGAGATAATATTTATATTTTTAATTTCTCTCTCTCCTGGGGTAAGGTGGCTGGAATGGATAAAGTTTCAATTCTACATTTGGAAACCGTGTATTTATGGAGTCTGCCCGTTACTCACATGTGATTATTTACAATGTATTAATTTACAACAAAGTTAATTTCTACAGAACAATGGGTAATTTTGAAAGTATTTTGGACAAAATGTTGCAAACTCATTATTCAAGGAACTAAAAAATGCATATTGTATTTCTTTGGTTCTATATAGATGCCAATTTTAGATATTTTCATCATCTCTGGAATCTAAATACACCATTACCATCAGTGGCAACTTAGAATTACAACTGGCAGAGGAGTTTTTTCTTTCATATCATCGTGTAAAATAAAGATGCATCTTATTATAAATGATACCTTAGGTTTGTTGAAATAGAAAGTGTGTGTGTGTCTGTGTGTGTGTCTGTGTGTGTGTGTGTGTGTGTGTGTGTAAGTAGCTGACAGATAATTTCTTGTCCAGATGGTCTCAGGTGTAAAAATAATGTTTTGTGTCAAAGATAGCTGTTCTTCCCTAATATCTTTTGATGTAGGGATTATAAATTATACCCTCAAACTTCTGCATAACTCTTTTTATTCTAAAAACCTCTTGTCCTTATAATGAGTGGTTCATGTGGTTTGCAGTGCGTATTCAACAGAGAATTTCTGTTGTTTTGCCTCCTGGTCCCATTGACTAAAAAAAAAAATCTACAAATGAAAATTCTAGGAGATCAGTTTCCCATTTGGTACCAAAGATGAAAATTAGTCCCCTCAACTCATAAAAAAAAAGTATCATTGAATGGGGTTTAATTAATCTTCTACATGGTTAAGCATGCCCACTTGCAGCAAAATCCAGTGCCACGTTTGTACTTGTTCTTCAGAGACCTTAGAAGGCAATTACTGACATGCAAAAAAGTCTCCACCGCTGGCCCCTCAGCCCTGCCACATGGTATTTCTGGTCGGAGTCTTCCTGTGTCCTTTGTCAGAGCCAGAAGTCCTGGAGAGCATTGAGAGCCAACATGAAGTCAGGTGGAGGTGATGTGGGCATAGTGGAGGGAGAGAAACTGTTTAGATTTTTTAAATTTTTAAAAGATTGGGATTCCAGACAGGAAAAGCAATGATATCGGAGCTACACTGGACCACCTCTCCTTACCACAAGCACGCTGGCTGTGGGACTCACAGAGACATGTGCACACATACAATATCTACCTTCTTTTTTTTCCTCCCTGATAGATATGCCATTTAAGGGTTGAGGTTGATATTGCTTCACTTTCAGCCCTCTGCTCTCTACCTGATCTCTTTCTTTCTGGGACCGTCCTATATGCACGATTTAAAGGGAATTACCTATTACTTCAATTATTTGTTTCTTATCAACTGATGTTAAACTACAAGGATTTGCATTGAAAAGACACAAAGAAAGAGCAAGTCATGGCACATCGCCAAATGAAAGAGTAATGTTCTGGTGAATTTAGCCCAAATAATTTACTGCTGTATAAAAGTGGAAAAGTGGAAGGTGAACCCTTTGACCAATAAATCTTTCCTGCCCATGAAACCCTTATCTGGTCTCCTGCAACGTATTCCACACGAGGAAGCCATCATCTCGGGCTCAGGCTTGTGATTTGTAAACCTTGATCTTCTGCACTCCATGTCCTAAATATGGATAATTAGCATCAGTTTATCACGCCTCTGCATATTTTCTCTTCTCTCGAAACATGCATGCTTCTGTTGGCTGCCATTCTGCTACAGAAGATTATGGAGACAGATTGCAGAGAATGAATGTGCTAAACGAGATTAGGAAGGAATAGAAATAGCGACTTCGCCAATAAATTCCTCGTGAGAGGCTTATCATGCAGTTACACGTTGACTTGCTTCACACTCTCCCAGCCTCTTAATCCAACACCCCCACCAGGAACGAAATTTCACTAATTTCTGAATTACTGCATACCCTCCTGACTTGTTACTGAGAATGGTTGGAAGGAGAAACGCTGCTGAAAACCACATGTCAAACTTTATCATAAAAAGTAAACTTTAACTGTCAAAGCGGGTGGTATGAATTTGGGATGTTTAAAGCATTTTAGCATCGACAAAAGGGTTGGCATAGAGAGAGATTCAACTTTTCTTTTAGATTCACCAATTCTGCCATTGTGTCACCTTTAGGGATTCAGAACTGGCTGAAGGGGGGTTTTCCTTGCTCTTAAACAAGACTATCTGATGTGTTTTAAAACAGGACAAAGCATCCACTGATTTTTCTGACTTCTTATTATTACTGATAACAGTCACGATGCCCCTGGGTAATTCTGGGCAAATCACTTGACCTCGTAAGTGCCACCTCCTCCTGGCTCAGAGGCACCGCTTCACCTCCACAGCCCCTCCTGGCCCCAGCGTGCTGGGGCCTCTCACGCACATTAATGTACAGAAATAGGAGACGTCCTGCCTGTCCCAGGTTTCCAAGAATGCTGTAACAGGACATCTACAGGGGGAGCTCTCTTCTTGCTCTTCTTTGCCTGTTAATGTGATTCTCCTGGGGCTTTATAATAAGTTCGGTATTTAAAGAGGCCCATTAAACCTTTCCATCCACCAGGGGACTATTTATAGCACAGGGCAGCAGTCAGGCATTGTGGTGCCCCTACCAAGGCAAGGTTCTGCAGCGGAAGAAAGAAAACCTGGAGGACTAAACGTGTGTTTACTAGAAGGAATGCAAATCTAGCTCGGATATTAAAACTCGTGCTTCATATTTGTGCTTGCAGAAAAGGAAAAGAGTCCAATTCATGGTGGCAAGAATTCACTAGCAAAAGAAATGCACAGCGACTGTAAAGAGAGTTGTATATGTGGATCATATGTCGTCTTCACTTTCTTTCTCACAAGTAATGCCTGTGCGGGTTCACTGTCGAGAGGGCCCTCTGGACCCTCCGGAGAAAAGATTCTGTATTTCCCTTCCAGAAGAGCTGCTTGCAGGCCTTGAGTTTGAGAGGTAAAGCTGGACAGCATTCGTTGATGAATAGGTAGAGTGTCTCCTCTGCACGCACTGCCAGGCACGGTTCCAGGACCACGGGGTGAAACAGCAGCAGGAAGGAGCCCTGCCCCCTGAGGAGCTGGCTTGCTTTTCTTCTGCGAGCTGGATGCTTTTCTACTGGCTGCCAAGTATCTCCATTTTTGGAGAGAAAGCCAGCCTGGAACCCTGATTTACCTTGATTGGGAAGGAGGGACAGAGGGGCCTGGGGGACAGCCCTGGGAGGCACTGATCTGAAGCGCTAGACCTTTGGTAAGAAATTACAGTAGAAGAACGCCTGTCTTCCAGAACCTGCCACGGAGGCTGCAGTGGGGTTGGGGGGGGGGTGCTTCCAGCTGCAGGCACCTTTACTCCTACACTATCTGCAAGAAAGCACACACACACACACCCTGGGTGTCAAAGAAGTCCTCCCTTCCCTGCACCTCCTCTTTCCCAAGCCCCTCAAATCCAAAGGTGCCTCTTTGGAGGTGCGGGCCCTGCTGAGTGGATGCGGGGTGGGAGTCAGTGGAGGCCCAGTGCCTGTTTGGTGCTTTTGTTTCCTGTTAAGAGCACTGTGGAGGCTTTGCAGTGCTAGTTTTGGGAAATCTTAGGTTTGGCTTCGTCTAACTCCTCTATTGGAGCAAGGCGCGCAGCCAAGACTGCTTAGACCTCCCCAGGCCACGGGCGGGTGCGCGGCAGACCAGGGGTTGGCAGCCCAGCTCAGCACCTGCAGGCGGGTGGGGGGACCGCGCATTTGGCGCGAAGACCCCCGCCCTGGGCAAGGGACAGAAAATGTGAAATCAGATGGGGAGTTATTAATAACTGTCCTCCCCTCCTCTCTGCCGTGTTTCCTGATTCCGAGCACTCTGCTGGAGGGGGGCAGGGGCAGGGGCGCGGGGAGGAGGAGGGGGCCGTTTGCCATTAATCTGGGAACAAGCGGCTAACCTCGGTGACTGGTATTTTCGCTTTTCTTTTCTCACTTTTCTCAGTGTGGGGAAAGCAGTCAAGCCCGCGCGGAGCGATTGTGAGGGGCTCTGCTGGAATTTGGCAGCGCGGAGGCTTGGAGAGCAGCCCCATGCTGGCTCCCATTCAGCCGGCCCGTTTTCCTCAAGCTTTGGAAGTTTCACTCAGCCGTGCACTCAATGGCTTCACAAAGCTGATTACAAGCTTCAGCGCATTCCTGAAGGAGCCAAAAGCGACGCAGGTGCAAACGAGCCGAGGGAGCCCCTTATCCCGGTGACAGAATGGGACAAGCTGGGAAAGGCTTGGACCACACAAATCCAAGGCTCACCAGGCAGCAGAAAGCCTGCCTTGGGAACCGGGGGTCATTATCCGCCCTATTCAAAGGGGCCTGGGGACACTGGGGGCCAGCGAGGCCAGCCTGGGCAGGAGCACCTCCGCCAGCGCGCGCCGACGACGGGGGTGGGGGGGTGGGGACCCCGCTGGGCGCTGCGGCCAGGCCGAGGCTCAGGGCGCTGGGCCGTGCGTTTGCACGGCCTGAGTCCTTGAAACCCGTTTTCGGGCAGGCCGACATCAACCCTAGTGGGGAAACAGGAAAAAGAGCGTGCCAGGAGGCCACGCGGCGCGTGGGCAATGCGCAACTTCTGTCGGGGTCCAGGCCACACGGCCACGTCTCAGCCGGGGTCCCCAGGCCACAGACACTCAGCTCCTGGGTCGCTCTGCGGCCTTTCTCCGAAGCCCACCTTTCCCGATGACCCACTCCCCCGCATGGCAGCGCGGGCCCGCAGAGAGAGACCCCAGGTGGGACAGTGACCGCGCTCGTGGAGTGGGGATGGCGGGTCATGCAGCGATGGCCTAAGAGTGCTCGATGTCGTCGAGGACGCTTTCGCGTCGACTCTGATTCCGCGGCGATGGCGAAGGGCAGTTTCCTCCCGAGTGATTCACGAAGTCTCCTCTCACTCAGGAACCGGAAACTTGGGACTGCGGGCGCCAGAAAGAAACGGGCAGCGCCTCACGGAGCGCGCCGGGGAAGAGGGACTGCGGGAGCGGGACGCGGGGGCGGGAGGGGCGCGGCGGGGAGGGGAGCGCAGTGGAGGGGGAACTGGGGCGCGGGGGAGCGCTGGGGGCGGGGAGCGCTGGGAGGAGCTGCAGCTCCAGTGCCCGGGAAGGCCACCGCGTCCCAGTCGAGAGCCCCGCGCTGCGTCTAGGAGGGCGAAACACGCAGCCCCCGCAGAGGCCGGAGTTCGGAGCACCCTCGTGTGTGCCCCCTCTCTCCGAGCCCTGCCCCGCAGCGCGCCTGCCAAGGCCTCGGCCCTGCCTGCCGTGCTGAGGGCCTGGTTGTGCCCGGGGTCCCCGCGGGCAGGGCGCGGGCCGGCAGGGCGCGCGCGCCGACGTTCTTTTGTCTGATAACTAATTTGAGTTAATGCGATCTTTATGTAAAGCTAACAGCGGATAATTGTCTATTTTCTCGCCAACAGTCTCCATCACAATCACTTATCTGGAAACCTGCGGTTGGATTAATCGTTATATTCCCGAGATGAGCGTCGCTGCAATCCTCAGCGAACGCGGGTGGGGACCTGGAGACGCCTCCCGGGCGCTGGTGGGGCCGGTGCCGGCCAGCTCCGCTCCTGCCCGCGACGCGGTGTGCCCAGGTGTTGGTGCCCGCGGGCGAGGGCCTTGGGGCGCCTTCCCCAGGACTTGCTTGACTCACTTTTTGCTGGAGTAGGCGTGTGGGGGTACAGGAGGCGGAGGGAGGAGGAGGGCGAGAGGAGGGAGGCCTGCGGGGCCGCGGCGCAGCCTGGGTGGAGCGCGGCCTTCGGAGGCCCTGGGCGCATTGCGACAGGGCCCCGGGCTCCAGGCGCAGGAGGAACTCTTAGTGCCGGAGCGCAGAGTGTTTCGCTTGGGGGAACGTTACCCTCAGACCCTCGCCTCCCCCCTGCCCCTTGGTCTCGGTTCTACTGGCTTCGCTCATCGTCCCATCCACCCTTCCCACTTGAGGTCCCACCCCGCCCCAGGAGCCCCTCCTTAAGGATCCAGGTCTCTGAACATCATTGGCAACAGTTACACTCCCCACGAGTGAAATCTCAGAAAGAGTCCCAGTTCTGCCTCTGCTCCAGGGCTAGGAATAAAGATGGTGACGGGTGGTGCGTCAACTCTCTTGGGAAGAGGAACTTGCATTACAAAGACTTGTCTTTCTAAGCTGAAGTCAAAACAGCGGCGTCAAGCGCGCTCCGTTTGGCGGCGGTGGAGGGGCTGTGCGCCCTCGCCGCCCCAGCCGGAGCTGCGGTGGCTGGTGATTGGAGGCGTCCCGTCCGGGCCTCGGGCGCTTCTGTAGCTGGGATTTGCCGGCCAAGGGCCGCTGTCGCTACTTTTCAAAACGGTGTTTCTGGAAAATAAGAAAAAACTGGTGACAGTCTTTGGCTATCACCAGTCTCCCGTTGCCAAAGGGAGAATGAAACTGCCTCCCTTTGGCAATGGAGCTTTAAACTTTCAAGAGTGAAAAAATACAATGAAATGAAGTGCCTTACGATCACTGGATTTTCCAGATAACCCCTAATTACTCCCAAAATGAGGCTTTGTAGATTCTTGTTAAAAACCTCGAATTTCCCCCCTGCAACAGCTGCTGAGATCTTTAAGACCAAACGAGTAAACCCCGCCTGAGAATCAACAGTCCCAAGCTCTGGCCAAGGCTCCCCGCGTCGTTTTTTTCTCCTCGGGGTTGGGGGATGTCCCGCCCCATCGCTCACCTGGCTCTTGTCACCTCGGTCATCTTGAAGTGACCGTGGACAATGCTGCTCCCCGCCGCAGAGCCGCTGGTCACTCAGGCAGAACGGGGTATGCAAATGGCTTGGAGAGGCCGAGGCCCTAACACTGAGCCCATTGTCTCGGGCCTCAGAGCGCCGAGCAGCTGCGCAGACTTTCTGTGCTGGGACCCTCGGCCGCCACGCTCATGTCATCATTGCAAAACATCAGCTTAGGAGAACTATGCCACCTGAATTCATTAGCAGCCTTCTCGGCGAAGGTTTCTTTTCCCGGTGACAAGTTTCAAAGTCCAGACCCCCTCCAACGTTGGTAGGGGTAGGAGAAGAAGAAGGGGCCGGGAAGGGGGTCTTTCAAAGTGGGGCCGCGGGGGAGGGGGAGGGTCCCTAGTCTCCTCCTTCTGGTGGGTCCTGCAGCTTTAAAAGCCTTCCTTGGGGTTCTGAGCTCTCATGTCTCACTCAAACGACCCTGAGATTTGGACATATTCCCCTCTTCTCTCAAGTGTTGCTTTTATGTTGCCAGTTTAAATTCACTGAAAGAGGCCCACAGAGCGAGTCGAGTGAATTTCACAGACATCATCTACTGTTTTAATGATAGAGGCAGTGATCGTTTTGGAATCATATCCTTTAGGGTGAAGTCACGACAATGCATGTCAGAGAAGCTGCGCGCCCTACAGCAAACCAGTTACAACGCCAGGCCGCGCTCCTCAGACTGCAGGATTGCAAGCAGCTCACTGACTTCCAGTGCCCACCGCAAGGCGAGGGGAGGCGCGTCTCCGTGACCCAAGGAACTGCGCGCACGCCCGCTCTCCACGCCAGTCCCCTGCCCGCACCTGCCCAAGTGGCCTGGTCTCTCTAGAACCTGTACGGTGGGGAAGGGTGCTCCTGGTGGCCTGGGAGGGTGCAGGGCGGGCGGGGACGGGCGAACGAGACCCAAGGGCGCTAGAACCCAGGAGCGCAAACCACCGTTAGGGCCTGAGGGACCCAGAGGGGGTGGGGTCAGTTTCTCAGATCTGTGGGACGCCGCAGCTGGGGCCAACTAAGGCACTTTCCCTCCTCCAAAGAACACTCGTTCTCCTCCGGCCCGGATCTCCACTAACGTGTCCTCCCACTTCTTCACAGGACTCCAAGCTGCTTTTCCCTCTCTGCAGCTTCCGAGGCTGGGAGAACTTCCTAGGAGAAGGCAAGAGAAAGCCACCAGCCAGGGTGGAAGAGCGCAGGGGGCGGATTCTCCCCTGCGCGCTCCAAGGCCTCTCCAGCACCCACGAGGTCTTCCGTGAGCGCCCAGGCCCCCGAAATGCCTGCCCTCCTCCTGACAAACCGAGGGGGTAGGATGTGGAGGGATAGCGCAACCAGTTATGTTTTTGTAAACACAAGAACAGAAAAATAAATGGAGGAAATCTATTTATTGGGTGTGTCATTTTTGGTGGGGGGCGGGGTTGAAGGTGGAGTCATCTAGACCCATGAAAAGCTACAGTGCGGCGTGGGAAGTGGGGATTTGGGGCAGGCTCTTAATAAATGCAGATCCCTTTGACCTGGAACACCATCTTGTTTTCTCCCTGGAGAATTGTATGATGCAGCCTGAAGGGTCTAGAAGGTCTCAGATCAGACCCTGCAGAAGCTCCTCCCCAAGGTTCCTCATCTGTGCCAGACCCTGGCTGGGTCTGGGCAGCCTTGCCCTTGTCTTCTGGCCCCAGTTCCTGCCACCCTTCCCACCACCCCACGTGCAGGCAAGGCTGAGGGCTGCCGAAGGCAGGGACAGGGCTCCAAGCCAGAGGCGGCTTCTGGAGAGTGGCTGTGGGGCGGGGGAAAGTGCCAGGAAGTTGCCAAGAGAGGGATTTTTGCCGGTGTGGGTCACTGTTGTCCCCGCGGGGGTGGGGACAGTGCCTGGCTGACTGTGGGTCTTCAAATCTGTCTGTTGAGGGGATGCGGAGGTCATCGCTGGGGGCGGAGCTGAGGGCCCCCAGAAGCTCTGGGCACAGGCTGGGCCTCTTCCCTGCACAAAGAACTCTACAGGGTGCCCAGTGGGTCTGGCCGGCGCCTGGTAACCCGTGACCTTTGGCTTGCTCTGGCGTCCCTCCCACACATTAACTTACACACACATCCCACACACACATCCCCACACCCTCACACATCCCCCCCCACACACATCCCCCCACACACACACCCCACACACTCACATCCCACACCCTCACACACATCCCCACACCCACACACACATCCCACACACACATCCCACACACACACACCCCACACACATCCCCACACCCACACACATCCACACACCCTCACACACATCACATACACACACCCCACACGCATCCCACACGCTCACACACATCCCACACGCACATCCCACCCACACACATCCCCACACCCACACATCCACACACCCTCACACACATCACACACACACCCCACACGCATCCCACACCCTCACACACATCCCTATGCACACATCCCATACCCTCACACATCCCCACACACACATCCCACACACATTTCACACACACTCACCCACATCCCACACACTCACACACATCCCCACATCCTCACACACATCCCCACACCCACACACACCACACACATCCCCCACACCCTCACACACATCCCACACACTCACACACTCCACACACTCACACCCCACACCCCACACCCCCACATCCTCACACATACATCCCACACATTCCACACAGACACATCCCACACCCTCACACACATCTCCACACCCTCACACACATCCACACACCCTCACACATCCCCACACACACATCCCACACACATACATCCCACACCCTCACACACATCCCTCACACATCCCAGACACATCCCACACCCTCACACACATCCCCACACCCACACATCCCACACACATCCCACACCCTCACACACATCCCCCACACCCTCACACACATCCCTCACACATCCCAGACACATCCCACACCCTCACACACATCCCCACATCCCACACACACATCCCACACCCTCACACACATCCCCCACACACATCCCTCACACATCCCAGACACATCCCACACCCTCACACACATCACACCCACACACACATCCCCACACCCACACATCCCACACACACATCCCACACCCTCACACACATCCCCCACACCCTCACACACATCCCCACACATACATCCCACACCCTCACACACATCCCCACACCCACATCTCACACCCTCACACACATCCCCACACCCTCATGCACATCCCCACACCCACAATCACCACACCCCAACACACCCCACACCCTCACACACATCCCACACCCTCACAAACATTCCCCACACCCTCACACACATCCCCACATACACACATCCCACACACTCCCACATATCCCGCACATTCACATCCCACAGCCTCACACACATCCACACACCCTCATATCTCCACACACATCCCACACCCTTACACACATCCACACACACACCCCACACACATCCACATACCCTCACACATCCACACACCCTCACACACATCCCACACACTCACACATCCCACACACTCACACACCCCACACTCACACATATCCCACACACACATCCCACACTTACACACATCCCACACACTCACATCCAACACCCCCACATCCTACACACACACCCCACACCCACACATCCCACACTCTCACACACATCCAACACACTCGCACACATCACACACACATTCTACACACCCTCACACATCCCACACACTGACACATCCCACTTACACACATCCCACACCCACACATCCCACACACCCTTACACATCCCACACCCACACATCCCACACACCCTTACACATCCCACACACACACCCCACTCACACACATCACACACAGTACTCACACATTACACACACATACCACACACCCTCCCACACATCCCACACACCCTCACATCCCACACCCTCACACACATCCCCCCACACATCTCACACAAATATCCCACACACACACCCTCACACACATCCCACACACTCACACACATTCGACACACATCCCACACACCCTCAAACACATCCCCCACACACATCCCACACCCACACATCTCACAACCCTCACACATATCTCCACACACATTCCACACACTCACATCCCCCACACACATGCCACACCCTTACACACATCCCCACACACATCCCACACACATCCACATACCCTCAAACATCCACACACCCTCACACACATCCCCCCACACACCCTCACACACATCCCACACACACATACCCCACACTCACACACATCACACACACACACATCCACACACTCACACACATCCCACACACACAAATTCCCAGAATCAATATTCCCCACATTCGTGCAGGTCACACACTCTTTCTTACCTAGGATTCACAGATGCAGCCGACTCACAGACACTCACTCTTACACATGACACAGTTTCACACTTGCATTCCCCTCCACACACACACACACACACGCACTGCAATCCCCTTGCGTCTCCACAGTGTCGAGGGCTGGTTGAACACTGAGGTGGCTCTTTGTGGCTGGGCAGGACTTTTCATGGGAGGGAAAGTCACACAGCTGGCAGGTTACTGGCTTAGGGACACACACAGGCCCAGTGAGCTGATCCTTATAGAAATTCAACAACGGTAGCCAAACATGGAGAACGACGTCCTGTCTTCTCTCAGCTTCAACAATTCCTTTCCTCCGGAGTTTTCAGAGCGGGCTCCTGCCTGAGGCTACCGCGGTGCCGTGGGTTCTCACTGTTTCCGCGCTCCCAGGTTCAGGCTGTCCCCAGTGCAGGTTCCTTGGCTGCCCTGGAGTTGCGTGGTCCGTGGTGGTAGGCGCTGGCCCGCAGGGGCTACTGAGCGTAGGGAGCCCACCGTCTGCTGCTCAGCGAGCAGCTTGGAGGACTTTCCAGATGCAGTACTCAAAAGCAGGTGAAATGCTTCAGGAATCACTTAAATAGTGATCACAGGTTGGAATGATTATATTTTAGATAGCTTAGGTTAAATAAAACACATTATTGGCCGGGTGCGGTGGCTCAAGCCTGTAGTCCCAGCACTTTGGGAGGCCGAGGCGGGTGGATCACGAGGTCGGCGGATCACGAGGTCGGCAGATCGAGACCATCCTGGTCAACATGGTGAAACCCCGTCTCTACTAAAAACTATAAAAAATTAGCTGAGCACGGTGGCGTGTGCCTGTAGTCCCAGCTACTCAGGAGGCTGAGGCAGGAGAATTCCCTGAACCCAGGAGGCGGAGGTTGCGGTGAGCCGAGATCATGCCATTGCACTCCAGCCTGGGTAACAAGAGCGAAACTCCGTCTCAAAAAAAAAAAAAAAACACACACACACACACATTATTGAAATTCCTCCTTTGTTTTGCTTTTTAAAACTGTAGCTCCTGGGAACTTTGCGATTACATACGTGGCTATTTGTGCATTATCCTTCTGCTGGGCAGCACGAGACCCTCTCAAGGATCTTCAGAAACGACAGAGGAAAAGCAAAAATGGGGGAGAAGGCTGAGCATGAGGCCGGGAGGGCCGCCCGTTCTGAAGTTGCTGTTGTCACAGTCTGTTCTCAAAGCTTCTTTTCTTTCATGAGAATGCCTGGCCGGCGGTGGGGGCGTTGGAGGGGTAGGGACATTAATTACACTTTGTATTTTACCTCTCGATTCATTTTCTTTTATTTTAACTTTAGTTCCATCTAATGACTGTATTGCGAGCTCAGGCAGCAATCTTGTGTGAACTCTCCGGTAACTTCTGAAGAATCTTGCTCCAAGTGTTGGATAATGACAAGATGTGTGTGACTCAGGTGACTGTGGAATGTCTGCGCAGCTCGAAAGCCCGCTTTCCTGTTATGTTCAAATCTCGGGTCAGCATTTTGGTACGTTTTTGCTTTAATTTTCCCCGACGGGCGTTTCACGGCCACCACCTACCATCACCACAACCCAAAACACAGCAAACAGAAAGCTTGGGGAGGAATTTACATCTGGGAAAATGCTTCTGTTCATCAAGAGCGGGATTCCCTTTTATTCCCACGATCAACTCACAGCTTCAAACATCCATGGAGTCATACTTTGGTCATGGAAGTTGCAAGAAACCATTTTGGCCAACTTTTTATTTTAAATAAGGTATTTTAAAATATTTTACATGTCAGCCACAGATTTCTAGAAGTGAAGCTATAAAAATTAGAAATTGTATTTTGCCTTCCAATAATAGCAAGTGAAAAGAGATTGCTCCAAGGATGTTGTTTTCAATAAATTCAGTGTAATGGCAACACAAAAATTCTGCCTGCAGGCTGCATAGACACAAATTGTACTTTTACATATTTATCTTGAGGGTTGCATAATTAATGTTAAAAATGCAATAAGAATGTGAGGTCAAGTGTACTTTGCCAATAATGGAAGCATCTCATGATAATTTTGAATAAAATTAAGATTTTTTTTAATCATAAAAGGAACTGTCCTGTTGTTTGTTATTAGTATGTTGTTGACTTACTGTTCTACTTTTGGCTAAATTAAATTTAACTAAAGAAAATGTCGTGAAATACAAAGGAT
Source organism: Callithrix jacchus (assembly GCF_049354715.1). NCBI lineage: Eukaryota > Metazoa > Chordata > Mammalia > Primates > Cebidae > Callithrix > Callithrix jacchus. Next base: position 27,660,879 of record NC_133502.1, read on the forward strand.
AAGCAAGGCTTTGTGGGTAACCTAATTGAAAGGGTTAATTTTGGTATTAACTCTTTGGGGAATATTACTCTTGTTATTTAAGTAAGCAACTAATAGAACTATTTTATTCTTTCATCAAACTACCTGATTTTAAAAAAACTGCCAAAGGAAGAACTAAAAAATTAGCATATTCCTGTTAAAGAGCCATCGACATCCCATTGGAAACTGCAGCGCTCAGACTGGATGCTTAGGATGGCCTGTTCCTTTAGGATATGTTTTACACTGCCTCATTTGCATTGTCACCTTATAAAGCCAAAGAGACTCTCATTTGCTTTCTGTTTTTCTTCTTTCCCCTAAGGACTACAATGGTTATATACTTTCAAATATTCGCAGACAAGATATTCTGGATAAATAATCTAAGATTAACTAAATTAGGTCAACGTTCATACAGGGCCAGTGTCATATGTCCCTTGTGCTGAAATTATCTGGTGTCAGCTACATTGATTGAAAAAGCACTACAGACCCAAAGGAAAAAACACACACACAACTCTTATTACAAGATGTCTCAAAAGCAGATAAGAAAGCAATGAAGTCTTCTGGTAAATGAGGGACCTTATCTAGATTTTAATATGGCAGGAGGCAAATTATAAATGTTTCTGCAAGTTAAACAACTTGCATGGGAAACAGACATTCCCGAAGTTTCCATAATTCTCAGCCGTAGAGTTTGCACACATTCCTGAAGTTCCCATAATTCTCAGCCGTAGAGTTTGCACACGTTCCTGAAGTTCCCATAATTCTCAGCCGTAGAGTTTGCATACATTCCTGAAGTTCCCATAATTCTCAGCCATAGAGTTTGCACACATTCCTGAAGTTCCCATAATTCTCATCCGTAGAGTTTGCACACATTCCTGAAGTTCCCATAATTCTCAGCCATAGAGTTTGCACACATTCCTGAAGTTCCCATAATTCTCAGCCGTAGAGTTTGCACATCCCTGTTGCTGGTGGGTTCTTTGTGCTTTTCCTCAGGTCACACTGGCTGGGCTGTTTGACTCGTTCTAGGGTGGAGGTAGCTCAAGAGAAGGACACCTGAATGTCGTTGTGGAAGGGCTACTTACCGCTTAGCTAGGTGTTGTGCATATCTCCTTCACACGTTGTTTCTCTCTTTCTGAAAATGGCTATTAATGCAACAAAGTCCTCATAACAAGACTAAAATGTCAAGGGTTGGAAAAAAGGGTTGTTGAGGCTTTCACACGGAGACCACATTGCTGAAGTCGGCAGCAGAGCTCCGCTTGTTTTCATGGGTAGCCTCTTTGGTAATTTTGTAGGTGAGAAAATGATTTCTTTGTCTGATCATTGTGATTATCATCCATGTATCTATTATCACAAAGGTATTTAACAAGTTGATAATTTGATCGAATGAACACAACGGCTGTCAGTACATATATTTCAGAAACAGACACAGACTGGTCTAGCAGGCTGCTGCCCACAGAGGATCCCATTCCACTGAAAAACTACTATTTTTAGAGCATGTTTCTTGGGGGCAATAATGACGGTAACCTTCACCTTCATCTTCAGGACTAAACTTCTAATGCATGCCTGGGCCTGCAAAAAACTAGCAAAATAAAATCAAGGAGGAAGCCCAATAGCCTAAAGCTGGACACTTTTTATTCTAATAGAAAAGTGGGCACTTTGAGGGAGAGTCTCATAGTTGTTCAGTACTCAGGGAGCCACAGCTGCAGGTGCTGTGAACTTGGAGGAGCAGCTGCTGAAACAAGAATCATATAAGCAAAGTAATCAGAGGCCGAGGTCCTGAACGAAGGAATTTAAAAAAAGGAAGAAAGAAAGAAAACATAAATCTTCAGCTAAAAACAAGGGAGTCAGAGCTCTGCTCGCCAGTCTCCTATTGACGCCAGGGATGAGCTGGTGCCCACGGGGTCAGTTTTCTGGTTGCTGTCTTCAGCTTCCCCAGTTTTCTGCCCTGCGGCCCATGCAGCCTTGCTATACTGCTTGTCTGGGGCAGGTGAGATGGGGTCACCTGCATCCATGGGAAGAGGGGTCATCAAGGGTTGCATGTGGCCCATGACATTTCGCCCTCCTTGGGTCTTAGAAGCTTCTAGATGCACCACCATGATTTGTCCTCAGGGTCCTCAGCATGATCTCAGGTCTCGAGCCCCATGCAGAGTCTCAGAGAAGCTTTCAGAAGACCCACCTGCTGTCCACACCCCAGGGATCCTTTCCATTGGCAGGCTCATGCAAGGTGTGCTACATGGGTTTAACCTTCCACACACCATGTCACTGCTCTTACCAGCCCACCACCCTAGCCCACCACATTACTCCAGCATCCTAACCCAGCACCCTAGCCCACCACCCTAGCCCAGCACCAAAGCCCAGCACCAAAGCCCAGAACCCTAGCCCACCAGCCTAGCCCAGCACCCTAACCTACCATCCTAGCCCACCACCCTAGCCCAACACCCTAGCATACCACCCTAGACCACCAGCCTAGCCCAGCACCCTAGCATACCACCCTAGACCACCACCCTAGTCCAGCACCAAAGCCCAGCACCCTCACCCACCACCCTAGCCCACTGCATGAGCCCACCATCCTAGTCCATCACCCTAGCCCACCAGCCTAGCCCAGCACCAAAGCCCAGCACCAAAGCCCAGCACCCTAGCCCACTGCATGAGCCCACCACCCTACCTCAGCACCCTAACCTAGCACCCTAGCCCACCATCCTAGTCCATCACCCTGGCTCACCAGCCTAGCCCACCACCCTAGCCCAGCACCAAAGCCCAGCACCCTAGCCCAGCACCAAAGCCCAGCACCCTAGCCCACCACCCTAGTCCAGCACCAAAGCCCAGCACCCCAGCCCACCACCCTAGCCCAGCACCAAAGCCCAACACCCTAGCCCACCACCCTAGCCCAGCACCCTAGCCCACCAGCCTAGCCCAGCACCCTAACCCACCACCCTAGCCCACCACCCTAGCCCACCACCCTACCTCAGCACCCTAGCCAACCATCCTAGTCCATCACCCTAGCCCACCACCCGAGCCCACCTCATGCACCAAACCCAGGAGCATCCCAGAAGCCGACACAGCACCCTGAGTCTTCCAAGCCCTTCAGTGCTTCTAATGAAGGCCATTTCTCCTCAGAAGGAAACCAAGTGTGTTCCTTCTTTCCTGCTGTGCACTTTGTGAAGAAGAGCATAAGTCCTGGTTCCTCTCTGATCTGACAAACCTAAGGTTTGTGGGTTTTAAAAATGCCTATTTCATGTGATTCTCTCTTAAGGAGGAAAGGTAAAAGCAAGGGCGGGGAGGACTGTCACAGCTCTTGCCGTGGGAGGCTCTTTCTGAAGGTCTGCGGCGTGGTCTTTCATCTCTAGTCTGAAAAAATTAACTGTTACCTTGACTGGAGATTATTCATAAGCTAATACAGTAACTTACATTCCTTTGACAAGACAGGAAAAGATGATAGGGTAAGAATTCACTTCAGTAGATGTTTGTCAGGCATCTACTATATTTATGGTACTTTGCAAAGTGCAAGATACAGAAGTAAAGAAGATATAGCTCATGATTCATGCTCTCAAGAAATTCACAGCCTTGCAGCCAAGAGACAGTAAACACTTGAATGTCATTCAGCATGACAACTGCAATCGCAGGTAATTCAGAGGGGCACTTAGAAAGGAGTGGCACTCTCTTCTCCGGGGGTCAGAGAAAGCATCCCAGGATCTCAGTCCTGAGGGAGGAGAAGAGGAAGGGAAAGGAACTCTTGCAGGGGAACAGCATTTGCAGAGGCGCGGGGCAGGACATAGCAAATCATCTTCGGGAAAGTGGGCCCCGTGCCAAGGGGCAGAGCTACGGGAACAGACGCTTTGATGATTCTGCAGAGAAAAGGATGGCTCTGGGCTGGGTGGTCAGAGAAAGTTTCCAGAGGAAGACAGAACTTGCTCAGGGCCTCCAAACAGAGCCCACGGCTGGAGAACCTGGGTGGAAGGCAGTGTCCCTCGGCAGAGGAAGGGAGGCCCCGGGGGCTTGTTTGCCGGATGCTTGCGTTGTGGCCGTGCCTGAGCTTGGCTGGCGCCAAAGATGAGGTTGAGAATGTGGAGGAGGCGGGTCTGGCTGTGCGATGGAGTGCCTCTGATGGCAGATGCAGGATGCTCTCCTGACTCTGGGGGCAGTGACAACCTCTGGAATGGTTGGGGGCAGAGGCGCCCTGGGTGGCCTGTGGCATCTCGGTGCCTGCAGCAGTGTGAGGGCCAACTGGGGACAGCTCACTCTGATGGCTGCTGTGAACCGTCTTCGGGCATGTCTTGGTCCGTGAGAATCAGTCCTTGAGAAAATTCTGAGAGCAACTGTAATTCGGAGAGAGGGGGAGAGAGAGAGAGAGAGAGAGAGATGCAGGGAAGGAGATCCGTGCCTGCACTGGAGCAGGTGGGGAGAGGCCACACTCAGGGTTCTTGGGACAGATGAGTGACTCCTGCGTACTGCGCACGGCACCAGCACCTGCCTGTGTGACCCTCCACACGGTCTCCACTATCTGGCCTCTTGTAACCCCTTGGGTTGAATTTTCCACTTACGCTTCCCTCTGCTCAACCTGCATTAGCCACTGGGCCCTTTCTAGCCCACCTCGGGCCCTGGCAATGCTGCTTCCCTTTCCCCAGAGGACCTGGCCCCTCAGCTCCTCTCCTCCCCCGTCCCCGTCAGCCCTCTGCTCAGAGGCCCCCTTGTCCGTGAGTCCCTCCTGACCACCTGTTTCAATGGGCCCCAACCTCTTTTTGTCTTCTTTCATCTCTGTAGCACTTACCCCAAGGACCAAGCCAAATCCCTCACTGGCTCTCTTGGGGTAGTTCCCCACCCAGAACCAAGCTTCATCCAGGAGGGATTCCCGTCCACATGGTGCATGCTGCATACTCGTCCCGGGTGCCTGGAACTAGCCCAGTGCATCCTGGTCACCCGGTGGCTATTTTCAAAGGAAGGAGGAATGAACATGTGTCTGAGCGTGAAACACGATGAGGCCGTGAGGAGGAGGCCAGGCCAACTGGGGAGACATGGGAGAGCTGTCCTTGCACTCTGAGAGTGAACAGCCTGGGGAAATCCTGCGTGTTTGCCTCTGGCCTCCTGGAATTAAATGGTCATGATTTTCAGGTGAAACAAGGAGGCCAGAGCATCCTTTCCTCAAGCCAGCAGCGGGAAGTGGAGGGCTGAGTTCGCCAGGTGAGTCCTAGGGTACCTACCAGGCAGTGAGGGATCCTGTGAGGTGAGCGGAAGAGCTGGGTGCCGGTGAGAGATGGAGTAGGCGGGCGGGCGACAGTCCAAATGCAACACCATTCGCTGAGGCACTTTCTGAAGCACAGATCGGGCCCACAGGTGCAGAAGAAGGTTCGCTATTGGGTAAGAATCATTTTCCTAGCTTTTTTGATGAAAAAAATTGAATTGCCAAAATTAATATCTTGGTCAAACACAACATTCTTGTTCCATTATGATAGATAAAAAGAATACACATCTGTACTTAACGTTTAGTCTTCACAGATGTTACAGGTGTCATTTTGGTTGATTTTTCAAAGATGAAAGAAATTGAAACTTAATAAAATGACAGCATTTCAAAAGACATCTCAGTACCTTTTGTATTCTGGTCTGGAAAAATATTTTCACTTTAAGCCTTGTGAACACAAGCTTTGAAACACCGATGACTTGGCAGGGAGCTCACACACCCCGAGAAAATTACATTACACCCAATTTGCGCAAACAGAAACCATGGATGTTCCAGAGGATGTGTCCTCCTCTTTGATGGGAGAACAGAAGGCAGAGTGGGATTGGCTCATGTGCCAACTGGAGCGAGGTGGAGACACACGTGTGGTTTTCTTCTCAGTGGTGACATCACAGGCTCTGGCCCTGCGGGCAGCACACAGCCCAGCTACGCACACACAGCCACGGACACACTGGCCACGCACTCACCAGCCACGCACACACTGGTCATATACACACCAGCTATAGACACATCAGCTCCAGACACACCGGCCACAGACACACGAGCCATGCACACATGAGCCACAGACACACCGGCCATGCACACACATGCCACGGACACATCAGCTCCAGACACACCGGCCACAGACACACCAGCCATGCACACATGAGCCACGGACACACCAGCCATGCACCACCAGCTACACACCCACCGGCTGCAGGGAGCCCCTGGCCAGTGCTCGGAGCCAGCATCCTCAGCCTGGCCCTGCACCAGGCTGCGTGCTGTGTCTCCCACAGAGTCACCTCACCCCGCCTTAAATGCAGCCTCCCAGGAACTTTGCACCCTTGTGATCACTTTAATAATGAGGAAACCTCATGAGTCTCTGCTGCAGTGGGCCCTGAGTTCACTCTCAGCCATGCCGCTGGGCTGCTTCCCAGACCTTTGGAGGATACACACAGACAGAAAGAGATGTGCTCGCCATCCATCAAGGCTGATTATCAACAAAACCACACAGTAACACCACCTTCCTACTTTTTGGTGGAGAAACAATGTGAGTCTCCTTTTCCAAACGAGTTCAGATTATCTGAAAACAAACATGATACTGGAGACCGTCCAGGGCCACACATTTAAGCCCACTCAATGTTAGCACCCTAGTTTCCTCTCCAGCTCAGCCCTGGAAGGAAGGGCCCTGGGAGGCCGAGGCAGGCAGGGGGCTGGTGGGGATGAGGATGGTCTCTGTGTGGCCTGCACCCGGCGGGCACCCGCTGGCACAGCCCAAACACTACCACCTCCTTCCTACTGAAGATATCAGGCCTGGCTCAGATGATCAAATACACGGATAAGCCAGTGGAGGGAAGAAGATGGAGGAACATGGGCCAGCGATCCTGAACATCCTGCGCCCACGGGGAGGACACGGGGAAACTGAGGCCTGATATGGAGCCGTAGAGGAGGGGAGGGTGGGTTTGGGGAGGGCTGACTGGAGCCCTGCAACGGGTGGAATTGTGGCCCCCCAAGGAGACAGGTCAAAGTGTTAACCCCAGTATCTCGGAATGTACCCCAGCACCGCGCCCTGTAAGGAAGGAAGGCTGCCTCCATTGGACTTGCATCCTCAGTTCTTAGGACAGTGCCCGGCTCCTGCTGGCCATGGTTGTCTGGGGAGGGAAGAACAGAGGAAGGGAAGGAGCAAAGAGAAAGAGGAAGAAAGGGAGAGGGAGAGGACCACACAGTGGATATCGGGTCATCATGAATGTCGTCGTGGGGTAAGATGTGTGCCCGTCTCACAGACTGTGCAGGTGTGCACAGCCTCCTTCAGCCAGAGGAGAGCCGGCCCTTGTCCACTATGACTCTGTCCTTAGAGGAGGGGAGAGACACAGTGGAAAGAAAGTGACACGGGTGTGAAGACGGAGGCACAGCGGGAAGTGATGCAGCTGGAAGCCCAGGAAGGCCAGGAATTCCTGACAAGCTCCACGGCTGGGAAGGGGCAGGAAGGACCCCTCTCTAGAGATTTCAGAGAGATCATGGCTCTGCAGACAGCTTGAGTTCCACCCTCCAGCTTCCAGGACTGTGATGAAACTAATTTCTGCCATTGAAGCTCTCCTGTGTGGGACACGGTCACAGTAGCCCTCGGAGGCTAAGAGACAAGCCTTGCGGAGGAAACCTGGCCCCTGGCACACCCGGACAGCCAAGCATAGTGTGGGCACTCAGTTTCCATGCCCCGCACAGATTCACATGGACACACCGCAGCCTCCGGTCCTAGAGCCTGCACCAGAAGGAGCTGTCCCCAGGCACTGGACCAGCCCAGGGAGTCATGGGAAATAGGTGGCCCATTTAAAACAAGATACCTAAGGCGAATTGGGGAAGGCAGGGCCCTGCAGAGTGGGTCACTGTGCCAGGCAGCCGGAATGTCCAGAGTGGTGGGGCAGCGCCCTAAGGTCTTCCAGCCCAGGCCCACAGGGATGGAGAAGGCCATGGCCCAGCCTGGGAGAAGGGAGCTGTGTCTCTGGGGCCACAGTGTCAGGGAGCAGCGACCTTCAGTTGAGGAAGCTGCCTGCCCAAGACTCAGGGAGGGGTGGGAACAGGAGCAGGCATGGAACAGGCACCCCACTGCCACCTCCACCTCTCTCCTGCCTCCAGCCCTGCAGGCACCAAAACCAAATGGAGCTCCAGGGCAGAGCGCGGGAGAGCCCGGGGTGAGCACTGCCCAGGGTGAAGATCTGCAGGCTCCAGGGTCTCCCTTTTGAGAGGCTGAGCCTGCAACCTGAGGCTTCTACAGCAATAAGCTTGGACCTCCGTGCCAAGTGCCGCCTGGCCAGTGGAGCCCTGGGGATGGTTGACATAAGCAGAAGTTTGCAGCTAGCTCCACCTTCGAGGAGAGGGTGCCACACATGCAGGCTTGGTAGCCTTGCTTTGGGAGTTGGAGCAGGCGCTGAGGCCTGGGATTCCGTGCAGGGCTTATCCTGGGTCCCCCTGCGCAGGAACAGGATAGTGTCTGAGCCACATCCTGCACTGTGTGTAGTATAGGAGAGAGGACAGGGAAACCCTTTGTCCATAAAGAAATGCTCAATATCTCCCGCTCTTTTTAATTTGAATTTCAGGTTGATGCCTCCGTTAGCATTTTCTTTCCCTGTGCACACTAGGCCATCGATCAGGCCTGGGTCCCGCCCCACCCCGCTGTCATCTCTGCTGTGCAGGGCCACGGGCTTCGGGGCAGCTTAGGCTGGGTGTGGAACCTGCTCTCACAGCTCCTTCCCTAGCGTCGTGGGTGCTGCATCAGGGGTGCACGAGGGAGGCCTGAGCGCGTGACAGTTGGCCCGAGTGATTTCCGATCTGATTGCATCTGTTCACTGCAGTGCAATTGCCAATCAGCCCTGGAGAAGATTAGACTCAGAGCGACCTTTTCGTGGCTGGGTCCTGCCCGGGATGATTCTAAAAGCAGGTGGCTCTGACGACGACCACTTAGGTCTCCAAGGCTCCCTGAGTGGCAGGGAGCCTGCGAGCTTCTCGGGCTGCAGAGGGGCCGGCATGTTTTCAAGCCCCGGATCCCCGCTGGGCCTGCCAAGCCCCAATCAAGGGGTTGTCGCTGAGGCTGCCCCTTCATGAGATTGCGGGGGTGGTGGGGGAGGGTGGGAAGGGGATGAACTGCCTTGGGACCCCTAATGGGCTCAGCAGCCTGGGGCTTTCACCGCAAAGCCCAGGCACAGGGAGCACAGCAGGTGACCCCTGAGTGTGCCATGGCCTCCTTCACCAACAGTGCCAGCCTCGGCAGCCCGGCACTGCGACGGCTCAGAAGTGTGGCCACCAGTTGGACCCCGGAACCTGAGGAAGATGTGTGTCTTGGTTCCACTCACAGCTCTCCGAGAACGCTCAGACAGAAATCACGTTCTCAATTTGAATATGAAGAATAATAAATGAGAAATGAAATCAAAACTCCTCATACACCGAATGCACCACTGCGCAGCAGACAGGACTTTAAATAGATTCTTGTAGACACATTTCAAAACGGGCAATTTGGATATTAACACTCAAATGGCATCAGTGACGTTGGGGAACATGTGCCAGTGACATGCACACAGCTGAGACACACAGAGACGAGACGCACACGGCTGAGACACATAGAGACACACACACGACTGAGACATACACATGGCTGAGAAACACACACCACTGAGACATACAAAGACACACACGGCTGACCCACGCAGTGACACACACACGGCTGAGACACACAGAGACACACACGGCTGAGACACAGAGACACATACATGGCTGAGACAGAGACACGGGTGACACATGCAGTGACACACACACAGCTGAGACACACACATGACTGAGACATACACATGACTGAGAAACACACATGGCTGAGACATACACAGCTGAGACACACAAAGACACGGCTGACACATGCAGTGACACACACATGGCTGAGACACACAGAGCCACATACATGGCTGAGACACAGAGACACATACATGGCTGAGACAGAGACACGGGTGACACGTGCAGTGACACACACACAGCTGAGACACACAGAGACACACACGGCTGAGACATACAAAGACACACACGGCTGACACACGCAGTGACACACACATGGCTGAGACACACAGAGACACACGGCTGAGATGCACAGAGACACACACAGTGACACACACAGCTGAGACATACAGAGACACATGCATGGTGAGACACACATGGCTGAGACACACAAAGACACAGGTGACACAGTGACAAACACATGGCTGAGACGCACAGAGACACACACAGCTGACACACACAGCGACATACAGCTGAGACACACAGAGACATATGCATGGCTGGGACACACACACAGCTGAGACACACAAAGACACGGCTGACACATGCAGTGACACACATATGGCTGAGACACACAGAGACACACACACGGCTGAGACACAGAGACACACACATGGCTGAGACATACACATGGCTGAGAAACACACACGGCTGAGACATACACGGCTGAGACACACAAAGACACAGCTGACACATGCAGTGACACACACATGGCTGAGACACACAGAGACACGGGTGACACATGCAGTGACACACACACGGCTGAGACACACAGACACACACACGGCTGAGACACATAGAGACACACACATGGCTGAGACATACACATGGCTGAGAAACACACGGCTGAGACACACAAGACACGGCTGACACATGCAGTGACACACATGGCTGAGACACACAGAGACACGGGTGACACATGCAGTGACACACACACGGCTGAGACACACAGAGACACACACACAGCTGAGACACATAGAGACACACCGCTGAGACATACACATGGCTGAGAAACACACACGGCTGAGACATACACGGCTGAGACACACAAAGACACGGCTGACACATGCAGTGACACACACATGGCTGAGACACACAGAGACACGGGTGACATGCAGTGACACACACGGCTGAGACACACAGAGACATGGGTGACACATGCAGTGACACACACGGCTGAGACACACAGAGACATGGGTGACACATGCAGTGACACACACACGGCTGAGACATACAAAGACACACACAGCTGACACACGCAGTGACACACACATGGCTGAGACGCACAGAGACATACACAGTGACACACAGCTGAGACATACAGAGACACATGCATGGCTGAGACATACACATGGCTGAGACACACAAAGATACGGGTGACCCACGAGTGACACACACGTGGCTGAGATGCACAGAGACACACACAGCTGACACACACAGAGACACACACACACACACAGCTGAGATACACAGAGACATACAGCTGAGACACACATATGACTGAGACACACAGCAATTCACACACAGCTGAGACACAGCCCTGCTGGTGGCACCTGCCCAATGGGTGCTAGTCATGAAGACCCCTCCTGGGTCCACAAGGCCCTTCTGCCAAAGACTCTTCTGCCCCCCCCAACCTGTGTCACTGAGAGGCTCCCCCACCTTGGCACACTGCCCTGTGACCACTTTCCATTTTCCTGTCCCTGTCACTCCTGTAAGGAAGGAAGGCTGCCTCCACTGGACTTGGATCCTCAGCTCTTAGGCTGGACATGGTTGTCCAGGGAGGGAGGAAGAGAAGAAGGGAGGGAGGGAGGAAAGAAAGAAGGGAGGGACCAGGGAAGGGAGGGAGGAAAGAAGGGAAGAAGGAAGGCAGGAAGGGTGGGAGGCAGGGAGGGAGGAGGGAAAGAAAGGAAGGGGGAAGGGAGGGAGTAAAAGGAGGTGGGGAGAAGGAGGGGGATGGGGGAGGAAGGAAGGGAGTGGGGAAGAAGAAAAGGAAGTGTAGCCAAGCAAAGAGAGCAGGAACCCTCCAGATGGTGTGGACTGATCCCCTACGGTCTGTGGTGTCTAAAGGAGAAAGGGGTGTTTCTGGGACAGCACTCGAGATCCAGGAGTCCGAGCCAGAGTGACCTGAGGTCTTGCTTCCCCAAATGCCACCCTCCCTCATGGACCCCAGATGAGCTCTCTGGTTAACAGTGGGAGTCTGTTCCAGTGACTGGCTGGCACGACTTGCCACGGTCCTATTATATTTATTATATTATTTATTTCTGCCATCTTCTACTTGCATTATCTAGGAAAAAAAGGCATTCTTTTGCAACGGGTTGAGGAGGGTGTGAGTAAATGAAGGGGCATGATTAAAAGGGGTTCCCCGACAGTGCAGGGGGGCCATGCCTGCTCCAGGACAGCCTAGTTCTGTTCTCGGCATCACAGTTGTGCTGGCGCTAGACAGACACAGGCGGGTGACACGAGCGTGAGGAGCACTTCCAGTCAATCTTGGAAAGGTTGCAGCCTGTCTCCGCACCTGCCAATGCTTTTAAAAGGATAAAGACATTTCCTCTGACCTTGAGACGGAGCACACAAATCTCTGCCGTTTTACCGGAGAAAACCGTCAGTGCTCATCTGCAGCTGAGTGCTCTGGTGCAAAGAGCTATAAAATCTCAGTTTAACGCCTTGAGCTAGGAGGCTCCAAATTTGTGTGCAGACGGCTTTACCCATCACGAATAATGAGCTATTTTACCTTTGACAAAAGCCTGTGGATCTAACGTACACAGATCTGTAAGCCTGAACCTTGCAGATTCTTTGAGTGTGGGGGTGGCATGGGGCATTCACAGGGTAAATGTGAGTGCACACCCCTCATCCCACTGCCACTTTTCCAGGAGTTGAGCTGCCTCAGCTTCCTTCTGCAGACACTTTTGCACTCAGACACGGAGCCGTCCTTCTGCTCTGAGAGAAGTTTCGAGGGAACAATTGCTTGGGCCTGTTCCAGAAATCCCCAAATGGAAAGATTTACTAGAGCCATTTTTAAATTTCATGAAAGCAGTTGTTGAAAAGAAACACCCATAAAACCGTTATGTAGTCACACTCAGTCAGTGCACGTGGAGATCAGGATAACGATCACTGAGGTGCATTATGTGAACGGTTATTTCTTCATTTTGTTTGAGTAAATACAAATACATATTTCTGAATTCTTATAAGATTCTGTTTGATTCTACTGGCCTGGCGTGGTGGCTCATGCCTGTAATCCCAGCACTTTGGGAGGCTGAGGCAGGCAGATCACCTGAGGTCAGGAGTTCGAGACCAGCCTGACCAAGATGGTGAATCCCCATCTCTACTAAAAATACAAAAATTAGCTGGGCATGGTGGTAGGCACCTGTTATCCCAGCTCCTCAGGAGGCTGAGGCTGTAGAATTGCTTGAATGCAGGAAATGGAGGTTGCAGTGAGCTGAGATAGCACCACTGCACTCCAGCCTGGGGGACAGATTGAGACTCTGTCTCAAAAAAAAAGAAAGATTCTGTTTGATTTTATATTTCTGCACTGTTTTCCAGAATGGCTGGATCATTCCACTTTGTACAAGAATTCCAGTCACTCCACAGCCTCTCCAGCACTTAGCATTGTCATGTTTTAAAATTTAGCCATTAATAATCACACTAGGCTGGGCACAGTGGCTCACACTTGTAATCCCAGCACTTTGGGAGGCTAAGGCAGGTTAATCACCTGAGGTCAGGATTTCGAGACCAGCCTGGACAACATGGTGCAAACCCATCTCTACTAAAAATACTAAAAAAAAAAAAAAAAAAAATCATCCGTGCATGGTGATGCATGCCTGTAATCCCAGCTACTCAGGAGACTGAGGCAGTGGAATCATTTGAACCCAGGAGGCAGAGGTAGCAGTGAGCCGAGATCACGCCATTGCACTCCAGTCCGGGCTACAAAGTGATACTCCATCTCAAAAAATCAATCAATCAATAATACTGATATATGAAGTGTGTGCCATCTCTTTCTGATTTTAACTGGCATTCATTCCCCAGTGAATGACGACATCCAGCTTTTTAAAGGTGTGTTTATTTGTCACTCGTAAAGTGTGTGTTCAAATGTTTCACCAGTTTCATTCTTGCGGTTCCTGGTTTCTTATTGTTGAGTTTTGAGGGTTCTCTATACGGCCTGTTGGCAAGTCCTTTGCCAGGTATACGATTTTAAAATATTTTACTGTAATCTCCATCTTTTTTCACTCTTTCAGCACTGACCTGGGCAGAGCAAATGTTTCTAATTTTGATGAGGTCCAGTTTATTAATTTTTCCTTTATGGCTTATCATTGAAAGATGCTGTAGCTAAGAAATGTAGATACAACAAAGTTTGTCACAAGGGTTTCCTTCTATATTTTCTTCTAAATTTTTTAGTGTTTCATGCCTTACATTTAGGTCTGTGGTCAATTTTTAGTTAATGGAGACCTTTTCATTTTCCCATGTAGATGTCTAATGGTTCCAGTGACATTTGCTAAACACACTATCTTTTCTCATTGAATTGTCTTTGTACTTTTGTCAAAAATCAATTGTGCTCGTCTATCTCTGGACTCCACTCCTGCCTATCGATCTATGTCTGTCTTTTGGCCAATATAACGCTGTCTTGATTATGGCATCTTTAGAGCGAGGATGTTTCTAGTAACTTGCCTTTGCAGGTAGATTTTGGAATCAGGCTTTGGCTATCCTCAAAGAGTCCTGGGGAGGTTTGTTAGGGTTGCCCCATGGATCCAGCTGGGAAAAATGCACATGGCAACCCTATAGACTCTTCCAATTCATGCACACAAATATAATTTCACGAATATAGGTTTACTTCGATTTCTTCTATCAGCATTTTATAGCTTTCAGTATTCACATCCTGCAATATCTTTTCATATGAATACCTAAATATTTTATTTTTATGCCACAGTGGAAATGGTACTTAACAAACTGATTCCCCTTTGTTTATGTGGAATATATAGATACACAATTGGTTTCTTTTTGGGATATTGACTGCATCCTGTGACCCTGCTAGACTTGGCTATTAGTTCTAGGACTTTCTATGTCGATTCCATAGAATGTGTTATGTAGATGATCATGTCACCTGTGAATAGAGACAGTTTCATTTCTTCCTTTACAACACGTGTGCTTCGTTTTGTGCCTTGCTTATTTCACTGGCAAGGACTTTCAGTATTATGTTTAATGAAAATAGAAATAGTGGCATTGAACAAATTTACCTGGTTTCTAATTTTATGGGGTAAGCCGTCAGTCTTTACCGTCTAAGTATGATGTTAGCTATAGGATTTTTGTAGATTGCTTTTAGCAAGTTAAAGAAATACCCTTTTGTTCTTAGTTTGCTGAGAATTTCTATCAGGAATGAATGTTACATTTTGTTAAATTCTTTCTGTGTCTAGATGATCACATGAGTTTTCTTCTTTCCTTAATATGATGACATGTTCATCTTCAACTGTCAAACCCACTTTGCATTCCTGGAATAAATCCCCCTTGGTCATTATGTATTATCCTTATTAAAAATGGGCAAATTCTCCATGCTGTTTCTTCTGCTATGGGTCTCTGAATCTCTGTGCAGGAGGGTACGGGTCTGCTGTCATACCGTGATGCCTGCCTGTGTTTTGTACCAGCACAGCGTTGCTCTGATAAATGGCTGGAACGTGTCCCCCGTCTTCTGTTTTCTGGAAGAGAGTGTGTACCCTGCTGTCATCTTTGCCTCCGATGTTCGATAGCATTTTCCAGTGAGACCATCTGGTCTTGGAGTTTCGAGTTTCTTCTTTCCTAAGTGTGGCTTCGGTTTCCTCAATAGATATGGAGTAAGTCCGATTCTCTCTCTTTCTGAGTGAGCTTTGGTTGCTTGCGTCTTGCAAGACACTGGCCATTTAATCTGCTGTGGAATATGGTTAGACTGTGGTTCGTAGTATTCCCTTATCATCTTTTCATGTTTCTAGACCCGTAGGAACATCCTCCCTCTCACTCCACATCTCGCTCTTTCCTTGGTCAGTCTGGAGAGAAGCTCATTGGTTTTATCGGTATTTTCAAAGAGCCAGCTCTTGGTTCCACTGGTTTTTTCCATGGCTGTCTGTCTCCAGTTCCAACGCTACCTGCTTTCTTATTTTCTTCCTTCTGTTTGCTCTGATTGAGTTTGCTTTCATTTTGCTTCCTAAGGTGAAAGGCTACATCCTCGATCTGAGGCATTACTTCCTTTCAAATGGAACAATATGAATCTATAATTTTTGGTCTAAGCACTGCTTTAGCTGTGTCCTTTTAGTTTTGATATTCTGTGTTTTAATATTTATTCAAGCAAACATATTTTCTAAGTTCCCTTGCTTTTCTGTTGACATATGAGTTATTTAAAAATCTGTTGTTTAATATCCACGCTTGAAGACATTCTAGGTACCTCAATCCCATCATGTTTGTTGGAAACAGATGCTCAGTGCTGCAAAGAAGAATCAGCACTGAGACAATGGATCGATCTCTCAGCAAAGCTACTTTCACTTTTTTAACTCCCTAGACTGCAGGAAGCGTACTGTCACCAGCCATCTTGCCATGAGAGTACGACGGACAAAGAGTAGACATATTTATCCTTTACACATTTCGGGTCGTCCTTACTGCTGGGTCCAACCTCCACTGGCTGGAGCCAGACCTCACAATCTAAGCTAAAACCCAATTGGCTAACAACTTACAACTTTTCCAAACAGGTAGAAGCAATGGTGAGCTGGGACATGCCTTGTAAGCACATCCAGCACAGATACCTTGGTTCAAGTACAAGGACATAGAATGTGCTACGTGCCTGTAGGCATGGCGTGTTTAACAGCTATAGAGGATAGGGCTTCACAAAGAGTTATTAGCACACTTACGATTTATTCTTTAACAAGAAAGGAAACTTTAAAGAGGAACTTTTATTTCCCATAGTGTTTAATAGATTTCAGTTCTCGTGCATGCTCAAAGGCTGGCTCCACAGTACACGGCGTGGTCGCCCGGGCATATTTCTGGTGCCCTCTCTGTGCTGTGCGGTGTCTTTGCACCAATCAGGCCAACAGGCCCGTTGTGGTGCCCGGGTCTTCTCTGTCGTGGTGATTGTCTGGCCTCTTTGTCCACTGATAACTGGACTAAGAGTTGGCATCTTCTGATTGTTTCATGCTGAAACTTGGCCAGGAGTGTTTGCTGTGCGGAGTGATTCTAGACAAGTTTGGGTCTTATTAAAACCTTCTGCAGGAGGCTGAGGCAGAAGAATTGCCTGAACCCAGGAGGCGGAGGTTGCGGTGAGCCAAGATCTCGCCATTGCACTCCAGCCTGGGTAACAAGAGCGAAACTCCGTCTCAAAAAATCAAATCAAAACAAAACAAAAAACCTTCTGGAGGAGGTTGATGCTGTGACTGGCTTGTGTTACCAGGCAGCTGTCCAGCCAGGCTAGGCCTGCAGGTTTCCAGGGCCATGGAAGCTTCTGTGGGTGCTGGTTCCAGGGCCAACTGCTCTCACGGCTTTTGCCTTGCTGTCTCAGGCCGACCCTCAGGTGCTCCCCGAGCTTAGTCTGGGAATGGGGTCTCTGCAGCCTTCACTGCACTTCATCTGCAGCTTTATCTGCAGAACTGGGAATCCATTTCCCCAACATTCTTCTTTCTGGGATTTCCCCACAGTCTGCAGTGTTTAGGGTTCCCTGTCCCCAGTGTCTGTGGCCAGATACTTTGGATTATCTCAGAAGTTCTGCCCTCGATGCTCTTCTGCAGCTTCCCAGCCAAGAGCAGTAGGAAAAAGAGAGAAAACAGGCCAGGCACGTTGGCTCATGCCTTTAATCCCAGCACTTTGGGAGGCCGAGGCAGGTGCTTCAACTGAGGTCAGGAGTTTGAGACCAGTCTGACCAACATGGTGAAACCCCATCTCTACTGAAAGAATACAAAAAAAAAAATAGCTGGGCATGGTTGTGGACACCTGTAATCCCAGCTACTCAGGATGCTGAGGTAGGAGAATCACTTGAACTGGGGAGGAGGAGGTTGTAGCGAGCAGAGATTGCATCATTGCACTCCAGCCTGGGTGACAAGAGAAACAGGAGAGAGAGAGAGAGAGAAAGGGAGGGAGGGAGGGAGGGAGGAAGGAAAGAAGGAAGGAAGGAAGGAAGGAAGGAAGGAAGGAAGGAAGGAAGGAAGGAAGGAAGGAAGGAAGGAGAGAAGGGAGGGAGGAAGGAAGGAAGGAAGGAAGTAAAGCCCACCATTTGTGACAACATGCGTAAACATGGAGGCTGCTATGCTTAGTAACACAAGCCAGGCAGAGAGAGGCAAACACTGGCTGGTCTCCCTCCTATGTGGAGTCTAACGTTTCCTACTTACGGATGCAGAGAATGGAATGGTGGTCCCAGGGCTGAGTGGGTGAGTAAAGGAAGCTTGGTCAAAGATGCAACGTTTCGGCTGGACAAGGGGAAGGAGCTCTGTTGGTTTACTGCACAGAGAGGTCACTATAGTTCCTAGCAATGCATTGTTTATTTCAAAACCGCTGAACGAGTGGATTTTAAATGTTCTCCTCACAAAGGGACGGTGAGCATGAGAGGAGCGGTGAGTATGCCAATTAGCCCGCTTTGCCCATTCCACGACGGAGCCACGCATTGAGGTGGCACATTGCACTCCAGAAATACATGCGATTATTATTCGCCGATTAAAAGACAAAACAGATAATGCCCCGAATACATATAAAAGTCACAGTGCAATGATTTTATGCAGGAAGGGAGTGAACGAGATGTGAAGCTGCAGGTGAGGGCTCTTGGGAATAAGGCGTTAATGACGGCTGTTAGTCAACAGAAAGCTACAGGCAGGCGAGGGCTGGCCTGGCAGGGGCACAATGCGGAACACCAAACAAAGTATCGTACATTTCGGCATAGCTAGAAGAGAGGCTTGCAGTGTTCCCAAGACAAAGAAAGGATGAATGAGGATGGATGCCCTGAGCTCTCTGGGGTGATCGCTCTGCGTCGCCTGCATGTAGCAGAGATCACAGCTTCCCGGAAATGTGAACCAGCATTATGAATCCACAAAAAAGAGACGGAAACAGGCCGGGCGCGGTGGCTCAAGCCTGTAATCCCAGCACTTTGGGAGGCCGAGGCGGGTGGATCATGAGGTCAAGAGATCGAGACCATCTTGGTCAACATGGTGAAACCCCGTCTCTACTAAAAATACCAAGAAAAATTGGCTGGGCGTGGTGGTGCGTGCCTGTAATCCCAGCCACTCAGGAGGCTGCGGCAGGAGAATTGCCTGAACCCAGGAGGCGGAGGTTGCGGTGAGCCGAGATCACGCCATTGCACTCCAGCCTGGGTAACAAGAGCGAAACTCCGTCTCAAAAAAAAAAAAAAAAAAAAAAGAGAGATGGAAACAAGGTAAGTAACCTTTAGAAACCAGGTAAAAAGTACAAACACGTTCCCGCTCCTGTCGTACAAAGACTCATCAGAAATTCCTGGACGGTGCTAACTAAAATAGTTAGTTTCAGTTAAATCGTTCTGTTAATTAGAAAGCTGATTACAACTCGGGCTGAGATAAAAGCTTCTTTAACAGCAGTTCCTTTCCTTTGGCTCGTCCTCCCATAAGAGGAGCTAAATTAATTAGGCTCCTGGAACTTGGGCTTCTAGAAATTCACAAAGAAGTATTGATGAGTGAGCACTGAAGCTCTGCAGAAAGAGGGGTCAGAAGGGGAGCGCGAATCTTCTCTGCTGAGTTCTGATGACCCCAGACCTGACCACTGTTTCTTCCACGTGCATTTTCAAAGTCTGCCTTGGCCAGTCGGGCTGATGTTGGGGTGAGAACCAGCTTCTGTGGCGCACCACCGACGACGTGGACTGTCATGCTTGTGTCTCTGTGGCAGCGTCATGCTAGAGGCCTGCAGTAAGGAACTGGGAGCGCCCGGAATCACAGGGAATCTTTCCAACAACAGGTTAAATGGCACTTGGGGGAGTTTTATTGTCAGGCACAGGGCCCGCGTTCTCTGAGCGCTGGCCATCTCCATGCTGTGGGGTTTCCCGCTGGGCCGACGGGGGCATCTTCACCCGTCACTGAGGCCAGAGGCCTCGCAGTTTTCTCCCACTGCTGCTGCTCTGCCTCTGCAGCCGCCGCCCCACAGTGTCTCCTCCCCAGGGGTCCCACAGGGAACCCCTGCCACGCGGTCCATCAGGGACAGTGGCCTCCTCACCTCCTCTCTCTTCTTCCTGCAGTCTGTTCTCCCCCAGAGCCTCAGAGATCACGTTTGAAGCCATCATTCCGATCACAAGACTTCCTTGTCAGAAATTCCTCTTCGGCTCCCTTCACAGAGGGAAATCGAATCCCGGCCGTGGCCTCCAGGCCCGCCCGGGACAGACTCCAGCCACGGTGACTCTGGGCAGGCCCTGGGGCTGTGCACAGCCTGCAGGCCCTGAGCAGAGCTTCTGACTTGCTGTTTTCTCTGTCTAGGATGCTTTTCCTGACTCTTCCCAGGACTAGGACTCAGCTTCCAGGCCCCCTCTCCCTTGGGGCTTTCTCTGGCCACCTAGTCAGGAGCGCTCAGTGTTCTGAGCCGCCGCACCCTGCTTGGCTCCTGCACAACTCTTTTGCTGTTGGTGGCCCCTGAAGCCTGAGGCATGAGTGTGGGGCTGCCTCAGGCACTCACCATGGGAATGTAGCTCCCGGCCTGGTGCCTGGCCCACCCGGGGAGCTGGGAATGGTTGATGGTTGAAAAGTGAAACGCATTGTCTCAGGAAGCAGACAGGCCCTCTCTGGCTGAGAGCCCAGACAGAGGTCCCACTGTGGTTGGGGTCTGTGCTGATTCCTTGGCCTTTGAGGTCGTCCTGTGCTCAGGGAGACAGGAAGGCCCACAGGGTCCTGCAGCTCTCAGGCAGGGAGGTGAGGAGAGACATTCCCCAACACTTAACCCCAAGCAAAGTGCAGGGCTTCGGATGACGGTGAACCCCAGCAGCGAGGAGCAGGCAGGGTTAGAGCCTGGTGCAGAGGAAGTGGAGGAAGCCGAGCACAGGCAGGAACAGCCCACAGGGCACCCAGCAAATGGAGGCACATGCCCAGTGTGGATGACTCCAAAAGCAACAGCATTCCCTTGGGAAAGAATCTGCAGAATGGAACAGCTTTTTCCTCCTCCTTCCTTCTTGTCAAAAAAATGTTCAGCCGTGATACTTGGCAATCATGAGGTGGAGGGGCAGGAAGCCGCCTGCCTACCATGCAGCAGCCGTGGCTACAGAGGAAAGTGGAGTCTGAGCCCGCTGGGTGCAGGCAGCGCGTCCCCACCCGGCCGCAGGTACACATGGAGGATCTGAACGGTAGGACCGCACTGTCTCCCAGGATGGATGACATCGAATAACTTCTGCCCAAATCTCTTGCTGAGCAGGTTGGTGTTGTCATTGGATGTCCACTGTGTTTAAGGTTGTCACTTAAAAGTGCCTTTACACACACAGGTCATGACAGATATCTGGAATAGGTTAGAGGCTAAAAGCAACACATGGACAGTTAGGTTCTCACCAACCTTAACCATCGCTGATTCTCAGGAACATGACACGAAAGAAAAGATTATAGTGAGTGAGTTAAAAATCGCCAAGCGACACCTCCAGAAGGTAGTCCCTTGGTGCTGAGCCCCCATTCTACACAGGCACCTAATGCTCAGGTGACCCACCAAGTGCGTTCAGGACCCACTGCCCCGCTGCTCAGGGCCGCCTCCATCCAGGAAGCCTTTTCTCTTGAGAGCCGCAACAGAGGATCAGACCTTCATCTTCCCCTGATGAACCATCAGCCACACCAGAGCCTGTGTTCACACCACGATGAGAATCGCAGCCTCCGTGTGTCTGCTCTGCGTCCTCGGTAAATACGCCAAGTGGTGTCCCTTCTAACCCACAGGGAGGCTGGTCCCATGAGCACGTCAATTGTCCTGACCATTTAAATGGTTCAAAGAGCCCCTGAGGAAGTGTCCCCCGTGGCGGATGTCACGAAGCAGTGCTATCTTCCCGCCACCGCAGCTGCAGCTGGAGATGACCACAGTGAGAGGGCATCTTGGCCATCTCAAGCTCACAGTGCCTCCTTGAAGATTCCCATTCCCACGCTGGGTGGAGGATTCACTGTCTACACCTGTCTCCTTCCACATCTCATGATCCCTGCATGTGCACAGCCCAAGTCTGGCCAAGAAGTTCATACAGAGTAAAGACACAGTATCTTTTGATTATAGGACAAACATGTGTCTGTAACCCTACCTCATGTGGCTTACACACGTAGTGGTGACTGGTAAGTGTTTCTGGTGTGATAAAGGTTGAATGTCTCCAGGTACAGATGGATGAGTAGAGGAGGGTGCAGGATGGCATTCCCGTCTTCATTTTGTACATCACAGAGAAGTTCACAGAACTATGATGCCTCAGTGCTGTGGCGTGTCACAGACTGTGTTCTCTGTCCCTCGTGCATTATGTTGCTTCTGCACCGCAAACCTCCTCCTCCCAGCAACCTCCTCAGGTGCACAGAATCCACTTGCATGAGTACGTGCACAGAGAGGGTAAAACAGTGCCACTCACAGACTGGCACGGCCACACAGAAGACACTGCAGGAGGCTTGCCTTTTCTTAGAACCAAGAGTGTGCTGCAGTCATAACCCACAAGGAGGACAGTTAGCAAGTGACCACGGAAGTTTAAGAACCTAGAGTGAAATCAAAGGCCCTTAAGAAAAAAAAAATGAAAATGGCCAGTTGTTCATTAATCACCAGGAGTTGTCTGACCCAGGGCAGGGATGGTCTTATTGCTATTATAAACTACACAAACGTAAAGAAGAGAGTAATTACCTCCTTTAGAGACTGAAAAGTTAAATGTGGAGCTGCCGGTTGCCATGGACACACTGGACTGTTTACAGCTCCGGTGTAAACAGTGGCCAGAGAGAAAGCAGCATTTCCTTTCTAATGACATTCATTAGGGTCACGTTTTTTTAGTGGGTCCTTTCTCTGAAAATGAATTCCCACTGGTCATGCACATGCCTTCACAAATAAAAAGTGTCCAACGAGGGGCGCGAGTGTGTGCCGGGAGCCAGCCACGTGTCCATCTGATTCTGCTGCGGCACTCTCCGCCAGAGGTGGCAGGGAACTA
Organism: Callithrix jacchus; assembly: GCF_049354715.1. Lineage (NCBI taxonomy): Eukaryota > Metazoa > Chordata > Mammalia > Primates > Cebidae > Callithrix > Callithrix jacchus. The sequence continues at coordinate 27,683,717 of NC_133502.1, forward strand.
ACACACCCTGTCCCTGTCCACCGAGAGAGGGACCCGGATGCGGAGCTGTGCGTGTGGGACCTGTGCCTCACGATGAAGCGCAGATGACCTCTGCGTTCTGGAAACGGCTTGAGCTTCAGTGGCTTCCTCAGCTGACCCCAAGGCTTCTTCGTGGACACGGGGGGAGGCACAGCGGGGGCCTGTGGATATGCTGGGGGTGGGGGAAGGGGCCCGAGGAGAGGGTGGCTGAGCATCAAGGTGATCCCGGTGCCTTCCGTCAGATCTTTAGGAGACACAGTGTGGTTTGCTGCTGCTGCAGACTTACTCTCCAGGGATCGTGCCTAGGCTGCAGCTGACCTGGGATTCCATGGCCGCCGGCCCAGGTTCCTGAGGCTTGAACCACCGTGGCTCATGTCTCTCTCCTGCTTCTTCAGTTTGAGAAACGATCATCTTCCCCCTTTATCCTGAAAGCTCAGCCACTGTTTTCACAGTCATAACAGTGTTCCCCTAAAGAAAAGGAGCACCAGAGAACTGGATTCAAGGTCTAACATGACCTCAGTAATCATTTCCGAGAATGCCATATCAGCAAGGAGGGTGGAGGCTGAACACTCACCACCCATCAGCCCTGAGCACAACCGCACTGTCGGCCGGCTGTCCTGGAAAACAGAGGCACACCCCGCACTCCAGCGTGGGCCACGGCGGCTCCACGCCTCACACTGAATGCCTCACAGGTGAGGAAACCGAGCAGAACAAGGAGCGTGAATTTGAATCTCCAGCAGAGATTGGACACAGCAGGGCTGCGTGTACCGACTCTCATGCTTTGGGACACAGCAGTGCTGCGTGTACTGACTCTCACACTTTAAAAGACTGACTTTTCTTTGATGGATTGCTTTTGTTTTTTTTGGAAATGGAGTCTTGCTCTGTCACCCAGGCTGGGGTGCGGTGACACAATCTCAGCTTACTGCAACCTCCGCCTCCTGGGTTCAAGCAATTATCCTGCCTCAGCCTCCCGAGTAGCTGGGACTACAGGAGCACATCACCATGCCTGGCATTTATGAATTACTTTTATTTCACTTTTTTTCTTCGGCAATTCCCTTTTTATTGTATTTTACAAAAGCATCATTCCATGACTGACTGCAAATTAAAAGTAAAATGCTAGTCCTTGACCATGGGCTGGTGACCTCATCACAGAGTCAGTGCCCACAAGTTCTGTGTTAGGATTAACCACTGCAATAATTAGCCAAGGCCTGCCTTCCAGAGGGTTCAATTTAATGGCTTATTTTTTAAAACTGTTTTGGAAACATCTCTAGGTGAGGACAGTGCAGCTGGTATGAAAGATGGTTCTCTTTCATACCAGGGAATGAGAGTACCAAGGAAGCCGGCTCAGGTCCCTTCACACATGGCCTAAAACTCTGTCCTAGGGCTCCTGCTGGGGACTGTCTCAGGGACCCTCCGCCCTGGAGGAGATGAGCCTGCCCGCAGCAGCGACTGAGACCCAGCTCCCGCTAAGAGCCACCAGGAAGCTGGGTCTCCCCCTGGCACTGCCAAGCTGTGGTATTCACGATGCTCTGTCTCCAGATAGGTCACACCCAAGTTCAATTACAGGGCCTTAGAATACCTCCCCACAGAAACAATGTTAAAAAGTGAAATTGGGTTCCCAGATAAGCCCACCAAACCCGTTCTACCTGTAACGCAGCCAACGCAACCAACGCTGTACAGAAATCATTTAGGGAAGGTTCTAAGGCTCTTCCACTTGACAGTCTCTCTGCACCCCCAGGGCACCACCTTCTGCCCTCGCCCCTGCCACTGTCCACGCCCTTGGCCATACTCGGTGACTTCCCACCTCGAAGCCTCTGGGGCACCTGGTCACCAGATTCCAGCCTGACTGCCTCCCTGGCCCTGCCTCAGTTGGCAACTTCACCAACATGCCTGGAGGGAACGTTCTGGAACAGCAGCCTCCCCACCTTCCCCCTACTCCTGGATCAGTAGGGCTCCCCCTCCTGGGTGTGACCAGCACCTACCCTTCCTCCAGGTCTCGGCAGGAGGGAGTTCTCCCAAGGTGGGTTGTGTTGACCCCAGGCCCTCCTCCAGGTGACATCCTTCTCTACCCAGAATGTTCCTCGCTGTGGAGCCCTGAGGCCGCCAGGGACTGGGTCTACTGTGCCCACTACCGTCTTCTTTCTTCTTTCCTTTCTTTTTCTTTCTTTCATCTCCCTCCCTCACTTTTTTCTTTCTTCCTCTGTCTTCCCCCACCCCCTCCCTCTTTCTTCCTTCTCTCTCTCCCGCTCTCCCTTCCTTCTTTCCTCCTTCTTCCCTCCTTCCTTCTCTCCTTCCATTCTTCCCTCCCTCCCTTCATTCCTCTCTCCCTCCCTCTCTCCCTCCATGTAGCCCTCCCTTTCTCCCTTCGTTCTTCCCCCCTCCCTCCCTCCCTGCAGTCCCCAGGTGGTGGCTGCACATGAGGGATCCCCAGTTTCATGGAATGGAAGGGGAAGGATCTGTGACAGGCAGATCTCTGCAGGAGCCACAGGGTGACTCTGACTCTGGGTGAGGACAGTGGCCCTGGTACGAAAGATGGGAGCTGAAACAGGGTGGGGGGAAAGGCGGTTTAGAGAATGGCACTGTCCATCCTTGGAGGCTTTAGACCTCTGATGTAGAAGCAAGGTGAGTTTGTACAGCTCCAGCAGGCTGAGCTAGGATCACCAGGTACAGGCTTGGATGTGGTTCTGCCTGGTTTCAGAGAGAACTTTCTAGCCCAGTTGTCCAGCAGTGGTGGGTCAACAGGACTCCCGGGCAGACATGGAGGGCGGAGGGCTCCTCACAGTGGCTGTGTTGTGCGGGGAGGTGCTGCCTGCCTGGAAGTTTGCCCTCCGGGGCTTCCAGGGCTTGGAAGCCTGCCTCTGAAATTCTGACCTCCTGTGAAATACGGGACCTCCCCTAAGACTCGGGGCCTCCAGTGAGATGTGGGAGCTCCTGTGAGATGCGGGGCCTCCCCTGAGATACTGGAATGAGATACAGGAGCTCTTTGCTCCACACCCTGAGGCGCTTCCTGCCCTGAAGGCAGCCCCGGAATTCCTCTGGCGTCTCAGCTTCTCCCCCATAGGGGTGTGTCCCCGGCAGCCACAGTTGGAGGCCTGGGAGCCCACAGCGCCTGCCTCCTGGGTGTGTGGCTCTTTCTGGAGCCCCCTGTGTGGAAAATGAAGACAGAGGTAGGACCCTGAGGTGACCACATCACTTTCTACACCCAGATTTCTTTGTTTTCAGCCATGAGCCGAAAGTAAAAATAAGCCTTTTACTTTTGTTGTGGCGATTTCTACCCATTTGCACTGTCAAAAATTATTATGTCTTCCAATTCAAAGAGCTAGTTCAGCATTAACTCACTAAATAAAATGCTTTAAGGCAGGCGGGGTAGCTCACTCCTGTAATCCCAGCACTTTGGGAGGCCGAGGCGGGCTGATCGCCTGAGGTCAGGAGTTCAAGGCCAGCCTAGCCAACATAGTAAAACCTCATCTCTACTAAAAATATAAAAAATTAGTTGGGTGTGGTGGTGCACCCCTTTAATCCCAGCTACTGGGGAGGCTGAGGCAGGAGAATCCCCAATCCCAGGAGGTGGAGTTTGCAGTGAGCTGAAATTGTGCCATTGCACTCCAGCCTGGGCAACTGAACAAGACTTCATCTCAATAAATAAATAAATAAAGTGTTTAAAATGTTTCAGGTATTTATACGTCTTTATTTTTATGAGCACAGTGATTTTTAAATATACTCACAAATAAGAATCAACCTAAGTGGGCGTTCTGTTGGTTTTCAGTCATCAGTGTCCTTTCCAGGCGAGGGGTGAGAGGAACCATTGCTCTCTTCTCTGCAGGTTTTGAAGAAGTGCAGGGGCGGCCCAGGCCTGTGCAGAGGGGGCTGGGGAAACTCGCTGCCTAAACAAAGACACTGGGGTTGAGTTTAGAGCATAGAAATGAATAAATTCTGAAAGCAGGAACTCACAGTGGTTAACAACAAGAATATTTCTTTTTAAGATAATGAATGATCTGACATCCAAGGATGACCGCTGCTGTCCTCCCACAGCCCAAACGGCGTGGGCAGCGGTGGCGCCACTGGTGTGCGTGGCTGGGCACGTGCTGGGTGACTGCATTCAACCTACAGGCATAGGTGCACAGAGAGTCCTGTTTGCCAAACTCATCGTAATTTATGTAATTATACACATAATGTATTTTACCCAATACACAAAGAAGATTTTCATAATGCCACTTAGGGTCTAGATTTAACTTAAACCGCTACTTAGTTTCTCTCTCTTAATAGGATACTAAAAGGAAATTTTATGACAACATTATCAGTAGCATTTTGCTGATAATTAGAATAACAATAATAATACTGAGATATTTTTTCAGTAATAATGGTGTTATTAATGAGATTTTTATGAAAGACAGACTTCTTCGGTATAATTATGAAAATTGATCTTTTGCATTTTACTTATTCACTGAAATCAGATAAGTGGCTTAACTACATGTATTATTTCTAATAAATATTCAAAAGAATGCATTTAAACAAGGCTCCTTATTCTATTCTTGCTCGTATTCCTTGCATTTAAATAAAAGTGTAATTGCTCTGCTCTTTAAGCTGTGAGTTTGGATTAGCTGTCTAACCTGCACAGCGTAGCTGTTTGCTGTTTGCATTTTTAATAGCTTTATTACCATTTGGTGAAGCCTTAATTTCTGACTCCCTTGAAGAGTCCTGCCTTTAAGTCAGCACTACAATTTAACCAGCAATAATCTGTCAAGATGAGATAAAGACCCACACCGGATGAAATGCAGTATTTTTGTATAGCATTCTGTATTGTTAAAGGCAAGATCCTAGCATGTCAAAATGTAACCTCTGAAAGTTTTCGAAACTTTGCAGCATAATTTTACAGTTCATGTTTTTAATCAATGGCTCCAGCACGCATTATCTTGCTCACTGGGGAAAGCAATTAAAACATACATCTAGTTATTTGTGAAATGTATGTTTAAGGACGTTAGCAGGAATTTGCACGAATGCATGCATTCAGGAGCGTGCGTGTGGGTAAACACGGCAAATAGGAGTGGAACAGCTCTAGCGTTTCAGCAAAAGTGATGATTTTATGCTCTGAGACTATACATACGTGTATATGTTTTATTTTTTAAAATTATGTAAAACATATAGAAGCGGGAAGAATAGTATATGAATCCCTGCATTCCCTGTGCAATTCACAGAGGTCCTTTTCAGTCCAAACCTCCCCCTTTCCTCCCCTGCAAATCCCAAATGCTGCATATTTTCATGTGTAAATATTTAGGCACAAGCTTTAAAAAATAGGGTATCTTTTTTTAAAGTCAGTATTAAATACATACACTGCCACACCTATAAATAGCAATAATTCCCTAATATCATAAAATATCTAGTCGGTTTTTAAAGTTCCCAATCATCTTATTTAACATCATATATCTATGTCATATATTAATATATTTTGTTTGCTTTTTAATCTGTTTGCGTTGAGATGAAAATGAGAGTCCTACAATTGCGACTGGTTGAAATGTTTTGTGGGTCTTTTGAATCCAAAGGTCTTGCTGCTGTTTCTTCCTTCCTTTCTTTTTTCCTATAATTTATATGTTGGAGGAAACGGTCACTGGTGTAAGGGTTTCCTCGTGTGGGATTTTCCTGGTTGCATTCCAGTGGTTTAATCTAACACGCTCCTCCAACTTTCCCATCAACTGAAATAAGATCTGGGGATTTGATCAGATTGGGTTTCACGGTGGAGAGAGGTGAGCTCCTTCCTGGGTGGCTGTGTCCGCGGGAGGCACGTGGTGTCAGCTTTTGCCTCTCACTTTGCACTGTCAGGGGTTGTCACAGATACGTTAATGCCCTCAGGCCAGCACCATGGGCAGGTTCTAATTCCGTCACTTCTCCCCGTATTAGCTGGAACACTTGCATTAACAGGAAATTTTCCTCATGTTAGATCTGCTTACCCAGCTGGGTAGTTTATATCGGAAAGATGAGACAATACCTTCCCTTTGTTTACGAGTTTTCAAAATAATGAATTATTTGTTAGCATTCTCCAATGGTACCAATTAATTTTTTTTTTAAGTTTCGTTAGGAAGTTGTGTATTTGAGCATATGTGTTGGGTCTCAATCCGTGGTAGCTGTTATGCTTTGGCCATCAAGCACCCCCTCTTTGGGCACTGGAAGCCGCCTTCCCCGGGCTCCCTCACCATGTTCTGGGACAGAACATCCAGGCTGCCCTTGGACTACTCCAGCCTGGGATCCGCCATCTCCCCACAGAGCCTCGGTTCCTTTCAGTGATAAATGAGACCACAGTCTTGGCCCTGAGACCTACATACAGACATATATGCACATCCATCCACATGTACATACATTTATATACACACAGGGATGTGGTTACCTTCCTACCTTTGGCCTTTCCTCAATGTCTATCATGTCAGTGTTCAATTAACAGCTACCGCAAAGCAGCATTCGTGAATTGTCACTTAATGTTTATTCTAGCGTCTGAGTGATTTCTTCATGAGCCGTGAAGTAGATGCTGTGGTAAACCAGATTGGGTTATTCAGAGATGAAAGCATTTGAATCTGACGCTATTACAGGCACGTCTATTATTAAGGCGTGGTCACAGGGTCCGAGTCGTCAAAACGCCAAGTACGCGGCTTTGGTGACTTCAGGTCTCCCAGTGCCTTTCAAAGGGTTAATGGCACCGGATTTGCACTTTCCTTTCCTCCCTAAGTGTGTGGATTCTGTTATGGCTCAACCATGTGGTCAGGAGGACAAAGATTTTCATGCCAGGTGAACAGAGCCCCCGAGAGGAACGTACAACAGGGGGCCAAGCCTGTTCAGGAAGGGAGGTTTCAGCCTTTCTCCTGCCACTTCTCAGACGAAGACCAGTGGAAAGCAAGCTGAGGAGCTGCCCATGCCGCGCCTGCTCTCCCGTGGCTCCCAGCCTTGTGCCCAGCACACTCTGGTCTCGTGTGGCTCAGGCATAGAAAATCCTCTGCTAACCCTGGTGCTGTTGGAGGCAAACCATCTTCTTCATTCATTCAACGCTCTCCAACACACAGTCCCCACTCAGCCTCCCAGCCTCCCTCTGGCAGATGTTCTTTTCCTACTTCATTCTCTGTGCAGGTGGACCCCCAAGGCCCTGCTGGACAGCCCAGCTCTTTACCCTCCTGCCTCTGTGCCAACACACTTCCCAGGTTTCCCGGTTTATGCCCACCCATGTTCTCTCCAAGTCCTTCCTTGAAAATCAGAAGTGGACCATGTCTTCCATCTAGTCCTCATGGCGCACGTTGAGGAGCTGTGCCTGGTGCTGACAGAGGCCCTCATAGGGCTTTTCTCTGGCCTTTTTGGGGTGACAAAGAAACCTGCGTTTTCACTCAGTATAATCAACAGCATCACCCTGGGCAGGTGCAGCAGTCATTCTGAGCCTCTGGACATATCCACATGTAACAGTAGAAACCCAGCCAGCTAACCCAGACTTGCCATTCAAATCAAGCCGGGTAAGGAGACAGGGATGCTCGGTGAGCTGTGGTGTTGCCACTTGGCAGCTGGGGCGACTGTGTTACGATGACACATTTAGGGTGTGTCTGCGCCCCTCATGGAGGGATCTGTGCCCCTCACTCCTCCTAGAGAAAAGAGGCTGTTCAGGTGCAGGGTTGGGGCCAGACACAGAGCAGGGGCTCCTGCCATCACAGTGGCCATCATCGTCCCAACAGGGTCATTGTGGGCACCAGCATGTGGGAAGTGGGCCTGCTGGCGTCGGGCTGGTACGTGGGGACCACTCCTCACCTGTCTGTGCCCACAGGTGGAGAGGGGAGATCAGCTGCAGCAGACGCTGGCCCCACAGAACCAGGTGTTCTCACGGGGCCTAGAGGTGACTCGGGCAGCTGGAGAAAGGGAGGGCGGGCTGCTGCCCTAACCCTCCAGCTCCAGGGCACCCGGCTGTCTCCGCTAGCCCCTAAGGGGGGCACACACTTGCGGGATCAGCTGATCAGGAACTGGAAGTGGATGAAGAAAATACAAATGTAATCCCAGCACTTTGGGAGGCCGAGGCGGATGGATCACGAGGTCAAGAGATCGAGACCATCCTGGTCAACATGGTGAAACCCCGTCTCTACTAAAAATACAAAAAATTTGCTGGGCATGGTGGCGCATGCCTGTAATCCCAGCTACTCAGGAGGCTGAGGCAGGAGAATTGTCTGAACCCAGGAGGCGGAGGTTGTGGTGAGCCGAGATCGTGCCATTGCACTCCAGCCTGGGTAACAAGAGCGAAACTCCATCTCAAAAAAAAAAAAAGAAAAGAAAATACAAACGTGGAGATGAGGACTTTTGGGTCAGAACCACAGAAACACTGGCGTCACCCGTCCTGGCTGGTGGCCTCGTTTAGGAATGGGGGAGGGTTATGCCCCTAGAAGCAGAAGGCCTGCACTGCACCCCTGAGCCGCAGCAGGCCAGGCCCCGCTTCAGCTCACCAGCCAGTCCCTGCCTGCAGTCCATTCCAGGGATGTTTCCCTCTATGCTCAAAGGGTACTTCAACGTCCTGGTGGAGGGCAGGGAAGCAGGCCCCACAGTCAGCCCTGCCAGCAGGGAAGGCGGGCAGGAGTTCTGCGTGTCCCCCACACCCAAGCATCACCAGGGTCTGTGAACATGCGACCTCACATTTGTCAAGCCCTGGGGCTCCCTAAGGCACTTCCACCAAAATTGTCTCCTTCAAAGCTCAGGACCCTGCAGGGAGGTGGCTGTGGCCACAGGGATGTGAGGAGGTGTAGACTGTGCTTCCACCTGACAGATGGGAAAACCAGGCACGAACCATCAGGAACATCGGCTGCAGTGTGAGTTCACAGCTGCTACTGCCACTGCATCAGCCCACAGCCACCGCTGCCACCATGCCAGCCCATGGCAGAGGGAAAAGGCTAGGAAGGTGACTGCCGTAACCCCGGGCTGTCTCAGCCCTCCTTGTCAGGCGGCCTTGGGCTCCGGACTGCCTGAGCCATCAGCTCAGCCTTATCAGGGGACCAATGATCACCTGGACATAGGCTCCACAGAGCTCGGCAGACGAGTGAGCCTGGGACACGCACCTGGTGTCTGCTGCCCTGGCTGCGATTTGGGCTGCATTTTGGTATATTCAGTAGGCTTTGCTCCCCTTCACATCTGCTTTAGCCAGAGGGCACGCATCTGACTTTCAGTTAATCGACAGCCTCTGAAATGATCAAGTTTGGCCTTAGGGATGTCACCACACAAGTTACCTGCAGAAAAAGGATCAGAGCATTGCCCGGAGTCAGTTCTTACAAAGCAAAGTGTTTGGGAGGCGAGCCGTTTGTGAATCAGTCCTGTCTGCTCTTCCAGAATCCTCTGCTGCTTAAGAGAACACGTGGCATTTACAAAGCAGTCTCTCAAGAATCAATCATGAAGACCCGGCACTCATGCTCCTGAGGAGGCCCAATCCCTCCAGAGCTGGGAACTCGGCCTCCAGGACCAAGTCCTGCTGCTTCTGCTGGTTACAGGAATGGGCACATTGCTTGACGCCCTGCCTGGCTCCGGACCAGGGGCCAGCCATCACACCTGCGAAAGCATGGAGTGAGATGCTACATGTAAACAGCAGGAGCAGTGCCTGGCAGACAGCGAGTGCTCACTAATGTCAGTCACATCTCCAGGTGTAGCTGCAGCATTTCAACAAGTGTGTCCTGAGCATCAAAACAGGTGACCCCGCAGGAGACCAGGTGACTTTCCAACAAGACGCATGTTTTCCCTCAAGAGCCAAGGAGGCTTCTGTCTCTTCCCACAAAGGCAGAGTCAACGTGGTAGTTCCAGGGCATGGACGCACGTGGGCACCTGAGCCTGGTGTGATTTGTGCCAGAGGATGTGGGCCCACGGTGCACCTGTTCGGGACCCAGGAAACCTGCCACAGACACGGGGAAGGAAAGACTTGTGCACTATCGAATCACTAGTTCTTGAATCACATGGTGGAAAAAAGAACACAAAACATTAGCAAGTTTTTCAAGCAACAACAACGGTGCAATCGCTGAACTCTGAGCAAGACTGGAGGTTACGGGGGCTTCTGGGGGCCTCCCTCCCTCCCGGCATAACGATTCCAGGTTCAGAGGAACCAGATCTGCGCTGTTGTAAAACTCGACAATGAACTTGACAGCCAGCCAGATTTCTGTTTGCAGCCAGTTTAGGGTTACCATAATCTCATTATAATGCTTGAAAGACAACAGGTAATCGAATCTCAGGTAGCCGCTCTGGTGCTACTCGGCCGAATCCTCCTTGAAGCTGACTTCCTTGATTACCTGGCCACCGAGGCTCAGTTTTCAACCCCTTCTCCTGCAGAAATAATCATCTGATCAGCTGACAAGGTTCTCCCAGGAGCCCACGGTTTTAATGGGTCAAGCACCGCATTAACCCTTTCGCCCGGTCCCCCGAGCATACCACACTTATTAAAAAGCAATTTACTTTCAATCACTGTTAGCGTGGTGATGGAGCGGGAGCTGCTGAGTGGGCCTCCTGGCTCTCTCCCTCAGCGTCCAGGCTTTTAGGATTGTTCTGTGTCCTTTTAGCCAACACAAAGGCAGGCGTTCAAAGCCAGACCTCTTAAAAGGGTTCTTCTGGTTGCTTTCATAGCCTGTAAGGCGATGGCACCAGATACTTGTGGGTATTTCACATTCTGTTCGAAGACAATAGAGTTGAGTTTGACAAAAACTAGATGAATTATGAATGTACTTTATGGAGAAATACATCTATTAGAAATGTGGCTCACCCAGGCAGAAAGCTGTCCTGGGAAGCGTGGCTGGCGTGGCTTTGCTTGGAGCACCGCCACAGTTGGTGCTGCCTGAGAGCTCCAATGTCGAAACCAAAGCCACGTCTGCAGACAGCTAGACCCCCAGACATCCAGACTTCCCAGGGGAGCACCGCCCTGTTCGAACGGGATGTGAGCTGAGCGCTGGAGCTGTCGTCTGTGTGCACTCCAGTCTACCTGTCTCTGAGAGCACAGAGGGCTCTGGCTGAGCTCGAGGTTGCTGCGCATGAGCTGAGACTTGATTCAAGATCATTTTTACTTCACCCCAAGGCTGCAAGTAAGCCCTGCAGAGGATGAGAGCGAGACAAGCATCCTTGTGGGTGGGTAGCTCTGTGAGGCTCCTCTGTGTCTTCCTGAGATGTGCGCCATGTCCGGGGCCTGGCAGCTGAGGTGCCCTGAGATGCCGTGCATCTAACTCCGAGGGACCGAGAACGGGTGCCCAGTGCCTTCTGTACATGCAGCCATGATACCTTATGCTATTGGATGAGTTTAGAACACGGTCACTCAGTGAGTCATGACACCTGGACTTAAAGTTCAAGGCTTCCAAATTCCTGCTGTGCTCACACCAGGTAGGGTCCCCTGCTCTGCACCTGCACCAAGGGTCCGGGAGTCCTTGGTTTGCACTCATGCTGGGATGTCCTGAGGCAGCCCCAGACGATGGTGTCTGAGCATCAGGACCCAATCATCCTGATGTCCCTAGATCAGCTTCAAAGACCCGCAACACACCAACAGACTGAGCTATAAGCAATTGTGAGCAGATTGGTACAAAACAGTCCTGTTTGAGGATCGTCTACCACTGTGCTTTGGACTGAGCTGTGGCTCCCCAAAGTTCATCTGTGGAAACCCTGACCCTGGTGTGATGGTATTTGGAGATGGGGCCTGGGGTGACAATTAAATTTAGGGGAGGTCATAGGTGAGGCCCTCCTCATAGGACCAGTGCCTTCTGAAGAAGAGACAACAGCCTTCTCTCTCCCCAACCCTGCTCCCTGCCCCTGTGAGGGCGCAATGGGAAGGCAGCTACTACAAGGCAGGAAGAGAGTCCTCACCAGGAAGCAGCCATGCTAGAGGCTGATCCCAGACTTCAGCCTCCAGAACGGTGAAAAATCAGTTCCTGTGGGTCGAACCACACAGTCTACTGTCCTCTGTCATGGCAGCCCCAAGATGACTAACACAGCTGGTAACAGACAGCTGGACCACGAGGACCCAACTGATGCCGCCACAGAGAAGACATGGCCGTGGTTAGACATTGACATGGAAAGGGGAAACATCAAGGCCGTGGTTAGACATTGACATGGAAAGGGGAAACATCAAGGCCGTGGTCAGACGTCAACGTGGAAAGGGGAAACATCATGGCCGTGGTCAGACGTCGACGTGGAGAGGGGAAACATCATGGCCGTGGTCAGACGTCGACGTGGAGAGGGGAAACATCATGGCAGTGGTCAGACGTCGACGTGGAGAGGGGAAACATCATGGCCGTGGTCAGACGTCGACGTGGAGAGGGGGAACATCATGGCCGTGGTCAGACGTCGACGTGGAGCGGGGAAACATCATGGCAGTAGTCAGACGTCGACGTGGAGAGGGGGAACATCATGGCCGTGGTCAGACATCGACGTGGAGAGGGGGAACATCATGGCCGTGGTCAGACGTCGACGTGGAGCGGGGAAACATCATGGCCGTGGTCAGACGTCGACGTGGAGAGGGGAAACATCATGGCCGTGGTCAGACATTGACGTGGAAAGGGAGAATGTTTTCTGTTTAGGACAATTTAACTATTTTGTGCAGAGGTCAGCTTCCAAAAGAGAAGACAGAGAACTCAGATAAGTTGTTATTGTGGCATATTTTCTGCAGTAGAATATTAGTATAAAGCCTGAGAAGCCGGCAAGCGCGTGCCAAGATGAGGTGATTAATAAGAACAATGCTCTGCAGCTGTGTGGTACTTTCCCTCGAGGTTTACAAAACCAACCTGCAGGAAACAAATATTCATGACTACCACCTGCACTTTCAAGATGAAGAAGAAATCAGCTACAGAGATACTTCTTTTTAAAGGGAAGCTTTTGCAAGGTCACGCCTCAAGGTAATGGAGGAACTAGAAATAGAAATCCACCGTCAGGCTCCCTCCTGCCGGCATCACCGCGTCCATCCCGCCTCTGAGAGGCTGCTCAATGGCACTCGGAGAACAAAATGTGAAGTCCTTCAGCTCCCACATCCTGCTCTGAGTGCCACTGGGTCTAAAATTCCTCGGAACCATTTCCAAAAGTTGTTTTCTACTTTGGGTAATCATCACATTCGCATTCCCTGAGAAGACGGGGATGGAGACCCCTGCCACACACACACGTACAGCAAGCACACTGCCTCCAGGGTTTGTCTGTACAGCATCTCGAGGCAGGGGTGGCGTTAGCACCCCGGTTTACAGAGAGGAGCCAGCCAGGCCTGCAGCAGGTGAAATAATTTTCCCAGTATTTCATGCTCAAGATGAGCCTCTGGTCAAGGTAACTAGAAAACAAAACCTTTCAAAGCAAACAGAGCTGCATTCCACCCAAGACGGGAGTGCTGAATCCAGCTACGTACTAACCGTGACAGCTCGCACTTCTGGGTATTAGGAGTTCAGCTGTGTCTCTCAAATAGATACGCTAAGTCCTGAGCCAGGGCACTAGCTACTCATACCAGGGAGGTGGGAGGCCCGAAGTGGAAACAGCCGTCCAGCAGGTTCACTCGGGGTCTTAAAGAGAGGCAGGAAAAAACAGAGTGGACTTTGCAGCAGCCTCAGATTTCTGTCACCATGTGGCTGGTTGGCGAGTGACCTCGAAAGCCCTGCTGGCCTGGAGATCCGGAAGCCGCACCCCCGCAGAAGCTTTCCACTTCTGAGCTGAGCAGAGTCGGGGGGCCAGCCTCAGGTGCACACTAAGCTGAAGTGGATGCCATGGATCTGGCAGGAAGCCCCACCCTCCTGCCCGGAGCAGGTGCACCTTCCTCACACCCCCAACGTGTTCTAGACACACACCTGCCAGGGTCAGAAGGGACCAGGTCCCCCAAGATTGGTGAACAATGGCGATGGATACACCCGCCCTGCTGGAGGCCGGGAGCTTGTGGCGCTTCCTGACACTTGCCCCAACTCTTCCCAAATTGTTTAGACTTCCTTTTAGATACGTTGTTGATTATCCACAGTGAATTGGTGAGCCATACACATGTACAAAAGCATTCAGGTATTTCGCAATTGTGTGATGCGTAATCGAACACTTCCCTAACACCTTCCTCCGAAGATAGCTGTGATTACAAGTTCAGTGTCACACTCTGGGTCAGCACTGACGGGTTTTCAGCTATATGTTAAATGAGAGGATGAGGAAGAGGAAAAAGGAATGCCAGGATACCGGGATTTTAGGACTTGTGAGGCTGAGGTTTCTTGACCTAACCTGCTCTGCTCTTTCACCCACACCGTGTTTAGGCCCTGAGTGATGGAGCCCTGGGATATCCCAGCCAAATGTCCACTTCGGGTCTAGATGTTCGCCCCAAATGTCCTCTCCAGGGCTACGTGTTCTTCCCAAATGTGCGCTCTGGTGCAAAGGCCACTCTGTTTCTTCCCGCTTCTCTTCAAGACACAAATGTAACCCTTGTACTCTGAGTGAATCTGCTGAAGTCTTCTTCCTCACCCCAGGCCTCCCATCTCTCTGATAAGAGTGCGCTGATGCTGTGGTTTGTGACTTTAGCATGTTTTTTTGAGAGGCATAGGTGAACTCATAGCACCTGGAGATTCACAGTTGAACTCATAACATTCAGAAACATGAGTTCAACTGTGAATTTCTTTTTGGTTTTGAGAGAGGGTCTCACTTTGTCACCAGGCTGGAGTGCAGTGGCATGATCATAGCTCGCTGCAGCCTCTGCTTCCTGGGCTCAAGTAATTGTCCCACCTCAGCCTCCCACGGTGCTGGGATTACAGGCGTGAGCCACCACACCCAGCCAGTTTATGTCTCTTAAGGAGCTGAGTTAGAATCATGCAGGGAAATACTGACCACTGTTCTTTTCTCCTGGGCCTCGTCTGCTCTCTCCTTTCTTCTCCGGCTGCCTGTCCTGGCTCATGGAGCTCACAGCCATCAAGACTTCCAAGTGTAAGGCTGAAGAAGTTCCTTCAAAGCCAGTTTTCAAGAAGAATCCCCCAGATCTGGAAACTGTTTCATGGTACACACTCGTCTGCCCCAGGTGGGGCTAGGAACCCTCCTTCCAGTCTCTCTAGGGAGACAATAAATGCTGGGTGATAAACTGGGTGGTCTGCTGACTTAAACTCAGAGGTAGATTGATGGATTATACAAACATTTATTAAAGACGGACTATCTGCAGATGGGAGGTGCACAGAATAAGGGTGTAGACAGAGTTTCTGCCTTCTTAAATCACAAAAGTAAAAGTGAGGAAGAGAGGTGGAGCCTCAGTGTGGAGGCTGATGCCCGCCAGGCATCACCCAGGGCAGGCTGCTTAGAGGAACTGACTCTTAGAGCAAGCCTCGAACAGTGGCAGGCCCTGACCAGGGAGAGGGTGTGGGTGTGTGCTGTGGCCAGGCGGAGGAGCCACCCGCCACAGAAGCCAGCAGCACAGAACCCTGGGGAGGAGAGAGCTGAAGAAGCCCACTGTGGCAGGAGAAGGGAGGAGGAAGAGTGCCGCCCACACCTGACATTCCGATGAGGCTTTAGGGCTTTAGAAACAAACAAGCATGGTTCACATCTTGGCTCTGCCGTCTTTGGCTGGTGACCTTGGGCAGGTGACTCATCTCTCCTGAGCCCCTGCGTCTTCATAGATGAACGTGGGCACCAGCACCTGCTCTAGAGGGTGGGTGAGGGTTGGGTGAGTGTGGAGCGTGGAGGCCTTTACTGAGCGGACCCTGTGTGCGTCGCACTGCCCACACTCCACCCACTTTCCATCCACCCGGAGTTGTTCATGGTTATCCCGGCACAGCACCCGCCCTGCTTCCTGGAGGCTGGGCCCTTTCCCCATCCAGGAAGCTTCTGCCCTCCTTCCAAGCAGCTGAAGCATGGCCTCTGGATTCCAACCCTGCCACCCAGCCGTGACCCAGAGTCAGCACCCCTCCTCTGTGTCCTGTGTGAGTCTGCCTGGTGGCTTTTCTGTGTGCCCCTGCAGGGCTATGTCCCGAGTGAGTCCCGGGCACACTCCTGACACAGGTGCCCCGCACGCACGCTGTGACTGGGAGCAGGCCGGTAAGTAAATGGTGTGGGGGGAAACGCGGTCTGGAACGTGTGCAACCAAGGATGGGGCTGCCTGCAAACGTGGGTTGCATCAAGGAAGGTCTTGGCTGCTCTGCTGGGGCCAGGGCTGTGTTCTGCAAACATTGGGGGTCGGTGAGGGTGTCACATGCACCTGCAGCACAGGGGCGGGTCCCCAGCACAGCCGTCCTTAGGATCATTTCGGCGATTCTAGAAAGCCCTGATAGCTCAGTCCCACCATGCACCAATTCACCCGGAATCTCTGGATGTGATTTTTTTTTTCTGATATAAAAGAATGTTTGCCAGGGGCTTCTCATCTGCCACCAGATGGGCAGTATCTGAAGTTGGCAGGGGAAGATGAGTGACTCAGGAAGGGCTGCTGCCAGCTCCTGGCCCAGAGGACAGCAGCATCTGCACCTGGACGGCAGCTGGGAGGTGTTCCCACTGGCGGGGCAGGACCCACGAGCTGGTCACCAGCACAGGAAACTGCAAAGGGAGGGGGGTTTGCAGGCAGCAGTACCAAGGTCTGCTCACGCGGACTCAAATTACAGGGGTCTCTCCATGAGGGGCCACAGCAGACGGCACCATGCTGTGGGAATTGCCCGCCACTAGGCCTGGCCACCGCTTGAGTCTACAGGTTGCAAAGGCCATCTAAATGTCAACATTCTCCAATAAAGAGTGAGGGTAGTGATACTCACATCCCACGGCTGCTGCATAAAGCAAGTCAGATTACACGAGTGAAGGTGCTTCCACCACACCACGCAGAGAAAGGGCCCCGTAGAATCACTGGGTCTGTGAGGTCATCTTGAAATAACCAGTGGGAAGGAGGAGAAGGTGGAAAGGGAAACATAGGTGTGGGCGCTGCAGGGCTCCGGGCAGGTGTGTGGCCCCCTAGAGAGAGCTGTTGCAGGGAAGGGGCTGGGGGGAGAGAGAAATGTGGGAGATCAAAGTGTGGGGCATGGGGAGAGACCACAGGGTCAGCCCAGCAACAGGAGGGAGGGTGTGTGGTGCGGGGATCTTCCAAGAGGCCACCGTCGGGTCTGGCAGTATTTGGAGATAGAGGGATCTTCTGGGCACCTTACAACTCACATATACACAGCCAAGAGTCTCTGCCATAGAAGGGATCCCAGAGCTCTAGTAGAAGCCAAGTCTTTATTTTTAAATGGGGAAATAGATCAGGGAGAAGGAGCTGATGATAAATACACTTTCAATTGCTAAGCAGGGAGTGAAATTCAATCTCACACATTTTCACTTTTGGTCTTATACCCCTCATGTCTTGGCCAGCAGAATGCAGAGGCACTGTGTCCGGAGTCAGGAGCTCTGAGAAGCATGACAGTCTTAGAGCAACGTGGCCAATCCATTTCTTTGATTCTGGGTGAAGCCGTAATCCGCTCCCAAGTTTCATGGCCTGAGAACAGTGGGGGCCACTGCCAAGGAAAATGAAATGCGGTTGGCTGAGTTGCCTCCGTCCTTTAAAGGAGGGCTCCAGCATCCAGCCAGTCACAGATCCCCCAGCTTCAGAATTCTCGTGCACAGTGGGTTCTTTCCAATGCTTCCAGGGCACTGAATACGTGATTTAGTACTTACAAAAGTTCTCAAAGCTGACTTTTTCGAAATTTCAACAGTGCCATTAGAAAACTCCTCTTTAGCAGAGAAAGCTCCCAACACAGATTTGTAACCTCTGGGGATTTCAGAGTTCTGGGAAAGACTGTAAAGGAGATAACCAGCTCTCAGGAGCTGCCCCGAGCAGCCGTGTTGATTGAAGGGATGTCAGCCATTATTCCTGGAAGATAAGTAGATGATTCCTCATAAGAAAATTCAGTCGGCAAAAATGCATACTATCTTACATTAAATTCTATAGCACAAAAAAGGAGCATGTAGTTTTTCTGTGATTGATATTTTTGAAAATAGGAAGTCATGTTGGTAATCATAGATTACACAGGCTTTAAGCAGAGAGATCACAGTTTGCTGAAGCCATATTTTAAAAATTTGTTTTGCTAACATTTTCCAAGCATTTTTTGGATGCTCTTTTTAAGACACAAGCTAAATTGTCATTTCTAACCTTCGGCAACTACAATTCAGACTTTCAGTGTCTGAAGGGATGCTTGAGCTTGCAAGAGAGGAAACACATGGTTTTTCTCTATACTTGGGCTAAGTAGAAACAAATGTATTGGTTCACCTAAGCTGACAAGTTCAGGGGTAGGACTGGCTTCTGGCGTGAGAAGTGCAGATATCAAACTGTATCATCAGGAGCTGGGCAATTTTTGCTCTGATTTCTGCTAAATTGGGTTAGGCTTTAATCTTTGAGTGCTAAGAAATGGAGTCAGTGATTCGATCTGTAACCTCTTCTTGCAGTTCAGCTCCAATGAACAAGTTTCTTTTTTCCAAAAGTCACAAGGTCTCATGACATCTTTTTGGCTCTGGTTGAGTCAGGCGCCCATCTCGGAGTGAACCACTGGAGCTGCAGAGAACGCACTGGGGTCCTGGCTAGGCCTGGGTATGTCATGTATCCCTGGAGCTGAGAATGGCATTGCATGCTGGGATCACACGGACTGGGAATGGGCGATTCTACAGAGCTTCCACCACCTGTAAAGTAGCTCCAGAGGAGGGCTGCAGATGCTACAGAATAAAAGAGCTATCCACTACACTTTCCCAAACAGGCAAACTGGCAGATTACTATTAGTATCACAAGGGAGGCTTCACTTAACAAAAGGGTCCTTCAGAGGAGGATTCACTGAAGGCTTCCTTAAAGCAGTTGTCTCTAAATGCAGCTAATCACTTGTTTAGTGATCATTAATGCTTCAGTGGAAAGACTGAGGGAAGAAAGCCTTAAAGCTAAAATGTAAGACTCGCTGTCAATGGAGAATCAATCAAGAACGAAATAAAACAAATTTGAAATGGTAAGCTAGTCAACTGGAAAATAGAATTTGATTTACATAAAACTTCTCGCAAACATGACTATGCATGAAGCAACGTAGTTTCTACTGAGAAAGAAAACTGCACTTATTTACGAATATGTTTAGTGATGGCCCTCGTTCTCGTAAGCGAGCAAAACCCTGCTGTGAGTTTTAGTCACCGCTAAGTAAGTGATGAGAGGGCGTCCAACACAGTGCTTCCCCAGGCCTTAACTTTGGACGAGCCAACCACTAACCTACCATGTCAACAAAGGGCCACTGAGTTGTTTGGGGCATCTGTTAATATTAGAGACTTTCTGGGATACCTGAGAAGCCCAAGGTAGTTCTTGTACTGACTCTTACAGTCTAAACTAGAGTGCAGGTGGGATTTTATTTCAGAAAGTTCTTATTACTTACCGGCCGCTGAATGAATATGAAGCTTCTCACTAAAAGTAACAAAGTACATAGGTGAATGTTCATTCGTTTCGGATGTTTTAGTTTCATTATAATAGAAATTGTTGTCATGTTAACCTCTTTTATTTTTTGTTGTTGTTTATATTCAGTCATTATGTGGACTGGCACATTTGGGTTAGTGGCTCACGTTAATAAAATGTGACTTTTATTATTATTACAAAATACCTGCTTTTGTCCCATTTAGAGCTGTTGGGCCTTCACGTTCATTATTTTTCATTAATATCACTATTTTTTCTTTCCATTTTCATGTCTAATATCTATTTGCCTATTACTTTATTTTCAACTTTTCTTACCACTTTGCTAGGAATAATTTTTTTAATACAACATAGAGAGGATTTTAAAAAACACAGTCTGACAATCTCTGCTTTAATAGGGAAATTTATGTCATTCACATTTAGTGTACTAACTAATATGCTTGACTTTATTCCTCTATCTTACTTTATGTTTACTAAAATATACTTAGCTCTTTTTTTTTGTTTTTCTTCATTTTGGACAGTTTGATCCATTTAACATTTATTTCCATTTTTCCTCTGTTAATTGTTAATTGACATTTCTGTACTTTTTTGTTCAGCTCCTATTTCCCATTCCTCATTCTTATAATTCATACACTTTTTTTTAAATTGCTGGATAAAACCAGAAACCAAAGTGCTCTCTTCCATTACTCTTTCCTTCAGGCAAAGTAAATAATTTAAAACAGTTGGATTATTTTATTCTGTTCTCTCCTAATAATTTCTAGTTATAGCTAAGATAGTTTAGCATTTTTAGTTCAAAAACATTATTAGAATTTTCCCTGAAGTATACCTTTTTTCTTCTTAAAACACTGTAATCAGTCTTTCATTGCTAATTTTCAACCTTTATTATTATTATTAATTTGGAATTAACTCTAAAGGCTGCAAGCTAATGGCTACACAATATTTTTTTCTCTTATTTACTATATAATTTTTTTAAATTGGCAACAGATAGGTTGACCCTCAAGTTGTTCTATTCATATTATTCTCTATAGTCCCTTCAGAACTATAGATGTGGGTATAATTTCATTATTAATGAAGACAAAATAAAACAACACTGTGTTACCTCTAACCAACTACAAAAAATTATAATGATCACTAATTACCTTTTAATAGTCTATGTTCTAACTTAATCTCTATATTACTAATCAGATTCTACTCTATTAGCATAAACCCTTTCCTGCTAGCCTAAAGGTGCATGCATATATTTATGCATGCCCACGTGTGTGTGTGTGTGTGTGTGTGTGTGTGTGCGTGTGTGTGTGTTATGGGTCAGTAGAGAATTTGGGAAGCCAAAATGGCTGTGGAGATGAATTTTATGTGAATGATCATTGGAGGCTGTTAGCTCACTCTGTTACGGTTTTGCTGTGAGTTTCCCAGAATTTCTGTTTTTGGTTTTTGCCACACTTTTACAACTTGCCTGTATTTTAGTAAGACGCTGTCACAGGTATTTTAATTCCTAGCCCATGCTATAGACCTCTTAAGGGCAAAAGTCTGCCCCTTAAGTACAAGGCCTTGCCTATACCAAGAGCTGCTGAATAGTTATTGGCTTTACTTGTAATGTCAGCTTTGGGCATGGAAAGGACGTGTGGGTGAAGTCACGCCTCAGGCTGCCAAAGTTCCCGTGGGGTTTCTGACCTCAGTCTCCTGTTCCAGGGAAAGCGTCTTGAGGAGACCACCTCATCTTGCTGGGAAATGGTAAATGCAGAATGAGGTGTGACTGTTCAAACAACCAGGAAGTGGGTGTTCCCTGGACATGGGACTTAGAAGCTAAACCAGGGAGGTCCTGGTAAACCAGGACAGGACATGTTGGTCAGTAGAGTAGAAGAAATCCTCCATGTGGCTCAGCGCCCTCTCCAGCCCTAGGCACTGGAACTCTGCCCTGGGGAGAGCTCCCCATCCTCTCTCCCCTGGGTGGTGAACAATCCACTGTGCCTTTTACCTGAGTCTTTCCAAAGCACTCACATGCACTGTCGATGCATCCTTCTCACGGTGACCCTGTGGAATCAGGAAGGGAGATGGGACCAGCCCCATGTCACTGATGAGAAAGCTGAACCACAATCGCATCTTGTGAGTTTGTCCCCAGCCCACCCTCCAGAATCTGTTTCCCGGGAGGACAAGTGGGGTTTCTAGTTTGCCAAAAGTAGTCTCTGAGGGTGTTCCTATTTTAAGGATAAATGTCACTGACAGAGGCCATTGCCCTGACAGAAATAATAGGATAATTGAAATGCAGACACTGATTTTAGGGGAACGTACATAAAATAGGCAGATGAAGCAGACATAACTCGAGTTTTCTGCAAATTCATGTATTTCCTTTCATCGCTGTGTCTCATTGTTCCTTCAGAACTGAGAGTTGCTTTGCCTGGACTTCACATCTTTCTGCTAGTAACTGCCAGACAGGAGGCAGGGCTGGGGGCACCGAGCGCAGTCGAGAGGCCTGGGGTGGAACAGGAAAGGCTGGAATGGTGAAGGGGTTGCCCTGGAATTCCTTTCCCTCTGTTTTTCATAGACCCAGGGATAGGGCATATACCGTGATTTCATTCATGTGCTCATTCAATAGATGGTTCTGAACAGGGCTGGGAGTTGGGATGCAGGGATGAATGAGCCCACCCTGGCCACAGAGCAGCTCAGAACTTGCTCTAGCCCTCCTGAGATGCAGACCAGTCCTTCTCTTGGAGCCACATCTGGGTGCTGAGGCCTGGACTCAGCCATGTTCCTCACTCCGAGTTCATTTGTTTGGGATGGTTTAGTTAGTGTCTGTCTAAAGCCACGTGCCTGGCATACAGCAGGCTTCCAGGACATCTCTCCCCAGGCCTGTTCTCACACCGCCTTAAAGACAGGTTCTGAACCAGCATGCACATGTCATTGAAAGATTGACAGAGGAAAAGCATGTTAGCCTTTGTCCACACTGTCATTGCCCAGAGGTGAGGAGAATGCAGGCCCATGTGGTTTGCAACACCCTGCATCCTGCACCTCGGGGGTCTGGGGACAGCTGCTCCCGAGCTCACATGCTTTTGCTAACAGGACTGTCAGCTCCTGGCGTGCTCCCTGTCCTGGGCCTTTGATCACGCAATTAAGCTGCCCTCTGCTTCTGGGGTTCTGAGCTTACCCATACAGAAGTGAAAAGTTAAAATACTAAAATTTCCCCTGTTCTTAGCTTCTCCCTTTGCAGCTGCCGTTTTCTGGTATTCGAGGGTTTGCAAGTTAAGACCCTTTCTCTTGGGTTGATACCATCCCATGAGCACAAGCCCAGACCCTGGGAAGGCCGAGCACATGCGTCCTGGTGGACAGCTGCTGTCGATCCATCTGTCAGACTTGCCATAATGAGCATATGGCTGAAGCTTCCGGAAGCACCGTCAGAGGCGACTCGTTCAGCGCCCGTTTGTTGAGCAGTTACTGCATTCTCCTCGCCACCACACTAGGCGCTTTGTCAACGCTCAGTGACCCGGCAAGTGGCTTTCTCTCCCTTTCCAGGAACAGAGCCTCAAGCTGACACTGCCCTCAGATCCACTGAAAGGATAAACACGAGACCTCATGGATTCAGCACGCTGAAAAGAGAAGCCCGTCCATAGTCACTTCCCTCGGCACTGGCTCTCCACGCGGTCAGGACGCCATTTCTACTCGCCGGCTCACTCTGGGACTGTGTGCTATCAGTTTCTACAAATAATTCCACTCATTGGGTGTCCACAGAGTCAGATAATCAAAGTGACATTTTAAAACCCAGCCACGGCACCTTCCTAAGAAATGAGAGAGCGGACGCTCTTGGTCGCTCTGAAAAATCAAAGTCCTAACAGCTTCATCTTAGTCTCTGCACAAAGCAGCCTCGTTAGTTCTGAAACATCTGATTTGGGGGTGATTTGTGTAATAAAACATGTAAGCCTGGTTCCCTTGTGACTCTAAGGCCGGAAGTTAGTTCACTGTGAGGACATCACCAGAAACGGCCTCACCTATGCTCAGGACATCTCCTTCCTCCCAACCCGCTAGAATGTTCATTCCTGCAGTGGCAATGGGAAAAGGTCAGTGACTTCTCACCTTTTATTTTTTTATTTTTCTTTTTTTATTGCATTTTAAGTTTTGGGGTACATGTGCAGGACATGCAAGATAGTTGCATAGGTACACACATGGCAGTGTGATTTGCTGTCTTCCTCCCCTTCACCCACATCTGGCATTTCTCCCCCTGCTATCCCTCCCCAGCTCCCACCCCGCCGCTGTCCCTCCCCTATTCCCCCCAGTAGACCCCTTTTAAAAACGAGTTTCCATGACAACAAAACCACGATGGACAATTCGCAGTGCAAAACAAAACGAAACAAGCCCAAAGTCCAGGCACTGCTCAAACTTCAGCCGCTGACACTCGGCAGCCTAACCAGGGTTCACACAAACTCCGCGGTCCGCCTGCTGAACAAAAGCGGATTCAGAAGCTGAGCGGGACCGTGCGCCTGCCAGCCCCTTGCTGCAGAAGCTGAGTGGGACCGTGCGCCCGCCAGCCCCTTGCTGCAGAAGCTGAGCGGGACCGTGCGCCGCCAGCCCCTTGCTGCAAACACTTGAGATTAAAATTTTAGTTTCATGCCTTAGTCCTTCAACATACGGCAGGTGACTTTCAAACAAAGTGAACGGGAAAGAATAATTGGCCGAGGGGAGACGGGAGAGACAATCGTGTCCCCGGCGCCCCTGCTTCTCACAGCCCGGGTTTGTCGGGAAAATGCACAGTATCTGTTGCTCTCGTGGTTTGAGGGGTGGCTTCTGTTTGTGACATTTAATTACGCTGGTAGGTCCTAACGAAGCACACAATTTGTAGACTCCTGTTTCTCATGGAGGAGGCAGAGAGTGATCTATTTGCAGGAGTTCTGTATTTTTTCAGGCACTTTGCGGAGACACCCCAACCCCCCTTGGCTGCTGACTGTAAAGTAAGAAAACTATTACCCAGCTGGGGCAACAATGGACTCCCACAGTGCCTTTCTGCCTAGCTCACAGCTGCAGGAAAGTGGAGACTCAGCGGCAGGCAGCATTCTTCCCGCAGCCCCTTCTGTGGGCAGGAGCCCTCCCACGGATCCAATGTATTTCTATGCAAAACGCAGAAGAAGTGACATTTTAAAAGTTTTGACCTTTGTTTTTTTTTTTTTTTTTTTTTTTTTTTTGCATGAACCGAAGCATACATTTTTAAACCTTCTGACAGGGTGTCTGTTAGAAACAGCAATAGCCATTACTGTAATAATAAAATGTTTCAAAATTTGAAAATTCTATATTCAGTATAATGCACAGATAACCTTTGTCTAGAAAATGGTAGTGATGGGGGTTTCGAACCACTTTCTTTTTGTTCCCGGAAAACAGATCACGACAGACTTCAGGCATATTTAGAAACAATATCCCTGGACGCAATGTTTTCATTTGCTAATTTCAGACGTCCATGATTTTTTTTCCCAGAAAGGATTTTGAAGAGTTCGCATTTACACCATATGGTGTTTACATTTAATACTAGCAGTAATGTTATTTGTTCAGAAAGCCACTCTTTGCATTAAAAAAGCATTATTTCTAGATTCTAGTTTTTATGCCAACATATTTAGGTAGGGTTTTTTTTTTTTAAGTTTAACTTTTATTTGAATCCAAAATCTCTTTAGAAAAAAAAAGGACAACAAAATAACCAAGGCAGAAAACGACAAAGAGACCTTTCTTTTAAAGACCTTCCAATAAGTAAGGTCCGTGAATGGGAGGAGGGCGAAAGCTTTGGGAGGCTGAGGCGGGTGGATCACGAGGTCAAGAGATCGAGACCATCCTGGTCAACATGGTGAAACCCCGTCTCTACTAAAGATACAAAAAATTAGCTGGGCACGTGATGCGTGCCTGGAATCCCAGCTACTCGAGAGGCTGAGGCAGGAGAATTGCCTGAACCCAGGAGGCGGAGATTGCGGTGAGCCAAGATCGCGCCATTGCACTCCAGCCTGGGTAACAAGAGCGAAATTCCATCTCAAAAAAAATAAAAAAAGATATAACAAAAGAAATTAGAGCAAATATGACACTGAATTATTTACAACAAAAGACAGGTGAGTGGGAACGAGATGAGATTCCAAAGTCTCAAGTTAGACTATTATGTGGCTTTTCAACCTCAGACTCAAAAGATGCAGGATGGGGAGTGGCTGCTGAGACAGCGGGAGGACAGGGGTAGCCTCAGGCTGGCCCTGAGCACCTCGAGTTTCCTAACTTGCCCAGCTGATCGTCATCATCAGATTCTAACTTTTATTTTTAAGACCAGAGGATGTGCAGGGCAAAGTGAGCATTTATCCTTACTAAGGTGCTCAAAAATAAATGTTCTAGACCCTTCTTGGCTGTTCCGAAGCCTACTTCATACAAGCGGTCATCTACACCACTGTTGGGTTCTTCCTGCCCATTGCACAGAACGTCAGGGCATTGCTATAAAGAAAAAGTTTAATGGATGGAGGCCGGCCACACCACCCAGGAGACGGAGTTACCACCCAAATCCATCTCCCCAAAGGCTTGGAGGTTAGGGGTTTTCAGATAGCTTCGAGGTGAGGAGATAGGGAATGGGTGCTGAAGGCACGGGGTGTGGAAACATTCCGCACCCTGAGTCCATGTCTGGGCGGAATCCACAGAGCAGCTGCACCTCGGGTCACCCATCCAGGCAGAGTTAGCTGGTCAGAAGCTCACAGCCTGAAAACACATCTCGGAAGGCCAACCTGAGGCTCTGCAGTGGTGATGCTGTCTGCGGCGTGACTGGGGAAGCAGCCATCCTGTGGCCTCGGGAACAATGGCTGGTCGTCATTGAACGTTACCTTAGCAGAACTCCCAGTCCTAACCTTGTGGCCTTTTATTTCGTTTTAAAAGGTGGTTTTGTGAAGAGGTACTATCATCCTTACTTTAAGGTTAAATTATAAACTACATTCCTCCCGAAGTCAGGTTGGCCTACGCCCAGGTGTGACCAGAGACAGCTTGAGGTTAGAAGCCAGATGAAGCCAATGATGCCAGGTTTCTCTTAATGTCACAGGTTTTCAAAGGTCAGTCAAAGCAAAGTGTTATGTCTGAATACAGGTCTGGGCACCAGGAGCCTGGGGCTGAGATTTGAATTGTATTTCTCCCGTTACTTCTTGCTTTTTGGGCTGATCACTCAACTTTTTATTCTCTCTTCCTTGCATATGGAGGCAACAGCAACCGTTACTGCCGTCAGACGGCGGCCAGTGGACACCCAGTCAGTGTGAACGGCTAAATTGACAGGACTGCTTTCGATAAATCACATAATCTGAAAATACTGCCGACATCAAGAGCATGATTTAATTTAGAAAATTCAGATTGTGTCTGTAGCACCCAAACCATTTGCCAACTCAAACTCATTCAAGTAAAACAATAAATCAGTCAAGCTGGCACAATGCATTTATGAAAAATTTGTATTGTATATGCGAAAACCCTTTTTATGATCTTATAAAGGGAAACACTTTAGCACCACAATGACATGTTAAAACTCATTCACGTTCTTGAGAAGTTCAAATCATGGAATGTTAGGGTTTACACTAGTCAGCCTCACCCAGAGTCACAGAGACAGAGCAGAGGTAGAACTGGGAGCACAGCCAGGGTCCTTTCCCTGAATGCCCCCTGGAGCTCCTCTCTCCTACCCCTCCCCTCCATCTCCTCCCCTCTTCCTCCTCCCCCTGCTTCTCCTCCTCTTCCTCGTCCCCCCGCCCCTCCTCGTTCCCCTCCTCCTCCTCCTCCTCCTCCTCCTCCTCCTCCTCCTCCTCCTCCTCCTCCTCCTCCTCGCAGCAGCTGACAGTGGAGACCAGCAGGACTGGCCACCTCCTTCCTCACCCCACACTTTCTGTGCCCCTGCCCCCGTGCCCAAGGCAGCAGCCATTCGCTGCAGCACGACTCTCACCTTCAGAGTGCGTGTCGGCAAAGGAACACCCGCCGGAAGGAGCCAAGGACGCTGCCCAGGTGGTGGTGAGGGGCCCTGAGGATCCATCTGTGGCCCAGCAGCACAACTTGGGTCACCACCCAGGGCGCAGGCAGGCCTGGCAGCTAAGGAAATTGCAGAGGCCTCCTCCTGGAAGCCTGCTCCTCATTATTTCCGACCGTCACTCTATTCAGGCAAATTCCAAACGTATGATTTCCTGAATTGCAGGCCCTCTCCTGTTCACATGTGGAGGAAGGAGGCCATACGCGATGTTTAGCCTCACCGGTCTCTCCATCATGTCACAGAGTCCTGCTACACCGTGCCTGGGACTGGCACCGCCCTGAGGGTCTGCCCCTGGGGTCTGGGGTGCCGAGGGTCTGACCTTAGCCCCGTCATGGAGGCAGTGGGAGGGTGCAGGTTATCCACATCCAGCTGTAGAAAGCAGCACAGACAAGATATGAATACACACACACGGGCAGAACAGCATTTTAAGTCCAGAGCAAGATGCGGACTCCCTGCGTGGGGGCTGCTGCCTGGAATGATTTCTTCGTGCAGCTTCCTATGGGTTGGCCAGTTAACAGGTCAAGGCAGTTTCAGCTGACGGTTTCTTGTGGCGTCTGCAGGGCTCTATATGAAAACCCTCCATGGGGGAAAAGCCCTTGATGGCTGCATCGTATGATGCACACGTAATGAAACTTACACTGGGCCAAGACGCGTACTGCCATTTCTGAGGTTTAAGAGTAGACAGAAGTGAATGACTGTAACTCACTAAGAAAAACGAGCTGCTGAGTATCTACGGCAGTGTGAGCCATGTTTTCCGATCATGGAAAAGCATCTTTAGAAAGCTTGGCAGGAGATCCAGGGCACAGAAAGTCCTTAGGCCCCAACACACTGAAAGGAGCACTTTCTGGTCACTGAGTGTGGGGCTTCACCACCCTGGGACTTCCAGTGCTCTGAACTTTGAGCCACGGCTTCCAACATCACAACACAGCAAGCTAAACCTGACAGGTCAGGAGGGCTGGGATCCCTTCCTCCTCTCACTGCTGAGAAAGCCTCCTCCAAATTCCAGGGAGGATTCCACAGAGGGATGCAGTCTGACGAGAGACACCGATGGTGTTAAAAGGCCAAAGGTTTTTTTCTCTGTGTGTTTTTTACTAAGCTCCATTTTTATCATCTGTAAAATGGGGATAATGACAGTGTTTTTTCATAGACGGAAAATATCTCAGGAGAAGTCTACAGAGCACCCAGCGCGCTATAATGAGTGACAGTTTTCATTATGAAGAATGTCCACACAAGAAAGAAGTAGATTAAAATCGCTCAAGAGAATAAGAAGGCTTCCTATGGAAAAAATGAAAACAAACATACATTTTTGCCATAGAGTGGCTTTTGAGAGGCCGGGGGGTGGGGGGGACATTCGCTCTCACCCACGTTCTCCATCCAGCCAACGCATTCTATTTACAGGACATACTTAGGTGTGACCATTTTCTGAAAGCTTTTCTAGGAAAAAGCTGCACAGCAAATTTCAGAACAAATCCACAGAGTGGTGTCGAAAGTTGAGGGTCTTTTACACACAAAATAACACTCACAACTGCTTGTCTTTGTCCCCGCTTTCCCCAGGACTTCTTCCCAGGAGCGGAGTAGCACACCTGTGGGACAGCAAGGCCAGGATGCACACAGACAGGCGGGGACTGCAACTGTACCACACACCCCAGAGCAGAAGCTGGACACACAAGCCATGGCCACACACCCCAGAGAGGGAGCTGGACACACAGGCTTCAGCCACGCACCCCAGAGTAGGAGCTGGACACACAGGCTGCAGCCACGCACCCCAGAGCAGGAGCTGGACACACAAGCCATGGCCATGCACCCCAGACAGGAGCTGGACACAGAAGCCACGGCCAGGCACCCCAGAGAGGGAGCTGGACACTCAAGCTGCAGCCACGCACCCCAGAGAGGGGGCTGGACACACAAGCTGCAGCCACGCACCCCAGACAGGAGCTGGACACACAAGCTGCAGCCACGCACCCCAGACAGGAGCTGGACACACAAGCCGCAGCCACGCACCCCAGACAGGAGCTGGACACACAAGCCACAGCCACGCATCCCAGAGAGGGAGCTGGACATACAAGCCGCAGCCACGCATCCCAGACAGGAGCTGGACACACAAGCTGCAGCCACGCACCCCAGACAGGAGCTGGACACACAAGCTGCAGCCACGCACCCCAGACAGGAGCTGGACACACAAGCCACAGCCACGCATCCCAGAGAGGGAGCTGGACACACAAGCTGCAGCCACGCATCCCAGAGAGGGAGCTGGACACACAGGCCACAGCCACGCACCCCAGAGAGGGAGCTGAACATACAAGCCGCAGCCACGCACCCCAGAGAGGGAGCTGGACACACAAGCTGCAGCCACGCATCCCAGAGAGGGAGCTGGACACACAGGCCACAGCCACGCACCCCAGAGAGGGAGCTGGACATACAAGCCGCAGCCACGCACCCCAGAGAGGGAGCTGGACACACAAGCTGCAGCCACGCATCCCAGAGAGGGGGCTGGACACACAGGCCACAGCCACGCACCCCAGAGAGGGAGCTGGACATACAAGCCGCAGCCACGCACCCCAGAGAGGGAGCTGGACATACAAGCCGCAGCCACGCACCCCAGGCAGGAGCTGGACACACAAGCTGCAGCCACGCATCCCAGAGAGGGAGCTGGACACACAGGCCACAGCCACGCACCCCAGAGAGGGAGCTGGACATACAAGCCGCAGCCACGCACCCCAGAGAGGGAGCTGGACACACAAGCTGCAGCCACGCATCCCAGAGAGGGAGCTGGACACACAGGCCACAGCCACGCACCCCAGAGAGGGAGCTGGACATACAAGCCGCAGCCACACATCCCAGAGAGGGAGCTGGACACACGGGCCGCAGCCACACACCCCAGACAGGAGCTGGACACTCAAGCTGCAGCCACGCACCCCAGAGAGGGGGCTGGACACACGGGCCACAGCCACACACCCCAGACAGGAGTTGGACACTCAAGCCGCAGCAATCAACCCAGCTTGTGTACTGACGACCATTCGAATGTCATGTGAAAAGCTGCAAATGTAGACGCTGCCCTTTAATTTGATTTCATGTGTCACTAATTTACTTAGCTGGCAGAGAATAATGAATACAGACACAAAGTGGGGCTATCGAGTCCGCCTAAAGAGCAGACGCCAGTGCGGAGCCAAGGTGTTTCAGGATCGCCTCTGTCCTCTCTCTCTGTCTCTCAGCTTCAGTCTCTGTTTCTTTCTCTTTTAGGCTTTCTCAAAATTGGGCCATTTGTTGAAGCATAGCTCAGATTTTATTTGTAGAGATGGATTTTCTTTCTAAAGTCTCTGCTTCAGTGTAAGTAATATCAGAGAAAAACAGTAGCCACAGCCAATGTATACCTGTCACATGCCTGGAGGGGAGAGAGGCCACATGCAGCACATGATAGAGGCCACATGCATCATGTGATAGAGGCCACGTGCAAAACGTGATAGAGGCCATATGCATCACATGATAGAGGCCACGTGCAGAACACAACAGAGGCCACATGCAGCACATGATAAAGGCCACAGACAGAACATGATAGAGGCCACATGCAGAGCAGATAGAGGCCACATGCAGAACAGGATAGAAGCCACATGTAGCACGTGATAGAGGCCATATGCATCACATGATAGAGGCCACGTGCAGAACACAACAGAGGCCACATGCAGCACATGATAAAGGCCACAGACAGAACATGATAGAGGCCACATGCAGAGCAGATAGAGGCCACATGCAGAACAGGATAGAAGCCACATGCAGCACGTGATAGAGGCCACATGCAGAGCAGATAGAGGCCACATGCAGAGCAGATAGAGGCCACATGCAGATCAGGATAGAGGCCACATGCAGAACAGGATAGAAGCCACATGCAGCATGTGATAGAGGCCACATGCAGAGAAGATAGAGGCCACATGCAGATCAGGATAGAGGCCACATGCAGCATGTGATAGAGGCCACATGCAGAACAGGATAGAAGCCACATGCAGCACATGATAGAGGCCACATACAGAGCAGATAGAGGCCACATGCAGATCAGGATACAGGCCACATGCAGCACGTGATAGAGGCCAAATGCAGAATGTGATCAAGGGGGCCTCTCACCATCAGGCTGGTGAGGGTGGCGCTGCTGCTCTCCTCATGTTATAACTGAGGAAGTGGGGGCTTGGAGAGGTTCGGTAACTTGAATAAGGCCATCTTGTGGGTAAATGGAGGTTCTGGGAGGAGAACACAAGTCCTGACTGAGGAGCCAGAGCTGTCAGGTGTGTCTTAATAGTTTCTTCCAGTCACTTTGGGGTCCTGGCCTTTCACTGTCCAAACCAGCCCAAGTCTGCCCAGATGTGCAACTGCATTCATTTCAGCAAGACATTAGAACCATACATGAAATGAGGTATTTTTTAAAATAAAATCTGCCTAAGGACAAGGTCCTCTCAGAAACCGCATGGACCTAGAAAATACACACATGCATCTTGCTCAATAACTAGCATGTGGAAAGTTCATTTACAGTTCACTGAGTGAGGAGAACCGATCTGTCTTAGTTGCCAGGTGAAGCGGGAGCTGTTTGTATAATTGTTTGAAATGAGTCCTCGAAGAGGATGCAGTGACTGCTGAAGAGGCGTTGCCACGAGCCTGCGTCAAACAGCTTTCTCTATGACTAACAGGCACCGTTTTCTTCCTTTCTGCTCGCGCATGTGAATAGGTGTAAAAATGCCCACACCAAAACCTAAAGGAAAATGGTGTAGTAGTGCTGCACGTGGCCTCTATCACGTTCTGCATGTGGCCTCTATCCTATTCTGCGTGTACCCCATCACATGATGCATGTGGCCTCTATCCTATTCTGCATGTACCCCATCATGTGATGCATGTGGCCTCTATCACTTTCTGCGTGTGGCCTCTATCCTATTCTGTGTGTACCCCATCATGTGATGCATGTGGCCTCTATCACTTTCTGCATGTGGCCTCTATCACGTTCTGCATGTGGCCTCTATCATGTGATGCATGTGGCCTCTATCATGTTCTGTGTGTGGCCTCTATCATGTTCTGTGTGTGGCCTCTATCATGTTCTGTGTGCACCCCATCATGTGATGCACGTGGCCTCTATCATGTTCTGCACGTGGCCTCTATCCTGTTCTGCGTGTGGCCTCTATCATGTTCTGCGTGTGGCCTCTATCCTGTTCTGCGTGTGGCCTCTAATACATTCTGCATGTGGCCTCTATTCTGTTCTGTGTGTGGCCTCTATCATGTTCTGCGTGTGGCCTCTATCATGTGATGCATGTGGCCTCTATCATGTGATGTGTGTGGCCTCTATCCTGATCTGTGTGTGGCCTCTATCATGTTCTGTGTGTGGCCTCTATCATGTTCTGTGTGCACCCCATCATGTGAGGCACATGGCCTCTATCATGTTCTGCATGTGGCCTCTATCCTGTTCTGTGTGTGGCCTCTAACACATTCTGCGTGTGGCCTCTATCCTGTTCTGTGTGTGGCCTCTATCATGTTCTGCACATGGCCTCTATCATGTTCTGCATGTGGCCTCTATCCTGTTCTGCGTGTGGCCTCTAACACATTCTGTGTGTGGCCTCTATCCTGTTCTGTGTGTGGCCTCTATCATGTGATGCATGTGGCCTCTATCACGTTCTACATATGGCCTCTATTATGTTCTGCACATGGCCTCTATCACGTTCTGCATGTGGCCTCTATCATGTTCTGCATGTGGCCTCTACCACCTTCTGTGTGTGGCCTCTATCACATTCTGCATATGGCCTCCATCGTGTGCTGCATGTGGCCTCTAATGTGTGTTGCACGTGACCTCTGTCATGTCCCTGCCTGTGGCCTCTATCATGTCCTGCATGTGGCCTCTATCACATTCTGCACGTGGCTTCCACTGTGTATTGTATGTGGCCTCCATCAATCAAAAAGCCAGGGTGCATCACTCTTTGATGCTATTTCTTATTCCCTCCTCATGATGTGTTATGCTAATCATCACCTAGTTAATTAACTCAGGGGTATCTGTTGAGTGCCTGGCACTTTAGAGACTGTGCTCGATTCTCAGACGGCAGCGGTGACTGGCGTGATGTCCCCCAGTTCCCGTTTATTGCCTCTTCACATTTATCCATAGACCTGGCCAGCTGGGTTGAAAGCCCCTCATGTCTCCCTCCCTCTCGGAGCTGGCCTCTGCTCTGCACTTGGTGTTCTCAGGGAAAGCCGCTCCAGCAGTGTGGGTTGATGCAGCTACTCCAAATGCACAGGGCTGCCATTAAAAACTGAGGTGCTAGTTTGAATGATATTTGCTGGTTTACTTACTTAGTTAACTACATTTAAATGCCCCTGGCTTACTAACATCACAAGGGTCCTTGCATGCCCAGGCCAGGCGTCACCCCGCCTGTGCCCTCTGGGAAGGCGGCACCGACAGTCGCTGCCAGGACACAATGGTTCCAGGACATCCTCGCCTGACCTGAGCCAGATGAGAGAGAGTCTTGCTCATCATATCCCTTAGCTCAGGATTTTCCCCAAGAGATGCCCGGACAACCAAGATAGGCAGAGGAAGGCCACAAAGAGGTGGTCACTGGCGACTGAGCAGCCAGGGGTAAAAAACAGGCTCTGATGAGGGAGACACAGAGATGGGGCACCTTGTAGGGACACACAGGCCTGGACCACCGAGAAGCCTGTGCCATTGGGGTTCCACTTGGAGCCCAACTCCAGGCCAGGAGTGTCTAAGGCCCTTGTGGGAGGGTATCCCTCACCCCCACAGACAAGGAAGCCAGTCTCTGAGGGCACCAGGTTTGCTCACAGCTGAGTGCAGAGCTGGAGCCAAGGTCAGGCCCCTGCCAGAGCCTCAGCAGCCAACCCCCAGCCACGCCCATGACCCCCACACCCTGCCTCTTCCAGCTCTGCAGCCATGCCTTGATAGATTCCTCTTCCAGCCATGCCTTGATAACCCCACATCCCTCCCTCCAACCACCTGGGGAGTCCCCACAGTCCCGAGCTCAGGATCCCTACACCAACCACGCCCCCGACACGGGACTGAGACTCCTTGGTTACGAAGCAGCAGCCTGGGTGAGAGGCGGCCTCGGGAGGGAAGAAGCCTTTCTGTCCTCACCTGCTGTTCCTATGTTGATGGCTGCCTTGTCCAACTTCTTTGCCTTTTCCCAGGTGCATCTGTGCCTGGGTGCATGGGTGGGTGGCACAGCATGTCCCTGGCGCAGCTCGTCGGGGCCCCTCTTCACCCATGAGCACTGCCCAGGAGCCTGCACTTCTCCCCAGCATGTGCACAGGAAGGAAGTGTCCTGAGCCCACCAAGAGGTCCACCATCGGCAACTCAGAGCCCACTCTGTGAAAAGCACGCCCTTCCTCAGCCAGCCAAGCCGCCCATGCGCTGAACTTTGCCGGGCATCTGGGACAATGCAGGGACCACACACACAGACAGTGCTCTACCCCGTCACCCCAAACTGCCAGAGAAGCTGCTTACCCAGCAATGTAGCTGAAGGTGAAAGGAACGGGGCAGAAGATGGCATGGAGCCCGAAGAATGCCCTGCAGATTTGTAATTTGGGCTAATGAGAAGCTCCAGAGCAAGCTGACTCGTTACATAAGAATCTGGAGCTGCCTCCTACTTTCCTGCCTGGCTTTATTTTTGTTGCCTCTCCATGGGTTCATTTAAGGTCTGTGGTGGCTGAAGTATTTTACCCTGAGTGTGGCAGCAAACACTGTGTCCTTGTGTGGGTGTACGAGGGCTGACCCGGGGAAGGGTGTCGAGGAGAGTGAGCTGCCAAGAGCTCCACCACCCACAACTCAGAGGCAGCCTTCTGTGGTCAGCGGGCTGTGGTCAGCGGGCTGCAATCAGTGGGCTGTGGCCACGGCCTCCCTCCCGTCCTGAGGACAGTCCTCCGCATCAGGATCAAGTGAAGGGCAGCTACCGCGAGTCCTTTTGGGAGCACACCACCCCCTGAAATCATGGTGAAACGAGATGCAAAGCAAGCAATTAACCAGGAAAAAATACCCAAGGAGCTACCGGGAAAATCGTTAAAACACAGAAAAACAAGCAGGATAATTACACAAAATGCCTCCACCAACTCGGAGGAAAAGAGGGGCTTAGAATTGATGGTAACAGCTGGATTTCACCCTCCTATCACAGCAATCGGATGTTTCAAGGAATACATTTTCTTTAAAATGGAAATATATTTTAGTCTTCTGGGGGAGGTACTTCTAATATTGTTGGCATTTTTTAAGAGTGTTGAAAGTTTTCTGACTGAAGACAAGTCACACGGAGCCTTTGCTGCAGATTTAGGACAAAGTGGGGAAGCGTCTAATAAACAGCTCTAGGACTTCTGAAACTGGGAGGACTTTTACCAATGCGATCCTTACAAACATGGCTTACAGAGCAAAGGCACAAAATTTGCTGAAGAACCGTTTTTCTCTGTCCCCCCAACCCCCACACCACCCTAAATAACTCCATAACCCTAAGTCTGCCAGGAATCTACAGAAGGTCACTCCTGGCAATCTGGGCTCTGAAAACACAGGAATTCCCCTCCCACAGGGATGTTTAGGCTAGGAGGGATGGCAACATGTGTCCCCTAAACACACTGAAAAACTCAAGACAAGAGGAAATGACAATATTAAGGATGAAGAAGTGATGGGGAGGAATGAAAATGCAATGGCAAGGAGGCTAGGAAAATAGCGGACAGGGTGGCTCTCCACTCTCACTGAATCCTGCTCTGTTAGTGGCTACATTTGGTGGCATAAATGATTCCAGCAAAGTAGATACAAATCTACATGAACATCTTAGTATTGACCAACAATTTCAAGACCTGTTATGTCTTAGGAAAAATATGGCCAAAAGTATTACCTAGATCTCTAGAACAGAAGAACTGAGATGAAAATTTTCAGGAAACCTTCACAACATGGACATCTCAATGCACTGAGTTGGCTGAATGACCGGACTCTTGGTTAGTAAGGGCCAGGGTTCTCAGAGTTAGCATTCCGTGAATTACTATGAATCATCCTCATTTGACAGCAGTAGTAAGTCATCACTGTGCCTCTATGAACAAGTCACTGAGGAGGGTCCAAGATTCTAAGAATGGACTGTTCTCAAGGAACAGAGAGTATCCAAGGCAAGGCAGCTACACTAGTAGATACAAAATAAAACTGAACAAAATGTGCCAATGTAATCTAAGTGATATATATGAGGGTGGGGGAATGAAAAATGAGGAATGGAGGGAGATTAGCCAAGCCACATGGAGACTGATTTTTAAATTTCAGACAAATGATCCAGCAAAGGAAGTGTGTTGCTGTTGTGGCTGTTCACCTTCTCTGGGAGCTAAATGCTCTGTGGAAGGCATAGCTCTGATGCTGAGTACTGGAATCCCTGGGACATTTCCGTGGCTCTGATGTGCTGCAGCTCCGTGACAGAGGAGCTGGAGCTCAAGTGCCCATGTGTCAGTGAATTGGAACAGACCAGAGCAGACCCTCTAGCCAGTCCTGATTCTCACAGAAGGATGTTCTTCCTGCCCCTACTTCACTGACCTTCTCATAATCAAGGGTGGAGAACGTACGTCCAGCCCTCGGCTGCCCAGGCCCCACAGAGGACTGGGTATTTGTGATGATGTCCTGGAGGAGTGTTGTCTTCAGATGAAGCCACACATCAGAGGCCTCCATGTACAGACTACATTATTTTGAGTCATCACAGACTTGGTTTTCTCAATTTCACCTTTGCATTTTTCACTGGCCTGTAATGTGGGTTAAATTGTATCCCCCCCCAAAAAAATACATGTTGAAGTCCTAACATTCAGCACCTCTTTGGAAATGGAGCCATTGCCAATGTAATTGGACTAAGACAAGGGTGCCCCAGAGTCAGCTGGGCCCTAATCCGACAAGATGGGGTCCTCATATGCAGACAGAGACACAGGGGAAGGAGGTCACGTGGAGACGGAGGCCGATTGGAGAGGTGTGGCCAGCATCTGGAGGAGGAGGAAGGACCCCTGAGAGAGAAGCGGGCCTGCCAGCACAGGCTGTGTGGACTTCTCCAGATTGAGAGATAAATTTCTGATACTTGAAGCCATCCAGTTTGTGACACTCTATTACAGCAACCCTAAGGAACGGACAGAGTCTGCATTGAGGGTCACGATGGGGAACAGGCGATAGGGAAGCTGTACTTGTGTTCTGGAGACTTCCCTGAGGACGTGTCCTCTCTATCCCTCGGTGTTGGCAAACACGGGTTCCACAAAACGCGCTCATCACTCCTGCCAGCCGTGTGTCACCAGGAGTGGGTCACAGGTGTTCTGAGCTCCGGATTGCCTGCATCTTTGGGGTTGGAGGGCCCAGGACAGTGGCAGCACCTCGGGGGAACGGTGAGTGGTCTCCTGCACAAGCCCCAGCACATCCTGTGCCCCACGATGCCGAGAAGGTGGGAACTGCTGTGTGACATCAGTCTCCATGTGTGTGTCTGTGAGGAGCCCCCACCCTCCCACCCGGATGCTTCTATTTTAGCCCACCTGGGTTACCACTTGCATCCATTCTCCGAGTCTTGTTTTAGGTGCTTTATAAGGCATTTAAAGTCCTTTAGGACTTCAAGTACAGTAAGAGTGAACAAATGAGTGAGCAAATGGATGCAGGGAAAGGAGAAACTGAGGGCGGCATGTTTCTGTAAGAGCCGCCCCATAAACTCTAGGGCCATTGCTCCTCTCGAGGAGCTCTGATCGTGGGTGGGGTTTTTCTTCTGCGGGAGCCTGAGCGCTTGGTGCATTCTGTGCACAGACACACGTCACCTGTGGCGGAGACGGTCATGCCTGCTGAGTTCCTTTGTTATTTTTTATCATTATCATTTCTTAAATGTTCTCAACATTTAACACTCGTTAACTGTTTTCCGGCTCCTTATGAGTGTCCTAGATGCTGTGCTGGACAGCCAGTGCTGAATAGAAATTAAGGTTCCCATGCTGTGTGTTTACTTGCTGAATTCTCTATAGAGGCAAAGTCTCCATATTCAGAATTTTTAGAATGAACAGGAATTAACATTAGCAATGAATTGAATGCAAGAACCAATCCATTCTGTAAGTAAATCCTTCCCACAAGTCCTTTTAATTTTTATTGGATTATAAATAACTTCCTGGGCCAACAGCCAAGGGAAAGCTGCCTTGAGAGCGAGCTCCCAGAACAATCCTCGGATGAAGTTGCTGGGGCTGGAACTTTCTACTCTCAGGCGTGAGTCTTCCTTAAGACTGATAATTGTAATTTCCGCACACAGATTTCAAATTGAGTCACAGGAATTGAAAGCACAGGCTCTGGAGAAGGAGGAAGACGGTCAGTAGGGAAGGAGGTGGGGAGCATGGAGATGATCGTTCACGTGTTAGCGCTGGAGCTCCTCCTGCGTCCCGTCAGGTTCCCCGCCTACACTATTTCTTCCTTGGCCACAAGATGGAGATTTTGAGAGAAGAGAGAAGGAAGAAGAGGAGCAGAGTCACCATGAGGTCCACCAGGCGTGGAGTGTGGACGAAAGGGCTTGAGAGTGGGGCTGCCAAGTGTGGGTCTGGCGATGGGGGCAGACACCATACAGGAGGCCCCCCCGCAGGTGGCTGAGTGCAGGTGGGGGGACGGGCGGGAAGCGGGCACACTGCTGACAGCTCTTGGGTCCCCTGTATGATCCCGTGGCTGAATATCAGAAGAAGTGGCTCAACACGTGGGCCAGCTCATCTCTCAGCAGGGTCAGCCCCAGGTGGCCGGTGTCCTTGGCTCACGTGGTTTATTTGGGTGACCGTCATTGGAAGACCCTATTCAAAGCGCTTTATATTCATGAACTCATCTAATTACCTTGACAATCTTGCAAGATGTTTTTAAGTCCCCCTTTTATAAAGGAGGAAACTGAGGCACATAGAAGCTGAGGCACTGGCCTGTCACACAGCCTCTATGTGCACACACTCACTCCATTCCCTCTGGAGAGAAGGTACTTCTCCACTTCCCTGATTTCACATTCTCACACTGTCTTGTGGATGGAGGTTCTGGGCCTCTGCTGAGGAAAGGCTGTGGCCAAGCGTTCAGAGTCAGGGTGACCTTCACACTCAGCCCTGCCCCAAGCAAGGTCAGGTCCACAGTCTCCTAAGGCCGAGCGGTGATGGGGTCATTGCCCTCCTTGTGGGTGGCAGTAACTGGCTCCTCCCTAGGAGGGCAGGTGGGACCACGGTCAGGATGGGTGGGACTCTCCTCCCCAGGTGTCAGCCAAGGGACATCCCTCCCTGTGAGCCTGAGGGGCAGTGGGCTTCCGCATCTTAGATGGTACGTATTGCATGTGTGTAGGTGAATTGGCATCTGTCTTCCCAGCTGGGTTATGGCACCATGAGGCCAGGTTTCCTGTGTGCTTTTGCTCAAACCTGGCGCCTGGCCCCATCTGAGCCAGTGCCTGGTACACAGCAGGTGCTCAATAGCTGTTTGTTGAGTAATTGATCACCTCCATTGGAAAGCTCTTGGAAGGTGTTCTCTTGGGACAGGGTGAGTCCATTGCCCTCGGACAGGCTGATCAGGGTGCATTTGTTTAGGTTTTAAATGTTTCATTTCTGTGACAGTTATAATTGAGCATGGTTAAAGAGCAAAATGGACTCACAGTCTTTTCAGGAAAAACACCAGCGCTCCTCCCTGCAGAGTGAGCACGGGGGATTGGGGTTCTTTAAGGGGATTTCCACTGTCTTTCCAACAACACGCAATGCCGCTCTTTCCCGCCGGGTTCCAGCCTGCATGTGGCATCCAGAGCTCCCGTCTACTTCACATGCATGCCGCAGCCACCCATGCCATTGCCACAGGGCAGTGACTGGCGCCTCTGAGTCCTGGGCAGCTTCGATGTCTGTGGCGCAGCTGAGCGTGGTGGTGTTCTGGCAGGAGCTGATGTCGTGGAAGGAAGGGCGGCCCAGGGCCTTCGAGGTTCCCACTTGGCACCTCAACCTACTCCTGTAGCCTGGCCCTGGGGCTCCCCACCCGCCTCCTCCTGCACTTGTCACTGGTCCTGCTACCAATGAGGATCCAAAACGTTCGATAACACCACTGAGTCAGTGTTACCACCCTGTGACTTTGCTTACACTTAGCACATTTTCTTTATAAACTTCATAATTTGTATTTATTATTTATTGTGGCTCGTGGTGTGGGAAAGATTTTTAAACGCTAATTAGATTTTCGAAGGAAACCATGAGCAGGCGTGGCAGGTAGGATTCGGGTGGATGTACATGCACCTCTGTGTTTTCAGTGAGGTTTGCTGGGGGTGGAGGCATGTTCCTTGCTGACTACAAAGCTTGGTTAAGGGTTACTGGGAGGAGACCCCTGATGGGGACACAGTCTCTGTGGAACCTGGTCCAGACTGGTCTTCGTGGCTCAAGCAGAGGGAGCAGGAAGTGGCTGGCAAGCCCTCTGCACCTCACTGGCACCCAGGGGTGGGCACCGGAGCGGCCGGGATCCCCGAGCTCAGGAGAAGCCACGTCTTCATCAGGAACTCTGGCTCATGCATCTGGATGGAAAACTGCCAGGGACACAGCCTGGGGCAACACCGTGCCCAGGGAAATCAAAGGAGAACTCAGGTGAGATCGTTGATTCAGGCAGGGCTGGGCCACGCTCCGTCTCTCCCCTGGAGAGGTGCACCTCTCGCCTTGCACCTCCAGGAAGCCTCACTGCAGCCAGTCTCCTCTCCTTTCTTCCAGACGGAGGAGAGGATATTCATTTTCCCCAAGTGGCCGGTGTTCTGGGGGTGACCATTCCCCCCCTGTTTCCCACTGTGCTGTGTCATGGCAAAGGCAGAAAGGAAAGGTATTTAAAAGAGCACCAGAGTCTCTCCTAGGCGATGCTCAATCCAAGATGGAGACGTGAAACCGGGAAGGGAATAAAAGGAAAATCAGGGAGAAGAGGGTGAACCCTGCGTCAGTGGGTGGTTCTCCACGTCGCTCACATCAAGCCTGGGCACAGTGTGTGGTGTCTCAGACTCCCTCCCGACGAGAACTGTCCCCTCTGTTGAGGACTGCATTGCCCGTCTGTGTGGAGCAGCTGAGCTCACTTGGAGGAGGAGGTGAGGGCAGAGCCCAGTGTCTCAACGAGACTCCTGTCCACAGGGAGGGCAGCTGCCTGCCCCCAGGCAAGGCCAGGGAAGTGGCTCCACAGTCCTGCCTGTAGACAGCACTGGATCAGGCCAGGAGAGCGATCTCCAAGTGGCCCCGTGGGTCAGCACGTGTGTGCGGACAGGGTCAGCGGCTGCCTCCGCTCAGACCATCCTTAGCCAGTTATGTAAGTGCCCAGAAATGACATCCATTTAGTGTCTTTCTCTGTGGAGGAAAAAACTGCCCACTAATACAACAAACCCGCCCCCCAGCCGCTGAGACTGGCAGTCATTCCCACAGTATCCCAGACCCGTTCATTGTCTGACACTTGGTGCTCAAGTTCTTTTCCTACTTCTGCTTAAACCCTCCCGAGGGGAATAAGCTAACTGGTTTAACTCTTTTTGTCCCTGGCTGGCATGTGTGTTTACGGCTTTGCTTGCAATGTGGAGTGACCCCTCGCAGTCTCACTTACCTTTGCAGGCAGAGGCCCAACCTGTGTGCAGGTGCAAGTGCTAGAAATAGGTGGGAGGGTCCACAAGTCCCACTCAGCCCTGAGCCTAAGGAAGTCCAGATGAAAACAACTTCAGGAGGTGAGGAGCAAAGCTGGGGAGACAGGGGTCTCTGGGCTGAGTGAGCAGGTGTGCTCAAGGCTCGCTGTGAAGGAGGCAGGGGCCAGAGACAGCCAGAAGCGGCCTGGAGACCAGGGGCTCACGGCAGGGAGGGAGGGGGCAGGAGGCATCTGCAGTGGAGGAAATGCAGTCTGTCAGATCACCCAGGGCTGTGAGGCCCCATAGTCCCAGGAGGCAGCTTAGTGAGGGCGAAGCAGAGCGACCCTGGCACAGGGAACAGGCCTGCGCTAACCCTGTGCTCCATGCTCCCAGCTGCATGGCTGCCCCTCACTGACAACGTCCCTGTGTGCAGTGAAGGGCAGACACCGAAGAGACCCTGGAGAGGACGTCCCTCCTCCAGCGCCGCCCTCCCGGGACGGTGAACTCACACACCTGCTTGGCGGTAGGGATGATCTACATAGAATCAGGGGGTGCTGGGAGCATTCAGCAGAGGCTTTCCTTGGATGCACTTTCTTTGGATGAAAGCAAAGAGGAAATCCCCCTACGCGGCTGCAGCACAGCTCAGGGCGGTTTCTCCTTCTCTGCTCACTCAAGGCTGGAGCGCCCGGGCTCCACAGTTAGCCTCCTTC
Source organism: Callithrix jacchus (assembly GCF_049354715.1). Taxonomy (NCBI): domain Eukaryota; kingdom Metazoa; phylum Chordata; class Mammalia; order Primates; family Cebidae; genus Callithrix; species Callithrix jacchus. The sequence continues at coordinate 27,726,320 of NC_133502.1, forward strand.
TCCACCTGCGTCGGGTCCTCAGCCAAAGCCCTTTAGTCTGGGCCAGCAGCTGGGAGACAGGGAGGGAGAGGACGTGCGGGGCCCATGGCTCTCGACCTGGGTGACGTGAGAGTCACCTTCGCCATGGCTGGTGTGCATCCTCCCAGGTCCCTGAGGTCAGTGTCTCTGGCTCAGTCCTCAGTGACATATCCAGGCTTGGGTGGCCTTGAGGTGTGGCCATAGGTGGGCACCACTGGGACAGGCAGCCATTCCCACACCCAGGGAAAGGGAGACAGTGCTCAGGACCAACCCAGGACGACCCAGGCACAAATGCCAGTGACACAGCTGATTCCGGGCTGTGGGTCAAGATGGCCAGGGGGAGACCTATGTTAATTCCAGCTGAATAATTATAAGCTTGCTTGGCTCAGAGTACACTGAAGTTCATACACTGGACTAAACTGTATTATTGGTGCAGTTAATTAGAAATCAAGCAGCAACAGGAGGCCTAAGGTAAAGACCATCAGAGAGCGCAGTGACACTGGGGACACCTCGGGTGGCTGCAGAGCAGGGAATACTGCTGTGGTCCCACGAACGCTTCTCAACATGGAGACTGCATGAGGGCCTCGTAAAGAGGCCTTGTGCAAAGATCTCTGAGAATCGAGGCGACCTCTGCTCACAAGATCCGGGAGGGTGTTTGCGGATGGGAGCTGGCAAGGAGGAGAAAAGCCTTGCAGGGCAGAGACCACGGAAGGCCTCAGGCTCTGCCTATGTTCCCGGAATAAGGAGTGCCTTTAATTGCTCTGTGTCCCCAATGCTCGGCGGATAAAAGCCCCTTGATGCGTTGGGTGTGGTCAGACCGGGTGGCTCCTCATCCACTACAGATACTGCTGATGCAGCCGCGCGGCGCCTGGTGACAGTCGGTGATGAACTCAGAGCAGTAGTTTAGCACGTCTTAGAAGGATCTCAAGTGCTCTTCCCCAGCTATCTTACCTACCCCTTCAACCTCCCCTTCCACAGCCATCAGATCAGTGGGATTACGCACATAATAAAAGTGTGTGGAGCCCAGAACTCGGGGCCAACGTGGTTCCCACGCTTTCGTTGGTCTCCTGGACCCACGCTATAAATTCTGCTCTTGTGTCTATGACTTTATTTCCTTTTCTCAATCCCTCATCACTGCAGGGACCAAGGGCACCCACGTATGGGGTTGGGGCTGGTGCCCAACACAGGGGAAATTGTGAAAGACAAGGTGGGTGCTTTGAGTGATTGTGTAACAGCCTGTGACGGGCCTCTGCTTGAAATGTTTGTATTTTTCAGAAAGACTTTGTTACAACCTGCCATAAAAAATTCCACAGAAACTTACTTCCTTTCGGTTCTGGAGGCCAGAAGTCACAGAGCAAGGTGTGGGCAAGGCTGGATCCTCCCAAGGCTCCTCTCCCAGGTTTCTGGACGCTGCTCTCTGCCTGTGTCCTCGCATGGCCGTCCCTGTGTGTCTGTGTCCTGATCTCCTCTTGCTATAAGGACACCAGTCCTGTTGGATGAGGACCCACCCCTTGACTTCATTTTACCCAGCGATCTTTTTAAGACTCTATTGCCAAATGCAGTCCCATTAGGAGGTCCTGGTGCTGAGGGCTGCAGCCTACGGAAGCGGGGGTTCGCGACGCAGCTGGGGACGCAGCTCCGCAGAGCTGAGCACACTGCTGGCTGGCACTCATGCAGACTGCCCCCTGTTCGGCTGAGTTGGTGGTCTCTTGAAGGCATCAGTTAAATTTAATCATTTTTAGCATCACAGAGTCACCAGGAGAGCAAGACTGGAGCTCTGCTCTCTCTGTGGGTTTGTCATCACTGGGTGCAGCTTTCGGGTAGACTGGATCAAAGGCTCACCGTGCTTAGAGAAAGCAGAAGTCAAGCACAAATTTCGGCCACGTTGACCCCTGGGGCTAGAGCAGATCCACGGGATGTCCTCCGCGGCAGGCAGCACTGGCTTCTCCTGACAAGTGCTCCATTCACTCTGGTGGCTGTGGCCCCCGGGGCTGCCGTGTGCCTGCAACAGAGCTGAGCCGTGGAGAGCCCATCTCTGCAGCAGAACCAGCAGCAGTGGGCACAGGGGAGCCAGTGACGCTCAGGCCTAGGACCATGCCAGCCTTGCCAGGCAGAGACAAAGCGCAGAGGTCGGGTGACCTGCGCACTCAGGCGGCAAAACAACCCAAGCCCAGGCCCCCAGGCTCAGGCCAGAGACCCCCGTGCTGGCCTTGCTGCTGCAGGAGTGGGCTTCTCTTCTCCATGCCCTGTCATACGAGGCTCACTGCCCATCAGGGGCTTTCGCTGGAGAGAGAAAACCTTAAGGCACACGAGGCATGCTTGGGCGTTGCGGCCCCCAAAAGTGCATGGCTATAAACTCGCTCAGCAGTTCCAACGCAGAGGCTTGTGGACCTGAGGGAAGCCCCCGGGAGTTGATGTAAATGTGCACAAGGAGAAAGTGAGATAATTCATAATAATAAAAGAATCTTCCCACTCGCTTAGCTCCAGGTGCCGTCCTAAGGAGTCTGTGTCCTTCACTCATTTCACTCTCACAATTACCTCATGAAATCTCCCCAGTTCTCAAGGATGAACCAGAGCCTCGAGGGCTCAAACAATGTGCCCAGGGTCACAAGCAGATGGAGATCCAGCCAGGATCTCCACCCAGGTGGGCTCCAGGGGTGCTTCAGACCTGCACACCAGGAGCCTGTGCAGCTGTGGCAGCTCCCGCCTGGCTGCCAGGCACCTTTCACTCAACCACAGAGGCAGCCCCAATGAGGAGGAGGGGAGGGGTGATGGGATGCAGGTCGGAGTGTTGCGGAGCAGAGGAGGGAAACACCCAAAGGAGCTGGCAGACACTTTCAGAGGGCGTGATGCCTGGCGGACGTGCAGTAGCCTGACAACAAGTCGTCTTGGTGCTGGAAATCCCATCTAATCCTGACACGTCTCAGCCGCATGACCTTGGCAAGTCACTAACATCAAAAGCTTAATTTTCCTAATTCCTGAATGTGACAGGGCACATTTCCCAGTGATGGGTACCCTGGTATGTTTAACCGAAGCCACAGGGTCTCCTACAATGCACATGACACCCCTCCCACCGAGGGACTCCTTATGGCTCCCCCAACCAATGGACTGCCGATCTAGGTCATGAAATGTGTGGGCCCCTGCCTGGCATGTGCATTCTCTTTCTCTCCCTCCCATGACCACCGTGCCCCTCCCACCCTCTGTGTCACCATCTCTCTCCCAGCATTCACCTTTGGAACTGAGCCACCATGTTGTAAGTAAGCCTTGACCACAGGGCGAGGCCAGGTGTAACATTCTAGTGAGAATCCCTGCTGCAGTCCTAGCTGGCAGTTATTGTCACCCTCCAGGCCTGTGGGTCGATGAGCCTTCAGGAGCTTCCTGTCATCCTGCTGAGGACCAGACTTCAGGAAGCAGGGCGGAGCCACCCGAGCTGCACCTCGCCCCGCTCCTGACCCACAGAAATCAATACCAAATACAATCAGTAGGAGTGTCACTTTCTATCTTAGGAATTTGTGAAAATTAAGTGAGATTATGTGAAAAGCTTTCTAAACCATTATGAGATATAAGCACTGGGTATTATTATGACATTAATAGTTAGGCGAAGTGCCTGGGGCTCTGGAGTGTGGAGGTCAAGTGTAGCATGTCTTTCTAAGCTATGGCTACTACGGTTTGAATGTTTCAAACTTCACATGAAACTTCATCCCCCACACAGCAGCATTAAGAGGTGGGGCTTTTAGGAGATGGTAACCATGTGAGTTCTGCCCTCATGAAGGGGACTAGCAGCCTTATAAAAGGGCTGGAGGGAGCTGGCTCGGCCATTCCTGCCCTTCCATCCCTCTGGTCATGTGAGGACACAGCACTGGAGGTGCTGTCTTGGAAACACAGAGCCATGTCCTCACAGGGTTGGAACCTGCTGGTGTCTTGGTCTCGGACTTCCCAGCCTCCAGAGCTATGACAAATGCATTTCTACTGTGTAGAAATTACCCAGGCTATAGTATTTTGTTTTAGTAGCACAAAGGGTCTAAACCAGTCATGCTGATACTTTCAACAGAAATTTGGTAAGGAGAGTTCTTTCTGCGTAATATCTCTTCCATCTCCTGTCTCTTAGGTGTTGCTGGCTACAGCACCTGCTGCTGGCCTCATGGCTGCCATCTATGGAGCATCTGTTCTGCACCAGGTGCAGGTAGCCTGGAGGAGAGACTTTCCCTGCTGGGAACTAGTCATATCCGTTATTCCTCAATTGGAAGGATCCCTGTGGTTAGTAGACCTTCAGCGGAATTGGTCGTCAGAAGCTGCTTAATTGTCAGGGCGATTTCTCTGCTCTGAAGCCTGGGGTGGGGTGGGGTCCTCACTGTCGAGGCAGAGAACATCCTCCTGTACCAAAGCACAGGGGTCTAATGTGGCCCACGGTGTGAGGCATGGCAGATGCTGGGGAGTGTGGGGCTTAACTTAGCCCCAGAGTTTAGGCAACTATATCGGATCCCGAAATGTTATTTTCTCTCTATATTACTAGTTTATATACAGAAAATTATTAAACCCGCTATGCTACTCTTTTCACATGGAAACATTTCAAGAGTGTGAAATGAATGCATTTGGCCTCGGGTGGATCGAGAGAGAAGAGACAGGGAATCAACGTTCTGAGCCATGGACTGGATGCCGGATGTAGCAGCTGTATTGAAATAAAAGCAAGAGAAATAAAACCAAGTCTACATCCAAATACATCTCAAGGGAGACGGAGAGAAGGGAGAGTGTGTCGAAGGACCCGTCCTGCGCAGTTTTGGGGTAAGTGAGTCTGACTCCCTGGGTAGCTGGAAACTGAGGCAGGAGCAGGCCCTTCCAGGAATTTCCCCCTCTGCAGGGAGACCCTGGTTCCCCTCTCCAGGCCTTTCTGCTGACCAGTCGGCCTCCTAACCCAACGAGGTTGTGCAGGATGATCTCCTCTACGGCAGGGTAATGGGGGGTGTTCGTCTCATTTACAGAATGTGTTCATGGCAGCACCAAGTAACTGGACTGGCGGCCTGGCCAGGGGTCTCCCAAGGCTGGCCATCGCAGTCCATGTGTAGGGTGTCCATGCCAGGCCCAATGTGTAGGGTGCTTGGACCTGGCAAAGTCACCCTTCTTCCTGACATGCATCTATGCCACGTGCTGCTGAAACCACACTCCCTTTCCCCAGAAGATGAACATCTGGGCGATGTCCACGCTTCTCCTGGATGTCCAGCAGCAGAAGTGAGGGAGGCATCTACATGAGAGTCGCCCCGGCTGTGCCTCCTGGCAGAAGCATTCCTCGCTTGGGAACAGAGAGCTGTTGGCCAGCAGGGGTCTCAGAGGCAGGAAGCAAACCTGGTGCCAGTGGATCACCAGGGGTAACTGTGAGTGGTGCCACTCTCGTTTCCAGCCGCTGGTTCCTGGGCTGGTGAATTCTGCCCAGGAGAGAGCGCCACATCTGATGGGGACTTAGAGATGTACAATCTTGGGAAGGACCTTGCCCCAGCCCTCTGGCTGGCAGAGTAGCTGGGTCTTCAGAAGGCCGTTCCTCTGTTCCGTCAAGCCAGCTCCTCCAGGACAGCGGGAACAGTGAGACCAGGGAGCCCATGAGCATGGCTCACTGCAGCACCTCTTCCCTGCTAAGCGAGTTCTTGGTCAGAGCCATGCTGTGTGGAATAATGCCGTGACACCGGGAAAGGCAGGCTGTAAGTCCTCCGATACCCCTTTTGCATGACACCCCAGAAGCATTGCATGCAGGGAAGGCAAATCTGCACCCAGAGTCAGTGTCGGTTCCAGTAAGAGCACAGCACTGCCCTGTCCACGATGGAAGTGGCCCAGGGAACCAGCAGCTGGCTGATCACCCTCGAAGACGATGCCACGCCTGGGACTCAGGACTGGCTATAGGCGTCGCTATAGACTGTGAGAGACGAAGGAGGCCTTTCTACAAAGGAAACTTGGGAAGCTGTTTTCCTTTGCGTGAAGAGACAGTAAGTGAGGCAGAAGGAGCCAGCCAGCCCCACGTGGTGCATCACTACCCAGACGGCGTTTGCTGCCTGCCCAGCAGCCGTTTCTCCCAGGTCTTCTCGGCTAGTGCGGCCACAGCTTTGCTCGGATAGTGGCTGAAAAGTCCCAGACCTGGGAGGAGGCCAGCTCCTTCCTCAAGCCTGCGGTGACTCTAAAACAGCACTGGGGCTCCCTTTCCACGCCGCCAGGTTAGGCCATGTGTGCCTATGCCGTAAATGTAGGAGGAACTTGGGCAGGGATACTCTGGAAAATATTTTTCCCAGATGAACAAAAGTATTTCCCGGAGAGGAGCTTCCTTCTCCACCTACCTCCTACCCTCCTCCTTGAGACCTTGCTGTTTGGAGCTAAGGCCACTGTCCTGTGACCATCCACCAACAAAGGATAAAAAGACAAGCTCAAAAAGACACTGCAAGAATATTTCTCAGAGTTATTTTAAGAGCAAAAATGAAGAAGGAAATAAAACATATGTCCATACAGTGAAATACAACCCCAGACGTGTTATTGGTAAGCAAATATTTATGCTGATTTATGAGGGGACAGAGGCAGGTCACAACCAGGATGTAGGAGCCCCTCCTGTGGGCGTGTGGGCGTGTCTACAAAAGGCCATAGAAAAATACATCCATACTGGTCATCTTTGGATGGTGAAATTATGAGTAACATTTGTCTTTAAATTTTTCTTCAATGAATTTGTATGATGTGCATACAAAATATTGCAAATACAGATTTTTTTCTGGGAATCTAGGGTAAAGGTGCCCACTTTCCAGGGAGAGCACCTGGAACCCAGCTGTGGGTTGGAGGCGCCTGCCAACGTCTTAGTCTGGGAGGGAATTGTAGGGCTGAACAAGACAGACAGCCAGGACTCCCAGGGGTTTCTGGCGCACTGCGAAGATTGAGGCGTGGGGCTGCAGACCTGTCCTTGGCGTCTTCTCTAGCTAGACACACAGAAGCCCCCAGTCCTCCACACAGGCCCTGCCGTCCACCAGCCCCACCTGCCATGTCCTCCGCTGCAGCCCTAGCCCCGAAAACAGTGCCTGTCCGAGCTCAAAAGGCGTTTGTTCACGGCAGACTGATTGATTGGCTCAGTGAGTCATCGATGGAACAGAGAAGAGGGACTTTCAGAAACTTGGAACCCCGGTATCTGCATTTGCCTCCACACTTTTTCCTATACTTACAAGAGGGTTAAGTCCCAAGCAACCATCCTCCGTTGACAATATCGTAAGTGTAAAAATGCACCTAAACTGTGGAATATCACGGTCCAGCCCAGGCTGTGTTCAATGCGCACAGAACGCTCGTATTAGCCTGCGGTTCGGCCAGTTCATCTCACAGAAAGCCCTTCTTCCAGTAGCGTCCTGAAGGCGCCATGTAATTCTCTGAGTGCCGTACTGAAAGGGAGACGCGCACAGTTGTATGGGCACTCGAAGTACAGTCTCTGCTGGATGCGTGTCGCTCCCGGGCCATCGGAGAGTCCAGAACCAATGAGTGGAACTGCCGTAATTCAGGAGAATCTCTTGACGTCTTCAGAGTTTAATGTTTTCATTGTAAAATAGGACAACAGATGCCAGCCTCGTGTTGTACTGAAATGCTGAGCAGACACAGGGTAACACTTCTGTTGTCACCGCCTCTGTGACAAGTGTTCTGGTTCCTTCAGTCCACAGTAATCAAAGGTTTTCCTGTAGTTTCCATCCCGTTTGTCACAGGACCCAGTGCAGCGTCTGGCCCACCCTCTGTATTTAAGTCATTAATTGCACTCAGTTCGGTAAACATCAGCTTGCCCGTTGGTTGACCACATATTGGATAGAGGTTTGAGTTAACTGCTGATTCACAGGATGCTTGGCACAGCTGGTGCGTAAAGTGCAGGAAAGAGGGACTGGGGGCTAGCTCCCAATTGTGAAGGGATTTGATGCTCTGCTGAGAGGCAGACTTTGCTCTGACGTTGATGGACAGTCTTTACTGAGCTGCTCCAACCCAACCTGTGAGTGGCAGGTCGCCAACACACAAGGCTCAAAATCATCCCAAACTAAAATAAAGAAATCCAGGGTGTGTGTGTGTGTGTGTGTGCAGGGTGTGTGTGTGTGCAGTGTGTGTGTGCAGGGTGTGTGTGTGTGCAGGGTGTGTGTGTGCACGCAGGGTGTGTGGGGGGGGCGTGTGTGTGCAGGGTGTGTGTGTGTAGGGTGTGTGTGTATGTGCAGTGTATGTGTGCAGGGTGTGTGTGTGTGCAGGGTGTGTGTGTGCACGCAGGGTGTGTGGGGGGGGCGTGTGTGTGTGTGCAGGGTGTGTGTGTGTAGGGTGTGTGTGTGCAGAGTGTATGTGTGCAGGGTGTGTGTGTGCTGCAGGGTGTGTGGGGAGCGTGTGTGTGTGTTTGTGTGTGTGTGTTTGTGTGTGTGTGTTTGTGTGTGTGTGTTGGGGGTTGATTTCTAAGTTTATACAAAACTGCACTCTGAACCGGGTGGAGAGAAAGCCAGGCAAGAGCAGGCATGGAAAGGCAGCCGCCTCTCACTTCTGGTCTGGCTTGAGAGCCTGAGCCCATTGTGAAAGGAGCACCTGACTGTTCCTGCCACACACACAGCTCAGGCGTCCAATGGCTGGAACAAGCAGGGACAGAGACCAGTAAGGAAAACAGCCAGAATCACAAAACGGAGCCCAGACACTGCTACCCTGAAAGATGTGTTTGTATGTTTAAAGTTTCCAATTATTAAGAAAATGTGAAATAATTCCTGTGTTGCAGCCATAGAATTAAAACACATGTTAATTTTATTGCTGCAGTACTAATAACAGAAGCACAAGGTCATCACGTCAGAGGCACTGGAACAACAGCAACTCCATCTTGAAGAGGGCCTGGGTAAAGTGAGGCTGAGCCCTGCTGGGCTGCATCCCAGGAGGGTAGGCATTCCTAGTCACAGGATGGGATCAGAGGTCAGCACAGGATACAGGCCACAGAGACCCTGCTAATCAAACAGGATGTGGTGCAGAAAGCAGCCTAAAGCCCTCTGAAACCAAACGGTGACCACCAAACCAAGAGTGACCTCTGATCACCCTCACTGCTCATTATATGCTAATTATAATGCATTAGCATGTGAGAAGACACTCCCACCAGCGCTATGACAGTTTACAAACGCCACGGCAGCGTCAGGACACTACGCTGTATGGGCTCAGAGTCCTTAGGCTGCTCTGCCCTGGAGTAGCCGTTCTTTGATTTCTTCACTTCTCTAATAAACTTGCTTTCACTTTACTCTGTGGACTTGCCCCAAATTCTTTCCTGTATGAGATCGAAGAACATTCCCTTGGGGTCTTCGTCATGTTTGTGAGAGCAATGACTGTGCCCGTTTGGTTTGACACAGCCCATCCTGCCTGCTCTCAGCATTGCCCAGGGTCAGGGTCTGGCAGTGCTCTGCTGTGCCTGTGGGGCATGAAGCAGGTGTGAGTAAGAAATGAAGGAGTGAGAGGCGCACAGGGTGCCTCTGGGGGCGCTGTAAATGGATTTCACTTCAGCAGAAACGTTCCGGTGTGAGTGCGCCAGACTCCCCTGTTCCAGGGTATTTGAGACTGGGACAGTTGCTGCTCCAGAAGAAGTCACGGTCACTTGTGAGGAAGAAGAGAATGCACATGAGATTGGCAACTAGCGGCTTGCCACCAGGCACAAGAGGAAGATGCAACCCACTCCACCCAGTGAGCAAATGGAGTGCAGGGCACTGCCCCGGGAGCACGGAATCGAGAGGAACCAGGCACAAGAGGAAGATGCAACCCACTCCACCCAGTGAGCAAATGGAGTGCAGGGCACTGCCCCGGGAGCACAGAATCGAGAGGAACCAGGCACAAGAGGAAGATGCAACCCACTCCACCCAGTGAGCAAATGGAGTGCAGGGCACTGCCCCGGGAGCACAGAATCGAGAGGAACCAGGCACAAGAGGAAGATGCAACCCACTCCACCCAGTGAGGAAATGGAGTGCAGGGCACTGCCCCGGGAGCACGGAATCAAGAGGAACCAGGCACAAGAGGAAGATGCAACCCACTCCACCCAGTGAGCAAATGGAGTGCAGGGCACTGCCCCGGGAGCACGGAATTGAGAGGAATGAAGCCAGACGCTGGTGGATGCTCCGGTGCCCCTCCTCAGCACCCCCTCCCCAGGCCACAGCACTGACTTCCAGCCTGGACTTTGATTTATTGTCTCTTGCCTTTTAAAGACGTTTCCCTGCATATGATTGTGTCACCAAGTACCAACTAATTTTCTTTTCCTTCTTTTTGACCTTTATGCAAATACATCACGTATGTGCTCTTCCATGACTTCCTTTGATCACTCACTGTTATGTTTTTGAGATTTATTCATGTTGATTCAAAGAGCTGTACTTCGTCCATTTCCACTCTGTTTTCATGTTCCCGTCTCCTTCATTCGCCTTGTCTACGTGTGTATTTCAGCTACAGATGGACGTTGTGCTGTTTCCACTGATTCACATAATAAGCTTCGGAGTCACGAGCACTCCTGAACTTCAGGTCCTGATGTACAGATGTGCGAGAGTATTTCAGCACAGTGTTTTCAAATGACGAGTTACCCAGAGTGGATTAATAATTCAATTTTTTGAAACACAACCAGAACTCTGTTTTCTAATGAAAAAGGTGTAGAATGAAGCATAAGAAAACAGGATACAGGCCGGGCGCGGTGGCTCACGCCTGTAATCCCAGCACTTTGAGAGACCAAGGCGGGCGGATCACGAGGTCAAGAGATAGAGACCATCCTGGCCATGGTGAAACCCCGTCTCTACTAAAAATACAAAACATTAGCCGGGCGTGGTAGCACACACCTGTGGTCCCAGCTACTCAGGAGGCTGAGGCAGAAGAATCACTTGAACCCAAGCAGAGGTCGCAGTGAGTCGAGATTGCACCACTGCACTCCAGTCTGGAGAAAGAGTAACATTCTGTCTCAAAAAATAATAATAATAATTAATTTAAAAAAAAAAAAAAACAAGATACAAGGAGCATCCCTAAAGCAGAAGTAGCACTTTTATTCCAGCTACCTACATCTGAGTACCGATCGTAATGTGAAATGTCTTCTGACAGTGTGACATGGTGTGTCTCTGTGTCCTCACCCAAATCTCAAGTCAAGTTGTCATTCCTGGTGGTGGAGGAGGGAACTGGTGGGCTGGATCATGGGGGTTGACTTCCCCTTGCTGTTCTTGTGATAGTGAGTTATCCTGAGATCTGCTTGTTTGAATGTGTGTAGCACATCCGCATTCGCTCATCCTCTCTCCTGCCAGCCATGTGAAGACGTTCTTTCCTCCCCTTTGCCTTCCGCTATGGTGGTAAGTTTCCTGAGGCCTTCCCAGAAGCAGAAACCTGTATAGCTTACAGAACCATGAGCCAATGTAACCTCTTTTCTTTGTAAATTACCCAGTCTCAGATGGTTCTTTATGGCAGAGCCAATATACAGTGGAACACAGTTAAAAAAAATTAGTCAATGTTTTTCAAAATGGGACTTTACCTAAAAGTAGCATCACAGTATCATTGGGAATGCAAAACTCGTCAACATGAGTAGAGGTGTAGTTTCCTGGGGTGGTCATAACAAATCACACAAAGTAGGTAGCTTCCAAGAACAAAAACGTGTTGTTTCTCGGTTCTGGATGCAGAGTCAGAAGTTAAGCTGTCAGCAGCTATGCTCACTCTGAAGTCTCCAGAGGAGAATCTTTCCTTGTTTCTTCCAGCTTTGGGTGGCTCCCGGCATCCCTTGGCTTGTGGCTGCATCACTGCAACCTCTGCCTCCATCTTCACACAACTTTTCCTTGTCACTGTGTCCTGTCCTCCTAAGGGTACTTGTCATTGGATTGAGGGTGGACTCCAAATCCAGGATGATTTCATCTCAAGATCTTTAACTTGATTTATCTGCAAAGATCCTTTCATGAAACATTTGTGAATAAGGTAACATTCATAGTTACTAGGGGTTAAGACAGAAGTATTTTTTGGAGGGACTTATTCAACCCAGTAGAGAGGATAATACCAAGTGCTTTTCAAAAGGGACTTTTACTACTGAATTCTCATGACATGAGTTCTGAGAACTGCACTTACTGTCTATCCTTACAATGTTCGTCGTCGGGTTAATGTTGCTAATCAGGTGCATGTGAATTATTATCTCCCTTTTCCCGTTTGCCCCAAGAAAACTTGCTGCTGCTACTTGTGTTTGCAGCACTTTTCCCAAGACCCCGTTGCCGCCGTTCTGCTTTTAGTAGTGGTATTTCCATCTACAACATACAGTAATTGTAGATTGCTGAAAATGTCAAATCCTAGAAAACGTAGCATTCCTACATGTAATGTTAACACCGTTCTTAAACATTTGTTGGCCGAAGATTCGTTTGATGAATCCAAGTCTTCCAGAAGAGATGATTCTGATGATTCAGATTATTCTGATGTTAGCTCTGTTTAGAGATAATTCCAACAACAGTTTTTCTATTTTATTTTCACATTGAAAATCAGTCATATTTGCTTCAGCCTCAAAGAGCGTGTTTATGTAAAAGCAAATGAGCACTGGCAGTGAGCTGCTCTTTTTTTTGTAAACAGGAGAAAGGTTCATTTCTATTTTTCTGATTACTAAAGAGATTATCTTTTCTTTTTTTCTTCCCTTTTTACTATTCATGTTTCTATTCGTGTCTTCTGTGAAACACTCTTTCCTGTCCTTTGTCCATTTCTACCGTGTTTGTTTCTTTTTGATTTGCAGGTCATGTGGCTTCGTCAGAAGTGACCAGTCTTCCACAGCATCTGTAGCATTCTTCATTTCCACCCGCAGTGCACCAGTGCCTCAGTTGCTCCTCATCCTCGCCAGCACTGAGTGTTTGGAACCTGTTGTATTTCAGGCGTGCTCATAGGTGTGCAATCATATCTCACGGTGGCCTTAACTTCCATCTCCAAAAGGGCTAACAATGCTGAGTATCTTTTCACGTGCTAAGGTGCTTTCCATTTTTTCTCTTTGGTGACATGTCTGTTGCTTATTTCCTACTGTTGCATTTTCAGAGTTCTTTATAGATTCTGGATACCAGTCTTTTGTTAGATATGTGACTTGCAAACATTTTCTCTCAGTCTGTAGGTTGTCTTTTAATCTGCTCAGTGGTGCCTCTTGCAAAGGAAAAGATTCTACTTTTGATTAAGTCCAATAATGATTGTGTTTGATTTATCAAGTATGCTCTTGGAGTCATGTCTACCAGCTCTTTACCTAATCCGAGGTCACAAAGAATTTCTTCTACTTCTTTCCAAAAATTTTTAGTTTTGTGTTTTACATTTAGTTCTAAGAGCTGGTTTCGTTTTGTAAAAGATGTAAGGGTCAAGTCAAGTCTCTTTTTATTTATTTAACTTTTTGCATATGGTTGTTCAATTGTTCGAACACAATTTTTGAAAAGACATCTTTTCCCCTTGAATTGCCTCGTAACAGTGTAAATAACCAAATACCCGTATTTGTGTGAGTTTATTTCTAGACCCTCTGGTGGGCACCCTTTCTGTGACGGCCTGCTTCCTTCAGCACGTCTTTAGGGTGCCTTAAAACTGAGCAGTGTCATCCTCTAACTTCATTCACCTTTTTCACACATGATTTGGCCATTCTATTTTCTTTGACTTTCCAGGTAAATTTTAAATTTTGGTTCTCCATATCTATAAAAAATCCATAATTTGGGGGACTTCCCGGCTCTTAGGATGGATATATTTTGTCTGTTCTGGAAAATTCCCAATCTGTCTCCACTGTTCCCATAACTATTCTGTCATTCTCATCATAAATGTGTCAATCATCCTCACTTGATCCTTACAGCCTCTTAGTATCTATTTCCTTTCTCTTTTTTCTTCCAGCTCTGCATTCTGAGTAATTCCTTCAACTTTGTCTTCCAGCTCCTTGAGTCTCTCTGCCGTTGTATCAAATGTGCTGCTTATCCTTTTTGTTGAGTCTAATTTCAAATATATGTCTTAAAATTCTAGGGCTTTTGAGCGGTGTTGAAATCTTCCTGGTCAATTTTGACAACCTTGTGTTGCTTTCTCATACTTTCAATATCCTCATTTATTTCCTTCATTGTATTAAACATTCTTCTTTTCTGTTCTGTATCTAATACTTTCTATATCTTCAGTTCTTCGGAGTTGACTCTTTTCTTCACATCTTATTTCCTGTGTGTTTCTTGGTGTTGATTATGAGCCCATGTGTCTTTGTATTTCATCTATAGTAATTCTTGGAGAACTTAAAAGTGAGTTTCTTCAAAGAGGATTTTATTTTGTTTCTTCCAAGAATTCAGGAGTACTATCAATTCTGGGACACTTCAATTTTTATCTTTCTTTCCTTTTTTTTTTTGCGATGGAGTTTCGCTCTTGTTACCCAGGCTGCGGTGCAATGGCGTGATCTCGGCTCATCGCAACCTCCGCCTCCTGAGTTCAGGCAATTCTCCTGCCTCAGCCTCCTGAGTAGCTGGGATTACAGGCACGTGCCATCGTGCCCAGCTAATTTTTTGCATGTTTAGTAGAGACAGGGTTTCACCATGTTGACCAGGTTGGTCTCGATCTCTCGACCTCGTGATCCACCCGCCTCGGCTTCCCAAAGTGCTCGGATTACAGGCTTGAGCCACCACACCTGGCCCAATTTTTATCTTTCTTAAAAATCATGTATTTAGTGTACATTTGGACCTCAAAGCCCAGGAGCACGGGCTGATGGCTGGGAATTCTAAGGGAAGACTTTTCTTGTGCTACTCTCAGAGCTGAGGCTGGAGCCACCGTCTGTGGGCAGAAGTCTCTGTTCCACTGATTCAGGTACCATGTCCTGGCTGCCCACACAGGCCTCAGGCTCTGTTTCCTTCGAGCATGAGGTCCACTGAAAGTCAGATGACCGGGACCACAGGTGCTTGCAGATACTTCAGGGAAGAGTGCTAGTTTACATGAACACCTTGCTTTTCTCACTGTGTTTCTGACTCTGATGAATTCTGTTATTTTTCCTCATACTCAGCCATTCAGTAAAAGAGGTTTTGTTTCTTTTCCTCTATCTGGCATGTTAAGTGTGTTGTACCAGAGCTAGTTTTTTTTGAAAAGCAAATCCATCACATTACCGAAAATAAAGTCCAGGCACCTTGCACTTGAAAATTGTAAACACACCCATCATTGCTCCATGACTCCTAGCAGATGATGTGACCTAACCTTCCTCATTTTGTAGATAAACTAACTGACACTCAGACCTATGAAAGTCAAGCAGGAAACAACACAGAGATGGGATGGATACCACAGTCCTAAGCCCTGGGCCCCTGGAGGGGCACTCTCCCCGTCCTCCTGTGCGTCCTGAGCCCTGAGACCCTGGTGGGACACTCTTCTGGTCTTCCTGTGAACCCAGAGCCCCGGGACCCTGATGGGACAACTCTCCCAGTCCTCCTGTGCACCCCGAGCCCCAGGGCCCCTGGTGGGACACTCTCCCCGTCCTCCTGTGAACCCAGAGCCCCAGGCCTCTAGTGGGACACTCTTCCAGTCCTCCTGTAAACCCAGAGGCCCAGGGCCCCTGGTGGGACGGTCTCCCCATCCTCCTGTGTGTCCTGAGCCCCAGGGCCCCCGGTGGGACACTCTCCCCATCCTCCTGTGTGTCCTGAGCCCCAGAGCCCCTGGTGGAACACTCTCCCTGTCCTCTTTTGCGTCCTAAACCCCAGGGCCGATGCCCAGACTGAAACAAAGGGGCAAGAAACAATGCCCCACCAGCCTGAGAGCCACAAGGGTCACACAGAGATGCCACATGGCACATGTGGAGTTCCACACACATGGCACAGAGTCCAAGTCCCACACACGTTGTACGGAGTCCGAAATCTAACACTTGCAGGTGGCTTGTGCTTCAGGGAAACCAGTGAAGCCCCCATGGAAGAAAGACTCTCCCAGCAGCACGTGCTGGCTGGATACAGCCCAAATCAGTGTTATTTTCCAATGTAAAGTTCTGTTTCGGCTGAAATAAGAGAGGGAAGCCCCCGAGGCTCATATCCTTTCTCGCTGGCTCCCTGGTGCTCAGCGGGACCAGACCACTGTCCCAGAAACCACATCTCAGTGACCACAGCGCATCTGTGTGGCCAGCACAGACCCACAGAACCCCAGAGTAAGCTTCCTTCCGCCCCCATGCACCCACACCCACACACACGCTGGCATCTTTGTGCTCACCCCACTGTCCCTGCAGGCCCTGGCTGGGCGTGGACTAGGCCCCTGCATCCCGGCCTGGTGTCCGGCGCATGCCGAAGAGGCTGCATTCTGCCTTATTGCAGCCAGCAGGGGATCCTTGGCTTTCCATCAAGACTTCTCCAGGTGGATATTATCTCACATGAACAAAAAGCAGGAGGAATCAGAACAGGCTCTGGAAGAACTGTGTGCATTCTGACTTTTTAAAACCTCACAGACATGGCAGCCCACCCCCTGATGCTGTGAAGGCTGATTCCAATTCCCAGGAGGTGAGCGGGGTCTCCCGGTGTCTGTTTCTGCCCCGAATGCTGGTTCAGAG
Organism: Callithrix jacchus; assembly: GCF_049354715.1. Classification (NCBI taxonomy): domain Eukaryota; kingdom Metazoa; phylum Chordata; class Mammalia; order Primates; family Cebidae; genus Callithrix; species Callithrix jacchus. The sequence goes on from NC_133502.1 coordinate 27,742,812, forward strand.
CTCCTCTGACCTGAAGGAGGTTTTTATCCATAAAGACTCTATCATGCTGAAGCAGCTCCTGAGAACCGGGAAAATGCAAAATGAGTTTCTCCTCCCTAAAAATAAAAGTAACTCAAAAGATATGCACTTTCAATATCAACATGAAAGCAAAGCCCCAGTTAATAAAGACATAAATCTTACCTTGGTTGCATTCGAGGAAGCAGCAGTAGGAGACTTGCTGGAAACATGTCTCCCCTCCTAACTTTTGATACCTTTCCCATTTATCCCAGACCCCAACTCTTCTACACAGCCCGCTCCGTTCTTTCTCACGGTGAAATGACAAGGACTCTCCTTCATCTCCACCCTGCAGTTTCTCTGCCCTGCCCACTAGGGGAAGAGTGCCTGGGCACTGCAGGAATGTTATACCAATTCTTCTTCCTCCCTCCCTCCCTCCCTCCTTCCCTTCCTTCCTTCCATCCTTCCTGTCTCCCTCCCCTTTTCCCTTCCTTCTTTTTTCCTTCCTTTCTTCTTTCCTTCTTCCTTGCTTTTCTTTCTCCCCTCCTTCCCTGCCTTCCTTTTTCTCTACTCCCTCCTCCCTCCCTCCCTCCCCTCCCTCCCTGCCTTCCTCTCTTCATTTCTTCCTTCTCCCTCTCCTTCCTTCCTTCCCTCCTTCCTCCCTCCCTCTTTCTCTGCCTTCCCTCCTTCTTTCTTTCCTTTTCTTCCCTCCTTTCTTTCTTCCTTCCCTTTCTCTCTCCCTCCCTCTCTCCTTCCTTCCCTGCCTTCCTCTCTCTTCATTACTTCCTCCTCCCTCCTCCCACCCTTACACTCTCTCTCCCTCCCTCCCTCCTCCCTGCTCCTGCCTCCTCAGCACCCTGGTTCCCTTGTTCCCTGGTGCCCCTGTTTCCCAGTTCTTTGGTTCCCTGGTTCCTTGGTTCCCTGGTTTCCTGATTCCCTGGTTCTCTGGTTCCCTGGTTTCCTGGTTCTTTGGTTCCCTGGTGCCCTGGTTCCTTGGTGCCCTGGTTCCCCAGTGCCCTGGTTTCCCGGTTCCCTGGTGCCCCAGTTTCCTGGTTCCCTGGTTCCACGGTGCCCCAGTTCCCTGGTTCCCCGGTTCCCTGGTTCTCTGGTTCCCTGGTGCCCCGGTTTCCTAGTTCCCTGGTTCCATGGTGCCCTGGTTCCCTGGTTCCCTGGTTCCACGGTGCCCCAGTTTCCTGGTTCCCTGGTTCCCTGGTTCCTTGGTTCCCTGGTGCCCTGGTGCCCTGGTTTTTGTTCCCATGGCTGCCACATCTATTATGCATGTGCCCCTCCCGTTCCATGAAGGTGATGGGTGCTCCTCCTCCTTTGATCTTTCTTTGCTCTCTCTTCCAAAACGAAAAGTGTGAGGGGTGCATATTAAACACACACTCATCACGGTCTTCATTATTTTGGCAAGGAAAACAAATGGGAATTAAGTCATCTTTTTCCTGTCAGGGTGCTGCCGAAGGAGACGTCAATAACCCTAACAATGTGCCATGTGGCTGCTGGGCTTGAGATCTTCGAGTACAATAAAGTGAAATAAAATAAATTCCTATCAAGGAGAAGAGTTTGGTCACGTTCCGTTTCAAACACAGACTATACCTTCTCGATGCTCACGGGTCCTCACCTGGCTAACACAGGCTGAATAACACGGACGTTGGTGTGCTCAGGGTCTAGAGGCAGGATGCCAGCAGCCGATGCCCTCGGACGTGGCCCCAGCCCCAGCTCCCTTATGTCACGCAGCCACACGCAGCCACTCACAGCCTCACACAGCCCCACTGCTTTGGCCACAGGCATGGTGAAAGCACTAATGGTGGATCTCAAGTATCTTCAGGCATTGTTACTCACCAAGGGGCTTGGACACTCTTGTGCAAAGGCAGAGACAGAGACGGGAAGACAAAGGGGTGGAGAGAGGCTTTTGAAAGAGGAAGACATCCAAGCATCAAGTGGCCTGTTACCTCTGCTGTGACCTGGTACACTGCTTCAGTGGGAAGCCACACTGGAAGCCCAGGTGTCCCAGTCCATTCACATTTCTATTACAAAATACCTTTGAATGGGCAATTTATAGACAATAGAAATTTATTTCTTCTAGTTCTGAAGGCTGCAAAGTCCACGATCAAGACACCAGCTGGTTCCTGGCCCATGAGGACCCAGCCTCTGCTTCCAAGATGGCACCTTCCAGCTGCATCTTCGCATGGGAAAGGGGTGGGAGAGGAAAAGGGGCTGGGCATGCCCTCCAGCCTCCACTATAAGGCATGGATCCTGTTCACGAAGGAGGAATCCCCCTCACTCAGCCTCCTCTCAGATGGCCCCACCTGTTAACACCATCTCATGGGGCTTAGGTTCCAATGTACATATTTGAGAGGCACCTACATTCAGACTATAGCACAGGGCAGCTCCCAATGCTTCCCACACTGCCAGAGGCTGGGGCAGCCCCCTATCCAGCCCACCACGTTCCTTCAACAGGATGGCCCCTGTCAGCCAGATGTGCGGGGCCTGGGCACACTGGCAGGAAGCAGGGAGGGCAGCCCAGACCCAGCTGCCCCGTGGCTGCTCCAGGAGACTGAATCCCTGTTGGAGTCTGTGATAGATCCACAATCTATCCCAGCATTGCTCCATCTGTCTTGTCCATCAACCCATCTGCCAATATCACAGGTAAATAGTACCATGAATACTACAGTTCCAGGCACCCAGGACACATCAGAGAATTGACGAGTTAAAGGTATATAGCTGGTGCTGCTTTGGAGCTGATGACTGGGTGGCATTTCTGCCTGGAGCCGATGGCCGGGGGGGTGTTGCTTCCTGGAGCTGATGGCCGGGGGGCGTTGCTGCCTGGAGTTGATGGCCGGGGGGCGTTGCTGCCTGGAGCTGACGGCTGGGTGGCATTTCTGCCTGGAGCTGATGACTGGGTGGCATTGCCTGGAGCTGATGGCTGGGGGGCGTTGCTGCCTGGAGCTGATGGCTGGGGGGCGTTGCTGCCTGGAGCTGATGGCTGGGTGGCATTGCCTGGAGCTGATGGCTGGGGGCGTTGCTGCTTGGTTGTCAAGCCTCCCTGAGGTACAAGGTCACAGAGGAGTGTCCCAAAAGGCAAGGGGATAGCTGTATTTCTAGGAGTCTGAGGCCCAGTTTAACCTTTCTTCTATCATTCAGCAGCTTAGAAATTCATGTCATTCCCTCTGCAGGCCTCAATTTCTCTACCTGAAAAGTAAGGTGGTTGAGCTGAGTTCCTTTACCTGTGAACTCCCAGGACCCCGCCATGTCCCTTTCATGCTGGGGTGGCAGGAGTTACCAGAGAAGGACAAGAAGTGCTGTGCCTGGATCTCGTTTAAACGCACACAGCTGGGTTTCCAAGACTCCCTGAGAGACTTTAGCACCCAAGGACATTACTTATCGACATAAAAACAGGAGAAGATAAAGCCTCACAATTCTTCCTTCCTTCCTCAAGTGGCCAGTGCTGCTTTTATTGTGGAATGAGTTTGCACAAGGACTCAGGCCGATAGGTGAGATTCAGGTCTCTGAAAAACCACAGCTTGGCATCAAACCGACAAAATTCATTTCCAAATGGATTAACACAGTTCTCAAATGAAAATCCGCTTTCTTGAATCCCGTTGTAAAAGGTCATCTGAGAGGTAAGTACCGTATTTTTTTTAAAGCTATCAGGAGCCCATAGCACCCGCGCCTCCACCCTCATAGTGGCTCCCAGCTCCAGGGTGCCCACCAGAGCCAGGGCAGGAAGCCACCTCCAGGCTGGCCCTTCATCTTCGCTCTTTGAAAAGCTTTGGGTGAAGTGTGTCTCTCAGATCAAATAACCAATCAACGGTTGGCTGCTGTCGTTAAGGAAGAAGTTACCGCTGAGGGAGACACATCCGGGGCATTTTGGCTGATTATGGGATGATTTGCCGTTCGTAGGGACCAAGCCATCAACATACTGACATGCCAAGAAAGAAAACAGGAGAGAAACACTGCTACAAATTTTATTTCTTATTTATTCATTTTTTATTGTACTTGGGGTTCTGGGGTACGTGTGCTGATCATGCAGGATTGTTGCACAGGTACATACTTGGCAAGGTGATTTGCTTCCTCCACCCCCCCCCACCTGTAACTGGCATTTCTCCCCATGTGATCTGCCCCTAAGGAGATTTATGTGCAAGATTTGCAACCGATGCAAAGGCTGCCAAACCCGCTCCCTTCCAGACCCTTCGCCAAGGCGTGACCTGCTTCAAGAAACGTGATATTTGAAAAAATGAAATCCACACATTAAGATACATTAAGGGCCGGGCACGGTGGCTCAAGCCTGTAATCCCAGCACTTTGGGAGGCAGAGGCGGGTGGATCACGAAGTCAAGAGATCGAGACCATCCTGGTCAACATGGTGAAACCCCGTTTCTACTAAAAACACAAAAAATTAGCTGGGCATGGTGGCGTGTGCCTGTAATCCCAGCTACTCAGGAGGCTGAGGCAGGAGAATTGCCTGAACCCAGGAGGCGGAGGTTGCGGTGAGCCGAGATCGCGCCATCGCACTCCAGCCTGGGTAACAAGAGCGAAACTCTGTCTCAAAAAAAAAAAGAAAGATACATTAAGAGTGACTGTTCACATGTCAAAAGGATTTGCCACTTTACAAAAGGTTCATCCCCGTGTTTCTTAAAGAGCTATACAACTGCAATGTATTTTAAATGCCTTTCAATTAAAAGAATTGACTCATGCTAACTGTGCTTCAACATGATTTCAACTTTACTTCACCTTAAAGATCACACAATAAAAACTTATTGTACTGATTTTTATCCCGGGAGCATGTGTCTTTCCCCAGGTTTGGAGGACTCCGGCTCTGAAGGTGGCACAGAGGAAAACCAGCTCTCATTCTGCTCTGCTATTACCTGGTAGCAGCGAGCGTGGTCCCTTGGGCCTCAGCTTCCTCATCCATAAAATGGGACAAGCTACTTGCCCACTGGGCCTATACTTCAAAATGGTCACGGGTTTAAAAACACAGAAAGCAAAGGGACTTGGTGATTACAAACATGAGGTGTGAATATTCTGTCCCGGCCATGTCCTAAATGCCCACCCACCCAGGATGGCTGATGGACCAGACCTAGGCAGCCCTCATCAGCACCTCCAGTTCGTCTGGGCTATTTCCCTCCACCTCCATTTCCAACTTCAAGGCCTTCATGCTGGGTCCTGCTTCATCCTCCCTGTGAAATGAGATTAACAGGAAGGGATCTGGTGCCTGTCTGTTCACCGTGTGCCACCCAGCGTCCACTGATGCCAGGACGTCGGGCACTGAGCTCTTTCCACAGCCTGCCCAGGCCTCCATTGTGCAATTGAACAAACAAATCCCCCATCTCAGGGACTGCCCACAGTCACACAGCTGGGAGGACACACAGGCCTCTACAGTCAGTCTCCTCTGCTGACACCGGTGCTCCGCCACAAGCCAAGGGCCTTATCCTCCATCACCACACTGATCGGGGACCAGAGGCTGTCCCTGGGCAGCTGGCCACCCAGCAGCCTGCGCACGTGTTGGAAGCTGGGCCTGTCATTTGTTTGGGCCCACGGGAGGGACCGGGGGCAAGGGAGACGATTTCCCACCGGAGACCTGTGGCATCATCCAGGCCCTTCTCTGCCCTCTCAGCCAGGGCAGGGTGGCACCAAGTTCTTCATGTCTGAGGAGTCAAGTGGCAGAGACACCCCTGCAAGTCAGAGCCCTTCCTCCCAGCTCCGCAGTGGCCAACAACCCTCTCGTTTGGTGATTGGGTCACAACTGTTCTTCCTGAGAATCTCTGCCACCAGTGAAGTGTCCCAGACAGCTGCTGTGAAGGAGACCCAGGGCAGGCTTCCCGGGAGGGGCTGCCTTAAAGGGCCCATGAGCCCCTGAGGGTCTTGGCGGGTGAGCTCAGCTGCAGACGCCAGGCAGGGGAATGTGAGTCAGCGCTCAGGAGCTCTGGATACTTTAAGGAGCGGTGTCTGTGCAGAGATGCGTTTCCTTGTGTCGACATGAAGGGGCAGGGCTGAGTGGTGAGCACCATGTGGTGCTATCCGCAGTGTCCGGAGGACAGTCACGTTGCTCCAATCCACAGCCAGGCACACAGTGGCATCTTGGTGACAGTAGGCTCGGCTCCTGGAGGAAGACACTGAGTGGTGACACGGGGGCTTCTCTGGATCTCTATCGCTTGCCCACCCAGCACGCCCATCTCTGCCCCGCAGCCTAACTGGCACAGGGACAGCTGAGCTGCTGGGGGCACACTGTCCTCAAAGCTCCCAGGCCTCAGCAGCATTAGCTTAGGTCCCGGCAGGTCCTCCAGACCCTGAACTGCGAAGGATGCAGAGGCAGGGCTTCCACTCACAGGCTGCCTGCCCAGCGGCCACCAGTCACATGGGAAGCGCAGACCACAGGGTTCCTTTGACCTTCATTCTGTAGCTCCCACATCTGAGCCCTGGTCACTCACCCCTAAAACTCCTCCTCTCTAAGCAACCGGCGGGGATTCCACGGATGACAAAGGGGTGGGGGGTGTAGGGAAGGTGCCACCCCCCACAGCCTCCACTGCAGGCGGGAGCATTGCTACAACACAAATGACCGGAGGGGCTGCCCTGCTGGAGGCAGGCCCACCTGGCCCCAAGGACCCCGTGGGAGAGCAGATGTGGGGGTCGCTATTCATCCTAGTGCTTCTGCCCCAAGTACCTGGGCTCCACATTGTCCTTAGCTTCCCTGCTGACCAAGCACCAGTGTGTGGCCACACCAAAAAGCCCATTGTGCGCTTAGTGTCACTTGGTGAAGGCTGTGGGGCCTTCCAGAAGAAACAGAAGTCATTATGCAGGCTGAGCCCAAGTGGGCTTCTGTGGAAGGGATCACAGAGAGGCCTCTGGGAAGGGAATGGGTGAAGGATGCGTGCACTTGAGAGAAATCACTGCCAGCAGGAAGAGCAAGGGTCCCTCCTGTGGGCCTCCTTGTCCCGTCCTTTCTGCCAAGAAAAGAGGAGGCACAAGGTTTGGCCTCTGTTGTTTTATCAGCTGTGCCCCCAAAGTGAAGATGTAGCAGGCAGAAAGCAGGGGCTTTGCAGTGAAATCCTGAGGCTCTGGGAGCCGTGACATCCTGGGGAAGCATCTGCCAGGGCTGTGCAGCCACTCTGAAAACTCACCAAATTCGGAGTTGATGATGGACAAACCCCCCATGAGCATCAGAGCTGCCAGGCCCTTGGCACACTCTCCTTAGGGACCACATCCCCAGGCAGCACCCACGGAGCTGCTGAGCACACAGGACTAAGCATTGGGACTCCATGCGGCCCCGTGTGGCATGCCAAGGGCAAGTCCAAATCCACTTGTGAGTCGGGGAATCTTCACCCTGCCCTGGGCTAAACTAATAGCTAACACACACACAGACACACAGACACACATGCACATGAGCACACACATGCACAAGCACATGCATACAAGCACACATATACACACACATGTACACCCATATAGGCAATGTACATGTGCATGCAACACAAAAGCACACATGTGTCCCATAAGGCAACATACATGTATGTATACAACACACATGCACAAACATGCATACACATAAACCCACACATGCATGCACAAACACGTGTGCACCAGTACATGCAACATACATGTGCACACACAGCACACTCACAAATGCCCACATGCATGCACACAAGTACACACATGCCCCCTAAGGCAGCATGCCCGTGCCCAATGCAGGTAACATATGTGTGTGCACATCACACAAGCACACACATGTACACATGCACACACACATCTGCACAAGCACAAACAAACACACATGCATGCACACACACACGTGTGTCCCATATAGGCAACATCCATGTGCACGCACAACACACATGTACACACTTATAAGTGCACACCTGCCTATGCACAAGCACACATAGGCCTGGACTAGTGCACACTTACACATGCATGCACAGTGAGCACACGTGTGCACACACAAACATACATGCACACACTGTGCCTTGTGACTTCCTTCCTATTGTGAACTGAACGCGAGCCCGGGAATCTCGTCCTGCGAGAGGGTCCCAAACCTGGAAGAGAGCGCGCGCCAGAAAAAAGGAGATAGAAAAGGCGAGGTCTGGAGGGCTACATGCGCTATGCTCATGCAGCAATTTTATTTTTGCAATGTGTTTCATTATATACTTTTCTGAAGTTAAAGGTGTTTACGCCAGATTAACGTACTTAAGTTACAGTAAGCAAGTTACGCCCACTAAGTTACGCCCAGTAAGTAAGTTAAGTCCAGTAAGTCAGTTATGCCCAGTAAGTAGGTTACTTCCAGTAAGTAGGTTACGCCCAATAGGTCAAGGTAAGTAGATTACAGTCACGCCCTATAAGCTATGGTAAGTAAGTTACAGTTACGCCCTGTAAGTTACGGTAAGTAAGTTACCAAGTGTAAATATTTAAGTTAATATTTTACAATAAAGGTAACAAGGGTCCAAAATGAACACGATGAGACAATAAACCATAAGAAGCCGAAAGTAGACACAATGCCTCCCAAGTCCTCATATCCATAAAGTAATGACGGTTGATTATTTTGAATAACATATAGTTCCTCTCTTGGTTCCTGCTTTCCCTCAGCTCAACTCCCCCAACCAGGGATCTGTGTCCGGGCTCAAGCTCACCTTACGGCGAGGCCCATTTCCTAGGGACCTCACACAGGAGCGATCCCCACAGGTCTCCCTTACTTCCCTTGACAAATGTTGCTTCACTGGGAGACCGCCTCCTTCAACTTCCTTTAAAATACCACCCAGAAACACTGAGCAAACCCCCTCACAGAAGGTGATGGCTCTATTGATTAAAAGAAAAGTAGACGGAATTATTGTGGGAGACATCATGTCCATCATAGTTAAACGTGTGTTAACTTGATTCATTTGCTGGTTTCGGAGCAGACAGATGAGGAGTCGCTGGGGAAACCCTGTTACAAATAGGATCTCTCAAAAAGCCACACGGCTTCTTCCCTGTGTGCTGTTCTTCCATCAACATGGCGCACACACACACCTAACACACGTGCACATGTGCACAGTGCTGGATGCTGCAGTGCACACTCCATTCTCACATTCCTGACGTTGTAAGGTCTTCCTTTCCTCCTGGGTGTGGCAAGGCTCAGATGCATAGCTGGCCTCTCGGCTGTGGGCGAGCGGCCCAAAGCCCCATGCCCTCCGGGAGCTGGAGCTGCCGTTTTTGCCTCATTTTTTCTCTTTCCTCCAGTTCTTCCTCTCTCCTTCTCTAACCACACACTGTGAAAACACCCCGGACCACGCACTGCCTGTTTATTATCCTGCCTCTGAAACACGCATCCCATTATGTGAGGCGGAAAGAAAGGAGAACCTGCATGGGTCTATTTTTAGCAGGTGGTTAGAACACTAAAAATTTTAGGGTGTTTTGCCTCCCTCCCACTCCTTAGCCCTTTCAATCTTGTCAGCTGTAAAATGGGTCTCTGTTTAACCCCTAATGGATCTGCGAGATGAAAGGTGCACTCATGAATTAGTGGTGCGGACAGCCCAGCACGGCCTCGCCACAGGGGGTCCCCTTTGTTCCGTCCACTCTGACCTCCCGTGCCCCGTCTGTCTGTGGGAACCGGACCAGAAGAATGTAGGGGAGGAGTTCGCAGCATAGAAGTGTCAGGCCCGCTCCTGGCAGAGAAGAGCTGACATTCTTCTGCTGCAAATATTCTGACCTCATCTGGGGCACACCTCCACCCTGATCCGATCCATCGGTGACCTCCTTTGTGCTCTGCAAACCGAGACAATGCGTTCTGCTCCAGAATCATCCACATAAGGGCAGGAAGGGTGCTTTTCCTGAGCGCAGAAGCGTGTTTCATTTTCTTGTGTGTGTGGGAAGAAAGTGGCTACGCGCTGAACCCTGCTCTGAGGAGGAAAATCAGAGTTGGAACTCCGGAGGGAAGCAAGTCTTCACAAGCACAAAGATCGTTTCAGGTTAAAGCGGAATCGCAGTTGAGAAGTGACCTGTTGTTTCAGAGTCATGAGGCACCAAGCCTTCCGGCCGGAGTCAACATCCATTCCAGTCTCATCTGATTTGCGATAAAAAAAAATGCAAGAAAGTCTTGGGAGCCATGAATGAACTATCTGCCCAGCTTGAGCAAGTGCACCTCCAGAGGGAGGGGTCTCTCCCCTCCTCTGAGCACCTCCAGGCTGCCCTCGCCATCCCACTAGGAAGTGCCGGGACACACGGGCTCAGCAAGTTGCTTAGAACAATGAAAAGTGTTTCCGAAAACAACATTTGCTGACGCTGACATCTGGAAAAGAGAAACTGCAACACTGTGACTTCATCCTGTGAAGTTTCCACTTCCTAAGAGCATGTTTTAACTTCACATAACTGATTCGACGGTTTGTGTTCATCTATTTGGAATCTAATTAAAAAGAAAAATCCTTGTGGAGGTAGAACACTACCAATAAAAATCCCCAAATTGATAAAGAAGAGCTTCCGATGATGTAACACAGATCTTTAAGACAACAAAAGGCCACTCTGTTCTGACAGCCAAACATCCTTTTCTCCCCTTAAAACAAAAAGGTGTTAAAAAAAAAATTCCCTACAGGTCACTTTACTTTAAAAATAATAACACAGCGGTGGCCCTGGGTCCCTGAGCAAGAAAACCATGTCCCCAGTGTCTGTGGGATGGACGACGGCGATGGACATGCACTCTGCAGCAGGAACCACCATTCTCTGAGCGTCCTTTGGAAAGTGGGAAAGTCCTGCCTTTCCAGGGCAGGCAGCTTCTGTTTCCCAGGAGCACTCTTCGTGTTGCTGATAAACGGCATAATTCTAGTCTCTGCTTTCAGGTACAATTTAGAGAGAAATTGAACAACGCAATTTCTTCCAGACGCCTGCTGGCGGAGCAGGAAGTGCCTGACACATTCATGCTTCACACTTTTAGTTTGTATGAGAAAAAAAGCAGGTTTTAATAAAATTTTTGTGTGTAAATAGTTTTAAAACTAAAAACACGATTCCCATCCATGATCTATGTTCTTTTCCCAAACACTGTCCCCCTGCAATGGCAGGATTTCAGGCTTTGTTCTGCTACTTATAATTTGAAACTAAAAGAACAAGGTGGTGAGCTTGGTTTTATGTGGGAGAAAAGCAATTATCTCACATATTTTCCGGAAAACCTCTAAAATAATCTTTAAAAGTTTATGCCTTGTTTCATGAAACTTAATAAAGAGTACAGGAGTATACTATTCTCTCACAAAACTCATTTTGGGACGGTTTTGCAAATATATCATCATTAACAGTTTTTTTTTTTAAAAAAAAGATTCAGGAATTGTATTCATCCACATTGAATTTTCTTCCTTCTGCAAACTTAGGAGACGTTGCAGACATCATTTTTTTTTTTTTTTTTTTTTTTACAATGCTACTTCTACTGCAGGAGGTGGTTTCTTGGGCTCACAATTGAAGACACTGGAAGTAGTGAATGAAGCCCAAAACTGCACCCTTAACGTTTTGCAGCTGAGCTTCCTGTTGACTTTTTTACTGGTCATCTTTCTAAACAGTCTCAGAATGTCCGTGTCCAGAGCTGCTCTCTATATACGGGAAAACAAGTTTTAAAATGCCGGGACAGAGAAAAATAGAAACTAGGTATTTCTTTTGTCGATGATGGATGTTCTCTTTCTTTTCAGCACAGGCCAGAAGGAAGGAAGGAAGGAGGCAGGTGCAGAACGACTCGGAGAGCGCGGCTCTCTGCCTTTGAAGCACACGCGTGATGTTCATTCACTCGCCAGCACGGCTGGGTTTTCAGACCGGCCAGATTCAATGTGGGACAGTTGTATAGAGGACAGGGTTTGAGCCTGACTTCCAGAGAAAGCAGAAGTCTCCAGAGACAAAGCCTCCCAGATCCAGCTTACAGGCCTACGGCTGTGAAAGAGAAGTTGAAGGGCAGTTAACCGTGCTGTGAAACGTAACAAGACATCGTTCATCCTCACTCCTGCTCCTTCCTCTACTTCTGCCCCGACTCTTCACCAGTTCAGTGGGGTCGCAGCCACCTCTCTCGAGAGCTCCTCGGCGTCATCCTTGCAGATTATCTGAGCATCATATTTAGAAAGATGATCTCGTTTAATAGCCTGTGCTATCTTGGGTTTTTTTAAAATTCAAATGAACTGAAGTGTTAGTTCTGAGGGCTTTTTCCATGCTGAAAATGCCTCTGTTTTTGGCTACCCACCCAATGTCCCCAGAAAGTTATCCAAAGAGTGAGACCCCGTGGAGAGTAGCGAGGAGACAAGATGGGGTGTGGGACGGCGGTCAGGTAAGAGGAGGCTGAGCACAGCGCAGACAGCACAGCGGCCTGGCCGGGGCTGGGTCCTGAAGCCTGCAGGCCACTGCCTCGTCCCTTTCACTTCCTGGGTCTCGCTTTGCATCCAGCAAACTGGGTGAAATTCTGGGTCATCTTAAATGGACAAAGAATATTTTTAAGTGCCCCAAGGAAAGCCATGGTGATGTTCATTTTTTCAGGGTTACTGGGACCCCCTTCCCGGGAAGAGTTCTCGCTATAAACGTGTGTGTGTCTCACTGACACCCAACAGCCGTGCATGCCAATTCAAAGGCTCTTGTCTGGTGCCCTCGTCTAAAGATCTGTTACACTCTGCAGCATCATTCCCTCCCCAGCTTCCCTGGCCACCTCCCGAGGCATCTCAGTCTGCAGCCTCCTTTCCCAGGCTGGACTGCAAGCCTCCAAAACTCACAGTTGAAGTGCGAGCCCAGGCAGCGTGGAAGGAGGCCCCACCGTACTCGAGAGACAGTGGTTCCAGGACCCCCTCAGGTGCCAAACCTAGGGATGCCCAAGCCCCTTGCATAGGATGGCATGGTGTTCGCATGGAAGCCGGGCGCCTCCTCCCGTGTGCTTTCAGTCAGCTCTGGATTACTTCCAGCACCTCATACGGTGTATGTGATGTGGAGATGGTTGTTATGTTGTGCTAGCTTTTTATCTGTATTATCTGTATTGTTGTTAATATTTTCAATCTGCAGCTCGTTGAGTCCATAGATGCAGAACCTGGGGATAAGGCGGGAAGTGTATTTGGGAATTGGACTGCTGCAGGGGTCATTTGCAGACATGCAGCCACAGTGGAGTCAGTGGGTCCTACATCAATATGATTGGTGTCCTTCTACAAAGAGGATATTGGACACAGAGCAGAAAAACCACATGATGTGGGAGGCAGAGGCTGGAGGGGTGTGGCTACCAGCCAGGGACCACCAGGGACAGCAGGCAGCTCTAGGAGCTGGGAGAGGCTGGAGCAGACCCTCAGAGGAGCTGGGAGCTGGGAGAGGCTGGAGCAGACCTTCAGAGGCCCCACCAGAGCTGGGAACTGGGAGAGGCTGGGATAGACCCTCAGAAGTCTCACAGGAGCCGGGAGAGGCTGGGGCAAAACCTCAGAGGCCCCAGAGGAGCTGTGAGAGGCTGGGGCAGACCCTCAGAGGCCTCAGAGAAGCTAGAAGCTAGGAAAGGCTGGGGCGGACCCTTAAGGGCTCCAGAGGAGCTGGGAGAGACTGGAACAGACCTTCAGAGGAGCCAGTCCTGCCCACATCCTGGTCTTGCACTGGGGGCCTCTGGAGCTGGGAACGAATCAAATGCTACGGTGAAAGCCACTCAGTTTGTTACAGCAGCCATGGGAAGCTGCTGTGTCTCTTTAACTAATTTAAACAGTTAGGTCAGGCTTCCTCTCCTCCAGAATGTGGTGGCTACTCACTACGGTTCCTCCTCATACATAAGGCAGTGTAGGAGACTCAGTTTTCAAATCGTGAACAGTTACCTTTGGGTAAATTTCAGGGTTCAGAGTGCACATGGGTCCCAGGGACATAGGACAGGCAGGCCCTGAAGTGGGGCTTAGCCAGGGAGGGCTCTTGGCTTCATTCTGGAAAGTGCTCAAGAGCGAGCCGGTGGTGGAAGCTGGCTCCATGGCAGCAGCTGTGGCACAGCTCCGTGAGGCTCCTGCAGAGCGGGCAATTCCAGAGGCAGTGTGCTGAGGGCAGCCAGTGCTGCAGTCAGATTTATACCTACTTTTAATGACATGCAGTTGGGGGCAGATTATTCAGCAATGTCTAGAAATAGAGTGGTAACTTTGGAGCTACCTGGATGTTGCCACGGAGATGGTAAACCAACGTGGCACTGGTGGGCGTGTCCTGTGGAGAGGTGCTCTCGCCCCTTCCCTATTTCAGCTAGACCTCAGTCCCGTCCAGAGTCTGGGTCTCCACCTCTGAGTCGAGTCCTGCCTCCTGCCTCTCCAGGGCCTGGCATTGCCACATTCCACAGGCTCCTGGGGGCATCCCTGTCCCTCCTGTGCATTTGAGGGAGCACATGGCCGTTTCTCCTTTCTCCTTTTCATTGAGCCAATTGCTGAATGATGTGCCGGGGGAGGGGGGGTATTGTGGGGGACGCTGGTCTGAGAACACAGGGATACACTGAGCTGGCTCCTGGGAACAGCACAGAGAGAAGCAGCATTGGTGGAAGAGCCCAGAGCGGGGCCCTGCAGCAGGTGGAAGATGGCTAAGAGGGAATGTCAGGGGTGAAGGAGACCCAGTGGGCTCCTGTGGAGGACAACAGGGTGCTGACCTCACCAGGAACGGTGGAGGCCGAGGAGGCCTGGGAGGCATCTCAGACACCGAGGGTGGGGTCCTTGCTAAGCTGACTTTGCAGGGTTTTTCAGTAAAACTGGGTTTTACGAGGACATGCATGGAGGGCCTAGGAGAAGGTCCTGGCCACAGCACACTCACGCATAGACAGTCGGGGACACGCCTCCATGAGAGCTCTGGCCTCCAGCTGGGCTCCACACTGTGCTAAATTCCTAGCGTGCCGTGGCTGGTGTGCAATTAGGTACTTGATAAGGAAGAAAGTGATGCCACAAGCTCAGTCCCTGTTGCTTACGGTGGGTGATCCGGGCAGGTCCCTGGGCATCTGAGGTGGGCAGTGGTGAATGTGAGCCTATGGGTTGAGTGCAGGGACTCCCCGTGTACACAGAGGCACCACGCAGGCAGCATGGCCGGGTGCCGGTGTGAGGCGAGACATTGACGCTGTGTGAGAGTCTACAGGCAGAAATGCAGTTAAAATAAAAGCCTTGCATCCCTGGCCAGCACTCAGGCAAGTTGACCCCCTCAACACGTCTTTAATTTTTATTACGGAAAAATCAGGCACGACCAAGAGTAGAGAGAAAAGTGCAAAAGGTTCCGAGGTTCCGCACACTCATCACCCAGCGCCGTAATCACCACCACAAAGCCACCTCCTCCGACCACTCTTACCCGATTCTGCCAAAGCCTCCTATGTTATTTTGAAAACCGTCTCATCAGTACAGACACGCGTTCATCTGCTTCAGAACAGATTCTTAGAAACGGGACACGGGATTTTTCCAAGATCCTGCCTGATTCACTGGGCAGTGGTTGCACCATTTTGCTGCGGGCAACATGTGAGCAAATAGAATATGTTTCATGTGTTTACATTTTTGTCTGACAGATGAAAAATGAGATCTTGGTATATTCAGCAAATATTTGCTTAATCAATGTTCATTAAACATTTCCAAGGAACGGAATAGGGTCTCCAGGCTGCTGAGCAGTGGTCTTGTCTGGAGGCCAGAAGTCAAATTGAACTTTCACAGAAGAGGGAGTTTAATTTACTCGATGGCTTTTGAATCAGTGAATGAGTGGACGCTTGAGTGACGGATTGCATGCGTTGCTACGGACATCAGTAAGGGCAGCGCGGTGGCGGCTGCAGGTCCGTGGAGCCCGTGTTCATTCTCAGAGCCTGGGGGATCCTGAGGAACGCCCTCAGCGCGGCGGCCCGGGCAGACCACCTGTGCATGCCACTGCCCTCCAGCCCTCATCTTCCTTAAGCTCTATTTTATTTTTAATTGACACATAACAGTGCAGTTATTTACAGGGTACAGCGTAATGTTTCAGTCCATGCAGACCTGTGTAATGATCAATCAGGGTAACTAGCTTATGCATCATGTCAAACACATATCTTTTCTTTGTGGTGTGAATATCCAAAATCCTCTCTTCTAGTTATTTTGAAACATACAATACAATATTGTTAATTATAGTCACCCTACCACACAACAGGTGAAAGAATAAAGAAAATGTGGTCTGTATATCCAGTGGAATACTATTCAGCCATAAAAAAGAATGAAATACTATTGCTTTTTGCAACATGGATATAAGTGGAGGACATTGAGTTAAGTGACAGAATTCCCCCTTTTTCATCAGGATTTTCAGTTCTGTTCCTACAGCAATTAATGGACACCTAATTCATGCCAGTCACTGGGTGTACACCTGCTCTGACTTTCAAGTTAATCAGAAGCTTTCTGAAAATCATTCTTTTTATTTTGAGCTGATTAGAGGAGTATTGGTTTAAAAAAACATAAGGGAATGGTGTGAGGCTGTGGCTGTCTTTGCCCCCGTTTGCCTTAGGGAAAGCAATGTAGATTAGGTGGGTCCTTGGGAAATGAGGTTCCAATTTGACTAGTGCCAGTGATTAGGCAGTGATTTCCTTGTTAGAAGCCACTTTGAAGGACGGACACTGAGTTCTGAAACATTTTTCCCTGTGGCTGTGATTCACCTCCCCAGCACCTGCAGCCACGCCAACCTGGCACCTGCCCCATTCCAGGGTGGAGGGGGCAGCAGGAGGCCGAGTCTGAGATCATTTCACCCAGCAACACACCTTTAGCCAGGGGAGATCTGCACAGAAAACAGCCGGTCAGGTCCATGACTGTTCCTGTGTGAGTGTCCACAGCTTTGCGTGCACCCTGGCATGGACACACCTCCAACACGGCCCAGCAACCTCTTTCCCGGTGCCACGCTCATGTGGATTTGGAGGAAACTGAATGTGCCATTATCCTGCTGCTTGAGAAGGAGTGACTTTTTTCTTGCAATCATAAGTCCTCCCGGACAACACAGGAGAAAGGCACACACACATCCCTCAGCAGCAGCGTGCAGTGCATGTGAATATACAGCACTGACTGCAATCCAGCAGCAGTGTGCATTGCGTGTGAATATACAGCACTGACTGGAATCCAGCAGCAGCGTGCAGTGTGTGTGAATATACAGCACTGACTGGAATCCAGCTGCAGCGTGCAGTGTGTGTGACTATTCAGCACTGACTGGAATCTAGCAGCAGTGTGCAGTGTGTGTGAATATTCAGCACTGACAGGAATCCAGCAGCAGCGTGCAGTGTGTGTGACTATTCAGCACTGACTGGAATCCAGCAGCAGCGTGCAGTGTGTGTGAATATACAGCACTGACTGGAATCCAGCTGCAGTGTGCAGTGTGTGTGACTATTCAGCACTGACTGGAATCCAGCAGCAGCGTGCAGTGTGTGTGAATATACAGCACTGACTGGAATCCAGCTGCAGCGTGCAGTGTGTCTGAATATACAGCACTGACTGGAATCCAGCTGCAGCGTGCAGTGTGTGTGAATATACAGCACTGACTGGAATCCAGCAGCCATGTGCAGTGTGTGTGAATATTCAGCACTGACTGGAATCCAGCAACCATGTGCAGTGTGTGTGAATATACAGCACTGACTGGAATCCAGCAGCCATGTGCAGTGTGTGTGAATATTCAGCACTGACTGGAATCCAGCAACCATGTGCAGTGTGTGTGAATATTCAGCACTGACAGGAATCCAGCAGCAGTGTGCAGTGTGTGTGAATATTCAGCACTGACTGGAATCCAGCAACCATGTGCAGTGTGTGTGAATATACAGCACTGACTGGAATCCAGCAGCAGCGTGCAGTGTGTGTGAATATACAGCACTGACTGGAATCCAGCAGCAGCGTGCACTGTGTGTGAATATTCAGCACTGACAGGAATCCAGCAGCAGCGTGCAGTGTGTGTGAATATACAGCACTGACTGGAATCCAGCAGCAGCGTGCAGTGTGTGTGAATATACAGCACTGACTGGAATCCAGCAGCAGCGTGCAGTGTGTGTGAATATACAGCACTGACTGGAATCCAGCAGCAGCGTGCAGTGTGTGTGAATATACAGCACTGACTGGAATCCAGCAGCAGCGTGCAGTGTGTGTGAATATACAGCACTGACTGGAATCAAGCTACAGCGTGTGACGTGTGTGAATATACAGCACTAACTGGAATCCAGCAGCAGCATGCAGTGCGTTTGAATATACAGCACTGACTGGAATCCAGCTGCAGCATGCGATGTGTTTAAATGTAATGGCCCTGACTCGAATTTGATCTCTCATGAATGATGCCATCAGGGTGGACACAGGCACTCCTGGCTCATGTCAGTCACTGCCCGGCAGGTGTGGGGCGCCTCACACCGATGACCTCAGTCCTGCAGGGCCCTGCGGGCTGCCACGACCCACTTCATCTCATGGAAGGTCCTGGACTGACCCTCTGAGACCAGATCATCCGTCACCTCACCCCACATGTGCTACAGACCGCAGTAGGCCCCACAGACCACAGAGCAAGACAAGAGGCCGCCACTCCTGCCTTCCTTGTCTGGCCACAGCTGGGGGCTTCGGGGCCACTGCGATGGCGTGGCTGGGCTGCACCAGTCCCTCCTTGCAGGCCCTGCCATCTGCTTTCTCTATGGCTCCTTTCCCCTTGCAGACGCAGGTGAGGTGGGGGCCAGGCTCATGCCCCTTGTGAGCCCACACTGCCGCATTCTGGATGAAGCCTCTGTGCTTCCATGGGGTCCTCCTGAGCTCCCATAAAAAGATGGGCACAGGTACGTCTTCCTTAGTGCCACAGGGAGACAGACCCGCGGCTCTTGGACTCGGGGCAAAAGCTGGGACTTAGCCCTCACACGGTGACTCAGGCGCCTGTGGCCTGAGCGCCTTCCTCAAATACACCCCTTATCCAAACATGTAGACACACTGCCCCAGTCCTCACCTTCACCAGCAGTCTGTTTAAAGCCCTCTGCACAGAAGGGTCTCCAGTGTCCACAGAGTTTAACTTAATTGCATTGCTCCCAAATTGGCTGCACAAATAAAGTAAAAGATAAAATTAAGTTCTGCAGAGATGAGGCCAGTAGGAGGACACAAAGGAGCCCAGAAACAGGACCCAGGGCACTGTGCACAGAGCTCCAAGCACGCTTCCACTCAGTTACCAATGGAGGTTAAGATACCTGAGTTCCACGCATACCTCTCCATCAGGTATAGGTACCTCTCCATTGGGCCCTGACTGCAGGTACACTCTGGCACCTCTGGCACCTTCACAGGCAGTGGACTGGCCTGCCCAGTATTCCAGCAGATCCTGAAGGGGAGGAAGGAGGGAGATGGGTAGGGCTGAAGTGGGGGGGAGATGAGAAGGGCTGGAGAGGGGAAGAAGATGAGGAGGGCTGGGAGGAGGGAGATGGAGAGGGCTAGAGGGAGGAGGGAGATGGGGAGGGCTAGAGGAAGGAGGGAGATGGGGAGGGCTAGAGGAAGGACAGAGATGGGGAGGGCTAGAGGAAGGAGGGAGATGGGGAGGGCTAGAGGGAGGAGGGAGATGGGGAGGGCTAGAGGGAGGAGGGAGATGGGGAGGGCTAGAGGGGGGAAGGAGATGGGGAGGAATGGAAGGGGGAGGGAGATGGAGAGGGATGGAGGCGGGAGGGAGATGATCAGGGCTGGAGAGGATGAAGAGGGGGAGGGTTGGAGAGAAGGGAAATGGGGAGGGCTGGAGGGGAGGGAGATGGAGAGGGCTGGAGAGAAGGGAGATGGAGAGGGTTGGAAGGAAGGAGGGAGGGAGGTGGTCAGGGTTGGAGAGGAGGCAGGTGGTGAAGGCTGGAGCAGGGAGGGAGATGAGGCAGGTGCCCAGGAGACTGTGGTGGGAGATGAGGGGGTGGGGGACTCGGGGACCTGGAGGAACCTCAGCTGGGTCCTGAAAGCTCTGCAGACTTGGTCAGGTGGAGGACAGAATTCCAGGTGGGGAGGATGGTGCAACTGAGAAAACACAGGGCGTGAAAGGAGCAGGAGACATTTCTGGAGGGAAAACGCAAGCCAGGAAAATCCTGCTGAACCCACTGCCTCGCTGGCTGCACTGACAGCGTCTGGTCCACGGGGCAGGAGAGACAAGCGACTATAGGAAAGAAAGCTGGGGCATTTTTAAAATTCTGTTATTTTTCACATTAAAATTACTAGGAGAGAAAAGTAATGGCTACCCTTTAAAAATATTGGGAAAAATACAGAAAAGTACATACAGAAACGGACTGATGCTCATGTCACTTTTGAGCTCTCTCAAGTCCCCAGGCATTAGAGGGTGAGGAGGGGCGAGGCCGCAGAGCAGGGAGAGCATGGAAAATACCCACAGCAAGGCCGTGCGATCAACGTCTGATCAATGGTCCTTTGTCAGCGCTTTACCTCCTGAAGCTAATTATTCATCCCTGTGATTCTGTCAAAATTATATGCCGTTAGCAAATAAAAATTATGAGCACCCCAAATCTCACACTTTCTACTAAGAAACAAGTCCAGCCAATTCTCTGTCTACTTCTGACATGGTGGGAGATGTCAGAAAGTGACAGGTGAGTTTGACATCAGAAATGGAGGGCAAGCAGGAGAAAAGCTGGCAAACTGGAGGGGCCCCTTCCTTCTCTGGCTGTTGGCCTGTGCAAGGAGCTTAGCCCTAAGAAAAGACTCACCCCCAGTGATTTCCCCCTCATGTCTTCATTAACAGCACAGAGACTATTCATGAGATTAGAATGCTGTCAGAGCAAACCGGCATTTTTCAGGATCCAAGAATTCTCGGAGAATAGATACCAAGTGCCGTGCATCATTTTCATTTCTCTGGAAAATAAAAATATTAGCAAAGAATGAATGGGTGCAGCTGCAGTTTCCCCACTCCAGCAAATGTGAGTGTGCTGCTCCCCAGCCTGCTCCGACAGGGAAAGGTCAGCTGGAGACCCCAGCAGTCATGGAGGGCTTCCTATCAGGGTGTCTTGCACATGTATGTTTTCACACATGCATACATATGTACATATATGTGCTAGTATGCTTTCATGTGTTTCTGCATGTGTGCAAGTGTGGGTGCGTGCGTGTGTTGCCTTGCATGCATGTATGTCGCTATGCATGCACATGTGTGTGTTTGCATACATGTGGGTGCATGTGTTGATATGCATGCACATGTGTCTGCATGTATGCATTTGTGTGCATGTGTGTTGCTATAATGCACGTGTGTATTTGTGTGTATTTGCATGTGTGCATGTGTGGATGCACATGTGTGTTGCTATGTATGCCCATGTGTGTGTGCATTTGCATGTGTGCAAGTGTGGGTGCTTGTCTGTGTTGCTATGCATGCACATATGTGTGTCTGCACATGTGCATGTGTGTTGCTATGCATGTAGTGTGTTTTTACATGTGTGCGTGTGTGGGTGCACATGTGTGTTGGTATGCATGCGTATTTGTGTGTGTGCATGTATGCAAGCATGGGTGCGTGTGTGTTGCTATGTATGCCTGTATGTGTGCGTGTGTGTTTATGTGTGTGTTGCTATGCATTTACGTGCATGTTTCTGTGTGTTTGCATGTGTGCATGGGTATCTGGCGCTCCCTGACAATACAAGGAAAACTGATCCATTTTTCTGGAAAACAGTAATTACCATGGTAACCACCATGGTCCACACACTGTGGAAAGCTGAGATGGCAGGACTTTTTTGTGACTGTCATTCATCTTGTCAGTGAGTGTTTCATCTGATTAGGGTGACATTCACACAGTGTCCGGATGTGGTTAAAAATTGCTAGTTCCAGTCACTTAATTGACTATTTCTCAATAGTCATCTCCACAAGTCAACTCCTTGTCTCCACATTTGACCAAACATGTAGAACCTGAGCTTTGAGAATATTAAAATGAAATCATATGCAAGTTACATATTTGAGGGGTGGGATAAGCCATGATAGAAATTTTAAAAGTGCCTGAATCTATAGAACAGCATAAAAAACAACTTACTAAATATAATGTAAATAACAAAGAACAATCACCAATCACTTTGTAAAATCACAGTTCTCACTCATCAGTTTCCTTTTCTTAGCAGCAAAACAACACAAAATTAGGAGGCCCCGGCCGATGGTTGTGTGGGTAAACCCCTCAACCCAGTCAGGGCAACCCCGTAACGGCATTGTCTTCTCCCACCAAAAGTGGATTCCTTTTCACCCCTCTGGGTCCCCGTTTCTCTGTTTACAATGTACAGAACCCGCTGTTAATTGAACTAGTTGCTGAAAAGAAGCCACGAGCTCATTATGGAGCAAATGTCTCATGGGACACGGATGCTGCCAGCTGTACCCTGACTGCAGATGCACTCTGGCACCCCCATCACCTTCACAGACAGGGAGCAGACCAGGAGAAAGTCCTTTCCCAAGAGACACTGAGATCACATCATGTTCCCAAGGACAACTGCTCAGAGAGTGGCCACATGGAGCCAGAATAAGAAAATCTGGAAAGTCTTTTGTGTGACTTGAAAGAGAAATTGTCATTCAAACTGGAAAAGTTAAAAATAAGAAGAAAAAAAGGATGACAGAAAAAGAGAGAGGAGAGAAGGAAAAAAGAGGGAGGGAAAGAAGGAGGGAGGGAGGAAGGAAGGAAGGAAAAAGGAAGGAAGGAGGGAGAAGGGAAGGGAGGGAGGGAGGGAAGAGAGAGAAAGAAAGAAAGAGAGAAAGAAGGAAGGGAGGGAGGGAGGGAGGGAGGGAGGGAAAGAGCATTAGCTGCAACTTCTCTGCACCCTCCTAAAGTGTGATTCAAGTAGGATCCAGACCTGACAGCCAAATACTTCTTTCCTCTCTGAAACAATAGAAGGCACCGTGTTTGAGTAGCTGGTCAGAGCCAGTCCTGAGATCAGCTAGCTCTGTTCTAATCAAAGTCACCTCACCTAAGACAGGAACCTCAGCTAAGTCATTCTTCACGAAAGCACAGCTGAAAGCAATCCCCAGGACAACTAAACACATCATGAATTTGATCTCTCCGCAGAAAAACAAGTCTTGTCCTTTCCCCTCTCTTGTTCTTCAGTAAGATTTTTGTTGAAAGTCACAAGAAATGCTGTTGTCTTCCTCTTTCCTCTCCCTTCCTGCCACAGTTCCAGGAGGCCAGTTTTACCTGACTCAGAATCCATTCCTTTTATAATGGCATTAAAAGGTGATTTAAGGGTGTATCTTTCCTTGACGGATGTTTTTTGTTTTTGTTGTGATGAAATATTGCTGAGTTTCCCCGAAATTTGACTGGGATTTGCAACTGGGAAATGTATAACTATCAGCCATCGTTATTAGCATCCATAACTATCACCAGGAATTGTTGCCACAGTTTCCTAACAATTACCACTTTGAGCAATAGAATCTGAGGACGATACCTTCATTTAGCAAAGCAGAGTGGAGTTTCCACTTAGCAAGACTGCCCAAGCATGAGCAGAAATGAGAAACAGAGAATGCTCAGTCGATATTTAAATGCAGACAAAAATCCTATGACAAAGTCGTTATTTCCCAGCTAAAATCAAAATTTTAAAGAGTTTACCTCCTTTATGTCTTCCCGAGAGTTTTATGTAACAAACTTTCAGTGTCATGACTAATAGCCGCTCTTGCCAAGGCTGACTCTCACAGCCTCTCCTCTGCCGAGTGATCTGCAGCACGTCTTATTATGGGGTGCATTATGCAGACGCCAGCTCTGTGATGGGACAGGCAACCCCGCTGTGAGAATGCCTATCAGAGCTTCTTTTAAGGCCCTTTCTCAATTGTCAGCAAAGTATTTTTTAAGGTTAAAAGGTGTAAAATTATTCTGAAATGCTTTTCTGACCTGTCGCCTATCACTGCAAAGAGCTAGAGTTCATTTTTTTTCTAAAATTGTATTTTTTGAAATGCAGTAATATTATAAGAATAAGCTTCGTATGAGGAAAATAGTCTCCTGAAATGTTCGTGGTATTTTTTTTGCATGCCTTCTCCAATGACTGCAATACTAATCATTGTTTTATGCTCAGAATTATAATTTTGGATGCAATTTTTTCTTATACCAAGCCTCCATTTCTGTGAGGAAATTAATATCAATGACCATTCCTTTCTGCATCTCTTTCTTTTTAAAAAACTATTCCTGTTACAGTGGTTACTTCATATTCCATAATGTCAAAGTCAAATTCACCACTGTCATGCGATGTAATTGCATCATTCTGAGGCGTACAGGGCTGACAGCCCATCATTCTCAACACACCTGAACGTTGATTGAAACCGCGCTGGAAGTCAGCAGCAAAGCAGCAGACAGTTTGGCCTCCCTGCCCTCATCTGTTTCCTAACTCCCGAGACTTGCTTGGCCTGGGAAGTTGAAAGCGTGGTGGATATGTCGGGTCAGCACCCCGACGGCTGCAGATGCCTGGCCTGTGAGGCCCCCGGCTCCTGTTTTCTGTCGGGTGGAATTCTCAGTTACCTGGCACTGTTTATGCCCCACTAAAATGTCTGGGACATTTTGGAATCTATTTTTGAGTCCCAGATACAAGGAAACTCAGCGGAGGAGCCCGCCACAGTGAGGACAGCAGGCCTGCCACGCTCGGCTTGCAGCAGGTGTGAAGGCGGCACCAGGGCCAAGGGGAGCTGAGCGTCACCGAGGACTTGCTGAACTTCCGCCTGCCCCGTCATGCACGTCGCACACCTGCGTCAGAACTGACTCCCTTTCGTGGCTTCCTGCTTTTGCACAGCTGCTGCAACACGACTCATTTCCCCATGCGGCGTTCAGGGACTCAGTAGAAGACGCTCTCTGAGCTTGTCCATGTGCCTGGCCAGGGCACGCCGCAGCATGGCGCTCTGCGGGTGTCCTCGCTTTCTCATCCATGGAGCGTTGTCTCTGGCTGAGTTCACAGTCGTCAGGTGTTGTGACCTTATGCCTGTCACTCATTAACAGTGGAAAAACCGCCGGCATTTTATAGAAAAGCAACAGGTACACCGGCCAATTCAAGGCATCTTATGCGCCCTGAATTCTCCGACAAGAGACAGGAACAGGTCGCAGACACTACCCACAGACTGTCTTCCTTCCTCTCTCCTCTGTCCTCCACCTTCTAAAATGCACACAGGAGAGGAAATAACCCTTTCCCGACGTTCCGTTCTTCAACTTTTCTGTCCCTCTTCTTACCAGTGTGGGACTGCATGTGTGAACCAAAGAACAGACTCCACATTAGAACAAGTCATGGGAAACACGGCCGGAGTTAGGGCTGAGAGGAGGCCCCGGGGAGTGGGGAACAGTAGCCACGCTGCCCAGAGGATGCGGTGGGCCTGCTGTCACCAAAGCCCGGGCAGATTTGCAGGAAGCTGAGGAAGCTTGAGCACAGAGTCCGTTGGGCTGAGGCCATATGCACACAGCCCTGTGGGAGCGCACAATGAACAAAAGCGCGGCAGCCACAGTGGATAGGGTGTGTCTTCCTGCCCAGGCCTCCGCCTCACGTCACTTCCCTGCACCAGCTGAGAACCACAGGGCTGCTGGTGCCTGGGGCCCAGCCACGGTGACCTCACCTTGGGGACCCACACCACTTAGATTGGTAGGATTTTCCCGTGAGGCCCATGATCGATTCCCAGATGCATCGATGGCAAACTGGTGATGTGTTGGCAGCTGAAGGAATAATTGGGATTCTTCACAGAACGGGAACATTTAAAATGACCCGAAACCTTACAGCTCCTACAGGAAAGAAAGTCAACAGAGGTTCTCCCAGAATTTCTAACAATCTTTAAGACAATTTAGGGGATGTTCCAAGAGCTAGTTGTAAAACAGAAAGAAAGTTTTCTAAAGGATCAATCGTTGAACACAAATTCTGATCCTCTGGGAAGAGTAGACTGATTTGTATTTCTTTCTCCCTGTAGAAAACATCAGGGTCTGCAGCCAAACAGTGGGAAGAGGGTGTCAGAGCGAACCAGGCACTTCATCCTCCCCCTGGATTTCACAGTGTCTGAGGTGGTTATGGATGTTTCAGAATCCATCAGTTGCTGTGATGTCTTTTCTTGCTCTAAGCCGGCGCCCACTTTCATACCCACTTGGGCCTCACTTTGCTTTCTTTTTCCTGAAGAGGACTCTTGAGTCACGGAAACGTTAGCTCAGTCTGGCTCCGCCCACCTCATGCTAATCAGTTTTATACCCAAAGAGCATTCTTTTATTTTTTTATCGTGCAGCCTGGAGTACAGTGGTTGGTGCGATCTCAGCTCACTGCAACCTCTGCCTTCCAGGTTCAAGCAGTTCTCATGCCTCAGCCTCCCAAGCAGCTGGAATTACAGGATCCTACCACGAAGCCTGGCTAATTTTGTACTTTTAGTAGAGATGGGGCTTCACTGTGCTGGCCAGCCTGATCTTGAACTCCTGACCTCAGGTAATCCACCCACCTTGGCCTCCCAACGTGCTGAGATTACAGGCTTGACTCACCGTGCCCAGCCTCCAAAGAGCACTTCTAATATGACTTAAAACCCTCCCTCTTCCTTCTGTGAGTAAAAATAAAGGCAGTTTTGTCGCTGCCTGTGTTAACTTGGAGTCTCACTGTGTTTAGCGGGTGTCTGACACCACCAGCACTCTGGCCATTGTTCTGAAGGAAAATAGATAAAACGTCTCTATGACTTGTTAAAAACAAGGATCAAATTTTGCCAATGTAAAAAAACGTCACTCAGTGTTTTTTAAACACTTAGTGTGCTACGTAATTCTGCTTTATTCACTTCTCGAATTCAAAGACCTTGTGCCCGTTGGAAGGTCACTGCTCATTAGCACCCAATTGGCCACTTTTGTGGAACATTGCTGGAGGGGGTGCATTGTGTGTGTGTGTGTGTGTGTGTGTCTTCGTGTTTATGTGTGTACATACATGCAGTGCATATGTATGCATGTGTATGTGTGCATGTTTCTGGGAGACCTAGACTGTATGCCAAGGCTAGCATCTTCCTAATTTTCCATAGTTTGTGTGATATGGGTATGTTTTTCTGTATATGTGTGTATGTATGTTACATGTGTTTATATGTATGTGTGCACGGGTGTATCTGTTGTGTGTGTTCTGTGTGTATGTGTTTGTGTGTGTGTGATTTTGTCTTATACTCATAATGCACCTTTTAAATTTATTTTTATTTTTTGTTTTGTATGATTCAGGGTCTCACCCTGTCACCCAGGCTGGAGTGCAGTGGCAAGGCCACAGCTCACTGTAGCCTCAACTTACCAGGTTCAAGTGATCCCCAGCTCAGCCTTTCAAGTAGTTGGGACAAAAGGCACTCGCCACCACACCTGGCTGTTTTTTTGTATTTTTCTGATAGTGCTGGGGTTTCGCCGTGTTGCCCAGGCTGGTGTTGAACTCCTGGGCTCAAGCGATCCGCCTGCCTCCCTCGGCCTCCCAAAGCTCTGGGATTGCAGGCACGCACCCCCACGCCCTGCCATCACATTCGTGTATAAGCCCTGGCTGCAACATGCTATTTTAACACTAGGTTGTTGCTTCCAATTCTCATTTATAACAAAGGAATCACAAAAAGGCACTAGACTCAGCACACAAGGCCTCCCAGTCGCCACACGGCACGGCCTAGCAGAGGTCACTCCCCTCCATGTCCTCATTGTCCTCATTTATAGCGTGGTGACCGCATTGCCCACCTCCCAGGACAGTTCTTAATCAGTCATAAATGAGAGCGGGCCCAAGATGCCGCTGGAGTGCCAAGCACTGCCCACCGGCATGGCTCTTGTGTTCCCGGGGCCTGCGCTCTGGAACATTGGCACATTTCATGTGTGGCTGCATATGGCAGAGGAATATGAGAATTAGCACACGACCTTCTAAACCAGACCCAAATATGTTTGCGTGCTTGTGACACAGTTATGACTTTTAAGGTCTCAATTTCCTTCCTTGAGAAATGGCAAAAATAACAGAGTGCACCCCTCACGGTTACTGTGAGGACTTAACACCATCCTGTACACGGAGTGCTCAACACGGCACCTGGCACACGGCAGTGGCTCAGAGGTGCTGACTGGTGTCCTCTGGTTATTAGTCACACGGGCATTTGGAAACACGTGTTCCATCCATGAATCCACCACACTGGAAAAAGATTTAAGAATCAATCTACAAACCGTCCCCTAAAATGTACCATGAGCTCTGCCAGTGTCGGAAGCCAATGAGGCGATGGGGCAAGGCCCTGGGGCAGCAGCTCAGGCTGGGGAACCCCCGGGCAAACTTGAGGGATCAGATTGAAAAATCACTGTGTTCGTTTCTGGAGGAGATGTTTGTCCCTGAGATCACCACGAAAGTAGAATTTCATCCACGGCCATGGCTGGGCGCATCCGTGATAAACCAATGTTCATTCATGGGCAGCCACTGTCCTTTGTCCACAGCATGCGCAAGACCCTTCCCTGCTGCCTTCTACTCAGTCTTTGTTGAGCAGGAAGAAAAATGCCCCTAGAGGAGGCCAGATTTGCAGCCAGATGAGTGTGAGGCAGGGCTTGGATCCCAGGCGTGGCCCCATGTTGCGGTGGCCTGGAGGGAAGTCCCCCGAGAGAATGACAGCAGTCACCTCGTCACTTCACACCCAGGGAGTCTCCCTGACCCCACGATCGTGGTGACACATCTCTGCTGGTTACGTACGCACCTACCCCACAGGCTTTGATCCTGAATGCTCACCTCTCCCCTCGTCACCAGCCAGTAGGGCTCTGCCTGACTCGTGCCTGAACAACACACACAAGTTTTCAGAAACGCTGCCTCCGAAACAACTGAATGTCAAGTGAAAAGACCAGGATGTCGGTGAGGGCCCAAGTCACCCCACCTCGGCCAGCAGGATGACACGTGGTTATCTTGGTGGCGTCTACCCTGACGTGTCAGCCACCTGCACCCCTAAGCCAGCGGGTGGGCGGCTGAAATGCAGGCCGTGGCTGATCCTATCTGGGTGTTCCTGCCACCCTTGAGGGATGCACACCCTTTCCGTAGCGTCATCAGAGTCCTCTGCTAAAGCCATAACTGCCTTAAAGAGGAACTGGCAGAAGTGAGGACACGTGAAATACGATTGGAGAAGGTGGCTGATTGGGGCCTTACTAGGGGGAAAAGAAGTTGAGTTCTAGATGCTCCAGCACCTCCCGGGTCTGTGTCAGTGCTTTATCCTTCTCCACAGGAGGCTCTGCAGGCTCTAACCTAAGCTCAGTGCTGCTGTCCATGCAAACCTTCCTCACTCCTCTCCTCCTCCTGCCCCTTCGGTCTGACCCACACGCGCTCACGGCATCTTGCCCCGCCTGACCCCTATGGGTCCTAGGACTGTGAGTGAAATGCTGGGGGCATCTGAAAGCATTCACCATAGAAGCTATAGCTGCACAGACAGCCTCAACTCACATACCACAGGCTGCTCCGTGGGCTCACATGGGGCCCTCGTGATAAGAACACAACCGATGGCGGCGTTGTGGCCACACTGTATCTGGAGGGAGTGATTCACGGTGACATTCCGAGGTGCTTTCACAGAGGGGAGCTTAAAACCTTTTCCAGGAAGGGGGTCGATCGTGATCCCAAAGACACAATCCTGTACTCCATAACCCTGAAAGCTGAAATCTCAGAAGATCAAAATCCCAACAATGTAATTCTGGAAAAAATAATTTTAAATTATTTAAAACAATACTTATTTACATTTGAAAAAGGGAATTTATAAAGCATAGAAAACACAGCAGAACACTTGACACAATCAAGCAGGCCGTAAGAACATGCATAATTTTGGAAGCATCAATGCTCAGACATCTGAGGACAGTCGCATTGGTACCAGAGCTATGAGCAGACAAACCGGATTCATGAGAAAATGGGTCAAAAAGAGGAATGTGCAAACGACCTCACTGCCATTGATTGCTCTGAGCACCCGGCTTTATCCTCCAGTCACCTGAAATACCGTGGCCGACAGCCTAAGATCCGTCCGACAGGAGATGGGTCACCTCCGCACATGCAGTCACCCAGGGAGCTGAGACCTCAAGAAACATCATCCCTCACAAATGCAGATGCACAAAAAAAGACATCTCTTCATTTATGGAGGAAGTTTCAGTGTCTCTATGTGTGCACGTGCACACACACACACACATAATGCTCACACACAAATTCAACGTGTGTGATTGATCGTGTACTTTCGTGGAGTCAAATTTGCAAAAGATGCATAAAACAAATGAGACCTTTCTAAAAGTCTCCACACAGTTTACACCTCCAGTATTGAAAAGACGTGAAGGTGAGACAGCAAACTGTAAGAAATCATGCTGACAATTTAAAACGGTGGAAGAAACTAAAAAGGCAGGAGAAAGCGAAACCTGAAGCCCCAAACAAGAGTTTATTCCAGAGGGACAGCAGGTGCAGGTGTCAAAGGCCACATTCCTGTCCCAGCTTTAAACCATCGTTCGTTTGGCCAGTGTTTTACACGCAGTGAGGTTTTCATGCTGTGCTGTATCCCCACATGGTCCTGGGACCCAGCATTTAAATGACTGGTCATCTTAATCCACGCTCTGTCCTTCTAAAACTAAGCTGCACATACCATCTTCTGGCCTCAGACGCTGCAGTCAATATTCACCTGCTCTTGAAGTGGTTTGTATTTTGCGTCTAGTTCAGCATTTCCAAGTCTCTGAGGACCATCATGAGATGCCACCAACAAAACGTTCTGTCGTCAGATTACGGGGGGACGTTCAGACTATGTCTCTCTTAAACACGCTACTTTAGTATGTAAACGGACTGCAAGAACCTCTACATTTGAACAACAATGACCAAAAGCCACACGAAGAAAACTGTCCTGTGTCATCTGTGGGACCCAGCGTTCCCGGTCTCGTCTGAGTACAGGTGGAAAATAGAGGAAAGGAGTTTTCGGACTTCTGCCTGGATGCGGCACATGTACACTCACATTTCCTGAGGTGACAGTGGTCCCAGGCTCCACCTGCTCCGCCTGGGGCCTGTGTGAAGAGGGCAGACGTTAAGACAGTGGGACACCTGTGCAGAGGGAGAAAAAGCCAAAAGAGTAGAAAACCCAGAGAGCTGTGGACCTCAGGAGGATCGCCAGAGAAAGGCCCTATTCAAGAAAAGGCCAAACCTCAAGGAATGCAACTTCTCTCCGTGTGAAAAGGCAGGTGTTTCGGCAGGCAGCACTAAGCCCCAGCACCATCCACCCTAGCATCATACCACTTCTGGCCACAGCAAGCACTGGGTCCCCTCCCTTCCTCTGTGCAGCCCAGCCCCACGGCCCAGGGTGGTGTCCAGTCTCTGCGTCCAGGGCCGAGTCCAGGATCTTTGAGCAATGCCCGGTAGCTTCCTCATCAGGCCCAGATCAGGTCCCTCAGAGCCAAGGGCCTGTGACCCAGCAAGTGCAAGGTGTGTGCCCTTCACATCCAGTTGCCACGGAGGCAACCATGATGAGCGGCCCCACTCGGAACAAGGAAGACAGGACGAGCCACAGGACGCGCCACAGTCACCGTCTGCAATAACCAGGCAGGCAGATATGATGTGGACCCGCTCGGGGCTGTCTCTTGATAAGGTCCTTGTCCTGCTCCTCTGAGTGGCTTGCTGCTCACTGCCCTCCAGGGCACTGGCCCCTCCTCCTCCTGGGTGTTTCTCCCTTGGCATGGTTTGGACACTTGTCCCCCCTAATCTCATGTGGAAATGTAATCACCAGCGTTGGAGGTGAGGCCTGGCGGGAGGTGATGGGGTGGAGCCCTGATGAACGGCCTGGCACCATTCCCTTGGTGATGAGTGAGTTCATGCCGGATCTGGCCATTTAAAGTGTGTGGCACCTCCCCCTTCCCTCTCTCACTCCCACTCCTGCCATATGAAGCACCTGCTCCTACTTTGCCTTTTGCCATGATTGGAAGCTCCCTGAGGCTTCCCAAGAAGCCAAACAGATGCAGTCACCATGCTCGTACAGCCTGCAGAACGGTGAGCCAATTAAAACTCTTTTTTTAAATCAATTACTCAGTCTTGGGTCTTCCTTGATAGCAATTCAAGAGTGGCCTGACACACCCCTTCTCCACTTGCCTCCGTGGCCACATTCACTGTGGGCATTAGATTCACTCCCTCCCTGGCCCCTTCTTGTTCACAGATTGTGGATGCCAAAGGTCCCGGTCATTCCCTAAAATCCCAGTCTCTTTTAGCCACAGCGTGTGGTTCTTTTGGCCTTCAAGAGCTTAGTGAGTTGCTCATGGGTTTGACTTCACCCAGCACACACACCAAGAGCTGCACACTCAGCGACTCTGTAGGTCCTCTTTGCAGCCTTCCCATATTCCCCGGCTTCCTTGCTCCTGTGACCTCAGCAGACAGGACTGACCTGTCTGTTGGTATCATGGGCTCTGCTGGGAGGCCGAAACCCTTGCCCTCTTCTGTGAGCCACTCAGTTCTTGCTAAACGAGTCTCTGACGAAGGCAGCCTTCAGGGTTCCCTCATGTGCTAGACTATTAAGAGATTTCAACAATGAGTCTGGGGACCAAGCCCTTGACTGGCCTTGCCCAAAAGGCTGAGACCCAAACAGTCCTGGCAGTTCAAAGCATTTCCAAGTTGACTTTTTATGTTATCGGGGAGAAGCCACTGTCTGTTCCAGTCCTGCGAGTCCCCGAATGTGTGGGCTCCGTCCCTCTGCCTCGTGCTTGCCCACTGACGAGCTCATACCTTCCTTGTAATGCTGTGTTTTACAGGCAATGCCCACTACCGCGGCTAGAACTGTGTCCCCAAAAAGATGTGTCTAAGTCCTAATTCCCATATCTGCGACTGTGATCTTTTTTGGAAATAGTAACTTTGCAGATGTGATCAAGTCCAAATGAGTCACAGGGGATTAGGGTGGGCCTAAACCCAGTCACTGGAGTTCCACGGGATTAGGGTGGGCCTAAACCCAGTCACTGGAGTTCCACGGGATTAGGGTGGGCCTAAACCCAGTCACTGGAGTTCCACGGGATTAGGGTGGGCCTAAACCCAGTCACCAGGGTTCTTTATTTTTTTCTTAATTGTACTTTAGGTTCTGGGGTGCATTTGCAGATCATGCAGGATTGTTACATAGGTAAATACATAGAAAGGTGGTTTCCTGCCTCCATCCCCCCCATCTGACATTTCTCCCCATGTTATCCCTCCCCAAAGTCCCCATCCCCCACTGTCCCTTCCATAGCCCCCCACCACAGACCCCAGTGGGTGTGATGCTCCCTTCCCTGTGTCCATGTGTTCTCATTGTTCAATACCCACCTATGAGTGAGAACATGTGGTGTTGGATTTTCTCTTCTTGTGTCAGTTTGCTGAGAATGATGGTCTCCAGATTCATCCACGTTCCTACAAAGGACATGAACTCATCATTTTTAATGGCTGCATAGTATTTCATGGTGTATATGTGCCACATTTTCCCTTTCCAATCTATCATCAATGGACATTTGGGTTGGTTCCAAGTCTTTGCTATTGTAAACAGTGCTGCAGTGAACAGTGCTGCATGTGTCTTTATAATAGAACGATTTATAATCCTTTGGATATATACCCAGTAATGGGATTGCTGGGTCAAATGGAATTTCTATTTCTAGGTCCTTGAGGAATTGCCACAGTGTCTTCCACAATGGTTGAACTAATTTACACTTCCACCAACAGTGTGAAAGTGTTCCTATTTCTCCACATCCTCTCCAGCATCTGTTGTCTCCAGATTTTTTAATGATCGCCATTCTAACTGGCATGAGATGGTATCTCAACATGGTTTTGATTTGCATCTCTCTAATGACCAGTGATGATGAGCATTTTTTCATATGGTTGTTGGCCTCATATGTGTCTTCTTTTGAAAATGTCTGTTCATGTCCTTCACCCACTTTTGAATGGGTTTGTTTTTTTTTTCTTGTAAATCTGTTTTAGTTCTATGTAGATTCTGGGTATTAGCCCTTTGTCAGATGGGTAGATTGCGAAAATTTTTTCCCATTCTGTTGGTTGCCAGTTCACTCTAATGATTGGTTTTTTTGCTGTACAAAAGCTCTGGAGTTTAATTAGATCGCATTTGTCTATTCTGGCTTTTGTTGCCAATGCTTTTGGTGTTTTAGCCATGAAGTCCTTGCCTACTCCTATATCCTGAATGGTTTTGCCTAGGTTTTCTTCTAGGGTTTTTATGGTGCCAGGTCTTAGTTTAAGTCTTGAATCCATCTGGAGTTAATTTTAGTGTAAAGTGTGAGGAAGGGGTCCAGTTTCTGCTTTCTGCCCATGTCTATCCAGTTTTTCCAACACCATTGATTAAACAGGGAATCTTTTCCCCACTGCTTGTTTTTGTCAGGTTTGTCAAGGACCAGATGGTTGTAGATGTGTGGTGTTGCCTCCAAGGCCTCTGTTGTGTTCCATTGGTCTATATCTCTGATTTGGTACCAATATCATGCTGTTTTGATTACTGTAGCCTTGTAGTATAGTTTGATGCCTCCAGCTTTGTTCTTTTTGCTTAGGATTGTCTTGGCTATGCGAGCTCTCTTTCGGTTCCATATGAAGTTTAAGGTGGTTTTTTTCTAGTTCTATGAAGAGGGTCATTGGTAGCTTGATGGGGACAGTGTTGAATCTATGAATTACTCTGGGCAGTATGGCCATTTTCACGATATTGAGTCTTCCTAACCATGAGCATGGAATGCTTTTCCATCCTCTCTTATTTCCTTGAGCAGTGGTTTGTAGCTCTCCTTGAAGAGGTCCTTTACATCCTTTATTAATTGTATTCCTAGATATTTCATTCTTTTTGCAGCAATTGTGAATGGGAGTTTGCTCTTGATTTGGCTCTCTGTTAGTCTGGTATTTGGTTTATAGGAAAGCTTGTGATTTCTGCACATTGATAATGGAGTTCTTATTAGAAGAGACACAGAGACTCTCAGGGAGAAGAATGCCACGTGACTTGCAGGGAGAAGTCCTTGTAGAGAAGGAGGCAGAGATCAGAGCAGGATGGACACAAGCTGAGGGAGGCCAGGTCCTTCTGGGAGCCTTCAGGAGCAGGGAAAAAAGCATAGAAGGGCTCCCCAGGCCCTTCAGTGGCAGGGCAGCCCATTGTCCATACCTTGATTCTGGACTCCTGGTCTCTAGAACCAGGAGAGAATACGTATCTGTTCTCCGAGCCACCCAGCGTATGATGTTTTTGCTACAGCAGTGCTAGAAGACTAATGCACCTGCCAGTATCTAGAAGCAACACAGGTGACCCTACTCTTTGCTCCTGCAGACAGACCATCACCAAATACTTTCTTCAGCGTGATGTAGATGGCACCTTCTCTGCCTTCAGTCACAGACGCCCGTCTTTGACTCACTGCCAAGACCAAGCCATGTATTCGAGGATTATTTTTCCCATAGCATCTTTCTTCTGGTATCTATTTCTAGATTAATGAGTATGAGGGTAGATTTCACTGCAGTAATAAACAACCCCCAGTCTCAGTTACCTCAAGTAATGAATGTTCACTACACATCCTTGCTTGTGAATACGCAGGCTGTCTGGTGACGCAGCTCCAGCCGGGACCAGGGCAGACAGGGCAGCCCCATATCAAACCTGCTGGTACCACAGCGGGAGGCTGAGAACCACCCACTGCTTCTTACCATGCAACCCTTCTGCTCATGGGGCCACACTAAATTGAGCGGAGGAAGCCGTGTGACCCCCATGTGCTCAGCAAAAGAACTGGAAACCGTTAGTGAACATCACCAGTCTCCACACAAATTCATCATTTCATGGTTGCTGCTGCCATTATAAATGGTTTATTTGAAAGTGGTATTTTCTAGCTCTACTTCGCTGGGGAGCAAAAATGCCATTGGCTGCCCAAGACTGTGATTTTGATTTTGATGATGCAACCTTGCAAAGCTCTTTTAAAATGTAAAGATTTGTGCATTCTGCTAAGGTTTTCATGTAGACAACCATATTGTCTGCAGATTCCAACAGTATGTTTAAAAATTACTTTCCTTATTAGTCCATAATTGTGTTCTTTCTTTTCTTGACTGAATGCATCAGGTAGGACTTTAAGCAGCATATCGTGTGGAGTTGGTGACAGCTGGCATCCTTATTTCATCTCTGATTTTAAAGATAGCATTTCATAGTAGTTAAGCAAGAATGACAATTATTGAAGGCTTGCGGTGCAGACCTTCAATTCAGGTAAGGAAAGTCTTCTATTTTTAATTTAGTGACAGGGTTAGCATTACAGGATGTCTACACTTATCAAAGACTTTTCCTTCTCTATTGCAATAACTGTGCTTTAAAAAAAGTTTGTGCTGTGAATTACAGTCATATATTTTCTAAAGCAATAGATTCCCGAGTTAAACATGGCTTGGTGGAGACGGATGCTCACTTTACACGCCGCTGGCTTAGGTTTGCTAACGTTTAGACTCAGGGAGGGAGCTTGGCGAGGCACCGGATACACTTGCCTCATGCTCAGGGCTCCTGTGGGCTAAGACATCGTTAATTACAAGATGTAGCATCCATTTCCTGACAGACTTTCAGGGAGAAACCCTTGCTGCCCTACAGATACATAATGCTTAATAAGACGCATTCCGAGCATGGATGATTTAACCACTGAGGAAAAGTGGCACACACACATTCTTTGATTCAATGTACTTTGGGGAGTCACTTTCTAATCTATCTGTCTTCATTTGTCAAAGGAGGGGGCGGACACTCTCTAGGGCAACCCCTGGATTTAAAATTCCGATTTTATTATACCTTATCCTCAATACCCTAGGCCGGAAGAGTGGCCACACAGGCTCCTGGACTCAGTTCTAATTCATAAAACGACTTGCACATTTTGTCCTCTAATGGCGAAGTTACATCTCAGTGTTTTCATTATATTATTTCTGCGTAAATAACTGATAATGACCTTTATGACAGTAATTCCATTTGGACTAGAGAATTAATATTTTTCTGCTGTTAATTAATATTTTCATATGAAAAATTGCATATGACAGTTTTAATTAATCACCTCTAACTTCAAAAATATTGTTCTTAGGGTTGAAATTTGAGCATCTTAACTTGACTCCTCTGTGTAAACAATTCTAAAACAGAGTCATTGTGGCACAAACTATTTTTCTGTCTTTTGAAAAACACATATACACAGGATCTAAAAGAAGAAACAGTTTACTTTATCTGGTGTATGAAAGTGCATTGTGTCGGGTTTAGAATGTAATTGTTTTAACCTGTTTTAAATGAACCTGATATTTGACATTTCATTCGTCCTGTTGACAGCAACATTCAATGTCCTGATTTTTAGAGGCTTATAAAATGGGGATTAAAAAGCTTTCTAAATATCAAGGAGTACTTACCAAAACCAGAATGTAAATGAAGTCAGTGTACAGAAGAGCTGCCTTTAATTTTATCTTATATACACTTGGGTTCCCTTTTTAAAACATGGATCAAGTATTTGGGACATTATTTGGGCTGTGCTTGGAACTGAAAGGCTCAGAAAGTGCAAGGGCAGGCTCAGACGTCACACGCCATCCACACGCAGTGGCTGCCGTGAGCTCCCCCCACCCTCCAGTGTCCTCCTTCATCCTCGGAAGCCTTTCCTAACCAGAGATATTTACATTCCAAATTGCAACGCTCTGTTAAAGAGAAGACAGAGGCCATTCTTAGACATTACAAAGATTATCCAACCTGCTTCTAACACCAAGAGCTGTGAACCAGCCCAGAAACGGAGCAGGCAGCGGGAAGTGAGCACAGACAGGACAAGCTCTCCTCCCGGAACCGTCCACACCTCTGCAGGTGCACTCGGGCGCGCGGGAACAGCCCCTCCCTTGAGAGCACCCCGGGCTCCCAGGCCTTACCCACAAGGAGGTTTCCGTGTTCCTTGATTACCACCCCCCACCTCCAGCACACCCTTAACTTTCAGAAAATGGGTTTGTGACAATCCAGATGCATCTGATCTCACAGAAGAACCACTCACCAATGCGGTGCACACGGTATCTGCTCAGCATTGCTCTGCCCTGCCACACACGACAGTCAACACCAGACAAGATTAGAGAGGAGTCACAGAAAACCCGGAGGATAAATTCATTACACTTTCTGTGTACTTCCTTCTGTCGAAGGAGAGCTCTAAATGCTGTGACCGTTTCAGACGCATGACAGTATCTCTAGCTGTGTTGTTCCAGTTAGCAAAAGGGGTGAGGAAGAGCTGAACTACAGCTCCCAGGCGGCGTCTCTCCTTTTTCTTCCTTTTTTTGACATGCTTCACATCTATTTAAAAGAGCCCACTCCCCATGTTCCAAACAAAAACACTTATCCAATAATTATTATAGTGATCTCTGGCTCAAGTGACTTTTAAAGATGGCTCCAAAGGATAAAACTTCAGCATCAAAAAATGATAATGCAGAATGTCAGTGTTCTCGAAGACACAACTTTCTGCCCAGTACATTTCCATGGTTAAGAGAGGAAGGAAGGAAGGGTGGAAGGGTCTGTTTTCTAATTTCAATCCGTTGATGACCCTACCATGGTAGATGAAATAAAAATATGTTAACAGAAAAATGAAAAGCAAGCCCTAATCAGAAGAGATGTAGTATGACAAATGACTGAGAAGCTTTCTAAGCTTTCTCTCCATTTCTGCACTCATTGCATGGAGCCACCAACAGTTGGGGACCCAAGCCATCTGAAAGCCACACGTTGGGTGGCGTAGCCCAGAGCAGAGGGTCCTGGAGTGGGTGCAGGGTGCCCAGGGCATTCCCAGGCTCGGAAGAAGCCAAGGCGGGTCAATATCAAATCACCCTCCCTCCCTTCCGCCTGACACTGGCAAGTTTGCAACGCTGGCCTTTCAGCCATTGCTGTGATGAAAAGCAAAAGTGTTGTACGAAAATCCGGCAGAAATCAGGCTTTCACAGGAAGGGAAAGGGGCAGGGCCCGGCTTGATCCCAGGTTCCAAGAGGCCAGCACACCTCCCATTGGTAAGTGGCCGCAGTCATTTGAAAATAAAAATCAAAGGCAGACTTATTCTTTCAGTTTCACATATACTTACTGCTTGGATCTAATTACTTAAAGGCTAGTCCTTCTTTTCACCTGGAGCACTGTGGGAAAAGTTGGTGTGATGCTAACGTCACCCCAAAAGATTGGAACTGAGTCTTCTTGGTCTTTGAATCCTGAGGGCTTGGCTTATATCAAGTGCTTGGCGTGAAATCAACCGGTGAGTTAAAGAAGGAAAAGGTGTCAAGCCATCAACCGATTCCTCTTCCCTTTTTAAATTTAGAGAGGTTTAAGTAATGGCACCTTCCTGCAATCCACAGGTTGAAGTTTCTGTTGAAATTGTGAAGATGTCATAAATGATTCTCAGATAATCCTCCTTCATCTTCCACCTGATGTTTGTTTCTGAGACTTAACCTTCCAGACGGGAGAAATTCTCCTCTCCTGGGACACCTCCCGACGTCTTCAGGCACCATTTTGCTCAGAAAGGCAGTGGGCCTGGGTGGAGGGCTGGAGGGTGGGGTACAATGCCCTGGTGCTGGAATTCTATTTCTGTGGAGGAGGAGCAGGGCAGGCACCCACTGGGTAAGGAAATGGGCACTCAGAACAGGGCAGGAACCATGAATGTTTAAAAATAACGGCATTCAAACAGAAATGTTTGAATCTCATTTGGATTTCTTCTTTCTCTAAATCATTCATTACTCCTGGATGTTTTCACTAATGTTTTCCTCATTTGACATTTGGACCCACTAGACTTTTAAAGTCACAAATTGTCCCTAATAACAGCACAAATTATGTAGGCTGTTAACTATCAGGCATTTTTCAGCACTTCATCTTCTGTGTGCTACAGTGCAATCATTTTCATTAGCCATTCCTCATACCCAAGCAAGGTGGCAGCTTAGCATAATAATAAAGCAATTTCCTGCTCTGTGATGTTGACGGGGAAGGACAAGGAACTGGCACTTTGTGACTGAAGTCACGGAGCAGGAGAGTGCTCAGGTTGGGTCAGAACCCTGCCCCACGGGTGCCAGTGACTGCCCAACACACGCAGCCCTCCCACCGCGGTCCCCTGCTGGCCACCAAGCGGGCACAGGCTGGGCTTGCAGCACAGGGCCTGCCACGTTCCCTCATTCTGCCTGGAGAAGCACGGCTGGATGGGGCCGGAGATTTAGGTCTCTTCCAGACACTGAGGTGCATTCCCACTGACCTTCTCAAAGACTTTTAAGTGCTTCTCTGGAAATTGACCTAAGATCACTCAAGAGCAAAATTAAGAGTTAGAGAAGTTTGTTTTTGTTTCCAAAAAAGAAGAAGGAAAAGAATGAATGGAATAGGGTGGTAACTGGTAATTCAAAAGAGAAGAAGAAATCTATTAAAAACAAGCCACCACAGCCACGTCCACGGAGGCATCTGCTGAGCTGGTGCGACTCCCTGTGGTCACCTGGACGATGAGGTGACCCGTCTGCAAGCCCAGGAGTGGGGTGTGTCCTCACAGCAGTACTGTGGCCAGACCTGGGCCGAGCTGGGATTCATACCTCAACTGCCCCCAACGTGAGCAGTGCCGACCAGGCAGCCAGACCCGGCCTCCAGTCTCCCCAGGTCCTTAGACATAGCCCTCAAAGTGCCCTCTTCCACCGGCTTTACTAAGTCCCTGCAACCTGTGGCATCCCAGAGTCACGGCAGACAGAGTCAGGAGCCGCGCGGTGACTGCAGCGGCTGCTGGGCAGAACCGTTCCTGACTCTTACCTTCCGTGTTCAGTGAGCACAAGACACTCTGCGGCTGCAAGGTGGACAACTAAGCGCTAAGGAGGCGCTGGACCTGGGTCAGCCTCGAATTCTCCCTTTCAGCGACAAGTAAAGGAGGTGGCACCCTGGATAGGCCCAGCTCCTGCCCCCACCCTATCAGGAGGAATCTTTTCACTAAAGTCTGTTTTCAAACCATCCAAAAGTTCAGCCTTCTGCCAGGGCACCGACTGATCCAGGGGTATGATACTCACTTGCACCAGCCAGGACGGCCACCAGGACCCAGGACGGCCACCAGGACCCAGGACAGCCACCAGGACCCAGGCTGGCCATCACGACCCAGGATGGCCACCACGACCCAGGACGGCCACCATGACCCAGGACGGCCACCACGACCCAGGCTGGCCATCACGACCCAGGATGGCCACCACGACCCAGGACGGCCACCAGGACCCAGGACAGCCACTAGGACCCAGGGCTGCCACCACAACGCAGGCTGGCCACCACGACCCAGGATGGCCACCAGGACCCAGGACAGCCACCAGGACCCAGGGCTGCCACCACAATGCAGGACGGCCACCAGGACCCAGGACGGCCACCACGACCCAGGATGGCCACCACAACCCAGGATGGCCACCACAACCCAGGACGGCCACCACGACCAAGGACGGCCACCACGACCAAGGACGGCCACCGGGACCCAGGGCAGCCACCAGGACCCAGGATGGCCACCACGACCCAGGATGGCCACCATGACCCAAAGCCTTCGGGCACAGGCTACAAAGGGTCATTGCAGAGCGGACGGGCCCCAAACCCTGGGCAGGGCTGGAGACGGCTACACACACCCACACAGGCACCCGGCCCGGGCATTTCCCCAGAAGGCCGTTCTACCTGGAGAAGCAGAAGGTGGGGACAGAGCCTGCATTGCCCATTTGGGGAACAAAGGCCTGTGTGTGCACTGGTTCCAGGCAGCCACCCTGTGCCCACAGACCTCATGTGCCCTGGACCTGTGAGCTCTGGGTCATGCGGCCTCATGCTGGACACAGGATGAGGCTGAGGAGTGCTTTGTTCATGGTTTGGGAAGGAGGCAAGGCTTGGTTTTGACATTTTTCCTTCTCCAACTGCCACGTCTTATTTATTCCGTTTCGTGGAACAGGAATTCTACAAGACAGTGGAAAGAGGAAGGGAAAGGAGGTGAAACTCATCAGCTAAGTCCACACTGTAGACCCAAATGGAGATTAGATGGGAATCCGCTCAGAATGAACGTTTGGGGGTTCCATTTATCCATAGCCCCTTATTTCTGATGTCAGCTGTGCGTGCCGGAGGACAGGGCTGTGCACCTGAGCTGCTGGATACAGATGGCTGTGCCTGCGTGCAGCTGAACCTGAGAGCTCCACACCCAGCCAGCCCGTGGTCCCCACCCCCAACACTGCTAGGCTTGAGCAGGCGGCTCTCGCTTCCGTGCCCTTCAGCGCCTCCTCTCACATCTGCCTAGTGCATCCCTGGGCCACGCTCAGCTCCTCCCCACAGCCTCATCCTGCTCTGGAATCCCCGACATCCTCTGGTTCTGGGCCGGCCCGCCTCTCAGGCCTGCTCAGGCTCAGCACTGCCTGGCAACCCTCATCCCGTTCCAGGCGGCATCCTGGAGGGGTCTCGTCTCTTCTTTTGGTTTCCTTCATGGGAGTGATTATACTTTTCCTCTGATGGGTTTACGTTTATACAGAACAAGGTGGAGAGCTCCTATTTCTTTTGCATCCTCTGTGGGGCCAACCCACCATGGGGCCCCCAGTCGACTGAACTGAAAGACATCAAAACATCTGAACATCGACCTGTGGCCAACCTTGAAAACAGTATCTTCTTTTTATTTTCCTTTGTTTTATATTTTCATACTTGTTCAACATTCGACTTTAAAAAAAGTCTGTGAATTTCTTTTTTTTTTTTAACATTTTGCAATTCATTGTGAGAGTCAACCTCAAGGATGATGAGCGGCATTTCCCAGTACGTTTTTAGAAGAATGCTCACAGGTGCTTACACAGCATTATTCAAGTTCAGTTATTTAAATTCTATAACACTCCTAGAATCTTATGTAATTCACATGCATTTCCCGAGCTCCATGGCCCATTCACAGATCTTGGTGGTTCTGTGGACTCCAGGCGTGGCCACTGCTGTTGTGGGTGGCTCATGTGGCTGCGTTGGATGTTGCTGAGCATGACGATGGCACCATAAAGCTGATGGCAGGAGACCACAGAACAAGACGCGCCTGCCATGTGTGTCCAGGCCCAGACGCACCTGCCGTGTGAGTGTCCAGGCCCAGACGCGCCTGCCGTGTGAGTGTCCAGGCCCAGACGCGCCTGCCGTGTGTGTGTCCAGGCCCAGACGCGCCTGCCGTGTGTGTGTCCAGGCCCAGAAGTGCCTGCCGTGTGAGTGTCCAGGCCCATGCAGGCTCCCTCTTTGCTACTGTTGTTGGGACCCCATACATGTTCTGCCCCAGCCCTCCTTTGCCTGTCGACCCCAAGGTCTTTATGTATGGAGTGTCATCTAATTCTGAACAACCCCATGAGGGGGACATCATGACCACTGTGCAGATGCGAAAATGAGAGATTCCACGCTGTGTCAGCCAGGTTCTCCAGAGAAGCAGAGAAGCAGACCAGTAGGAGATTCGTCGGTTCCTTTGTTCTAAGAGATCGGCTCCTGTGATTATGCTGGGCATGGCAGGAGGCTGGAAACTCAGGCAGGAGCTGGTGCTCCCATCTTGGGGCAGAATTCCTTCCTCACTGGGGACCCCACTTCGCTCTTACAGCTTTCAGCTGACAGACAAGGCCCATCCACACCAGGGAGGGCCCTCTGCTTACCTAAAGTGAGACGGCTGTGGGCATAGGCCACGTCTACACAACATCGGTGTAGCTGCAGCCCACGTTAGTGAGATCACCGGGCCCTGCAGCCAGGCCAAACTGCTCACAGGGAAAGCTCTGCCTGGGCACGCCAGCACCAGGGGCACAGAGCCAGGTGAACAGGCTTGGCTCACCCTTGGGGCACACACTCCTTCCTGGGGGCAGGGAAGAAACTCACCTGTCCTGCTCCCCATCCCAGGATGAGGAAGCTGCTCCACATGCAGAGGGCACTGGCCCCACACATCAGCAGCCCCTCATGTGATGACCTTGGCATAGCAGCGAGGCTGGGTGGAGAGGACATGGGGCAGACACAGAGCTGCCTGAGCAGGAGCACAGAGGCCACAGCAGCACAGAGGCCACAACAGCATGGAGGCCACAACAGCATGGAGGCCACAGGAGCATGGAGGCCACAGGAGCACAGAGCAGGCGGTGGCCTCAGAGTCCCACAGCTTGGGTCAGTTAAGTCCTGCTGGGAAGGATGTTGGCTGGAACATCAAGGACCCAGAATGGGGTGTGTCTAGTGCCCTCCCTCAGCACACAAAATGGGCTGGAGGGAGAGGAATGGGGAGGCAGGGCCCACAGAAAACAGAAGCATGGCGGTGGGGAAAAAAGGTAAAGTTTTCCTTCAGCCTTAAAACACGGAGCTGTCAGAGTTAAGAAGGCAAAACACAAAGTTCTCTAGGTGCCCCGCGCCTTTCACTAGAACCTGGAAACACTTTCCAGCGCGTTTCCAGATCCCAGATACGGCATCAGCTACAGAGCACTCAGGAAGTGCTTCTTAGTGAGTTGGTGGGCGCTATTTTATTTTATTTTGAGATGGAGTCTCACTCTGTCGCCCAGGTTGGGGTACACTGGGACAATCTTAGCTCACTGCAACCTCTGCCTCCCAGATTCAAGTGA
Organism: Callithrix jacchus; assembly: GCF_049354715.1. NCBI lineage: Eukaryota > Metazoa > Chordata > Mammalia > Primates > Cebidae > Callithrix > Callithrix jacchus. The sequence continues at coordinate 27,787,053 of NC_133502.1, forward strand.
TTCTCCTGCCTCAGCCTCTCGAGTAGCTGGGACTACAGGCACCCACCAGCAAACCCAGCTACTTTTTGTGTTTTTAGTAAAGACGGGGTTTCTCCATGTTGGTCAGGCTGGTCTTGAACTCCTGACCTCAGTGGATCCGCCTGCCTCAGCCTCCCAAAGTGCTGAGATTACAGGCGTGAGCCACTGCGCCCAGCCTGTGGGTGTGATTAAAGATCACGTGTTCGGGGAAATTGGGAACTGCGATGAACGGGTGAGACGGGTGGTGCCGGCAGCAGCTCCAGACTCCCTTGTCCGGGGCTTGAAGGTTCTAGGTGCTGCTGGTAGAAAACTAGAGAATCGTCCAGACTGAAGCAGGTGGGGCAGAACCCGAGGCTGGGCCCTTCTCCGGAACCTCAGGAAGAGCAGGTTCTCACCAGCCTGGTCAATCTGCCCTGGGGCATTGCTGACTCTGCCGAGGTGAGCAGGCTCCTCGGGGTACCTGCCCGGGGCCGCCTCCTGTAGCTTGGAGACCACAGCCACCCTGTCCTCTCCCCCAAACCTCACATCTGCAACAGGCAGTGTGGGCGGCAGGATATCCCACATCTCCTCTCCCACCCCATTGACACCAAGGCCGGGGCACCGGAAGCCCCTGTGGGATCCTGCCCTTTCACGCTGTGGCTCTGACCCACAGTCTGGCCCCCATGCAGCCATTAGAATAAAAGCATATGAGCCGTCAACAAATCCAACATATTTTAAATATCAGAAGATAATATAAGGTGGAATGCTGGTTCCTGCTGTATTTGCAGAACACAAATCCCCAAAGAAGGCTGCAAAGCTACGAGCGGGTTCCACAGGAGAGGCACTGGAGCGGACAGTGTGTCCCTGTCTTAGCAGGTGCACCCTTCCCGGCGAGATCCTTCTGCTGCGTCCTCATGGCTGTGGTCCCAGCAGTGGCCACACGGGATCCTCTTTTCCCCTTCCACGGGGCTTGCCCTGGAGGAACCTGGCTCAGCAGAGACAGCCGGCAGGAGTGGCCTGGGACAGGGCAGAAGAGGGCAGGGAGGACAGAGCCTCCCAGTCTGAGCACGCATTCCCTGCCCCTCCTGGTGCCCACGAAGGCTCCAAGCACTGGCTTGCTGTCCCTGAGGGTTGCAGGTTTTTCCTTTCTGGCTCTGAGCCAGCTCCTGACCCTGGGCCAGCAGGGACTGTGGCCGAGATGGGATCCGCCCCCTCTGCATGGCTGGCTGGCACAGGCCTCGGCGTGGGGAGGAGGTGGACACTGAGGCGCACGGTCTCTGGCGTCACCTGCAGATTGAACTCACCTGTAGTTCCCAAACCACCTCTTCAGGTGCTGTGGGTATTTCTTCCTCTTTTGTTCTCCTTCGTATTTAGAAAGAGAACTGGGAAGTGAGTTTCTTCTGAACCCGGCGAGGTTTGGGATGCATGGCTGTGGTGCCGGGGCCGGCGGTGGCCCCAACACTGAGGACACGTGCAGAGCCACATGGGAGCGGGAGGAGCACTCGGGCTGCAGGTGACAGCAGCCCTACCTGGTGGCTAAGGCCGTTCCCATCCAGGGACCTGTCAGCACTGCTGTGTGGGTCCAGTGGCCAAGCGACAAGGGGATGCCCCCCCAGTCCCCTCTGATCCATGGAGCCTCCCCTCATGGTGTCCATGTGAGCCCACAGCACAGGCTCTTGTCTGGCTGCCCAGGACACCAGGAAAAGAGAGAGTATACCCCTGGATGCCGCAAAGACCTCCTGAGGCCCCATGACCGCGGCCGGGCCTATCAGAGAGGCCCAGGAAGGCCCTGCCTAGCCCTTTGCCTCCCACCTGGCTGCGGCGGCCTCTCCAGAACTCAGGGAAGAAGAGTGGAGGAAGGAGGCCCCAGGGACAGTCAGGACCACCAGAATGGAGCCTGGACCCAGCCAGCAGGCTGGACAGCCACCGGGTCCTCAGGGCACCAAGGCAGGCCTGCATCTGGACACCTGGAGGGTGTGAGCTGGGCCTTAGCCAGGGAGGCTACCCCTCTGCCTTCACAGAGGGCTGGTTGTTCCAGGGTTCTGAATTACTTGGCTGTAAATCTCCCCTCTCGAGAAAAAGGCTAGAATGGGCACCAGGGCTTTAGTGCAACCACAGTTATTGATTTTTCGAGGGCCCATGCAAATACAAGGCAAGAGCAGGCCCTCCAACGGGGGCGGCTACCGGCTCTCCCGCTGACCAGGGACAGGGCTCCGCCAGGAGCAGCAGTGGCCGAGCCCTCTCAAGCGCGCCCGTCATGCTTCAGTCTTTCCACAAACCCAGGTTGCTGGTGTGTGGTAAAAGGGGGAGCGAGGGGGAGCGAGGAGGAGCCAGGGGGAGTGAGGAGGAGTGCTTTCTCTTTTCTTTCTCCCTTCCCCTCCTTTTTTTTTTTTTTTTTTTTTGAAAAATGGAATTTTAAAACAGCCAGCAACTAAGGCAAACTCCCAGGATAACAGTCTCAACAATTTACATAATGCGAGCGTTGAAGAGGAGGACGTAAAGCAGGCCTTTTAAATCGTGTGACACAGTTTAAAACAGTGAACCCTGGCTGGCATTAAACCGCAGTCCTCTGAAGCACAATTATACGGCACTTAGGGCTGCTCAGCCAATCGGGTGCCTTGACTGGCTGGGTGTCCCTAACCGTGCCGCTACCTGCCAGTTGGACGGTTCCACCGGGCTGACTGTCACGGGCAGCGCATGATCGTTTTAGGAAATATTATTTTTTGTTGCTTTGGTCCATGTTCCCCAAATGTCAATCCTCGATAATGGGACCCTTTGTTCCTGCCTAATCGCGCTGATTACCGCAGAGGCTGCTGGTGGGGAGGGAGGCTGGCAGAATGGGGGGTCTGAACATCAGGCTGGCTGCAGCAGCCACAGCAGCGCCCAGGCGCATGGCAGTTTTGTGGGGACACGTCTGCAAGCCCCTGCGTGGATCCTACTTTCACCGTATTTGTTTCTTTATTGCAACATGGGGCTGATGGCGCACGTCTGTCAGGCCAGCCAGGGTGAAGGGATAATGGCTTCTAGCTGGAAATCTGTGAACAGCAAACACTCAAGCCAAATGTTATTGATGTGTTCACTCACCCATTCGGCGGGCACTTACTAAGCACCTATTTAGTGACAGCTCCGCCTCAAATGCCTGGCTCTCAGGTCTGGCTTTAGCACCTCCAGAGCTCATTGTTCTGTGCGGGAGACACACACATGCCACACACGTGTACTGAGGACCATCACGGGATGCTGCTGTGGGGGCTCCAGTTAAGCGATGCAAAACCGCGCTGAGGGGCCCAACTGTGGTTCCTGCACAACACACCTGGCCAGTGTCACCAGCCGTGGCACCAGACCTCAGCCTTGCTGCATCCAACCTTGTGTGATCTCAGGGTGCCGCATCCACCTCGCTGCAACTCAGTTACTGGACCCGTGAGCTGCTGGTACAGGAACGCCTGCCTTAGTGAGTGTGGGGGATAACTGAGATCGTGCGTGTGAAGTGCCTGGCTGGCAGCAGCGCCCAACCCACCTTCGGTGCCTGTGATGACATCAGCCTCGGGCCCTTTATTGGCAAAGTTGTATCAGCAACACCTGGGGGTGCATGCATCACCCACCTCCACATCAGGGCCTGCTGCTCCCAAACGTGAGTCAGTGCAAAATAGCAGAGTCGGAGGCCCCAGCCCTGCCCTGAGCATGCCCACAGCTCATGCTCACACAAGGACAGGCTCTGGTGAGTGAACGCGTGTCTGCTCAGAGGGAGCTTTCCTGGAACAGCACTTGTGAGTGGCGGGAGCATCAGATGAAGTCCTGTCATGGCCTGCAAAAAAGCGGAACCACGTCAAGTCCTTAATGCACAGAGCACCTCCAGCAGGTGTGGGAGGCTGGGGAGTCTGCGGGCAGCTCGTCAGGACTGGGTTTGGGCCAGGAGGACTGGCTGGGGAGCTGGACCTCAGAGGAGATGCAGCCTCAAAACGCTGCCCAGTGCACAGAGGAACCCGGCTTCTCGCCCTCCGTCTCTCCAGGCAGAAGGCAAGTCAGGAGGTCAGGCACCTGGGAACCAGCTCCAAGGTCAGCAACTCTGCAGGCCTGAGCAACGCAGAGCAGAGCAAGGCATGGGCCCAAGGGCATGGGGCCCTGGACAGGCACAGCTCACGGGACATTTTAAGCTGGAAATCTGCCTTGCAGATGACTTAATTCAGCTTCCTCACATTAAACCTGAGGACACTGGGCCTGAGCTGGTGATGTGACATCCCTGTAGTCAGACTTTTTCCCAGTTATGCCCATACATGTGTATGCAGCCCACACCCACACAGGTGCACACATATATGAACACTCATACCCACATGCACACGCTTGTCAGCTCAACACATGCACAAGAGCCCAGCTACACACGTGCACATAGACACACACAGATGCAGGCCTGTGATACACCATGCACGCACGTGCCCTGTGTGTACAGCCCTGGGCTGCATTCTGCTCCTTACTGTAGTGGGGGCAGCAGGGGACAGCTCTTAGTGTTTGTGACACACGCCAGCCGGTACACCCCTCTTATGGGTTTAGGTAATCACACATCAAGGCCTGGTGAAAACCACTTTCTTCACAAGTGAGACTAGAGATGGGCTGTGCCTTTTCCCTGTGGAACGGGGATCCCACATCCCCCTCGAGTAGGAAAGGCACTGCCTGCACCACCCACACCAGCTCCGGATCCTCCGGGGCACACACTGGGGTCTGGGATGCTGACTTCAGGGCTAGGCTGTGAGCACTAAACACGCTGTCCCCTGACAGCTTCATAATGTGAACGCCACCGCTGCCGCCCTGTGCATCTTACTGGAGACGCATGCAGCCTGCCTGACGTCACAAGCGGCTTCTCCCTGTGCCCTGACATGTGGTCTCAGGTGCCGTGTTTCTGCATGCTGATGTCTTTGTATTGCAAAAATACAGCGTAAACCCAAATTACAGACCTCCACACATGAAACTGCAGCAAGCACAGCTTTTCATCAGGTCTAATGGACATCCGGTGAACACTTCTAGAAAGGCTTCCATTCTTCCTACAGCTCCCAAGGAGCCACCAGGATGCTGGAGAAAGAGAGCAAGCGGTGCATCATGATCTGCAAACTGCAAAACACTGACAGCATTTGGAATTTCACACCCTGGCATCGTCAGTGCACTCGGCAGGCTGGAGGCCGGGCATAGGGGAGCGGGGGAGCACGTGCAGTGCAAGCCTCACCATGGCTCCTAACGCCAGTGAACATCAAGTGGGTAGCTGCTTTCTTTCTGCAACCATGCAGAGAAGTGAGTTAGCTACTCTCACCCAGAGGGTACTGAGACTAGCCAGGCATGAAGAAACCCAGGATATCGGGTCTGACTTGCTGTTAACTCAAGTGGAGCCTGGCAAGCCGGCACCCACCCTGGCTCTGATTCCAGAGGCACAGCAACTGACCGAGGCATCCACACTTTGCAGGGCCACCAGAGCCCCAGCCAGTGAGATGCAAGCAGAATTTAAGGGAAAACTCATTTTAAAAGTATTGAAAATAATTTTAAAATGAAATAGAAAGTGTTAGAATAAAGTTGAAGCTGTCGGTGTGCGTCACATGTGAGGCCTTGATTCAGAAAACGTTGGTTTGCGTGTGGACGCTTGGTCCTGGGTTCTGCCGAAAAACGCTTTTTTTATTGTGAGTTACAGTTTGAAAGGCAAAAATACTATAAGACAAGGTGTGAAGTGCCCACTTAGGTTTCCCACAGAAAATGGTGTTTACACAGTCGATTTCCCATTGGTGCAGTCGCTTTACTCCACAGTCCGAGCTGCAGCCTGGCTGTGTTCAAGACCCACCTCTGGAACTTTTGTCAACGATGCACCCTGGGTCTCCCCTGGCCCCCTCGTTGCTGACTTTGAGTCCACCTCCCTCCCGTCTCGAGTCCTGCAGCTTCCCCGCTGCTGACCCCGGGCTGTGGCTGCCCGGCGTGCTGCTCCCACCCAGATGTTGAGGACAGTGAGGTCAGTGCCAGCTGTCTTCCTTCCCGGCAAGCAGGGCCCCTCCCAGGGATCCCATGCTCCCTGCATGAAGATCCCGATATGTTTTTGCTCCTCAGACACTGGCGGTCCCTAGACCCTCTTAGAGGCACCCATCAGCATGCACAGCAGTGAAGGCAGGACTTCCCGCAGCGGGCATGCTCCAGCCATTGCCCACCCTGGCAGAAGCGCAGCTGTGGGGTAGAACCCTTTCCTGCGGAGGGTGACAGGCGTCGGTGGCCTGGTACCCTGGTACTCCACTTCTTTCCCAGTGCGAGTGGCCTCCATAAACCATGTTGTAGCTGCGCCTTAGATGCTCCTGGCATGTGAACGCAATCCTCACACCTGTGGTTTCAGCATCAGCAGAGCCAACCCAGGCCCTAGTTCCAGTGAGGCAGGAGCCTACAGGAAAGGAAACGCTGGCTGATGGGACTGTCCTTCCTTACAGCTCTGAACCAACAGCGACTCAAGATCTTTCTTCAGGTCCAATCCCCTTCTCTGAACAGGACGGGACAGGTCCTTCTGGCTCACAAGCCCATGTCAGGGTTCTGAATGTGATGGAGTCCCTTGGAGTTCTCTAGCTGTACAGTCTCTTTCTAAACATGCCAGCATAAAGGAAGTATTAGGAAGGCTCAAACTAAACTCACTCTGTAGCTACCAAAACCGGCCACAGGCTCATGAGACGCCCTCAGCTCAGACCATACATAACTGACCCCATGAGAGAGAGAGTGAAGGGCCAGACACCCTAGACTCAGGTGATACGTAACTGGTCGCATGAGCGAGAGCGAAGGTGTCGTGAGGACCAGCCTGGCTGAATCTGGCAGGACGACCGGGCACACAGTCCCACTCTGCAACCCTGGCACTGTGGGGCCCTGGCCGGGTGAGGCTGTACACCTACACTGACGCCGGTGAAAACACAGACTCAGTACATGCTCAGCTCCAGCCAGGGGACATCCCACTGCAGTCTAGCACAGCAAAAGAAGGCCAGAGAGCGACGTGCATCCTGATAATGTTTGTGTATTTGCTTTTATTGTTTTTAAAAGTAGTTGATGGGGGAGAAACACATACAATGAGTAAATGTTGTGAGAAGTCCCAGAGAGCATTTCCACAGCACCCAGTCCTGCAGGGAGACGCTGCCACACAGCACCCAGTCCTGCAGGGAGAAAGACGCTGCCACACAGCACCCAGTCCTGCAGGGAGAAAGACGCTGCCACACAGCACCCAGTCCTGCAGGGAGAAAGACGCTGCCACACAACACCCAGTCCTGCAGGGAAGACGCTTCCACGGTTCCGAGTGCCCTGGAGTTCCCTCCCACACCACAGACGCATGCACCCCCATCCCATCTCCACCGCACAGGGAGGCCAGCCCAGCCCAGGCACCAGCTCAGGCACTATGCAGGCATCCTCCTCCCATCGCCACCGCACAGGGAGTGCCGCCCAGCCCAGGTACCAGCTCAGGGACTGGGGCACGAAGAATCCATCAGGCCAGTTCCCTCCTGGGGTCTCCTGTGGCTATGCTCAGACTGTAGGGTCTAATGATAGACACTGAAAAAAAAATGGCTAAAACTTGGCAGAGAGTTGTAAGAGGGGGAAGGATAAAGTGCCGGCTTGACTACTTAAGATCAGGTGCCCTGAGAACACCGGGCTCAGGCTGAGAGCCTTCCAGCCAGGGCCAGCCTCAGAGAGGAGACATTGATGCTAAAGGAACCCACAGCGGGTGCTGCGGCTGCAGCTCGCAGGCTGAGGGGGGGTCGGAGCACCGCAGCAGCAGGCACGAAGAGTGGGGTCTCAACCCAAGAGGAATAGGAAGCATAGAACCGTTTTAAGCTGAGGAGTCATATGAGAAGATTCACATATTTAAGAGACGGTTCTGGCCAGGTGCGGTGGCTCACGCCTGTAATCCCAGCGCTTTGGGAGGCCAAGGTGTGTGAATCACCTAAGGTCAGGAGTTCAAGACTAGCCTGGCCTGTTGTGAACTGAACGCGCTCCTGGGAATCTCGTCCAGCGAGAGGGTCCCAAACCTGGAAGAGAGCGCGCGCCAGCAAAAAAGGAGATAGAAAAGGCGAGGTCTGGAGGGCTACATGCGCTATGCTCATGCAGCAATCTTATTTTTGCAATGTGTTTCATTATATACTTTTCTGAAGTTAAAGTTGTTTACACCAGATTAACGTACTTAAGTTACAGTAAGCAAGTTACACCCAGTAAGTAAGTTAAGTCCAGTAAGTAGGTTACGCCCAGTAAGTAGGTTACTTCCAGTAAGTAGGTTACGCCCAATAGATCAATGTAAGTAAGTTACAGTCAAGCCCAGGAAGCTATGGGAAGTAAGTTACAGTTACACCCAGTAAGTTACGGTAAGTAAGTTACCAAGTGTAAATACTTAAGTTAATATATTACAATGAAGGTAACAAGGGTCCAAAATGAACACAAGCAATAAACCATAAGAAGCCGAAAGTGGATACAATGCCTCCCAAGTCCTCGTATCCATAAAGTAATGTCTGTTAATTATTTAGAATAACATAGTCCCTCTCTCGGTTCCTGCTTTCCCTCAGCTTGACTCCCCCAACCGGGGATCTGTGTCCGGGCTCAAGCTCACCATATGGTGAGGCCCATTTCCTAGGGGCCTCACACAGGAGCAATCCCCACAGGTCTCCCTTACTGGCCAACATGGCAAAACCCTGTCTCTACTAAAAATTAAAAAAAAAAAAAATAGCCAGTTATGGTGTGGGCACCTGTAATCCCAGCTAGTCGGGAGGCTGAGGCAGGAGAATCGCTTGAACCTGGGAGGCAGAGGTTACAGTGAACCAAGGTGGTGAGGGGGAGTTCTGATGCAGCAGACAAGTGGCATACGCACAAGGTCAGAGGCAGGTCAGCCCTGGACTGACTGGGTGCCAAAGGCTCAGGCCAGGAGATGGGGAGAGGTGGGCTTTCTTGGGGTGCAGCTTGAATCTAGAGCTGGTTGGATGTGTTGGTGGGTGGGACGTGGTGGAGAAAGGAAGAGAGCTGCCACAGGTGACTTCCAAATTCAGGATGTGAACAGTTAGGTGACGATGGAGCCATGTGCAGCAGCGAGGACGGCTGGGGAAGAGGATTGCTTCAGGAACAGATGGACAGATGGGAAAGCAAAGGGTTCTGTTTCAGGCAAGTTAAGTGAGATGCTGACAAGACACCAAGCACAGAGATCCCGGGTGACAGCTCTGTGAGCCTGAGTTCCGGAAGAGGCCCAGCTGTGCAGAGCTATGGTGCTGACTGCAGGGCATGCGGCCTTGAACCGATGGTCCGTGACATTGAGGAGTGGGCGCCTCTTGTCCAGCGCGGTGTAGACTGCGGTCAGAGGTATAGACCACAGCCTCCTCTTATTCTGGCTCCAGGCTTATGACCAACCCACATGTGTGCTTCCACATGTTAGTAGATCAAAGAACTGAGTGCCACTCAAAGGTGTGGGTATTCAGCCATGAAGGAGAATGGCAGTTGTCCCACCACTCAGAGGTGGGAGGATGGATCAGCCCAGGTCAGGTTCCGAGGCTCAGACCATCCTTGAGCCCCATCACCCAACCCTGGAGCAGTCGCCCTAGATGAGCCCTGTGCCCGTAGAGGCCTCAGGTACCCACAGGTAAAGCCAAAACGCCCAGGGTGCCCGGAATTAGCAGGCTTGACTCACGCAAATGACCTGTTCCCACCAGGGGATCCACACACTCACCTGTCCCCGAGGGCCAGTCTGGAGTCCGCCTGCTCCGGGAAGGAACACTGGCTTTCATCTCCAGGTTCCCTGCGAGGGAAATGGGATGCTTCCCAGAGCAGACTATCTATGACGTGTGATCCTAGGGCTTCCTTCACTTCCGGGAAACTCAGAGCTCAAGTGACATTCCAGCTCCCACAGCCTGTGACCCTCTGCTCAGAAGCAAAGGAGAAAACGTGCATCTGCTGTAAGACTGAAATTGTTATGGAAACTCTCTCTTCAGTGCACACCTTGAAACAACCCAGTGGACGGTGATCTCAACAGCACAGGGTGCCCTCTGTGGAAAAAAACAGAGTTCAGACCATTTAGCCAGTAGCAAAATTATACTGAAAATCAAAAATTGTTTTACAATGTACTTAATAGAGTGTTCTGAGAGAATGCATGGGCCTCTGTGTTAAGGCCTTCTGGAAGATCTAATAGAAACTTTGTCACATAAATGAGCCATTTTCTTTCTCATAAATGTGTCAATACAGGGTAAGATACTTTTGCTTCCAAAGAACAAATACCGTAATTTCCCTGATCATCTCATGCTAAATATATTATTTCCCTAAACATAAGGAATAAAATAGAAGGAGTTAGCTAACTGATTAAGATAATTCAAATTACCATTGAAATCTGAGAATGTTCAGGAGGAACAGTTGGGGCTCGAGCACGTGAGAGATCAGAGAAATTCTGAAATAATTATCTATTTTTATAGCTAAAAATTAAGTTTATTTTCAAAAACTTCAACACAGAGGCCGGTGTTACTTGGTGTGTGGTGGTTTCATCGAAGGGCGCGTGTTCGGGGTGCTGCTCACTGGAGATTTCTGGGATCCAGCCTTGCCAGCCCACCCTGGGGGGGACCCTCAGGAGTCAGGGTACCCCACAGCCAAGTGCCGGCCATCTGAGCTACCTGTTGGGAAGGAAGATGAGCTTAATAGAGGGGGTATGCCCACACCAGGCCCTGGGGACAGCACCCCCACTGCTGCAGATGACCCGCAGGTTCCTAAGGGGCTCGAGTTGCAGCCTCACGCAAGCTCTGGGTAGACCCCACTGCGTCTCCCAAGCCTCTCGGCCCATCGGCTGCCTTGTCAAGTGTGCGATGTAGATTCAGATGAATTTTCAATATTTTCCTTGCAAGTAACATGAACAGTCCTGGCATTCCCATCCATGCTCTATGTAAACGGCCCATCCTCATCTCCCAAATGTCGCTGTGGCGGCCAAATCAAAGCTGGTTCTTCCTCACCAGGTCCCACCACGTGTGCGTCACCTGTTGGATTTTCAGGGAGAGGACTCAGAAAGGAGAGACCAGGAAAGACACATTGACACAGCTCCTGGGCCTGGGGTGGGTAAGAAACCAAACTCCACCACACCCCGCACCTCAAGCCCAAAGCCACCTACGCTTTGAGGCAGGCGTGGGGAGAAGGCCTGCCTGCTGCCCCTCTTGTCCCCACCTCACCGCAAGGACCCCAAGCCAGGCTCCAGAAAGAAATCTGGTTTTCAGTCAAAGTGGCTCCCAGAAAGTCAGGTGGGATGGCAGTGATGACAGCCACATCCTGACATTTCCTGGTTAAGTTGCTGATTTCCTGGGATAAAGAGAAAAAACCCATAAAACTGAACTGAAAGGAAAGAAATGTTATAAATTTAATAATTGCGTATAAAAGAAAGATATTCAGGCTGATATTTGATTTTCAACTGCAACACTAAATGAAACATAGCAGTAAAGCCACCTTTACAGAATGTTAAGGTAAAATGATTATGAATTATATGAATATTTAATGATTGTTCAACTGTAAGGGCAAATAAAGGGAGTCTTTGGATGCGGAAGGACTCAGAAGAAACAAGCTTTTCCAAAAGAATTACTCAAGGAGGCACTCCATACAAGTGCAAAATGAATTGGAATAAAGAACTTAACATAACATATTAAAAAAGTGATATAAAATAAACAGAAAAACTTATAATCAAGTCTAAATAGCTATTAATGATCCAGTTGTAAAGCTTAAATCGATGGTTAAGCCCATTGTTTTGAAAACCGTTCTTTTTTTCTTTTTTTTTTTTGTAACAGAGTCTTGCTCTGTCGCCAGGCTAGAGTACAATGGCACAATCTCAGCTCACCGCAACCTCTGAACCCCGGTTCAAGCGATTCTCCTGCCTCAGCCTCCCAAGTAGCTGGAATTACAGGCATGCGCCACCACACACAGCTATTTTTTGTATTTTTAGTAGAGAGGGGCTTTAACCGTATTGGCTAGGCTGACCTTGCACTCCTGATCTCGGGTGATCCGCCCATCTCATCCTCCCAAGCTGCTGGGATTACAGGCATGAGCCACTACGCCTGGCCCTCAAAAGTGTTCTCAGCAAACTGACACAAGAACAGAAAATCAAACACCGCATGTTCTCACTCATAGGCGGGTGTTGAACAGTGAGAACACAGGGACACAGGGAGGGGAGCACTACACACTGGGGTCAGTTGGGGGGAGTAGGGGAGGGACAGCGGGGGTTGGGGAGTTGGGGAGAGATAGCATGGGGAGAAATGCCAGATACAGGTGAAGGGGAGGAAGGCAGCAAATCATCACACTGCCACATGTGTACCTATGCAGCTGTCTTGCATGTTCTTCACATGTACCCCAAAACCTAAAATGCAATAAAAAAATAAAAATTAAAAATAAAATAAAAGAATTTGGAAAAAAAAGAAAAAGAAAAAAAGTGTTCTTTAATATAATTTGTGTGATTATTTTAGTTGATTCAGGCTAAAGGGTAAATTCAGTCCCTGCTACTCCACCTTAACCAGAAGTAGAATTCCACTCTGTCTTCTTATAAATTAAATTCTCTATATGTTCCTGGGGGGCAGAAATGCAATTAAAAAATATTGATACATATTACTCAACAGTGCATCATGTTATGCATTCTAAAATTTGTTAAAAGTATTTGTGGGTAAACGCTTTATATAATCTAGTCATCTAAATAACGACAGCGTTGTATGTTTTCTCTTTAATACTCAAACCTTTTACATTTACTTGTCTTTTGTGCTCATTTAATGTTGAACAGATGTAGTTAGTGGCGGTCTGTATTCTGGACTTGGATACATCTTACTATCGACATTGATACTCGCTGTGATTTTTTGGGTAACTTTGAGTTTTGTGGTTTTCTGTTGTTACGTAGAGATTTGTTGACTTGAAAAGTTTCCTTCCATTCTTTTCTGAAGAAGATTTTAATCAAGGATATGGACTGAATTTTATCAAATGCATTTCTTTCTTTAGAGCAGATCATACAGCTTCTCCTCGAATCTGTACAGGTGGCAAATGACACAAATAGATTTTCTAATGTTGCACCAGCTTCAAATCAGCCCACCTGGGATGGGCTCTCCAGCGTATTTGATGGACTGCTGGGTTCCGTTTGCTGAGCTTTGCTTAGGATCCATGCACCCACGCACATGAGTGCAGCAGCCTGTGCTTTTCACAGGGCTTCCACGCTCTCACAGGCACCACAGTGTTTGTTGAATGTATGGACATTTTGGACGTGTGGATCACAACCAGATTCGTGGTTTTCCTTTTCCTCAACACAGGATCATCCTGGCATCTTTTGCTTTCCAGTCACAGCAAGGACATTTTCACTCAGAAGTGGGACAGATGAAGAAAGAATGAGCAGAAGGGAGCGCGGTTATGATGGAGGCAGGTGGTAAGGAAGAAGGCAAGGCAGGTGCTCCTGGAGGGAAGAGAAGGTGCTCCACGCAGCTCACCCCTCTGCATGGGTGAAGGTGAAAAGGATGGGTGCCCAGGACATGCAGGTGGAACAAGCAGGAGAAGGCAGTGTTCGGTTCAGCCAGCCTACCTCATTTGCAATGATTCTAGTGAGGTTCAAATCCCTTTCAAGAGTTTTCCATAAAGAACCCAAACTCCATGTCATAAAAATCATGCATATTTTCCATTGTGGTTCACTTGAGCATAATAACACACCAACAACTATAAATGCTACCCTGTGAGGCTCTGATTTCAGCCCCCAGCCTCATACTCACCTCACCAGGCGTCTGGGGAATTGTCTCTTCTCTGGTCTGTCCAGATTCCTTATCTTGCTCCATGCAGATACTCTTGATCCTCTGGTGCTCCACGCTAATCTTGTCTTAAGCTGGTCTGTACAGGGATATTGCTTCCCCATGTCAGGGACCTTGTTGCTATCTGCATGAAATTCTTGGCCTCTCCATCTGCAATTACACAAAGTTCACATTAAGTGCCATGTCTCTATCAATTACTAAAGAGGCTTTGCTCTCCTCTAATAAACTCTGCAGCATACAAAGTGCTTCTTGCTGCATGTGTGCGGTTCCGGAGCTTTCTCTTTCTCTTTGAGTCCTCTCAATTTCTGGCCAGAGGTCTACAGGTGATGACAATAATAATCACAATAATCATGGCGACACTAATCAAAGAAGTTAGCATTCATCTAATGTCATCATGTGCTGAACACTGCGCTGGGAACCTTATGAACATCATCTCTGATTTTCACAACCTAATGAGACGTAATCTTACAGATTAGGAAAGGAAGCTCCCAGCACTGGCTGCACCAGTAGGGACCCGGGCGAAAGGCTCACCCCCAGGGCTCTCCCACACACTCCTACCCATCCTCTGCCTCTGCAGCAGTGCAGGGCCCTGGGTTCTGGGCCATTTCACACCGCTGTCTCTCTGAGGTGAAGGAAAGGAGGTGGGAGAGAATTGCTTCAGAAAAAGGCAGCCGCCACCCACCACAGGGACTCAAGGCACCACAGGGAAGCAAAGGCTCCAGGGCGCCGCTCCCAGCACTGAGCCCTCACTGCAGGTGCACAGGGTGGGCTGGGCTTACCAAGGAGCCACGGGAAGCACAAGCTGGTGGTGTCCACATCATCTGAGCACTCGAGCAGCTCTTACTTCCTCTCCCTCATGTCTGCACTCCTAAGCCCACTTGAAAATAGTGTTGGCAGGTGGCATGGTGGAGCCAGATGCAGGCTCTTGAAAGCAGATCCTAGACAGAGGTGGGCGCAGGTGGTGTAGTGGGGAATACTGTCAGGAGTGACACCTGGAAGGACTCAGGGACACAGGATTGAAAGAAGGGAGGGGGAGCCCGAGTGCAAAGGAAAGAGGCTGTGGCAATTCCATGTGGAGTTCCATGCCAGACAACCCTGTAGGAACATCCTGAATTGAGGGTGGAGCCTGTGTGTCCTCAGAGCTGCTCCAGGGAGGAGCCACTGGAGTGAGCTCGCAGCTGAGACCTCTCCCAGAGTTGCCTCTGGTTGACAGGAGCTGCTTCACTCCTCTGGGAGTGGTCTCAGCTGCCAACTCTCAGCAGGCAGCACCCCAGACTCTCCCGCATGGGGCCAACAGTTGCAAGCACTGAATTAGTGTTTTCAAGTGGAATTTGTATTTGTTATCCAGTGTTCAGAACAAATTAACTCAAAACTCAGTGACTTAAACAAGAAACACCCATTACCTCACCTAGCTTCTGTGGGCCGAGAGTCCAGAGAGGCCTAGATGGGTAGTCCCAGTTTGGTGTCTCTCAGTCAGAATGTCAGCAGTCTGCATCATCCGAAGGCTTGACTGTGGCAGGAGGACTCGTGGCCCCTGGTCCCTTCCACCTCCAGTGCTTGCCGTGCCAACCTCTCTGCAGGCTGCCTGGCCATCCTCGTGACAAGGTGAAAGTCTTGGTACCTTTTAGGGCCTGGATTTGGAAGTGACACACCATTACTTTTGCAGTACCCTATTGCTATAAGTAAAATTTCAATGCCACAAAAGAAACAGCACTCGAAGATATGTCCCCTCAGCAAAGCAGTTTACTTCTCTAGAAGGGTGTGGGGTGTGTGGGTGGAGCAATGATGGCCGCCGCACGCTTGGACAAGGGGAAGGGGTACTTATGCCTGACAGTGGGGGGTGTCGTCCCTGCTGCTGTGTTGTCCCCTATTGGCTAGTGTTAGCCCGCACAAGCTACAGTAATCCTGATTGGCTATTTTAAAAAGAGCAGGGGTCCTAGCTGGAGTGGCAGGGTGGGTGTTTTGGTGGGAAGGACGGTTCCAGGCAGGTCAGACCAGGTAGCCAGGGGTGATGATGTGATCAGGATGAGTCAGGATGGAGCCAGCAGGGAGGGAGAGCCAATTGGAACTCCTGATGAACCAGTGGAGGCTGTTTACTGGAATTTCCAGAAGGCAGTTAAACTTTAAAATAGAGATTTAAAGAATAAGAGAGCTGAACACACTGACATACTGATTCCTTGAAGAGAAACTTGGGGTTCACTGTAACACTGTCAGTCCTGAGGAGGACTGTCAGGGAGGATTGCTGGGCCATCCTGGAAACCATCACAGTCTGGCCTCAGGTCCTGGTGATTCACATTCTTCCCACTCATGTTTGGTTTTTGTATGAAGTTAATACTCATTGAGCAGTGTTTTCTTCTATTTTCTGGAAGAGATTTTACAGAATTGGTATTCTTTCTTTCTTAAATGCTGGTGGCATTCACTAGTAAAATACTCAAGGCCTTAATTTTGCCAATTAGGAAGGTTATCATTAAAAATTCAACTTCTTAGGCCAGGCGTGGTGGCTCAAGCCTGTAATCCCAGCACTTTGGGAGGCCTAGGCGGGTGGATCACAAGGTCAACAGATCGAGACCATCCTAGTCAACATGGTGAAACCCCGTCTCTACTAAAAATACAAAAAATTAGCTGGGCATGGTGGCGTGTGCCTGTAATCCCAGCTACTCGGGAGGCTGAGGCAGGAGAATTGCCTGAACCCAGGAGGTGGAGGTTGCAGTGAGCCAAGATCACGCCATTGCACTTCAGCCTGGGTAACGAAAGTGAAACTCTGTCTCAAAAAAATAAAATATTCAACTTCTTTAGTAGACATGGGACTGTGTATGTTACCTATTTTTCTTGAGTGGGTGTTAGTAATTTACGATTATCATGAAATTAGTCCATTTTATCTCAACGATAGTCATTTGTAGTATTCCTTTCTTACCCTTCTCATGTCTGTAGGATCTGCAGTGATGTCCACTCTTTCATTTCTAACATTGAAAATTTGTCTTCTTTTTCTTATGGGTATTCTAACTAGAGTTTTATCAGTTTTGTTATTTTCCTAGAGAACTGGCCTTTGGGGTCATTGCTTTTCCTCTACTGCTTTTCTGTTCTTCATCTGACTGCTCTAGTCTCCTACTTTTATTATTATATTTATTTGACTTACTTTAGGTTTAATTCATTCTCCCTTGTCTAGTTTTTTAGGTGAAAATCTGATTAGTTATATTCTAATAAAACCTTCCATGCTCTGGATTTCTAACACAGTGTCTCAGGCCACAGATTTTCCTCTAAGTTCTGTTTTAGCTGCATCCCACAAAGCTTGATGAATTTTTATTTTCATTCAGTTCACAATATTTTCCCTAATTCCACTTGAGAATTATTATTTGATCAATAGTCATTTTAGAAGTGTGCTGTTTAATTTTCAAGTATTTGCGGATCATTCCACTAATATTCCATTATGGAGTTCTATTTTATTTGTTATGTGCAAAGAGCATGCTGTGAATAATGTCTTTGTAAAGTTTAAGCTTTATTGTATGCTCTAGAACATGATCTATCTTTCAGAACGTTCCATGTGCACTTGAAAAAAAATGTGTATCCTGCTCTTTTTGAGTGGAAAGTTCTACATGTGCCATTAGCTCAAGTTTTTTGTGTTGTTTGCCCTTTTCTATATCCTTCATTTTATGAAGCCAGCATCATTCTGAGACCAAAACCAGGAAGAGACATAATAGAAAAAGAAGATTTCAGGCCAGTATCCCTGATGAACATCAATATGAAAATCCTCAATAAAATACTGGCAAAGCAGATCCACCAGCACATCAAAAAACTTATTCACCATCATCAAGTTGGCTTCATCCCTGGGATGCAAGGCTGGTTCAACATACACAAATCAATAAATGTGATCCACCACATAAACAGAACCAAAGACAAAAATGATATGATTATCTCAACAGATGCAGAGAAGGCCTTTGATAAAATTCAACAGTACTTTATGCTAAAAACTCTCAATAAACTAGGTATTGATGGAACATATCTCAAAATAATAAGAGCTATTTATGACAAACCCACAGCCAGTATCATATTCAATAGGAAAAAGCTTTCAGAAAGCTTTTTCCCTTTGAAAACAAGTACAAGACAAGGATGCCCTCTCTCACCACTCCTATTCAACATAGTATTGGAAGTTCTGGCCAGGGCAATCAGGCAAGAGAAAGAAATAAAACATAGCCAAATAAGAAGAGAGGAAGTCAAAATGTCTCTGTTTGCAAACAACATGATTTTATATTTAGAAAACCCCATCATCTTAGCCCCAAACTCAAACTGATGAGCAACTTCAGCAAAGTTTCAGGATACAAAGTATTCCAGTGATTTTTTTTAAATTTCAGATACTGTATTTTTCATTTCTAACATTTCCATTTGGCTGTATTTTATAGTTTCTATTTCTCTGATGAGGTAGAATATTACTGGAATATTATTCTTTCTGTCATACCAAGAATGTTTGCCTTTACCTCATGAAACATGATTAAAGTAGGTTCTTTCAATTCTTTCCCTGATAATCTCAACGCCTTCATCATTCTGGTGTGAAAACTCTCGATGCTACATTTCCTTCAGAATTCCTAACATGTTCCTGGTTCTTTTCATGTTGTATAATTTTTCATTGTATCCTGAATGTTATGAATATTATGCTCTGAGAATCTGGGTCCTGGTAAAATTTTCTGGAGAATGCCATTGTGGTGGTGTTTTGTTTGCTTTGTTTTGTTTTGTTTTTTTGTTTTAGCAGGCAGCCAGCCAATCTGCGTTCAGACCCCACGTTTTTATCCCTCTCTATAGAGAGCGGTTCCAATAGCCATTCAGTTTTCAGTCTTTGCTAGTTTGGTCCATTTCATGCATGCCCCTTTAAGAGGCTGGTCTAGGACTCAGGCATTGGCTTGTATCAAGTTCAGTTCTCTAGTGCTTTGCTTTGTGACTCAGGTATTGGCTTGTATCAAGTTCAGTTCTCTAGTGCTTTGCTTTGTGGCTCAGGCATTGGCTTGTATCAAGTTCAGTTCTAGTGCTTTGCCTTGCGGCTCAGGCATTGGCTTGTATCAAGTTCA
Source organism: Callithrix jacchus (assembly GCF_049354715.1). Classification (NCBI taxonomy): domain Eukaryota; kingdom Metazoa; phylum Chordata; class Mammalia; order Primates; family Cebidae; genus Callithrix; species Callithrix jacchus. Next base: position 27,805,864 of record NC_133502.1, read on the forward strand.
GTTCTAGTTCTTTGCTTTGTGACTCAGGCATTGGCTTGTATCAAGTTCAGTTCTCTAGTGCTTTGCTTTGTGACTCAGGCTTTGGCTTGTATCAAGTTCAGTTCTCTAGTGCTTTGCTTTGTGACTCAGGCATTGGCTTGTATCAAGTTCAGTTCTCTAGTGCTTTGCTTTGTGACTCAGGCATTGGCTTGTATCAAGTTCAGTTCTCTAGTGCTTTGCTTTGCGACTCAGGCATTGGCTTGTATCAAGTTCAGTTCTCTAGTGCTTTGCTTTGCGACTCAGGCATTGGCTTGTATCAAGTTCAGTTCTCTAGTGCTTTGCTTTGCGACTCAGGCATTGGCTTGTATCAAGTTCAGTTCTCTAGTGCTTTGCTTTGCGACTCAGGCATTGGCTTGTATCAAGTTCAGTTCTCTAGTGCTTTGCTTTGTGACTCAGGCATTGGCTTGTATCAAGTTCAGTTCTCTAGTGCTTTGCTTTGCGACTCAGGCATTGGCTTGTATCAAGTTCAGTTCTCTAGTGCTTTGCTTTGCGACTCAGGCATTGGCTTGTATCAAGTTCAGTTCTCTAGTGCTTTGCTTTGCGACTCAGGCATTGGCTTGTATCAAGTTCAGTTCTCTAGTGCTTTGCTTTGCGACTCAGGCATTGGCTTGTATCAAGTTCAGTTCTCTAGTGCTTTGCTTTGCGACTCAGGCATTGGCTTGTATCAAGTTCAGTTCTCTAGTGCTTTGCTTTGCGACTCAGGCATTGGCTTGTATCAAGTTCAGTTCTCTAGTGCTTTGCTTTGCGACTCAGGCATTGGCTTGTATCAAGTTCAGTTCTCTAGTGCTTTGCTTTGTGACTCAGGCATTGGCTTGTATCAAGTTCAGTTCTCTAGTGCTTTGCTTTGTGACTCAGGCATTGGCTTGTATCAAGTTCAGTTCTCTAGTGCTTTGCTTTGCGACTCAGGCATTGGCTTGTATCAAGTTCAGTTCTCTAGTGCTTTGCTTTGTGACTCAGGCTTTGGCTTGTATCAAGTTCAGTTCTCTAGTGCTTTGCTTTGTGACTCAGGCATTGGCTTGTATCAAGTTCAGTTCTCTAGTGCTTTGCTTTGCGACTCAGGCATTGGCTTGTATCAAGTTCAGCTCTAGTGCTTTGCTTTGCGACTCAGGCATTGGCTTGTATCAAGTTCAGCTCTAGTGCTTTGCTTTGCGACTCAGGCATTGGCTTGTATCAAGTTCAGCTCTAGTGCTTTGCTTTGCGACTCAGGCATTGGCTTGTATCAAGTTCAGCTCTAGTGCTTTGCTTTGTGACTCAGGCATTGGCTTGTATCAAGTTCAGTTCTCTAGTGCTTTGCTTTGCGACTCAGGCATTGGCTTGTATCAAGTTCAGTTCTCTAGTGCTTTGCTTTGTGACTCAGGCTTTGGCTTGTATCAAGTTCAGTTCTCTAGTGCTTTGCTTTGCGACTCAGGCATTGGCTTGTATCAAGTTCAGTTCTCTAGTGCTTTGCTTTGCGACTCAGGCATTGGCTTGTATCAAGTTCAGCTCTAGTGCTTTGCTTTGCGACTCAGGCATTGGCTTGTATCAAGTTCAGCTCTAGTGCTTTGCTTTGCGACTCAGGCATTGGCTTGTATCAAGTTCAGCTCTAGTGCTTTGCTTTGTGACTCAGGCATTGGCTTGTATCAAGTTCAGTTCTCTAGTGCTTTGCTTTGCGACTCAGGCATTGGCTTGTATCAAGTTCAGCTCTAGTGCTTTGCTTTGCGACTCAGGCATTGGCTTGTATCAAGTTCAGCTCTAGTGCTTTGCTTTGCGACTCAGGCATTGGCTTGTATCAAGTTCAGTTCTCTAGTGCTTTGCTTTGCGACTCAGGCATTGGCTTGTATCAAGTTCAGCTCTAGTGCTTTGCTTTGCGACTCAGGCATTGGCTTGTATCAAGTTCAGTTCTCTAGTGCTTTGCTTTGCGACTCAGGCATTGGCTTGTATCAAGTTCAGCTCTAGTGCTTTGCTTTGCGACTCAGGCATTGGCTTGTATCAAGTTCAGCTCTAGTGCTTTGCTTTGCGACTCAGGCATTGGCTTGTATCAAGTTCAGTTCTCTAGTGCTTTGCTTTGCGACTCAGGCATTGGCTTGTATCAAGTTCAGCTCTAGTGCTTTGCTTTGCGACTCAGGCATTGGCTTGTATCAAGTTCAGCTCTAGTGCTTTGCTTTGCCGCTTTGAGACTGTTGCATGTAGCACAGTTCAGTTTGAGTCCAGGAATTGTGTTGCTTCATATGAAAGCTTAGGGAAGTCCTTTTCTTCAACTCTTTGCTTTCAAGATTTCCCCTCATTCTTTGGCTGCCAGGTGCTCTCTTTCTCAGTCATTTAGCTTAAGAATTAGGATTTTTCTCAGAGTTTTGTTTATCCATGCCACTTCATAGTTCCACTCAACTGGGGCAACCTCAGGGAGAAATGGTGAGGAAAATACCTCATATTCTTTGGACCTCAGGGTCCCCTTTTCTTAACTCCTCTGTTGAGAAAAACAGGCTTTGTTTGGGTTTCCAGCCTGCTGGTCTTTGGCCTGGAGCGGCAGTGGCCTCCACTCACCAACTCACCCTGCAGACCACAGAACTGGTCAGCCCCATAATTGCAGGAGCCAACGCCTTACAACAAAATCTCTGTCTCTTGTCTTTCTCTCTCTCTCTCTCTCTCTCTCTCTCTCTCTCAATAGATGTACAAAAGAAGGAAGGAGAAAAGAAAGAATGATAGATGGAGAGATAAATAGATGAAAAAAGGAGAAAAAGGAGAAAGAAAGAAAAAGGGAAGGAAAGAAAGAAAAAAAGAACTGGCATCCTGCTGTTTCTGTTTCTCTGGAGAACTCCGATGAACACAGATTGTGATCCCTCATTAGAATCTAAGTACCAGGAGAACAGAAACCTTGTCTTTTATGATCATAATCCTATAAGCAACAAAAATTAACACCTGTGTCATTAGCTTAGAGGAATCCAAGGTAGAAATGGCCAGGTTAAAACAGGTTGTTTTCCCAGATGAAGCCTCCAGGTAATCATGGACCACTCTGTCAGGATGCAACCAGGTAAGCATGGACCATTCTTTCAGGATGCAGCCAGGTAAACGTGGACCATTCTTTCAGGATGCAGCCAGGTAAGCATGGACCATTTCTTGAGGATGGAGCCTTGAAAGCATGGACCATTCCTTCAGGATGCAGCCAGGTAAACAAGAACCATTTCTTCAGGAAGAATTCAGGTAAGCATGGACCATTCCTTCATGATGGCACCAGATAAGCATAGACCATTTCTCCAGAACACAGCCAGGTAAGCATGGACCATTTCTTGAGGATGGAGCCTGGAAAGCATGGACCATTCCTTCCGGATGCAGCCAGGTAAACAAGAAACATTTCTTCAGGAAGAATTCAGGTAAGCATGGACCATTCCTTCATGATGGCACTAGATAAGCATTTTCTTCAGATAGACCATTTCTTCAGAACACAGCCAGGTAAGCTTGGACCATTTCTTAGGTTGGAAAGAGATAAGCATGAACCATTCCTTCTGAATGCAGCCAGGTCAGAGGGACCATTCCTTCAAGACAGAGACATCAAACACACAGATCACCCCATGGCACCCTTAGTCCAGTTGACTGGATTTGGTAACATGATGGCAAAACGAAAAACTTATGAACTAGTAGAAACATATTTTTAGCTCATGAGTCCTCTTCAGGTCAAGCTCAGAAGCTGGTGCCATTGGTCAGCCTCCTCCCTTCCGGTCTGGAGATCGTCTCCCGCATCCCCTTCCGCCAGGTCGTGCGCTGTGCAGCCCGAGACCCGCGTCCCCTGTGAGATGAACTTGGCAGGAACGGCTGCTCTGAGGCAGACACCACAGCAACACCAGTGCCTGGAGAACTTCAGACCCGAGGGCACCTGAAGACCTGGCTCCCAGCGGCTCCCTTCTCCTGGAACCCGCTATGACGTGGGTGGCCTCGAAGGAGGTCCACAAGCAACGAACCGAGTGCTCCGGAAAAGAGGGAACGCAGGGCACTGGATGCTCCAGGGAACAGGGAGCGCAGGGCACCGGGTGCCCCGGGGAAGAGGGAGCGCAGGGCACCGGATGCTCTGGGGGAGAGGGAACGCGGCACACCGAGTGCTCCGGGGAAGAGGGAGTGCAGGGCACCGATGTGCCGGGGAAGAGGGAACGCGGCACACCGAGTGCTCCTGCTCCGGGGAAGAGCAAACGCACACCCGGGTCAGTTTCGAGGCGGAGGTGAGCGAGCCAGGACCGGAAAGCTGAAGGTAAGGCAAGCGCAAGATAACGACAGTGCAGTTTCCGAAGGAGCATGGAAGACACGCCTCAAGACAAATATTTTTGAATTTCTAATGGAAAAATGGCATTTCTTTTATTTATTTTTATGTATTTTTGAGTGTTAACAAATAGTTCTAGTGATAATTAGCATCTTTGTATATTTATTGAAAACCAGCACTAAATCTGTATATTTACAGAAAAATGCCTTAGACATAGATAATAGCACAATTCCATGTTTGTGAATTGACAGCTTCCTCTAAACATAGAGTAGAAATTCAGCAATTATCACTACAGCTGTTTGTTAAAATTTGACAATAGATAAATAATGACTAGAAATCAATCTTTTCATTAAAATTCAAGAAACAAAAAGTATCTAAAGGAATTTCATTATTCCTTTGAAAAGTCCAGGCCGGTCTTAAGGAGGCCCCTTCACATACATTCTGCTGTGTGCATATGTGGGCCCAGCGTGGTCTTTTTCCCCCAGAAATGTGTAGCAACATTAAACTGAGGATCTGAGGTCATATTGGAGAGGGTAGAGCCGATGTGGGCCCTCCAGCCTCAACTCACCTTCCTACCTGCTTTCATTCAATTGAAGGCTCAGGCAGCACACACACATGCACATGTACACACATGCATGCATACACACTCATGCACACACATTCACATGCACACACAAGCACACATTTACACTCGTACATGTGCAAGCACATATGCACAATGCATGCAAACACTTGCACACTCTCCCACTCACATGCACACACACATTTGCATACATGCACACTCACACACAATTGGTGCTCGCATCAAAGTCCTCACATGGCTATGCTTCCTACCCGTTGGTGGACCAGCAAATGTGTTTTTGTCCCAGATAACTAGAGCCCCTCCAAAAAAAATAAAAAAGAAATACCACTGGTTTAGGTTTTAGATCTTAATTCGTTGAAAACACTGAGCTTGGCCAGGCATGCTGGTGGGCTTCTGTAGTCCCAGCTGCTCGAGAGGCTGAGGCACAAGAATCACTTGAACGTGGCAGAGCAATGAGCTGAGATTGCGCCACTGCACTCCAGCCTGGGAGACAGAGCAAGACGCTGTAGAAAAGAAGGAAAGGGAGCGAAGGAGAAGGGAGGGGAGTTAGATACAATCTGTGCCTGAGAATTAATTTAGTTTTCTTACAAATGAAAAGGCAGGATTCACAATCAAGACACGGTGCTGACAGACTTGCACACACGAGCACGTGGAACACGGGGTGTGCTTGGCTGTAGGAAAAGAATCCAGTTTTCAGTAGGTGAATGCTCAGGACACACAATGTTTCTGGGAAGAATGATGTTTGCAGCCTCCATTCCCCCCTTCCATTGCCCAGGATGAACAGTCCCCACAGGTGCCTGACCCTTTCATCACCCAAGCCAATGGCGCATGCAGAGAGAGCTGTGGCTCAGCCCCCAAGCAAGGCCGGCAATGGCCAGGAAGGAGCTTATTCACTGGGATTCTCTGCAGGGTTTCCTGACTTTCAGCTTGCAGGGATGTGGGCATAGAAAACAAGAGGCTGACTTCTCAGTCAGTCTTCACTTAAGGATGCAGAGCCAGTGGAATCCTTTTCCTTCACGACTTTGGGCATTTTTTCTTCATTTTCAGAAAATCCGCACCATCTTTATACATGTATGCATGAGTGTCCTTCCACCCTTTAACTGTGGGGTTCAGAATAATGCAATTACTAATGCTGGAAAAACAGGATAATTACCATCATAAAAGCCCACATAGCTCACAGATCTTCTAATCTGAACTTTCCTTAAAAGATAAATGTAGTAGTTTCCATTTTGGAGCTGGAGACCTTTCCTTCCTTTCTCATTTCCCCTTCCGCCCTTCTCAGATATACTTGTCTTTATCTTGAATGAGCAACGGGTGATGGGGGCGTGCTGTGTCACACAAGGAGAAACACAGTTATTTAGAAACTGTGCGCTCAGAGCGTCAGAAGTGTCTAAATGCACAATGAGTCCCCTGCAGAAACTGGGAGGCAGAGCAGTGAGCTGAGATTGCACCACTCAGCTCATCCCATCGCAGGGACGCTCCGTCCACTGATGGCACCACCACGCCGCCGGAGCTTTGGGACCACCTGCCTCCTTGGGCACCAGTCACTGAAGCAGACACCACTGTCCATAGATGTTGTCACCATTCCCCGCTGAGGTCTGTGCTGTGAGAAGGCCGGTCAGTGCACGGCAGCGCCGCTGCAGCAATGAGGAGGACCCTGAGGAGCTGTGGGCGTCCCCTGGACATCAGCTGTGGTCAGGTGGACACAGAAAAGATGACAGTGTTCTAAGCACATCGTATCCACCTAGAAAATGAATCTGGTTTTGATGGAAAGTCTTCGTAGGGAGAAGAACACTTGGATTTATCTTGTGGAAGGCTTCCCTGTTAGGATGGAGACAGGGACAGATATACAGTGACTGCTAGTCCTGTAGACAGACACTGAGTGAGTGAGGCTTGGATGCCTCGTGTGCCCTGGGTTGGAGGCTGGGATTTGCACTTCGGGGAGGGCATGTGTCAGCCGCAGGGACTTATCAGCAGTAGCAGTTTGCAGAGAGGGATTTCTGTTGAAGTCATTCACTTCCTCATTTACCTCCATCCCCAGATTTGGAATCTCTGTCCTTGATGACTGCATCCTAGAGTCCCAATTTCCTGGGTTAGAGGACTTCAGTTGTAAGCAGAAGTAACCCAATTCAAGCTGGTGTAGGAAAGAAACAGAAGGCACTGGCTCCTGCATCTGCAACACGGCTGCCAGCATGGATGGCTCAAAGCATGTGGCAGAGGTGACGCTTCAGCAGCCCCTTGGCCCTGCATTGGCTGGGCTGGCTTCCTCAGGCTGGAGCATCGCAGGCTGTGTGAGGGCGACCACGGCATGCCCTGTGCTGGGGTTGGCAGCAGGCAGTGCCCACCGTAGACACTGAACTGGTAGGATGCCCAGACCAAGAGCCAGCCCCACAGTGGCACTTCACACTCAGGAGGCCAGGAAGCCTTTAAAATCTCGTCCCAAAGCCGACGGAATGACCCAGGAAGTGCAAGTCAGTAAATAGCAATGAAAAAGCAGGCACAACTATTGACAAGAGCAAAGACATGGAATCAACCTAAGTGTCCATCCACGATAGACTGGACAAAGAAAATGTGGCATATATACACCATGGAATACTATGCAGCCATAAAAAGGAAGGAGATCACATCCTGTTCAGGGACATGGGTGGAGCTGAAAGCCATTACCCTCAGCAAAGTAAAGCAGGAGCAGAAAAGCAAACACCACATGTTCTCACTTGTAAGTGGGAGCTGAATGATGAGAACACCTGGACACATTACCAGGAACAACACACACTGGGGCTGTCGGAGGGTGGGGTGTGGGGGAACAGGGAGCATCAGGAAGAATAGCTAAGGGAAGCTGGGCTTAATACCTACGACGGGATCTGTGCAGCAAACCACCACAGCACACGTTTACCTATGCACCAAACCACACCCTGCACATGCACCCTGGAACTTAAAAGTTGAAGGAAAAGGAAAAGTGAAAGCATGCACAAGTCTTTCTCTCTATGCCACACATGTGCACACACACACACACACACAAACACACTGATTTATAAAAGCAAGTACAGATGGGACGTGCATGGACTCTGCACTGCAGCCACGAGGTGGGACTCTCTCTGCAGAAGCCCCTGGGTGTAGTCTGGTCTTCGAGTCGGTGTGTGCCACTGTCCCTCCCTCCACTTCCTGCCCCTGCAGATTATCTGTGGACCCTGGAGAGTGGCCGCTCTGAGAAGTCTTGGGGCCGTGAAATCTGTGCCATTGCCTATGCAGCTCCAAACTCATTTGTGCCCAAGGCTTTATTTTCAAAGACGCCTGTTTGAGCTCCCAGAGTTCTAGTTCTGTGGAAAAGCCCTAGGGAAAGCCGATCTAACCCGATCTCCCCACTCTACAGTTGAGGACGCTGAGGCTCAGAAGTGTGGGGTGGCCTCTCCAGGATGCAGTGAGTGAGTGGAGCTCCGGCCAGGTGTGTGTTCATTGCCCAAGCTACCACCTTCCTGAGATCTGCGGCTGCTGGTGTGGGTCGAATTGTGTCCCCCAAAAAGACATGTTGGAGTCTGAACCCATGGCGCCTGGGACTTTATGTGGAACGGGGTCTCTGCAGATGGAACTGGCTACAGTGAGGCCACGCTGGGTAGGGAGGGCCCTAGTTTAATGACTGACATCTCTGTTAAATGGAAAACGTGGACACAGACATGCACAGAGGGAAGACGGCCACACAGCAGCAGGGGCAAGACCTGAGCACTGCGTTTAGGAGCCAGCAGTGGCAAGGAGCTGGAAGAGGCAGGAAGGGCTCCTCCCTGCAGGGCTCAGAGGAGTAGGTCCCAGGCTTCCAGCCTCCTCTGGAGCTGGAGGTAAGAAATTCGTGCTGTCATTGACCACCTGGCTTGTGGCACTTTGTTACAGCCACAGGTGGGGGACGGGGACCAGGCGCTAAGGAAGCTTCGTTTATAGTTCACACTGGGAGGGGTGTGTGAAACAGAACAGCCCCTCCTCATCCCCCTGCTGCCCTCCCCCTTTCTAGCCCCAGTCAGTCTAGGCAATAACAAAAATCTGTGATTCTCAAACTTCTTCGAAACCTGCAACAGACCTCACAGATAGGAAAACTTAGTCACATTCATCTTAAAGGAAATTATCTTCCTATTTCTTTTCAAAAATACCAGTTTTCTTCGAATATGAATATAAGCCTGATAAACTGGTGTATTATATTGAAATGCTCAGTTATGTACAATAATTATAATTAAGCATGGAAACCCAACTCAAACCAATTTATTTAAATGAGCCCTAATCTATGAGAAAACGTCAAACTCGTGTAAAAAAAAAATGGGGTTAGAATATTCTGCAATCCCTCGACAATGTTATTTGCAATCATGCTCGGTAGATCAGAGAAACCCCTTGGCACCCAGAGACAAGGTGCAGAATAAAATAAAGCCGTTTATATATTTTTCACAAAGCCTAAAACAATCGTGACCCAGGCAGCAGCTTCTGCATGTCTGTATTGGTCTGTTGCCCCTTTAAGGGAATGCTGTCCATTTTCTGCCTTCAGAAGCTCCAACGATTGAAGTGTTTTAACACCGCTCTAGAATAAGAGCTTTCTGTGGGGCCGTCCTCAAGTTCAAACAGAACTGCATTTCCCGATAAAATTTACCTCGTAATTAGTACAGTTTTTTATCATCTTCATGCTACAAAATGTGAAGTCCACAATAGTTTATCTTCACGACTGTCAGTCTTTCCTTCGCAGAGATGTTGAAGTGAAAACAGAATAGATGACTCCTCACGGGCGCATTATCACAGCAAGCTTATGATTCAGGTGCACAGAACCTGCATTGTCAGAGCACAGCGAGGACGGCGGCAGGTGCTGGGGCACAGCAGGTGACTAATACCAATAAAGTGGCCCAGATCTGTGTTCCAACAACAGAGTCGGGGCTAACTTCAACCCACAAAAGTGAAAATCAGAGCGAGGCCCAGAGCCCCTCCCCGAACTTGCTCTGTCATGTGGCAGCCAGGGAGGGTGGCCTGCTGATGTCCAGGGTGGGTCGCTGCTTGGTGACCTTGGCGCGCTTGAGAGACCATGATTCCAGAAACAACTCTTCATGGGAGCCCAGACACAGGTATCAGGGCACAGGTGTCCTGAACACCGTCAGGGAGCTCCCTCCTCTCAGCTCCCCCACTTCTGTCTTCCTTCCTCTGTCTCAGCCACAGCCTCCGCATCAATGTTATAATGAAATAGAAGAAACCTCACCCGTCCATGGGGAAACCAGAGCTTTACAGTGTTTAAGCGCACTTCTGAACGCACTGAGATACACGGCATCCGAATGTAAATTCTATGTCTATTTTGACTTCCAGAGATCACTCTCTCTAGAGCTTACACTACACAGAGAGTCTCCTACAAAGAGTGAAGAGCAGACCCCGAAACACTGAGCATTTTCCTGGCTGCCCACTCACCACGTCTTCAGCATACGTGGCTGACTCTCCCACCGAGAAACAGCACACACATGTGGACCCCAGCCTCGTTCCCTGCACCACTGACCCGCACCTCCCCGAGAGCCAGACCGAACAGGGACCCTGTAACCCATCGCAGCCTCTGACCTTGCTCAGGAGCAGGCCACAGCCAAACATCCCTGTCACCCGTGAAATTTAGAGGAGGTTAGAAATGTTTCTGTTGTATGATTTTGGGAAATCGAGACACTATTTTCAGGCATGTGCGTCATCACAGTGTTCCCTGGGAGCAGCAGCCCCAGTGTGTACACGACACCCACAGCGACAGGCTGGGAAAAATAGGCTCAGCCCAGCTCATGGTGCCCGGGGATCCGCCCAGCACCCAGCAGTGACCACAGTTCAGGGCGTCGGGTCTTGGCCTGAGCAAGGTCGGGGATACAGTAGCCCCAGGCAGCGGTGGTGAGAGGGCTGTTGGAAGTGCCTCCTGCTCAGCCCAGGACACCCATAGCCGGGCACATGGAGGGCAGGTGCTCATTCCGAGTCTCCTGGAGACCTGGAGTCAGCTGGGCCTGCGGAGGCAGGGCAATTAGATAAGGCAGCTGCCCCGAGGGAACAGCCTCTCTAGAGCATCACACCCACCTCACCAGCATACACGAGTGTGCATGCGCACACACACACACACACGAGCACCAGGGAGAGAACACAAGGGCACAGAGAGCACACACAGGTGTACGTGAGAGCACCTCCATCACATTCCATGTGATGCCCGGACACCCTGATGCCCCCCTTGATGAAGCTCCATGACGGCGGCTCCCAGGCCCTGGCTCTGAGGTGGCCTCGAGGACTGGCTGGAAGCTGGCTTGCAGCACTGAGGCTCACCTGGCACCGCAGGTCCCTGGATAGCATGGCTTCCTTCAGTGTCCTTTCCTTAGAACCCTAATGAGAAGGAAGCTGGATTCGGGCGGCACTGGCTCATCCCCCACGTCTGCGTGGGACCCCATCAGCTCACTGTATAGACAGCGGCCGCAGCCATAGACAGCACCAGGCCTCCCACCGCTGCGTGATCCCCCCTGGAGCCCTCCCACCACCGCGTTTCCCCCCTCCCCCACCAACCACTCTCCCACCACCATGTGTTCCCTGGGAGCAAGCCGCACATCCAGCCCCTCCCTTCAGCCCCGGCCTGTGTCCTTGAGAGGGTCACTCACCCTCTCTTATCCTGTTGCTGGGGGAAGTTAGAAAATCTGATTTAGGGCCGGATACAATGGCTCACATCTGTAATCCCAGAGGCCAAGGTGGGCAGAACACTTGAGGTCAGGAGTTCGAGACCCACCTGGCCAACATGGTGAAATCCTGTCTCTACTGAAAAGACAAAAATTAGCCAAACATGGTGGCACATGCCTGTAATCTGAGCTACTGAGGAGGTTGAGGCAGGAGAATTGCTTGGACTCAGGAGGCAGAGGTTGCAGTGAGCTGAGATCATGCCACTGCACTCCAGCCTCGGCAACAGAGTGAGACTCTGACTCAAAAAAAAAAAAAAAGGAACCCAGATAATCTGATTTAGAAAAGCAAACTTCCACAGCACACAGCTTTAATAAGATTGTTCTACCGCAGGAGTACCCAGTGGCCAGGGCTTGAAAATGTAAACTAAGAGCAATGATAGTAAAAATAATACATTTTATTCCATAGAATAGAATAAATATCCATGAGCTTAAGCTGATACAAATAGGTAATCAAATAAATGCATAAGGTCAGGGAAAGACAGCCCTTTCTCACAGGAGACTCAGTGTGGAAGGAAAGAGGAAAACAGGAAAAGCAGGAATGCCACCATTTGGTAAAAAGTGTAGAAGGCAGCATTCTCGAGGGACCTGAGATTGGCAGGTGAAAATGTGAGAAACCAGCTATTTACGAAGTCCCCAGACACCTTTTCACCAGACACTGAATCATGGCAAAGGGGAAAGTCACAAGCTGATGGGGAGACACCTGGCGGATGCCACCCACCCCTGTGGTCAAAGCTGCACCACCGGACGTGAGGCTTTGCTGCGTGCACACCAGGGGGCCCGAGACGGACCCAGCGTCGCTTCTGGGCATTCTGGCCAAAATGTATAATTTTAATTTATTCATGAGGAAATGTAAGACGAACCCAGACTGAGGGACAGTCATCCTATAACATCAGCTCTCCAGAGCGGCCACAGTAGCTGAAGAGGAATCTACAGGGATGAACTCCCCTACCTGAGCAAAGACCAAGGGCACAAGAAGCTAGAAGTAGCCTGGGGCCCTGGACTGGCTCTGAGACCAGAAAAGAGGCAATTGCAGGGAAATTGGTAGCATTCACATAAGGCCTGTAGACTGGCTGGTAATAAAGTGTCATCTACCATGTGTAAGTTTAACACAATGAATTATGTAAGCACAGGCTTCAGGGAAGCAGGGTCGAGGGTAGGGCAGATACTTTATACAATTTTTGCAACTCTTTTATAAGCATGAGATTATTTCCAAGGTGTATTGTCTGTTTTCACACTGCTATGAAGAAATACCTGAGACCGGGTACTTTATAAAGGAAAGAGGTTCAGTTGACTCACAGTTCTGCATGGCTGGGAAGGCCTCCGGAGACTTACAATCATGGCAGAAGGCAAGCGGGAAGCAGGCACCTTCTTCACAAGGCAGCAGGAGAGAGATGCGTGAAAGAGGAACTTCCAAACACTTACACAACCATCAGATCTCATGAGAACTCACTGACTATCACAAGAACAGGATGGGAACCCTCCCCTATGATCCAGTCACCTCCCTCCCTCGACACATGGGGATTTCCGGTCAGGATGAGATTTGGGTGGGGACACAGAGCCAAACCATATCACAAGGGAAAAGATAAAAGAAGGCCACTGACTAACTGGTGTCCTCACCATCCTTGCTCTGGATTTATCTAACCAAGGGTATTGCCCAAGCCAAACCCCCAAGTAGAGATGCTGTCATTTCTGTGGTTTCATCCATAAATGGAGTCCTTTCTCAGCCCCTGGCTGCACCTCCATTGGCCAGGGACATCACAGGGACCTACTGTGAGGACTTACCCCTCTTCAGGGCCCCATTAACTAAGGGCATTAGCAACTTGCCCTACACCAGCCTCTGAGTCCTTCTGTCTGCCCTGCTCCACACAGGAGCACAACCTTCACAAAAAACTATAATGGTGACCACCCTACTCATCTGATTTTCCTCCTCCTCCTCCTCCTCCTCCTCCTCCTCCTCCTCCTCCTCCTCCTCCTCCTCCAAGTGGATCCCATCCTCTGCCTGCAGCCTCCACCAAACAGCTTGGAAGGAGCTCCCAAGACCTGAGTTCGGAGCCACGGGTTTTGATGTTTTTTTATTTTAAAGATTATGGAGTGAAAGCATAACAGGAAAGATGAAACATTCTCTATGGACTTGCCTGTAGTCACTCTAACAAAGGTAATGAACCCCAGGAGCTGCCCTAGCCTACCCTGGGCACAAAGGGTCCCACTCCTGCTCTCAGGCACAAGTCTCAAGGCCAAAGTGCTGAAGGCAGAGCTCGCTTTGTTCTGCTGGGGCTCAGAGTCTCCTGGGTGTACTCCCCCAGCTTGGTCCTCTCACTCAGGAGACCATCAGGGGATAAGGGGCTGGGGCAGGCCACGTACACAGCCACCCAGGGCATGGTGGCCAGTGCTCTCTACAGGTATGGAGAGCACCAGAAAATGACTACAGGTGGATCAGGTGTGGGGAGAAGGTATGCGGGTAATTACACCATTGTGAACATGTTTACAGTATGTTTTTTGTTTATTTTGTTTTCGGTCTTTTGGAGATAGGGTCTCGCTCTGTCACCCAATCTAAAGTGCAGTGGTGCTATCTTGGCTCACTGCAGCCTCTACCTCCTGGGTTCAAGTGATTCTCCTGCCTCAGCCTCCTCAGTAGCTGGGACTACAGGTGCATGCTACCACGCCTGGCTAATTTTTGTATTTTTAGTTGAGATGGCATTTCACCATGTTGGCCAGGCTGGTCTCAAACTCCTGACCGCAGGTGATCTGCTCACCTCAGCCTCCCAAAGTGCTGGGATTAGAGGTGTGAGCCACCACATGGAGCCAAAATATGTTTTTTAAATCACAAAGAAAAGGGTCAGGGACGCATGTTTCCATACCTATCCCAGCAGCCGCCCTGACAGCACATCCTCCAGCCCTCCTCAGCCTCATGCTTGGCCCACTGGGGCCCAGCCACCCACAGCTGGCTCACACTTGCTCACACTCCACGTGAACAACACCCATTGGCTAGAAGCTGCCTTGGGTCACTGTCCCCAGGCCACAAGGCCCTACCCATCTACCCCACGGGGCAATCCTCCTCCAAGCTCCTTTAAACATACATCCAAACTGTTTCTGGAAGCACACAGATCCTTCTGTGGGAGCTCAGAATGGAGCACTCGGATCCCACATCATGAACCAATTATTCCTGTTGGCCCTTAAAGTAACTGTCTGTATTGTGGGCAAAGAGTGTTAGAAATGTGTCGTGGAAAGAAAAGACTTTTCATTAAAGCCTCTAACCACAGGGTCAAGAAACCAAAGTCATGGGGAGGCCCTCACACCCCTGCCTTCTGCATCTCCAGACGGAGCCTGCCGAGCCAGGCATAGCCCCAGGATCTCAGGATGAAGGACAAGACTCTGCCATCGCCGCTGCTCTTGCTCTGAACTTGCTGCCCGAGGGTGCCTTCTCTTCTCCCCATGTCCATCCTCCAAGTCCGACACAAGTCTCGTGTTCCTGGCTGCTTGAGTCCCCCCTCCTGAGTGTGTCAGCCAAGCTATTCCCTGTCCTCAGGCTCAGTATGGCCGTGTGACTGTATCAGTTCTTGCTTGCCTTTAAGTCAGTGTGGGCTGTGTGCAGCCTCCCACATAACTAGAGAGGCCTGGGCTGCAGTCACCATCCCTGGCCCTGCGACCCCAGGAAATTCCTGCCATGCCCTCTTCCTGCACTTATTCAGAGACTGTGAAGTATATTCGCAGGCTTCCTGGCCTCTGTGAAAGGAACCGGGGGACATCGATCAATTTTGAATACACGTCCATATCAGTGAGGAGTTGGAGGCACAGAGGTGGAGCATCCCCCAGAAGCAGCGCTCGGTGGCCATGAGTGGGTGTCCAGCCCCTTCCAAAGCTGCACCAGGAAGATACTGGTTTTCTGATCACTGTGACCGTACAAAGCCCCTAAGAGTCAGCACACGGAAAAGCTGCACCCCTGATGGGCTGAGTCCCAGTGTGAGGCACCCAGCAGAAGAACACTGTTCACGGCCCCAACCTTCCGCAGCCACAGAAGGGCACGAACAGGACGTGCGATGTTCACACAGGATTCATGGCTGCGTTTGAAGTTTATTTTTCTTTCTTTTTTTTCCAGCGAGACAAGTTTTACCGAAAACTTGTTCAATGTGCCTCATCAGATCTCAGGCCATCTCTGGCGGTTTCAGCTGCTTTAATTGAATTAACTTTGAAAGACCTAGAGAGTATTAGTAAAATATACTCCCTGGCCACAACTCCATGGATGTTGACAACCTGTCCAATTACAGGGAAGGGGGTCCCGACCCCTCGCACCTGGTAATTAAAATTGCTAATCACCAGCAATTATCTGGCTGAGCTTTGGAAATCATTTGACCCTTGGCCCACCAAGGGAGCAGTGTTTGCGGCCCCTCCGGAGCCAGCCAAACTGCCCCCAGCACCTGCCTATTAAGTGCCACTAATAAGAAATCAGAAAAAGCGGCGTGACATCTGCATGGCTGTCCCGGGTGGGCCCCAGGTCTGAGTGCACAGGTGCTGGCCATCAGGCTGCCAAGGAAAGTGCCAAGAACAAGAAATTCACCAAGAATGGGGAGGACGGTGCTCACTTCGAAGCCCGCAGCCCCATCACCCGCAGCCGGGCCTTGGCCTCCTGATAATTAGGGCCCAAAACCAGGCAGCCCTTTGTCCTGAGCGGCTCGCTGGCCAAAAGCACTGGACAGAGATTTTAACAATCTGTTCTTTTTAATGACTCTTGTCCCTGCTCAAGCATAAGTGAAAGATGTTATTTTGGAAAACGTCCACTGAGAGGATCTTAAATGTGTAGCCTTTATTTTGTAGGGATGGTGGGATTTCCTACTCCTACTGCTGGAGTGTAGCAAGTTTCCTTTCATTGCTGGGTTGAAGTGGGCTCACGGGAGAGACCATGGTTGTCAGCTGCTACTCAGAAAAGGTTCTGGGCTAGTCCAGGCTCCCAAAAGGTGGCTTCCTGGGAAGCTCGTACATTTTAGCAGCCCAGTCCATAGGTTTCTGCAGGGCCTGCCTCTTCCCCCATACAATCTTTTAAAGACACCCCTCGGCCCATTCAGCAGATTCACAGACACATCACTCTCTCTTGCCGTTTGAGGATGAGACAGTCTAAGTTTAGAAATTCATCCTGGGAGTGGTTTCAACTGCTCTGGTATAAAAACAGCAAAAGAAGGAAATGTAAATGTAGCTGAGTGGGACGCATGTGATTTCAGACCAATTCCCAGCAGACTGCAGAGGGGACAGATGCGGTGGCTCCAGATGCGGGAAGCGCGCTCCGGTCAAGGGCTGTGATCGGAGATGATCATCTTCTGCATCAGCCTTGGGTTCTTTATGAAAAAATAAAGTGAATAAAATGAATTGCTTTACCCCGTGTGTGTCAATTTCCTGCTCACCCTGTCCTGGCCTCCCCCTCCGTCTCCCTGCAACCTGGGTGTAGCATTCAGTGGGCAGTGGGCATTGAGGCCTCAGTAGTCTGGCCTTATTGCTACAGGGGGAGAAGGAGCCTGGTACAGTGAGAGTTTTGCTAAAGCCACAGTCATTGCCAAGGTCCACTGTCCATGTGTGTCTGGGCTGCACTGGCTGGTTTCTGAATTCAACATGTAAAGGTACCAGTGATCCCTCTGGGAAACCAGTAAAAGGCACATTGGAACTGCTGCCATGTTCCGCCTGGCCTCTGCCCCCATGCCGCATCTGGGCACCTCTATCTTCCCCCGGCACAGAAAGGGGACTGCCGGACACAGGCTCCAGAGAACAGGGCTGCCGAGACCCCCAGAGGCCTGCTCATCCCTGTACTGGGGAACTGGGATGAAAACCATGCCCATGTTTGTCCAGAATGAGTAGAGACTGGACTCCAGGGCTGGCCCCACTGCAGGGCTAATCAGGGGTCAGGAGGCATTTGCTGGAGGTGCTTACTGGCCCTTCTAGCCCCTGCCTGGCTTCCTCATTAGCCTTGGCACTGGGACCCTGCATTTTCTTCTGAATCCTTTATCCAAGCCTGGTCTTGATAGTTCTGTCTATTCTCCTTCCCCAACTCTCCTCCTTTCTTCCTAACAGGTTTCTGGGCTTCTTACCCACACCTGCGACCTCACCACAATGCTCGCTTCCAACGTAGCAAATACATGAACCAGTACGATAATGGTTGCCAATCCTTCTCAAGTACTATGTACTGTACACAGCTGTCTGTGCTAGACTCTTACACACTGGCCATGCAGCAGGTTTGTTCACACCAGCATTACCACACCCACGTGAGTCACGCAGTGTGTGACCCCAGGATGGGTGTGATGAGAATCATGAACAGCAGTCATACTTGGTCATGGTAACAAATGACAAAAGTGTCAGAGGTTGATGTATTTATTGTGCTGTACTTCTTATCATTGTCTTGGAGTGTGATTCTTCTACATATATGTATGTTAACTGCAGAACAGCCTCAGGTGCCACAGGAGGTGTCCAGAAGATGGCACTGTCATAGATGACAACTCCAGGTGTGTCCCTGCCCCGAAGACCTTCCGGTGGGACAAGATGTGGAGGCAGAGGACATAATGATGATCCTGACCCTGGGACCAGGCCTAGGCTAATGTCTGTGTTTATGTTTTTGTTTTTAACCAAAAAAAAATCTTTTAAGTAAAAAATAAAAACACTTAAAAATAGAAGAAAAGTGTATAAAGATATTAAAAAAGAAAATACTTCTGTATAGCTGTATAATGTGTGTTTTAAGCTAAGTGTCATTACAAGAGAGTCAAAAAGTTAAAAGTTTATAAAAGTAAAAAGGTTATAGTAAGCTAAGTGTAATTTATTATTGGAGTAAGAATGTTGTTGAGAAATGCAGTGTGGCCGAAGTGTACAGTGTTTGTGAAGTCGTCAGTAGTACACAGCCATGTCCGAGGCCTCCACAGTCACCCCACCCACTCCCAACTCACCCAGGGCACCTTCCAGTCCTGCAAGCTGCATTCATGGGAGGTGCCCAAGGTAGGTATGCCAGTTTTTACCTTTTCTGCTGTATTTTCCCTGTATTTTTATGTTTAGATAGATGTAGATATGTACATAGTTACCGTTGTGTTGGAGTTGCCTACGGGGTTCAGAACAGTCACACGCCGTGCAGGTTTGTAGCACAGAATGAAGAGGCTGCGCCACACAGCTGCAGTGTGAAGCACAGTGCACGTCAGGGATGTTCAATCTCTTGGCTTCCTTGGGCCACACTGGAAGAATTGTCTTGGGTCACACATAAAACACACCAACACTAACGATAGCTAATTAGGTTAAAAGAAATTACAAAAAAAATCTCATACTGTTATAGGAAAGTTTACGAATTTGTGTTGGGTCACATTCAAAGCTGTCACGGGCCATGTGCGGCCCCTGCCTGCTCCAGATGTCCAAACAGTGATGAGACTGCCTAAGAACACACCTGAAAGCACCCTGTAGTTAAGTGATGCATGGCTGCAGTTTTGGATTCCATGTTGAAACTAACCTTAAAGAAACAGTCATTGAAATTTGGTGCAGCATTGAAGCAGATCCAAATGTAACTGGAAAGGCCATTGAAAGGCTCCTCTCACCAAGTGTGCATCTGAGAGAATGGAATTTCCTTCCACTTCTACCAGGAAGAGACGTGAGAACCACTGACTCCTATTGAGCCAGGCATGAAAGAGATCAGCAAAGGTATACACACCAAGACCACTCTTCCCATTAAATGTTTTTTGGTTGGAAAATATCCACTTCTAATAAAACTATGCTAGATTTACATGGAATGTATTTAGTATTTTATATTTCTTAGTTTTCATATCTATTATTGTAAAGAGTGCAAAGCTGCCCAGAGACTAGGCCACTTGAGAACAGCGGCTCTACCCTCCCCCGTCCATGCTGCGAAGGCAGCCACGTCAAAGACAAGCCAGGATTCAGGCAGCTCCTGACACACGTTGGAGACTTGCTTTTCCTGGAAGCTGGAAGCCTTTGGAATGAGATCCAAAGGAGCTGCCACCATCACAATCACCGCCTCCTCTGTGTACCTGTTTGAACCCAGTGCTGAGACACCAGCCTCTCATCGGCCCAGACGCTTTGGCCTGGCTCTCAAGCAGCTCCTTGGGGACAGCCATGGCAAAGAACAGCACCGGGGTCTCTGAGGTGATGCAGGTGAGCTGCACATGCCTGCAGGAGATACATGATTTTTTGCACATCAGCCACAAAAGCAGATGAGGACTTCTGGTTCCAGACAACATGAAGTAGGCCCATTTCTCTCTATTCTTCTCACTAAGAACAACTAGAACTGTGTTCTATACAGCAAACACTCAAGAAAAAGCTGTGAAAATTAGAGAAGGCAGACAGGCTAGACACAGCAGGGCCTGAGGAAACACGTCGCATTTTCTTTATCCTCACTGAGGCTGGAGAGTCCAGCAACCCAGAAACGCTAGCAGACACAGACCCAAAAAAAGGCCCAATAAAAGTCAATCCTCTCTCTAGGTCAAAGGAATGGGGCCACTTAGCAAGAGGGAAACTTTTCAACAACTACAGCCTCCTGCAGCCAAGCACCTCCTTGTGGAGGTGGCCCTGCCCCATGCTCCTGATGGCTGGATCAGCAGAGACCCGACGGAGAGTCTGACGTCCACCCCTGCACTCAGAAGGCACCTCCCAACACCACAGGTGTCAGGGCACCTAGTGAGGAACCTGGACTTCTGCCCCTAATTGACAGTAATGGGGCAACACCCTTCTCCCCTGCTAAAGCAGAAGGTGAAAGTAAGAATGTGATGTAATGCTGAAGGTGTTGAGATACAATTAAAAATCACCCGTCTGGTGAGTCCTCAAAGACCTAGAACCAAAAATACCATTTGACCCAGCAATCCCATTACTGGGTATATACCCAGAGGACTATAAATCATTCTACTATAAAGACGCATGCATATGTTCACTGCAGCACTATTCACAATAGCAAATACATGAAATCAATCCAAATGCTCATCAATGATAGACTGGACAAAGAAAATGTGGTACATACACACCATGGAATACTATGCAGCCATAAAAAAGAATGAGATCATGTCCTTTGCAAGAACATGGATGAAGTTGGAAGCCAGTATCTTCAGCAAACTAACACAGGAACAGAAAATCAAACACAACATGTTCTCACTTATAACTGGGAGCTAAACGACAAGAACACATGGCCATCGGGAAGGGAACAATACACACTGGGGCCTGTGGCAGGGGGACGGGGTGAGGGAGAGCATCAAGAAAAACAGCTAATGCATGCCAGTCTTAATACCTAGGTGATGGGTTGATAGGTGCAGCAAACCTCCATGCACACATTCGTCTATGCAACAAACCTCACTTCCTGCACATGTATCCCAGAACTAAAATAAAATAAAAACCACTCTTCATACCAAGAATCTGGAAAACCTCAACTTAAATGAGAAAAGGCAAGCAAAAGACAGCAACTCTGACATGGCACAGATGTTGAAACTATCAAACAAGCAATTGTCACAATTACAAACCTGCTGGAAACACATGTGAAAATAGCATCAGCAAAGAAATAGAAGGTACAGCAAAGAACCAAATGGAAATGTTAGAACTGAAAAGTATGATAATGCAAATCAAAAACCTGCTGGGAGATCAAGACCATCCTGGCCAACATGGTGAAACCCCATCTCCACTCAAAATACAAAAATTATCCAGGTGTGGCAGTGCACACCTGTAGTCCCAGCTACTCAGGAGGCTGAGGCAGAAGAATTGCTTGAACCCAGGAGGCAGAGGCTGCAGTGAGCTGAGATTGCACCACTGCACTCCAGCTTGGGTGACAAAGCAAGACTCCATCTCAAAAAGTAAAAAGTAAAAAAAAATTAAAAACACCAAACCTGCTGGGTGGGCTGAACAGAAAAATGTAGAAGACAGAGAAAATAGACAAAAGACTTGAGGCTGGGACAGTAGAAATTACCCAATCTGACCAGCAGACAGAAGACAGGTTAAAAAAAGAATAAAATGGCTTCAGTATTTTGAAAGTAAAACAACAACCTAACATTTGTATTGTTGGAATCCCAGAATGGGAGAATGAGGATGAGGCTGGAAAAGCATCTAAAAAATAATGGATGAAAATTTCCCAAGTTTGATAAATCGTACACTTCAGAATCAAGAAACTGAGCAGAGCATAGACAGGATAGAGCCAAAGCAGAGCCCGTACCCCAATCAAACTTCAGAAGCTAAAGGCAAATACAAAAGACAGTACATTTCTCATCATAAACCCTAAAGGCCAGTCCCAATAAGGGCACAAAGTCTTCAAGGGCTGAAATAAAAGAATTATCAGCCCAGAATTCTATATCCAGCAAAGATTTTCTCAAGACTTAAGGGAAAAACAAGAAATTCTCAGATGAAGGAAAACGGAGAAAATTTATCACAATCAGACCTTCCTTAAAGGAATGGAGAGAGGAAGTTCTCTAAACAGAAGGGAAATGATGGAAAAGGGAATCTCTAAAGGCCAGGAAGGAAAGAAGAATGACAGAAAGCAGGAAAATGCTGGTGGACACAATAGTCCTTCCTCCTCCTCCTGAGGTTTTGGGGGTTTTTGTTTGTTTGTTTTTGTTTTTTATTTTTGAGATGGAGTTCTGCTCTTGTTGCCCAGGCTGGAGTGCAATGGTGCGAGCTTGGTTCACTGCAAT
This sequence comes from Callithrix jacchus, assembly GCF_049354715.1. Lineage (NCBI taxonomy): Eukaryota > Metazoa > Chordata > Mammalia > Primates > Cebidae > Callithrix > Callithrix jacchus. Next base: position 27,828,040 of record NC_133502.1, read on the forward strand.
CTCCACCTCCCAGGTTAAAGCGATTCTCCTGCCTCAGACTCCCGAGTATCTGGGATTACAAGTATGCACCACCAGGCCTGGCTAATTTTGGTATTTTTTAGTAGACATGGGGTTTCATTATGTTGGCCAGGCTAGTATCAAACTCCTGACCTCAAGGGGTCCACCCACCTCAGCCTCCCAAAGCACTGGGATTACAGGCATAAGCCACTGCCTCAAGCCTCCTTCTGAGTTTTCTAAATTTTATTTGGAAGTTGGAGCAAAAATTATGTTGTGATTCCCAGTGTATGTAGAGGAAACTTCAAAACAATAATTTTACAAAGACAGGGGGTGACAATGAACTTACAGGAATGTAAGATTTCTGCAGTTCACTCAAACTGGTAAAATGTAAACACTAAAATAAAATAAAAATAATTCAAAATTTAAAAAAAGAAAATAATTCAAAGACTTTAGCCAACTTTCAAAGGGAAAACTGAGGATGAGCACAGTCCCTGGAGTGAAGAATGTCTGCCGGGCATCGCCGGTGGGGGTTGGGGACATGTGCCAAGGCAGTGCTGGCGGCATCTCTCTGTCACCACAGAGACCCATCAAGGAAAATGTTGCTGTCTCTAATGTACAGGTCAAGACAGATCCAGTGACTTGCAAAGTCCAGCATCCAAAAGCCAGGAAGTGACTGAGTAAAACTTCAGACCCGAAACCCACCTTATCTGCTGCCAGTGCTGCCTGGCTCCATGGCACCTCTGCGTCCAGCATCCCCCATACTCATGGGGACCCACTGCAAGACCCCAGTGGACACCTGAAGCCGAAGCTCCTATGGAAACCCGTGCTGGCACACCTCGTTTTGTTGTACTTCATCGTATTGCTTGGCAGATACTGTGGGGTTTTGTTTATTTGTTTTTTACAGATTGAAGATCTGTGACAACCTGTGGTGAACAGGACTGTCAGCATGACTTTTTCAACAGCAGGGCTTCAAGACCCTGTGGCACCTGCTGGTAATTCTCACAATATTGAAAACCTCTTCATCATTATTGCATCTGTTACGGCAATCTGCAATCGGTCATCTTTGATGTTACTATTGCAGTTGTCTTAAGGTGCCACAAACCGTGCCCATAGAAGACAGTGAACTTCACTGAGAAATGTTGTGTGTGTTCTGACCTTTCCATCAACCGTTTCCCCACCTCCCTCCTTCTCTTCAGTCCTCTCTGTTCCCTGAGACACAACAATATTGAAACTAGGCGAATTAAGAACCTTACAATGGCCTGCAAGTGTTCCAGTAAAAGAGTCACACATATGTCTCTTTAATCAAAAGCTAGAAATGATCAGGCCTAGGGAGGAAGGTATGTCAAATGCTAAGAGTGGGCAAAAACTAGGCATTTTGCACCAAACAGTCAAGTTGTAAATGCAAAGGAAAAAATCTTGAATAGAATCAAAAGTGCTATCCAGTGAGCACACAAATGATAAGAAAGTGAAACAGCCTTATTGCTGATATGAAAGTATAAATGGTCTGAACAGAAGATCAAACCAGCACAGCACATTCCCTTAAGCCACAGCCTAATCTGTAGCAAGCCCCCCAACTCTCTGCGGTTCTGTGAATGCTGAGAGAGGTGAGGAAGCTGCAGGAGAAAAGTTGGAAGCCATCCAGGGTTTAATTCATGAGGTTGAAGGAAAGAAGCCATCTCTGGCATTTCTCTCCATGTTATCCCTCCACAACCTTCCTACACCCCACTGTCCCTCCCCTTGTCCCCCACAACAGACCCCTATGTGTGATGTTCCCCTCCATGTCTCCATGTGTTCTCATTGTTCAACACCCGCCTATGAGTGAGAACATGCAGTGTTGGATTTTCTGTTCTTCTGTCAGTTTGCTGAGAATGATGGTTTCCCAATTCATCCATGTCCCTACAAAGGACACGAACTCATCATTTTTTATGGCTGCATAGTATTCCATGGTGTATATGTGCCACATTTTCCTTGTCCGGTCTATCATTGATGGGCATTTGGGTTGGTTCCAGGTCTTTGCTATTGTAAACAGTCCCGCAATGAACATATGTGTGCATGTGTCTTTAAAATAGAATGATTTATAATCCTTTGGATATACCCAGTAATGGGATTGCTGGGTCAAATGGAATTTCTATTTCTAGGTCCTTGAGGAATCGCCTCACTGTCTTCCACAATGATTGAACTAATTTACACTCCCACCAGCAGTGTAAAAGTGTTCCTATTTCTCCACATCCACTCCAGCATCTGTTGTCTCCAGATTTTTTTAATGATCGCCGTTCAAACTGGCATGAGATGGTATCTCAACATGGTTTTGATTTGCATTTCTCTAATGACCAGTGATGATGAGCATTTTTTCCTATGATTGTTGGCCTTATATATGTCTTCTTTTGAAAAGTGTCTGTTCATGTCCTTCACCCACTTTTGAGTGGGTTTGTTTTTTTTCTTGTAAATCTGTTTCAGTTCTTTGTAGATTCTGGGTATTAGCCCTTTGTCAGATGGGTAGATTGCGAAAATTTTTTCCCATTCCATTGGTTGCCAGTTCACTCTAATGATTGGTCTTTTTGCTGTACAAAAGCTCTGGAGTTTAATTAGATCCCATTTGTCTATTCTGGCTTTTGTTGCCAATGTTTTTGGTGTTTTAGTCATGAAGTCCTTGCCTACTCCTATGTCCTGAATGCTTTTGCCTAGACTTTCTTCTAGGGTTTTTATGATGCTAGGTCTTATGTTTAAGTCTTTAATCTATCTGGAGTGAATTTTAGTGTAAGGTGTCAGGAAGGGGTCTAGTTTCTGTTTTCTGCACACGGCTAGCCAGTTATCCTAACAGCATTTATTAAACAGGGGCAATATGCTCTTTATTGCCGTGGTCTAGAACCAAAACTGCAATATGTCTGATCTGTGCCTGTATGTAGTTTTTTCCTATACCTGTGTACTCATGACAAAGATTCACGTGTACCTTAGGCATGGTAAGAGATTAACAACACCTAATAACAAAATAGAACAACACAGTCCTCTACTGTATTAACAGTGATGTGGATGTGCATGCACACACACTCCTTCTCTCTACACATCTTACTGTACTACTGTCACTGGTTTTCAGACCACAGTTGGCCTTGGGTAAACAAAACACAGAAAGCAAAACTGTGGATGAGGACGATTACAGCTTAAGTGTAAGAAATTCTCGAAGCCCATGTACATTTTCTTGTACCAAAATCTGGTAATGGTTTCACAATTTTTAAAGAACCACTGTGATCAGAAAGAAAATAACTGGTAAATCAAGTGACTGCCACCTATTTTGTAATTTCTAGGACAATGGTGCCCAGGGTGCTGCGTATTCAGGAGTCACGGAAATCCCTGCTGCTCAGAGTGCAGCCCAGAGCCTGGGCCCTACTCTCAGAGCCCCGTGTCAGCCAGTGTGAAATCTAATGTCACAGTTGAGTCCAGTGTGCAGCTAGGGGCAACCCCGGTTGAGAACTGCTGCTCCACAGTGATGCCAGATCTTTACCTGAATTCAAACCCCATTTGAAATGTTAGTGTGAAAGCCAAGGGAAAAGCAAGGGATACATCCACATGTTGAGGACCCAGCCCTGTCCTCATCAATTCTCACTACCACGAAAGTGCCCTGACCTCCTGAAGTCTCACTTTCCTCACTGCAAAATGGGAACAGTCCCACCCTTTCCTGGTGTCATGTGGATTATACTAGTGGAGGAGTTGGACTGTGGTCCGATACCCCAGAACTCTGCAGGAGACCTCATTGGGAAAGGCTTCTCTGCAGATGTGGTCCAGGGCCTGGAAAGGAGATTGTCCTAGATTAGGGTGGGCCCTGCATTCAGTGTCCTTTCAGGAGACAAAGGAAGTGAAAGCACAGCCACAAGTGGGGGGTGAGAAGACTTAGGCAGAGACCAACGTGATGGAGAGCCAGCCAAGGAGCTCCTGCACCACAGGAAGTGGAAGGGACAGGAGGGACCCTCCCTGGCTCCCTGGAGGGAGTGCAGCCCTGAGATGCCTGGGTTTCCGACTTCTGACCTCTGACCCCCCAGAATTCTGAGAAAAGGAATTTGCTGTTTTACGCCAATCAGCGGGGCAATCTCCAACAGCAGCCACAGGCAGCTCCTGGCACTGGCTCGTGTCTGGGGCATGGTGGCGGGCGGGGGGGGGGTGGTCTCTGCATAAGGGGCTGTGGATAACTAGTAGCCATGCTTTCAGGGACTTATCCTGAAGCTCCTCCTCTGCCTCCACCTCCCCTCAGTGTGAGAAGCAGCCTTCGAGCCTCGGTGGGGACTGATGAAAATGCAGCACTATACAGCTTCTTGCTCTGGGAGGGCCTGGAGATCACCTTCCCTTCTCAGCATCTCTAAGCGTAGGTGACCATGCCTGTGCCCCTGTGACCCCAAGGTCCCGGGAGCTGGTGCAGGAAGAGCCGCCTGTGCCGGGAGACGTGGGGATCCCGCTGGGGGAACCCCAGAGCATCATTGGCCACATCCCAGATGGTGGGGGCCTTGCTCGGGTTTGGGCAGCCCCAGCTGCCCAGGAATCCAGGGACGTCGAGGTGTGGCCCGGGTTTGTCCAGGGACACACAGGCCATGGCTCCAGACACTGCATCCCCCCCAGCTCTGTCCAGGGCGAATGGGGTCTGTGTGGGTGGGGTGAGTCCACAGGACAGGCTGGGTCTGTGGGGGAGGAAGGCCGACAGCAGCCCATGGGACCAGGCCCGGAGAAATACTCTTCTTAATGGAGGGTGTTTCCAAATAAGGGTGCACCACTTCAAACGCTGGTGCGTATTACTTTTGTCATTAAAAAAAAAACATTTGGCAGATATATACCATGGAATACTATACAGCCATCAAAAACGATGAGTTTATGTCCTTTGTAGGGACATGGATGAAACTGGAAACCATCATTCTCAGCAAACTGACACAAGAACAGAAAATCAAACACCGCATGTTCTCACTCATAGGCGGGTGTTGAACAGTGAGAACACATGGACACCGGGAGGTGAGCATCATACACTGGGGTCTGTTGCAGGGAACAGGGAAGGGAAAGTGGGGGGGGGCGGGAGGGGGGAGTTGGGGAGAGATAGCATGGGGAGAAATGCCAGATATAGGTGATAGGGAGGAAGGCAGCACATCACACTGCCATGAGTGTACCTCTGCAACAATCTCACATGTTCTTCGCATATACCCCAAAACCTAAAATGCAATTTTAAAAAATTGGGAAAAAAAAAATTTGTTGACAGAATGAGTCTTTTTGTATCTAACCCGTCCAGGGAGTGGGATGAAGTCGATCGACCCTTCCGTTCCCGTGGTCTCTGAGGACCCCTGGGGACCCCATGGGGACAGCCCCCGGCAGGCGCCTCGGCAGCCCAGCCAAGCGCATCTGCAGGATTGTCGTGGAAATTATGAAGGACTGTACGCCAGGCCTGGCTTCCAAACATGCTCAGTGAACGGTGGCCGCAGACCCCAGAGCCCCAGCGTGGCGAGTCCTCGCGCCAGCCCCTCTCCGCGCAGGGGTCGGGGTATCCAGACAGAAGGCACAGCTGTCCCCCACCCCCACCCCCGGGGGGCCTGCGGACCTTCAGCACCCTCGCCGGAGACGCCACCCCCGCTTCCCTCTCCCCATGGGAAGCAGCCTAAGGAATCCCTCCCGCCCCACGCGGGACCGCGCCATGCCCCCTGCACGTGTTTCCTGCACGTTTTTCTAAGGATTTCTCTCTCTGACACTTCAGAGAGCGCGTGACCCCCATGGCCACAGAGGCCCCTGGGAAGCAGCGCTCCTGCTATCTCGGAGACTTCCAGAACGTGGGCCAGAACCAGCACGGACTCCTCTCCTGGCTTCCGACGGCGCCACCCCCGCATCGGGCTCAGCGAGGCCCGCGGCGCCTTTACCCTCTGCTCTCCCAAAAACGCGAATGAAAGAGTGTTTCCTAGCCCCGCGCCGGAAAAGCACAAGATGGCGCCCCCCGCCCGCCGGTACTCAGGATTCTGACAGAAGCAAAAACCTTGGGAGCTGCTCCTCCCGGAATCTAAAGCAGGGCCAGGCTCTAACGGCTCACAGGCAAGCTGCTGCGGAGGGCCGTCCCCACGTCATGGAATCCCGGAAGATGCTCAATAAACGTGGGAAAGAACCATGGTGCGTCTCACCGCCGGCTCGGAAAGGGACCCGGAAGTAAACCAGACGGAAGTGGCCGTTCCCGCGCGAGGCCTCGGCGCCACCTCTTCCTTGTCTCGCTCTGAAGAGGCCACGCGATGGGCCTAGTGGCCTCCTGCCTTCTGAACCACGATTGGAGGAAGCAGTCGTTTAAATTCCTCCAACTTCTGGGCAGAAGACTTACGTAAAAAGTCTGTGCTGTTGTTCATTAGGCGCCCCTCACCACCCCTGACAGGCCGTCAACAATGAGCTTTTCTTTCATGTGCGGAAATGTGAACCCCCTAGCCCTGAGTCCGCAGGTTGCACCTGTTTTCGGGAGACAGTGATGACATCATGAAAAGTATCCTGTGAGTCGGTCATCTAGACTTCTGGGTTTTCTAATTATGGTAAAAAAAAAAAAAAAAAAACACGTAACTTAAAATTTACCACTTCACCCACTTCTCAGGGTCCAATGCCATGGTGTAACGTACATGCACATTGATGTGTAAGAGATCTCCAGGGCCCGGCGCGGTGGCTCACGCCTGTAATCCCAGCACTTTGGGAGGCCGAGGCGGGTGGATCACGAGGTCAAGAGATCGAGACCATCTCGTCAACATGGTGAAACCCCGTCTCTACTAAAAATACAAAAAATTAGCTGGGCACGGTGGCGCGTGCCTATAATCCCAGTTGCTCAGGAGGCTGAGGCAGGAGAATTGCCTGAACCCAGGAGGCGGAGGTTGCGGTGAGCCGAGATCGCGCCATTGCACTCCAGCCTGGGTAACAAGAGCAAAACTCCATCTCAAAAAGAAAAAAGAGATCTCCAGAACGCTCTCACTCCCCAAAACTGAAACTCTGCACCCGTTAAAGGACGTCTCCTCACTTCCCCTCCCTGCAGCCTCTGGCTTCAGTTGTTGCCGTTTTTAACGTCAAAGATCTCATTTAAAAATACAGAAAGAATATTCTCACCCAAGGAATTGGGGGCTGTGAAAAAGGACAGAGAGGTCAGTCCCTCATCTGGAGGGAATGTGCGTGGGCCACATCAGGCCTGCCCAAGGTCTCTGCGGCAAAATTAATAGCAAATTCTACAAAGACACTGAAATCGTGGGCCCTGTGCTGGAAGCACGTGCGCCTCCATTTGACTTAAAAGCCTATTTTCGCAGTGAGTTGGTCTTTCGTGACTACTGCTGCTGGTCTCCCGTACAAAAAGAAACAATCTCCGTAAGTTCACGTTTTCCATTCAGTCAAGTTACCATCTCCCTAGTAAGTTTAGGACTTGCTAGAATGTTTTGGTTCTGTGTGTGGGATCAATCCATGTTACTCATAGGCTTGAACTGATGGATAATACAGCTGCACAAACCTCTGCTCCCTGCCTGGGAACCCCCCAGGGCTGCAGTTGAGAGGCGGGAGTTCAGTGCACGGTTCAGAGTCAGTGCCTGTCGGCAACACTGAGGTTCCTAACTAACACTGTGATGTTTCTAGAATATCAACTTCAGAGATACACGATACAATTCTGTATTCTTTTCACATGCTGAGAACTAAACCACCATATTTATTACGTAGTTCTTCTATCAAGCAGTTGCTACTTTTCATCAAGAAATTCACAAGCTGATGAAACATTTGGGCAAGGCCACTCCTCAAGGGAGAAGGAGAGGGGCCCAGGAGAGCTGTGCTCTGGGTGGGCACCCGGCACTGACCTTATGCCCAGCAGAAGGCTGGATGTGCAGCTGGGAGGTGGGCCGGGCAAAGCCCCACACATCGAAGCTCAGAAATGCGACTACACCAGGCCCTTCTCATGTCCCTGAACTGTGATGTGTCCGATGAGGGTAATGAGGGCAGCATTTGCCTGAGCCCCTGAATGCCTCCCCCACCAGACACTGGTGTGGTGGTGTCAGTCCATCCAGGTTGGGCAACGACTTGTCTCCACTGGATGCCCCTGAGGCTCCCCAAGTCACATCTGCCAGCTCCCCAGAGAGAGGACACCGGCGAGGCAGGTTCAGAGCAGTCGCGGAGCCTCCAACAGCCTCTGCTGGACGGAAGCCGCTGGGGGAGGCTGCAAGCAACGCCCTCCGCTGGCCGAGCCGCCCTCTCATCAGTCATTAGGAACTGCGGGGAAATCACTCTGAGCCCTGAGGCAGGAGCTGCAGGCAATTGTCTGTGATTGATAGCACTAAATATGAAACCGCATGTACCTCATCCATGCAGCATGGAATCAGAGGCATATTGTTAGTGGGGGAGATGAATGGAACTTGAGATAACCTCGGCAAATTAGGCACATGTTAGCGTTAAGCTTTGTCAGTGAGCAGGCTATAAATTACAGACAGATTGTAACTCCATAAACTCTTCTAATGAATTGGATGACAGTGGTAATTCAACACAAACGCAGCGGCCTAACCCTTTTAAGAGGACAGCCCCAGGCCTCCAGGATGCACCCAGCCAAAAGGCACTGTCAAAGTCTGTCTCTAACATCTCCCGAGAGAGCACGTGCAGCAAGATAAAATAACTTCTTCACGTTTTTTGCATATCAGAAACAGAAGTTCAAGACCCTATAGGCGATTGCATTATTTCATAGTTCATTCTTTTGAGTTTTTCTCCCCAGCACATAATTTTTATTACAGTTCTCTTTTTCCTGAAAGCGATCTCACTAAATGCGTGGAAGGCAGAAGCCCCAGCGCGCTGAGCTCTGGGCAATTACCGGGCACATGGCGGGTATCGTGCACTCACAGGCTAAAGGCTCAGAGACTTTCACCAGAAGGAGACGCTTTCCATACAAATGCACTACCTGCGGTGTCTTGTTGCAATAATGAAGTGGAATTCATAAATAAAACTAAGGTGGCGAGACAGACCCTGTGTGGTTTCCGGCCGTTACTGATAGAGGCACGACGTCAGTGACAGCTAAACTGGGGCTGTGAAGCTGTTTCAGAATTTGCTGTATATTTTCATAAAAGTTGCATGTAGAAAAAACTGACAAATCAATGTTGATCAAAAGAAAACCTTAAATTCAAATGGGAAAATTAAAGGTAACATGTCATTATTTAAAATGTGTTGACAGTAAAAAGCATTCTTTAGTTCCTTTTCAAAAGGAAGTAACACAAAATAGCACCAATGGGTATAATCATTGTATATCAGGTACAGCTACTGGTACTCATGTTACAAAACTAAGAATTTTAAAAATAAATTACCCTTATCTAGGTGTATTTTCTCTTCTACAGAACACAATTCTTTTACTAGAGATGTTAAAGGAAACATGTTCCTTTCTCCTTTTATCATGCGTGGTGTTAAATGTAGCCATCATGGTGTTAAATGTAGCCATCATGGTGTTAAATGTGGCCACCATGGTGTTAAATGTGGCCACCATGGTGTTAAATGTGGCCACCATGGTGTTAAATGTAGCCACAATGGTGTTAAATGTAGCCAACATGGTGTTAAATGTAGCCATCATGGTGTTAAATGATGAGTGGTGTTAAATGTAGCCATCTCTTTCTTCATAGACCCCCCAGCCTGCAATTCCAACCAGACATTCAACCCCTGCAGATTTTATGTGAGCAGATCCTCAGTATCGTTTTCTCTGGCTCTAGTAGAAGGCGTCTGTTCACAGAGCATTTCTGTAGCACCAAAGCATAGTATTTATGGTAGCGGGGGAAATGAATAACAACTGTGACTGTATTTTACATATTCTAGTTACACCTCTAGTCTGATCCTCTTCCAGGGCTTTGGAGGACAATGCTAGAGTGTGGTCTGTTTCAGTGACTTACGCACTGCAGTCATTCAGGAATCTGAATTGTGCACCTTAAAAAATCTAATTCTGGAAAACAATCTATGTACTTGTCCTTTGTCACTCAGACAGGAAATGGGATACATTCTGAACTGTCAAACTTCTATCACTTGTAAGGCCGAACGCATTCTTTCGTTAAAGTCAAGTGCACAGCCTCATCTCACCTTTCTGTGATTTACCAGGAATCACTTTGTCTGCTTGGGGCCGTGAGTCACAGCTCAGCTGGCCCTGTGTGAATGGAAGTCACAGGGATGGGAGGTTTTCAAATGTAGGAAAAAGGACCCTGCATCTAGGACCCCGTTCCCTGTCCCCATGCCTGGGACACTCCTGGTCTCAGCCTCCCCATGCCGGCCCCTTTGGCTGCTGTGTCTCCTGAGCCTTCGTGTGTGCACTGGGTCTCGGGCAGACACTCTGTGGGTCTGGTGACAGACACAAACACAGCCGCTGATGCTCAAAACTTTTCAAATACTCTCAGCTGTAAGGGTGGCCCCGGGACCTGAGCAGGTCATTGGCTTGTTTTGTTTGGCTTGCCTACTACTCAGAGAAGACAAGACTTCACATAAAAATCCAGCTTCCCATCCATTCTCGAAAAACCTGAAGAGCAACTGTGCAGCGCCTGCTGACTAGCGAGCAATGCCTGGAGCCCCATCTCCACAATTCCTCCTGTGGGCCACAGGTCTGGCGGCCAGTGCAGCCCCCGCCTAGCCTAGCCCAGCCCAAGCCTTCCCCTATGTTCTTCTCACCCCGGGGTCATCCACAAGGCTCTGTGTGTGAGCCCCAAATGAGAACACCTGGGGGAGGAGCCCCACTGGCCTTGAGTGTGACTGTCCCCTGCTAGGAATTCTTCTTCTGTGTGTCTCCTTTCAAGTCCTGGTTTCTCAGTGAGCTTCAGTGAGGAAAAGGCGTGAGTTTCATCATTCTGACTTTAAGGTGAAGTCCGTGACCAGCAGCCCCACACCCATCTGGGAGCTCGTTAGGGATGCAGAGTCTCAGGCCTGCCCGGGCCTGCTAAGTGTGAAGCTGTGATTTCATGAGATGCCCATGTGGTCCTGAGCTCATTCATGTGTCCTCGAAGGCACCTCCAGCTGGACTTGGAGCAGGTGCACAGTCAGCCCTGGCCTACGGCTGGCAAGAGGGTGGTGCTGGAGAGTGAGAACCCACACCCAGTCCTGAAACTGACCTCCCGGAGGCCAATCAGCAGAGGGGAGCCACCACTCCAGAATTCTAAGACCTTCAGGGAGTAACATGAAGACATTTAAGGCCAAATCATGCAACCCCATTTTTTAGACAGCCCCTGTGCTGGAGAGTTGAATTATGCCTATGAGTTTTATTGATAAGATGTCGAGAGGACTCTGAGAACTCGCTTCCTGCTCGGGTGAGTGGGCTCTGCATGATTGCTCTTAGATTTTTTTGAGAAGGGATGGGAAGCTGGATTTTTAAGTGGGATCTTGTCTTTTTTGAGTAGCAGGCAAGCCAAACAAACAGGCCAATGGGCTGGAACTCAGCAGTATTTAACGATGATCTTCCTTGAGCTCACAGCTCTGTGGGGAGGTGTGCTCCTGTGCAAAGAGGAATAGAAGGTGACTTTTGTCCTAAAGGCACTCAGAAGCTAGTGAGGGTGTTTGCAAATTTCTGTTTGTGGTAGGAGAACGACAAAGAAGAGGCCGTGAATCTATCCCTGAGGTCCTCACAAGCCTGCAGCTTGCTAGTGAGGCGGGTGCCCAGGCTGCAGCCCGAAAACTCGAGCCCAGTAGAGTGGAGGCAAAGCAGTCGTCGCCCTTGGCACAGGAACCTGCAGACTCTCCTGGATTCTACAGGTGTTTGTCTCCCTCATACATCTGCAAGGACATGCATGTTGTTTAAATGAATGGAGAATACAGTACTCACTTGTGGCTCCAGAACAAGGGACACTAGGTCAAAGACATGGCCCTGGAGCCACCCTGCCTAATGGCAGGACTGGCCTTGCCTCTCACTGACACTTGCTCTGCTCGTCTTTCTAACTTCACCAAATTCAAGACTACATGGGAGAAGCTTTTTCTGCTGAGGTCCCACCTGAGAACAAACCAGAGGCAGCTTTGGGTTCATTCGGATAAGTGACGTCTTTGGGCTTTCCTTTGCACTGTGCGTGGGTCCTGCAGTCCTGACCTCCTGGCTGCAGCCTCAGGAATCTATAGCCTCCCCCCCGAACAGACTCCACACTCCTCCCTCCCTCTGCAGGCTGCAATGATATCCATGGTGCTGGGATAGGTGGAGGAGGAAGCCTGTGTCTGTCATGGCCCCTCTGTCTCAAGTGCCTCTTGGGTATCTCTCATGCGTGTCATCATCCACTCAGCATGTCTTCACAGAATGCCTGAGAGCAGGGCCCGACCTCCCCCCACCTCCCAGGCAGGCTCCCCAACATCCTGAGCCCTGGCTTCAGCCCATGAGATGGGCTGAAGCAGCCAGCCCAGCAGCAAGCAACTGCTCTGGTTATCCCCTGGTGGTCACCAGTGCAGATGAGGGAGCAGCAGCTCCAGTGAGCAAGCCAGAGCCAGCTCCTAACCCACCACAAACACGCAGATTCTCAGGAACAGCCTGTTTTCTCATCTGTAAATAAGGAGCTGAGAAGAAGGAATCTCTTCCAGCATTTAAATTCTATGATCAAAAACTGTCACTACTTTAAACTGTCTCCCAAGCACTGTTCACCGAGTAGCACCTTTGTGTTCCATTTGCTGGTAGCTCTCTTCGCAGATTGGTGTTCAGAGTCTGTGCACAGCTGTGCATGTCTGAGTGGTTGTGAATGTCTGCATTTGGCTGTGCTTGGCTTCTGGTGAATGTGAGTGTGCATGGTCGTGCATGTGTATGAATGGCTGTGCATAGCGGTACATGGCTGGGAGTGGTTGTACATTATTGTACATGGTCGTGTATTACTGTGAATGACAGTGTGCACGGTTATGCATGACTGCATGGCTGGGAGTGGTTGTACACGACTGTGCATGGTTGTGTATTACCGTGAATGATTCTGAGTGTGCACGGTTGTGAGTGTCTGTGCATGGCTGGGAGTGGTTGTGTGTGCATGGTTGTGTATTACCGAGAATGATTGTGAGTGTTCATGGCTGTGCATGTCTGTGCATGGCTGGGAGTGGTTGTTCATGACTGTGCATGGTTGTGTATTACTATGAATGATTGTGAGTGTGCACGGTTGTGCATGTCTGTGCATGGCTGGGACTGGTTGTACACGACTGCATGGTTGTATATTACCATGAATGTGAGTGTGCACAGTTGTGCATCTGTGCATGTCTGGGAGTGGTTGTACACAACTATGCATGGTTGTATATTACCGTTAATGATTGTGAGTGTGCACAGTTGTGCATGTCTGTGCATGGCTGGGACTGGTTGTACACGACTGTGCATGGTTGTGTATTACCGTGAATGATTGTGAGTGCACGGTTGTGCATGTCTGTGCATGGCTGGGACTGGTTGTACATAGTTCTGCATGGTTGTCCATTGTTCCACATGGCTGTGCATAGCTGTGCGTGACCGTGATTGCTTGTAAATATGCATAGTTGCACATGACTGTGCCTGGCTGTGCATAGCTCTGCACGGGTTTGCATGACTGTGAATGGTTGCGAATGTGCATGGTTGCACATGTCTGCACATGGCTATACATGACTGGGAGTGCTTGTACATAATTGTGCACAGCTGTGCATGGTGGTGAATGGTTGTGAGTGTGCAGAGTTGCACATGTCTGTGTGTGGATGGGAATGGCTGTGAATATGTATGGTTGTGTATGGTCGGTTTTGTGCAGCTTTGAATGACTGTGTATGACTGTGTTTGTGCATGGTTGTGCATGGTTGTTTGTGGCTGTGAACTGTCTTAACAGTTCTCGTGTGAGTGGAGTTTGTGCTCTACAAACACTGCATTTCCTCACATCCTCCATGATATATGCCATATCTTCATCACAAACCTTATACTCTCCATCTCTCTCTCTTCCTTTTCTCTCTCTCTGTCTCTCATTCTCTCTCCTTCTTTCTGCCTCTCCACAAAAGACAGAAAGCATGTGTACCTTGGTCTGTAACTTAATGAAAGCTCAGTCTCAGAGGCTGTAGTTGTCTGCCAGGTTGCAGAGATGTTGTGGGATCCAGTTCAATTGAAACAAAACAAGAACTTTTGCTAAAAGCTCTGCTAGAGATGATTTCCATATTGGATACATGCTGCGAACCACTGAGGGGAAATAAACAAGGTTTGTTCTAACGAAAGTGCACTGAGCACTCCGGGGTGTGAGTATGAGACTCAGCCCTTTCATCTGGTTCTCTCATCTAATCCCAAGCACATGGTCAGGTGGGCACTGCTGTGATTCTATAGGTGAGTTTGTATAGCCAGTGAGAATTCCAGCAGGAATCCGGGGAAAGGTGTCTGGCTGCAGAGCAGCCGGCTGAACCCCTGTGTCGTGGTTCTCACCGGCATTAAACCTTCACATCCATGAAGCATTTGAGTTTCTTAAGGTTCAAGGTATTTTTCAAATACATTTTAACAGTGCAGAAAAAAAAATCCAGCGAATGTTGAGAAATATCTTGGGAATGGGAGTAGTGCTTGTGAAGCTCCTGCTAAGCTGGCTACGACTATGGGCCCCTGAGTCTTGCTCAAGAAAGGATTATTGGGACACTCGCAATGCAAGGGTGAGGCCTTTTCAGCACCCGGGGGCTGAGGATCAGGGGCTGTAGGATCCCAGGGAAGACCTCACAACTGCAAACTTCCACTGAGAACCATCCTATAGGTGGAAAGCCCATTCCCATCTACCAAGGCCAACTCTGTTTTCTTCTGTAAACACAGCAGTGTTTGTTGTGTGGTTTTAGTACATACTGAATTCTCCAGTAACGCAACTACGTTGAAAATCAAGAGAAGTCACGACTTTATATTTTCAGAACATTGTCAAGTCTTGTTTATCACTGAGGAAAATCACGCCACAGACAGGAAATCCTGTCATTACTGGTGTTATTTGATGCAAAGATACATAGAATTTTCATGGGTTGGTCTGCATTTGGAACTCTTGCGTTCATGGAAATCCTCTGCATTAGGATGTGTAAATCCAAATATTCTTAGGTAGCTTCTATTTCAAAACACGGAACACAAAGTCCTCACAACAGGCAGCTGGATGTTGCCTCGATCCTCTGAAACCCAACAGGCTCATGTGAAGGACAGAAGGTGTTCGTCTAGTTCACTCTGTTCATACTGTCACACCCAGCTGTTCACATATTGAAATATAGGCCATTGTACATTAATGTCCTTTTATTACCATTTAATTAATTTTCTATCTTAAATGTAAGGTATAGTATCATTTCTCAGGGGTGTGGATTACTCATACTAGCTGTGACTTTCATTCCAAGTAAAGGGAAGTGACAATGTGGTTGTCATGAAAGCCGGTGGCAGTGGTTTTCGATGGGGTTGGAAACCACAGTGCTGGGGACACCGCCCTGCTTTGCCGCGTTCAGATGACCGCGAACAGCTGTGTTCAGTGAGGCAGCTCTCTGTGCGTGCAGTGGAAAACACACGTGTGTTCCAAGATAAATAAATAAATAATCCCTCTGATAAAGCGGGAAGGCTCTCGACAGCTTTCTCCCTCCACTGAAAAGCTGCCAGCTTAATAAAGCCGTCGGCGTTTTCACATTCTGACCCCACAAAAGCAGTGAATAGCTAGAACTCTGACTTTTAATCTAAGCTGCAGCATTTGAAGAATAAGGAGCTCTCGAAGGCCTCGAAGCCCAGCACCCCCGGCCACTCTTGTCCTTGGGCTGCACGCCCGCCAGACGTTTGCCATCACAGCACAAGGGCGACTTGCTTTTTGAAAGGAGGCCTCAATCTTGTCGCTTAACCCCAAAAACATTCATTATTTTCAGCCAAAGGATAACAAAAGTTATTTCAGAAATTTTTTTCAGCCTCATCTCTGGAGAACACTTCACCTCCAAACTTCCATTGATTTTGTCTCCTCCAGACACTCAGGAGGAGCCGGAGGACCTTGCCCAGTGGCTGGAGCCTCGCGGGAAAACAAGGCAGGCTGTCTGCTGAGCTCTCAGAAGAAAAACATCTTAAAATGCTTTCGGGTGTCAAATTCGTGGTCAGTGGGATTAAGAATGAGGGGGACAGGGAAGAATGGCGAGGTGGCGAGGAAACAATGCCTTTGGTGACACACGGAGGGGACAGTGAGCTTAGAAAACGTCAGAAGCTGCTGGAAACCTCCCTGGAGGTGATGGTTTCCAGGCCCACTGGAAGGCAGCACAAGGGTACATTGTGAGCTGAGAGCAACCGAGGATCCGGGACCCTGGGACCTCCCTGGATGTGCACCGAGGAGCTGGGCTACCGGGAAGACACCTGGCCCAGACACACAGGGAAGGCCAGACTCAGCAAAGGAAACCCTCAGCCCCATCCAGGTGGGTCCTGGAAAATGGGGCCCCAGGGCCTGGAGGTCAGGAAACTGCATGGGGGGAGATGGTGGGGAATGGAGACTGGGCCCCAGAGCCCCATAGAGACTGTGCCAGGCCCACAGTCTCCGAGGGGTCTGGGGGAAGCAGTTCTCACTCACTGAGCTGCCAAAATGGCATCGGGTGATGTGACTGTCACCTCTGAGTCCCTGACCAACTGGACCTCTGTGGCCACCCCAGGCCCCACCTGCCAACAGGGCTCCCAGCCATGGCTACCCAGGGACGATACTCTTCCATACGCTTAGGGACTCTTCAAGCTCAACCTTCTCCCACCCGGACTCCCTCCCTTGGGCCAGCCTCGAATTGTGGAGGGAAGGGGGCGCTGAGTGTCCTCATTCCTGTCTCACCCTTTCTCACCCTTCTCCCCGAGGGGGTTCCGAGCTCCCCGATAGCTGGGAGGGTTCCGACTCATCAAACGGGCCTGGCATGGGGAGAAGCTGTGACAGCGGAAGCCAGAGTCCAGGGCAGCAGAGTGACCCACCACCCAGCACTAGACGCAGAGCCCACTTGCCTGATGCTCCCCACTCTGGGGGACCCCACTTTACAGATAAGGAAATGGAGGCACCGGAGCTTAGGTAGCCTCTGAGGGCACAGAGATGCCAGGGACCCCACCCCCACCCCAAGGCAGGGAGCTGTCCTGCCTCTCATGTGCGGGCAGATGCCATGCCTGCGATTGCCCCAGGGCTGCCAGGCAGGAGCTCCAGCCCAGGGAGGGCTGTAGGGGAGGAAAGGGAGACCGAAGGGAGAGAGCCACCCAGCCGGCCATGAGGGTCATGTGTGGTGCCCTCAGAAGCCGCAGGTGTTTTTACTCAAATTAAATCAATATTATATTTAAATTAACTCTGATCTAATCAGTTGTATTATTCAAGGCTAAGACAGCAGAAAGGTCCAGGTGGAAGTGAGAAGGAAGGCAGGCACTAGCTGTGAGCGCAGCCCACTGGGGGCTCTGCCGGCTGGAGACAGCCACTGTCCCCTTTGGCCTCTGTCTCAGTCCATTTAGGCTGCGGTAACAAAATAATATAAACTGAGTTCCTTGTCACAAAAATGTATTTCTCACGGGTTTGGAGCTGGAAGTCCAACATAAAGGCACGGGCAGATTTGGCTTCCTGTTTTGTGGACGGGGCCTTCTCACCAGTTCCTCACATGGGGGAAGGGGTGAGGGAGCTCTCTGGGGCTTCCTTCCTAAGGGCACAAATCTCATTCATGGGGCCCCACCTTCATGACTTCATGTGGACTGATCGCCTCCCAAAGCCCCACCTCCAAACACCATCACCTTGGGGCTGAGCATTTCAATGCATGAGTTTTGTGGGGGACGTGAACTAAGAGTATGGCAGCCCCCAGCATGCCTGCGCCCAGCCCCTGGGGTCTCCTCCTCCTGTCCTCAGCTTGCCCTGTGCTCCTTGCTCTCCTGGAGCCCCTCCTGCCTGTTCTCCCTTTGTCTACTCCATACACACAGGCTGAGAGAAGAGTTGGCAGTGTGGAGGTGAGGTGGGCACCCACGCAGGGGCACAAAAGCCACCCCAAGCTAGGAACAGCGACGCCATGGTCCTGCAGGGCAGGCAGCCCTGGGAGGGCCTGGTGCACAGGGCACCTTAGAGCTTTCCCTAATGTAATATCCTCCGTGACGCTCACAGAGCAGGGAAATAGATCTGAAAACAAAACCAAACTTCCATGAGACATCACCTCCAAAGTGAGACAAAATTGGAAATCCTTCCAATGGAAGTACATTTAGGAGGCTTTGGGTGTGTATTAATTTAGATATTGCCCGTTATACTAGTATCCCCCCTGCGCAGTCGGACCTCCTGCTCCACAATGGCCTTTCTTCACCTCCGCCTCATCTCTGTGCCAGGCGACGATGACCAGGGCAGAGCATACGTGCTGTGGGGGCCAGATCAGGGTTCACCTCCACTCCACAGCTTTTTTAAGGTCAAAATTAATTTTTAAATTGCATCAAATTATCTCAAATAAAAATGTGTAGGGACGTGCACGTGGCCCCCCAGGCTGTTTCTCAGTGCGTCTTAGAGAAGGAGGGCGTTTTCAGCCCAGCCACTGGGACACCTGTTTCCCGTGGTCTTCAGAACGTGGTGCTTCCGTGTGCTGCGTGAACAGAGACCCAGAGTGTGTTACCTGCTCACACCCCAAACGCCAGGCTCCTTATGCTGAAATGACGGCTCTGGCCCATGCCCTGCTAAGCGCTTGGCACAAATTTGATCCCGGAATAAAATTAGCCCTTGATTCCTCATCCCAGTGGAAATTGCCTGGCTCTGGCCTCTCCACTTCCTTAATGGTTTCTTCACTACAAAGGCTCAATTGAATGACCCTGCCTGCCGTCTCCAAGGTTTGGAATTAAATATACCTAAGTGTAAATCAATAGAAAGGGAATCAGAACTAAAAGGCGGGATTGTTTTTGCAGATCTCTTTGTACAAAACAGGTTTGCATTGAACCTGGGACCACCTGCGACCCCAGAGCAGCTCCGCCTTCCGGCTCCAGGTACGTGAATGTAATGGAGGAGCTTTGACGAGCAAAGATGAATCACAAGATCCATTAAAATGGAATTATGATTTTGACCCATTCACCTCCAAGAGCTGCTGGATAGCAAAATTAGAAAATTCGGAATTACAAGTGTTCCATTTTAAACCGCGAGAGATGCTGCGCTGGCAGGCCCCTCCTCCGCCCCCCGCTCACTCCAGACTCAGGCGACCCCAGGCATTCACGCTGAGGTGGATTTCACATGCATTGCATTCTCAAACAGTGGGATATGCAAGGAGACGTACAGGCACATTTGGAGCCTAGTAGAAGCCAGCTCTCAGGACCACCAGCACTTCCTCCCTCCAACTACAATGGGTCCGAAAACTCTGGAGGTTCCTCTGGCCTGGAACCTCTGGGAGGGACCAACCAGCCACCTTTGCCAGCCTGTACTTGGCGCTAAGCCTTGGACCTGCCAACCCACTACCTCATCTGCAAAACCAGTCTTTAATTTCCTCTTAGGCACCAATGCCTGGTAAATTATTAGCACACCATTTTTTCCAAGAGTGTTTCATGGTTCAGCGGTAGCCCCCATAATACAACACGTTAAGCAAGGGAAGAACTTTCTGATAGTAAAAATGCAGCCACCTGAGCCAATCAGAAGGCTTCCTCGTGCCTCCGGCTGTAAGGAGCTGCAACTGAATGGACATCTCTGGTTGGTTCTATGGACCGCTGCCAAATTACCAGTGGTCAGCGGGAGCCCATACGAGATGGCAGCACTAACATTCTATTCCAGATATTCACAGATCAAAGCGCCAAAGCTGTAGGCTTTTATTTATCCTGCATTGTGGGAAATACGAGTTTTGCCTACAGCAAAGCTGAAGCCTGGACGAGTGGGCACTGGATGCCTAACTTGAGGGTTGAAGGAAACAGTAGCTCAGAAATTGTTCCACGGCTAAGGTGGGCTGCTCAGAAAGATGGCAAGTGAGAAAGAGGTCTTCACTCATTCATCACAAAATTCAGCACTAGTCAGAGGGAACCTTTTTTGCTAAGTTGACCTTGTGTGTAAAACATGAATAATAGAAAGAGATCTTTAAACATTAAAATAACAAACAAAACTGATCCATCTCTACCTCTTATCTGGAACCTCAGAGTTCTTGAACGCACCTGTCTAAATGAAGACTAGAAAAGAGCTTGGGGGACATTGGGGAGGCAAAGTACATGGAGAATTTGGGGTCAAAAAGAAAAAAGTGTGTATGAGTGTGTGTGTGTGTGTGTGTTGTGGGTGTATGTGCGTGTGTATGTGCTGTGTGTATATTTTCTGTGTGTGGTGTGTGTATGTGTATGTGGGCTGTGTATGCATGTTGTATGTGTGTGGTGAGTGTGTATGCATGTGTATGTGTATGCGTGATGTGTGTGTAGGATGTGCATTGTGTGTTGTGTGTAGTGAGTGTACACGACTGTGTATGTGTATGTGATGTGTATATGTGTGTATGTGTGTAGAATGTGCATGTGTTATGTGTGTAGTGAGTGTACATTCATGTGTGTGATGTATGTGTGTATATGTGTGTAGACTGCATGTGTGTTGTGTGTGGTGAATGTACATGCATGCATGTGTTGTGTGTCTAGGTATATGTGTGTGTAGAATGTGCATGTGTGTTGTGGGGGGAATGTACATGCATGTGTCTGTGTGATGTGTGTATGTGTATAGGATGTGCCTGTGTGTTATGTGGGGGGAGTGTGATGTGTGGTATGTATATGTGCGTGTAAGTGTGATGTGTGTGTGTGCATAGTGTCTATGTAGGGGAGGATGTTTATGTGTTGTGCGTGGTATTTATGTGTGTGTGTGTGGGTGGGTGGGTGTATATTTGTGTATGTGTGTAGGATGTGCGTGTGTGTTAGGGGTGTATATGCATGTGTATGTGTGATGTGTGATGTATGTAAGGGAGGATGTTTATGTGTTGTGTGTGGTATTTATAAGCATGTGTGTGTGTGACGTGTGTGGGTGTATATATGTATATGTGTGGAGAATGTGCATGTGTGTTGTGGGGAGTGTCTATGCATGTGTATGTGTGATGTGTGTGTGCGTGTGTATAGTGTCTATGTAGAGAAGGATGTTTGTGTGTTGTGTGTGTTGTGTATATGCATATGTATGTGTGATGTGTATATGTGATGTGTGTATGTGTGTAGGATGTATATGTGTGTTATGGGGGAGTTTCTATGCATGTATATGTGTGATGTGTGATGTGTGTGAGTATAGTGTCTATGTAGGGGAGGATGTTTATGTGTTGTGTGTGGTGTGTATATGCATGTGTCTTGTGGTGTGTATGTGTGTATGATCTGTGTATGTTTGTAACAAATAACCAAATGACTGGATCTCTATGTTTTGAAACAGGATCCCTTGATTCTGTTTGGGAAATGATGTTCTTCCTGTAGACATCAGGATTTCTGTGCCCCAGGAAGAGTGATGGGTCTGTCACAACCTGATATTTCTCCAAGAATAATTTCAGGTTAAAAAACACAACCATAGTAAGGTGAAGGTCTCAGCAGATGTGAAATAACATCTCACTGCCAGTTCCCACGTCCCAGGCAAAAATTCCTTTAAGTTAATTATATATTATCTGAGCCAGTGTGTACATGTTCAGTCTCTTCAGATCTGTACACATCTTCTAGCACTTTTGTTCTGGTTTCTAAAGAACCTTGACTAATTCACTTTAGCAAGAAGCTAATCCTGCACTATAGGGCTAAGTATAAAACAAGTGACATTCTCAAATGGTTGACAGAAACATGCAGGCGAGGGATCATTAAGTGCTCATTAGCCACGTGTCGTCACGTTAACCATGGGGTGTCGTACCAATTTTCTCTTCTTTGTCATGAGCCAGCACTGTCCCCCTTTCATGGAGCAAACCACCAGGGTGAGTGGTGCCCACACCCGCCCGCCTTCCGCTCTGCTTGTCACACAGCAGTCCCTGAGCTCCATTTCCAAGGCCACGGTCTTAGTTGTTCACGCAGAGGAGGCTGTTACCTGGGTCTGCTGGTAGCAGTAGTGAGTAACTGAAATGGTTAAGTAACGGAAAAATGTATTTTTTCAGACGATTCAATGTATACAACTGTTTGAACCATGTGTGAATATAGTGATTTTATTTCAACTCATGATTTTAGAATCTTAAAGATGGTCATGTGACCCAGACATTTAGGATTCCCAGGTTTGTTTTTATTTTCATTTTGTTAATGATTTCCATTTTTATTTTAGATTTGGGGGTACATGTGCAAGTTTGT
Source organism: Callithrix jacchus (assembly GCF_049354715.1). Lineage (NCBI taxonomy): Eukaryota > Metazoa > Chordata > Mammalia > Primates > Cebidae > Callithrix > Callithrix jacchus. The sequence goes on from NC_133502.1 coordinate 27,850,133, forward strand.
CACATGGGTATATTGTGTGATGCTGAGGTTTGAGGTACAAATGATCCCCCCACCCAGGGACTGAGGAGAGTACCCAACAGTTACTTCTCAGCCCTTGCCCCACTCTCTCCCTCCCACCTCTGGTCTTCCCCAGGGTCTTTTGTTGCCATATTCATGTCTATGAGTACCAAAGTTTAGCCCCCACTCATAAGTGAGAACATACAGTATTTGGTTTTCTGTTCCTGCATTAATTTGCTTAGTGTGATGACTTTTAGCTGCATCCATGTCACTGCAAAGGACATTATTTTGTTCTTTTTTATGGCTGCATAGTATTCCATTATGTATGTGGATTCCATTCTTTATCCAATCCACCACTGATGGGCACCTAGGTTGATTCCATGTCTTTGCTATGGTGAATAGGGCTGCAATAAATACACACATATATGTGTCTCTTTGGCAGAATGATTTGTTTTCCTTTGGATATATACCCAGTAATGGGATTGCTGGGTCAAATGATAGTTCTATTCTAAGTTAAGAAATCTCCAAACTGCCTTCCACAGTGGCTGAACAATTCACACTTCCACCAACAGTGCATGAGCATTCCCTTTTCTCTGCAGCCTCACCAATATCTGTTGTTTTTTACTTTAACAGTGGCCATTCTCAGATCTACCTACACTAAAAATAGCCCCTAAAGTGAATCGGTTGAAGAAATTCGATCCCAAAGATTCTTAATTTTTTCATAGGTGAATTTTGAAGTCTTCATCAGTATATCCATATTAAAAGGAGATGGCAGAAGCCAAAATAAAAGAATGATGGGCTAACAGGACAACTGAATTAAACAAGCATCAGTTTCATTAAAAAGGGCTAACTTGAAGATAAATCTTTTGAAGATAAATTTTGACTCCAGCTCTCTAAATAAGGTGACCTTGATGAGCAGGGGAGTAACTCACAACATGGAACTCCTTGAATAACAATTAGTTGACTTTAAAAACAATGATGATAATAATAATGGCCATTCTGAGTGCCGTTCAGTGGCATCTCACTGTGGTTTTGATTTGCATTTCTCTGATGATCAGTGACGTTGAGGATTTTTTCACATGACATGTTTGTGGGCAACTTACATGTCTTCTTTTGAGAAATGTCTATTCATGTCTTTTGCCCACTTTTTAAATAGAGTTATTTGGTGTTTGATTGTTTAATTATTTATGTTTCTTATAGATTCTGGATATTAGACCTCTGTTGGATGCATACTTTGCAAATACTTTCTCCCATTCTGTAGGCTGTCTGCTTACTCTGTTGATAATTTCTTTTGCTGTGAAGAAGCTGTGCAGTTTAATTAGCTCTCACTCCTCAATTTTTGTTCTTGTTGCAATTTCTTTTAAGAACTTAGTCATAAATTCTTCCCCAAGGCCAATGTTCAGACCTAGGTTTTATTCTAGGATTCATATGGTTTGTGGTCTTACATTTAAGTCTTTAATCTATCTTGTGTTGATTTTTGTATATAGTGAAAGGTAGGGGTCCAGTTGCACTTTTCTGCATATAGCTAGCCAGCTATCCCAGAACCATTTATTGAATGGGGTGTCCTTTCCCTGTTGCTTATTTCTGTCAACTTTGTTGAAGATCAGATGGCTGTAGGTGTGCAGATTTATTTCTTGGTTATCTGTTCGTTCTTTTGGTCCATATGTAAATTTTTGTAACAGTACCATGCTGTTTTGGTTACTGTAGTTTTATAGTATAGTTTGAAGTCAGGTTAATGTGATGTTTCCAGTGAAATGTTTCCTTAGGATTTCTTTGTGTATTTGGCCTCTTTTTAGGTTCAATGTGAATTCTAGAATAGTTTTTTTCTAATTCTTTGAAAAATGACATTGCTAGTTTGATAGGAATAGCATTGAATCTGCACATTGCTTTGGGCATAATGGCCGTTTTAAAAATATTGATTCTACCAAGCCATGAGCATATTTTTCCATTTGTTTGTTTCATCTGTGATTTCCTTCCGCAGTGTTTTGTAGTTATCTTTGTAGAGATCCTCCACCTCCTTGGTCAGATGTATTCCTTGGTTTTGTTTGTTTTGTGTGTGTGTGTGTGTGTGTGTGTGTGTGTGTGTGTGTGTGTGTGGCTATTTGAATGGGGTTATGTTCTTGATTTGGCTGTCAGCTCAAATATTATTGGAAATGCTACTGAATTTTGTACATTGATTTTGTATCCTGAAACTTTTTACTGAGGTCATATATGAGTTCTGAGACTTTTGATAGTCTTTGGGGTTTTCTAGGTATTGAATTACATTAATGAGGGGAGATAATTTGACTTCCTCTTTCCTTGTTTGGATGCCTTTTATTTCTCTCTCTTGCCTGATTGCTCTGGTTAGGACTTCTGGGATTCCCAGTTTTAATTCTTAGTCACTCTTAGTTCCAACAGTTGTCAGACTGACAACTGTGAATTGATGGCTGCACTCCCCAAAGAATGTCTAGGCATTTAACCACGCTGTCTGCACTCAGTAGCTAGCAGGAATAACAGCTGTTAGACCTGAGCAAACGTACCGGTGGAAATGTGGCTGGGAAACATCTTTAAAGTTTCTTTATCTCTGCTTCCCTGTTTGTCCTGCCAGCTAATGATATTATTTGAAAGAAAAACCCTGAATTTAAACTCCACTAACAGAGCCTATGTGTTTTATAAATAGTAGGTCTTGATAAACATTTCTAGCGCAGTTTTACATCTAACTCACGATCAATACTTTTCTCCTAGTTTTCCGATTAATAATTCTATGTAAGCAAATATTTTTCTTTCAGTGCAATGTGACTTCATCCTCATACAACGTATTTTGTATATTATATTTGACTTTGCCAAAATTATTTCTTAAAGCAACATTGAATTCCTTATTTGTATTTAAGAAATTAATACCAAATGGAGCCAGAATATATGGAATTGGTCTCAGTGAACACAGCTGCCCGGATTTTCCAGGCCAGTCTTGGCTTTGGCAGGAAGCTCTACCATTTTGTGTTACTGGTTTCACAGCCAATGGTGGACAATACACTGGATTTCACCATAGACAGAAATCTGCAATTAATCTGATTCCCTGTAATCTGATCCCATCAGCAAGCATACTTCATAAGAAGACATGGAAAAGGAAGGAAGGAAGGAAGGAAGGAAGGAAGGGAGGGAGGGAGGGAGGGAGGGAGGGAGGACGGACGGACGGATGGATGGCATAGAAAGCTTTTTAGGAGATTCTCTTAATCAAGCAAATCTTCTGCTTTCCCCAGAGACAGCATTGCCCCTTGGCATTTCAGTTTTCTCACCAACACTTAGAATTTCTAGTAGAGGGATCTCTGTAATGCAGAGCTAATATGGACCATTGGGGTCAAGGTTGAGGCCTCCAAGAAGGCGCCCTGAATTTCCTTGCTGGTCTCCACAGACTTCTGCGGACCCTCCCTGGGCAGGAAGTGCTGCTGGCCACAATCCTGCCGTGACCCTCCATGCGGCATCCAGGTTCTTTCTGCCATTTAAGGCATCGGCGTAATGTCGCTACGATTAATCCGTAAAGCAGCAGAGCTTGGTGATTCCGACACAGTTAATCGTTCCCAGTATCTCTATTTAAAGCTTTCTAAAGACAAAAGTAAAGAAGACAATTATACAGATTGCAGAGACCAGAGTAAGAGGAGCTTGGAGATAAAGAGAAATTCAGAGAGCCAACAACAATATAACATAAACAGCTCAGCAAATAATAGTGCAATTCCCAGCTAATAGAACGGTTTAACACCTGAATACATCCGCACGCCTGATTAGGCACTAACAACGTACACGATAAAGGAAGATTATAAGTTGTAATGCGCCTTTGCAAGAAGCAGCAGAGTAACCACTATTTGTACACTTCTCCAATTACATTCCTTTAATGCTTTCATTGAGAAAATAGTTTACATTATAATAGCCAACATCACTTCTGTTTTTAAAACAATTGGTTGTATGTATATTGCCAAATTATGGGTCTATGGGATACTTTCATAAGAGAAAACAATTGCCAGCATGCTTGGAGAAGATCTTTAACTGGGGAGTCTGGTGACGTAGGGATGCATGGCCGTCCCTTCCCGCTGCGCCAATGCTTCCCAGTGGGTTGAACAGCCCATTTTTCCCTCTCTAGTTTTCTGTGAGTAGAGATTTGTCTCGCAGACCTGAAAGCCCAACAGCATGGCCTGTCCAGCTCCCTCCTTGCTCCGTGTGCTCCGTTCAGCAGGGCAGTCCTCCCAGGCCACCACACCCACCGGGGGCTGCGTGCTGGATTGTCACCAGCTATCCTGTGGCAAAGGTCTCCAACACACCCTCCCTACCCAAATCCCAGCACCCTGCCGGTCCCACCCAGCTCAGCATCTGACCTGCACAGGGTCTCCCCTGGGACCCAAATGTGTCAGAAACCAAGGTGCAGTCAGCAACAGCAACAGACCACAAACACCACACCAGGCCCAGAGCAAGCCAGGCGCTGATGCCCAGCAGGGAGCAACAGGAAACTCCAGGTGGAGGCGGGAGGAGCCCAGGCGGTGCTGGGGCTCAGGAAGCCACACCTCAACCTGGCTAGGACCTGCTGAGAGGCCCCTGTGGCCTGGTCTCTGCCCCTCCCAGGTGCTGGGAGGGCTGTATCTGGAATTAGTCATCTGCCTACCAAGGCAGCTTCAATGCAATCGTCTCACATCTCCCTCCCTGGGCATCTCATCCATGGCCAGGACAGATCAACCCTCTGGGAAGGGAGGAGACGACGGGGTCCCCACACCCGGACTTCTCATCTGTCCTTCCAAGGGCAACTTCAAGAGAGGTTTGGGGGGACTGATATGCATAATGAGGTGACTTTTCTTCTGGTGCAGCTCCATCCCCCACCTTCCCACCTCTACCTCCGGGGGCTATTCGCTTTTCTCTGATGATTTATTTTCCCTCAGAAGAACTGCTCACCCCTGCCAAGCCCTCCTTCCACTGTGGAAAAGGGCCTATCAGCCTCTGCACTGTGCAACACATTTAGGAAAAATTCCCCCCAGGCACAGTCATGAACTGCATGTGCCTATTCTCTGATCAGTTCTCCTCTTGTCAGTTGATTTTGGAGCAAACCTTCAGAGGGTGGGTAACGGGGAAGTGAACCTGCAGAGAGGTGGGCACAGCTAGGGCACCGCCCCAGGCAGGTGCAGCCTGAGCTCTGGTTCTAGGTGGAGAAGCTGAGGTCTGGTGGGGCAGGTGGAGTCAGCATGAACCTAGGGAGGGCCCGGCCCCATGGCCACACACAGCAGTGCTGCCCCCAGGGAAGCCACAGAGGAGGGTCTGGGCCCAAAGAGGGCTGAGGGGCTGTGATTTGAAAGCCAAGTTCCAGGTCAGGGACATTTGGCACTGAGGGATACCAGGGCTTCACAGATCTGCTCAAAGAACACAGTTTCTCCCAATGTCCTAGGGAAGGATGACTCTGAGGGAGAGGTTTAGTCCAGGTCTAACCGCTTAGAAAGGAAGCTGAGACCATAAAGAAGGGTGCTTCCGTCCCACACGTGACCTCACTGCTACCGACCGGGTTCTGTGCCACCAATTTCACGTGCTGCCACTCTAACTCCCTGTGAGATGGTATTTGGAGCTGGGACTTTAGGAGCAAATTAGGTTTAGATGAAGTGATGAGGGTGGGGTCCCCATAAGAAGAGGAACAAGTCAGGGTCCTCTCTCTGCCACGTGAGGACACAGCGAGGGGGCTGCTGTCTGTACATCAGGGAGAGAGCCCTTGTCAGGAACTGAATCTGCCAGCCCCTTGATCTTAGACTTCCAGCCTCCAGAACTATAAGAAATCAATGTCTATTGATGAAGACACACAGTCGGTGGCATTTCGTCTCACAGCCTGTGATGACTGAGACCATCACCTAACACCATAAAGGGGTGTAGTAAGAACACAGCACAAAGGGCCCAACTCCACCCTCCCTGCACCCACACCTGTGTCCTCCCACTTGGTGCTGGGGCCCATCTCCACCCCTTAGCCCTGGCTGAGCTCCATACACCATGATTTGTGAGCAAACACCACACCATCAGAAGCTGGGAAGCACTCACCCCCAAGACCTGATGGCCCCTGCTCCTTTTCTACCACGGCCATGAGAACATGCCCGAACCACCCTGTGGGGAGAGGCACAGGGTCTGCATCTCCACAACCCCAGCTGACAGCCAACTGCTGTAAGTGAATGAGAATAGCTGAGTGAGCCCAGACCTGAAAACCGCCCAGCTCAGCCTAGCCGACATTGCTGGCCTACAGACTCAGAGTCTGATAAATACATATTATCTTAAGGCACTGAGTTCTGGGGTGGTTTGCCATGCAGCATTACAGTGAAAACAAATGGCTTAGACCGGTGGGCGCTATCAGCTCAGAGGCTCAGAGGGCTATGTGACTTGCCTGAGGCCATCAGCTGGTAAGCCGCTGACCAGGAACTAACGGGCTGGTGTGACCATGCTGAGTGCTTAGCCTAGTGCACACTGCCTCCCAGAGCCTAACGCACCGTGGACACCTGTCCTGCAAACACGTGCCCTCAGAGATGCATGGATTGGACTAGAGGAAAATGGGAGCTGCCTCTGCTTCCCTGCTCTTCCCGCTGAGGACTACAGAAAGCCCCAGACACTGCCACAAGACAAATAGAAGAAGTCTTGGAGAGGTGGAAGGAAGAAGGCACACCCACTGGAGACCTTGAATAGGGGGAGAGTCCAGCAGGGAGTTCCTGGGTTTTCCTTTTGCTTCATGTCTCCCAAGTGGGTGCTGGAGAAACTGGCAGCACAGAAATGGCCACGGATTCTGTGGCCAAAAAAGGCTCCGGAAAAGCCTGCCCTCTGCAGCCACAAGACCCATGAAGCAGCAGCCCTGCAGGACACAGTAACTTCTCTCCTGCAGCCAAACACCACTGAGCTGTAGCCCTGTCCCTACCGCTCCAGCATAAGTCAAGTGGGGAGTGTGGACCTCTGCCCTCAGCACACTCTCATGAGATGCCCCAAACCCTTCTTTGGGTGGCATGGGAACAGGCTGATGGGGGGGCTTAGACTTCCACCCCCACCTGGTGGTAACAAGCCCCAGGATGGTGACAGGGGAGGCAGCAGAGAGTGGAAACTCTCATCAACCCCCAGCAGTCATGATGCCATATGCACTGCAGTTTCACCTGCAGACGTGTGGGACCAGTCACAAGGCTTTCCTGCTCTGCCCCTGCCAGCAGTGAAGAGGAGCTCCACTGTGCCTGCATCGATGAGGGCAGAGAGGGAAGCTGCACTTCCACTCCCAGAAAGCCAGTGACACGATGGCACCTGCCCTCACCAGGGTCAGAGAAACCTGTTAAATGGTAAGATGCAGAGTATCATAATATGAGGCACAAACGGAACAAATTTCCATCAAAAATCACTTGTCATATCAAGAACTAGGAAAATCTATCTCAAATGGAACAAGAAAAGACCACATAGGCCAACAGAAAATAACACAGACGTGAGAATTATCTGACCAGGGTCTTAAAGCAGTGATTATAAAAATGCTTCAACAAACAGTCACAAACACTCTTGAAATAAATGAAGAAATAGTAAGTCTCAACAAAGAAATAAAAGGTTTCAGCAAATAGTAGAAAATAAAAAGAACTAAATGGATATTCTAAATCTAAAAATTCAGTATCCAAAATTCTGAAAATCACTAGATGGGATCAGTAGCAGCATAAAAAGACAAAATAATCAGCGATGCAAAGAGAAAATAATAACATTTCTCATGTAATCCACTGTAATAGCAGCTAAAGAAAAAGAATTACATGGTCATGTAAATGTACGCAGAAAAATGACAATTCTCTCCAAAATGATACATAGGTTTAACACAATTTTTATCAAATTCCAGCTTCTTTTTTGCAGATATAGACAAGATTGTTTTAATATGTGACATGAAAAGCCAAAGGAGGAGGAGTAGACAAAACAGTTTTGAAAAATCATACTAAAGTGGAAGCAATTGCTCTTCCCATCTCCCAGACTTTGATGTCGCTTCAGCAGTCGGGACAATGCAGCACTGGAGAGGCATAAACACGTGGGTTAACCAAACAGCAGGGAGAGCCCAGGAATAGCCCCACACACACATGGCCAGCTGGTTTTTAACAAAAAGCTGAAAGCAAGTCAATGGAAGAAGAACAGAGCACCAATTTAATGAGTCTTATTATGGAAATATACAGAATTTTTTTTTGAGATGGAGTTTCACTCTTGTCACCCAGGCTGGAGTGCAATGGGGCATCTCAGCTCACTGCAATCTCTGCTTCCCAGGTTCAAGCGATTCTTCTGCCTCAGCCTCCAGAGTAGCTGGGATTACAGGCATGTGCCACCATGCCTAGCAAATTTTTGTATTTTTAGTAAAAACAGGGTTTCACCACGTTGACCAGGCTGGTCTGGAACTCCTGACCTCAGGTGATCTACCCACCTCAGCCTCCCAAAGTGCTAAGATTATAGGATTGAGCCACTGCAACCAACCCAGAATAATTTTGGTCCAAATGTGTGGATACCATGGCCCAGCCAAGCTGACATAAATTTAATCATCACAGGGTCCGGTGCAATCACAAGGTCCTTATTAGTCAAGAAAAAGGCAGAGACAGAGCGGGAGATGGGGTGGCTTTGCCACTGGAGAAATGTGGGACGCCTCTGGATGGTGGAGGAGACCAGGAGCCAGACTCCCCAAAGCCCCCAGAGTAAACGCTGCCCTTGGCACCCTGGCTTTAGCCCTGAGGTGCAATTCGGACTGCTGGCCTTCAGAACTGATATGATAATAAATCAATATTGTTTTAAGGCACTGAATTCGCAGTAATTTGTTGGGGAAGCAGTAGGAAACTAGCTCAGGTGTGAACAGACATGTTCCCCAGAGGGTCCACAGGTGGGAGGCACGAAGGAAGACGTGAGCAAGTTAAGGTGACATTACATATAATTGCCACTGTACTGCTATGGAACAGCTAACATGCAAGTACAGCCAAAGCAAATACAGACAGGGACAGCGAGAAGCTGGATTTTGCATATGTTGCTGGTGGCCATGTAAGATGAAACAGAGACTCTGGAAATAGTTGGGCACTTTCCTGAAAAACTGAACCTACACGTACCACATGACCCAGCAATTGCGCTGCTGAGCATGAATGCCAGGGGAGTGAAAACTTAGGTCCACACGAACGCACACACAGTTGTCTATATTAGCTTTATTTGAAACAGCCTCAGACAAAAAAGGATCAAAGTGTTCCTCAATGTAAGAACAGATAAGCAAAGTGTGGTGCAGCTATGCCACGGAATGCCTGCTGCTCAGCCATGAAAAGGAACTGTCCACACAGCCAGCAACTTGGATCCACGTCAAGGGCATTCTGCATAATGAAAGCAAAGCCCATCTTAGAGAAATCGCCCTTCTGTATAATATTCCCACATGACAAAATCACAGACAAGGAAAGCAGATGGGTGCTGACTGGGGGAGGATGGCAGGGCCATGTGACGGAGATCTCATGGATGTGGAACTGTCTCGGTCACAGCTGTGGTTACACAAATCTACACGTGATAAAAGGACAGAACCACATACACACATTTCACAAGTAGAGGCAGTCCTGATGTACAAAAGTTCAACTTACAACTGTTTGACTTTATGATGGAACAAAAGCTATGTACATTCAGCAGAAACTGCACTGTGAATTTTACCCTTTCCTGGCACTCCAGCCTGGGTGACAGAGTGAGACCCTGTCTCAAAAAAAAAAAAAAAAAGAACATGAATAAAGTTACTTAAATCCTAGAAAACTGCAACCTGGAACTTGGATCCTTTCTGAAAGAACAAAAGTTGAAAACACTAGACTTGATAACATGAGCGTGGGAATCTGGAACCACTTGGGTCATAAAGGGCTGATTCTGGGGACGTGGCTCCATCCAGGGTTACACAGATTGAGGCATCACCCCTCCAACCATCACCAAACAAGGAAATGGAGTTGAGCCCTCGGTCCGTGGCATGGACCTTGGTTCACTACATTTAGCAACATCCCAGTGGAGAGAAGACAGGCCCAGCCATTCCTGCAGAGATTGTTCCTCTCCACACTCACACTTGTTCCTCCTTCCCACCACTCATCCCAGCACCAAGCTCAGCCCTCAAACTCTTGCTTGGAGTAGGGTGTGTAGGAGAGTGAGGAGGAAATAGTCTGGGCCTAGAACAGTTGGAGGAGGGACAAGTGGCTGCTCATCTCATCACTTTTCACAGCAACTGGAACATTGGGAGAACTTTCCAAACACAAGTGAGATGAAAAGAAATACATGGCAATTCTGCAAGCATCCTAAAACATATCTATATAAAATAAAGGAACACCAAGCAAAAACACACCAAAATAACAACACACACACACACACACACACACACACACACACACACACAAAACCCAACTCTAAAGGCAGAAAGCTATGGAATAACCAGCAAGCTACAGAAAAGCTCAAAGATGAGATTTTACAAACACAAAATAGAATTGGATGAAAATGAAGTTATTGAAACACGTTCAGGACCTAAACTATTATAAACAGCAATGATACAATAACAGAAACAGCAAGAAACAAAATAAATACTTCTATAAATTATTACCACAGATAAAAACACAGTGAATACAGATTTAAAAAAAAAAAAAAAAGGAAGACAAGAGGGTTACAGCAAGTAAGGAAAGGCTAACGGCTAAGGAAGACAGATAAAGAAGGTCCGGTGTAAGGAAACAGGTGCCCCAGGTAGAGAACTAGAGAGATGGATCTGATGACCTATTCAAAAACACGAGATTAAAAAGTGCCTGCAGTGAATCTGTAGCAGGAGCAGCCACGGGAAATGGATCTCTCGGACACCAAATACAGGAGGAAGTTTATTCAGCCGGGAGCAGGGTGGCATAGTTGCCTAACAGCCAAGCTCCCCTAAAAAAGGAAGGTTCCTTCTTTATATAGGCTTATACTTTAGATGTTACACGTGGAAGAATCTTAGGTTTACAGCTTAACATATGAAAAGGGTCTCGGTTTACAGTCTCAGGAATTACATACGAAAAGGGCTTCAGTTTACAGTCTTAGGAATGAAAAGGGGAAGTTTACAGTCTTAGGAAAAAGGGGGCCAGGTGCGGTGGCTCACGCCTATAATCCCAGCACTTTGGGAGGCCAAGGCGGGTGGATCACGAAGTCAAGAGATCGAGATCATCCTGGTCAACGTGGTGAAACCCCGTCTCTACTAAAAATACAAAAAATTAGCTGGGCATGGTGGTGTGTGCCTGTAGTCCCAGCTACTCGGGAGGCTGAGGCAGGAGAATTGCCTGAACCCAGGAGGCGGAGGCTGCGGTGAGCCGAGATCATGTCATTGCACTCCAGCCTGGGTGACAAGAGCGAAACTCCCTCTCAGGAAAAAAAAAACGGGGCGGGGGGGAGTTGATCCGAGATGCCTGGGTCTCCCTCTTCAAACCAAGATTGAGTCTGCAGATCAAAAGGATATGCCTTCTTCCTGGGAAGGTTAACAGAGAATGGAAACACCAAGGCAAATCCTAATTAAGCTGCTTAATATCAAGAGAAAAAAAGAATACTTCACACAGCCAAAGCAGATTGTCTGCAAGTGGGGGTCCATCTGAGGTGGCCCACAGAGCGCTCCACACAGCACTCAGGATCTATAATGGGGAGACTGCAACAACTCTTAGGGAGGGAGGGCTGGCCCGTGAATATTGTTCCCCACCTACTAATTGTTGGATTCTAGAGCCAACGCCCTAAGTACTCAGGTCTGAAGAAGTCCTGGGATAGAACACCCTGAGCTCTTCTGAGAGGAAATAAAAACTTCATGGCCAGTTAACACTGAACCAAAAGAAAGCAGCACGCGGTGGGGAGGAGGGAAGTGAGAGCAAGGGGGAGAGGGAAGTCAGTCTGTCTTTCAGAGCAGGAAGCCGGCTGTTCCTGTGTAAAAGTGACACTCGTGCATGTTTTAAAAATGCATTGACTCCAAATACCTCAGTTTTTCCCAGTGTCCCCTCATCTCCTCAGACAGCTCTGAGCAACGACTCACAGTGAGGATCTACTGATGTTCTTTGATTCCTTCAGTTGTGCCTCAGGCTTTTTTCCCTCCATTAAATCTGAGTAAATTCCATGAATTATTTTTGTTGCAGGAGCGAGGTGGTGCGTTCCCACCTTTATTACCTTATTCCGCCCACTCCGCAGGTGTCTGCACCCACAGGAGAGTTCCTCGCACCACGTCTGTCCCTCCATCCGCCCCCCCAGCCTGTGCTCGTAAACATAAACGAAGAGACGTCTTCCTCCTTTCATGGAGGGCGTGGCTGTGGGGGAACTGGGGCCATTTTTAAATTTTCACACCATAGTTTCATTGCTTAAATTCTCTATAGTGAGTACGTGTTATTACACTATTTATAAAAACAAAAACATGATTATTCAAAAATTAAAAACATCCAGGCCGGGCGCGGTGGCTCACACCTGTAATCCCAGCACTTTGGGAGGCCGAGGCGGGTGGATCACGAGGTCAAGAGATCGACACCATCCTGGTCAACATGGTGAAACCCTGTCTCTACTAAAAATACAAAAAATTAGCTGGGCATGGTGGCGCGTGCCTGTAATCCCAGCTACTTGGGAGGCTGAGGCAGGAGAATTGCCTGAACCCAGGAGGTGGAGGTTGCGGTGAGCTGAGATCGCGCCATTGCACTCCAGCCTGGGTAACAAGAGCAAAACTCCGTCTCAAAAAAAAAAATTTTTTTAAACATCAAAGGCAAATATTCTAAGATGCTGACAGTGCTAATTTTGGACAATGTAACTGAGTATGTTTGCTGTTTTCTTCTTTGGGTATTTTTTTCTGCAATGGGGTCTCACTGAGTTGCCCTGGCTGCAGTGCAGTGGTACAATCACGGCTCATTACAGTCTCTGCCTCCCCAAGGTCAAATGATCCTCCTACCTCAGACTTCTGAGTGGCTGAGACTATACGTGCACACCACCATGCCAAGCTAGTTTTGGTATTTTTAGTAGAGACAGGGTTTCACCATATTGGTCAGGCTGGTCTAGAACTCCTGCCCTCAGGTGTGGCACCCACCTCAGCCTCCCCGAGTGCTGGGATTATAGGCATGAGCCACCATGCCTGGCGTTTTTTTTTTTTTTTTTCTGAGATGGGGTCTCATTCTGTTCCCCAGGCTGGAGTGCAGTGGCACAATCACAGCTCACTACAGCTTCTGCCTCCCCAAGGTCAGGTGATCTTCCTTCCTCAGCCTTTCGAGTAGCTGGGACTACAGACATTTGCCACCATGCCTGGCTAATTTTTGTATTCTTTGTAGAGATGAGGTTTTGCTGTGTTGCCCAGGCTGGTCTCAAACTTCTGGGCTCAAGCGATCTACCCACCTTGCCCTCCCAAAGTGCTAGGATAACCGGTGTAAGCCACTGGAACTGGCCTTGCATTTTTAATTTACAAAATTTTTACATTTCCAAAAATTAAAATAATAATGAAGGCCTGTTTATTTAAAAAGAGCCATAAAGAGTTCCTTCCTCTTTCCCCTGGAAGATTCAGGGAACAAATCTCTGTCGGCACATGACAGAGACCATCTCTCAACTGAAATGCAACCATGGAGAAAAGAACTTCCAGGAGCCACATGCCGCTGCTATGACAGTTATGCAAATGAATCAAAGTCTGCATTCAAAGAAACTGATATAAATAGATTAATTTGTTAAATTCCCTTCTGGTTTTAATGTTGCATGCAAATACAAATGCAAAGGGAATTATGTGTAAAATTGTTGCTAAAAGACAGCAAAGAATAGGAAAAATAAATTTGCCATCAACCTCCCAAGGGTTGGTGAGAGATTCTTCAAACTAGAATCTCATAAAGCAACTGATTAAAAACATACCAGACACTCTGGCCTCTTCTTTCCGACTAGCTGAACAAATCTATGAAACAAGGGGCAGAGCATTATGAACTAAGCTGGTCTGACTACCACATCTCAGCGCTCAAATCTGTTCCTCCCCTCTGCATCTGCGTTTAGTTTGACTTGTTTGGTGTAAGAAGAGGCTTTTTGCATTGGGGCTCACTCCCCTCTCTGCTGTGACCAAGCCCAGGCTGCCTGCTAGAGGCAGAGAGACCACATGGAGGGTGGCCTCAGCCATCTCAAGCCCCAACATCCTAGCTGAGGCCCCAGGCATGTCCATGGGCCACACTAGGCCAGCAGCCACCAGGGCCAACCAAAGAAGTTGTGAGCAATCACATGTGGGCTGAATTTTTTTTTTTTTAGACGGAGTTTGGTTCTTGTTTCCCAGGCTGGAGTGCAGTGGCACCATCTCAGCTCACTGTAATCTCTGACCCCCGGGCTCAAGTGATTCTCCTGACTCAGCCTCCCAAGTGGCTGGGATTACAGGCATGTGCTGCCACACCCAGCTAATTTTTGTGTTTTTAGTAGAGGCAGGTTTCACCATGTTGGTCAGGCTGGTCTCAAACTGCTGAGTTTATGATCCTCCCGCCTCGGCCTCCCAAAGTGCTGGGATTACAGGCGTGAGCACCACGTCCTGCCATATGTGGGCTGTTTTAAGTCACTGAGCTTCAGGCAGCCTTGACAATGACTCCTTCCTCGACCAAACCATCCAGGCTCCTTTGACCCCTCTTCTCAACGAGGCCTCATCCCCAGCCCTGATCAAATTCCTCGTCCTTCACCCTGAGGTCAAAGTCCCTGGCCTGCCGTAGCCAGATGTCCTCCCTTGGTGCAGTGGGTGCCGTCTGACAGGCAGTGGTACAGGGTTCTGCTGTCATGGGAGCTCTGGCTTGGGCTTGGGATGGCTGAGGCCTCCCTCCATGTGGTCTCTCTGCCTCTAGCAGGCAGCCTGGGCTTGGTCACAGCAGAAAGGAGAGTAAGCCCGAGGCAACAAGCCTTTTCTTGCACCAAACAAGTCAGCCTCTGAGGCCCAAATGGCCCCAGGATGACACTTTGAATAGCAAGAGTCTGGGTTATTTAGGCAAGCATCTCATTTGGACCATTCATAACTCGGAGTGGGACTTGGAACCCACAGCGTTTCTGCAAATGTCAGCCATGCTTGTGCCTTTATAGACATGCTGAAAATCTGAAATATCCTCCCCGTGCCTCAAGGTAGAATGTCTACCACTGGAGCTACCAAGAGGAAAACCTGAACACAGGTATGCTGTGGGTCCCCAGACCAGCAATAAAAAGATTAAAGAGCCAGAGATCCCCAGTGAGCCAGCCGAACTTGGGGTCCCAAGCAGGCCTCAAGGCCCTTGTTAGTCTTGTGCATCCAGGACCAGGGATACAGCTTGGCTCTGTGTCTTCCCCCAAACATCATCTGGAATCAGAATTCTCATAATCCCATGTGCTGAGGGAGGGACTCGGTGGGAGTGGATTCCCACATGCTATTCTCATGACGACTTCTCACAAAAGCTGACGGTTTTATAAGTGTCTGAGAGTTCCTCCTTCATGTATGCTCTCTCTCCTGCCATCTTGTTAAGAAAGTGCCTGCGTCCCCTTCCATCACAATTGTAAGATTTCTGAGGCCTCCCCAGCCAGGCGAGACTGTGAGTCAATTAAACCTCTTTTCTTTATAAATTACCCAGTCCCAGCGGAGTTCTTTATAGTAGTGTGAGAACAGAGAAGCACACAAGCCCTCTCTACCACAGAGCTGGGATCTGAGGGGTATCTACCTGGGACCCCATCCATGGCCCAGTCTAGACCAGCTGCCCCACTCTAAGCCCTGGATGTAGGCGTCAGTCCAGGGGTGAGATGGGATCCAGGGGAGCCAATCAGTGTGACTCCTTTGGAGTTGTGTCACTGCACTGATGGAGAAAGCTCTAGAAACTCTAGGAGACTGAGTTGGGAGAATGATAACATGGGAATACAGCCATGTTCTCCTCTCATGATGAAAATCTCACTGCCAGGGAGAGATTGGGGCTGACGCTGAGAAAGGAGGTGTGGGGGAAAGGGAGGCTGAAATCTGGAGTCAACAGTCCCCTGTTCTTCATGAGCCCAGAACTTTGAGGGTAGGGGAGAGCAGGTGGGACATGGGGCCATTGGCCTCTGTTCTTCAGGGGTCCTTTAAGAGGTGATTAGACCCTGTGGATATGCTGGTTCTGGCACTTGTTCTGTAATTCAACAACCTCTCCACCATCTTTTAAATGCATTTCTTTCCATGGAAGCAGATTTTGTGGACTTTTGGCTACCGGCCCATTAAGTCCTGATTAGTAACTACCCCTTCGGTCCTCAGGGTGCTTGGGACAGAGGAAGTCACCAGAATAGGCAATCAGAGAGAGTGGAGAGGATCTCTGTTACCTTTAGACCCCCACCAGCCTCCTCCCTCCTTCCCAATCACAGACTCTGGACAGAAACTCTGCCCACCCCAAGGAAGATGCCAGTTCCCTTCCTGGTACCTGGACATGACCTCCCCAACAGGAGGACCCAGCTCTCCTCCTGGTTGTGATGTCACAGGTCCTGACATTCCATAGTGTCCTGGAAACCAAAGGTGAGACACTGCAGACCTTCAGAACGTCCTTCTCCTTCTGCTGGAGGGAGCATGGCAGTGAGCCAAGGAGCTGGGACCCTCTGCTTTGTCCTCCTGCTGTGCTGCTGGCAAGAACTATGTGGGACATGGCCAAGAACTATGACTCCAGGTAAGGCCTCGCGGGGATGGCTCAGCAGAAAGAGAACTGAATCAGGTAGACGGTGGCCTCTGCTCCCGTGGGTTCCTCTCATTCCCTACCAGGGCAAATTCACCATTTATTCCTTGGGGAATGAATGTAGCTGAAAAGTCTTCCTATTTTTGAAGACCTTTTAAAATCTAGATGTCCATGGGAGAGTTGCATATGTTACTTATTTTAACTATTTATTATGGAAAATGTCTAACTTGGAAGAATATCATGAATCTCCATGTATTCACCCTCAGTTTCAATTATTGTACATATTTTGGTTTTTTCTACACGCACACACCACACACACCACACACAAACTTTTCTTGTTTGGGGAGTGTTTTATCACTGTCCCAGATGTCTTACCACTTCATGTAAAACATTTTCTTGCTACGAGATAAAAGCATTATCCACAGTGTCATAATCACACTAACACAACTACCAAAATTCTTTATAGCAACTCACACCAGTTAAAAAATATTTGCAACAGAGGCTGGGCGCAGTGGCTCAAGCCTGCAATCCCAGCACTTTGGGAGGCCAAGGCGGGTGGATCACGAGATCAAGAGATCAAGACCATCCTGGTCAACATGGTGAAACCCCGTCTCTACTAAAAATACAAAAAATTAGCTGGGCACGTTGGTGCGTGCCTGTAATCCCAGTTACTCAGGAGGCTGAGGCAGGAGAATTGCCTGAACCCAGGAGGCAGAGGTTGTGGTGAGCCGAGATCGCGCCATTGCACTCCAGCCTGGGTAACAACAGCGAACCTTCGTCTCACAAATATGTGTGTGTGTGTATATATATATATATATATATATATGTATGTATATATATATATATGTATGTATGTATATATATATATGTATGTATGTATGTATATATATATATATGTATGTATGTATATATATATATGACATTGGTTAAAGATGGGCAGGAGGACTTTACTCAAAGTGGGCTACTACCATGGTGTCTCACAGCAGCAGTGAGTGGGCTCCACTCCAAATACAGGGAGAGTGCAGATTTGCAGCCAAGAATCAGGGCAGGTCCATGGATGAACACCGCTAAGAGGTAGGAGAATTCTCTGCTGAAGTGTAGGTCACTACAGGAGCCCGGGCCTGAAAGCCGGCCAAGGTAATCAAAGATGGAGGGGGAGGAATTTGATCAGATATCAAGGGTGAACAGGCCAAGATGGGATTTCCACCAAAAGACTTCACAGGATTCCTACTGAAAATGGAAAAAAAGCAGACAAAGACAGAAGCTAGGGTCAAAGTGTAGTCAAAGAGAAGACTCGGAGGGGCCTGGCATGAGGCAAGTCAAGGAACGAGGATTTCTTGGTCCCTCCTAAGAACAGACCAGGCTGGGCATGGTGGCTCACACCTGTAATCCTAGTACTTTGGGAGGCCAAGGTGGGCAGATAACCTGAGGTCAGTATTTCAAGATCACTCTGACCAACATGGTGAAACCCCATCTCTACAAAATTAGTCAGCATGATGGTGCATGCCTGTAATTCCAGCTCCTTGGGAGGCTGAGGCATGGGAATCACCTGAACCCACGAAGTGGAGGTTGCGGTGAGCCGAGATCACACCATTGCACGCCAGCCTGGGCAACAAGAGCGAAACTCCATCTCAAAAAAACAGACAAACAAACAAAAAGAACAGACTGATAATTCAAGAAAACGTTGACCTTTTATCAGAGAGAGAAAAGCAAACTCCAGTACTGCATTGCTACACTATGGATACTAAAGCTCATCTAAAAGAATCTTATAATAAAATTCACTTAGTGCATCTTTACCACATAAGATTTTTCTCTCTCTCTTTTTTTCTCAGAGAACGATTCCATCCTTCCATGTTCATTTAGGCATTTTGTCCTTCTTTCTCTCTTCCTGAGAAAACCTTTAGCTATTTTAGGACAAAATTGCTCATCCTTTTCTTCAATGAAAACACATTCTTCATAACTCACATGCTGTATTATCAAAAGTGGATCCCACTTTCCTTTATACTTTGCACTGGAAGTTGTTTCATTTTTCTCCCTCATCATTTCTAGTAGTTTTAATGACACATGTTGATTACAATGCTCCACAGAGGAAACTAGACGTAGACAGTTGTGAATTGTCTGTCACATAGAGCATTCTGTGACAAAACAGCAAACTGTATGACTACACCATCTTACGGTTTTTAGACACATATTCATCTACAGCATAGTTTTTCAAGGTGGAAAAAACTTTTGTTAACAGACTCAGTCAGTCTCTCCATATGATATAAAATTAGAAGTAAAAAGCATATAAACTTGTGCTTGGTACTATTTCAATGGGTTATCTTAAAAATTATTAAGGAAACTGTTGTTTTACTTAACTGATCATAACTCTAGGGTTATGAGTCACCAAAAAGATATTTAGAAACTGTTTTTTAAAGGCAAACACAGGCAGGGTGCAGTGGCTCACACCTGTAGTCCCAGCACTTTGGGAGGTTAAGGCTGCTGGGTCACTTGAGCCCAGGAGTTTAAAACCAGCCTAGGCAACATGGAGAAACTCCATCTTTGAAAAAAAGAAAAAAGTGCAGAAATTAGCCAGGTGTGGTGGCACGTGCCTATAGTTCCAGATACTTGGGAGGCTCAGATGGGAGGATCACCTGAGCCTGGGAGGTCAAGGCTACAGTGAGCCATGAATACACCCCTGTACTCCAGCCTGGCTGACAGAATGAGACCCTATCTCAAAACAAAACAAAACAGGCAGACAGACTATTGTAACTGCCCAAGGGGTTCACCTTGCCCACTGCCTAGGCAGAGCCAATTCATTGAGAAAGGAGAATTGCAATAAAGAGTAATTCAGGCAAAGTGGCTGTGTGGGAGACCGGAGTTTTATTATTTCTTAAACCAGTCTCCTCCAGCATTTAGAGAACAGAGTTTTTAAGGATGACTCGCTGGGTGGGAGGAGCCAGTGGGCCAGGAGTGCTGACTGGTCAGGGATGAAGTCATAGGGAGGTGGAGCTCTCTTCTTGCAGAGTCAGTTCCTGGGTGGGGCCACACGATGAGATGAGCCAGTTTATCCATCTGGGTGGTACCAGCTGACCCATCAAGTGCAGGGTCTGCAAAATATGGGAGCAGTTTAGGGAGGGTCAGCATCTTATAGCCTCCAGCTGCGACTCCTAAACCACCATTTCTAATCTTGTGGCTAATGTTAGTCAAAAGCCATCTAGTCTCCAGGCAAGAAGAAGGTCTGCTTTGGGAAACGGCTGTTACCGTCTTTGTTTAAACTATAAACTAAGTTTCTCCCAAAGTTAGTTCAGCCTACGCCCAGGAATAAACAAGACCAGCTTGGAGGTTAGAAGCAAGATGGAATCAGTTAAGTTGGCACTCCTCCACTGTCTCAGTCATAATTTTGCAAAGGTGGTTAAATCCCTCCCTTTGAGTTTTATAGCACCTTAATCTTAAGGTATAGGCTCTGAAGATGGGCAAAGGCTGTCCGTCGCTCTGGCTTCTTCCTGCAGACAGGGAATATAGTGGGAATGGGAGTGAAGCCCAAGGTGAGAGGAGTGGAACCACTTTGCACCTGACTCCTGCAGGCCTGGCTGGGCTTCCAAGGCTTGCATGGTAGAAACATTATTAACTGTCTTTTCTCAGGACGGAATTTAAGTAAACAGCATACTATAAGGTAAATAATAAGTCCTAGGATGAGTACAATTTTTAATTTTTAAAGCAAAGATTTGAGGCCAGGCATGGTGGCTCACACCTGTAATCCAAGCTACTAGGAAGGCTGAGGCAGGAGAATCTCTTGAACCCAGGAGGCGGAGGTTGCAGTGAGCCAAGATCATGCCACTGCACTCCAGCCTGGGCAACAAGAGCGAAACTCCGTCTCAAAAAATAAAAACTGAAAAAGATTTGAAAGCATTAGTTTGGGGATTCTAACTCGTAAATAATTCAGAATTTAGTCTAAACTGCAGAAAAAAACAAAACCTTAAGAAGAGCTAACAACAGCGTACGGTTGGCTTTTCTTGAAGCATAATTTTTCTCTCTCCAGTCCCCATATTTTAAAAAACAAATCATGATAGAGCTGATTCACAGCTTACAGAACAAACTTCAGTCTTACGGTACCTGCTTGGCTTGATCAATGGCATAAAGGGCAGCAAGAATAATTATTTGTCCCTTAGGCTTTAATTGGCTTTGATGGAACTTTGTTCCCTGAAGCATTTTAGATAAGACTTTTTAAAAGCCAAACCCAGCCATAGGTTTGTAACCTTTCTAAGTTTTGTAAGTTTGTAACTATTTCTAAGTATTCTCAATTTACGGTAGTATAGTTAATTGCATGAGTGAAATACAAATCTGTTTTCTTTTGTAACAGGACACAGTTGGAGAAAGTGGTCATTTTACTAAGGCTTTTGAGTTGAGCAAATTTCTCTTCTTTTGAGGTCCCACGGTAACTTGGGGTTCCTGGGCCTGTTAGAAAGTGACATTTTCTATTTACCACAGGTCAGGAACCTTGTACAAGGACTCTGTGCGGACAAGCTATGAGGCGAGATTCCCCAGCAAGCTTTAATTAGCTTTATGAGTTAACTTTGATTCTTTAAAGGAAAGATAAAGAAGGCTTTCCAGTTAAAGCCTTGGTAAAATGACCAATTTCTCCAACTGTGACCTGTTACAAAAGAAAACCAATTTTTATTCCACTTGGGCAATTAACTATACTACCATAAGCTGAGAATACTTAGAGATAGTTTCCAAATTCTGGAGAAATCAGGTAGAGAGAAACAAACATGTTATAAATTTTGTCCATAGGGTTTATTTAAATAGCTTTAAAGAAATAAGCTCTTTTGACTTGGAAAACAAAGGTTTAGCAACGTCTAACACATTAGGTTTCCATGAGAGTTCTAGAAGTTCATTTTTTTCTTTATTCCAGTAGCACAATTTTTAAAGTTATCTGAGACCTTCACTTAGAGTTTTATATTTGATTATAAATTGCCTTTTGAAAAGGACCCAAGCAAAATGTTTGTGGATGACAGAAGAATAGGGTAGCCACTATTAAAGACACGATTGACAAGGAAATGTTATCTCTGTAGCACACGGTCATTTAACATAATATTTATAATAATTACTGATAATATATACTAACTTATCTTTGAATTATAAGAGTTTTACATAATTTTAGAACATATATTAGTAACACATTTATACAAATGTAGCCCAAAGAAAGGCCAACACCATTTTATATTTGACAATGTTTCCTGTATGGTTTTTATACCAAGTAAGCCAAATGTCATTTTGGAATTTAAAGGACCTAATTTTTAAATAGTATGTTAGAAAGAGACATAATTTATCATTTGATTTTGCAAGGTTTGTCAAATATCAAAGGTTTAAAACACTGGATTTCACAAAATAGAATCGCAGATCATTATAAGTCTTCTGTCTCCTCCCTTTTTTTCCCTTTTACCAAAAGGAGAAAACAAAACTCTTTCATTATATTTTAACATTATATAACATTTGTCTTCAAAAGAGAAAACCAAATTCCATGCATGTATTAGTACATTTTTAATGTTAAAGTAGTTTTTTAAATAAAATTTTATATCTCTATTTGGTTTTAATTAGTTTGGTCACAAAGTAAGATTTCTATCAACTTTTAGAACCCTTCACAATTTTTCATCAAACAGCAGATTAATTTTCTAAGAACACCCTGTTATTCGGACACATGGGCCCAGATTCTGGCCCTACATTAGTGTGATTTTAATGTTTTAACCTACGGAAAAAAGGTAAATAACTTTAAATCTCAGTCAACTTGCTTAAACTCACAGAATTTTAAATTAAGATTAACCCTTTACAAACCCTTTCACTTTCCTTAAACCTTTAGGTTTGTCCCATTTCCTCTTTTAGGTAAAGACAATCTTTAAAACCCTCTGAACCAGACAAAATTACACTCCCTTTCACAAAAGCCGTATTCCTGTGCCTTCTTATAATCTACCAAAAATACATGCTCTGTACGCCTTATATGTAAACTGTTTCTCCAGTCATCTTAATTTTATGTTATAATGTTAACACTTAGCAACTTTTATTTTCAGTGAAAAACCTGGTAAGTAAGCGATTTTACTTGTGTGCTGGGGTGGAGCCGAGGACATCAGGCACACGTGAAGACAAGGCCTGACTTCAGCACAGCCAGGGGCGTGGCTCTCCACAGGTCTCCAGGGGCGTGGCTCTCCACAGGTCTCCAGGGGCATGGCTCTCCACATGTCTCCAGGCGTGTGGCTCTCCACATGTCTCCAGGCCTTATCTATAACCTGATACTTCAAAGTAGGGAAAGTGAACAATTTTCAAAAGTCAAGGGAGTAGTTTGACCTTAAAACAATTAGCAGGTCTGATATTTGATCTTCCTTTAGACCAAATGTCTACATTTTTAAGATATGTTGTTTAATAATTTAAAAAATTCTTTCTTTCTAAAACTGGCTAATCTTTCTAAAAAATTACTAGTCACATTAACAAAAATGCATTAAAATTTCTACTTTTCTGACAAAATATGTAAGTGCTTATTTTTTAAGCCAATTAATCAATGCTCTTTTATATATAAACAAACATACAACACATATAAATACACAGACAGAAGATTCAGCACTTGTAAGATTTTTCATTTGCCAGTTTTTAAATTGGAATGCTGGCTTCAGGGTGGAGTCTTGGAGAAACAGGGCCAGGAAAGCATGCATTTTTAAGCAGGCACAGCTGAAAGCAAAGACAGATCCCTAAAATTAAGGGTGTCATTTTATACTTAATACGGGATCCCCGAAAGGAGAGAAGTACTGCTGGAGACGGTGCGACGCTTCTACTGTACATTTTACTGCAAGGTAACCCAGAGCCAATGAGCCGCTTTGTGATGGGGTCATCCCCCATTGCAGTCCCATGTCCCAGTGTGGGTGGGGATGTTTCCATATCTTTCAGACGGCCAGGAGCATGTATCTCTCATCCAATAGTGCAGAGTCAAGTATTCCTCCATTACTGTTAGCCATCCCTTAAAGTGTATTTCCTACCTAGTTATTACACACCAAAGCTTTTTTATAATGTGAAGTAATGTCTGATACCCCCCAAAACTCAAAACTGTCAGGTGACACAATGCAAAACAGAACAGAGCCTTTGATTTGGAGAGGATTTATCCACTTTTAATTCCTGCGGTTTCATGAGAAAAACAGAGGTTTTGTTTGTTTGGTTGAGGTTGGGTTTTTTTTGTATTTTTTTTCAAAACAGGGCCTGTGGTGCCTCCTCTGCTTTTCCCAAGGAGTCCCCAGCTACCAGAAGTTATCTTAGGGCCTCTCATGTGTGCACTAAGAGTGACAAGACCAAAAAAAAAAAAGTTGATTGAGAATAAAAAAAAAAAAAACTTTTTCCAGAAAAACAAGATCCAAGAAGAGAAAAACGTAAAGGCCTTTTAAATACATGAATGGCTTGTTTATCCACTTCTAATTCACTGACTTTTAACCATAGTGCTCTTTATAAAGAAATGCTTTCAAAGCTCTTATTACCTGACTTTAGCCCTGCCAAGTGGCCAATGTTTTTAGCTTCTGAACTTTAGGTGCTTCGAAAACATGGTAAGCCGTTTCTTTCTTTACAAGATTTAGAATCTCCACAAGGTAGTTCAGAGACAGGAAAATTCAAAAGAGGAAATCAGAAGCTATCCATGAGGGGAAAAAAAAATAAATGGCAAAGTTACATAAATTAAAAATCAGAAAGAAATCATTCCGGAAGCCAAGCATAGAACCCAGGCTGCCATTGTCCAAAGGCAAAGTCTTGGCCACTGAGTCACAGTACTGAGCACTTTTTATTGCTCTTCCCAGAAGGAGCCTGAGAAGCCCATTTCAAGCTTGCAAAGGCTTTTAACTGCTCAAGAAAATTTTTAGACTTAACTATGACATGAATCCCCAAATTCCTGTCTTCTAGAAGGTGGAAACCAAGAGAAAGTATCCACACATGGTCACGAGATTAAGCTCTTAAGGACACAAAACAAGACAGAGAAATTTCATGCAGTATCGTTCAGGGACCCAGCCTGCCAGGCTGGCCTGAAGAGCAGGCTTGAAAGTGGGTCCTGAACACACGTTTCATCCTGTGATACTCCTTTCTCCATTACGGAACGCAGAACGACAAATTCTTAGCACAAAGTACACCAGATTTGCTACCGCCTAACACTAGTCTCACACATCGTTTTTCTATTAACTAAACCCTTGCAGAGTGACAAATACTGATGTTTACCATTTGCTCAGACAGAGAGAGACCAGAAACTTGGCTGGTTAAGAATTTCTTACGCTTTCTGACAGCATACCAGACATCTGGGCTCCCTTTCTATGCAGCTTCAGGAAGAACAGAGAGGCTTCTAATGACCTTGCTCACTGCACCATAGCTGTGGGGTTCAGGACACTTTACAAGAGAAAAATCACCCTTTCCTGTTTAATGAAACTTCAGGCAAGATTCTTAATTTGCAAGATGCTGCCCAGTGGGCTGCATGGGGAGCTGAATTAACATTGTCCACGCCAGCTAAATACACACATAACAAAACAAACGTGAGTCACCTCACTCAGCACTCAGTGTCAACCTGGCAAAGCTCAAACTTTTCCCATTGGTCCCTGTTGTTTTGATCCACTCCAGGTGGGGACAGACAACCTCTGCATGGTAATTCACAATAAGGTCTCTGAGCTAGGCAAAGAGCAGATAGTCACCCCAAGACAGGCCTGTTGAGCCTCCTCAAGGGTTCATCGAATATGACCAGACAAATGAGGAGGGTTCTGAGTTAGCCCTGCTTGACGTCCATCAGCAATCCCTTCTGAGATCCCTTCCACACCTACAGTCACACACAGACGAGAGGACAGAAGGCCTTCCAAATCAGATCCCTAACCAAGAACTCCAGGAGTATCCTACACCCTGTCCTCCTATTCCCCTTCTGAGAAACCTCCTCAAAATCTTCCTGATTCAGGAGAAGTCTCCCAAACCAGGAATCTTCCTGCTGGTTAGAAAGAGCCAACCGAGACCCCCAGGAGCCAAACAGACACCCTGCAATGGAGCTACAGGCACCCCTTCTAGTGCTCCAGAACCAGTCAGAAGAAGGAAGGAGGTGCTGGCAGTGCCTAGGATGCTCACCAGTCCAGACGCCCCGCAATGGGGCTACAGACAGACACTCCGTGACGGGGCTACAGTTAAGCGAGGTTTCCCCAGGACCATCTCTTCATTGCAATTCAATCCATGCATGCTGGGTTCGCAGTGCCCTCCAGTAGACAGAATAGCAGAGTCAGCCTCCATCCAGGGCAACTAGGCAGCGGCTTGGGCTGGCTTCTGGATCCATCGCTGATGGGGGCCACCAAACCACACGATGGGTATCCAAAAGGGCAATCCCGGATTAGCCCCAAATTCGTAACCACCCAAGGGGTTCACCTTGCCTGCTGCCTAGGCAGAGCCAATTTATCAAGACAGGGGAATTCCAATAGAGAAAGAGTAATTCACACAGAGCCAGCTGTATGGGAGACCAGAGTTTTATTACTGCTCAAATCAGTCTCCTCGAGCATTTGGGGAGCAGAGTTGTTGTTGTTGTTGTTGTTGTTGTTGTTTTGGGACAGAGTCTTGCTGTGTCGCCAGGCTGGAGCGCAGTGGCGCAATCTCAGCTCACTGCAATCTCGGCCTCCTGGGTTCAAGCAATTCTCCTGCCTCAGCCTCCCAAGTAGCTGGGACTACAGGCACGCACCACCACACCCAACTAATTTTTGTATTTTTAGTAGAGACAGGGTTTCACCATGGTGGCCAGGATGGTCTCAATCTCTTGACCTTGTGATCCACCTGCTCGACCTCCCAAAGTGCTGGGATTAGAGGCGTGAGCCACCGCGCCCTCTGAGAGCAGAGTTTTTAAAGATAACTTAGTAGGTGTGGGGGGAGACACAGAGCCAGGAGTGCTGACTGGTCAGGTATGAAGTCATAGGGAGGTGGAGCTGTCTTCTTGCAGAGTCAGTTCCTGGGTGGGGCCACAAGATGAGATGACCCAGTTTATCCATCTGGGTGGTGCCAGCTGACCCATCAAGTGCCGGGTCTGCAAAATGGACCCTGCAGTTTAGGGAGGGTCAGCATCTTGTAGCCTCCAGCTGCGTTACTCCTAAACCATCATTTCTAACCTTAGGCCATCTAGTCCCCAGGTAAGAAGGAGGTCTGCTTTAGGAATTGGCTGTTACTGTCTTTGTTTAAACTGTAAACTATAAACTCTCTCCCAAAGCAAGTTCAGCCTATGCCCAGGAACAAACAAGGCCAGCTTGGAGGTTAGAAGCAAAATGGAGTCTGTTAAGTTAAATCTCTTTTTCTGTCATCTTAGTCATAACTTTGCAGAGGTGCTTTCACTATGACACCAAAGCTGCTGCCATCTCAAGCTTTAACCTCCAAGCTGCACTATTCTTGACTTTATTTGGCTGGTAACGCAAGTAGAATGCTGTGTGTTCTCCGTGGATGGGCCAGAGCCACTCCCTGGTCAGTCACCTCTCATCGGGACGAATGCTGGGGGCACCGCTCTGTTTAAGCCACAGAAGGGAGGGGAGTCCGGTCACAGACTGGAATGACTGGCTCAAGGAGACAGAGGAATGGGCTCTTCATTTCTCATTTTCCAGAGCTGGCTGCTGCTTGCTCCTTAGGAAAGCACTCCGGTCACAGCTGAATAAGGAGTGGGTGAGACAGAAAAAAGATCAGAGTTTGGTCCTCAGCTCCCAAGATCTGATTGCCTCATCCAGACAGTTGAATCAGGTGATCAAGGTCTTCCCCAGCTTAAAGACCAATTAAGGGATCATTTCTAAATCCCTTTCTCCCAGGGGACACTGGGTTTTCTTACTCTGCTTGGGCCCTACTGACTCAGTGGGCACTTGAGCTGTTTGCCGCTGGAATTGAGTTGACGGTGTTACGTGGCTTTCTTGAGATGTTAGACCTTGGCGGAGAGAGGAGAACGGTTGATGTGGTCCCAGTGATGGAGAAGGGTCCTATTTTCCCCAAATTAACCGGAGTGAAATCTCAGAACTCCACAGACACCAGTGTGTGCATGATGCAAATATCGAGAAAGAGCAGTGGATACTCACGATTACACAGTGTGCAGCATCTTACAACCGGGAGGCGGAAGTCAGAGGTGACACAGGAAGAACATGGCAAAGCCGCTCCACTTGACAATGCACTTTAAAACCCACGCGAATGTTATAAACACAAATACTTCACTGCACATCTTGCTGGCTGACTTACACAACGCTTCCATTATAATTATGGGACAGACACAAAATGAAAAGAATATTTTTAACAAAGCACTTGCGCGACGCAGCTGTACCCATTCTTAATGATCATTAATGTCTCATCCAAAGAGAACTGTACTTTGTTTCGTTTACTGAAGGTCAGCATAGTGGGAAGCAATTGCCATCACATCTCAGACCTTTTTGCATATTTTCCCGCATTGTTCTGAGCCTGCAAGTGCGCAGACAAGTCCATTGGTATGCAGATTGTCTGTCATTAAAGCCATTTGGAAATCAGCTTTGTCATTGGTTTGGTGTTGGAACTTCAGATCCTAGCAGACACCACGGGAAATCTGTGCACGGCCCTGCTGAGCCCAACCTCAGGGCTGGAGGAGAAGCTGACCTTGACCTTGAGTCTAAGCCCCAGCACACTGAAACGCCACGCCTCCAATAAAGAAAACCCGTGAATGACACAAGCAAGAAACCATTGTGTGGGGGCTAACCAGGCGAAAGCAGTATTCAGAACCGCCACCCGTTGTTGGGGTCACTCAGCACGATCAGCTCCTGTCAGTGAGGCAGCCGAGGCCACAGGTCAGGAGGCCACGGGGCCTGTGGACAACCCACATTCCAGACCTCGGGATTTCACCCACATGACTCCACCTGTTATGTGCAAATGGGACCACCCTGAAATCGCTTTGCTTATGAAGGAGGAGAAAGTGGGGTGGTCCGTCTCTCTGAGTCTGGACCTTCCTAAAACAGCCACAAAGCCATGGCTTCATAATGGAGCCATAGCATTGCACGCCGTTTTCCCATTTCCCCAGAACATGTTTCAAAGCTTCCAGGTGCATTGTGGGAGCCACTGATGAAGGAGGTCAGAGTGTTGCTTTCGCAGAAGGAGACGTGCCCCCTTACTTTGCTTACCCCAAAACAGCCAGCTGAGCCCAGTCATCCTCGGGACCAGGAGTTTGTGTCAGCCTCTCAAGGCGTAACTCCAGAGACCAGGAGGGCAGGCTCAGCTCAGAGCTGCTGGGCAACCATCCTCCATTTTCACAGCCGCCCCAGAGTGTTTGTTTCCCTGCATTTTCCAGATGAAAGCTTTCCCAGGGCCTTCTCTCATCACCCACAGGAGGGAATGGAACTCGGGAAGGGCTCCTTCCTCTAGAGGGGGGCTGGTGGGCACCCACAAAACCATATCCATTTAAAGAGAAGCAAATGCAAAATCAGTGAACATTGTTAAACTATAGGGCTTTTATTTCCCTCCTAGGTTCAAGTTCTGGACCGCCGTCAAGTTCGTCAAGTTTTAAAAATATAGATGATGATATGGCCACAGTATTTGGTAAGGAAGCCCCTCCTATCAACCTCTGGCCTGTACGTGAAGGGGGCTGGATGGTTATCTGTGGCTGTTTCCCAGATAACCTGGTACATGCTACAAACTGACTGGTTTGAGGCTAGAATCACACCCCCAGGACCCAAAGCTTTAGTGCTGACATCTAAGAGTCAAACTTAGGAAATTAAGGACACCATTACACCTAGAAAGTGCCTGGGAGCCTGGCTTCTCAAAGTGAGGTCTGAGGACCCACAGCATCTTCATCACCTGGGACCTTGCTAGAAAGGCCCAGGGGCAAGCTGGGCCCAACCCTCCAGCACCAGCATTGCACTCAACCTGACACCCCTGATTCCTGTGCACCCGAGAGGCACCGAGGCTCAGCCGTCCCCTCCTCCACAGCCTTAGCCCTGTCAGCCCCCTGGGGAGATGGTGGAAACCACAGACACCCTGGCCTTATCCCAGGCATGCAGACCGTGCTGCTTGGGCTGGGCCTGGTGCCTCTGTGCTTCTCTAGAGCTCTGCAGGTGATGCTAAAATACGGCCAGTGGAGAACCTCTGCCCTGGGCCGGGACCGCCCATTAGAAACAGCGCAAGCAGCAGATGTGCTTTTCATTGTCTAGTGGCCACATTAAAAAGACACAGATGAAACTCACTGTGATAACATTTTATTTCGTGTGACGATTTCAACATGTGATCAACGTAAAATTTATTAATGAGGCATTTTCAGTCTTTCCATCACACGGGATCTTCACAATTCAGTGTGTCCTTTGCATTTCACATGCGTGGACAGCCATGCTCCGGCGTGTGAACGTCTGGCCAGGGTTACCTTATGGGCAGTGCCCGCAGTCCTGCTCCAATCTCTCATTTTACATGTGGGGAAACTGAGTCCTGGAGTGCTGGGTCTCAGAGCATGGGGTCCTGAGCTGTGCTCACATTGGTGCCCTGCTCACATCGAAGATGTGAAGGGAAGCAGTCACCTTGGGAAGCAGTCACCTCCCAGGACCTCTCTGCCAGCGTCACCTGTGGAGTGGGATCAGGAGTAGAGGGTGGGGTCACCTTCCACCCGGCAGGGCCCGGACTGCGGCTGCAGAGGCTGCATGACCTGGAACAGGGGCTCCCGTGGGAACACAGGTGCCCCCAGGTGCTGGGCCCCTTCCAGGAGCTGCCACTTTTGGGAAGCCAGTCTGCTCTGTTTCCAGGTCTCGGTGGGAGAGGCCCGGGAAAGCTCTGCCTGCCTACGTGTTTGGTGGTTACGTGGATGGCTGAGTGAGCACTCGAGTGAATGAATTGATGTTCACATTCTTGCTTCTGCCACCCAGTCTACTTTACGGGTACCCAAGGGAACTGGCCAGGCAGGAGTTATGCTCCCTGAGGTCAAGGGGAGTCACCACCAACACGTGAGAGCCTCTGAGTCAGGCAGGGGATGGGGCCTCACTAGGGCGAGGGAAGCCCAGATCCTCTGCAGGCGTCAGCTGGGTGTGCTGGGGGCAGCTCGTCAGACGGGCAGGGAGAGGGAGTGTGTGTGGCTTTCTCTGCTCAGCTCTGAGTCGGAAGCAAGGACAAAAGCCAGAGGAGCTATCAGTGATGGATCCAGCGCTGGCCCTCCGGGGCCGGCTGGGACAGGGTGCGGTTTTGCTGCCTGAGTTGTTGCTGGAGGAGGTCTGACTTCTGCAAGTTTGACTGTGGAGCAGGCGGGTCCCCTGGACTGGCTGCTGTGGATGTGGTCGGCCCTGCTTTGATGGATGGGCTGGTCATTGTTTGTATGTTTCTAAAGCGTTTTTCTATCCCTGACCAATCTCCCTGTGGGTGGGGAGGCCTGTGGAAGGGTCAAGGCAGCCTTTAGCCATGGGCGGCTCACCGTGGGTGGCTCAGCCTCCTGCGTCTCTTTGGCCCCCAGAGCTGTGGCTGCTGCCTGGGCAGGGGCATGCCTCACCACAGCTGGGCCACCATCCACCCACCTTGAGGACTCCCAGGGTGTCTGCAGTTTGTGGAATTTGGGGTCCCCAGGGGGCCGCTCCTGGCTTCAGGCATGCAGTGGATTGGTTCACACTGAACCAGGTCAGGGACTGTGGGTGCAGTTGTTAGAGATGGAGTGTTGTAGAGACAGCCCGTCCGCCATGGACAGGAGTGACCCCCAGTAACGATGAGGTAACTAAAGCCAGGGTGGGCCAGGATGTTCAGACAGTGCCCCAGAAGGGCCCACTTCATAGAGCTGGTCAGCTGAATCCCGACTTCTGCCTGCCCCCATCTGCCCTGGGGCCCATCCGCCCCTGGTGGGTGCTCTGTTCCTGCTGACCTGCTGTGCCTGGTCACGGCTGTAGAATCCTGCCCCCTGGATACGGCTGGCTGGAGTGGGACAGAGACCAGGGACTGAGGCCGGGCCATCCTTGGCCCCCAGCACCTGTGCAGCATCCGGTTCAGATGGGTGCCTAGTAAGTGCTTACCATTCCAATGCGTATCCACTCTTCTCCAGGCCCCCGTATCTCACTGGACACCACGACTGTTTAGGAACTTGGAATTCCTAAGATTGGTGCTCTGTCCAATCCCTGGCTAAGGTCTCCTCTAGGTGAGGTGGAGATCAGTGTTTGCCAGGGCAGTGCCCCAGCTGAGACCGAAGCTGGCCCCAGTGGACAGAGCCTGAGAGGCAGCACCCAACCCCTTGGCTGAAATTCTGGGGCACACACAGCTAAGAGGGAGGTGGCGCCCGGCTCTGGTCTGGCAGTTCTGCAACACGAGGCCATGTCCCTGGGGTCATCCTGGCCTCCCCTCGAGCTCATGCCTCATGATCAAGGATGGTGCCTGCAGCGCCTGATGCCTCATCCCCTCCCAGGGCAGGAGGCCGGGGTGCAGGCCGGGACACTGGTTCTCTTTTGTCAGGAGGAGCAAATTCCTCACAGAGCTGGTAGTCCTGCCTACCTTATGGGGCCACAGGGGCCTCCCTGGGGGCAGACATTGCCAAACCCAGCTTCGTAGGTGAGGAAGAGGGAGAACGTGACTGCTGGGCAGGATACCAAGAGCCCAGGGCGGAAGCATTTTTCTCAGGGGTGTTGGTGGCATCTTCATTTCCAGTGGCATTTTCGGCCTCCTCCCCTTTACCCTCGAATTCCGCATGAGCTGGCTGTGGGGTGACCAGCCACCTGCTTTGCCTGGGGCTGAGGAGCTCCCAGTTGAGGGACTTTCCGTGCTAAACCCGGAGGGACCCAGCAAAGCAGGACCTACCGCCCTGCCCAGCACTGCAGCCTGGCCTGGGGACTGCGCTGCAGAGACAGCGGCAACTCTCAGCTGCTGCGACACCTGGCCATGGCCCAGGCTCCATGCTGAGCGCCTTCTGCATACACTGCTTCACTTGACTCTCAGAAAAGCCCACAGGCAAACACACAGCCCCATTTTATAGACAGGAAACCGAAGGTCAGAGCTGTGAGGGCACTGGTCCAAGATGACACTCCGGTAGGGGCGGAGCCCGCGTGTGGGTCTGGATCTGCTGGACACAAAGCCCAGGGCTCTCTTGGTAAAAGCTCCCTAGGAGGGGCCACAGGGACGTAAGGAAGAAAATGAGGCCACGCTGATGCAGAGATCAGGAGTGATGCTCGCTCGCACAGGGAGGGCAGCTTCGGGAGAGCCTCAGAGATGGGACAGAGGGACCCAGGGCAGGAAGGAGACTTAGGACCAGGTCTGGGCTGAGCATCATTACCATTGGGGGCAATATTCAGTGTCCAGGACGTCCAGATGGTCTCGGTTGTTCTGAAATTATTGAGGGAGGCAGCGGCCTGCCCACCCAGACAAGGTTCTTTTGAAAGTCAGGTCCCACATCCCCTAGATTCCTGTTCCCAGTCACTGTGTGCACAGTCAGCCTTGGGGACAGCAGCACGAGGGCCAGCCCTGCGGTGCGACTCTAACGTGTTCTTGTGTGCTTCTCCCAAGATGAAATTCTAGTCCAGGAGATTTTGGATCAGAGCAAAACAACATCGACTGAAATGCCAAGTACAGCATCAACATTACTAACAGCAATACGTAAGGAAAAAAGCAAGATTCCCCTTTTTAGCCCTCGAATTGCACTATTCCTAGAGGTCTGCAGTGTTGCATATGTGACCCTGTTATTTGGGCATTAAGACCAGCTATTTCTGGGGCAAGGGCACATGGACATGTGAGCACTATGGTGTCCAACACTGTTTCTGCAGCTTCCCGAGGCGGAGGAAGTCAACCCTAGCCTGGCAGGGATCATTCCCTTTCCTCTGGGATCTCTGGAGAGCGCGTTCAGGCACGTTCTCGCCCTCGGGAGCCACTGCAGGCACGCAGGGCACAGGCACATGAGTACAGTTCAGCACTGAGAGAGCAGGGCAGTTATCAGGACCCCATTTGACAGAAGGCAAAACCAAGGTCTAGGAAATGACTTGCCCAGCGCCACACAGTGAGCCACGAACAAACACAGACAATGCGCTTTCCCCAAGTGCAGCTTCACGTGGTCAAAGACACATGCAAGTCATAGGACAGCTCCTTTAAAACCAAGACCACGCATTAAATCAACAGAACTGGGTATCAGAAATCCCCATGCAGTGCCTGAAAATGCATTCAGCAGTGGGAAAGTTCAGCACTCTTTTGAAATCTTGCATCCAGATGTAAATTCTACTTCCCAGGACTGGTTTACCCGCCATCGGCCAAAGCCGACCCGACACCACTGGTTCAAGGGGGTCAGGAAATGCCTGACTCTGCTTACACATTAACTTGCCAAGACACATTTCCAAATAGAGCTTGCAAACTGTATTAGCACCCTGTCCCTACACTGTACAATAAAGTATGGGCCAAAAATGTTCATACCTGTGTAATAAAGGAAACCTTTCCCCATTTTTTCCATGTTCTTCATTGAAGATGCTGGTACTGATGAGAATTATCAAGTGGATGGTTCTGAGAATTATCATGAATTATTACAGAATCTACCATTTTCTTCTGGCACTGAGGACAAAATTTCCAATGACGGTAAATGCAACCCAGCAATTACCCCTGCCCAAGTCCAGCTGTAACAGGAGAGGCAGGAGTCGGGCAGACCCAGGCGCAAACATCTCCTTGGTGGAGGATAAATATTTGATGGGAGAACGTGCCTGCTTCCCCAGGTTGGGCAGATCTCCCGGTCTCTGTTGGGATTGAGGGACCCCCAGCACCCCTACCCCCTGCCATGGGGCTGACCCTAGAAAATCCACAGCCCAGGGAAGCACAGCAGAAATGTCTCAAGGGCAGGCAGATGTCAGGACAGGGAGGCAGGTGCCGCCATAATGCCTGGCCCCTTCTCCCAAAGCTTCAGCTAAGTCACTTCTCCTCCCCAGAACAGGTGCAGGCGAGCCAGAGTGCCCCCTGGGTGTTCCGCCAGAAGTGGGGAAAGGCCTCTGTCCAACAGATGAGTCTGCTGGGAAAAAATCAGTATGCAAAGGCTCTGAGGACAAGACACTTGGACCCCACGGGGAGGGGGGTGGCAAAATACCTCCTCTTTACCCTGGAGATTCAAAACCAGAAGGGGCACATGTATATACCCAGGTGTGTAAGTCTGTTCTCACACTGCTATAACAAACTGCCGGAGGCTGGGTAACAGAAAGAAACCAGGTTTGACTGGTTCGTGGTTCCGCAGGCTGTGCAGGAGGCATGGCTGGGAGGCCTCAGGAAACTCAGAATCATGTCAGAAGGGCACAGGGCAGAAGCACATCTTCACGTGGAGACAGGAGAGAGAGAGTGAAGGGGGAGGTGTTACCCACTTACAGACAACCAGACTTTATGAGAACTCACTGTCGTGCGAACAGCAAGCGGGAAATCTGCCCCCACGATCTGATCATCGCCCACCAGGTTCCTCCCCCAACACTGGGGTTACATTTTGACGTGAGATTTGGCTGCGGACACAGAACCACGCCATATCACCAGGACACACGTGTAGGACATCTGTGGTGTTCCCCACACGCAGGACCAGCTCACAGATCCACAGTCTGAGGTGTGCCAGGAGCGAAGCATTTCTGTAGCGGCCCGGGAATCTGCATCCATTACCCCAAACAGTCCCCCGACTAAGACAGAATCTGGAGCTGGGAAGGATTGAACTAGTTTTTTCAAGGCTTAAACAAGAATCAGACTCTATTTAAAATTAACACGAATACCTAATCTGCTGCCTTATGGTTAGTGTGGTGTTTGCCAACTGGGGATTTTCTCTTTCCGTCATTGCTTCTCCATTTATTAATTGAGATTCTGCTTTAAGAAAGTGCTACCTCCACTCCCCTGTTTACGTATTCGGCTGTCTATTACTGTCTACACGGGCTCCTGGTGATTTGCCGTAGTCTGAGGGTTATAAAACACTGACACCGTTACTGACCGTGAGCCAAGAACTCGGTGCTCAGCAAGTGCAATGGCACAGCACCACCTCCGGGCCCTCTCCACAGACGGAGCTAGGAAACGCGTCCCTGCAAAGCACAGATCTGTGCAAATCCTCCCTTTCTGGAAACCCTCCTTCTTCCTACCCGGTTTTGTAGCCGTGATCTTTTGTGTGGTCTTTTCTGTCGTTCGCGGTATTCTGCCATTTCAAACACAGCTGCAGCGAGCAGCCTGAGACACAGGTATTTTCATACTGTTGGAAGTTATCTCGAGGGATAATTATCTCCAGGGTGAATTCTGAGGAGGGAATATGTAGTTTTAACAGTCAGATGAGGCCGGCTCTGCATTCACTTATTTTCAGATAAAACTTGAAAATGATATTAGCATTTTTTAAATAAATGACCAAAATGCTTA
The DNA here is from genome assembly GCF_049354715.1 of Callithrix jacchus. Classification (NCBI taxonomy): domain Eukaryota; kingdom Metazoa; phylum Chordata; class Mammalia; order Primates; family Cebidae; genus Callithrix; species Callithrix jacchus. The sequence goes on from NC_133502.1 coordinate 27,886,006, forward strand.
TAAGTGTGTAATCAAGAACATTTCCCCCATTTTTTCCATATTCTTCATTGAAGAAGCCAGTGCTAATGCGAATCTCCGTGGTGCTCATTCTGAGAATTACTATGGGCCTGGCAGTGAGAAGAGAGTTTCCAGCAAAGGTAAACGTGCCCTGCCCATGCTGAGAGCCCTACGGGAGAGACGGAGGCAGAAGCGTGTGAGGTGACTGTCCCCCTCCAGCCTCGCCACGACGCCAGTTACATCATTAGGTTTCCAACAGCCTCGTCATGATGAGGAGCGGTGTTTGTGTTACTTTGGTTTGTGATTGTCTCATTACGAGTGAGTTTGAAATTTTCATATGTTTAAGAACCATTTTTATATCCCTTTGTAAATGTTGCGTTTATTACATTTTCCCATTTTCCTTTAGGGTTTTGGTTTTTTAGCCTCAATTTCTCAAAGCTGTTTATATTTTAAGAACATTAAAACTTTGAGATACATGATTGATATAGAGATGTTTGATCGATAGATGATAGATAGATAGATGATTGTTGGAACTTGCTAGTTGACTTTTGACTACATTTATAATTTTTCATGCAAAAAAAGTCAATTTTTATATAGACAAAATTATCCATTTCTGACTGCCTTTAGCTTTGAATCTGAGCTAGAAAGTCTTTCTCCACACTGAGGCTGAAGAGGAATTTGTTTCCTCCAGTATTTACAGGACTTCATCTGCTTTGTCAAAACTCAGCTCCATTGGAGTTTATCCCTGAGCATGGTGTGAGGTGCTCCCAATTTCATCTTTTTACGAATGGCTACCCAGTTATCCCTGAACCATGTTTTAAAAGCCCATCTTTGCCCATGATTTGCAAAACCACACGTATGACACGCTGAGTTTTCCTGGTGTGATTGTCCCAGCTGGGCCATGCAGCACAGTCCTCTACTAAGGGGCCAGCACCACAGTGTGTTATTCAGAGTGTGTTTTAACCACTGGGACACACTTCCCTCTCTTAGTTCTTCGTTTTAGCTTTTCTTTTTCCATGTTTCCCTGATTATGGTTTTGGTAACATGTCTAATTTCCTTTCCTTGAGTTTGATTATATTTTTATTGGGATTACATTATATTTGTAAAGTAATTTAGAAAATAACTGGAATTTTTACAGTATTGACTGGTTTATCTAAGAATGAATAATGTCTTTCCATTTGTTCAATGTCATTTTCTAACTTTTAGGAATATTTTTAAGTCTTCCTTGTATACGTGTTATACTGTCATGATAAGCTTATTTCTAAGTGTTCAGTCGACTTTCTTGCCATTGGAAGGAAGATTTTTATCTATCACTCTGTACTTTAACTGGTTTTTTATATGAATGTCTGACTTCTCAAGGTTAATTTTTTATCCTGCTATCTTACTGAATTATTTCCTTGCTTGAGGTAAGCTTTATCATTGATTATCCAGGGTTTTCCAGACATGCCATATTATCATCTGTAAATAGAAATGCTTTTCTTCTTCTTTACTAATTTTTATGCATCTCACGGATGTCTCTTGCCTAATTTCATTGACTGATATATCCAGGATAATGTTTAATAGAAATAGTAGCAGAGTGAGTGGACATTGTTGCCTTGTTTACAGCCGTCATAGAAATGCCTGTAGTCTTTATCCAGCAAGTAAGATTCTGGCTTTGGAACAGAGGCATATGTATTTTAACATGTAAGGAAAACATCCATCAACCATTGAACATTTTGTTGAAGTCTTTTTCATCATTTTTGGAACCAATAGTTTTTTTTCTTTAAATCTATGTAATAAAGTGAATGATATTAATGAGTTTCCTAATACTGAGCCAACCTTGCATTTCTAAAATAAATTCAATTTGGTCATGTTGATTATATTCTTAGAATGCTCTTGGATTTGATTTGCCAATATTTTCTTTCATATTTTTGCATCCAAATACACAAATAACATTAGTCTCTGGTGGGTTTTTTAGCCTCACTTTATCAGGTTGAAATACCAATGTTATAATTAAAAAATGTATAATAAAAAGTTAGAAAATTTTCTTTCTAGGTTCTTATCGAGCATCAGAAGAATTTTGTCTTTTAAACTTTATGAGAAATGCTCTGTAAAACCTTCTCTTCCTGGTGCTTTTTCTGGGGTAGTCCTTAATAACTTTATTTCTTCTTGGAAAAGTGATTCATTTAGGTTCTACTTTTAGTTTAAGGAATCTCCACACTGTTTTTCCTACTGGCTACTTTACATTCCCACCAGCAGTGTAGAAGCGTTCCCTTTTCACCACATCCACATTGGCATCTATCTTTTTTCATTTTTTACTATGGCCACTCTTGCAGGAGTGAGGTGGTATCACACTGAGGTTTTGCTTTGCATTTCCCTGATCGTTAGTGATGTTCAGCATTTTTTCAAATGTTTGTTGGCTATTTCTATCTCTTCTTTTGAGAATTGTCTATTCATGTCCTTAGCCTACTTTTTGGTGAGATTTTTTTCTCGCTGATATTTTTCCTTGTAGATTCTGGATATTAGTCCTTCGCCTGATGTACAGATTGTGAAGATTTTCTCCCATTCTGTGGGTTGTCTGTTAACTCTGCTGATTTTATTTTGCTGTGCAGGACTTTTTAGTTTCATTAAGCCCCATCTATCTTTGTTTTTGTTACATTTGGATTTGGGTTCTTGGTCATAAAGTTTTTGCCTAAGCCAATGTCTAGAAGGTTTTTTCCAATGTTATCTTCTAAATTTTTATGGTTTCAGGTCTTAGATTTAAGTCCTTGATCCATCTTGAGTTGATTTTTGTATAAAGTGAGAGGTGAGAATCCAGTTTCATTCTTCTACATGTGGCTAGCCAATCCTCCCAGCACCATTTGTTGAATAGGGTGTCCTTTCTCCACTTTATGTTTTTGTTTGCTTTATTGAAGATCAGTTGGCTATAAGTATTTGGCTGTATTTCTGGGTTCTCTATTCTGTTCTGTTGGTCTATATGCCTGTTTTTATACCAGTACCATGCTGTTTTGATGACTACAGCCTTATAGTGTAGTTTAAAGTCAGATAATGTGATACCTCCAGATTTGTTCTTTTTGCTTAGTTTTCTTTGGCTATGCAGGCTCTTTTCTGGTTCTATATGGATTTTAGGACAAAATCCAGGATTTTGATATACTAATTAGCTCCATTATATTCTCTTCTTTACTTCATTAATTTCTGCCTTTGTCACTAATATTACCTTCTTTATTTTCTTTTATTGTTCACTTTCTTGCTCTTTTTCTAGTTTTAGACCTGAGTAATTTTTTTCCTTTTATCAATAATGTTTAGCACTATATTTCTTTAAATTTATTCCATAGATTCTCATGTATAGTGTTTTCATTATTTTCCAGAAATTCTGTCATTTTAGTTTGTACTTCCTTTTTAACCCAAAATTTTCTAATTCCCAGGTGGGAGAGCATTTTGTCTTTGTTTTTCTTAATAATTTCTAGTTTTATTGCCCTGTGATCAGAAAGTACTGTTTGTAATAGTTCTGCTTTACAAAAGCTGCTCATGGGCTGGGTGCGGTTGCTCATGCCTGTAATCCCAGCACTTTGGGAGGCCGATACTGGTGGATCACGAGGTCAAGAGATCGAGACCATCCTGGTCAACATGGTGAAACCCCGTCTCTACTAAAAATACAAAAAAATTAGCTGAGCATAGTGGCGCATGCCTGTAATCCCAGCTACTCAGGAGGCTGAGGCAGGAGAATTGCCTGAACCCAGGAGGCGGAGGTTGCGGTGAGCGGAGATCATGCCATTGCACTCCAGCCTCGGTAACAAGAGCAAAACTCCATCTCAAAAAAAAAAAAAGTTGCTCATAATTACATAAATATACTCAATTTTTGTGAATGTCCCATAAGCACTTGAGAAACAGGTGTATTCTCCAGTGTCAAGATTTAACAGGAATCTGGTGTGTGTTAATAATAGCCACCTTATTGATGGTGTTGTTTAGGTCTCCTCTTAAATTTTTCACCTATTCAATCTGTCTTTTGTTAAGAATAGTGTATAACTTCTCTACTACAAATGTTTTTCTTTCTGTGTCCCTTGCATTTTCTGTAGTTTTTGCTTTATGAGTTTCCTGTGTTATTTGGTACATCGATTTTTATGAATATTATATCTTCATTGTGAGTTCAAACGTTTAGTATTAAACGGACACTTTACTTGTCATGTTAATGCTTTGAGGATTGGATTTTACATCTTTGCCATAAGGACCACTATCTCTCGGCTTTCATATTAAACAATAAAATATATTTTGTCCATTCTTTGTTTTATTAGCTTACCATTTAAACTTTTATTTTTATTCATTTGCTTTTTTCTTCATCTTTTTAATTGTGCTAAAATACTCTTAACAGAATTTGCCACGTAAACATTTTTAACTGCACAGTCCCATGATGTTAAACACATTCATAATGTACAACCATCACCACCATCTGTCTCCAGAATTCTTTATATCATCTCAAATTGAAATTCTGTACCATTAACCAATAACTCCCCTTTCTGCCTCCCTCCAGGCTCTGGCAGACACCATTCTACTTTCCGTTTCACTCTCCGGGGCCTCATATAAGTGGAATCACACAGTCTTTCTGTGATTGGCTTATTTCATTTATCATAATGTCTTCAAAGTTCATCCCTGTCCTAGCATATGTCAAAATGTTATCTCTTTTTAAGGCCAAGTAATTTGCAAATTACATATATAATGAGATTAATATTGAGAATATATTTTTAAAACTCCTAAAACCCAAAAACAAATAACTCTATCTAAAAATTAGCAAAGGATTTGAATAGAGATTTCTTCCAAGAAGATTTACATGGCCAATAAGCACATGAAAAGAGGTTCAGCATCACCAATCATTAGGGAAATACAAATCAAAACTACAATGAGATATTACCTCACACCCATTAGGATGGGCAACATTAATGGGTGAGTTAAGCCCATTTACATTATAGATGTGACTGATAATTCATCACAACTCTGTCAAAAAATCATAACATTATGTGGATTGTATTACATTTGCTATGTTTCTTTAGGAGGCAAATATTCCTTGTTCTTTAAATTATAAACGTTGTCTGTTGTTGGGTTTTAGCTTTTATATATTCTGAATATTAATCTCTAATCATATATATATAATTTGCAAATTACTTGGCCTTAAAAATGAAATTCTTACACATGGTAAAACAGGGATGAACCTTGAAGATATTATGCAAAGTGAAATAAACCAATCAAAGAAGGACAAATACTGTGTGATTCCACTTATATGAGGCACCTGAGTAGTCAAATTCAGACTATTAAAACAACAGCAAGTACTGGGGAGGATGCAGAGAAATGGGAATTCTTGTGCACTGTTGGTGGGACTGTAAAATAGTGCAGGTACTGCAGAAGACAGTCTGATGGTGCCTCAAAAATAAAAAATAGAATTACTGTATGACTCAGCAATTACCTTTCTGGGTATACACCCAAAATAACTGAATGCAGGGTTTTGAAGAGACACATGACACACCATTACATTATTGATGTGATGGATAATTCATCATGACTCTGTGAAAATATAAAATTATGTGGATTGTGTTACATTTGCTGTTTTTATTAGGAGGTAAATATTCCTGTTCTTTAAATTGTAAAAAATATTTTGGGTATTTAAGAAAGTTTATATTTTTGTTCTAGTAATTACCTTTGTACTTATAACTTTTTAAATGTCTCAAATTCCCTTTTATTCTTATTATATCATGTACTATCTGGTTTTTCAGTTTTTAATTTGTATATAATAGTTGCACATATTTACAGGGTACACTTAATATTTTGCTACATTCATACAATGTATAATGATCAAATATGGGTAACTCAGATGTCCACACCTCAATCATTTCTTTGTGTTGAGAACATTCCACATATTCTCTTCCAGTAATTTTGAAATATACAATAAACTGTTGCTAACTGTAATCGCCCTCCTGTGCTGCTAAACACTAGAACTGACTTCTTCTATGTAGCTGTATTTTTGTTCCCATTAATCCATCTCTATTTCCTTCTCCCCTTTTACCTTCCCCGTCTCTGGTAACCACCATTCTATCTCTACCTCCATGAGATCAAGTCTTTTAGCTCCAACAAATGAGTGAGACCATGTACTATTAGGCTCTGTGCCTTTCTCTTAACCTAATGTCCTCCAGTTCCACCTATGTTGCCGCAACTGACATGATTTTATTGTTTTTATGGCTGAATAGTATTCCACGTGTATATGTGCCATGGTTTCTCTATTCATTTATCCCCTGATGGACACTTAGGTTGATGCCATGTTTTGTTTATGCAATGGCCATGGGAGTGTAAAGATTTCTTCGATGTACTGATTTGCTTTCTTTTACAAATACACCCAACACATCAGTGGGCTTGCTAGATCATATGGTAGATCTGTTTTTAGTTGCTGAGGAACCTCCATACAGTTTTCCATAGCGACTGAACTAGTTTACACTCCCACCAAGAGTGCACAAGGATTCCCTCTTGTTCTCCATTCTTGCCAGAATCTGATGTTGCCTAGGTTTTCGAAAAAAGTTATTTTAACTGGGGTGAGATGGTATGTCATTCTGGTTTTGATTTGCATTTCCCTGGTGATGAATGCTTTTCACATGCCTATTGGCCACTGTATGGCTTCTTTTGAGAATGTCAGTTCAGATCTTTTGCCCATTTTTAAATTATATTTTTTTTCTATAGGGTTATTTGAGCTCCTTATATATTCTGGTTATTAATTTATTGTCGATGAATAGTTTGCAGATATTTTCTCCCATTCTTTAAGTTGTCTCCTCACCTTGTTGATTATTTCATTCGTTGTTTAGGAGCTTTTTAGCTTGATGTAACCCTAATTGTCTATTTTTGCTTTTGTTGCCTGTGCTTTTAAGGTCTTACTCAAAAAATATTTGCCCAGACAAACGTTCTAAAGTGTCTTCCTAAGTTTACTTCTAATGTTTTCATAGTTTCAGGTCTTGTATTGAAGTATTTAATCCATTCTGAGTTGATTTTTGTATATGGTGAGAGATAAGGGTCAAGTCCCATTCTTCTGCATATGAATATTCAGTTCTCCCAGAACCATTTATTAAGCAGATTCTCCTTTTTCAAATGTATGTTCTTAGAGCCTTTGTCAAAAATGAATTGGCTATAAATGCATAGATTTACTTATAGATTCTCTATTCTATGTGGTCTATGTGTCTGTTTTTAGTGTATTTATTACCGATTTCTGTGTTGTGTTTACTATGAGACTTAAAAAACACATCCTATAACAAGTTATTTTAAACTAATAACAAATTAACTTTGATCACAAAGAAAATAAACAAGCAAATGACAAACTAGAAATCCCTACGCCTTATTTCCTCCTATATTTTTACCTTTTGTTGTCTCAATTTGTCTTTTTATTTTGCCTATCTCTTTAAAAATTGTTACTATTCTTTAATAGATTTGTCTTTTCCTGTTTATACTAAAGAGATGAGTGGTTTGCACACCACAATTACAGTAGTAGAGTGTCCTGAATTTTTCTGTCTGCTGACTTTTACCATTGAGCTTTATACCTTCAGATTATTTCTTCCTGAACATTAGCAATGTTTTCTTTCAGACTAAAGACTTCCTTTCAGGCTTTCTTGTAAGAAACCTCTGGTGGGCATGAATTATCCTGGCTTTTGTTGTCTGGGAAAGTATTTCTTTTGCAAGCTTGAAGCACAGCTTTGTTGAGTAAAGCATTCTTGGTTGGAAGAGTTTTTTTTTCCCATTAGCCCTTTAAATATGTCAGCCAACTCCCTCCTGGTCTATAAAGTTTCCACTGAGAATTCTGCTGCCAGATATATCCGAGCTTCTTTAGATGTTATTTGATTATTTTATCTTGCTTCTTTTATAATCTTTTCTTTGTCCTTTACATTTGAGAGCTTGATTATTAGATAAATTGGGGAAGTTTTACTTGGGTTGGATATTCTTGGTGATCTTTGATCTTCTTGTTCCTTGGTATTCCTATCTTTCTCTAGGTTTGGAAAGTTCTCTGTTATCATTTCTTTGAATAGACTTTCTATTCTTGTCTTTTTCTCTACTCCTTCCTTAAGGCCAGGACTCCTAGATTTGTCCTTTCTTGATCTTATAAGTGCTCTTCAGTCTTTTTTATTCATTTTTCCCCTCTGACTGTATATTTTTTAATGGCTTAACTATTAGTCCCTTTTGTGTTGCCACAAAGGGATACTTGAGGCTGGGTAATTTATAAAGAAAAGAGAATTATTTGGCTCACAGTTATACACATGAAGTAATGTTGCCAGCATTTGCCTCTGGTGGGGGCCTGAGGGAGTTTTTCCTCATGGCAGAAGGCAAGGTGAGCCAGTGTGTCACGTGATCAGAAAGGGAGCAAGAGGGAGTGATGGGAGGAGTTCCACACTCTTGAACAACCAGCTCCTGTGTGAACTAAAAGAGCAAGAACTCATTAAGGGGAAGGCACCAAGCCATTTACAAAAGATTCACCCTCATGACCCAAATACTTCCAAGTAGGCCCCACCTCCAACACTGGGGATCACATTTCAACATGAGATTTGGAGCGGTCAAACATCCAAACTATATCAGCCTGTTTTCAAGCCCCATTCTTCTGTCTGATCAATTCTGCTATTGAGGCACTCTGATGAATTTTTCAGTTTTTAATTATGTTTTTCAGCTCCAGGATTTAATTACTTATTATTATTATCATTTTAATCTTGTGTTAAATTAATCTGATAAATTTCTGAATGGCTTTTCCGTTTTTTTGTTTTTTGTTTTTTGAGACAGAGTCTTACTCTGTCACACAGGCTGAAGTGCAATGGCACGGTCTCTACTCACGGCAACTTCTGCCTCCCAGGATCAAGCAATTCTCCTGCCTCAGCCTCCCAAGTAGCTGGTATTATGGGCACATGCCAGCATGCCCAGATAACTTTTGTATTTTTAGTGGAGATGGTATTTCACCATGTTGGCCAGGCTGGGCTGGATTCCTGATGTCAAGTGATCCATCTGCCTCAGCCTCCCAAAGTGCTAGGATTACAGCTGTGAGCCACTGTGCCCAGCCTTTTCTGTGTCTTACTGAAGTTTTCCTCAAAATAGCTTTTTTTTTTTTTTTAGAATTCTCTGTCTTAAAGTTACACATCTTTATATCTCTAGGGTTGGCTACTGGTGCCTTATTTCATCTATTTGATAGAGTCATGTTTTTCCAAATGCTCTTGACCTTTGTAAATATTCATTGGTGCCTGGTTATTGAAGAGTTAGATATTTATTCCCATCATCACATAGGCTGTTTGTACCCGTCCTTCAGAGGACCTTTCATTAATCCAAAGGAGACTGACTGACGGTTGAGTTCCCTAAGCCTGTGGTCACTGCAGACATTTTTGCACTGGAGAGTATCCTAAGTCCAGCTACACTGCAAGTCTCTTGCAACCTCCTAGATACCCACCTCTTATGCATTCAGGGAAAATCAGGGAGCATTCTCTAGGCTCCCAAACAGAGTCCCTCAGTCACTTTCCTCTGTTTCCCCCTAGCAGAAGGAGTCTCTCTCCACACTGAGCTGCCTAGAGTTGGAAGAGAAGTAATATAGGCACTCTCGTGGCCACCACAGCTGGCACCATGCTGGGTCTCACCCAAAGCTCCATGGCTGCCCAGACAAGCACCAGAGCTCATCTGAGGCCTGCAGTTGCTACTGCCTAACTGCCACTGATGTTTGGTCAAGGCTCAAGGTCACTTTAGTCAGTTATTGGTGAAGCCAGCCAGGACTCTGGATCATCATACCAGGGTGGTAGATTCTCTTCAAACTGGCGTGAGTCTAGAAATGCTGTCTGGAAGCAATAGCCTGGACTCAGGAGCTTCAGGGTTCTTCCCAGTGTGGTTTTGCTCTGGCAGGGTTTATGCAAGGTTCCAATGCAAAGGCCCCTGTACTCTTTTCTCTCCTTCTCTCCAGAAGGAATCTCTCTCTAAGCTACAGTGCCTGGAGTTGGGAGAATCGTGATGTGGGCACTCCTATGGCCTCTGCATCTGGTGTTAAACTGGTTGTATCCCAAGCCTCCTGCCTCCCAGACCAGTGCAGCACCACAGGGTTCACCCAAGGACTGTGGTCACTACAGCTCCGCTGGCACTGAAATTAATTTTGGACCTATGGCCACTTTAGCTAGCCAGTGATGAAGCAGGGCAGGGCTCAGGTTCATCCAGCACGGTGATTCCCCTCCGGCCTGGGGTAGATCTGAGTGCTCCCTCTGTGCACACTGGCCTGGAATCAAGGACCATAGAATTCTCCCAGGTGCTGTGTTCCACAGTGGTAAGGTCAGCACTGAGCTCCAATGCAAGGGCCCATACTCACTTCCTTTCCTCCCTGAAGTACACAGATTCTCTCTACACTACACTACTTGGTGTCGGGGCTGGGGTGGTGTAGGCAATATTAGACTATCCTATCTTCTTTGATGTGTGTTTTTGTGTTATTATGCTAAAACTAGATACTATGATCACTCACCTGATTTTTCAGTTCTTGTGAAAGTGCTTTCTTGCAGGCATAGTTTTTCAATTTTATGTTCCTGCTGGGGTCAATCACTGGAGGGTCATATTTGGCTATCTTGCTTCACTTTCTGGATTGTCAGTTTTTGTTGTTGTTGTCGTTGTTGAGATGGACTGTCACTGTCACCCAGGCTGGATCTCAGCTCACTGCAACCTGCACCTCCTGGGTTCAATCAATTCCCCGGCCTCAGCTTCCCAAGTAGCTAGCATTACAGGCACCCACCACCACAGCCAGCTAATTTTTGTGTTTTTAGGTTTCCCTGTGTTGGCCAGGCTGGTCTCAAACTCCTGATGTCAAGGGATCCAGCTGCCTTGGCCTCTCAAAGTGCTGGGATTACAGGTGTGAGCCACCACCCAGCCACTGGTTTGTCAGTTTTAATATCGATATCAGTGAGTTTCTATTTTCCTCTTCATCTCCCTTATTACCTCCTATAGTTTAGTTTTATCACTTTTATTTTAATACATACAGCATTTGCATGCTAGTTTTCCAGTCTCACCCACGTTTTAATCATTTACATATATGAGTTGTGTGTGTGTATATGTGTGTGTGTCCACCTTCACCATCACTGTTCTTGTTGAAGTGGTCCACTCATCTTTTGATTGGATGAAGCTTATCCTATAGCAGATTACTGAGAATGTGCTATGGACACACAACTCTGGATTCTTACATGTTTAAATTGATGTTTGATGGACACTTAGATGGATACAAAATCCATGGCTTACACTTTTTTTTATTGAGTTGATAAAGAATGCTGCTTCATTGTTACCTTGTTTTTTTGGTTGTTTTATCTTTGAAATAAAATATTTTTACTAGGATACATCTTGGTGTTAATTTTCCCATATACATAATGGATTCTTTCAAAATTAGACTCAGCTATTCTTTACCCATAGTTATCTTAATTATAATTTTAAATGTTAGTTCTATTCCATACTTGATGCTGCTGTTGCTGTCTTCAATTACACCAATTATACAGATGTTATTTCTTCTTTGCCTGTATTATATTTTCACTATTATTTCCTCGTTGACAGTTTTTACTTTCTTTATCTCATTAAATTTTCTTGAGTTTTCTTTTTGCCTTTTCTACCTTTTATTAAGTTTCTGTTTAAGCTCTTTAGTGAATAGTTTGATTGCTTTGGTACAAGGAAAATAAGTGTGTTCTCTGATTTTTTGGTTCTTTTTAATCTTACAGGACCACACATGTTCCCCTTTTGCTACTTTTGTCCTTTATTATTCAATTTCTAAAGGGAGCCTACTCCTTATTTTTTTAAACTTTTCTCTTTCCCAGGTGTTATTTATTTTGAAGACTGATACATAGAATTCACATGTGCTCTTTAAGTTCCTTCTCTGTAGACTTTCTCTGATCTACCAGGACACATATTTAGTATTTTGGGTTTCATATTGGATTTTCTCATTCTGATAGAGTTTTCAGATCAATATGAGGCTTTTTCTATTTCACTTTTTTCCTTGCTGTTTTATCTCAAACTGCCATTGTTCACCAATAAACCTTGCACACAGTGGATGTGGAACAGGAGCAGAGATTCTTCACTGTTACTGTAACTTTCATTTTCTTATTTTTTACTTACTGTTATTTTGATATTTGAGCATCTTATAGTTAGGTCATGCCTGAGCGTGTACTTTTGTGTAATCTTATTTCTCTTTCCTGTTTTTTCTGTGTCATTTTTTGAGGAAATATTGGGAGACATAGGCATAGGCAGCTGCCATGGTCTTTAGCTGCATGGAAATCAAATCAAAGCACTTAGAAGATACAATTTACTTATTTGTGTTTGCCAGTGTTGAAAACCATATAGCTTGAAAGTCTTTACGAATTCTAGATAAAACATAATAAACATTTTTAAATGTCTGTTATGATCTGACAGCAAAGTAAAGGAATCTTCAGGGATAGAAAACCAAGAGAGAATTAAAATCCAGAGTGGTAAGTTACAGATCTAATTGCAGAACAATCCTCAACTGTAATTTTCCCTTATGAAACATAGAAATTTGGTTGTTAAGCATTTATTTGTAGAAGATGAGGACTAGGGGAGAAAAGTGTTCCAAATGAAATCCCTGAATAATGCTATGACTGCTAACAAGACTACACCCTCAGTAAAAGGATGTTGTAGATGGGAAACCATCCACCAGCACAGGAAAATGGAAATATGTCTGTGTCAGCCTGCACCACGTGGGGACTTTGAGTTCTGTGTATTCTGGAATGGATAATCTGTGAAACCAGCATGATAGGGAGTCTCATTCAGTGACACAGAGGGTCAGAGGGCACTTGGCAGAAGCAACTACAAACTTGATATGAAGAAGGATTCTCTTAACTTCAGCTACACAGGATTTTCACAGACAATAGCTCTGCCAAAGGTGAGCTTACAATTCAAAACACAAACTTATGGGAAGCAACACACCATGGATAATAAGCTGCAGGAAAATAATAGCATTACTAGACTTTAGGAACTTCAGAAAACTGAACAATCTGATAGAGCATTTGACATAAGTGTTTCAGGTTCTCTACTTCCACTTAGAATGTTGTAAAAAAAAAAAAAAAGTAACTCTCTAGCCAGGCATAGTAGCAGGTGCCTGTAATTCCAGCTCCTTGAGAGGCTGAGGCAGGAGAATCACTTGAACCCTGGCAGAGGTCTCAGTGAGCTGAGATCATGCCACTGCACTCCAGCCTGGGTGACAAGAGAGAGACTCCATCTCAAAAAAAAAAATGCTACTCTCATCCTAATAATAAGTGGGATCATTTACAAAACTATGGCTTTCTTTGAGCCCATAAGGACATTCAAGTAGCAGGGTAATTAAGCAGGCAAAATTCAAAAGAGAGGCAAGCCCACCCAAAGAGAGATGGAACACATGAGCCTTCTCATTTTTGGCCAAGCAGGAGAAAAACAGGTCACCACCATACAAGTGGGTAAGAAGTAACCACTGAATCTTTTAACAGCCAAATGTGGGATATCATGTGCATTTGAAAAATCCAGGGGCCCCAGGCACAAGAGGGCTTACACTCACAAGCTTCTCCATAGGTCTCTTTAAGATGCTCACAGGAAGGACTGGGGCACAGCATGGCCACAGAGGCATGTAGGGATGAGGGCCCATGGGTGGGGGCAGGCAGGTGACCCCTCCCACTTTCTCAGTAGCTCTTAATCTACAAAAGTCTGTTGGGGAGAGACACCAAACCCTATTGTTCCCAGAACACAAGCAAAGATCTATGGCTTCTGGGGATAGGAGTAAAAGCAAAACTTTTCTGCCTCTAGAAGAAAGATGTTAAACTATCTTGGGGCCGGGACCCTTCACCATTACTAACAGAACTGTTATCATTGGAAAGGACAAGAAATACCACCCAAGGCCAACCATTGGCTACTGAGAGAAGTGACACAGGTGCTGATGAAACATCATAGGTTGCCTGAGAGTAAGGCTGGATATGGACAAGTGAGAAATCCCCTGTCCATCACAGGCCTAGCAGGGAGTAACCAGTAAAGGGAGCATATCCCCCGAGGGAAGGACGAGAACTCAGAGAGAAACACGCTCTGTCATGCAGGTGTTCTGGGAAAGCTTAAGGCTAAAGGAAAATAAAAACACTGGGAAAGTCTCTGGCCCTCTGGCTCCCACTATGAACACAAGGCAATAGCAGCACACCTCTGGAGAAATGTGATTCTTTGGTGCATTGAAGAAGTCCATAGTGGCAATTGATTCCAAGCTGAACCTACCTCTGACCAAAATGGCTCAACCCCCATGCTAATGGCACGACAGAAGAAGAGGTGTGCCCATTTTAAGGCATAAATACAATTTACCTCAATCTCTACTGTGCTTCAATACACAATGTCTAACATTCAATTAAAAATTACAATACACAAAAGGAAGCAAGAAAAAATACACATTATGAAGTAGTAAACAATGAACCAGACAGAAAGATGTCCCAGATGTTGGAAGTACCAATGATAACTACGATTACTACGTTAAATGATCTAGTGGAAAACATGTATGAAAAGATGGGGAATTTCAGCAGCGATATGGAAACTATAAGAAGAGTCAAATGGAAATACTAGAAATAAAATATATAATATCTCAAATTAAAAATTTCTTCCATGAGCTCAGCAGTAGACTCTGCACAGCTAGGAAAAAAGTCAGCTATCTTGAAAATAGATAAATAAAAATAAAAACTGAAACATAAAGGGGAAAAAGAATGAAAAAATGCCATATTACCAAAGAGTTATGGGTCAGTACCTCACTTCCTCACATATGTATCATTGAAATCACAGAAAGATAAAGAGATAAGAGAGCAGGATAGAGGCTATATATGGAGAGATCATGGCTGAAAATGTCCAAAAGTCGAAACAAGTCCAAGTATCTCAGAGAGCACCAAGTAGGATACGTTTAAACACAGAGACACACACTCTAAGCATATCATATTTAAGTTGAATTTTTTTTTAAAAAAAGAGCATCTTGAAGACAACTAGAAGGGAGAAAAGAAACAGTTTACATAGAAAAAAAACAAAGATAGGAATTACAGCAAACTTCATATCAGAAACTATACAATCTAGAGGATACTGGAATGGTATCTTTAAATGACTGGGAAAAAAAATAGCCAACCCAGAATTCTATTCCCAAAGAAAATATATTTTAAATATGAAGACAAAATAAGGATTATTTCAGACAAAGACAGCACATTGTTAGGACGTCTGCAAAATTAGAAATGTTAAGCGGCATTCTCCAGGCCAAGATGTAGGTTGCACAAAGAAATAAAAAGCACCAGAAATGGTAAGAAATGAAGTAAACATGAAAGACATTTTGTTACGATCAGTTGAGATCACTTGAAATACAATCAAATCTCCAAAGGTAAAAGAAAGAAAGAAACATGCAAAAGAAAATGTATGTCAACAAAGCAAAAAGGAGGGCAGTGGAAGTATGCCATTTAAAGGTTTTCATATTTTGCAGGAGGGATAAATTACTATTAAAAGTTGGACTGAGCCGGGCACCGGGGCTCACACCTGTCATCCCAGGACTTTGGGAGGCCGAGGTGGGTGGATCACGAGGTCAAGAGATCGAGACCATCCTGGTCAACATGGTGAAACCCCGTCTCTACTAACAATACAAAAAATTAGCTGGGCATGATGGCGTGCGCCTGTAATCCCAGCTACTCAGGAAGCTGAGGCAGGAGAATTGGCTGAACCCAGGAGATGGAGGTTGCTGTGAGCCGAGATTGCGCCATTGCACTCCAGCCTGGGCAACAAGAGCAAAACTCTGTGTCAAAAAAAAGTTGGACTGCAATAAGTTAAAGATATATATGTGTAAAGCCTAGGTCCAACACTAAAAATATTTAAGGTGTAAATAACAAATCAATAGAGGAAGTAAAATGAATCATTTAAAAATACCCAATTAATTCAAAGAAGACAAGCAGAAAAAGAAATAAAGGACAGATAAGACAAATAGAAAACAGCTAGAAAGTTGACAGTTTTAAATCCAAATGCATCAATAATTACCTTAAGTCTAAGTGCTTTACACTTAGGGGGTTGTCAAACTATAGGCCAAGGGGCAAATATAAATATAGGAATATAAATCATCATATCATAAGACATAATCATGAGTACATTCACTGCAGCACTACTCACAATAGCAAAGACGTGGAATCAACCTCAATGCATTGCCCATCAAGGAGAGACTGAATAAAGAAAACGTGGTTCAAATATACCATGGAATACTATACAGCCATAAAAAATAATGAAATTATGTCCTTTGTAGGGACATGGATGGAGGTGGAGGCTATTATTCTTAGCAAAGTAACACAGGGACAGAAAACCAAATACCACATGTTCTCACTTGTACATGGGAGCTAAATGATGAGAACACGTGTACACCTAGGGGGAACAACACACACTGGGGCC
This sequence comes from Callithrix jacchus, assembly GCF_049354715.1. Classification (NCBI taxonomy): domain Eukaryota; kingdom Metazoa; phylum Chordata; class Mammalia; order Primates; family Cebidae; genus Callithrix; species Callithrix jacchus. Next base: position 27,902,401 of record NC_133502.1, read on the forward strand.
TACTTGAGGGTGGAGAATGGAACGAGGGAGAGGATCAGGAAAAATAACTAATAGGGACTAGGCTGAATTCCTAGGTGATGAAGTAATCTGTACAACAAACCTGGTGACACACTTTAAAACTTGGAGAAAATAAATAATTTTGTAGAAAACGTTTTAAAAAAGAAGAAAAAGGGAAATTAAAGTGGCTATGTTACTATCAGACAAAATTGACTTCAAAACAACATTTTCAAGGATAAAAGGAAAACTAGGTCATTTTAAAAAGGGTTGGTTTCTTAAGAAAACACAAGATAATCTCACATATTTATGCACTCCACACAGAGCTTCAAAACAAGTACAAAGACAACCCTGATAGAAATGAAAGGAAAAGCAGACAAATCTACAGTTATACTTGGAAACTTCACTCCTTTTTAGTAATTGATAAAAGAAATAGAAAGAATAAGGACATAAAAGGCCAAAACAACATTTTCAGCTGAATTACTGAAATTGACCTTTTACAGAACACAATCCGCCCAGCAACAGAAGAAATCACATCTTTACAAATGCTCTTGGAACATCCACCAACATCCACCATATTTTTTACCACAAAACAAACTTCAACAAGTCCAAAAAAATTAAAATCATGCAAAGTATGTTCTCTGTACACAACAGAAATAAACGAGAAATCAATAATAGAAAGTGATGTGGGGAAATCCTCCAAATATTTGCAAATTATGCAACACACTTCTCAATAACTCAATGTGCAAAGAAGTCACAAGGGAAATTTGAAAATGTTTAACCCTTTTTCCGTTTAGTAAAACGAAGCGCAGCTCACTGCCAGTGCTCATTTGCTTTTACATAAACACGCTTTTTTTTTTTTTTTTTTGAGACCGAGTTTCGCTCTTGTTACCCAGGCTGGAGTGCAATGGCACGATCTTGGCTCACCACAACCTCCGCCTCCTGGGTTCAGGCAATTCTCCTGCCTCAGCCTCCCGAGTAGCTGGGATTACAGGCACGCGCCGCTGTGCCCAGCTAATTTTTTGTATTTTTAGTAGAGACAGGGTTTCACCATGTTAACCGGGATGGTCTTGATCTCTTGACCTTGCAATCCACCCGCCTCGGCCTCCCAAAGTGCTGGGATTATAGGCGTGAGCCACCGCGCCCGGCCCATAAACATGCTCTTTAAGGCAGAAGCAAATCTGACTGATTTTCAATGTCAAAATAAAATAGGAAAACTATTCTTAGAATTAAACAGAACCATCAGAATCATCTGAATTATCAGAATTATCTTTTTCAGAAAAATCAGATTCATCGAACAAATCTTTGGCCAACAGCTGTTTCAGCATGATGTTAACGTAGGAATGCTACATTTTCTAGAATTTGATATTTTCAGTGATCAAGAATTACTATATTTTGTAAATGGAAATACCACTTCTAAAAACAGAATGCTATAAATAGAATGATGTCTTTTGTTTCCAAAGTCAATATATTCAGTGATTTGAAAATAAAAAGCAAAATGTTTTGTGGCAAAGCATCTTGGGGTAAGTGCTGCAGCCACACGTACCACTGGCAAGTATTCTTGGGGCAAATGGGAAATGGTTAATTAAATGAAAATAAAAGCACAGCATGTCAAAGTTGTGGGATGCAACTGAAGAAATGCTTACATAGAAATTTATAGCATTAAATGCTTATGCTAAAATAAGCATGTTTAAAATTATTTATAGCATGAAACTGGAATTGAGAACAGAAAATATCAAGACACTGTGAAAAACAGGCAAATTCGTCAAATACCAAAAAAAATACTAGGAGAAATGAAAAAAAAAGTTGTTAAAATGTAAGATGTAGTGGCGAGTGGAAGAGCAGACCTGTCATAATTGAAAAGATGTAAATTGGAAGATGAATCTGGGGAATTACACAAGTTTAGCACATAGAGCTATAAAACCAGAGACCAGGAAACATAAAAGGCAAGAACCAACATCCCACAGGAGGGAATGGAGAGTGAGCGAGGGGCAGTGTTTGAAGGAATGATTATCAAGACTGTCCCAATAACAGTGAAACACATGAATCTTCAGGTTCAGGAAACACAGTACATTCTAAAGGAAGAGAAATAGAAATGAAATTAGACATATCACTTGTAGAGCTGCAGAACTCCAAAGTCCAAGAGATCTGGAAGTCAACCTGAAAGAACTTAAGATTTCTAAAGCAGAATGCTTAGATGGTTATTTCCACGGAAAACAATAGAAGTCAAAAGACAGCGAATCATGTCTTCAAAATATTTTTTAAGAGGCACAGCTATCAAATTAGAATTTCATACCCAGCTGAAGTATCTACCAGTGAGAGCAAAACAGACTTTGCTGGAAAAGGTCAAGTGTTTCACACTGAGAGAACTTCAGTTTAAAGAAAACGTCATGAAGGATTTGAGGCAGGAAAAGCGACATGCAGGAGGTGGAGAGAACAAAAGCCTGATAAATATGGGGTGAATCTGAACAAGGACTCTCCTGGGTGAAGCGGAGCAGCCCCTACACTTCCACAGGGCTCTGCACACAGCCAGCACTGCTCTTCCCTGTCTCCACCGGCGTCTCTGCTGCCCTCCAGAGAATCCAGGTGCATCTGTGGTGATGCTATGTTGGGAGCATGAAGATTCCCCTCATCACTGCTGTCATTTCAGTTCTGCATTTAGCCCTTCTCATCACACTGAAGTGGGGTTTCTGCTTCTTATCGAGTTACAGCCTCCATGCAACAGTCTATGGACTTCAGGATGCATCAGGAATGAGGGCTGGCCAGGGGCCAGGGAGGATTTGGATGATCTACTCAAATGAGCTATTTCTCAGAATAAGAACAGAATGACAGAAGCTCACATGCAGACAATGGCATTGTGCTGGGGGCTTGGTCCATTCTGAAATTCAAACCCTCTTCCATGACATAGGGTTAAAGAAATGGAGTCTGAATCTTACAAAGCGCCTCCTCCGGGACTCTCTACTGCCAATTATTGCTTTGCTTTCTCTCACCTCCTCCTCCAGTCTGAGTCATGCCTTTTAAGTTTTAGCAAAAACCAAATGTAAGTGCCCAGGCAGCTCCTGGTTTGCTCAGCTCCTAAGATGACAGGAACACAAGAAGTGGTGCTGGGGTGTGGTCTCCTAGGCTGGGAGCTGTCTGTTCACACTGTCTCAGTACCTGCCATGATGAGCTGCAGGTGTCTCTGGGCACGTCCATCTCCCCCAGTGGAACAAGGCCTCCGGAGGGAGAGAGTACCCCCTCTCCACGCCCACCCTAGGACCTTGCCTTGAGTAGGTGTTTGTTGAATGAATGAATGAATGAATGAACACTAAGGGGAACATGAAACTTTGACCCTTATTTGAGCAAAGGACTGAACAAGATGCTTCTGTGAGAACGTAAAGGAAAAACGCCTGGGATTCATTAACGTGGAGGAAAGGCAAAATCCCACAGTGTCCCAGTGACCTTACCAGCAACTCAGATGCCCCCTGACAGGGCAGCCCACGCTACTAGGATCCAAGGGTGAGCCCAGCCTACCCTGCAGGGTGACAGAGGCTAGGAGAACATTGCAATAGAAACAGATGTGGGTCACAGAGGGCATGAATTGAAAAAGCATTTGACGAAAAGATGGGGAAAACCATTTTTCCAGGTTTACTGATGGCATGTGACAAGGATAAATTGTCTGAGACAGAAAAGATGAATGATGGAGCCAATACAACCGGAAGGAAACTTGCCTTCTCCCTGGTGGTTAGGGAACAAGATGGCTTCCCCTCAGCTTGGCCTGGCCACTGGAGCCAAGGTAGGGAGCACCCTGATTCCACTCCCAGTTTTCAGGGGATGCAAGGCCACCCAGGATGGGCCATAAAGTCCGTTTATTTTATTGGCACCAACATTTCAAAATGAAGAACAGAATAAAGACAGAGTTCGAGTGTGACACATTTTTGTTTCCACCAAGGGTCGTGGGGGAGAGAGAAAGGGAGGGAGAGAGACAGAGGGAGACAGACAGAGGGAGAGAGAGAGAGAGAGAGACAGGAGACAGAGGATGAGAGAGACAGACAAAGACACAGGGAGACAGACAGGTGAGAGAGAGACAGAGACAGTGGGAAATATACAGAGGGGAGAGAGAGAGACAGTAGACAGAGGATGAGAGAAAGAGAGAGACAGAGACAGAGACAGACAGAGACAGAGGGAGACAGAATGGGTAGGGGGAAAGAGAGAGAGAGAGCGAGCTCTCACAACATAACATGATTTTCTATGTGCCCTGGTTGAGAGCTAAAGAACAGGAAGTTTCGCTTTTGGGGCACATCATCTCTGCAAGTCTCTGAGGTCTGGGAGAGGCAAAGCATTCCCTGCCTCCCCACCCCTTGCCAAGGTACTGGAGCCCAGGCTGGCACCTCGGGTCCTAGGGTGGATAGCACCAGCGTTCCATCTGCCAGGAGGCTAGTCCAGGATCCCCAGGGAACTGATGTGCTTTCAGCATGGTATCCTTGATAAACCATAGCCCCACGCAGGCACATGTTGCTACACTCAGTCACTATGTGACATCTGTTGGGATGGTCACTTGGTTTTACTTTATTCTGTTGATGAGGAGAATCACGTGTGATTGATTTTTGACCCACTTGGTCACGATATTGTTGGGTTTAATTTGCTAACATTTAGTTCAAACCTTTTACATCTGTATTCCTGAGGGACATTGGTCTGTAGTTTGCTGTGTTTTTAATGTTTTTCTCTAGCTTTAGTTTTAATAATAGTTTCATAGAAATGGGTTGGGAAGTTGTCTCTCTTCTTAAATTTTCTAGATACATTCGTATGACATGAATGTTATTTCTACCCAAAATGTTTGCTAGTATTTCCCAGTGAAAACCTCTGGGCCTATATTTTCTTTATGGAAAGGTTTTTAACTGTAAGCTTAATTTGTTTAATAGAGAGCCATTTAGTGTGTTTATTTCTTCTTTAATAATTGTTGATAAATTGGGTCCTTATGGGAACTTTCTCATTTCACCTAAGTTGGCAAAGTTATTGGCAAAAGTTGTTCATCATACTTTTTTATTATTCATTTCAATGTCGGTAGGAACTGTGGTGATAGTAATTCTCTAGTAATTTGTAACTTTCTAAAAATTGTATCAGTCTGATTTGAGGTTCATCTATTTTATCAATCTGCTCAGAGAGCCAGGTTATTTCATTTTCTTCTATTGATTTTGTTTTTAATTATAGTGGTTTCTTATCTCAGCATTATTTTCTTTCCTCTGCTTATTGTAAATTTTATTTTCCCTTTTATCTAACTTTTTGAAGTGAATACTTAGATCCTGGGTTTGAGACCTCTCATCCTTTCTAATACAAATGCTCACTGTTAAAATTTTCCTCTAGGTACAACTTTTATCTCATCCCATAAATTCCAATATGTCATGCTTTTATTTTCACCCAGTTCAAAATACCTTATGATTCACCTTCTAAATTTCTTCTTTGATCCATAGGTTGTTTAGAAGTGTGCTAGTGAGGCTGGGCACAGTGGCTCACACCTGTAATTCCAGCGCTTTGGGAGGCTAAGGTGGGCAGATCACCTGAGGTCGGGAGTTCAAGACCAGCCTCGCCAAAATGAGGAAACCCCATCTCTACTAAAAATACAAAAATTAGCTGGGCGTGGTGGTGAGCACCTGTAATCCCAGCTACATGGGAGGCTGAGGCAGGAGAATCACCTGAACCCAGGAGGCAGAAGTCACAGTAAGCCGAGATCATGCCATTGCACTCCAACCCCTGGTGAAAGAGCATGACTCCATCTCAAAAAAAAGAAAAAAAAGTATGCTGTTTAGTTCCAAATATTCCAAGATTTTTCCAGATGCCATAATTTTATTGACTTATAATTTAATTTCATTTTGGTCATAAAACATATGTTATATGGCTTGATTATTGTTCAGTGAATTTTAAAACTTTAAATATGGCTCAGAATATAGTGTACTTTAGCAAATATTCCAAGTGTTCAGAAAAGTATGTGTATTATACTGTTAAGAGGTGGGCTGCTCTATAAATGTCAATTAGATCAAGTATGCCAAGTAGACTTATTTGGTTCTTTTATATCCTTACTAAATTTCCATCTACTTGTTCAATTGGTTATTGAGAAAGCACTGTTGAAATCTCAAACCATAATTGTGGATTGTTCATTACTCCTTTTATTTCTAGCAGTGTTTGCTTTATGTATTTTGAAGCTCTTATTTGGTGTATAAGCCTGTAGGATTATTATGTTTTCTTGGTGAGTTATCCCTGCAACATGAGGAAATGACTCTTGTCCAGGTGCAGTGGCTCATGCCTGTAATTTCAACACTTTGCGGTCTGAAGCAAGAGGATTACTTGAACCCAGGAATTCAAGACCAGCCTGGGCAATGTAGCAAGACCCTATCTCTACAAAAAATAAAATATTAGCTGGGTGTGGTGGTACATACCTGTAGTCTCAGCTACTCAGGAGGCTGAGGCAGGACGATTGCTCGAGCCCAGGTTTTAAGGCTGCAGTGAGCCAAGACTGTGCCACTGAACTCCAGCCTGGGTGACAGTAAGACCTCATCTCAAACAAAAAAAAGAAATGATTTTTTATTCCTAGTAATATTATTTGTCCCTAAGTATACTTTGAGATTTAAGTAACTACTTTAGCTTTCTTTCGGTTGGAATTAGCATGTCATATCTTTGTCTATCATTTTACTTTTAACCTACTTGTGTCATTAGGGGAGTTTCTTATAGGGAGCATATGGCTGGTTCTTGCTTTTATCTAATCTGACATTCTATGTTTCTTGAACATATAGTATATAGTTTTATAAAAACATTTCATATCGTTGCTTTCTAATTCTACTCTCTGTGTCATTTTTGGGTCAGTTTTGATTAGCTTTTCTTCTCATTATAAATTATATTTTATTGCTTATTCACATGTCTGGTCATTTTTGTTTGAAAGCCAGACATTGTGAATCTTACATTGTGTATCTTACTTACATTGTGTGTTGGATATTCTTACATTTTTAAAACTAGTATTGAGCCTGTTCTTTTACCCATTTAAGTTACTTTGAAGCAGTTTGGTCCTTTTGACACTTGCTTTTATGCTTTGTTAGATGTACCAAGCAGCATTTCTTCTAAGTCAACTATTCCCCACTACTGAGGCAATGTAATTCTGTGTACTCTACTCAATGTCCTGTGTATTATGAGGGTTTTTAAAATGTTTACTGATGGGAACCCCACCTATTTCTGGCCTGTGTGAGCTCTGGAAATTATTCTGCCTGTCCACTGTGTGTCCCTTTTTCCATCCTTGAGTAGTTTTCTTACAGCCATTCATTAGCCAATAATCAGCCGAAGGCTCAAGGCATCCCTCTGTATCTCTCTCTCTCTCTCTCTCTCTCTCTCTCTCTCTCTCTCTCTCTCTCTCTCTCTGTATCTCTCTGTCTGTCTCTCACTCTGTCCTTTGAATCCTAGCTACTTTGACCTCTCCAAACTCCTTAACATATTGAGACCACTAGGCTCTGCCTAAGTTCTCACCCCTGATGCTGCCCTGGAAACTCTACCCAGACAGCACCTGAAGCAATCATAGCACTGCACTCAGCTGCTTTCCATCTCTCAGGAATCACTGGCCTTTGCTGCTTATTCTCTCATATATGAGAAATCACTGTTTCGTATATGTTTTCTTGTTTTTTAATTAAATTGGGAGGATAAATCTAATCCTGTTACTCCATCCTTTCCAAACATTAAAAATTCAAATACTAGATTTTTACCCATGTGATTCCATTGAGAATCCTGGAACTGTGAAAAGTTTGGCATTTCAACCCTGGAAGGAAAAGCAAGGACCAGGGACGATGGCCCCTGGGTTCTTCTAGCTCAGCTGCATACAACCTTGGTGCCCTTAGGAAGGTGCTTTGCCTTACTGGGGCCTCATCTACACACGAAGACTAAGTATCACCCACAGGCTTCACCAGGTGCACTATGGTCGAAAGAAACCACACATAAGCAGGGAACAGGGAAGTGTTAGCATCATGTATACTTCCCTGGGACTCCCAAGGGCTAGAGATTACACTCTACAAATAAGCAAACATAAGATAAACTTTTTTGTGTTAAATGATGAATTACATATGTTTCCACAAATAGCTAACCTGAATTATCTGCCAAAATTTTCTGAAGAATCTTCTCTAAAACACACTGTGTGAATTCCTTTTGAGTATGAAATTGGCAGCGATCTCTCTGGTGTAGGTTATTCCTGGAAAGATACACAGGAAAGTGGGTCACAGTTGCGGCCTCCAGCAGGAAAGTGGCGGTGAGGGCCAGCCGTGGCACAGCCCCATGTCTCACCGAATGCCGTTTCTAACACTTAAAAATTGTTCCATGGGCTTGTGTCCTTATTAAACATACAAACTGAGCATGTAAGATAAATTTAGATAAATGTTTTTAAAGCTCAAAGCAGCCTTTGGTGAGTGTTTGCAGATCTGTTTTCTTCTTAATCCATTTGACATTCAGAGGAAAATGCACCTGCAACTATCTTCCTTTCATTGTTGCCAGAAAACCCAACTTCCCCATGTCATTCGTGACTTCTGGGAGTAGGAAAAGTCCCAAGGTTCATAATATCATTTCTGACATACCAGCTGTGCCTAAACTTCAGTTTAAGTCTTTGGGACCTGGTGAAATCTAAGAATCCCATGGGACATATGTAAATTCATGTCATAATCATTCATTTCCTGTAACATTCATGTCAACAAGAGACTCACTTACTCAGCAATACCTGCTGAGCCTGCCAGATGCTAGGCAGATACATAACACTCTTGTTTCCAAGAACTCAGACTGCGGGGCCAGGCCAGTCAACCGTAGTCATCATTCCTGTGTTCGCAAAATGCAGACGTACCAAACAGTATTTTTAAGGGTTCCAGGTTGCATCTGCACAAAGTTTTGGGAGAGGTGGCTCCTCCTGAGAGTAAGCAGAGTAAAGAAAGGAAGAGGATTAGGGCTCTCTGTAGGGTGTACCCCACTAGGAAAGGGCACCTCCCAGGCTGGGGGTTGCTCTGAAGGGAGCCTGCCCCCCCACCAGCTGTAGCAGCCAGGACCGGTCTTGGGGGACTCAGAGCTGCTCCTGAACTGGTGTCACCCCACACCACCTGCACCTCTCCATGAGCAGTGGGATCATACTGCCCAGTTATTAGTAGAAAGGGCTGGACGGGAAGAGAGGTGGGGGAAATTCAGTGTCTATAAAACAAATTCAGTGTCCAGGTCTAAGGCCCACAGCTCAAGTAACCAGGAGCATCAGATGCACACAAGGGAACCCAGCTCACCACTGGTGGTGGGGAGGCCTGAGGACACACAGTGCACAGAATAGTTCGCGAGCGTCTCCCAAGAGGGTAACGAGAAGACAGAGAGGAAGCATAAAGATGCTGGACTCCACTCACTGCACAGGCACCAGGACACACTTTCCTGGACTTGTTGGAGGACATGTTTTTGAGCCTCCCTGAGGCTGTGTCTCGAGAAGCCACGGTACCTTATCTCGCTTGCTCTGTGCATGGATGCTGCTTTGCTCAGAGCTTATGGCTCCCTGCAGTTAAAAGGAAAAGTGGGGCCAGGTGCGCTGGCTCACACCTATAATCCGAGCACTTTGGGAGGCCGAGGTGGGTGGATCATGAGGTCAAGAGATTGAGACCATCCTGGTCAATATGGTGAAACCCTGTCTCTACTAAAAATAAAAAATTAGCTGGGCATGGTGGCACATGCCTGTAGTCCCAGCTACTCGGGAGGCTGAGGCAGGAGAATTGCCTGAACCCAGGAGGCGGAGGTTGCGGTGAGCCGAGATCGCGCCATTGCACTCCAGCCTGGGTAACAAGAGCGAAACCCCATCTCAAAAAAAAATAAATAAATAAAGCTTGTGGGAGTGAAACCAACGCCTGGCTCGGAGCAGCAGCCGCTGAGGTGTCCCTGGCCAGTGTCCTTCCACCTGTCCACAAGCATGGGGAACATCTTCGCCAACCTCTTCAAGGGCCTTTTTGGCAAAAAGGAAATGTGCATCCTCATGGTGGGCCTGGATGCTGCGGGGAAGACCACGATCCTGTGCAAGCTAAAGCTGGGTGAGATCGTGACCACCATTCCCACCATAGGCTTCAATGTGGAAACCGTGGCGTACAAGAACATCAGCCTCACTGCATGGGACATGGGTGGCCAGGACAAGATCCAGCCTCTGTGGCGCCACTACTTCCAGAACACACAAGGCCTGATCTTCGTGGTGGACAGCAATGATAGAGAGCGCGTGAACGAGGCCTGTGAGGAGCTCATGAGGATGCTGGCTGAGGATGAGCTGCGGGATGCTGTCCTCCTGGTGTTCGCCAATAAGCAGGACCTGCCCAACGCCATGAATGCGGCCGAGATCACAGACAAGCTGGGGCTGCACTCCCTATGCCACAGGAACTGGCACATTCAGGCCACCTGCGCCACCAGCGGTGACGGGCTGTATGAAGGACTGGACTGGCTGTCCAATCAGCTCCGGAACCAGAAGTGAACGCGACCCCCTCCCTCTCACTCCTCTCACCCTCTGCTTTACTCTCATGTGGCAAACGTGCGGCTCGTGGTGTGAGTGCCAGAAGCTGCCTCCGTGGTTTGGTCACCGTGTGCATCGCACCGTGCTGTAAATGTGGCGGACGCAGCCTGCCGCCAGGCTTTTTATTTAATGTAAATAGTTTTTGTTTCCAATGAGGCAGTTTCTGGTACTCCTATGTGATATTACTCAGCTTTTTTTATTGTAAAAAGAAAAATCAACTCACTGTTCAGTGCTGAGAGGGGACGTAGGCCTGTGGGCACCTGGCCTCCAGGAGTCACTGTGTTGGGAAAGCTGGGCACACTCTTGGCTTTAGAGCTGCGTTGAAGTCCATTTTGGTGGTTGCTTTTTAATCCAAACTCAGTGCGTTTTTTAAAATAGTTAAAAATCCAAGTCAAGAACACTTGAACACACAGGAGGGAGACCCTGCCTAGCATAGATTTGCAGTTACGGCCTGGATACCAGTCGCCAGCCTGGCTGTTCCCCTTGGGAATGTGAGGCGGTGGCGCGGCAGACCACGATTAGTTCTGCATGGTCACAATAGAGATCTGGCAACTCACTTGTCCTTGGGTCACCCTGCATTCCATAGCCATGTGCTTGTTCCTGTGCCCCCATGGTTCCCAGGGGCCAGGCTGGGAGCCCTTAGCCGCCCCATTCTCCCGCAGGCCGCCCCACCCACCTTCAGGCAGCCTGTGGGAAACAGGGCCCCACCTGTCCCTCAGTCAGCATGTGGCCAGAGTGAGTCCGTCATCCCCACTGCTCATGCTCGCTCAGACACTTTGGCAGGATGTCTGGGGTCTCACCAGCAGGAGTGTGTGAAAGCCGGGCAGGCGGTCCACCTACACCCACAGCCCCTCCGGAGCATCTCACCTCCATGTGTGACGTAGCTTTCTTTCCCTCAGCCTGCAAGGGTCCAATTTGCCATCGAAAAAGACAACCTCTACTTTTTTCTTTTGTATTTTGATAAACACTGAAGAAGCTGGAGCTGTTCAATTTATCTTGGGGAATCCTCAGAACTGTTCTGTTTGGTGTCGTGGAGCCTCTTACTGTTTTCAATACACGATTAGTAATCAAGAAAAACAAGGAAAAGTGGAATCATGCCTTGATTATTTACAAAGCGTGACCACTGTGCTTACTGTTTTCCCCACAGAAGAGAAGAATTCAAAAAACACTCAGTATAACAATCTATCCGTTCTGGACAAAATCCTTCAAAATATGGGAAGATCTTCAGGTAGGTTGGGAATAATAGGTAAGTATCTCCCGTTTGGGGATTTTTTTTTTTTCCTGCTCAAGGGACAGGAGTGTCTCCAAGCAGCTCCTGGAAGAGCAGGTGAGCCCAGCCCCAGGTGGACCCACCTGAGCTCCACAGGAGCCCCATCCGGCCACTGACGTGTGGACACCTGACCAGACAATTCCAGTCCAAGGAGTTGTGACCCATGTCAATGAGGGAGCACTCTCCCTTCTCAGCCAAATGGAGCAAGGAACCAGTCCCCATTTTCCCAAGAATAATCAGGACTTGAAGGGCTGCCACCACCCACCCACACAAGGGTCCCAACCACATGGTGGCTGGAGCCTGCTCCCTTGTGACAGGCCCAGGAAGGGCCCCCACACCCCTGTCAGGAGGCCCCCCACCCTCTCATGAGGTGGACCCCCAGTCCAGCCCTTCCCTACTCCCTGTTCACACAGCTCCACCACTGCCCGCCTGCTAAGAGTTGGCTGTGCGGGTCCTGTGGCTTCTGCCTGTGGCCCCAGGCTTCTCCTCTGAGCTTTCCTGGAGCCAGTCCTGGGTGAGGCTGACAGCCCTCCTGCCCTCCCAGCCATTGAGTCACATGGCAGCCCAGCGTGCCTAGACCCTCCCCCAGTACCCTGCAGCACACACCCGTCCACACAGCCTGAGACCATCCATCTGGAGCGCGTCACACCATGAATCCCGAGCTGCTGTCTGTGAATGCCAAGGGCTTTGGCACATGAGCTGTTGCTGAGCCACACGGCTGGCTTTTCAAAGCCCCAGCACAGGGCCAGACGATGAGACCCCGTCACCTTCATTCTCCTTCACTGGTGCTTCCCGAGCACCCACCACGTGCCTGGCACTGTCCTAGGCTCTGGAGTTTCTCCCATAAAACAGAGAGCCCTGCCTGGGAGTTCACCCACTAGAGGACGGTGAGGTGGGCCTCCCTGTCCCCTCTTAAGGCATTGAGGTTCTGACTTTTCCATCCAGCTTGTCTGCTGCAGCCTCTCACTGTCCACAAATGTGGGAAGCCAGCCAGCTGGTCCTTTGTTAAAATGCTGACGAGGACGGTCCTGGGACGCGTCCCTAGAGGCCTCCCTGCTGCACAGGTTGTCATCAAGCACAGGCCAGGAGCTGCTCTGAAGTGGGGCTCCCAGCCCCCCACATTCAGACTTTGCCGGCCAGTGTCCATCCCAGGACCACAAAACCTCAAGCCACAAGGTCTGTCCGTGTCCGCAGCAGCAGGGACCAGGCCCACCCACGTGGTGCAGAAAGGGCAGTGAGCGGTCGTTCAAGCTACAGACAATTTCCCAGACTGTGCCGCCGTCCAGGCCAAACTCTGCTGCTTTAGATACAGATTTCATGAGAGACCTTGTCAAAGATCCAGTTCTCTGGGACCTGACTGTTCGGCAATGCAGGACAGTGAAGGACCAGGAGTCTCCAACCTCCTGGTACTAACTCCCAGGAATGGGCCCCACAGCCAGCTGCCATGAGGGGAGGAGGAGGAAGACCAGCCCCACCAAGCTCGGAGTTATTGATGGGTTTTGAGGGAGAACGAGGGGGAAACGACACTGGACAGAGTGGACCTGCAGGGAGAACCAGAGGCAGCCAGACATAGCCAGTGCCCCACCATCCTCCTGCCTGGGACACATCCGCAGGGCTCTCCCTTCCCTCCCCAGCTCCTCCTGTCCCCTTGTGTCCCTGTGATCCTGCCGATGTCCTTATCTCCCTCACACCACACACTGCCAGGCTCAAAATCTCCTCTTTCCACACAGGAAACGATTTCCGTAAAGAACAGCCGAAGACGAGTGCTCAGAGCAGGCGCCCAGGCAGTCAGTGAGGCCACAGCCGCCGGAGCCCCGAGCGGGAGACGTACCTGCTAGGACCTCCACCCAGCAGCCTCTGGAACAGGGCACATGTGTGCACGCACCCACATTCCGTGAGCCATTTGCATAAAGGAAAATCACTACTTCACACCATCCAAATGGAGTTGGTTTATTTAAGTGTTAAGCTCGAGGGTGTGTGGGATTTGGTTGTTTCTTTTTTTTTTTTTTAAAGAAAACAAGAAACAAAAACCATATTGAGCCTTGAAATAAGCACATCAGAAGATTCTGTCTACAAACGGCAATCTCAGAGTTCATGAAAAAGAATCTGTCCATGAGGAACAGAAACCATGAAGGCCCAAGAGTGTCTTTCCTGCCGCTATGCCCTGCAAAACACACGCACACATATAACACATGTGCACACACAACACACATGCATGCACAGTGCACACATGCACATACAACACATGCACACAAAACACCTGCATGTATAACACACACGTGCGCAACACACATGCACACACAACACATGCACATACAACACACACATGCATCCACAACACATGCACACACAACACACATGCACACACATGTCCACACATACAATGCACACATGCAACACATATACAATACACGCAACATGCACACACACAACACACACATGCAACACGCATGGAGCCTCCTTGCAACAGAAATGTTTGCTGAGCTTGGGAATGCTGGCTGGGCCTATGTGTTGTAGAAGGTGAAGCTTTGCTGCAGGTGGTGCATGTGGCCTATAGCGCTACCTGGGGCAGGGGCTGGGGGTGACAAGCACACGTCTTGAGCAGCTTTTCCTACCCAAACTCACTCTGACTGTGGATGGGCTGCAGCCTCTACCAGACTCATTGAGGTGACCTATCTGGAATGATTTAGGACAAAACATGACTTTCCCATTTCTCTAGAAAGGCAGAGAGGTTTGGAGAAGCTCATGGATCACATTTTAGAACAATCCTGGACAGAGGACGTGTGTGCCCTTTGTGCGGTGTAGCAGTGGGCGGGCATCCATGGAGGCAGCTGGAAACAGAATCAGACAGTGCCACTGTGCTTATAGCTGCTGGCTGTGCTCTCTTCCTAAGAGATGCAAACATCCTATCCCCTCTTTCTATGTGTCTCCGAGGTGACTGCAGAGGACCAAGGGCTTGGAATCAGGGCCCTCTGAGGCCTTTCATGCAACCCCTCGATTCCAGAAGAGGAAACTGAGGCAGTGAGGGCACATGACTTGCTGGTAACTCAGTAAGTTGATGGCAGAGCCGGTTGCAGTTCTTTCTGAGGCCCAGTGCTCCCCCGTGCCTACTAAACCGTGCTGCAGCCCCTCTATTAATACATGGACACACCCATGTAGTTCTTCTCCTTCCTTCGTGCACTTGCAGTTTTGATTTTTCAGTTTTGCGCGTGGATCTCACAAACCATTTTGAACGAACTTTGTGGTTTATAAGTTGTTTGCCTGCACAGTGGGTACAGAGTCCTCACAGCAAGGCCAGGAGGCCAGCATCACCTCCACTCCACATGTGCGGGCCTGCAGCTCAGAGGTATTAAGTGGCTCACTCACCGCCACACCGTCTCGTGGCCTGCTGTGGACCCGACACCATGCCCCAAGCCAGGGCCTTGCTGCGGGAGGTTTCTATCATCAGTGGCATCATCGTCTTCCAAGCCGGGCCTGGCAGGGTTTGTCCCCCCAGAAACCGTGGCAGAGCAGGGCTGACCCAGAGAAGACAAAACACAAAAGCCTCATTGATTTGGCCACTCTCTCTCCTCTGTCCCGACCACGTGACGGAAAAGCGTCGCTGATTTGGCCACTCTCTCTCCTCTGTCCCGACCACGTGACGGAAAAGCGTCACTGATTTGGCCACTCTCTCTCCTCTGTCCCGACCACGTGACGGAAAAGCGTTGCTGATTTGGCCACTCTCTCTCCTCTGTCCCGACCACGTGACGGAAAAAGCGTCGCTGATTTGGCCACTCTCTCTCCTCTGTCCCGACCACGTGACGGAAAAAGCGTCGCTGATTTGGCCACTCTCTCTCCTCTGTCCCGACCACGTGACAGAAAAAGCGTCGCTGATTTGGCCACTCTCTCTCCTCTGTCCCGACCACGTGACGGAAAAGCTTCGCTGATTTGGCCACTCTCTCTCCTCTGTCCTGACCACGTGATGGAAAAGCGTCACTGATTTGGCCACTCTCTCTCCTCTGTCCTGACCACGTGACAGCCCTGATCACATAGTCTTCAAAAGCTGGAAGTTTGATTTAATAGTCTGATCACATCAGGATATTCCCTTTCTCAGGACAGCACTGAAAACAGCCAAGGAAACACGCTGAGTCTCCAGATGGACAATTGCTGTGCAGGCTCCACACGTTCTTCCTGCTGAGGGGACACAGCAGTGCTGTTCCTGGGAGCTTCAAACAGAGCAGGAACTAAGTTGATGAGGAAAAACACCAGTGTTAATATGAGCTACCCCAAGGCAAGGGAGCTGGCTTACAGGGGAGTTAAAGACATGCCTGTGAGGGGGCAGTGACCCCCGACATGTACTAGGATGGGCACTCCAGGAAGAAAGCATCCCAAGGTGCCAGGGCAGGGGTGGGTGGGTCTGAGGCTCTGCCACCCAGGGCGGGAATTGCAGCTAGAGTGGTTTCCTATTATATACTATGGGTGAGAGAAAATGGTGAAACATATTAATGCACACTGCATGATTTCAGTTTTTTGAAATTTATTGAGACGTGTTTTATGGCCAAACATACAGTTTTGGTAAATATTCTGTTTGGAACTTGGGAGGAAGGTGTATTCCACAGTTGTCAGGGCAGGATCCCGCAGAGTCAGTGAGTCAAGTTGGCTCATTATGTGGTTAAAATGGCTCCTTACACATGGCTCTTTGCCATCAAGTACCACGAGAGGTGCGGGAACCATCCCCACTGCGAGTGCAAGGGATGCACTTCTTTCCTGCTCTCAGTTCTGTTTTATGTGTTTCAAAGCTATGTTGCTAGGGTTTTATAGACTGAACTGTCTCTGGTGGATTTAAGCCTCTATATTTGTGAAATGCTCCTCTTTATCTCTAGTGTTTCTTCTGGCCTGATATGCATTTGGTGTGATATTAAAATAGCCACAGTAACTTTCGTTCGGTAAATGTTCGCACACTATATCATTTTCTGTCCTATCACTTTAAAACTTCATTGTAATGTTAACATAGATATTTTTAGGTAACATATAGGAGGACGTTTTTAGAAATCCAGTTTTTTATCTTTTAATTGGAATGTTTCATCCTTTTACATGAAATATAAGTAGTGCTATAACAGCTGGGTTTGTATCTGTGATAGTACTATTTATTTTTACTGTGTAAATGATAGTACTTTTTTTTTACTATGTGTATGGATAGAACTATTTATTTTTACTGTGTAGATGATAGAACTATTTATTTTTACTGTGTAGATGATAGAACTATTTACTTTTACTGTGTAGATGATAGAACTATTTATTTTTACTGTGTAGATGATAGAACTATTTATTTTTACTGTGTATATGATAGAACTATTTACTTTTACTGTGTAGATGATAGTACTATTTATTTTTCATTCATCTCACATGCATAATTTTTTTCTTATTTCACTTTATTTGGATTAAGTATTTTTTCATTCCATTTTCCTTTCTATTAGATCATTATGTACTTTAATATTATTTTAAAGGTGATATTAGACACTACAACATACATCCTTCACTTACTATCACCTAAAATTAATTCTTTCACCACTTCCTAAATTTTCTCTTCTTTCATTTTATTTGGATTGAGCAAGTTTTCTTTTTCATTCAATTTCCCCCTCTACTATATGATTCATTATATATTTTTAATATTATTTTAAAAGTTATATTAGAGACCACTACAGTATGCATCCTGGACTTCCTATAACCTAAAATCAGTACTTTCACCATTTCCTGAGTAATGCAAGAATAGGAGAATATTTAACTCCACTCACCATTTTTTGCATTTTTGTCACAAATTTTAATTCTGCATATATTTTAAATGCTTCAAAATATTATACCCAGTTCTATGCAGTTAGTACTTGTCTTGGATGCACCCACATATTGACCCCTTCATTTGTTCTTCGTTCTGTTGTGCATTTTTAGTGCTTCTGGCCATCAGTACATTCCTGCCAACTGACTACTTTTAGTATTTTGGTGTAGGCCTACTGGGAAGGTTCTCAGGTTTTTGTCTGAAAAGATCTTCATGTTTTGAAGAGTGTTTTCACCAGACGTAGACTCTAGATTAGCAGTCATTTTCTTTCAGCATTTTCAGAATGCTTTCCATTGTCTTTGGAACTCCATCATTTCTCCGGGGAAGTCTGCTGTCTGTTGTATGACTGCCCCTCAGACAGTACTGTCTTTCTACCTCTGGCTAATGTGAATCATTTTTCTTTGCCTTTTCATTTCAGCATATTTACAATGATGTCCCTAGCTGTGTTTTTATTGCTTATCTCATCTGGGTTTATGGTGATCTTTGAACCTGTGGCTTGTTTCTTTTGTCAATTCTGAAAAATTCTAAGCTGTCTTTTCAAATATTCTGTGGCTTTTTTCTGTCTCTCCTCTCTCCTCCAATTGTACATCTTCGATGTTTGTGCTGTGTCCCGCATGTTTCTTATACTCTTTTTATTTTTCTTTCTTTGTTCTCTTTGATTTTCACCTGAATATTTTTCCCTGACTTATATCCAGATCACTAAATCTCTCCAGCTTTGGCTAATCATTTATTCATCATAATTAAATGTTAATTACTATGTCTTTTCATCTTGGAATTTCCATTTGGTTTTATTTTATGGGTTCCACTTACCTGTGACACTCACCATTATGTCATCTGTTCTATGGAACTATATTAACATAATTATATGTCTAGCCCGTATTTGGTAACTCCAGTATCTGTATTATCTGGAGGTCTGTTTCTATTGCCTAGATTATTGTTATGATTGGTTCTTTTGGATGGATTGGTGAACATCGTGTTATGAAAAACTAGAAACTCTGAAAGGCATCTAGTTCTGGTAGCCAGTTAGAAAACAGATTGTTCTGTTGTTCTGACACTGGATTTGTCTTTGCAACACCTGGTCTACTTCTAATTTTCCTTGTTCCTATGGGAGTTCCAATTTAGAGGTCTGAAAATTTACCAGGGCCCTTCAAATGCAATTTTTCTTTTTTACACTGGGAGACTGCTTGAAAGCTCTTTAGCTCCTCAGCCTCTCTGCTGCCACTTCCTGCTGACCCTCTCTCCAGCTGCACAGCTGAGGACTTAGGGAGACAAGCAGATTGGCTGGCTGGGCTCACTACACGGCACATGCCTTCTTTCTGGGATATTAGCACCTGAATCCCCGGCTGTGTAAGAAGCTCTTAACTCAAATATTTTTCTTCCCAGCCCTGGGAGATTGCTGAAAGCTGCAACTGCTTTCTGCTGTGCTGCTCAACCTGCGATGCGTAAGAATCAGCAAATGCCTCGAGGGGCAATGAGCTCAGAATGTAACACATCCATACATTTCCTTCTCTCTCAATCTTGACCACTCAAGTTCTGCCCATCTTGGGAGTTTTTCAATATACACATTTGCATTTTTATCTGGGTTTTCCGGTAGTTTTCAGTGAGGATGTGGCTGCTACTTATCCCAGAATCCCATTTTGAGAATCATTAATCTAGAAACAGAGGAGTTAACCAGCTTCATCCTGACATCTGCAAGGAAGACGGGATTTTGCCACAAATTGGAAAACACAGGGCTTCTGTAGTTGGGGTCAGGGAGGGAACAGACCAGAACTGCCTCAGAGGAAGGGGTGTGTGTGCCCTGTGGGGAGCGCTGCAACATTAGGGATCTTACAGACAGCTCTAGAAACTAGAGGTGGCAGCCGTGCCACCTCCTGTGGGTCTGGCAGGACCCACCAAGAGCCTAACACCAAGGGCGCCAGCCAGACACTTCCCAAACTCTCCAGAGCGTTAGGATTGAATGTTACTTTGTTGCAGACTGAGAGGGCTGTGAGCATTGTGTTCTGTCACCAAAGCATCAATGTCTAAGAGCACGTGCACCCAGAACAGAACAAGACCAGGGTAATGGAAGAACAGAGGTAGCAGGGTCAGGACCAGGGCAAGGCTGGTCCCCAAACCACCTTGACAAAGTGCTCCGCAGAAGGACACTGCTCGATACATCCATGGTGGGTGAGTGTGTGTGTGTGAGAGGGGGAGGAGGGGGAGAGAGAGAGAGAGAGAGAGGAAGAGGAGAGAGAGAGAGAGGAGAGAAAGAGAGAGAGAGAGGAGAGAAAGAGAAAGAGAAAGAGAAAGAGAAAGAGAAAGAGAGAGAGAGAGAGAGAGAGAGAGAGAGAGAGAGAGAGAGAGAGAGAGAGAGAATTGCTGGCTAAGGGCTCTATCAATGAGGAGGAACTGGAACTTCAAACTATAATCAGGTTACACCTGTATGTTACCTGCAACGCCTCTTCCATCTTTACAGAGTGAGTCACCCATTAGTGAACTACGTATCATCCCTTCTGCAGTCCGGGTTTCTCAGCCGCTCTGATGTTAAAGGCACCAACCCTCTCTCCGCATCTTGCAACAGGGCATGGTCGCCTCTGGTGCTCTGGGGGAAACTGAAAACTGGTGCCTGAGCAAGTCTGAGAGCCACACCCCAGACTCCTGGATTTCTAAAACACCGTGATGAAGTGCTGATGCACGGTACCACAGCTGACCTCTCGCCCAAGACCCTCCCAGTTCCTCACTCTGATTCCAGAGGAGGTTTTGCCTCTGTCCCCACGAGCCAATGGCTGTGTCCAGATGAACAGAGTCCAACCCCGGGTCCTCTGAGAATCACAGTTCAGAGGCCCAGGGACCCAAAGCATCCCCCTGCCCTGCCGTGACCAGAGATAAGCAGCAGCAGAACTTGGACAGTCACCTTCGGGGAGGCGAGATGCTGCGCTCAGAGACAGATGACTGCAGGCAGGGCACCTGCTGGTCCTCCCTGAGATTTTAACCAAACACGCGTCAACAAACCATTTGTTTATTCACAAAAGCACAGACTCTGAAGTTAAACCAACTACAGGAGTTTCACCCACCTTTCAGAAGATGCTACTTTTGAGTGGCGTCTACACAAGAGCTATGCAGGACCTGGCTGTGGGCCATGGCTTTCCCACAGAGAAGAGGGATGGACTGCCATGACCCACCCTGTCCCTGCCTTACCTCTGTCTTCGCTGCACAGTCAGCTGAGCCCAAGACCTCGACAGCTGGAACAGACCCTTCCAGAATGCATGGGCCCAAGCCTGACACCCCAGTGCCAGTGTCCACATGGCTTCTGCTCTTGATGCCGGTGCCCTCCTTGCCTTTATTCCATGTGTGAGTTTCCCTTTCCTGATGCTGTTTGGTGAACTGCACTTTCTAGACACAGCTCCCCAGAGAAGAACCTGTCCTCTGGTCCACTGTAAATCATGTGCCTATTTCCACAGGGGAAAGTGGGCCGGAAGGCCTGCTCCTTCTCATCTCTGAAAATGGTCTGTGGTCCTTTTCCTTTGGCAGAGGGTGGTTTCTGCTCTGGTGTGGTCCTCTATCTCCCTGTGTCCCGGCCAGAGGAAATGGTCCCAGGCAGTCCCATGCCTGACATATCTCTGCCCAGGAGATGCCACCCACCAGCTGGCTGGACGCACCCCACGGGAAGCAGGCACATGCAGGCACACTTGAGATCAGCTGTGCTGAGGCCGCTCCCTCCCGGTCTGCAGTGCTCTCTGCGACTGGTGCCTTTGCCTCTGTGCACAGAAGCCCCACTGTGTCCAGTGCCGTAGCACAACCCACACCCGCCACTCACACCGTGGCAAGGCTAGCTCCCCAGTGCACCACGTGGCCACCTACGTCAGGCCTCAGGTGTGACCCGGCCACGCTGCCTTGGAGGCAGACCCACCTGGATTTCACAGCTGTGCTCCAGGGCAGGGGTCAGCAAACACTCCATCAAAGGCCAGATGAAAACCATTTGGAGCTTCGCAGGTCCTCCGTGCGCTGTGGTAATTCCACCTCCAGATTGTAGCACAAAAGCGCTAGGGGCCAGGCACCAGTGACTCACTTGAGGCCAGGAGTTCGAGACTAGCCTGCTCAACATGATGAAACCCTGTCTCTACTAAAAATACAAAAAGAAATTAGCCAGGCATGGTGGTGGCCATCTGTAATCCCAGCTACTTGGGAGGCTGAAGCAGGAGAATCACGGAGCCCAGGAGGCCGAGGCTGGAGTGAGCTGAGATCTCGCCACTGCACTCCATCCTGTGCAGCAGAGGGAGACTGTCTCAAAAAGGAAAAAAGCAGCAGGGGTGTCCATGACATGAGCATGGCTGTGTCCCAAGATCTTTATGAACCTAGGTGGGAGCTGCTGGAGCTTCTCAGCAGGAAGAGAGGCCTGCCCTGTACTCCTTCCCTGCACAGGGACTGCAGTGAGTTCCTGAGCACTTCCAGGAAGTGTGTGTGACTGGAGAACTGAACTAATTTTACCTGATGAGTTTAAATGTAAACCAGCTGTGTGGCCGGTGGCTCCACGCTGCCTTGCACAGCTCTGGGAGTGCAGGCCCCACCTCTCCCCTGAGCCGCACCTCCATGCGTGCCTGGGGGCAGTCTCTGAGCACCACCTCTTCCACCCACGATGCTGCTTCTCAGACCCAAAGGCTTGTTCCTTGTGAAAGACTGAGCAGCAGCACCGTTTCCTTGGAAAGAGAACGGCTGCATGTGAAGCTTTAGAAGGCTCAGCGTGGCGGGCCCGGGAATCGCTGTTTTAAAATGATGGGACTTCTCAAGAGGCCACACAGACTTAAAAAATATTTGTAAGAAAATGTTTTCCAGCTAAAGAGTCCACGTGATGTTTTCAACCCAGAAAGCATGTACGCCTTGATTCTGAATCACTGATAAAAGAGCTTTATAAAAGGTGATTCCAACAGCCCTACAAGGCAGATGGCCAGTAGACACCCCCAAAACACCAGGACTCCATCCCTGGGGCTGCGTGGAGCAGGCAGGCCTGGCTGGAGCCCAGCAACCAGGTGCTCCCAGCTCCAGCCCAGTCGCCCCGTCCTGGGAAAGGCAGGCTCCACGTCTCAGTCAGTGGTGGTGAGGACGGAGTTAGACTTGACAATGGAAACAGCAGGAAGTGAAGGACGTGATTAATAATAAGAACGGATCCCCCTCGCCACTGCTGGGGGCTGACTCGGAGTCGCACGTCCCGTGAGGACACACGACCATCACCCTGTGGTCATCACGCACCCTCCAGCCCTGAGGGCAGCCCACGCCTGTGGTGTGAGGGGCTCCAGGAGACAGACACACTACACACCAGCTGTATCCAGGGACCCTCTACACAAGCACACATGCCTCACAGAGGGGGAGATTTTCAGGAACCAGCAGCAAGCGGAAAGCATCAACACTGCTGTTCAAGTGCAGAGCTCTCTGAAGGCAGAGCCCCCCCTTCTGTGGGGACCCCAGGCTTTTCCTTAAGACCTTCCACGGGGTGGATGAGGCCCACCCACACCACAGCCCATGACTTCACTCGAAGTCGACTGAATTAATATTCATCTCAAAGAAAAAGTAGTTCACAGCCATGTCCAAGGGTGTCTGCCCAGATATCTGGGTGCCATGGCCCAGCCAGGTGGGCGTGAGGATTGACCATCACCTCACCCTTCCATCCTCACCCTGGTGAACACAGGGAGGCTTGGCAGAGAACCTGTCAGGATCCGTCAGTGGACAGAGCCCAGGCTGAGCCCAGAAGCTGCCGCGACTGGGCCGGGACCTCAACCCCTGTCCTGCACTGCCCCTCTATGGCTGGTTTGGGAATGACAGCTGCCTGCGGTCAGGAAGCTCAGGTTCAGCTGTGCACACCCGACCAGTGGCCACCGCCGCAGGGTGACCGACAGCCCATCCCAGACCTACATCCCCACAGCAAAACAGCAAAGCCCTTCATGCTGCGTTTCCCCACAGGTGCCCCCATGACCTTCCCTCCCCGGCAAACGGGGCCACAGAGGAGACCCTGAAAATATAACCCCCACCACCCCTCATTACCAAGGCCCTGTGGCTGCACCAGAGGCCCTGAGAGTGGGGAGTGGGCAGAGCAGACTGTGAAAGGGCTTAGAAGATATGGAGGTTTGGGCGACTGTGAAAGGATTTGGGAGATGTAGGGCTTTGAGGGTTTGGGGTGGGGGTAAAGACTAGGATTTGGGGTTGAACCAGGGTTTGGGACCACGCCTCACCACGTGGGATCTGTACAGTGATCCACTCAGTGTACATGGCCCCTTCCCTCTGAGCCCTCGGCTCCTCATCTGCAGGATGGGTGAGCCCTAGAGAAGTCAGCAGAAGCAGAGGAGGCAGTGAATGCAGAGCATGTGGCCTGTGACTGAGTGTAAAAGTCCACTCAGCAACAGCGTCTGTGACCCAGAAAGCCCGCTCAGCGTCTGTGATCTAGAAAGCTTACTCAGCAACAGTGTCTATGATCTAGAATGCCCGCTCGGTGACGGCGTCTATGATCTAGAATGCCCTCTTGGTGATGGCGTCTATGGTCTAGAATGCCCGCTCGGTGATGGTGTCTATGGTCTAGAATGCCCGCTCGGCAACAGTGGCTATGATCACTCATGACTCTGGCCCCTGGCTCTGTTGGTCAAGGCTTTACACAGCCCAGAAGCCTCCGCAGCCTCCCTGTAGCTGCTGAAAATGATGCCAGTTGGGGAAGAACCCAAGGAGGCACCAACAGATTGAGACAGGCTCAGGGACGACTGGCCGAGAGGCCGACAGCCCGAGGGCACCCAGGCTGCCCCTGGACCCTGCTGCACCAGCGCTGACTCTGCATCTGGTCCTGTCTCAGAGACCAAGGTGAACAGCAGGGTGGGAGTGAGGAGGACTGGCCCACCCACTCCTGTTGGCCACTTTCATTTCCCCACAAGGCAACATAACCTTTCAATACTGGGTAAGGGCTGTGTGACCGCAGAGCCACAGATGTAAGGCCCCTCCCACTCTTCCCAGAAATCCTCCATCAGGTACCCGAGGCTGCCCTGCCCAGGTCAGCTTCACTTAGGTCCACACTCACAGCTTCCACCCTGTGTACCCCCATGGGGGGCGGAGGGGGCGGCAGGCAGCCACTCAAGGTCAGCTCCCCATGCCACCCCTGCCTGCCTCACCCTGCCCTCACTGGGCATTCGCAACCCCCCAACCTGTACAAGCTGAGCCCCTCTGCCTTCACCCTTGGGGAGGTGGGCTCCCTGTTAGGGACTTGGAGCGAGGTCGGCCCCTATGTCCCCACAGCCCCTCATGATTTCACAGTGAGAAGCTGGGCTGGGGACCCGCTGGTGCTCACTAAGGCTCACTGTCACTGTCTCAGCGTTGGCATCTGTTTTGTTTGATTGAGGCCTCACCTCAGTCCTGTACCTGGACACAGTAGGGTTCATGGTCTTTTGCTGAACGAAGTTGAACGAGTACTCCAAGGAGCATGTGTGGGAGGGGCTGGGAGGAGTTGGGAGGAGCAGCTGAGCACAGAATAGGGACACACCACACTCAGGTCCAGTGGTCAGAGGTGGGGCAGGGGGCCCAGCGGTCAGAGGATGAGAGTGCCGTGTCCTGGGGAGGTTCGGCCCCCGCCAGCATCCCAACTTGTCTGGGCAGCAGCTTCCCAGTGTTCCTGAATCCACTCTTACCTTTAACCAACTCCCAGCCACACGATCTACTTCCGCCACGCTCTGTGTGTTTCTACTGAACGCTGATGGGGACCACTGCAGAAATATTGCTTCCGACCTCAGGCCACAAAACAACAGTGGCTTCCATTTCAGGGCCTCTCATGCTTTCTCTCTCTCTTATGTGCTCCAAGGCAGGTAGCTGGCAGGCTGTGGCTTCCCTTCAGAAAGCTCACGTGATGAGGAACAGAGGGATACCCTGGCCACAGTCCGTGGGAGCCCAGCGTGGAAGGGGATCCTTTTCCCGCTGAGCCTTCTGACGAGACCTTGGCCTGGCCACAGCTTGCTGCCCTCAGGAGAAGCCTTGGGTGGGAGGTGCCCAGCAACAGGCCCTGGATTCCCGACCCCACACACTATGCCATCACGTGTGCTGTAAGCCACTGTATTTTGGGATAACTTATTACACAAAAGTAGACAGAAGGCCGCAGACCTTCCTGGGCCCATGAGGAAAGCTCGCTAATGAGGGCTAGCTGTGTCTGGAACAGCTTGTGTCCCCTGCCATTCCAGCAGCAGCAGTGTGTCCGGGGCAGGAGGCTGGGACCCCCGAGAGGCTCTCCTCCTCCCACACCTCTCCCCACTGGGCATGGCTATCCGTGGACGCCAGGTGTAAATCAACATCTCAGCAGCCTTGAAGGTGGCCCGCAGCTCCAGAGGGCTGAGGAGCAGGGGCAGGACCACGGAATCCAAGCAGGGGCAGGACCACGGAATCCAAGCAGGGGCAGGACCACGGAATCCAATTCAGGAGCATGCATCGCCCCTGATGGGGCCACCCCCTCTCCAGCCTGGATCCCTGCCCGACTGCACCCTGGGAGGAGAGCTCTCAGCCACGCCTCTGCTGCACTGTGTCAGGAGTTTGCAAGTGATTTGTAACCAACAGTAAGTTGTGAACTAAGAACATGAACCAGTCAGGGTTTGAGGCAGAGCGGGGAAGCTGCTCCAGGCATCTTCAGCAGGAAAGGAGGTAATGCCTGTGTCCTGAAAGTGACTGGGAAGTGGAAGCAGGTTGTCACGTGGCTGGCTCCCTGAAATGACTTGCAGGACAATGCAGAGTCCACCCAGCACAGGGCCACCGTTCCTGGGCTGCCATAGACTCGTGGGTTTACCTCGGCCAGCTGGGGGCCAGGAGCAGAAGCCAGGAGCCCATGGGTTGCAGCCGTCATCGCCCACATCTGGGGTTTGAAGAACAGACACCAGGCAGAAAGACCCACCTCTCAACAGCACACGATGGCACAAGACGGGCTCTTCTCCCGCCTGCCTCTGGTGGGCTCCACCTGGCTTGCAGAACCCAACTGCCAAGCATCTCGGAAATGAGACACTTTGTTCCGTTTTCTCCAGTCACAGGGAGGGTGGAAGGAAGGTTAAATAAGCCAACGCTGTGCATGCACCACAGAAGGCAGAATTTAAACCGCTGGATGGCTTCAGGGCAGCTCCGCCCATAGCCTTGATGTGCTTCCTCACGATGAAGACGAGCTTGGAGCTCCAGCCCGGAGGCACCAGGAACGCGGCCGTGGCGGCATACGTGGGCACCGTGCTTCACCGGGCGAGGGCTCTCCCACCACCGGCTCGCCCACAGCACGGCTCGGCTGGGCCTGGCAGCTCCCACTGACTCACCACTGGGAGTGAGTGAGTCTCACATATTTTCCATGCCCCTCATGAAGTGAGACGCCAGCCTCCCCTCCATTCTGGGCGACCTGTCAAGGATACCTGAAAGCAGATACAGCCTTGGGAGGCAGGGGCAGGGTCTTCCTCCATGGCAGGCCACACGGGCTGCTCTCCCGTTACCCAGACTCATGGTGTGTATGGGCAGCACTGGTCCCTTTACACACAGGGCCCTGCGGGTCCCCAACAAACTGTCCTCCCTCCCTGAGCCCAGAGCCCCATATCTCCTCCCAGCACCCATGCAGCTGCGCAGGTTGTGTTAGGTTACAGGTAGGTGACATGCCAGAGCCGTCAGTCCTGGACACCCCGAAAGGGACATCATGCATGAGAGGCAGTGGTCACGGACCAGCAAGGAGACCAGGAGAACGACTCTCCCTCTTGACCCAAGTTGGGAGTATCTGGCCACCCACAGAGAAGGTGACGGCTCACTCCAGGCTCCAGGGGCCTGTCTTGCTCCTGAAGCCCATGGTTCAAACCTTGTTTCCTGCCTTGTAAACCCTTAGGAGTCATGGATTTAAAAGTGTCCAGACCCCAAAATGCCACGTCTTTTTGTTTGTTTAACTCATAAAAAACCTCCTGACTATAAACAAGTCCCGCCTCATGTCTCGATATTCAAAGCCTCTCACACGCGTTCTGTCCCAACCCGCCTTTGCCATCACCAGGGTCTCCTCCAGAATTAGGGGCACGTCTCATCCCCCCACTGCCACACATCACTGTTCCCCAGGCGCCTTTCTCGCTCCTTCCATGAGGCCAGCCCCAACCTGGGTAGACCCAGCCCCCCGGCCCCTGGGGACCCTGCTCAGAGCCTCTGCCATGCTTTGTGACGCTGGCACCGTGCACGCTGCTTCATCGCCAACACCACACTTCCCAGCTCTCCCAGCGGCCTCAGGTCCTTCACAGCGGGGCTGGGGCTGCTTCACCCTGCATCCCCAAGCCCAGGACAGGGGCCTGGATTTGAAGTGCGATAGTCCTATGACCTTCGGATAAGTTACTAAATGTTTACGAACCTCAGGGCGTTCAAATACATACAAATAAAATTACGAAAATGAAAATGTGTAGATTGTAACAATTGATATTTGATGAGAGATGGTCAGTTTCCACAAATGCAACCCCAGGCAGCCCTTCAGGGAAGGTGGTCGACGGAAGGCATGTTCACCCAGCCATGTCTCCAGGCTCTGCCTCTAGCCGGGGTCTGGCCTGGCCCAGCCTTCTCTGATCCCATCGTCCCCCTAAGTGCGAGTCCAAGCAGCTGGAGCTAATCACGGTGCTTTTGGGAAGGGACCTGTCTTCTTACATCTCCTCAACTGACCTAGATGCTGTTAACAGGAGGCTTGTTTTGCAAGATGGGTCCGGTCCGGGGCCTTCCCGGTGCCCAGGGCTGGGTCCCGAACGCTGCCTGGGGCCTCCTCACACAGGTAGTTCTCCTTCCAGCACCAGAAAGATCAACAATAGCAGATTCTTACATCTGAAAGGATTTTTTTAAAGTAACTATTTAAAGATGGTGTTTCCCTTCCCGTCTGTATTCTAAGTGCTGGCTCCTCCGGCCAGAGGCCTCCGTGAGAACCGAGCTGCCGACGCACAGGAGGTCCCATGCCGTTCCCGCGCCCGGCCGGCCCCTCTGCCTGGCAGCACCAACACTCGACGAGCGTACGACATACTAGGCTTTGCGATGCTCTTTCTATTTTTAAACGCTTGATTTATGCCTTTCACTTGGATCTTATTCAACTAAAAATGTACTGTGTGTTCAGCTGAAAAAGAGTAAACATTTTCCGTGGCTGTGGCAATATGTTTGCACAGACCTCAATTACAAAATTAACAGGGCAGATTCAGTTGTCTTTGTTGAGCCGAAGAGATTACAATGAAAACCTCTGATGAAAGGAGCCATGAGAAATAAGACCTAAAGACAATGTGAGCAAGAACGGCTCGTTTATCCACCACATTTGATTTACTGGCCAGCTGTGCTGCTTCACTTTTAGAATTCAGCAAGTAAGAACGCCATTTCTAAATTGCCGATAACCCCCTAAATCCTGGGTGAGAGCCAAGGGCGTGTGGGTCAGGGGGTGGATGGGCCTGGGTGGAGGGCCTGAGGAGAGGTGGTGGCCGGGCAGGGCCTCCCCGAGCTAACCACACCATCCTCGCTCCGGAGTCACCTGTGTGCCGGAAATGGCACAGTAAGAATCTCGTCCAGGGTGTGACTCCACGTCCTGGGACTGGTGGGAGGCAGGAGGTGGGAGGCGGGAGGTGGGGGCTGTCTGCCCCCAGCCTGGAGGGGAGAGGTGTTCAGGGCCGGGCTGTCGGGGCTGTGCCAGGGGCTGAGCAACCCAGCAGAGCCCTCAGAGCTGTGCCCTGCAGCCTGGGACAGGCACAAGTGCCCTGAGGGCAGGCATCACTTTCTTCCCTTGGCCTGAAAGGCCCCTGCCCACCTGGACAGCATCAGGAGGCTGGCTGTCACAGGGGACAGGTGTCACAGGAGGGCCCTGGCTGGCACTGGAGGTGAGCACGCCGGCCCACAGAGGCTCTCCTTGGCCCACACCCAGTTGGCTCCTGAGCCCTTTCTAATGAGGCCTAACCTGGGGCATCCCAGAGGCTGGGAAGGGTGTGGAGAGGGCGCTTCGGGGTTCTGGAGCCCACCTCACAGCCCCAGCCACCCAGCCACACTGGCCACTCTGCTGCAGGCCTCTGGGGCACCAAAGGAAGGTGGAGACCAGCCCCCGTCAGTACTAGGAAGCAGGGGGCTTCCCAGAGCCTGCAATGGGCTCGAGGCCAGGCTTCACCACAGCCGTCTGCAGCCCACAGCACACCCCTGACCCCCAGCAGCGCCCTGACCCCCAGCAGCGCCCTGACCCCAGGCTGTCGGCCCATGTGCGGGTGAGGGAAGGAAGGAACACGAGGCCAAAGCCAGTCATGAAACTGTCTTGAGAAAACAGAGAGAAGCCCCTTCATTTAGGGGGTTCCATGCCCAGGAGGTGGCATCGAAGAAGGACCGCTCAGACGTCAGGACCCCCGAGTGTCTCCCCAGCACCGACAGCGGCAAGCCCGGCCATGCACGCAGCACAGAAGATGATGTCGCGTCCATCGTCCACGTAATTCTATGCCAGCTTTTATTCACCACCTCAATCGTGGTTCATGTTTCAAAGGTTGGGGGAGAAGACACAGAAGTCTGAGAGTCACTCTAACCACAAGTGATCAGAATGTTGCATCGTGCGAGCAAGATTCCAGCAGGAAGCAGCAGGCGTGAGCAGGCCGCCAGAGGGACAGGACAGTCTGTAAAGGTGGGGACACAGGAGGCAGATCACAAGCGCAGGAACTGGGGGCCCTGCGCAGGACTGCCCCACCCCTGCCCCAGTCTTACCCCAGTCCTATCCCACTCTTGCCTCACCCCTGCCCCAGTCCTACCCCACTCCTACCCCAACCCTGCCCCAGTCCTGCCCCACTCCTGCCCCAGTCCTGCCCCCCACCACAGTCCTACTCCACTCCTGCCCCAGTCCTACCCCACTCCTGCCCCAACCCTGCCCCAGTCCAACCCCAACCCCGCCCCAGTCCTGCCCCAACCCCGCCCCAGTCCTGCCTCACTCCTGGCCCAGTCCTGCCCCAACCCCGCCCCAGTCCTACCCCAACCCTGCCCCAACCCTGCCCCACTCCTTCCCCAGTCCCACCCCAACCCAGCCCCAGTCCCGCCCCAGTCCTGCCCCCCAACCCCGCCCCAGTCCTACCCCACTCCTGCCCCAGTCCTGCCCCAACCCCGCCCCAGTCCTGCCCCAACCCAGCCCCAGTCCTCCCCCAACCCTGCCCCAGTCCTGCCCCAACCCTGCCTCAGTCCTGCCCCCACCCCAGTCCTACCCCAACCCTGCCCCAGTCCTACCCCACTCCTGCCCCACCCCTGCCCCACTCCTGCCCCAACCCTGCTCCAGTCCTGCCCCACCCCTGCCCCAGTCCTGCCCCACTCCTGCCCCAGTCCTACCCCACTCCTGCCTCACCCTTGCCCCAGTCCTTCCCCAGTCCTGCCTCACCCCTGCCCCAGTTCTGTCCACACCCTTGCCCCAGTCCTTCCCTGCCCTGCCCTGCCCCTGCCCCATTTCACCCTGCTCCTGCCCCCACCCCTGCCCCGCCCCAGTCCTGAGGACTTGCTCCGGCCCACGCCCTGCTCCTCGACAGTTTGTCTGCACGTCTGTCTCACACATACTTTCTAGGAGCCCACCCTGTGGCACTGACATGGGAATCTGTGTTGAGCCCTGGGACGGTGCCTCAGCCGCCTTGAGGAAAGAAGGGCAAGGTCAGACCCCAGGTCAGCAGCGCCACCCCTTCTGAGGGAGCTGGGGCTCCAGTAGGCGGCAAGCAGAGGCACTGGCCCGACCACCTCTGGCCATGATCTGCTGAGGAAGGGCTCACCCCCAACCCACATTGAACCCGCATCTCCGAACTCCCGAGACCATGACACAAAAGGTGTGAAGCCTTGCGTGAGGACGTGGGCAATAAGGCGTCAGCGTGGCCAGGCACAGCCCCAGCCCCTTGGAAGTGAGCCAAGCCTCCATCCCCCTTCAGAGGAAACTAATCAAGCTACCTGCAGATTATTATGGAAAATAGATTAGCTCCTGCTGTGATGATGTGAAATAAATTCCATGCGAGGACTTCGCTGACACGGGACAGACGGAGCTGGCCCTGATGGGGGTGGGTGGAGTGGCCTGGCATCTACAGGCCCAGCCCAGACCGTCTCCTGGGGACTAAAGCAGACATGTCCCAAATGGCACAGCTCAGGGCCAGCAAGAGGAGCTCAACTTCCGCAACCACCCTCATCTTCATTCTTAGTGTATTTATTTTTTAACTTAAGCAAACAAAAGATGCTCTCCAGGGATGGCGTGTTGTAACTCACCTTCGTGCTAAGGGGACAGCCAGGCTCACTGAGGTAGGGGGTGCAGGGGCTGCCGGACGGCCGCAGGAAGTCTTCTCACTGCAGCCCAGACTCCGTCTCGACCCCCACCGGCTGAACCCACTTCAAAACCACACTCCCTTCCACCCAGCTTCTCTCCCTGTGTACACCACACACAGACACTTCCCAGAGGCCAACCTGGTCTGCCCAGGTGGGTTTCTGACCCAAAGCTGAGGCGACGCTCCACCCCCAGCCTCTGCCATGTGACCCTCACCTGGAGCTTCCCAACCCACCCACAGAGGCCCATGCTGGGCTGCGCCGGGCTCAGTGGGCACGCCAGCGACCACCTCCTTCCTCAGGTCCCGAATCCTAGGAACAAAATTATACAAAATGCAGATGGACGCACAAGGGGATCTCAGAATCTCCTAATGTCTGTGGGGAGAAGAAACCAATGCAGCCCATCTCCTGTCCCCATCCCAACCCCACCTCCATCAAAAAGGCCCTGCTGGAGTCCACAGGTGCCACTCGATGCTGGTCTCCATCACACATTAGGAAAAGAAGGTCACAGTGAGGTGGGCAGTGGACCTGGGAGAGCAGGGGGAGCTCCTGGAAATAGGCACATGGCTCCCAGCAGCCCAGGCAGGCAGTCCAGACAGTGAAGCCACGTGGCAGACTCAGCCCACAGCATGGCTTACGGTGCAACTGAAACACCCCGGGGTTCAGCCCATCTCCACTCCGAGTGCTTGAGTCAGGGGGGATTAACTATCTGAAGTCCGACTGTCACAGATGAGCAGGGAACAGGGGTTTGGGGGGACACACACACCCAGGGCTGCACCCTGACCCCAGGCAGGCCTTCCTGATGTCTGTGAAAAGGGGTCTTCCCACTGTGGGGAAATCCAGCACCATGGGGAAATCCAGCACAGTGGGGAAATCTAGCACCATGGGGAAATCCAGCACAGTGGCCCTGCAGGGGGTGCCACGGCTTCAGCCCTGACCAGCTGGACTCCGTCTGAAGGAGCAGGTCTCGTGTCTGACTCTGTAAGCAGCTTCCAGCTGTCCCTCCAAGGAGCTCCTCACATCTGATCGATCACAGCGGGAACCCTGAAGCCGGCGGGCACAGTAAACATCTGCCGAGCACCCTCTTTATGCCAGCCTGGCGTGGCCACAGGAAACATGGAAGTAACCCTAAGTTCTTGTCCCCAGGGAGCCGGCGGTCTCACGTGAGGATGGGTGTTGGCAGATGGATGACAATATGCAGCAGTGTGTGCATCTCAGAGGCATGGGTGGCGCCCGCTGCAGCAGGCGAGTCACTGCATGGGGTGACCGTGGACACCTTCCCTGCGAGAGCCCAGACCAAGAGGGACAAAACACTCAACTCTGAGTTGGCCGCATAGAACAAGGCTACCCAGGTAAGCGGTCCCTGTTTCTCTCTTGTATGAAAGCAACCAGGGGCAGGCAGGCCAGGCACACATGAGGGCTCCACAGCCAGTGCAGCCCAGGCTCCTCACATCACAGGGCGCCCCCTACTCTGGGAGTGGCCTCCTGTGCTCAAGAAGGCTGCCTAAGCTCCAGGCTCACGTCCACATTCCCAGCAGCTGGAGGATAAAGAGCATGTCCCACCCACTAGAGAAATTCCTTCGCACAGTGTCCAGTTACCACGCACTGTGAGTCATGCAGCAATACTGAGATGGGAAACAGATTAGAAAATCAGGCTTTCACTGGGGATCACTGCTGCCCCAAATCAATGCACGTTCTATTACCAAAAGAGGAGGGAGAGCAGCAAATGGGGCGGGACACAGCCCCCTCAACTGCAGATCCGAGAGGGCCAGGCTCCCAGGCTTCTCCCTGACACCTCAAACTTCATCAACAAGGATGCCAAGGGAAAGACAAAGAGGGGAGGGGCCTGGGAGGGCACAGGGACAGGCCGGGGGCAGAACGAGCAGAGGGGACATTTCTCAAGGTCCACGCGTCTTGTCTGCTTCGGGGGAATTAGCTCTGGTGGGAGGAATTGCACGAGCCACTGACACAAGCCACAGTGTGCTATAGCGGGCCTAGAGTTAGAGCCAGAGCAACGCCATTTTATAAGACAAAGCTGTTTTCCAAAAATCTGCCCCATTCTCCTTGCAATAACTGCTGAGCTTGGCTTCTGTAAACAAAACTGCTAGCCTGCTCCAAAGAATGAACTGTCTGGCCTTTGCTTATCCATAGTTACCAAAAGAAGCATCTGTAAAATCGCTTGCCCTGCATCCACTCAATCCTAAAACCAGGATGTGGTTTTTCAGCTTAAATACCCTGCTCTCCCTGAGTTTGGGGCCACGGGTTGGAGAGACGTGAGTCCACCGTGGTCGCCGGCAATGGAGACCCTGCAATTTGGCATACTTTTGTCTTGGTCGATTATTTCCATCTCGCATCCAATACTTCACATGGAACTGTAAATGTTTTAGTAGTTTTACATTTTTAAAAAGCAAAAATAAACAGCAGAATTTTGTTTATTCTATTTGACCTAATATATCTAAAACATTGCCATTTCAATGAGTAATTAGTAGAAAACCCAGATTAATAAGTATTCACTTTTACACCCACAGCATGTCTGCCTGAAGTGGCTGTGGCTGTGTGGCCAGCACTGGCTTCACTGGGCCACGAAGCTCGAAACCACTGGAAAACCCCCATCTGGGGCACCCAGCAGCAGGCACTGAGACAGTCAGGAAGGTGTATTTAAGACAGAGTGCCCCAAATCACACCCATAAATACATGACTGTTTGTCACCTACACACTAACACCACTCTGGCTGTGGGACTTTGTATGCAGAAAATAAATCTGCATACAAAACACATTTGCTGCCCAGGTGGCCTTGGTCAGGCAGGGCCAGCCAGCCAGCAGCTGGTCCTCGAAGCCTGTGCCTGCCCCAGGCCAGCCCTCCCAGGTCAGGGCCACAGCAGGGCCCCAAGCCCTGAGGCTGTGCAGGGAGTGCCCCCTTTCCAGTCACACACCTGACACCGAAGGCTTGGCCTGGCCCTTGTGGCTAACATGAATCTTCAGCCACTGGCCAGCAGGTGTGGGTTTGAAGGGTCCATGCAACCGTTCTTGCTGAAGTCTGGCCACAGGGCATGGAGGCTCCAGAGGGATGGCGGTGCTACCTTTCAGAAACACAAACTCTCCAACTCCACCCAACCTGCTGGGCCAGAAGCTCTGGGCGAGGCTGGGCATCTGAATTTAACAAGCCACCCCAGGTGCTGGGGCTGACCCAGGCTTGAAAGCCACAGTCTTCAGCTTTGGTGCAATGAACACACATGTGCATGTGTCTTTATGACAGAGTAATTTATATTCCTTTGGGTATATACCCAGTTATGGGATTGCCGGGTCGAATGGTAGTTCTTTTTTAGTTCTTTGAGGAATCACCACACTGCATTCCACCATGGCCGAACTAATTTACACTCCCACAATGTGTAAGTGTTCCTTTTTCTCCACACCCACGCCAGCGTGCTGTTTTTTTGACTTTTTCCTAATAGCCATCCTGACTGGTGTGAGATGACATCTCATTGTGGTTTTGATTTGCATTTCTCTGATGATCAGTGATATTGAGAATTTTTTCAAATGCTTATTGGCCAAGTACATGGCTTCTTTTGAAAAGTGTCTGTTCATGTCCTTTGCCCACTTTTTAGTGGAGTTGCTTGGTTTTTGCTTGTACTTTGAAGTCCCTTGTAGATTCTAGGTATTAGATGTTTATCAGATGAATAGTTTGCAGACACGTTCTCCCATTCTATAGGTTCTCTGTTTATGCTGTTGGTAGTTTCTTCTCACTGTACAGAGCTCTTTGGTTTAATTAGCTCCCATCTGTTTACTTTTGCTTTTGCACAACTGCTTTTGGCTTTTTTGTCATGAAATCCTCACCAGTTCCTATGTTTAAAATAGTATGTCCTAGGTTATCTTCCAGAGTTTGCTTGTAGGTGTGTGGGTTTCCTTCTGGGCTCTCTATGCTGTTCCATTGGTCTATGTATCTGCTTTTGTGCCAGTTCCATGCTGTTTTGGTTACTGTAACCTTATAGTATACTTCGAAGTCAGGTAATGTGGGTCCTCCAGCTTAGTTCTTTTTACTTAGGATTGCCTCGGCTATTTCGGCTCTTTTTGGCTTCCATATGAACTTTAGGATAGACTTTCTAGTTCTGTGAAGAATGTCATTGGTCGTTCGATGGGAATAGCATTGAATCTCTAAATTATTTTGAGCAGCATGGCCACTTTAATGATACTGATTCTTCCTATCCAAGAGCATGGGATGTTTTTCCATTTGTTTGTGTCCTCTGATTTCTGGAAGCAGCTTTTGCAGTTCTTCTTGAAGGGATCTTTCACCTCCCGGGTTACCTAAAGTGTTCCTAGGTATTTTATTCTTTCTGTGGTGACTACAGGTGGGATTGCACCACAATCCTCCCGGGTTACCTAAAGTGTTCCTGGGTATTTTATACTTTCCGTGGTGACTACAGGTGGGATTGCACCACAATCCTCCCGGGTTAGCTAAAGTGTTCCTGGGTGTTTTATTCTTTCCGTGGTGACTACAGGTGGGATTGCACCACAATCCTCCCGGGTTAGCTAAAGTGTTCCTGGGTGTTTTATTCTTTCCGTGGTGACTACAGGTGGGATTGCACCACAATCCTCCCGGGTTAGCTAAAGTGTTCCTGGGTATTTTATTCTTTCCGTGGTGACTACAGGTGGGATTGCACCACAATCCTCCCGGGTTAGCTAAAGTGTTCCTGGGTGTTTTATTCTTTCCGTGGTGACTACAGGTGGGATTGCACCACAATCCTCCCGGGTTAGCTAAAGTGTTCCTGGGTGTTTTATTCTTTCCGTGGTGACTACAGGTGGGATTGCACCACAATCCTCCCGGGTTAGCTAAAGTGTTCCTGGGGTGTTTTATTCTTTCCGTGGTGACTACAGGTGGGATTGCACCACAATCCTCCCGGGTTAGCTAAAGTGTTCCTGGGTGTTTTATTCTTTCCGTGGTGACTACAGGTGGGATTGCACCACAATCCTCCCGGGTTAGCTAAAGTGTTCCTGGGTATTTTATTCTTTCTGTGGTGACTACAGGTGGGATTGCACCACGATTGGTTCTGAGCTCAGGTGCTTTTAGGAAACACTTGGTTTAACACTTTGCAACTCTGTGAAGTGACATTTAAGTTTAGTTAACACTGATACTCGGTTTTAATGACTACAATGACTGATTCCTCAAAATGATTTCTCACAATGGAGCAGCTCATAGTTGCCATATTTCTAAACAGTGTTGTGTATTATTCAAGGCCAGTGACGAATGCCACCCAGGTTTTGTTAAAATTTGGGCAGTATGTGTCTATACTTCAGGATGACAATCAGCTGTTCCTTCAAGCTAATTAGAATGTATTGAATTTTAATAATTTTAACAAACAGGGCCAATCAACTGAAACCCCTTCTTGGTATATTTTTAAACAAGTTTTAAAACTATTTTTTTCAAGTTTCTTAAGGATTTAAGTCAAATGGGTTTTAAAAAGTGACGCATCATTCTTAGCTACACAATCAGATAATAAAACCACATTTTTGAACATTCATTTCCAAAACATTTTCTCCTTAGACACATTTCTTTTGAAAGGTAGCTGCTTCATTTATTGTGAAAACATTATTAGTGAGGTTCTACCTTGAAGGGACTGAGCATTTTAATATTTTTGAAAATACCTGATCAGTCGTATAGCATGGACAGCCATTTATCATCACAGGGAATACTGGCAAGTTTGCACACTTACTCTTCTGTGAAATAAAACGTGTAGCTGTGTTAGCTCAGCATCTATTTACAGGGTGTGGCCATGAGTTGACCTTCAAAGCTCTGTGCTTTACAGAAGAGCTTCAGGACCATCCCGTCTCCTCACGAGACCTTCTGAAGATGCTGCCAGCTGAAAGAAGACACTGATGCTGTGTTCTTACTCGGAGTGCAGATGGCACAGGAAATGTGGCTCCCACCTTAAAGTGAGAAAAACTTACATAATCTAAAAACTGTCATCTGTTAAAAGCCCAGTGGAGAGCTAGAGCTGGACAGAATCCCAGTGAGATGAATCCACAGATCAGCAGCCTCCCCAGGAGAAAAGTGCCCACAGCTGCCGTCAGCCATGGACCAGCCGTGGGGGAAGCAGAAGCTTCCAGGGACACAAACAAGAAGAAAACAGATAAGCTTCTGACAAATATGTAAAGGCTGAGTGTGGGGTGGCATGAGTGTTACACACCTGTGAGTCTGCACAGGACTGAGTGTGGGGTGGCATGAGTGTTACACACCTATGAGTCTGCACAGGAGAACCCATACCCACCTCCAGGGATTTTCCATGGGCCTTCTCCAGGTGCCCTTGAGAAAGATGGGGTACATGGTGGAAGGCTGAGAGACGCCCCACCCCCCAGACATGGGGATGAAGGGCCTACTGAGGAGCAAGGGTCTAGCAGAACAGAGACAAGCCTGTGAGAAACTCCATGCCTTCTTCCGAGGCCTGCAGAGAGACAGGGGAGCAGAGGGCCTCACCCCTTGGGCATAGGCACATGAAGCCTGCTGCAGTCTAAGGGCAGGGACCAAGGCTGAGCAAAGCCCCAAAGGCACCCCAGGGCTTGCACTAAGTACAAAGCAGAGGCTGTTTACCATGGAGGGGGGTGGAGGATAGAGGGCTGCCCCAGGTGCAGATGCCAGGAGCCAGACGACACCCAAGGAAAAGCAGGGAGCTGAGACAGAACCCACAGCCACCTGAGTCCAAGGAAAAGAGAGCTCTGACCTGGCCTTCGAATCACGTGAAGGCTGTGGTGAACAGGATCTTACTAAATTAACAGTAAAGCCCAAACCCAGCTCAGCTACAGAATGGGCTGACCAAACCCACTGCATACAAACTGGCAAGAAGAGGCCACAGCCTGGGTGTGAGCAGCATACGCATGCCAACAAACAGGCTTCCAGCAGTCAACAAAGCACTACAGGACACATCCGAAAGCAGGAAAACACCACCCACCATCAAGAGAGGAAACAGTCAACAGAACCAAACCCAGAAATGACTCGGATACTGGAATTTCAAACGAAAACCTTAAAACAACTATGATAAATACGTTACAAAATTGGGGGTGGGGGAGGCAGACACCAGACACACAGAAATGCCAGAAGTTAAAAATGTTGTATCAGGTCAGAGCTCTCTTTATGGGCGCCTCTGCAGACTGTGGACAGCATAGGAAAGAGTCAGAGACCTTGAAGATGTGAATAGAAATTACCCCAGCTGAACAAAAGGAACAAACAGAGTGAGGGGGGAAATCCAGAGCATCTGAGGCCTGTGGGTGAAGAGTAACAGCCAGTGTACATATTACTAGAGTTCCAGAAGGAGAGGAGAGAGAGAACGGGGCATAGAACTATCTGAAGAAATAATGGACCAAAAGAACCACAGATCCAAGAAGCTTGGCAAACTCCAAGAGGAAACTACAAAGGAAACCACTCCGGGGCACACTGTGGCCTGACTGCAGAAGGCCACCCAGAAAGAGCAAGTCTTGAAAATGACAAAATAGGCAAAATGACAGTGCACACAGTGAGACGAAGGTGACACCACCACCAGCTTCTCATTGGAAACAAAGGAGGCCAGAGGATGAGAAAACATCTTTAAAGTGACAAAAGCATCAACCTAGATTTCCGTGTCCAGCAAAAATATTCTCCGGAATGTCTTCAGGTAGGTGAAGGCTGAACGACTTGGTCTCCAGAATAGCACTATCCAAAACGCTAAGAGAAGTCCTTTAGTCCAATGAGAAATTATACCTGACAGACACGACAAACACTCTCAAAAGTATCATGTTAAATACGAAATATCTTAAATATATACATATATATATGTGGGGGGTGTTCTCTATTTCTCTGTATTTACATTTTCTCCCAAACATATATGTGTGTGTTGAATAGGCTGTTGTTTAAAGTAAAAATAATAAAAAATAAACGTAATTTGCTGTTTACAGTATCTGTAGAAATAAAATAAAGACAAATATACAAAGGGGAAAGGGTGGTGGCTGCAACCATGATGTTGAAAATTTCTTACACTATAAAGTAGTGATAGGTTTGAAGACGGAGGTTGGCAAAGATGCACATTTTAATATCTGGAGCAACCACTGAAAAAACGCATGACGCAAAAACACCAAACCAATGGAGGAGATAAGATTCAATACCAACCAGAATTACAGAATTCACTCTGGCAGGGGAAAAGGCACAGATAAAGAAAGGGCAGGAGAGGGGAGTTCTATGTAGAAAACGCAGAATTAAACACAGATGTATTGGTACTGTGTGTGAGTAGACCAAATACACAAGCTTAAAGGTGGATATCATAAAACTAATAACAAGAAAAGAAAGGCCAACTATACACTGTTTACAGAAAATCCAGTTTAATCCTAAGGACACAAAGAAGTTAAAGGTAAGAAGATGGAAAAAGATATACCC
This sequence comes from Callithrix jacchus, assembly GCF_049354715.1. NCBI lineage: Eukaryota > Metazoa > Chordata > Mammalia > Primates > Cebidae > Callithrix > Callithrix jacchus. Next base: position 27,942,641 of record NC_133502.1, read on the forward strand.
TGTATGCACTAAGTGAAGGAAAGCCACCGTGGCTTTATAAAACCAAAGCAGACCTTCAATCAAACAGTTTAAGGTAAAGAGAGGGACAGCTTGTAACGATAAAAGGGTCGATTCATCAGGAAGACATAATAATCTTAAACATGTGCGTCTAATAATAAAGCTCCCTAACACTTGAAGCAAAAACTGTCCGAAGATGGACTTAGGGCAGGGGCCAGGCCTTGGGTACCAGTCCCCACTGCAGGACCCAGGGCTCTTTGGAGAAATGGTGGCTCCCAGGGCAGGGGCAGGGAAGGCACCGGGAACCCTGGAATACTGTGTTTCATCAGAAGTGAGTCAGGACTCAAGCAGCCACAGTGTCACGGGGAGAGGACATGGAGGCAGCTAGCAGGGCTCCTGTGGGCCAAATTTTGGAGAATTTCAGCATAAAAAGAAATAGTGAAAGTAACAGATTATATCCCATTGAATCAAATGGAAAACCATGAATCTATGCTGATAAAAATAAACACATACCCTGGGCGTGGTGGCTTATGCCTGTAATCCCAGCATTTTGGGAGGCCAAGGTGGGTGGATCACTTGAGCCCAGGAATTTGAGACCAGCCTGGCCAACATGGTGAAAACTCGTCTCTACTAAAAATACAAGAGTTAGCTTGGCATGATGGCGTGCCCCTGTAGTCCCAGCTACTCAGGAGGCTGAGGCAGGAGAATCGCTTGAACTTAGGAGGCAGACCAGTGAGCTGAGATTCTGCCACTGCACTCCAGCCTGGACAACAGAATGAGACTCTGTCTCGAAAGAAAGAGAGAACGGAGAGAGAAAAAGGAGAAAGAGAGAGAGAGAAAAGGAGAGCGACAGGGAGGGGGTAGGGAGAGGTGAGGGGGGAGAGAGAGGAGAGAGGAGACAGGAATAATTTGAAGGGGCGATGAGGAATTTACATATTCTCGAAATCCACCCCCAAATGCTGGGAGTTCCAAAGAGGGAAGGACTGAGCTCACAGTGGACACGTCTGGCAGGTGCCTCGCTGGGTAGTTGGAGCTGAGCTCAGGCACCCCCAACAGCAGGGCATAGGAAGGACACCGCATGACTTCAGCAATTTTGCTGCCACAGGTGCATAATTTGAATGTCATGGTGAGGAGACACTGGACAAATCCAAGCTGAGGGGAAAGTTACAAAATAACTGTCTATCTTCTGCAAAAGTTTCAGGGCCAGCAAGCCAAGGAGACTCTAACACCTCAGAGCTGAACGAGAACCAGGCCCTGGCAACTCGCTGCTATGCGATCTGTGACCGCTTCCATCTGGAGCAGCAGGAGGAAGCAGAGTGAGGTCTGGCCATCAGGGACGCAGTCGATTCGTGTTAAACTGAGTTCTGCTGCTCGTGTCGTGGTTACAAAGGAGAACATCCTCGTTTGCAGGGAATAAAACTAAAAAATGTGAGGGTGATGAGGTGACAGGTCTGCACCTTACTATTAAATCCTTCCGGAAAAAATTATTTTACTGTACTTGCCACTTTTCTGTAAGTTTGAGATTGTTTCAAAGTGAGAAGATTTTAAAAATTAAGTTGGTAAGCCATAAATAGGGAGGAAATATTTGCAATTCGTACCTGACAGAAGGCTTGCAGCCAGAATCTATGACTAGCCCCTATGATCCAATGAAAAGGAAAAACAGCCCAATTACAGTGGACGACACACCTGAGAGGCACTTCACAAAGGAGAGGAGCAAACGGCTGGCGAGCCAGGAAAGGCGTTCAGAGCCGCAGCCACTGGGTGGGCGCACAGAGCGCCAGGCGTCGCCTCACACCCCTGAAACAGCCAGAATGAAAAAGGCCGATGACTCCAAACGGTGGTAAGGACGTGCTGCTGCCAGAACCCACAAGCAGAAAGCTGTGAGCTCTTTCCACACTCGCCTGTCTGTTGCTTAGAAAGTTAAACATACGCTTTGCACATAATCCAGAAACTCCACTTCAAGCATTTATCCGAGATGTTCAAACAGTGTGCACACACAGCTTGCACACAAATGTTCATGGCGTCTTTATTAATAACATGTTAAATGATAGCCAGAGGCTGGAAACAGCCTGGGTGTCCGGCAAGGGTGGAGCAACAAGCTGTAGTACCTTCACTCACGGGATGCGCATTACCCAGCCATAAGGACCCGTGAGTGGAAACATGCAGCACCAGAAGGACTCTGAAGAGCAGAGCGCCAGGGCACCAGGCACAGAGGGCACGTGTGGCAGGCTTCCGTCCATGGGAAGTTCTGGGATAGGCAAAGCTCCCTGTGCTGAGATGCCAGCTCCATGGTGGCTCCGGGGAGGGGAACAAATGGAGCTTTCTGGGGTGAGGGCAAGTGGGCTGCACAGGCACCTGTGTCTCTCAGAGCAGCCGAACCATGCCTTTCAGATCCCTGCATTACTCATACCCTACTTTTGACAAGTGTAAATTTCAGAGCAGGCTTGCACATGTGAATGCACACAGACACAGACAGCACCTTGGTCCATGTGCACACCCAGGTGAAGATACACACGTGAAGATGCACACACACATGAACATGCACACACAGGTGAAGATGCACACACATGAGCATGCACACAAAGGTGAACATGCACACACAAGTAAACATCCACACACATGCACACATGTGAACGTGCACACACAGGTAAACATATACATGTAAATATGTATACACGTGAACATGCACATATGTAAACAAACACATGATGCACAGAAGGGAACATGCACACATGGGAACATACACATACACGTAAACATGGAAACACACACGTGAACATGCATGTGCATGAACACAAACACGTGAACATTCATGCACGTGCACACGTGTGAATGTGAACAAGCGTGAACATGCACACACATGAAGATGCACATGTGAACATACACATACACGTGATGATGCACACACATGAAGTTTCGCATGCGTGAACATGCACACAAACGTGAACATGTACACACATGTGAGCATGCACACACAAGAATACATAAACCTGAACATGTACATGCCTGTGAAGATGCGCATAAGTGAACATGCAAAAAATACACATGAATATGCACCAAGAGAACATGCAGGTGAACATACACGTGAAATTGCACAAGCATGTGAACATGCAAAAATACACGTGAACATACATACACACATCAACATGCACACATGTAAAAATACACATGAACATGCACATACAAGAACATACACACGTGTACATGCCCATACATATGAAGATGCACACTCATGAACATGTGGACATGTGAACATATGCACACACGGGATTGTGTGCACACATGAGCATATGTCAACGTGCACACACAGGAACACATGGACACACGTGAAAATGCACACACACACCAAAGGATGCCTGAGTCAAGCAGAGAAAAGGCCACCCTAAAGCATGCAGAAAGCACCGTGGGACAAGGCCCTGCTCCCTCAGAGGCACAGGAGCATGCACACACACGTGAACACATGAACATGCGCACACACATGGACGTGCACACATGTGAACATGCACGAACATGCATACACATGAACAAGCACACACACAGCAAAGGACGCCTGTTGAGTCAGACACAGAGGAAAGGCCACACCGAAGCATGCAGGAATTACAACGGGGCAAGGCCCTGCTCCCTCAGAGGCCGCGGAACCCCACTCTCCCTCGGGTCCCCTCCCGGCATGTGCACCTCACATCCCTCTGACACCCAGGCTGCACCACAGCATCGGGCCCTGCTCCAGAGACCACCAGGCTGAAGACAGGCAGCCCCGGGTCTCCCCGTCCAGAAGCTCTGGACTGCGCTTTGTGGGTGCTGAGGGCCCGGAGGCTCCCTGGCCCCCCAAAGCACGTGGCTTTGACATTACACTGTCTCCCAGGGGTCACACGGGGTCCCAAAGTGAAATGGCCCCGAGGACGACCCTGCACCACTTTTCAGAGCTGCTTGCTTCCATGCGGGTTTCTAACTCAACTCAGCCCCTAGACACGCAGGCATGGGGTACAGGCTTCACCCTGGAAACACCGCACACCCTTGCTTGGTCCCACAAGCGGCGCCTCCTCCCAGCTCCTACGTGCACAGCCGCATGTGGAAGCGGGGGCTCCTCTCCCCCAGGACCCTGGACCCCAGCAGCAGGGCGCGTGGGGAGGCTTTTCCTCTCCAGCTGGTGGGTGGGGTGGCCCAAACTGGGAGGGTCGCAGAAGCTGAAGCACACCCGCTTGGCCTGGAGGCCCCAAGGGTGCCCGGGCCTCCTCCCCCAGGACACCTGCCCAGCACCTCCCACACACGGGTGGATGGGATGCCAGACACGTGGTCTCCTCCCCATCCCAGGCTCGGGAAGGAAGGCTGCCTCTCCCCGGGTCTCTTGGTGTTGGGGGAGCCGGCCCCGCTGTGCCAGCGGAGGGCGGCCTGAGACCCCGTGGGGAACAAGGATCTCAACTCCCGGTCAGGGGAAGGCGGCCTCAGGCCCCGTGGGGAACAAGGATCTCGGCTCCTCAGACCCGGGTGAGCTGCTGTGCCACATCTCCCCAGTGCGTTCTTATTAAAACCTTAAGCCCAGAGTCAAGGCAGAGAAATAAAAATTTATTTCTCTTCTTTATGAGACACCTGGCAACACATCCACAGAACAATAGCATAATCACTTATCCAAATTTCCGTCCCATTTGACTCAATTTTCTGGAAAGCAGAGGTATATTTTTGGAGCGCAGAGATCTTGGTGCAATTTTCCCTTCCCTTCCTCTTCCTCTTCCTGGCAGCCCTAGGCGGGAACTGGGTTCGAGTCAACCTCCCTTCTGGAGCAGGTTCATGCTTAGGCAGCCCCTCTGGGCACTGGCTGGGGAGGGCTGAGGCTTCCAGCAGAGAAAGAAGGGGTGCTGGAAGCTGCCAGTCCCTGCGTGGGCCACCTTGGTGGGGTCCAGGCAGTGCCATGCAGGACACCGTGCTGGCAAGAGGAGCTGGACAGCGTCCACCCCGCCCTGTTCAGCTGGGTGCCCCAGGCAGGTCACGGCCCCACCTGGGTGGCCTCTCTGGCTGGACTGGGAGAGGAGCTTTGGTGCCTGGTGCCTTACACCACTCTGAAGACGGGTGACTCGGGGCAACTTCACTCCCTGAACCTTGGTCTCCCCAGATTAAAAAGAAAGAATATCCTAAAAACTCTCTAGGGTGGCTGTTAGACCTAGAGTTAAACAGTAGGAAGTGTCTGGTGCATGTTAGGTGGTGATAACGATTTTGGAAATTGGCCCCTACTGCAGACAGGCCACAATGACCACACACACCTCCGAGGTAATGACACCTCTGTACTCTTGGGAAACTCCTCCAGGCCATTCCAGGTGAGGCTGTGACCCTTTGGGACCCCACACAGGTGACACTGTGGGTGCCTGCAGGATGTGCAGGTGTTTGGCCATTGATCCAGCAGATGCTTGGATCCCACACCGACATCTGTGCCGGACTCCACAGAGAGCAGGGGATACGGCTGGGGGGAGGGTGTAAGTCAGGGTGCCAAGTTCCCTGCAAGTCTCCACGGCAATGCACCTGGGGATTGTGGTGCAAAGCTCACAGAACAGGCTCTCCAGGGCTTCCAGTGTGTCCTGAAAGATCCCTGTACAGCCTGTGCTGCACAGAGGAAAGTGTTTTTCAACACCAGGGAGGTGAGAGTCTGCAAACATGCAGTGATGAAAGCACGTGGCTGGTTCTTCAGCGCAGCTCGGGGGACACCACGTAGCCTGAGGCACATGCATCATTCTCAGGTGTGGTGACTCAGGACGTGGACACGCGTCACTCTCAGGCGTGGTGACTCAGGACGTGGACACGCATCACTCTCAGGCGTGGTGACTCAGGACGTGGACACGCGTCACTCTCAGGCGTGGTGACTCAGGACGTGGACACGCGTCACTCTCAGGCGTGGTGACTCAGGACATGGACACGCATTGCTGTCAGGTGTGGTGACTCAGGACATGGACACCACGTGGCTCTCTCAGGCATGGTGACTCAGCACATGGACACACATCGCTCTCAGGTGTGTTGACTCAGAACATGGACACGCATTGCTGTCAGGCATGGTGACTCAGGACATGGACACGCACCACTCTCAGGCCTGGTGACTCAGGACATGGACACGCATCACTCTCAGGCGCGGTGACTCAGGACATGGACACGCGTCACTCTCAGGCGCGGTGACTCAGGACATGGACACGCATCACTCTCAGGCGTGGTGACTCAGGACATGGACACGCATCGCTCTCAGGCGTGGTGACTCAGGACATGGACACGCATCGCTCTCAGGTTGGTGACTCAGGACATGGACATGCATCACTCTCAGGCTGGTGACTCAGGACATGGACAGGCTTCTCTCTCAGACGTGGTGACTCAGGACATGGACACGCGTCACTCTCAGACGTGGTGACTCAGGACATGGACATCCATTACTCCCAGTGACGCTCCCCGCAGTAAAGCCTTCCAAAGCGACTGCTTTCACTCCTAGCTTTTCTGAACCTGTACATTAGTTCTCTAATTTTTTTTCAGCTTACAAAGCAATTCATCATAAACTATAAAACTTTTTAAGTACAAAGAAGGAAAAAATCCCCATAAATTCTATAATCAGAGACAACTCTTGCTATTTTGGGGCATATTTTCTAGTCTTTCTATCTTGATCGGTCAATTCAAAGGTAAATATATTTATGTGTGATATAAAATTCATATATTTTATATGTAACTTTACATATATGAAGTAAATACACTTTTTTAAGAGTTCCTCTTTACTGAAAGATATGTAGCACACTTCCTGTATGAAGTCTGTTTATTTAGCCATTTATGTACCCCCGTCACCCTGCGTATCACCATAGAGATGGTCCCTGGTGTAAGATTTCTGACCTTACCACAATCCAGAGAGATGAGCAGGCAGAAGGAGCTGACCTCTCACAATGTTGGGCAGCCCCCGGGCAGCCATGCATTTTTCTTCTTCCTTGTATGTTTTTCTGTAGAGATGAGGTCTCACTATGTTGCCCAGGCTGGTTTCAAACTCCTAGACTCAAGCTATCCTCCCACTTCAGCCTCCCAAAGTGCTTAGATTATAGGTGAGAGCCACCGCACCTGACTGGGCCACACGTTTTCAACTTAGGCGAGTTTATTGGGCGTGGCCCCATGGTAAGTCAGGGAGCAACTGGATTCTTCCAGCACTTGGCTTTTAGTGTCTAACTCCTGCAATTTCTATGTGGTGGTGCACTTGTTTATTAAGCAAAGCCTCAGTTGCTGGACATGGGAAGTTTCTGGCTTGACCCCTGAGGATCCTGAACGTTCAGTCAATGTGGTCAAGGCCTTGGAGAGACACACAAGCTGCACAGGCTGGGAGACAAGTGACCCGTGAGGATGCAGGGGCCGGTCCCTTCAGGCCAGGTCCCACGTGCACCACCCAGAGCATGGGCCAGGTGACTCAGGGTCCAGCTGAAGCCTCTCTCCAGCACCTGCTGCAAGGACAGTGCCACTCCTCAGGTCTCTGTGCATCAGCTAAGAAAGGCTCCTCCACACCATGGCACCCCCATGATCCAAGGCCTCACCTGCAACATTGACAATTACAACTGAACATGAGATCTGGCTGAAGACACAGATCCAAACCACATCAGACGCCTCACAATCCTAACCAAAATACCAATTTTGATGTGGGGCTTGGGGGGTGGGCAGGTAGAACTAGATTCTAAAATTTATATGAGAGAGAAAAGGTCAGATACAGTCATCTTGAAGAATAAGAGCCATACAAATTGAGATAATCTTGTAGTTATGTGGGGCAAGACAATTTGATCAATGGAACAAAACACACACACACAGAGTCACACTTTATAACAGAGACAGCACTCTAGATCCAGCTTTTCAATCCGTGGTGCTTGGAAACTGGATACACTTATGAAACATGAATGAAAGTGGGCTCCTGCCTCATACGATGTGTTAAAATTAATCCTATGTAGATTAAAAACAAAATTGAAAGACAAAACTATAGGTTGAGCATCTCAGATTGGAAAATCTAAAGTCTGAAACCTGTTGAGCACTAACACGGTGCTCAAACGAAATGGACATCAAAGAATTTCAGATTTTTCAATGAGGGAAGCTGGACAGGTAAACATAATGCTAATATTCCAAAATCTGGGGGGAAAATCCAAAATCTGAAACACTTCTGGTCCCAAGTTTATTAGATAAGGATACTTAACCTGTATTAAATTTTAGAATAAAATATAGAAGACTATCTTCCATCTCAGCAATGGGAAGTGTGTATTTAGGGCATCAAACTACCTGCCTTGAAGCTATGCTACAAGCCGGGAGTAACCCAGACAGCAGGGCACTGAGCTAAAAACAGAGACGCTTAGACCAATAGAACAGGGTGGAGAGCCCGGAAGTGCGGCTGCACATCTAAACCACCTGACCTTTGACAAGGTCGGCCATAACAAGCAAGGGGGAAAGGACTCCCGGAAGTGCGGCTGCGCGTCTAAACGGCCTGACCTTCAAGGAAGTCGGCCATAACAAGCAAGGCGGAAAGGACTCCCGGAAGTGCGGCTGCGCGTCTAAACCGCCTGACCTTCGACGAGGTCGGCCATAACAAGCAAGGGGGAAAGGACTCCCCTCATACGCAGAAGATTGAAGCCGGACCCTTCCTTTCACCACATACAAAAATAAAATCAAGGTTAACTGAAGACTTACATGCAAGACCTAAAACTAAAAATCTAGAAGAAAATCTAGTAAATAACATTCTGGAACGGGGCAGTGGCAGAGAATTTACAACTAAGCTCCCAAAAGCAATTGCAACAAAAACAGAAGTTGACAAATGGGACCTAATTAAACTAAGTTTCTGCACAGCAAAAGAAATGATCAACAAACAGACATTCTAAAAATGTGCTAAAGTCCCAGCAAACTATGCGTCTGACAAAGTTCTAACATCCATAATCCATAAGGAACTTATACAACTCAACAGGTAAAAACAACCCCATTAAAAAAAAATGGGCAAAGGACAGGACAAGACAGTTCTCAAAAGAAGACACACATGTAGCCAGCAAACATATAAAAACGTGTTCACCAACATTAATCATCAGAGAAATGCAAATCAAAACCACAATGAGATAGTATTTCACACCAGTCAGTATGGTCATTATCATAAAGTCAAAAAACAACAGATGTTGATGAGGTTTCAAAGAAAAGGGAACGCTGATACACTGTTGGTGAACATGTAAATTAGGTCAGCCATCGTGGAAAGCAGTTTGGAGATTTCTCAAAGAACTTAAAACAGAACGACCATTAAACCCAGTGACCCCACTACTGGGTTCATGCCAAAAGGAAAAGAAATCCTTCTACCAAAAAAGCAAAACAAGCAAAACCAAAGCACACGCCCTCAGTGTTTATCAAAGCAGCAAAGACGCAAATCAGGCCAGACGCCCATCAACAGAGGACTGTCGTGTACATAGAAAATACGGTACATACACACCATGGAATATTACGCAGATACAAAACAAAATCATGTCCTTTGCGGCAACATGGTAGCTGAAGACCATCATCCTAAGCAGATTCACAAAGAGACTGAAAACCATGTGTTCTCACTTATAAGCAGGAGCTAAACACTAAACACACAGGGACACAAAGATGGGAATAACAGACACCGGGGCTACTTGGGGTGGGAGGGTAGGAGGTGGGGTGGGTTGAGAAACTGCCTACTGTCTGCTATGCTCACTCGCTACCTGGGTGATGGGGTCATTTTTATGCCAAACTTCTGCGACACACAATCTACCCATGTAACAAACCTGAACATGCACCCCCCCGAACAAAAATAAAAGTTAATAAAAAAGCAAAAATACACAACATTTGCTAACCATAACATTTTTTAAAAACATAAATATAGGTAGGTCTGTTTTGAAGGTTAAAATGTCTGTTCCCAAAAGGACAACGCAAAGAAAGTTAAAATCTTGCTAGAAATTGAAAGATGTGCAATATATGTAACCAACAGAAGATGAGTATACAAAATACATAAGTCCCCCTACAAATAAGTAATGACCCTCCCAAAAGCAGAAAACACTTGAACCAGAAATTCAAAAGTGAAAAATCTCAAGTGACCAGTGAATACACAAAAGCATGCCCAACCTCATTAGTATTTAATAAGTAAAAATCACAGCCACAGTGAGATACCATCATGCAGCAGCCAGAGTAGCAAAACTTGTGAAGCCTGGCAGTGCCCGGTGTTCCAGGATGCTGTGCGATGTTGACTTTCATGCACTGGTGGTGGGAATGTAACTTGGCACTTCGTAAAATAGCCTGGTCCTACATGGTATGTAAAACAGCATAGCTCGGTGCAGTCAAGCTAAAGATACCCTGTGACCTAGCGATTCTACTCTTGGGTGTTTACCTAGAAAAACTCTTGAGTATTTGCCCAAGACATGCTCACACCAGCAACTTTTGTAACAGACAAACACTGCCAATAATCCAAATATCCATTAACAGTAGAATAGCTGAAGAAGCTGTGGTGTGATCAAAACACACACACACACACACACACACACACACACACAAACTAGTACCTATCAAGTGAGTGAATGTCGGTTACAGCTGACATGATAGCAATATGATATCTTCAAATTATAGGTATCAGTCTGACCTCGAGTATAAAATGTGAGTTAAAGATGGCACTAACATAAAATTCAAGTGTAGGCAAAATGAATCCATTATCATGAGGAGTGTATGCATAGATGGTAAAGTCATAAAGAAAAGCAAGAGAGTGAATGCCTCAAAAGAGAAGATAATTTACCTGCACAGAGAGCAAGAAATATAATCAGAAAGAGCCGGGAGGCTTTCAGGTTACTAGAAATGTCCTGTATTTTAAACTAGGAGGTAGAAATCATGGCTGCTGGCTTAATGATTAAACTTGAAACTATACAGGTATGGAAAAATTATGTAAAATCCGTATACTTAAAAGCTACTTCTTTAAAAAAACAATAAATCCAGAAAACCAGCACTCCAATAAAATACCTCTTGTCAGAATTATCGACCGATTTTCTATCATCATCTAATTCTGCGTTTCCGCAGCATCCACACGAGCTGACCATGTGTTTCCTGCAACTCCATTCTCTTGGCTCCTGAGACTCTCCAGCTCTGCTGTTCCACCTGTAAAAGTTGGGAGGGCTTCAGGGTTCGTCCTGAATTTCCTTATCTGTACTTTCTTTCGGGGGAAATGTCATACCCTCAAGGACTATTTATATGGTGATGATTCCCACACCTGGAGCTCTAGGCCTGACCTCTTTTCTGCTCAGTTAAGATCTCTTAGGACATTCTGTGCTGTAAACTCCAACCGCCTCAGCTTCCCAGGACAACCAGCTCCATCTCAACTCGGAGAAATCACCGCCGCACTCTGCTGGGGCCCTGCTCCCTGCTATAGACTGTCAGCTTCCTCCAGGTGGTGAGTCAGGGCACCTGCAGGACTCGCCTTGGTTCCTCCAGCCTCAGGTCTCTGCCCTCCACTGTCAGGTGCACCTGAGACCCACTGTTACGTTTTGTTTGGTTTCTTTGAGACTTTTGTTTGTACCAGCAGGAGGATAAGTCTGGTCTCTTATTATTCCATTATTCCATTTAAGCCAGAAGTGGAAGTAAGTCCTCCTTCTCTAATAATTTTAAAGCATAGATTAACAATGCCACATCATAGATACTTAATATTTGTTGAATCAATTACCTAATTTTAAACGAGTACTAAGAAGGGTCTTGTCTCAGCAGTAAAGAAAAACAAATACAAGATGGTAGATGTAAACTCAACCAAGTGAATAATCGCATTAAATGTAAAATCTAGAAATTCCAAATAAAAGGTAAAGATTGCCAGATTGGATAACACACACACACACACACACACACACACACACACACACAAACTATGCTGTCTACAAAATGACCATTATAAATATGAAATCACAAATAGACTAAAAGAATGAAAAAAATATATATCATGCTAATACAAATCAAAAGAAAGCTGGAGTGGCTATAAGACAAAGTATATTTTAAAGCAAAGCATATTACCAGGGATAGAAAGTCTCTTTATGATAAACAGGCCAATTCATCAGGGAACATAACCATCCTAAATACCTAAGAGCCTAATAGTAACAGAGATTCAAAAGGCACGAAGTAAAAATGAGAGAAGTGTAATGAGAAACAGACAAATTCCTAATTATAGTCAGAGATTTCAACAACCCTCCTCAACAATTGACAGTAAAAGTAGACACAAGTCAAGAAGGGTGCGGAAGACCTCAGCAGTACTGTGATTAATATCAACCAGCTTGCGCTGATCAACTCCACAGGACACTCACCACCAAACAGGAGAGTAAGATTCTTTTACTCCACGCTCACGGAACATTTACCAAGACAAGCCTTCCTCAGGGTCAGAAAGAAGTCACGATAAATGTGAAAGAATTTACTTTACACAAAGTACATTCTCTTGTAGCAGGAGCAGTGGGGAACAAACCTCCCAAACACCGAACTGAGGAAGGAAGTGTTTTTTATTCGGCTGGGAGCTGCAGCGGGCAACAGCCTCATTCACCGAGCTCCCTGAGCTGCAGCTTCTCGCCCCTTTTATAGGCTTACAATGCTAAAGGGGAAACTAAGGCAGAACTATGTCACTGTCCATTTACTGGACATCTGACCTTACCATCTTTTGGCTTCACTGATTTGCTAATTCATATGCAGCATGAGTGGGAACGAGCAAGTGAGGGGCTTACAGAGACAAGACAAAAGCAACAAGCTGTTTGTTGGCAGAGGTGTTTCTAGGAGGGAGCCTGGTCCATGGAGACGTGGGGGCGTGAACCAGTGCCGGGCTTCAGCTGGCAAGGATAACATTCCTTTGCAGCTCTTTCAAGGTTAACAGATAGCAGAGATGCTGGGAAGCAAAGAGGTAATCATTTTCCCAGCTCTTTGGCATTTTATTTTATTTTATTTTTTTCTTCACTCTCCTTCCCATCAGGAAGTGGGGGAAGAAGTGAAACTGAAGGAGGCGAAGGGGTCTCCCCTCTCACTCTGACCACCATGAGATTGTGCCATTAGTCAGAATCAGAAAGATATCTGAAAAATCCACAAACATTTGAAAGCCAAATAACAAACTTCTAAATAACCCATGGGTCAAAGAAGAAAACAAAAGAGAAATTAGCAAGTATTCTGAAATGTATACAAATGAAAGCACAGCATACTAAAATTTGTGGGCCAGACATGGTGGCTCACACCTGTAATCCTAGCACTTTGGGAGGCCCAGGCGGGTGGATCACCTGAGGTCAGGAGTTTGAGACCAGCTTGGCAAACACGGCAAAACACTGTCTCTACTAAAAACACAAAAATTAGCAGGTGTGGTGGTGGGTGCTTGTAATTCCAGCTATTCAGGAGGCTGAGGCAGGAGAATAGCTTGAACCTGGGGAGCAGAGGTTGCAGTGAGCCGAGATCGCACCATTGCACTCCAGCCTGGGCAAGAGAGTGAGACTCCATCTCAAAAAAAAAAAAATTGTAGAATGTAGCAGAAAGATTTTAAATCAATCACCTCACTCTCCATCTCAAGAAAAAGAAAAACCCAGAGCTGGGAGAAGAAAGGAAATAAAGGTGAGAGTGGAAATCAGTGAGATCTAAAGCAGAAAACAATAGAGAAAAACCAATGACAAGAGCTGCTGCTCTGAGGTCAGGAAAAGTGATTCATCTCTATCCAGCCAATCAGAGAGAAAAGTCACAATTTACTAACATCAGAAACGATATTACAGTGATGCCACCGCAGTTTCTACAGACATCAAATGAATAAGAAAATACCTCAAACAACGCTCTGCCCATCGATTTTGACAACTTAGATCATCAATTCCCTGGAAGACACAAGCTACCAAAACTCAAGAACAATTCAGAACCATGTGAGCAACCAACCAGAGGATGGGGCTGTAATACAAAACAGGCCGTAAATCCCCGACGTCCACTGAGACGACAAATGCCTGAGTGAGCACCTGCAGCAGACACCATCTCCCACGCAGAACTTCAAACAGCGTTTGCACGGACTCCACTCGCAAGAAGCTCCTGGCCCCGGAAGGTTCGGGCCTTGCAGTGGCCCCCTACGAAAGTGAAGCACAGGAAAAGGAGGAGAAAAGCAGCGTGTCTGCAGTGGAGAAAACGGGACCTCAGCCAGGCAGGGTCAAGGTCAGCACCAACAGTGAGAAGTCTTGCTTGCCCCCGTGTGATGAGAACGGCATTTTGCCCTGGTCTTCCTCCCAAAAACCCATACTCTCCAGTATAATCACAAGAAAAATATCAGACAAAACCCAACTGAGGGATATTCTGTAGAATACCAACCACAAATCCTCAAAATTCTTGGTGTCCTCAAAAATGAAAATCTGAGAAATGCCAAAGCCTAAAGGGGCCTGAGGAGATGAAACAAGTAAATGTGATGTGGTGTCCTGGATGGAATCTGGGACGGGAGAAAGGGTGTATTGAAAAAGCACTCTCTTGCCAGGCTCAGTGGCTCACACCTGTATTCCCAACACTTCAGGAGGCTGAGGCAGGCGGATCACCTGAGGTCAGGAGTTTGAGAGCAGCCTGGCCAACATGGTGAAACTCTGTCTCTACTCAAAATACAAAATCAGCCATGCGTGATGGAGCATGCCAGTAATCCCAGCGACTAGGGAGACTGAGGCAAAGGTTGTGCCGTGAGCTGATATCACACCAGTGCACTCCAGCCTGAGTGACAGAGCGAGACTCCGTCTCAAAAAAAAAAAAAGAAAAAGTAGTCTGACAGAAATATAACATGAGCAACATATGCAGTTTACATTTTCTAGCAGCTATGTTAAAAAAAGCAAAAACAGGTAAAACTAATCTTAATAATATATTTTATTTAACCAAATACATACAAAATAGTATCACTTCAACATGTAATCAGTATGAAAAAAATTGAGATAGTTCACATTTTTTTCCACATTAAACATCTGAAATTTAGGATGCATTTTACACTTACGCTGTATCCCAGTTGAGACTAGTTGCATTTCAAGTGCCTGGCAGCCACCTGTGACCAACAGGGCAGACCTAAATAAACAGCCTTGATCTAAAGCCAGCAATTGAAATTATGGTCATCACAGTGAGAACTCTGCATTAATAGGCTAATACGTAGACATTGCTTCCTCTTAAGAGTTCCATTTCATGGTTAAAATGACAGCAAAGGCGAGGCATAGTGGCTCACGCCTGTAATGCCAGCACTTTGGGAGGCCAAGGTGGGCAGATCATCTGAGTTCATGAGTTTGAGACCAGCCTGGTCAACATGGTGAAACCCTGTCTCTACCAAAAATAAAATTAGCCAGGTGTGGTGGCAGGCATCTGTAGTCCCAGCTACTCACGAGGCTGAGACACAAGGATCGCTTGAACCCAGGAGGCAGAGGTCAATGAGCTGAGATCAGGCCACTGCACTTCAGCCCAAGCAATAGTCAGACTCTATCTAAAAAAAAAAAATGGGCTGGGAGTGGTGGCTCATGCCTGTAATCCCAGCACTTTGGGAGGCTGAGGCGGGCCAATCATGAGGTCGGGAGATGGAGACCATCCTGGCTAACACAGTGAAATCCCATCTCTACTAAAAATACAAAAAATTAGCCAGCCGTGGTGGCCCATGCCTGTAGTCCCAGCTACTTGGGAGGCTGAGTCAGGAGAATAACTTGAACATTAATAGGCTAATACGTAGACATTGCTTCCTCTTAAGAGTTCCATTTCATGGTTAAAATGACAGCAAAGGCGAGGCATAGTGGCTCACACCTGTAATGCCAGCACTTTGGGAGGCCAAGGTGGGCAGATCATCTGGGAGGTGGAGGTTGCAGTGAGCCAAGATTGCACCACTGTACTCCATCCTGGGCAACAGAGCAAGACTCTGTCTCAAAAAATAAAAATAAAGGCCAGGCGCGGTGGCTCACGCCTGTAATCCCAGCACTTTGGGAGGCCGAGGCGGGTGGATCACGAGGTCAAGAGATTGAGACCATACTGGTCAACATGGTGAAACCCCGTCTCTACTAAAAATACAAAAAATTAGCTGGGCATGGTGGCGCGTGCCTGTAATCCCAGCTACTTAGGAGGCTGAGGCAGGAGAATTGCCTGAACCCAGGAGGCGGAGGTTGCAGTGAGCCGAGATCGCGCCATTGCACTCCAGCCTGGGTAACGAGTGAAACTCCGTCTCAAAATAAATAAATAAATAAATAAAATGAAAATTAAAATAATGACAGCAAAAATGCAGCAGCTGCTGTGCTGTAGCTGCCTGTACATGCTGGCGTTTGTGTTTTTTAAGCCTATAAACTTTACCCCCAGGAGACTCTGTCCACACCATGGACTTGGATAAAAATCTCCATGCTGATGAGCGTAGAATCCAGTAAACACTCGGTTTTTAAAAAGGCATGTTTTTCTCCATGCC
Organism: Callithrix jacchus; assembly: GCF_049354715.1. Classification (NCBI taxonomy): domain Eukaryota; kingdom Metazoa; phylum Chordata; class Mammalia; order Primates; family Cebidae; genus Callithrix; species Callithrix jacchus. The sequence continues at coordinate 27,959,025 of NC_133502.1, forward strand.
ACAGACTGGAAGAAAATATTCGCAAGTCACCTATCTAATAAAAGACTCTCTCAAAACTCAGCAACAACAAAGATGGGCAGAATACTTTGACAGGTGAGGTTTCACAGCAAATAAACACATGAAATGAAGCTCAATAACATCAGACGTTAGGGACACTGATGCCATTTGCAAATTAGAGCAATGAAAGCCACAATGAGATGCCACTTCATACCTATCAGAATGCCTGAAATTAGGAGTGCTGACCACGCAGAGTGGACAAGGACTGCAGCCCCTGGAATCTCACACCTCATGCTGAGAACATCAAATGTTTAAGTAACGTTTTGGCAGTCTCTTAAAAAATTAAATGTAAACCTATCACATGATCTAGCCATTCCTAAGAATCGACTCTAGAAAAAGGAAAGCATTTATCCACATAACTTGTGCACACATGTTCATGGCAGCTTTGCTGGTCATGTGCTGGTAACCACTGGCAACAACCCAAAGAGGCCTCCACAGGAGAAGGGATGAGCCACCGTGAGGCAGCCACAGCAGGGGCTGCTCGCAAAGCGGAGCTAACTTTTGGTGCGGGAACATGAAAGGCACCTGGACATAATTAGGGTTACTGAAAACACCAGACACACAGACAAGCCAAACATAACAGAATTCTAGAAAATGCGAGCCATCTATGACAGGAAGGGGGCCAGTGGCTTCCTGGAGATGGGACCATGATGAGGGGTGGGAAGGGGCTGCACAGGTGGGGTTGCAGTTGGACTCCTGCTGTCCACGCCCATCAACATGCATCAGATCAGAGACTTGAATCCTGTAAATATTAGCACAGTAATATAGACTGTGTCACAACAACCTGACGGGTGAGGCTACGACGGGGCATATTTGTGTTTTATATGTTTTTGTGTGTTTTGTATTTCTTTTCTAAATTGTTCATTGATATGCTTAGAATTATTAGTAGACATTATATTCATTTATAACGGCCTGCTATAATTAAGAATATAGATTTTGTTGTCAATATGGTAATTCGATTTTCTGAGTCTGTCATTTGTCCTAACTGCTGTAATGCTGCCTTTCACTGGGAAACAGTTTTCCATTTTATGTAGTTAAATCTTTCATCATCTTCCTTGGTGTCCTAAGTCAGAAACCTGGGATTATAAAAATACTGCATTTTTTCTAGTGATTACGCTTTCAATCATTCATATTTACCCTATCTGAGTTTAATCTATCTGAATTTTTCTTCTGAGTTAAGGTCTCTAATTCTCTCCAACTGGTTTGTGCCTGAAACAATTTACCCCAAAGCATTTGTTCAATAATCAGACACTTGACATATTTCTGTAGTGAACCATCATCGTATACTAAAGACCCCTGAACACTGGCAAATTTAGTCACTTTATTCAACTTCATGGATGTTTCTTTCTATTCCTGTACCACACTGCTTTATACACTATAGCTTTATAATATAATTTGATACATGTTTGGCAAATTTCCCTTTTTCTTTTTCTAAAAGAAAAAATTGAAGGAAAATAAACAAACTTCCTGGAAATTTTGAAATGTTAACTATATCCAGAATTAAGAAAAATAACAGAAATTACATTGTAGTTAGGTATTAATAACATTGAAAATAAACTATATATGTAAAAACCTGTGATATAATTAAAGTTATATGCAGAGGACAACTCACAGGGAAAAAAATAGTAATGTATAAATAAATGAAAAGAAAAAGAAGTGTATCTATAGTAAAATAACATCCACCCCCAAAAAGGATAATTCTTGAAAGACATAAACTATAAACAAAATTTGGTTAATATGACCAGCAAGGAAAAGGAGAAACATGAATACAAAATTTTTAAGAAAGGAATATAACTCAAAAATGAGCATTTGAAAAATTATGAAGGAATGTATGTGAAAATGAATGCCAACAAGTTTGAAAACCTAAATGAAAATGCATAAATTACCTCAGAATTAGGGTATCTGGGGCAGTAACCAGAGCAGAAAGTGGAGACGTTATATGCGACCCTTGCACAGTCCAGTCCAGGTTCTCCAAATACAGACAGAACCTGGCTGCGCCTACCATTTACATGCCGAATTTCATCCTTTTGATCATTATTTCCTGACAGAAGAATATGGCAGACCTCAAAGGCATCACGGGTCTGCTTGCAGACCACAAGAAAGAGAGTATCACAACAAAACGAGTCACAAACATTTTCTGGTTTCCAAGTGTATCCAAAAGTTGTGTTTCCACTATATTGTAATTTATATTAAGTGTGCCACAGACACGTCTAAAAAAACCAGTGTGTGCACTTATATACAATACTTGATTGCTAAAGTATGCCAATGGCCATCTGAGCCTTCAGCAAGTTGTAATCTTTCTGCTGGTGGAAGGTCTTGCCTAGATTTGGATGGCTGCTGACTGATCAGTGTGGTGGTTGCCTAAGGGTGGAGTGGCTGTGGCAATTTTTAAAAATAAGGCAACAATGAAGTTTGCCACATCCATCCACTCTTCCTTTTACCAGAGACTTCTCTGCAGCATGTGATAGCATTTTACCTACACAGAACTTCTTTCAACATTGGAGACAATCAGGCCACTGCTTTATGGACTGTGTTTATGGAGTATTCCAAATCCTTCGTTGTCATTTCAACAATGTCCACAGCAACTTCACCACGAGTGGATCCCGTCTCAGGAAACCACTTCCTTTGCTCATCCATAAGCAAAGATGATGGACAGATGAATGAGCATCTCCTCACCCATTAAAGCTGGATCATAAGATTGCAGCAGTTCAGCCACATCTCCCGGCTCCACTTCTAATTCTACTTCCCGTACTAGTCCCACCACATCAGCACTTCCTTCCTCCGCTGATGTCCCGACCCCTCAAAGTCATCCATGAGGACTGGAATCATCTTATTCCAAACTCCTGATAATGCTGGTGTTTTTACCTCCTGCCATGAATCATGTTCATAATGGCATCTAGAATGCTGAATCCTTTCCACAAGGCTTTCAGTTGACTTTTCCAAGATCCATCAGAGGAATCACTGTTTATGGCTGCTATAGCCTTACAAACTGTATTTCCTAAATAACAAGATGTGAAGCTGAGATTACTCCTCGACCCTGTGGAATGGACGCTGTGCAGCAGGCGTGAAAACAACATACATCTCCTTGTCCGTCTCCATCAGAGCTCTTGGGCAACCAGGTACACTATCAATGAGCAGTAATGTTTGAAAAGAACCTTTTTTTCTGAGCAATCAATCTCTAGGGAGGTTCAAAATATTCAGTAAACCAGGCTGTAAATAGATGTATTGTCATCCAGGCTTTCTTGCTGCATTTACAGAGCACAGAGTAGATTTAGCGTAACTCTTCGGCGCCCTAGGATTTTCAGAATGCTCAGTGAGCACTGGCTTCAACTGAACATCACCAGCATCATTATTAGCCCCTAGCAAGACAACCAACCTCTCCTTTGAAGCTAGGCCCTGACTTCTCCTCTCTAGCTATGAAAGTCCTAGATGGCATCTTCTTCCCATACAAGGCCCTTTGGTCTACAGTGAAAACCTGCTGTTAGTGCTGCCAGCTGCATCAGTGATCTCAGCCGGGTCTTCTGGATACTTGCTGCATCTTCACCACCAGCATGTGCTGCTTCACCTCGCACTTCTGTGTTACGGAGATGGCTTCTGCCTTTAACCTCAGGAATCAACCTCTACTAGCTTCAAACTTTTCTTCTGCAGCTTCCTCGCCTCTCAGCCTTCACAGAATTGAAGGTAGGGCCTTGCTCTGGATTTGACTTCAGCTTGAGTGAATGTTGTGCTGGTTTGATCTTCTATCCAGACCACTACCACTTTGCCATATCAGCAATCAGGCTGTCTTGCTTTCCTAACCTTTGTATGCTCACTGGAGTAGCACTGTTAATTTCCAGTTTCCTTCCAGAGCTTCTCCTTTGCATTCACGACATGACCCACTGTCTGGCAGAAGAGGCCGAGCTTTCAACCTGTGTCGGCTTTCAACATGCCTTCCTCGCCAAGCTTAGTCATGTCTAGCTTTTGATTCAGAGTGGGAGACATGTGACTGTACCTTTCACTTGAACACTTAAGAGACCATTGTAGGGTTAACTGGCCAAAGTTCAAGACTGCTGTGTGTCTGGAGATAGGAAGGGCCGAGAAGAGGGAGAGAGATGGGAATGGTCACGCAGTGGGGCACTCGGAACACTGCATCGTTTACAGACTGAGGCTGCCACCTGCACACGCCTCAGCTGCACCACACATCTCCACAGGTGCCTCGTAACGCGATCCAAGCATGCCTGAGGCCATTTCATAAAAGTACTCTCTTCCTTCAACAAGGCTGTGTCCTTCTGTCCTACATTTTAATGTCTGGAGGCACATTTTTCCAGAGGGACTTGAGAATCATGATGCCATGACAACCTGCAGGCCAGGAAGGCAAGAAGACTCATCTCTCCAGTCGAGCTTGCCCATGCAGCAGGACCTGAGGCGGCCAGCCCTTCTAACCAAAGACAGCTGTGCCCTCGGCTGTAGCCACCACACTTGCTGGTAAGGTGTCCTCACAGATGGAGCCAGGTGGCCTGCTTGAGCTGCGCAGGACGCTATGGATACAGCATCACTAATATTTACAAGCGTGACAGGTAAGAATGGTTTGCATTTTCTGGATAAAGACATGGCCATCCCAGAGCTTGCTGCTGGTACCCACACCGTAGGCTCTCCTTTCTATACAACCCAAGTGTGGAGTCCCCAAGTCATCCATGCTGGGCTGATGCTGGGTTTTGGGACCCCAGCTCCCTAACGAGCCTGGCTGTGTGTCCACCATGATGGGGAGTGAGTCCCACGCAGCTCATCTGAGGCCTTGCCCCATCCCAGCTCCCACCCTCCAGACCCAAGGGACCCCCCCAGGACTGCACCGCCCGAAAGCCCTCCACAGTCCACAAATCTGACCTAAGTCTTGGTGACTGCTACACTCCAATGCAGTCTTAATCCCTAAAATTGAGGGGCCGAATGTTCTAGAGTAGTTTCTATGGAGGATTAATCCCTGGAGCAATGCTGGCTCCAATAAAATAAAAGCTGGCTGCATGGTCAATAACCCTGGGAAATTTCTCTTGGTGATACACAATACACCATTGTGGGAAGTAGAGAAGTTTCTTTTTAAAGTTTCCTTTCTTGTTAAAGAGTAAGTGTGCTAATAATTTTGTGAAGACCTATCCTATATAGCTATTAGACATGCCATGCTTACAGGCATGTAGTGCATTCTATGTCCTTGTACTGTCACCAAGATACTTGTGCTGGACGTGTCCACAGGCATGTCCCAGCTCTCCAATGCTTTTGTCTGTTTAGAAAAGTTTTAAGTTGTTAGACAATCGGGTTTTAGTTTAGATTGTAAAACCTGGCTCCAGCCAATGGAGATCAGACACAACAGTAAGGACAACCCCAAATGCGTAAGGGATACATTTGTGTGTTTTCCCTTGTTCACTGTACTCTCACGACAAGATGGCTAGTGAAAGTACCCTTCCTGCGGTCCAGGAAGTAAAAACTGCATTGCCGAAAGATCCTTTGTCTCAGTGCTGATTTTTCTTTGCAGCATCAAGCATCTACTTCCAACAACCATAATCTTTAGAAAACCTTGCAGTAGAAAAACCTGTTTCAAATTTCTGATTTTATGAACTTTAAAAAAATTACGTTGAATTTCTGGCCTTTGCCATGGATTCAATTCTGCGTGGCCAGGATTCCTGATGGCCCCTTTAAAGGAAATCCAGATCTAAAGGAGTCAGAAATGGATTCAGGTAACTGAAGCCCCGAGCCTGCAACCTCAGTCGTGGCACTGCCTTTGCTTTTACACCAAAAGTCACAGAGTCTAACTTCTTGGTTTCACTGATTAAATAATTCCTATGCTGTACCACATTAAATCGAATCCTATCGACCCTCAACCCCCAAACCCGCGAGTAAACTATCCCGTCATAAACTATTCAAGAAATAACAAATGCATCTGAAAGATAAGTGCTTTTAATCTTCTAAATTTTCACTTATGCAACATAAAGGCAGATTTATGTGACCTGATAATGACATTTTTACAAAAAACAACCCCCCCCACCAACATCTTGGTCAGTAGTATATAAATATTTACAATGAAAAAATAGGCAAGGAAAAAGGAAATCTTCATTATCCATGTCGATTTCTTTCCAATGCTTATCAGGAATTTTGAAAATAAAATACTCCATTAACTTTTTCTCAGTATTCCTATTTACATGCTGTTCAGCTGATGATTCACGGTACTGGGTCGCACTGCATGAGAGTATTTTTGTTCTGTATCACTCCTTTTTCTACACTACTTTAGAAATCTGAAATAGTAAATTAAATATAAAAATGTAAACTCTGAAAGGAGAGAAAATAAGAATAAATATGTGTAAAGGCAATGCATTAAGATACAAAGGGTCTCGCAGAGGTTAATATTATACAACACTAAAAAAAAATAAAATGCTCTATATATTTTCTTAGTTGGGACATTCTGTTTCAATTTAATTTTTGGTTATGTTAACAAAAATCACCTCTAAAGAGGATGTTAAAAAATAGTAATGACGTTACCATCTTAGCTAACAAATATCCCATCACCCTAATTTTTTCTAAAAGAAATTGATTTTTTTAAGTGACAAATATAAATTATAACATAGGAAGCTTAAGAAGCCTCAGCAAATTATGGTATCTTTTAGCAATGAAGACTTTTAGAGACAAATGTGAACAGTGCAGCCAGCCTACTTAACTTGGTGATTTACAAATGCGTTCAGCTCCGATGTGTGAAACACGATGTGGATTCTCCCACCTGCCGCTCCGCTGAAACATGGCACACTTGTGGGCGGCAGGGCAGGACACCTGCAGCATGCAGTTCCTGGAGGACGCCAGTGGGAATTCTGTGTCTAGCAGTGCAAGGAACATCATCTGCAGGTCCCTGGGAGGACCGCAAGCTTCACGTGTGGGAGCTGCGCCGACCCCTGGTACCCAGAGACACGCGGAGCCTGGGCTCCCTGGCTTTGTAATGCTCATTAAAGTCCAGCCTGAAGCTAAGAAACCGAAGACTCTCGTCAGAGCTGGTTGTCAGTAACACCAAAAACTGCTGCACGATACCCTAAAAAGATGAAAAGGAGTAAAATATTATTTCAGAAAAGAGCGACCCACAAATATATTTCCCACACCCTAAATCCCCTTTGAGTTGGGTCTGTTTTTCCTTCCAGATCCACAGGCTCTTAGTAAATGCCTGCCATGGGAGGCATTCAGGGAGTGAGAGCTGCTGGGACCCTGGAGTCCACATGGCCAGTGCACCTGCGTTAGGACAGGCGCCTTTTTACAAGGACAAACTAGCAAACAACACATTTATTTGAAGGCAGCTAACCAATTGGTTTTTTCACTTTGTTCTTAAGTTCCACAAGAATAAGCAAAGCAGGAAAGTCCCAGATGTTGGAACATTGTATTCTTTTTATTCTGAATGCAAAACTCAGCACACACTTCATCTTTCACATGACTCATGAAGGCGTGTTTAGTCCTAGAGCCCGCACTGGAGAACAAATCCGGAGCATCGATAGGATCTTTGGGTCTAGCTGCTGGACATGAGGCTGCAGCTGCCCTCTTCACGGGCGTGGGCGTTGCTACCATCCTGTTATTGAGGGGCCTTTGTAAAGATGTGCCAGCCCTCAAACTGCTGAGACAAAGGACTGACCTCTTCCATTTCAGGCTGAAAGACTGGCTTACTAAGTACAGGTCCATCCCTGCCCAGTGCTGGAGCCTACTCCATGCCACGGGACACGGATCCGTTCATGGGAACTGCCGGCCGGGAAAGATATCACGAGACTGCAGACAACGCAGTCACTGAGGCTCCGTGTCCTCGCCAAGCCCCTCCCAAGGCTTCATGAGCTATTGCAGCCCCTTCCCAGCTCTCGGTCAGAAAAACGAATGCAGAAGCTCCCAAGTAGGCCTGGAAGACCCGGTCTGGATGTAGGCTCTGGTAACTTCACCTCTGAGCAGGCAAACGCTGCGTGTGTGCACGCGTATGTGCGTGTGTGTGTACATATGGGACATTACTGCCTTTTTAGGTAAGGGGAGAAGAAAGCACCTAAGAAGTTATATTGCCAAAAATACAGACAATGACTTCCTATTTTGTGATAAAATTGAAATACAACGATCTGTGAAACTGACTAAAAGGAAATCTAAGACTATTTCTCCCACAGGTTTGACACTGGATGCTCTTTCCCATCAATGTCGAGAAGCTGTTAACCCCCTGCTGTCTCCAGCACTGCCACAGAGAGCAGAGACGAACTCCTGCTGTCACAGAAAAGAAACTTCCTTGTAAATCATGACCATTCAGATTTAAGACTGTAATTTGAGTAAAACTAGGATTACCATGATTAAGATTACTTTATCAAAAAGTATTAACTCCCTCAGGGAAATGTGTAACCATAAACATCATATTCTCTCTCAGAAATAAGCATGCAGACAAATCTTTTAAAATAACCCATTGCTTCTCTGTAGCTATATGACTGCCTGATTTTAGAGAGCTGTATGGACGTAGCCATTAGGTCCATTCTATTGCAAACGAGAATACATACTGTACAAATAACACGAGTTCAAGGCACTGTGTCAAAACTCCGTCCAACAGGGGTGCCTGTGCATGGAACATGACCGGCCAGTCACTACCCCCTTTTATAAAACTTCAAGAATGCAAAAGTAGGCCAACGTCAGAATAAGACCACTTGTAAAAGGGGCAACGTTCCTTCTTAGTTACCTTGAAGAAAAATAAGTATTTAAAAAGTAAGAGGGCCAGGTATGTAATCCCAGCACTTTGGTAGGCCAACATGGGTGGATCACTTGAGGTCAGGAGCTCGAAACCAGCCTGGCTAACATGGTGAAACCCTGTCTCTACTAAAAATAAAACAACTAGCCAGGCATGGTGGTGCATGTCTATAATCCCAGCTATGGGGGAGGCTGAGGCAGGAGGATCGTTTGAACCCAGAAGGCAGAGGCTGCAGTGAGCCAAGATCACACCACTGCACTCCAGCCTGGGTGACAGAAAGAGACTCAATCTCAAGAAGAAAATAAAGTATGAGGACCTGGGAAACAAACTAGATGCCCACAGAACAGAGCAAGTGAGGTCTCACTTTCAATTTTGAATCACACGAAGGCACCAGCACACAAACCCATGACGTTGGAGGGCTGGAGGCTTGAGGCTCCACGATTAGTGAGCAGAGACAGAACAGAAATATTTTTCATGAAATCTTTTCATCTCTACCTCTCACTAAGATCACATTGAGAAATGGAGGAAATGGGAAATGAACCCACACATGGAGGCCAAAGCAGAGTTCAGACGTGCCCAGCCTTCCGGGGTCTACTCCATGTCTGCTGGCTTGGCCAGACCCTCTCACCCAGGCTGGACAGCTGCCTCAGGGACAGTCCCCACTGGGAGTCACTGGGAGGCCCAAGTGAAGGCAGCAGAGATGCCTGCAGGTCCCTGCAATCCCCCCACAGGGGAGCATAGGGGCCACTCCTCAGCCAGCGTTCTCACTGGCGGCACACTGGCACTGCCCGCAGCCCAGGCATACCTGAGTCCCCCAGAGGGTCACAGGGTCCACCGTGGGTGATACTCACACCTACACAAATCAGTGGCAGACCAGCAGGGCTGACTCAGCTCTCAACACGGTGAAAGCAACTGTCAGGCACAGAACATGGGCGGAGCGGTGGGAAAAGCAACTCTCTCTCCTCATACACACCTGGTAGAAATGTGTCAATATTCGCAACTGCGAGCACATTTTCGGTATAGATTCTTTAAATTCTCCAATCCTCTTATTTTCCTCCTCTTCCTCCGCCGCCGTCACTCCCCACTGGCCCTGAAGAATCAAAAGTGCCAAATGTAAGTAAAACCATGATGGAAAACGGATTATGGAGTGAGGCTGAAACAGGCACGTGAGGAGGGGCGATGCCTGCTTTTTATGCCCCTCTGTGCCCTTCAACACCTTCACAATACCTTTCTGATACCAGACTCTCTCTCACTTACTTTTTTCAATTAACAGTGTATCTTGAGAATACTTCTGGGCACACAGAGAACTGCCTCTGTTATTTTTTGAGACAGTGTCACTCGGTCACCAAAGATGGAGTGCAGTGACATGATACTGACTCACTGCAACTTCTGCCTCCCGAGTTCAAGTGATTCTCCTGCCTCAGCCTCCTGAGTAGTGGGGATCACAGTAACACACCACCATCCCTAGCTAATTTTTTTATTTTTAGTAGAGACAGGGTTTCATCATGTCGGTCAGGCTGGTCTTGAACACCTGACCTTGTGATAGGCCCGCCTCAGCCTCCCAAAGTGCTGGGATTACAGGAGTGAGCCACTGTGCCCAGCCCTCTGTTGTTCTTAGTATCACATTGTATAACATGTAACAATGTCTATAATTCATCTCAAATTGATCAATTTTCAGTGTGATAAACAGCCTATGTCCTTCCCTCTGGTGCACACATTTTTATAGACAAAGACAGTATGTGTGAAGTGGAATCAGCTCCAAGTGTCCGCACCCTTTAAACTACTATCGTGACTTTAGTGAGAATGCTTCTAGTTCCCTAAGCATGGTCTATTTTTCAGTACTGGAGATAGACCCGTTTATTTCTGCTTTTAAGATTATTTTCAATGATGAATTTAACTAAATGTCTTCTCAGATAGCCTATATAGGAATTATAATTTTATTTATTATTTTTATTTTTATTTTCTGAGATGGAGTTTCACTCTTGTTGCCCAGGCTGGAGTGCAATGGTGCAATTTCAGCTCACTGCAACCTCTGCCTCCCAGGTTCAAGTGACTCTCCTGCCTCAGCCTCCCAAGTAGCTGGGATTACAAGCATGAGCCACCACGTCTGGCTGATTTTGTATTTTTAGTAGAGATGAGGTTTCACCATGTTGGCCAAGCTGGTCTCAAACTCTGGACCTCAGGTGATCCACCAGCGTTGGCCTCCCCAGTGCTGGCACTACACTTTCCTGTGGGCTGCTTCTGGACCTCACCCCGTTCCACTTACTTGTCTTTCCTTAAGCCAACTGCTGTGACCCTATTCCCGTACTGATTCACACTCCCCCGGCAGCGTGCGAGGGCTCCCTTTCTCCACATCGTCGCACTACTGTGACTGTATTCCAGTACTGATTCATACTCCCTTGGCAGCGTGCGAGGGCTCCCTTTCGCCACATGGTTGCACTACTGTGACCATACTCCAGTACTAACTCACACTCCCCCGGCGGCGTGCGAGGGCTCCCTTTCTCCACAGTCGCACTACTGTGACCGTATTCCCGTGCTGATTCACACTCCCCCAGCAGCATGCGAGGGCTCCCTTTTCTCCACAGTTGCACTACTGTGACCGTATTCCCGTGCTGATTCACACCCCCCCGGCAGCGTGCGAGGGCTCCCTTTCTCCACATCGTCACACTGCTGTGACCGTATTCCCGTGCTGATTCACACCCCCCCCGGCAGCGTGCGAGGGCTCCCTTTCTCCACATCGTTGCACTGCGGTGACCATATTCCCATACTGATTCACACTCCCTCAGCGGCGTGCGAGGGCTCCCTTTCTCCACATCGTCGCACTGCTGTGACCGTACTCCAGTACTGATTCACACCCCCCCAGCAGCGTGCAAGGGATCCCTTTTCTCCACATCGTCGCCAGTGTTTGTTTTTGCCTGCCTTTTGGATAAGAGCCATTTTAGCTGACGTGAGATGCCATCTCATTGTAGTTTTGACCTGCATTTCTCTGATGACCAATGACGCAGAGCACCTGCTCACATGCCTGCTTGACATCTGTATGTCTTCTTTTGAGAAATGTCGATTCAGATTTTTCACCCATTTTTAACCAAATAACTAGATTTCTTCCTGTTGAGCTGTTTGGGCTCCATATATACTGTGGGTATCAATTCCTCATCACTGGGTAGTTTGCAGATACGTTCTCCCGTTCTCTGGGCTGCCTCTTCACTTTGTAGACTGTTTCCTTGGGGTGCAGAAGCTTTTCAACATGATGTGACCCCCATTCGCTTTGGCTACAGCTGCTTGTCAAGTATTATTTGAGGCATCTTTGCCCAGACCAAGGTCCAAGAGTGTCCCCTAGTGTTTTCCTGTGGTAGTCCCATAATGTGAGGTCTTAGATCTAAGTCTTTAATCCATTTTTATTTGATTTTTGTACATGGCAAGAGACGGGGGTCTAGTTTCATTTGACACAACCGACTCTTGTAACAACAAAATGCCAGCTTTCTTTCCTCCCTCTGTTCTTCCCCTCGGCTCACAGCCCTGGCCGGACCATCAGTGCAGGAGAGTGTGTGTCTTGCTCTGTCTCAGGGATGTGCTTCCAATATTTCACCCCCAAGTATCATGTTGTCACGAGATTATTCATGCAAACCTTTTTATCAGGTTTTACTTGGTATTAAATGATCTTTGCCATCTATTGAGATGATCATATAATTTTTCCCCTTTAGTTTATAAACACGAATTACAGTATTTGTATTAGAAGGATAAAAGGAGATATTCTTATATTCTTGGAAGAAGCTGAAACTTATTTGTAACACATTGTGGCTTTGATCTATCAGTGTGGTAATACTGCGGACTTCCCCATCCATGTTTACGAGGGAGACAAGGACAGAGAGCAACAAAAGCTAAACCACCTGCATGCTTTGTTCTGGCATCAGGTTACTATCTTAGAGAACTATGTTCAATTCTGTTTTATAAGTAAAACAATCCCTAAAATTAAAAGCCAAAATGAAACCGATTAATCTAACTGTGCAGTGAGTTGATGGAACTGCCTTACGGGAGGAATTATTTCAAGACACATTACCATGTGGAATTTGAATACATCTATTTAGTGGAAAAAATCTTGGCAAAAAAATTTAAAATATGTATTAGAATAATAGAAAAAGTATTTTTTTCCCTCAAAAAAATTGCAAAAAAAGTAAAACTATTTTCAAAACTACATTGTTCCCATATCAGCGGCAGGATTCTCATTCTGAGACAGTCACACGTATGGGTGCGTGCCTGGACATATTATCGTAAGACCGCAAATAATTAAGTACGATCCTATCAGAAACCAAGGTTTTCAACACTTAAGATACATTTTTAAAAATGAAAGAAGTCTGTTAACCGTACATTTGAATCGGAAACATCATTCTAAATGCAGGGGTGTGAGAAGAAAGGTGGCAAGAAACAGAAGAGCCATGAGGAGGAGAAGGCTGTCCAAGAGAACCTTCCACTCCACATGGCCGGCTGACAGGCTGTTAGCACAGGGTTAAAATCCTAAGGATTGATTTTGGCCAACTTTAATAATTTAGTAATTCTCTAGAAGGGAAGCTTCTTTGGGGCATGTGGCAGTCTTACACACGGCAGTGGCCAGAATGCATTGAATGCCTACTAGATAAGCGACAGATATCATCACACATAGATAAATGACTCTGTGAGGTCATACTCTTTATCACCCATTTTACAAACAAGGAAACTACATCTTGGAGAGGTGAGCCACCCAAAGGTACAAAGTCAGTAAGTTATAGAGTTGGGGTCTGACTTTAAGTTATCCACAGGGTTGCCTGGACCTGCCCTAGGAGATCCTGTGTGCCAACTCTACAACACTTCAGAACCACCAAAGTCCTCTGAATAATGAGACCCCACGACACAAATGTTTCCAAACTATACCGAAGAAGTAACTTGTGCTCCCTGTGGCTGAGGCCTCTGCAAGCCACATACGGTTCTCTAACACAGGTTTTAAGGGAAACAATACTCAAAAGTAAAACTAACCAAACAGTATTGACTGAATAACACCTTCGACAATCCCAAAAGTAAGTACAGCTGTATATTAATGACAGACACATGCTGGGAAATGCATCCTTAGGTGATTTCCTCCCTGTGTGCACATCACCGAGTGCCTCACACAAACCTCAGTGGTGCCGCCTACAGACACCCAGACTTCAGGAGCTGCAAACCTGGACAGCGTGTGGCTGCACTAAATGCTGTAGGCAACTGTGACACAATGGTAAGTATTTGTGTAGCTAACATATCTAAACACAGAAAAGGTACAATGAAATATGGCATCATAACTTTACAGGACCACTGTCATATATGCAGTCTGTCATTGACCAAAACGTTATGTGGCACATGACTATATCTTGAAAAAGTAAAAGATGACACAGAATGTAGTAAATAAAAGAAATCCCAGAAACAGCCAAACTTGCTTAATAAATCATCCCACAAGGTCCTGGAAATAACCTTAAGTATAGCAATTTGGTTCATATACACGTATACGTGCACACATACGTGCATGTACCTGTAAACACACATATATGCAATGCGCGCACACACACATATACACATAAATACCTATACATATTATATATACACATATACTTGCATTACGGGTAGATAAACATACATACAGTCTCCAACTGAAGATGGTTTATCAGGGTACAAGCTGAGTATCCTTTATCTGAAATGCTTGGGACCAGAAGTATTTTGAATTGCAGCTTTTGCAGTATTTGCATATACAGAATGAGCTGTCTTGGAGAGGGGATGCAAGTCTAAATGTGAAATTCATTTATGCTTCATACACACCTTAAACACATAGCCTGAAGGTAATTTTATACATTTTTTATAATTTTCTGCAGGAAACAAAGTCTGTGTAGAGTAAGCCATCAGAAAGCAAAGGGGTCAGGTGTGGAATCTTCCACTTGTGATATCATGTCGGTGATGAAAAGTCTGGGGTTGGGAGCACTCCGTATTTCGTACTTCAGATGCGGGGTGCTCCACCTGTATTACATGCGCTTTCAATGTGGAATGAGCTGACCGGGACACAAGCCTGCTGTGAGTTGAGGAGCGGCTGCGATGCGCAAATCTGCAAAACGCAGTGTGGTGCATGATCCACGCGCTTCCAACCCCACAGCGATGCAGCGTGGAGGCGACTGTGGAGATTCCGACAGGTGGTGCTGACACTGTGGCACTCAGTAATGAACATGGGCGCGTGGTGCTGTGGCACTCAGTAACAAACAAGGGTGCGTGGCACTGTGGCACTCAGTAACGAACACGGGCGCGTGGCGCTGTGGCATTCAGTAATGAACATGGGTGCTGGTGCTGTGGCACTCAGTAATGAACATGGGTGCTGGTGCTGCGGCACTCAGTAACGAACACGGGCGCGTGGCGCTGTGGCACTCAGTAACGAACATGGGTGCTGGCGCTGTGGCACTCAGTAACGAACAAGGGCGCGTGGCGCTGTGGCACTCAGTAACGAACACGGGCGCGTGGCGCTGTGGCACTCAGTAACGAACACGGGCGCGTGGCACTGTGGCACTCAGTAACGAACACGGGCGCGTGGGGCTGTGGCACTCAGTAACGAACACGGGCGCGTGGGGCTGTGGCACTCAGTAACGAACACGGGCGCGTGGCACTGTGGCACTCAGTAACGAACACGGGCGCGTGGGGCTGTGGCACTCAGTAACGAACACGGGCGCGTGGGGCTGTGGCACTCAGTAACGAACAAGGGCGCGTGGTGCTGTGGCACTCAGTAACGAACACGGGCGCGTGGGGCTGTGGCACTTAGTAATGAACACAGTGCAAGACTGGTGCTCGCGAATACTGCTACCTTTGTTTGTTTTGTGAAACACAATGATGATGATGGTGAGGGTGACCCTCCCTCTTTAAAGCTATCCATGCTTTCTCAGCACTTCAAAAGCAGCACAGGCACCTCTCAACCTGGCTGACCATTCCGGCAAGAAAGTTACATGTTGACATTTGTGATTATCGTGCGTGGCAAGGAGCTCATTATTCAAATAGAGAAATTCACAAGTGTAAATACCATACCTCAATTTCACGCTGTTTCTTTTTCTCTTCAAACTGTAATCGTCTCTGCAGTTCTTCCAGAGCTGCTCTGTATATGGCATCTTGAGCATTCTGAAGTTCAATAATTTGATCAAACACAGCTCTAAGCTGATTTAAAAGTGCCTGAAGAGAGATGACCATGTTTTATGAATAGAGCCTCAATAAGCTTATTGAGTTTCTTAAAAAAACACTGATAATTAATGAAAAGACACTAAAAACAAGATATCAACTAAAATTCTCAGTGGTCATTAGCTGCTCATTCATTCCCTCACCACACGCTTCCCGGACCCTCCTGCTGAGCAGCGCCACGCTGGGCACCAGCAAAACGTGACCATCCTGCACCCTCACACGCCATAACAAGAGTAAGTGCGACTGCCCGAGTCCCATGGTGGGCCAGGGGCTCTCCGCAAATCCTCTCCATTCCTCACAAGCTTAAAAATAAAGTTCTGCCCCAAATTTCAAAGCTAGACAGCAGGTAGTTATCAGGAGAACTATTTCGAGATTTAGAAATAAATAGGAAAGTGTCTCCAGTTGTTTTAGATATAGTAAAAACAGGTAATGAAAATTATGAGAAAGGAAATACTTAGTACAATATGAAAGAGCAAATTCAGCAAGGTTTTTAAAACGTGTATCCTATTTTATACCAGGAATAAAAGGATACCTTCACATCAGGAAAACACTCCTAATGCTTTAAACATACATCCATGTCACAGCAGTTACCTCCCGTTCATTGCTTAGAACTGCACAGTAATCTTCAGTATACAACTACTGTACTTTGTTAATCTTTCTCCTAGTGTGGCATGAAAGGACGCAATGACATCTACAGAGCAAAATCGTTTATGTAAATTAAAAATGTATACACAGAAAATACCATCTATATACCCAAGGCCATAGAGCAAACACATTAAAACTGATGCAGACAGCAGGGAAGGGGTAGAGGAGGGAGGAATTGGGGCATTAGCAGGGAAGGGGTTCAAATAAAACCCAAGAAAATATGAAAGGCCTTTCATGGACCCTGATGGCAGAGTTCCATGATGAAGAGAAAGGGTAACTCTACCCTCTGCCATCTTAGGTATGAAAAAACACACCAACAATCTCAGGGCGGAGCGAGGCATAATTTCAATACTGCAGAGGAAAACTGATAAAATCCAACACCCACTCATAATTTAAATAAAGCATCTAAGCAAACTACCCTGTTAGTTTGACAAAGGTCCTATCAGATGTATTTGCAAACAAAACAGTCAGTGGTGAAGCAATGAAGCACCCCTTGAACATCAGGAATGAGAATGGGATTCCCTTTGCGCTTAGAGTCAGCCTAGCTAACACTCAGATGCATGAAAAAGAAGCAAAGGCGGGCTGTGTGCAATTAAAGAAACAAAACTGGTTCTACTTATAAAAAAGATGCACCAAGAAAACACTAGAATAGAAAAATCAGAGATCAAGGTAACAAAACCAGTACCATTTCAGACCAGTCAAATTTGTCAAATGTAGCAATAATGTAACAAAAGATTTGCAGGAAATGTATAGGAGAAAGATGACATAACTGCGCTTGAGAAGCATAAAATAACTGAGATAACAGGAGGCTCCAGGCCCGTGGCTGGGAAGACACAGCACCTCCCAGCACCGTCAATTTGGGGAGACACTAAGATCAACACGACTTTACAGCTGGTGGAAAGCCACCTCTCATCAGCATTGTCTAATGGACTCATACGAGTCCGCAAACAGACTTTCCCGTATGAAAGGACGGCGATGCCTGGGTTCAAACTTCATCTGCTAAGTCACAGCAGCACCATTCACGGCTGAGCTTGTGCCTGATCTCAAGTCAGAGAGCACTGAAATGAGTATTTGCTGAGTGGGTTTTGGAACGAACTAATGCAGGAAAACTTGGTATTGTGCAGTGAACAGCCCATGCTCTCATTCACTTACTACGATGCACTTATGCAAAACAAGGTCTTCAAATCACATGGCAACGAAAACAATGTGGACTCATTTGGCAAATGACAGAAGGATGTGAGTGATCAAGCGATGCTGTCCCTCATGAGACAACCACGTGATTAACAGGGCATCTCACCAGTTCTCATCTTAGAAGCTGTTCTGCCCTTCTGATAGGGTCTTCAACAAATAAGCAAAATAAAAGGTACAGATGGTTGCATGGATTGTTTTTAGTAAAGATTTTCTAATTTGTTTCTTTACGTAGTCTAAGGAAGGATAATTTCTTATCTTGGGAAGAGCTGACCTATATATAAGGTGGCCCACTGACATGGTCTTCAAGCTCAGGGCTCTGTGGCAGTCTGTCCGCACAGGGCACCCGCAGGAGGACACTCTGGCAGCATCAGTGGTACCAATTCACTGTGCAATTCACAGTTCCTCTCAACACTGTGCAAACACAAAACAAAAAACATGCACAGCCTCCAGCTTCAAGATTCTATGCATCAAACCGCCTTGGTTTTCCTAGTGTTATGCTTAACATTCACACACGGACACCCACTTTCACCAGAGCACCGTGCTACCAATTCACACACGGACACCCACTTTCACCAGGGCACCGTGCTACCAATTCACACATTACACCCACTTTCACCAGGGCACTGTGCTACCAATTCACACACGGACACCCACTTTCACCAGGGCACCGTGCTACCAATTCACACATTACACCCACTTTCACCAGGGCACTGTGCTACCAATTCACACACGGACACCCACTTTCACCAGAGCACCGTGCTACCAATTCACACACGGACACCCACTTTCACCAGAGCACCGTGCTACCAATTCACACATTACACCCACTTTCACCAGGGCACCGTGCTACCAATTCACACATAACACCCACTTTCACCAGAGCACCGTGCTACCAATTCACACATAACACCCACTTTCACCAGAGCACCATGCTACCAATTCACACACGGACACCCACTTTCACCAGAGCACCATACTACCAATTCACACACGGACACCCACTTTCACCAGAGCACCGTGCTACCAATTCACACACGGACACCCACTTTCACCAGGGCACCGTGCTACCAATTCACACATTACACCCACTTTCACCAGGGCACTGTGCTACCAATTCACACACGGACACCCACTTTCACCAGGGCACCGTGCTACCAATTCACACATAACACCCACTTTCACCAGGGCACCGTGCTACCAATTCACACATAACACCCACTTTCACCAGAGCACCGTGCTACCAATTCACACATTACACCCACTTTCACCAGGGCACTGTGCTACCAATTCACACACGGACACCCACTTTCACCAGGGCACCGTGCTACCAATTCACACATAACACCCACTTTCACCAGGGCACCGTGCTACCAATTCACACATAACACCCACTTTCACCAGAGCACCGTGCTACCAATTCACACACGGACACCCACTTTCACCAGGGCACCGTGCTACCAATTCACACATAACACCCACTTTCACCAGGGCACCATGCTACCAATTCACACACGGACACCCACTTTCACCAGGGCACCGTGCTACCAATTCACACACGGACACCCACTTTCACCAGAGCACCATGCTACCAATTCACACACGGACACTCACTTTCACCAGGGCACCGTGCTACCAATTCACACACGGACACCCACTTTCACCAGGGCACCGTGCTACCAATTCACACACGGACACCCACTTTCACCAGGGCACCGTGCTACCAATTCACACACGGACACCCACTTTCACCAGGGCACCGTGCTACCAATTCACACATTACACCCATTTTCACCAGGGCACTGTGCTACCAATTCACACACGGACACCCACTTTCACCAGAGCACCATGCTACCAATTCACACACGGACACCCACTTTCACCAGAGCACCATGCTACCAATTCACACACGGACACCCACTTTCACCAGGGCACCGTGCTACCAATTCACACATTACACCCACTTTCACCAGGGCACTGTGCTACCAATTCACACATGGACACCCACTTTCACCAGGGCACCGTGCTACCAATTCACACATAACACCCACTTTCACCAGGGCACCGTGCTACCAATTCACACATAACACCCACTTTCACCAGGGCACCGTGCTACCAATTCACACACGGACACCCACTTTCACCAGGGCACCGTGCTACCAATTCACACATAACACCCACTTTCACCAGGGCACCGTGCTACAGACAGGAAGATTTTCCTCCCAGGATGGTGTTCTTGTCAGTGAAATCGTCCAGAAGCAAAAGCTATGACGATTTATCTTACACAGAACATTCATATCTGTCAGTGGGCTAAAATTGCTACATTATCTGTCACCGTGTGGAATATTACTTATTTGCCACAATTGTTCTGCTATCAGTATGGGTACAATCCTCAGTAGTTCAAACGTTTTCTGAACTCCACGAAATCTAGTGACTGTCAACGCCTCTGCAAAACACACACACCCAGGCATAAAATAGCAACACCTATTGGCCAGCTACTATGGTCAACATTACACTTGAATTACGTAATTCTTAGAAATCTATCAGAGAGAGACTAGGACTGTGCTCTTTTAAAACAAAACACTGGAGTCAAAAGCTATGAAGTGAAACTCAACCCTTGGTCTACCTGGCTACAGAGCCGGAGTCTATCTTGCCACGCAACTGCACCATGAGACAGGCCATCGCGGCTAGCGGCACACAAGTCCAGGAACACAGAGCTATCTGTTACACCGACTGCCTGAATGTGTGCTGGCGACGCTCATCGGCATCTACTGAACAGAGAGGCAGCGGCTGGCAGGCACCCTGAACCCTTCCATAGCTTTAGTCCGTAACAAGACCAGGGTTAGTAATAGAGGTTTCAAGGGCCTCTCACCTCAAGAGGTACATTTCTTTAATTATTAATTATACTCAAAGTATTTTAAATTATTGCTCTGCCATAATTTCCACACATTTATAAAAACATTCCATATAGAAGCAACTTTGATCCCAACCACGTTTTTACATGATTGATAGTTGTTTAATAATGAAATTCATGGCTGGTTAACCTACACATACGAAAATGCTGATGAAGTAAAGGCCCTGGTGCGGGGTGTGTTCCACTGACAGGCCGTGAGGCGAGTGCAGGCCTCGCCGGAGGCGACCTCTGCCAGCCTGAAATGTCTGTGAAGTCACAGAGTTCACGTAAAAATGCATCTGAAATGCTGCCCCGACTTCTCAGTATATTTGCTTCAAGAGAAAGCAATGTGGTTCCTTATTGCCCCAGACCTCAGAACAAAAGCAGAACCCAAAGAAAATCTGCTACGTGGAACGTGCAACTTTCAGAACATGCACCCTAAAGGAAAGAATGTTTGCGGAAAACCTCATCCATGTTACTGTGTGTTTGGTCCTTATACTGCGTTGCTTGCTCTGCTCAGATATTAACCTCAACAACTCAAATCTCATGGTGTTCTCTTCTGAATACCACAATAGGCTATCATTGTACCTGAAAAATGAAAGGTATCATTTTCTACAATGTTTATATCCATTTTAGAGTATATCCCTGTGTCTGTACTACTGTTCCAATTCTATTCAGAAACTGTACCTTCAACATTAAAGTTTTAATACAAGTATCTTAATGATTACAAATGTGGCTGCATCAGGATTTCTAAGACTCCCCATTTGACAAGGACCCAAGAAAAGAAGATTCTGATTTTGGCTTGTTGCTTCTAAGCAGGTCGGAGTCTTACCCTGGAGTCGCTGTCCAGCAGGCAGCGGGAGATGATGGTGTCCAGGAAGACCTCGTGAGCTGCGATGATGTGGTCCAAATCCTGGGCCTGCTGCACCTTGTTCCAAAGCTCATCCCAGGAACATTCAAGCACCTGGGAAACAGCAATCTGAAGATGCTAAATAAGCTCATGTTCTTCCTAGCACAGCACCACTTATAAAATACATACCACAAATGGGGGGCTGAGGTGGGCAGATCACCTGAGCTCGGGAGTTCAAAACCAGCCTGGCCAAGATGGCAAAATCCCATCTCTACTAAAAATACAAAAATTAGCTGGGCATGGTGGCGGCCACCTGTAATCCCAGCTACTCAGGAGGCTGAGGCAAGAGAATTGCTTGAACCCCTAGGGCAGAGGTTGCACTGAGCCGAGATCACGCCATTGCACTCCAGCCTGGGCAACAGAGCAAGACTCCATCTCGAAAAAAATATATAAATAGACACGTATATATGCAGACACATATACATACGCCATGTAAAAGCATAAGACATGACTTACTTATTTAGATTAAAATCAACAGAATGACTGCAGTGTACCTCAAATGTGATGTAATACTGCATCTGGTGAATGAAATGGACCATCTCGGAGGCCAGGATGTGACACTGGTGCAGCACCCCGGAGAACTCTGCAAGGGAAGAGCCGGCGTCAGGGGCAGTGCACCCTTCCGACAGCTTGCCGCTCAGCCTCTCACCCGCCTGCACGCTCTCTCCACACAAAATCCGTCATTTCCATTCCTGACCCCTTACCTGGAAACATCCTCCCCACGACCAACTTCTGTGCTGTTCAAGCTGAAGAACAGCTATCTAACCAAGTAGTACTACACGACTTTAAAACACCTAAAACATGCCGTAGAGACGCTTTGTACTAGTTTTCGTATTTAATTTTTACATACGATTATATTTTGCTTAACAAAACATAATTTAATTTTTATAAGGCTTTGAATTCTAGAATTTTGCTTCACAAAACGTAATTGTATGTAAAAATTAAATACGAACATTTATTTTACACTAACGCAGTGCACTGAGTAAACAGAAGCTCTACTTCATGGCTTTACAGTTAGTTTGCCCGCTGTGCACAAAACAGTTACTCTTCCCTGGCTCTCTGGAGATAAAGGTGGCATTTCTTTAAGGAACCGACCGTGGCCTTGCCGCCCGCCTGTGAGAAGGAGGAGCTCAAGGGAGATCAGGAACGAGCTCAGACTCTCCTTTTATCCTTTAGGAGATCACACAACCATCACCAGGCTGGAAGGTCACCAAGAGCACACTTCTCTGCTCGCACTTTTAATTTTTTGTTCAAAGACTATGGCAGCATATTGTTACACTAATGTATGTGATGGCTCAAATCAGAGCTGGACCCATCAGTGAGGTGATCACAAAGAAGCGTTATAACATGGGTCAGCATGGACATGCTTTGTGACTGCTTCCAATGCCCTCCTGAGTTACCTCGATAACGAGATCGAGACTTGCTATGTGTGCAGTTATGCAGGACGTCAGTCTCGCCTCTTAAGACAGTAACGAAGAAGTGGAATTTAGGCCTCTTAACAGGTGTGTGAAAATAATAGTGGCAATGGATACATTTTAAAAATACTCTTTCTGTAAGTTAAAGATTCACTGACACCTTGCAGTTTTGCTGTCTTGGCTGAACACATGACAGCTTGGTCAGTAGAGAAAAGTGGGAGAGGAGGAGATAGAATTCTAAGCTTCATAAAAATTTAAATTCTTAAACAAATGATCAACTTATACAAGCATGAAATATGTCTGTGAATTGTCTGAACACTGTCTGAAGGCACAGATTCCACTAACAGGCAGCACTGGGGAGAGGAGGAGGACACAGCACAGAGAAGGACCCTCCTCACCTCCCTGGTGCCTGGGCATCGGGGAGGGGCTAGAATTCTCAGCACAAAGGCTCAGGTGAGGAAGGGGATCCCTCCAGGAGAGCCAGAGAGCTGGGAAGCAGACAAGGATATACATTATATACCAGCACTTACCTAAGTGGCAGCCAGTAACAAAAGATATTTTAAAAAATAAATTTCAAAGGCAAAAAAGAACTTGCTTTCAAGGAGACAGAAGAATTTTTAGTTAGGGATAACTGACGGCAGACCCAGACCATGCCCACCTTTCAGATGGAGCAAACTGATTTTCTCAAGGGGGGAACGACACACTCTCTCTCAGGAAATGAACAGGCGGGAGGTGGCAATCTACCCGACCAGTAGCTCCGCAGGGCCTCGTCCACAACCACGCGCCACCCAGCACCTCACAAGGGAACAGGCGCACTCAAGGGCTCTGGCGCCTCCCCCGCCAATGGCTACAACTGGTGTGTCAGAGGCATGTCCAAGATTTACTTACAAAGCTTAGAGCTCTGCCAAGAATCCTCAGTGCTCCTTCCATGGCCCCGCAGACAGTTAAACACCAGCTATAGTGTCCACAGCCATGAGATCCACTCTCAGCTAAGACCCTGAGAAGAGACCCAGAGCCCTGAGGCCCATGACATCTCGGAGCATGGACTCGTGAGGCATCCTGCCGCACAGCTGCTCCACACACTCAAGCATCTTTCTACCCGCAGACATGCTCAGTGTGCACCCTAAGAATGAGCTGAGCTGTGAGGTGCACCTGAAACCCTAGAATCATGACTGCATTTCTCCCTACTAACACTATAACTAGAGTCTATGATTGCCAATCAAATAACACTCAAAACCTCTCAAACTACTATACTTGTCGATATAAAAGGGCATGACAAATGTTGTTTTAAGTGGTATTCAGCCATGTTATGGTTTCAGTAAGCTTCTAAATAAAATAACTACCACTTGCACTCAGTTTTACGTTTTAACACAGAGCTCAAATGAGAGGACTGTGTCTTCCCCCACTGAAGTCACTGGACTATGATGGAAAATCTACACCCAGTCTTCCCTGGAGAACTGAGTATCTAAAACATTCTACAAGTGCATAGAGTGTACATATATTTGTTCTCAAGACAATTCTCAAATGTGATTTGATTTCTCTCCAGTGCGGCAAAGTTACATGAAATAGTTTAAAAACCACCTGTGGAAGGCTTTTGTATTTTCATGTGAGTATTATCATAGAGCTCTGGTGGGTCTTTTCATTGGGAAACAAAGCGACGAATGTCTGCAAGTCACACGGCACGACTCACAGGTCTCACCATGACATCCAATGTCTCCATCGACCTTCCCCAGGTACATGCTCGGTGTGATCCTAAAATGCACTGCTGTGCACTTAGGCACAGTGAGCACGATCTGTTTTAGTTTCTAGCATTTTCAAGCAACTACACAGGTTATACTTATCAATCCTGATACCTTTCAGAGAAGGTTTAACCTGACAAAACCGTAGATGTCTCTAAAAATTAAAAGTGAAACTTCACCTATAAGCTCACCTTCACCTAAAAATGACTACTTGTCAGGCTACTGTCAGCCCTTTCTCTGGGGGACCCTAGCTTTGTTACAGAAGCATAAAACTGTTTGTGGCTCTTTTCCATTTTCTAGCTCCTGCTCCTTGCTCTGCGCATGACAGAGGAGCTCGGCCCCACGAAAGCTCAGATCTGTGCTGCTCTCCTCTTTCTGAGGCTTCTTCCAGCATTGTTTTCAGGAGTCAGTCAAGCCACCAGCATCTGAGTAACAACCGGTTTTTAGTAGCACACATATGCTTTGCTAATGTCTTCTACATTTCACTGTTATGCTCCTATTTATGAAACCAGGAATTTTTCTCTGGCTTCAAATCAGTCTGAAAGTAGATACACAGTGATCAGTGATTAAATCACTAATTCTATTTCATAATCTCTGATTTTCTTGAGTGCACAATTTCTCTGATTACTGTTCTAGATTCCTTAATGTCACATTTGGAAATGAAAATGCAACTGAATGGCCACAAAACAAAACAAACAAAAAACACACAAACAACATTGTGATGCAATGCTCAGTGCCATCTAAGAAACAACACTGTGACAATGCTCAGCGCCATCTTTGAAACATTGTGAGGCAATGCCCAGCACCATCCACAAAATAACACTGTGACGCAATGCTTAGCGCCATCTATGAAACACTGTGATACAATGCTCAGTGCCATCCACAAAACAACACTGTGATACAATGCTCAGCACCATCCACAAAACAACACTGTGACGCAATGCTCAGCGCCATCCACAAAACAACACTGTGACGCAATGTTCAGCACCATCTATGAAACAACACTGCGACGCAATGCTCAGCGCCATCCACAAAACAACACTGTGACGCAATGTTCAGCATCATCTATGAAACAACACTGTGACACAATGCTCAGCGCCATCCACAAAACAACACTGTGACGCAATATTCAGCACCATCTATGAAACAACACTGTGACACAATGCTCAGCGCCATCTATGAAACAACACTGTGACACAATGCTCAGCGCCATCTATGAAACAACACTGTGACACAATGCTCAGCGCCATCTATGAAACAACACTGTGATACAATGCTCAGTGCCAGCCTCAACTGCTGACATCCCACTCCAGCCCGCCCAGTGCTGCCTGGGCCTTCCCCTTCTCCCTTACTCCCAGCCTGGGCAGCCTGCAGCCCTGGCTCCACTGGGTTTGCACTGCTTTGCTGTCTTGGCATCAGCTCTGCCTGCATCCCCCGCGCCCCCAGTCACTCCAAACCCGCCTCTTTCTCCCTGTCCATCCTCGAAGGCTAACTCATAACCCCTTGCTCTGAATCCACCTCTTCTTCCTCTTTGATTTTCAGCCTCCACTTCCTTCTGTCTATCAGCATTTCAAACAGCCTCTCAACAAACACATCTAAGTTGGTTAGAAGTTTTGGCTTTGATCTTGCCCAATTCTTCTGCAGTGTATCTTTACATTTGCAGATGCTGTATGGCAGCTCAGAAGGATCTGTTGGTTGAAAAGGTATCTTGCACCATGACAGACAGGTCTACAGCCCCTGCCCCAACCCAGTCTTCGTCCCAGCCACGCCTCCCTGCGAGGGTGCAGTTCCCACTCATTGACGCCACTCTCACATTCCACTCCACAACTTCAAGGATCATACAGGCTAATGACATCTAAAACCTCTACCTCTAGTTTAGATCTGTCTTTAGTTTAAGATCAGTCTAATTAATGGTCTCACAAGGTATCCTAAAAAAATACCTCAAATTAATGTATTTGAATGGAATCATCAGCCCAAAGGAGCTCCTCTTCCAGTGCTCCCTGGATGATAAAAAATGCTACCATCCACCAGGTCTTGGAGTCAGAGACCCAGGTGCCACTGAGACTCCAACCACCTCCTGGCCTCTGTACACACATCACCTGGTCCTGCTGGCACCACAGCCCAAGTCGCTCTCAAATCCATTCCCTTCCCTCCAGCCCCACGACTGCTGTAACGCTGAAGGCCCACGTCACCTCACATGGATTATTACAACTGGCTGCTCTGCTAAGTGCCTTGGTCATGCCCCAGGCCCATTTTTCTTAACGACCTGAATCCCGGCCTTCAGGACCCCCTCCCGGCTGGGAGCCCCAGCCCCCGCTGGCAGCACAGTTCCCCTCCCCACTGACCTGAACAGGGCATCCTCAACTGTCAAGAGGCCAGCCTGGACACCACTCCCTCTGGAGCCTTCTGTAAACACCCACGTCTGTCAGATGCCTCCCTTAAGCACTCCTATGCGACCTGGTTTTCCCGTATCAATTGACTGAAAGTTCCTGTGTAAAGTCTGTTCTGCCGGAATAGGCCATGAGCTGCCTGGCCACAGGGAGCTGGTGTGTCACCTCGTCACTGGGAACCAGCAACGGAGCACTACAGAATGCATGATTCAGACACTCAGAGTCAGGGCAGGCAGTCTGCATTCATCTGGATCTTGAGTATTCAAAGCCACACCCTTTCAAAAGATTCCTATAAGCAAGGTCAACTTAGACACGATGTGAATACAGGTGTTCTTTCCTTTTGCAGTTCTCCTTCTAGGAAAATCACCTGTTATTGTATCTACAGTGAGTACAGAGGACAACATCTTTAGAGGTCTTCTTCTGAGACAAAGCCCCTTGACAGTGAGAGACCTGGCTGCTGCTGCAAGGATGCTCTACTGCAGAGGAACTGGGCAAAATCATCCACATCACAAAAGTCTGAAATCACTGCAAATCACAACTGGTTTTCTTTCCCAATGAGAAGTTAAACACTACAGGAATAGTAGTTCTGAACTTCTAACTGCTCTAAGGCTCTAGTGACTATGAGCTCAATTCATAAGGCACAACTCAGTCCTTCAGTTTCTAAAAGTTCCATTCACACCTGCAACACACCTACAATCTCTCTACCCAGCACTCTGAAAATACATTTTAGGTATGTATTTTAAATGTGTTTTTACGGCTGACCCACAAGTAACTATATAAGCATCCCAAAAGCAAAGCAACGTTGGCAGTGAGGTCCAGTTAACACAGGAAGCACACCTCCTGCAGGGCCAAGACCACACTGGACAGGTGATAGACAAAATCAGGCGGCCACTCTCCTCACACCTGGGCATGCAGCTAAGCGCCGGGCCCTTCCGTGGTTCTCTACTGCCCCCTAAAGGCTGTTGGGAGAACTTCAAGTCAGACTCAAACAGGCTCGTCAGGACTTGCGCAGGCCCGTTCAGCCAGAAGCCCCTCATCCGGAGCTGCCCCTACAGACGGCACCGAGTGCTGCTAAACATTATATTTGTTTTTTTCAGAAAATACCTTGTAACAATGTGTTCACAATTTCGAAATCACCTCCTCAGCCCACGTTTATAGCGATGCTACTGTATTTAAAAGTGACCGCATCAAAGTACCCAGCTGATTCATTTTTCTTAAGACTAAGGATCTCAAAGACATTTGTTAAGAACTAGGATTTTATATGCTTCTTGTTTTCAAAGTCTCCAGCCACTTTTAAGGGTCTAATCCTGACATCATCTGCGTTCCTGCTCTCCCGGGCAAATAACCACGGCAACAGTGAACTTGGGGGCACTCACCACAGGTGGGTGCTGTCTGAAGTCCTTTCACACAGACTAAATCCTGACAACACTAATAACTAAGTCCCATCACCACCCCACCCCCCAGATGAGGAAACTGAGGCAGAAGATCAAGAAATCAGCTGAGGCCACACAGCCCCAGAGACAGGTGGTGGGATGGGGACTCCCCTGGGCAATGCAGCCCTACCAACAACAGCTAGGCTTAAAGTATCTCTCAGCCTGAGCCATGTACACAAAACTTTTAAAACCTGTATTTGTATGTTTCTCTCATCCACATACAAAAACACAGATGCAAACACAAAGAAATTTTAAAGAGGAAAACTTCAACTCATCTTTTATCTTTCACTGAGCCTAAGACACTGTCATTTTTAAGATGATCGTATTATACGAATTATCAAGAAAAACAGCTGCCAATCACAAGGACAAACACACTGACCACAGTCCTGTGCGGGAAACACCCACTAAGCCCACACTGCTCAGATGGGTCCCTCTCAGGGCACTGCTGGCCTGCGGGAACCTGCCTTTCCTGGTAAGATAAAGTCTGTGGTGCTGCTCATGGAAAAGTGGAATTTTGGTTCTTCTCTCAATAACAATTATGCACTTCACAGATTTCAAATGTATGCTCCACTGCTATTTCTACACCTTTCTGCAAACACAGCAACTTTTCATTTCAAAACATCAGGGTGTCATCTTTTTGAAGGGAATGAACCGCAACCGTGGCTGGTACTAAAGGATGTCCTGTTGGAGCACAGAGCCCAGCTCCAGGCACAAGAGGAGCTGGGGCCAAAACAGACTTTTAGACACAGTGAGAATGTGAAAACAATGTGTACCTTAGAAGTGATAAAATATGGTTAAAAGGAAAACAAAAAAAAATGTAGTATGAACTATTAAACCTTGGTTTATCTTATTTTTCAACATATTGGCCAAAACCAAATTTGGGCCGACCCAATCTTTTCACATTCTGGGTCTCAGACTGCTCTTCACTATACACTAGGGAGGTCTGACTATGGTATCCCCCAAAGTGCCTTCTACTTAAAACCTTTCGAATTGTAACTGACCTGCAGGGTTAGATGTGGCCTCATCAAGTTATTTCCCGGCCAGACCCTGCTCTTCAATACCCACACAAGAAAGCACTCATCTCAGATGCTCATCTTATCAAGAGCACACTGCATTCAGTGGGATTAGAAATGATAAAGGAAAACCTATAACGTATAATTAGAGTTTAGACAAGAACTAATTTAGGGTCTAGTGCACAAACTCTAATTTTAAAGTGTAGGATTATTTACATCTCATTTTAAGCTTTGGAGTTCCATTATCTTAAACAGTGGCGGGGCACAGTAGCTCATGCCCATAACCTCAATACTTTGGGAGGCCAAGATAGGCAGATCACTTGAGGCCAGGAGTTCGAGACCAGCCTGGCCAACACAGTGAAACCCCATCTCTACTACAAATATTAATACAAAAAGTTAGCTAGGCATGGTGCACATGCCTGTAATCCCAGCTACTTGGGAGGCTGAGGCATGAGACATGCTTGATCCCAGGAGGCAGATGCTGCAGTGAGCTGGAGTACATGCCACTGTACTCCAGCCTGGGTGACAGAGCAAGACATTGTCTCAAAAAAAAAAAAAAAGGGCCGGGCGCGGTGGCTCACGCCTGTAATCCCAGCACTTTGGGAGGCCGAGACGGGTGGATCACAAGGTCAAGAGATTGAGACCATCCAGGTCAACATGGTGAAACCCCGTCTCTACTAAAAATACAAAAAATTAGCTGGGCATGGTGGCGCATGCCTGTAATCCCAGCTACTCGGGAGGCTGAGGCAGGAGAATTGCCTGAGCCCAGGAGGCGGAGGTTGCGGTGAGCCGAGATTGCGCCATTGCACTCCAGCCTGGGTAACAAGAGCGAAACTCCGTCTCAAAAAAAAAAAAAAGCTTGGGCGTGGTGGCTCACACCTGTAATCCCAGCACTTGGGGAGGCCAAGGTGGGCAGACCACTTTAGGTAGGAGTTTGAGACCAGCCTGGCCAACATAATGAAACCCCGTCCCTACTAAAAATACAAAAACTCAGCTGGGCGTTGTGGTGGGCACCTGTAATTCCAGCTACACAGGAAGCAGAGGCAGGAGAGTCGCTTGAACCTGGGAGGCGGACATTGCAGTGAGCCAAAATTGTACCACTGCACTCCAGCCTGGGCTACTAAGCACTGTTCCCTGAGAACTCCAGGGACCATTTCATAGAATTAACGTTACTTTAACAGCCCTCTAAAAACTCAAGTGTCTAAACATCAATTTTTGTCTCAGATGAGTATGTTACCGACTTAAACATCAGAGGAAAACTAAGAGAGTGTTATTTCTGAATCACACTTCTATCAGAACCTTACTATGTAAATATCATCTTGATTCTTCATAAAAGATGAACGCATCCTTGTTTTCCCTTAAGAACATGAGAGATCAATTTTATTTATAATAAAGACCAAAAGGAAATTATTTCAATGCCACTGTTTTGAAGGGGGGGGAAGGGAGAAAAAGCCTCCATTCTTTCCCTCCCCATCCCACACAAAGGCTGAGAAAGAATGCAGGCTCAGTTACCTGGATTGGTCTATTTCATTTTGAGAAATGTTATCGGAAACATGAATTTAGTTTCCAGTAGTGGAAATATTTTTTAAATTAATATAATCTAACAAACCATTTTAGTATTAGCCATGGTGTTTTGTCCAGCTAAATGGCAAATATATAAAAAACTTTTACCAATTGGTAAAGGCATGAAAATCAGGCAATCTTCCATTAGGATGAGGGCAATCTTCTTGGCAGATCATTATCAAAAACTCTCGTCCCCAGCAAAGCACTTTCACATTGAACTACTTACTGCACACAACAGAGCAAGTTTTTACTTTGATGAATGTTGTTAAAATGCTGAGCTGTCCTTTGCACACCGCGCCCCTACAAGGCACCATGGCAGCTGTTGGTGGGGGCACTCTTCTACTCCATGGTCTGTTTACTCTGCCTCAGATTTATAGTTAGCAGGACATTTCTAATGGGCTGGATTAGCATGATTAGCTAATTGATTTCTGTTCATGAAGCTGTTTGGCCATAAGCTACTTTAAAATACTTCTTCATTAAAGGTCAGAACACTGGCACCCCAAAAGAAACACAGGTAAAACAATTCCCTGAAAAAAGAAATAAGGTAGTCCCCCATATACAGTTTCTCTTTCTGCTGTTTGTGACCTGCTATCAACAGCAGTCCAAAAATAGTACATGGAAAATCCCAGAAATAAACAATTCATAAGTTTTCAGTGGAGCACCATTTCGAGTCGTGATGAAATCTCACACCATCCTGCTCCATCCTAGCCAGGAAGTTAATCAAGCCTTTGTCCAGCAAATTCACACCGTACATACTACCTGCCCGTTTGTCACTCAGTAGCTGTCTCAGTTATCAGGTCAACAGATCATGAGAAAAAAGGTGAGTACAGTACAGTGAGACCTTTTGAGAGACATACACTCACATCAGTTTTATTATAGTGTCAAGTTATAATAATTCCACTTGTTATTAGTTACTGCTGTTCATCTCTTACTGTGTTTAACATGTAAGTTAAACTTCATCACAGGTATGTACATATGGGAAAACACATAGTATACATAAGGTGTGACACTATCTGAGGATTCAGGCATCCACGGGGCAGGGGTGGGAAGGGTCTTAGAACATATCCCCTGTAGATAAGGGGCGGGAAATACTACACAATATAGCAAAACAAAATAAAAAGAGGCCAGGCATGGCGTCTCGTGCCTGTAATTCCAGCACTTTGGAAGGCCACGGTGGGAGGATCACTTGAGCCCAGGAATTTGAGGCTAGCCTGGGTAACACAGGGAGGCCCCATCTTAAAAAGAAAAATAAGGCCGGGCGCGGTGGCTCAAGCCTGTAATCCCAGCACTTTGGGAGGCCGAAGCGGGTGGATCACGAGGTCAACAGATCGAGACCATCCTGGTCAACATGGTGAAACCCCGTCTCTACTAAAAATTACAAAAAATTAGCTGGGCACGGTGGCGCGTGCCTGTAATCCCAGCTACTCAGGAAGCTGAGGCAGGAGAATTGCCTGAACCCAGGGGGCGGAGGTTGCGGTGAGCCGAGATTGCGCCATTGCACTCCAGCCTGGGTAACAAGAGCGAAACTCCGTCTCCAAAAAAAAAAAAAGAAAAGAAAAAAAAATGTTTACCCTCATCAAACATTTTAAAAGCACAACATTCAAAAAGCACAAAAATTGAACTTCCATTTTCACCTATGAATTGACAACTTATTGGAATTAATATCCAATGTTAGCAAAACCAGTGAGACAGACAACTTTCAACAATACGATCCAGCTTGCTAAGATGTGGACTAAACCGGTACACACTTCCCAAAAAGTGATCTGAGAATATGAACAGAGTTAACATATGATGCTTACTAAGTAAAAAGTTAAACAAAAACTCACCTTTTTTTTTTCTTTTTAAAGACAGTCTTGCTCTGTCATTCAGGCTGGAGCACAGTGGCACGAGCCCGGCTCACTGCAACCTCCGCCTCCCAGGTTCAAGTGATTCTCCTGCTTCAGCCTCCTGAGTAGCTAGGATTGCAGGCACACACCACCATGCCTGGCTAATTTTTGTATTTTCAGTAGAGACCGGGTTTCACCATGTTCGTCAAGCTGGTCTCGAACTCCTGACCTCATGATCCACCCACCTCAGCATCCCAAAGTGCTGGGATTACAGGCATGAGCCACCGCACTCGGCCAATTCATACTGTTAAGCAAGCAGTTCCACTTTTGATCTATTCTCAAGAAATATTCAGAGAGGCCTATAAAGATGTATTTACAAAAACAGGGATGGCGTTATTTCCATTAGCAAAAAGCTGGAGAAAAAAACTACATGTCCAGCCAAAGAAAAATGATGACATGTATACAAGATAGCATCAGGCTATCAAAAACGGTTCGGAAAAAGTTTCAATAATGAGGGGGAAGGATCAGCAAAAGAAGCTGCAGTTAAACTCTATGAAGCAGGATCCTAGTGGTATAAATAATAAAATATGCATTTTCCATACATGGAAAACTGATCAAAAAATTTATTAGTTGTTATTCAACTAGAAAACAAAACTCATTATTGATGATTCAACACAGTAAGAGCAGAGCGAATGGATACGGACCTTGCGAAACTGACGGATCAGAAAACCGCAGCCCAGCCAGCCCATGTTTCAGGCTGTTACGGAGCTCAGCCCTCAGAGAGGCTTATCTTGACGTGTGACACTGACGGCATCAGTATGGCCCTAATTGGTCTAAGCCCACAATCAGAAAGATGCCGCTCGTCACGGGCAGCCAGGCACCGATCCACTCGCTGGTGTTGGTAAGAATACAGTAAGGAAAAGGGCAGGCAAAGTGAAATGCTGCCTAGCAAGTACACATGCAGTGAAAGCAACAGTGAGCGAGGGAGGAGGGTGGTGTGAAGCCGTGGAGAAAGGACACAAACGCAGAGCCCAGGCGTGCGTGCAGACCTCCCAGCACGGCCCTCCTCCGCCTCCCCTCAATGGCAGCCAGGTTCACAAGAAGGGGAACCTGCCCACAGCCATCACTACTCGTAAAAGAAAATATCCCCTTCACTTCCTTCTCAGCTACTTCAGAGGGTTTCCACCATTAATTTCCCACTGCAGTCAAGTATCAACATACAATAAAAACTGACAATTCTACACGTCAGTGTTGGCTCAGACAGGCAACTCCCTGGCCCGCACCCTTCGGCGGGGTCACTATTCTGGAACTCGGGCAGCTGCTCAGGGACCAGCCTGTGAGCTGGTAAAGAAGCAGAGACCATGAACTCCCTTCTGCAAACTGCTCTCTTCCAATTCTTAATAATTACTTTTCACCAAAGGATTAAGGGCACGATTTAGTTCTTAGGGACACGCCTACTGAAATACTTTCTCAGATTCTGACCAAATCCATTTTCATATAAAGACTTCAAGATTACTTATAGCTTAAGTTATTCAATCTTTATAACATTAAAATAATCTGGACTAACTGATACCTAAGAATTTTTACTACAGCTTTAACTTGTTTTAAACAATATATTCCCATGTCCTGGTTTATGAACAAAACAAACATTAAAGAAGCTCTCAAAAACAATGTAGTTAAAACACTGTGAATTTCAAATGAGTCAGTGACTTATTAAATTGCTTTCCTTAAAAATGGGCAGTTTTTTAAAAGTATACATATGAACGCTAGAATAAAAAATGTGATTTTAAAAGAGAGTTTGTGATCTGAAAGAATTACATAGCTCTCACCGTGAGTCTACCTTAACTTCCAGAGTTGCTGGAAACTGCATCCAGCACAGGCTGGGGGCTTCTGGGAGAGCGCGTGGACCCGTGGCCATGCTGGGGACTCACCTGGCATGTTTCTCAGGAGCTTCGCATTGCACATGTGTCCCTTTCGTATGTCGGTGAGGATGTATTCCATCCGCTTAGCCCTCCAGAGGAAGTTAAATACTCTCAGGTAGTGGCTCATACATTCTCGGGTAAACACCTGGGGCAACGGCAGAAGACGAGTTTACAGTGCTCCACACATAAGAATCCTCTCAGTACAGGTCATCGTTTTTTAAAAAAAGGGACCTTTAGCAAAGTGTCTTCTAATATACCAACCACACTGATTACTTACAGGCTAGGTGGCATGCTAAGCAAATCACGGTGATAGAAGTTAGGCATTTTTATGCCTATTGTACAGAAGGGGAAACAGAGGCCTAAGGTTACACAGACTGCAGTTTAACAGGATTTGCAGACCCAGTCTAAACCTCGTGGAAAATGTGGACTCTTCACTACAGCTCCCCAAGTCGCCCGAGGGATACATAAGGCAGGAGTGCACGCTCTCCTGTAACAATGGAAGGCAGGCCTAGAAGAATCTCCATTCTGAAAAGAATCCCTCAGGTTATTTTCGTCCATTTCCGGGTAGCTTATGAATACTTCATTTCAGTGCCCAGGGACATGGTTTCACAAGCAGAGACAACGAGCCAACACGCAGGGCTTGTGCAAGGCCTCCCTGCCATGCCACCCTCCGCCTGCAGCAGCCAGGTAAAAACACAGGATGCCCAGTTCCACGTGAACATGAGATAAACCACAAGTATTTTCCAGTGTAAGCATGTCCCACTGCACACACGTAACTACAGCCAAACGTGTCTGACACCGATGTGTGTTTCACACACATGTGGGCGTGTGTTCATCTTTTACTAGATGATGGGGGCAGAGAGTTCACCACACCATCAGCAGTTTTCCTACACTCTGGGGGCTGGGAGACAGGCCACCAAGGCGGGGCCTCTGTTCCTAGCAGCAAGGCACAGTCGCACACCAGTGAGAACATGCTCTTCTTCAAAGGGAGCCTCCTTCTCCCACCACCGCCCTCTGACCCAACCGCAATCACTCAGGTGGTCCTTGGTAGGGCCTTTACTCTGAAAGGTACTCTCCTGTACCTTGTTTTGCCCTTTCCACCTGCCCAAATCCTATCCATCCCTCAGGCACAAAGGCCACACGACTTTCCCTGGTCTCGTCAAATTCCCCCTTCTTCAGAAACATAGAACATGCATTGCATTATCTTCTTTGATGTCATATATTCTTGCCATTTCTCACCAGTTGGCAGGAACTATCTATTTATGCCTCCATATGCCTGTTTGTGCCAGTAACTGTCTAAATAGGGATGAGAAACTGCTTTGAAGATACTCCAAAATCCAGTATGAATCTTTTGGAGGTTATCCCATTTTGCTGTGCTGCTCACATGATCAGCATTTTTTCCATTAAAGAAATTAGGCGTGACCAGTTTAAATGATTTTATGAATAAATTAAATCACTAATCGAATGATGTGTTACAGGAGTCCTTTCAGTATGATGTTCCTGTAGCACATTTAAAGTAATTTCATTTTTAAAAATTCAGTTACATCACAGCTCTTCAGGAATGTTAACTATCTAAGAGGAAGGCAGTCGATTCCACTCAGTCTCCAAAGACGAAAACTTCGTCCACGCCGAGTCTGTAATGTCTACGGTCCTTCAGTTCACCTGTTACTGGAATAAAGCTCAGAGAAATACTCAACAAATTGGCCTCTAACGCCCTATCTAACACTCAGCCCGGAGAGGAAGAACAGAAATGATTAGATTTTTATCCCGACTACTGTCAAAATGAAAAACAAGATAATCCCTCCTCACTTCATCTTAGGCTATCTTACCACACACTGGGACTTCATGACCTTAAAACAAAACATAAATCCATCTTTAGTTATATGGTCAACATTAAACAACCGAACCATATTAACAGTTTAGATAAAATTAAATTATTGATTTACCTGAAGAGCGTGAGGTTCATTAAAAACAAGATGAACAAAAACCATTTTAAATGTTTATGAACTATTTTTGGCTAGTGTATTTTTATGAGTAACCTGAGTTTTAAATTCCCAGATTAATTTCCCATCAGACCTGTATTAATTCACTGATATTTTATGTCACAGAAATAGTACCACAGAATTAGTATGAAGGTAAAATTATGCTAAAGATATAATTACATTATTATATGTAGCTATTATAATTAAATTCTGTAAAAAAAAAAAAAGAAAAAGACAATCTCAATAATAGAACGAAAGGTAGAGGTAACAATTAACAAGGAATAAGCAGAAAACCCATTTTCTTCCAAATCTTGACTCTAAAAGAAAAATTTTTAGTAGTACGCTTTTTATCTTCTAGTAACTTTTGTACATAACTACATACAAATTAATCGAACAAAAATTACTTCAATTTCTACTTTTAGTTTGAAAACCTATAACTGCACAATGTGGCCAAAGTATGACAATTCAGCTGAAAATTTACCAGCGCCAGGGCTGGATGGCAAATGCCAGACATGCAGACGGCCGCTCCCCATACGGTGGCCCTGGCAAGTCCTGCTCACCCACCATGGGACACACTCTCTTCCACCATCCTGAGCACATTAGGCTGCCACTGCCTGCCACTCAAGGGGGCATGCAAACTGACACCTGTGTGCCAAAGACAGGCGTCTAGCATAGATTTGTTTACTTTGGGTTTTGGTTTTTTTTGTTGTTTTTTTGAGGTAAGAGTTGCACTCTGTTGCCCAGGCTGGGGCACAGTGGTGACAGCTCGGCTCACTGCAACCTCCGCCTCCTGGGTTGAAGTGATTCTCATGCCTCAGCCTCCCAAGAAGCCAAGATTACAGGCATGCGCCACCATGCCCAGCTAATTTTTCTATTTTTAGGAAAGATGGGGTTCTGTCATGTTAGCCAGGCTGGTCTTGAACTCCTGGCTTCAAGTGATAGACTTGCTTAATTTTTAAATAAATCTGTAATATAAACATTTTTCCCTGAGTCCTTCTACTAAAGTGGAGCTTTAAAAGCCTGAACATTTAACAATATTGCCATGAGCAGTTGTTTATGTACGTGGCATGGCAACTCTGACACTCTTAGTAAGATCTGCCACACTACGAAATAATTAATTATCTAGGCAATGTTCAGTTCACCTATTTGGCAAGGCTCTCAGATCTTGTGAAATAATCTACGCAATTATCTGTACTATGGTATCTCTTATGCTATGAAAATAACACGTAATGTACGCAAATTAATAAGGCAGGAGATGTGAAAGTTACTAATTTAAATAATTTGTGAAGCCCAGGCATGGTGGCTCACGCCTGTCATTCCAGCACTTTGGGAGGGAGGCAGGTGGTGGTTAGGACTTTCGAGACCAGCCTTGCCAACAGTTTGAAAGAAACTCCATCTCTACCAAAAATTTTAAAATTAGCCAGGCATGGTGGCTCATGCCTGTAATCCCAGCTACTTGGGAGGCTGAGGCAGGAGAATCACTTGGACCCAGCCAGGAGAGGTTGCAGTGAGCCAAGATCGCACCACCGCACTCCAGACTTGGCGACACAGTGAGACTCTGTCAAAAATAAATAAATAATTTGTTAAAATATCACACTACTTCTTGCATTACAACCATTTTAAATTGTTTAAGACATAAGTCAAAGGAGAAAACGGGGATTTGAATATGATGAGAAATTAAATCTGAAGTGAGGCTATGCACTTAAAATATAGTAGCTTTGATCCATAAAGGCTACACACCCGGAACTTACATGTTAAAAAAAATCAATCCCAGCACTTTGGGAGGCCGAGGCGGGTGGATCACGAGGTCAACAGATCGAGACCATCCTGGTCAACATGGTGAAACCCCGTCTCTACTAAAAATTACAAAAAATTAGCTGGGCATGGTGGCGCGTGCCTGTAATCCCAGCTATTCAGGAGGCTGAGGCAGGAGAATTGCCTGAACCCAGGGGGCGGAGGTTGCGGTGAGCCGAGATCGTGCCATTGCACTCCAGCCTGGGTAACAAGAGCGAAAACTCCGTCTCAAAAAAAAAAAAAAAAAAATCGCACCAGCGGCTCCCACCTTACTGTAGGAGACAGGCTCACCAGTGGCAGGTTTCTTAATCCCAAAAGAAAACAGGGTGAGCGTGCCCTGACGCGATGATTTCAGCAGCGTGATGTGAACCTGAGACGTGGGGAAAGGTGCGAAGCAGGCTCTTCCAGAGCAACCAAGAAGAAATTTTAGAGCCCAACTATATTCCTTCTCAACAAAATACTTTCCCCAAAACCTCAAAGAAATGCAATGTCCTTCTTCAGTATTTCAGATACAAAGATAACTGAAGTAAGTTTAAAGGGGTATCTTGGTCAATGAAATGTACTGGAGTCTGAATACTTTAAAAATGAGCACTGAAAAGAGGTATTTTGAGTGCAGACATGGAAAAAGACGGCGTCCCTGGTCAGCCTTTTATGATTTGGTAAGTGTTATGCAGGTTGAAGCACTATGAACAAAGTACAGCTACTTCATCATCAGTTTAAATGAATACAAACATCAAACTTTCTCTCTGAAGGAAAGTGTAATTCCCCTAAAATACACTTTATAGCTCCTTTCAAATTATCCTAAATTAGTTGCTACAGTCTAAGAATAATGGAATGAAATGAACAATCTATTTATTAAGGACTTGCTGAAACCTATGATAGAACAAATGATATTTTTTGTTTTTTTTGAGACGGAGTTTGGCTCGTTACCCAGGCTGGAGTGCAATGGCACGATCTCAGCTCACCACAACCTCCGCCTCCTGGGTTCAGGCAATTCTCCTAAACAAATAATATTTTTAAGAATTTTTAAAATAATAGAGCAGTTCAGTACTCATTAATAATCATTTAAAATACACACACAATTTTGGCTTAAGTATTCATTCAATGAGTATGTCTTAGATGTCGAGTGATCACTTTAATTAGAAGTCCCCAGAGAAGAAAGCCGATTTCAAACAAAATGTTTAGCAATCCTAACAGCTGCAAATACTATAAAAGGATCATCTTACAGTTGCAATTGGTCCATCCACATGATAATCGAGGCTGAAGACATCCCACCCGGTGTCGCCTGGAGAGACCTAACAGAAACAAACACGTAACTGCAGACACATAACTGAGGACGTGTTGACTCAAAGAAACAGCAGTAAAAGAGCGCCCGATTGTTACAAATTGCTCAACAGTTCCGAGTGCATCTTCTTGTTAACGTCTATAACCTTACCAATTAGACAGCAATGAACACACAGTAGGTGCTCTGCAAACATCTGGCAACAAGCAAGGTATTTCTGAATGAATACTGTGGATACGTGTTTAAAATTCATTGTCATTTGCTTATGACAAAAGCCCACTGGAACTAAGTATGTTCCAAATCCTTAGCTATTCCAACATGACTCTTTGGACATTTTAAGAAAACCAATAGGTTTTGCTAATGATCTTTCATCACAACTAAGCAAATAGTGGGTTTATGTTTAAAATA
The DNA here is from genome assembly GCF_049354715.1 of Callithrix jacchus. Lineage (NCBI taxonomy): Eukaryota > Metazoa > Chordata > Mammalia > Primates > Cebidae > Callithrix > Callithrix jacchus. The sequence goes on from NC_133502.1 coordinate 27,999,392, forward strand.
TCCATACCCTTAAGAAAAGTCACATCCTACCAAACTGAAACTAAAAACATCAATTTTCTGATAAATATCATTATATACCATGTCTTGTGCTCCTGTCAGATTCACTGTGAGAAGGAAGCACTATTTTCTAAGCATCTGCAATGTGCTACCAAGCACGGGGCAAGGGTGTCCTGCATTTTCTCCAACTTAAGCCCAGCAGCCCTGCAAGGCTCCCTGCTGTAAGATGAGCGCACAGAGGCACAGAGTGGAGTAGAGGGGGAGCTGGCCATGCAGTAACAAGGGAGAGTGGAATTCCTACTCAGGCTGCCCAGTTTCCAGAAACATAATGACCAGCTGTGCCTGAAGTAACATGGAAAGCACTCGCTACGACACCCCAGCCCAGGGGTCCTCAGGGCCGGGGCAGCGTTCCCAACACACGGGGCCACAGTAGTACCTCCAGCAGCCGCACGTCCAGCCTTCGCAGGATCTCAGGACTGTCAAACTGTGCGTTGGTGGCTCTGACCGCAGTTTCTAGAATCCCAGTCAGGTTATGCTGATATAAAGTCGTAGCTGGACGGACAAGTTCTGGTCTTAACAAATTTTTTAAAAATTAAAGAAAATATTACTTTAATTCTTAACTTTAAAAAAGCTTAAAAACTATAAAAATTAAGAGTTCAAATCATAACAACTCAAAAGAAAAATGGGACCAATACAATAATGTGGCAACGAAAGCCTCATGGCATTAACTGCAAACAGGGCTTACCAATTATTGTGGAGTTACATTTCTTTACAGTCTCAAAAATACTGGCCTGTAATCCCAGCACTTTGGGAGGCCGAGGTGGGTGGATCATCTGAGGTGAGGAGTTCAAGATTAGCCTGGCCAACACAGTGAAATCCTGTCTCTACTAAAAATACAATAATTAGCCAGTTGTGGTGGTGCACACCTATAATCCCAGCTACTAGGGAGGCTGAGGCAGGAGAATCACTTGAACCCAGGAGGCGGAGGTTGCAGTGAGCACCACTGCACTCCAGCCTGGGCAACAGAGTGAGACTCCATCTCCAAAAAAAAAAATGATTCTGATTCAGCTTAAACTGAAAGTACTTAGATGTGCTATGCTATACACATTAACAAAGTTTTCAAACTTCAGGCTGGCCTATGAGTTACATGAGCTGATATAATTTCCTTTTAGACCCGATGGTAGAAGGAGAGGTCTCCATCTCATCAGGGTATGTGGGTGTCATGATTCTAAAGGGCCAAGAACCACTACACTCTCAGCAAGCGTTTTCTGAGGGGTACTGACATCTGCTTTTACAACCACGGAGCTAACATGTCTCTAATCAGGGTGACCAAGTTAAGGACATCACCAATCAACTCAGGTATATGTGTAAGCGCTACAAAATGCAGGGCAGAGACAGGTAAGAAAGACACACAACGTCAAATAAGCCTAAAAACTAGAAACGTAAAATACAACATTGAGGAGAAACGAATCTTTCACTTAATAGCAAGAATGCAACACTCAACTTTAAAATTGGGCACAAGGCTAATGCATTCGGCTGCTATCTGATGTGACCTATGACACCATCATGGTCCTAAACCTCACTTTGGTTTCTAATCTCCATCTGCAGCAACTGACCCACATACACACCCCAGACCACCATGGCATCTAGAGACCATTTTCCCTTGAAAAACTCACCACCACTCATAAACAGGTGTTGACCTCATCACAGGTATTTATCATACTAGTGAACCTTCTCACAGTGCAGAATGCTGCTTCCGTGATTATAACTCAAACCTGTCAGCAGACATCAGCTATGACCAAGACATGAGCTTGTCGCAAGCCAGCTATGGCTCTGTATGCCTCAAAACGCCACATCAGTTTTCACACGGAAGAGTGGCTTCCAGCGAGAAGGCAGGAGAGCTTGCATGCCTCAAACAGTGGTTCTCAATGTGGAACCCCACTCAAGCAGCATCACCAGCCGCTGGGAACTTGCTGGAAGTGCAAATCCTCGAGCTCTACCCCACACCTGAGAACCTCATTCTCGGGAAGCGGGCCCACAAGCTACTGCAGCAGGCTTTCTAGTCTGGAATACACTGACACTTGAGGACCTGAGGCCTAAAACAATTGCTTGGGCGGCCCTGACAGGATTTAAAGGTAAGTTACTATTTTGCATCTTAAAGGGAACATTTTAAGTGTCGTAAAAGGAACATCTAAAGAAAAGAAGTTTCATTCTTATAAACACCAGAGTGAACATCTCCAGGCCCGTGACGTGGCCCTGCTGGGGGCTCACGCCTGGCTCTTGCCACCTGGGCAGGGGTCTGCACTATCCCCTCGGCTCTGTGCTGTCTCTAGACCCAGGAGCACAGCAGGCTCCAGTCCAGAACTGCCTCTGTGTCTCCTGGTAGAGAATAACACACACTTAATTCTGAAAGGGAAGACTCCATGAGAAATGTCGGGGAACAAAATGAAAAGAGCAGAAGTTGTGTTTTTATGTGAAACATTAACTACAAATATGAAAGTAAAATTCAATTTTAAAATATATTTTATTTTTCAGATTTATTTCAAACTCAAGCTCAAGTTCATTTTGATTAGACCAACTCCTCACACGTAAAGACTGTTGAAGCGCCACAGTTTTGTTAAGAAAAACCAGCTTCTCTTCTGAATAAAGCACAGGACATGACAATGATGCTCTACTGAAAACAGAGCAAAAATAAAGGGACTTTAACTTTTGAAAATGTTATTCTTTTCCGATTTTATTCAAAAAATATGCTCTGTAAGAATTCAACTCATTTTCCTTTAATATCGTTTATTCTTTTAAACACAAGACTCTTTATCATGTCAAATATATTAAAGAAATCAAAACTGTGTCTTACTTCAGCAAATCCATTAGGTGCCTTATGAAGTCTCCTTGACCAAGAAGCAGGTACCGCCTCATTGCCTGCATGTGGTCCAGCAAGCTGTACTTTTTATTGAGAACATCCAGTAGGTATTTGCTGGTCTCAAAATAAGCAGCATCAATCTTACCCTGAAATGCATTTTCTAAGTCTGTGAATAAGTCTGCAGCTGGAAAGAACAGGGGAAAGCACACAGGCATCCGTAACTTGTATTTTCACAGAGGAGAAATGAAGGCACACGCGTCCAGCCTCAGGGCCAACCACTGTCTGTGGCAACAGTAACAGACTGACCCCAGGCACAGGCAGCTGGACGCTCCACAGGAGACCAGAGCCCTGAGACCACAAAGATGAAAATGCTGCTGCCAGCTGGGTTCACAGCAGACACCTACATTTGTGTCTTTATGATTTCCAAGTCCCTTTCTACACTATAACTAACCTGAAATCCCACCAAAACACACTGGTAATAGGGCAAGTGGGTACTGAGTCACCTGTCCACATCCATAAGACATTTCCATAAATTAGTCTCAAGATGAAAGCAACACATGCAAATAAACCTGATGAATTATACAACTCGAAAAGTTGAGGAGTATTATCACACATCACAGAGTGAACTCCAGGGAGACTGCTGGAGACGTCTAGGGTACAAAACCAGATCGTCACCAAGAAAGACGCCTGACTCTAAGCAGTAATACGGGTGAAAAAAGCACTTCCATAGCTTTCTATTGATAAGAAATACAGTCTCCATGTGGAGACTACCCACACAATAGAGCTGCTTTTATTGCTGATTTACATCTGCAGAGCACAAAACTGTTTTTAAAATGTATCTCAATACTTGACTTCATTAAACCCACAATCATACTTGGGCTATAAAATAACCCCAGTGGGAGGAACAACCTCAGACTGAGAGAAGGCAAAACGCTAGCTCAAGACTAAGTAAGAACAAGGCAAGCTCTTCTGATTCAAGTCACCCAGCTGGAGTATATCAGAGGACTTTTAAGATTTGCTTGTCCTTCAGAATAAGAAAGCAGGTAAGACAGGCCTATCTTAGTGTTATTATTCCAATTACATACTGGTAGTAAAGACTAAAATGCCCCAGTGAAGAACATGCAGTTCTGAGGATGAGTGAGGTCTGCCTGGAGAAATGAAACCATGAAGCCCCTTGATGAGCTCACCACCGTCCTGTTTTAAGGGTATGGGGATCTATTTCCGTTGACTTGCACAGTTTAAATGACATAAAGATTGTTCTCTAGAAATGTTTTCATCATACCCTTGTTTGAGTCATTAAAAATTTTCATTCCATGGCTCAATCCTGTAATCCCAGCACTTTGGGAAGCCGAGGAGGGTAGATCACCTGAGGTCAGGAGTTCGAGACCAGCCTGATCAACATGAAGAAACCCCATCTCTAATAAAATTTAAAAAAAATTAGCCTGGTGTGGTGGCGCATGCCTGTAATCCCAGCTACTCAGGAAGCTGAAGCAGGAGAATCCCTTGAACCCGGGAGGTGGAGGTTGTAGTGAGCCAAGATTGCACCATTGCACTCCAGCCTGGGCAACAAGAGTGTGTCGGGGGGAAATAAAAGAAAATTCATTCCAAAGAGAAGGTCTGAATCAGTCTTAACCAGCTTTAGCCCAAAGCAGCCTATGAAGACACAGAACCCAGAGGCTCCTCAGTGCACTCCTTGCTCTTCAGGGTTTAGGCATCTCTCTTGTGTTCCAGTTTTTAAATTTTCACTCTTTATTCTTTTTTCACATTTTTAAATCTTCATAACCTTTTGATAGACAAAGATGAATTTGACATGTTCTGTTGTTTTTTGATCTTATTGGGAGTCTTTTAGGATTTGTATCTTCTGTCTTCCTAGTTTTACTATAAACTCAACAGCAGAAACTTGGCTCTCCACAGACCCTGGCAGCTGTGGACAGGACGAGGGTGACAGCAGGAGTCATCACAGAGAAGCAGCAGAGGCAGCAGGAGCAGCGCCCCGTCGCCCTCAGCGTCTGCAGGGGACCAATCCCACAACCCCCACAGACACTGAAATCCCCCGATGCTCAAGGCCCTTATATAAAACGGAGCAATATTTGCACCTAACCTACACATCTTCCCATACAGGCTAAAGCGTCCCTGAATTACTTGTAATATCTAGCACACTGTGCCTGCTATATAAATAGCTGTTACACTGTATTTTTATTTGTATTTTAAATGGTTGCATTGGTTTTTTAAGCTGTTTTTGATCTTCAGTTGATTGAGTCTGCAGATGCGGGGTGGTGGGTATGGGGCCACCGGCAGTACAGCAGCAGTGGTGCTCCCACAGCAGCAGCACCTGCATGGAGAGCCTCCGGCAAGGCAGGCACGTGGGGACACCCTGTCCCGGGCACAGCCCGTCACAGCCATGTGTGCGCCGTCTTCTCTGGTAACTATGAAAGGTCATGACTCGAACACAACTGCTCTCCGGGTTCTTTTCCTTCCACCTCTTCAGCGTAGAACCATTTCCGCAAAATCTGTGTTGGATCACATTTATCTCTTCCAGGAACTAACCCGAGGTCTATGGACCGCCCGCCACCCAGGAATACAGGTAAAATTGTGTGTGAATGCTTTAAGGTGAGAGGGGCTGTGGCTCTCACATGCCTGGAAAGGGTATCTGCCCTGGACCACGAGGGAGTTCCTGCTACACCATGGAGCCTTGTTCTGAGTTATGGTGAGACAAGTGCTTCCAAAATCTCATATCCGGCCCTGACTGTTGACCAGAGTTTCCGTATAGCATTTCCAATACATGCTGGAAGCCTCTGTTAGTAAAGTCTTCTCAGCCACTGAAAACCAACTTGCCCTATATGATGCTTCTCCCTCGGTGCTATCTTCTTCCCAAATTCCCTGCTGCCCTCCTGACTTGGCCTCGTGAGCTCAGTTCTGCTGCCATGACCAACTTCCTGAGCCCCGGCCCTCCTGTCCAGAGAGCCACGTCCTGTCAGAGATCGTCTGTCATTCCAGTAACATCCGCAACCAAAATCGCACCCAGTAACCGATCCTGCTTCCTCTTGAGGTCCTTGTCTGTCTCTCTCTTTAATCTGTCACATTAGTAAGTAATAACAACTCACACCTTTTTTCTTTATTTTCACTATAATCTTTAGACAAGTCTAATTGGCACTATTTCTCATCTGCACTATCACGCACGTTATTCCTTTGTCCTGGGCTGCACCATAACCCACACCCAAATTCTCCTCCTCCTTCCAGGGCCAGCAATTCCTGCCCCTTTCCAGAGCCTTCCAGTTGAGCCTTGTCTGAACATACCCCCAAAGCACTTTACCTGCACATCCTACCCCCTGATCACTTGCTACCTTTATTACTGACTATTGGTTCTTTTATTACACATCTCCTTCTCCATGACCAGACTAATAAGCTCATGAAAGGAACAGTCACAGTGAAGCCATCATCTCTTTCCTGTAGCTACCTCAGTGTCCTATGCAAAACAAACATTTTGAATGAACCATGACAATATAAATAGCAAATACAGCCAAAACTGGAGAGCTATAACCATACATTAGCCATAGACAAAATATCATGAAATTACTGGGGGTGGGGCAGGCAGCAAATAGGGGAAAGGAAGAGAGGGAAAGCCTCAGTGCTTCAGCAGACTGAACCCTCGTGTGGCACTCTGAATGCAATAAACACTTGCTAAGTCCTGGCTCTTCTCCACACAAAGTCTTTGCATCCCAAAGCATGGGTACCGATAGCACTATTTTCTCTTTTAGTTTCTTTATTTTCACACACTGTCACCTTATCGTTTTAAAAGTAACACAAATTATTAAGAAAGACAAAACAGCAATACCTATTCTAATACTTACTGTTTAACTCTGCATAAAACGGAAATTAAAAATTTACACAGTACTATATATACAAACACATAATACTCTATATTAAGGTATTTTAGAGAGTAATTCCAATAATCGTAAGGTACAAAAAATACTTTTAAGTAATCTATAACATCAGCATGTCATCACCATTACCTCCACTATCTTCACCACTATCACCAGCATCCCTATCACCATCACCATCAATTATCACTGTCATTGGTATCATCACATCCCCATCAACATCACCAGCACCATCACTACCACCACGCCATCCTCACCACCCACCCCAACATCATTATCACCATCATAACCACCATCTTCACCAACACATCACCACCACCATCACTACCACCACGCCATCCTCACCACCCACCCCAACAGCATCATCACCATCATAACCACCATCTTCACCAACACCACCACCATCACTACCACCACGCCGTCCTCACCACCCACCCCAACATCATCACCATCATAACCACCATCTTCACCATCACATCACCACCACCATCACTACCACCACGCCATCCTCACCACCCACCCCAACATCATTATCACCATCATCATAACCACCATCTTCACCAACACCACCACCATCACTACCACCACGCCATCCTTACCACCCACCCCAACATCGTTATCACCATCATCATAACCACCATCTTCACCATCACATCACCAGCACCATCACTACCACCACGCTATCCTCACCACCCACTCCAACATCGTTATCACCATCATAACCACCATCTTCACCACCATCGCATCACCAGCACCACGCCATCATCATCGCTGTCCTCACCGCCCACCCCAAAATCGTTACCACTCTCATCACATCACCATCATCGCATCATCAGCAACACCGTTGCCCTGAGTCTCACCATCCTCACATCATCATCATCACCACCACCACCACCACCACCGCCAGCCGCCGCAGCATACCGTCCTGGGGTGACTCTGCAGACTTGGTCACAGCTATCATCTTTGTAGTGGGAGTCTGATCATGACAAACCTGGTGCAAGAAATTTATTGATTTTCCTATCAAAAGGACCTAAAAAGAAAAACACCCTATGATTACCTTTATGTACATTTAAAATGACTGCCCCAATACTGCAAACAGGCCTCAGCTACAAATGGGCTACTGATTGAAACTAACAGGAGCATGTGCTGCAGCACTGAGCGAGCTCTGTAACTCACAGGCAGCACTGAGCGAGCTCTAACTTACAGGCAGCACTGAGCGAGCTCTGTACCTCACAGGCAGCACTGAGCGAGCTCTGTAACTCTCAGGCAGCACTGAGCAAGCTCTGTAACTCACAGGCAGCACTGAGAGAGCTCTGTAACTCACAGGCAGCACTGAGCGAGCTCTGTAACTCTCAGGCAGCACTGAGCGAGCTCTGTAACTCTCAGGCAGCACTGAGCGAGCTCTGTAACTCACAGGTGCACCGGACGGCTGCTGCGCTGATGCATTCGACTCACATGCACTTCATCTCAAGAACATTAACAATCTCAAAACGCAGGAAGTTTTATTTAACTAAAAATTGGTTTTGTCATATAATCCAAGTATACATAGCCATAAACATCAAAGTCACAAAAATCTCTTCCAATCCTACCTTCCTAGACTGATCCATCGTAATAAATGAAGGAATCATCGACTTCCTCAAAGTATACTTGTCATGCCACAGTCGATCTGTTTTAACTGTTGGATCTGATGCTACGAAAAACTGAAAGCAAAGGGGCATTGAAACATTAAAAAGTGATACTACGGCAAAATATTAACCAACAGCAACATCAAAGAATAAGTTATTCTAGAAAGGTTCTCTGGACACAGGGAGTCTGGCCCACTTATACAATAAAACTTGTATGAAACACAGAAATCTCTCTAAATTGAACTACGTATTTACCACACTTTTAAAACTAAAGTATAACACGTTATTTTTTCCTTGGAGGCTCGGCATGCCCATGACAGCCTCTGCAGCATAGCACTGAGGACCCAAGTCTGAGGCCTCCTAGGCTGCACGTAGCTCTTCCTCAGTGACAGTGCAGGCTTTCAGGGTTCCCTCCCTCACAGGCAGCAGCTGTCTCTTCTCATCACTCTCCCTGCCCTTGCAGTCTCTCTTCTACAGAGCCCCAAAGCCTGGAACACAGAGGTGCCCAGGCTGGTGCCCTCTGTTCACAGAGAAGTCCCAAGCTCTATAGGCAGAACTTGCTGTACATGTACCCACATGTACAAAGGGCCAGCACCAGCCAGGTGGCACTGTAGAAGTGACGCTGCTGTGTGCCTCCTCCAGAAACCACCTGTGCTCAGGAGCATTATTCCTCATTGGCACACAGTTCCCCTGCTCTGACCCTGGCGGACAGAAAGGACACTGAGCAGTGCGGAGAAAATTCAACTGCTGTTGCTTGCAGTTTATTTGCCACTATAACAATGAGGCGATTTTCATTTTGCAGTCATACACCCTAACAGACTTAAGCTTTTATTTCTACAAACTTGTTTTATAAAAGCACAACTGCTGAACTGAAGTAACTTGTAATTTTTACAGACAATGCCAGGTTTCCTTTCCACACAGCTGTGTAGACTGACACTCTCACGGGCAGGATGTCCTGTTTTTGCATCCTTGCTCATTTTAGATTTCTCCAGTTAGGCGGAACCATGGTTATCCTACATTGCTGTCACTAACCAAAGATGAAGCCAAGCGTATTTTCATAGTTCTAACTGCCATTCGCTTTTCTTCTCTCGTGAATGGTCTTTTCATGCCCTTGACCCATCTTTCTGTTCACTTTGTCTTCTCATCAATACACATTCTTTGTACATTAGGGACAGTGACCATTTGTGAATCATTCAATATTAGAAAGTTAGTTTTTCCAAGTCAATCATTTGCCACTGTTTACAGTGTAGTCCGTATTTTGGTTCTGGTCTCTTTTTCTATTGCAGGAAGATAAACACCTGTTTTCCTTTATGGCTTCTGAGTTTCCTGTCTTCCCAAGAGCTTCCCACTCCTAGATTACGAGAATGTTCTCCATCATGTTCTTTCAGTATTTCTATTGAGTTATTTTTATTACCTAGATTTTTTTTCTTTTTGAGACTGGGTTTCTCTCTGTCACGCAGGCTGAAGTGCACTGGCAAGATCCTGGCTCACTGCAATGTCTGCCTCCCCAGCTCAAACCATCCTCCCACCTCAGCCTCCCAAGTAACTGGGTCCACAGGAGCACATCACCATGCCTGGCTAATTTTTTGTATTTTTGGTAGAGACAGGGTTTCACATATTGCCCAGGCTGGTCTCGATCTCCTAAACTCAAGCTATCTGCCTGCCTTAGCCTCCCAAGGTACTGGGATTAGATGCAGGAGCCACCATAGCTGGCCTATTACCTAGATCTTGAATTCCTCTGGAAGGCAATATAATCCTGGCACACAGTATACTATAAGGGGGAAGTCTATGTTTTCTCCTGGATGGCATTTTTTTCTTGACTGGCTGGGCCAGCCCTGTTTATTGAATACACCATCCTTTCCTCTAAGCTAAGGGTGCCTCATCAGGAATTGTTAATATCACCATAATTAATTATATCAACAGATTAAAAGAGAAAATCATTTGACTATACCAAAAAATGCTGAGGAGGCATCTGATAATGTCTCTATTTACATTCTCCAATGGTGACCAATTTGACTTTATTATCATAAGAGCGTGGATTTAAGCATATCCAGTGCTTCCCTCATCACAGCTATGCTCTTCCTGGAGTTCCCCATCTCCTATGTGGGAGGGAAGCCTCTTCAAGGTGCTCCTGAGTCCTTCACACTCAACACGAATGGTCTGCCCTGCTTTCTGCTATAGAAGGTGCTCCAGGCTTAGCTTTGTTTCTCCCAATACCCAGAATCAGCCACTTCTCAAAGGAGCCCTACTTCCTTTGAGGGAGAAATAGCACTGGGACCATGACCACAGCACTTGGCAGTATTTTCCATTAAAAGCTGGAAGGCCTAAGACCCGGCACTGCCCTGTGATGCACAGCAGCTGAGTTCTCCAGTCAGACTGTAAAGTACATTTCAGTCGTATCACACCCAAAGTGCCTTTTTTGTGATCTTTCCATAAATCCCAAATATTTTTTTAGATTACATAGCAATACAAAATTAATGATTCCTTAGCAAAATATAATGATCAAAACTAACCCAAGAAGCAGAAGAGAGGAGACCCTGAAATGCGATATCTTCAGAAGAAACTGGAAATGTATAATGCTATCAGCAAGGCACAGGGCTGCTAACATTTCCTAAGACATAATTCTTAGGTTGCTTACAGTATTCTAGGCCACAGAAACACACAGAGGATGCCCTCAGTTGATTTTATGAAACTGGCATAACACTAGCACATGTGATTAGAAAAATACCAAAAATATTACAGGACAGTCTCATTTGTGAATATGAATAAACTCTGAATACAATGTTATAGTTGCATTACTGGAATAAAATATTCTTCATCAGCATATATTATACTTCCAATACGTTATGCTAAATGTCTTAAGAACAAGGGAATATTGAAATGAATCATAAAATATTACCATGTGGTCATTAAAAATAGATTGTTCTTAACTGCCACAGACCCTTCCAATAATCTGATGAAACATACACGTCTTCCAGGAAAAAAACTCACACGTACAGCTGACCCTTGAATCTCAGCAGTTTGAACTGTGCGAGCCCACTTATAAGTGGCTGTTTTCAAACCAAGGGCACACACAGAAACATAGCATCCTTGGGGTATGTAACTCACTCGTGTGGAAGGTCGGTTTCCCAACGCACAGGTTCCACAGGGGCAACTGCAGGACTTGAGGACATGTGGATTTTGGTATCCACAGGGCTCCTAGAACCAATTCCCCTCACATACCACGGGACAATTACATTCACAAAATAGAGTTTCAGAGATCATCTGAATAAGCCTTGGTGTCAAAGAAAAATATTTAATGGCATAAAATAATGTTCATTATTTGCTTCAACCAAATAAGGTGACAAAATACTGTGCAAAATATGATACACACAAATACACCAGAAAAAAAATCGGCATGTACAAATATTAAGAGGATGTGTCTGGTCCTGTAGGTTACTAAAGAAGTTTAACTTTATCCTCTGTATGTGCTTATGTGATCAACATTGTTTAAACTGCAAATATTTTTCTATCAGAAAAAAATACTGTTTAATAAAAGAATCAAGGAATTCTAGCCAAATACTGCATACATGGTACCAGTAAATTGTTGTTGTTGTTTTAAATAACATTTTCCCAGGGCATCCAAGTAAAAACAAATTTTTTTCTTTCACAGAAATCTACTGCCAATAGTGAGCATTCAGGGAAACAAAATTTTAATGGTGTCAAGGTCTTATATTCGATCCTTTTAAGGGCTAGACAGTGTCAATTATGTACAGCCAATCTCCTTCATAAGGAGGCACGTGAATAAATGCCAACATTTTTATGACCATAGGGAATAGACTGCTACATTTTTTTTTTCTTTGAGATGGAGTTTCACTCTTGTTACCCAGGCTGGAGTGCAATGGCGCGATCTCGGCTCACCGCAACCTCCGCCTCCTGGGTTCAGGCAATTCTCCTGCCTCAGCCTCCTGAGTAGCTGGGATTACAGGCACGTGACACCATGCCCAGTAGAGACGGGGTTTCACCATGTTGACCAGGATGGTCTCGATCTCTTGACCTCCTGATCCACCTGCCTCAGCCTCCCAAAGAGCTGGGATTACAGGCGTGAGCCACTGTGCCTGGCCTACATTTATTTTTAACTAAAATGTCTTATCCTTAAGTATCCATTTAAATGACTAAAGCATTCACTGATCTATTTTAGACTTTTTTGATCTATACTACCTTTGAGGGATAAACAGCAGTACTATCACAGAGTCGTCCTCACTTTAACATACACAGAAGTTGTGCATGATAGAAATAGGCCCCCATGAGTAATCAACAACGACTAAGTCACCGTGCTCATGCTGGAACTGTTTATAGCTCGCCATATTACAGATTAGGTTAACTGCACAGAAATTGTAAGTCCGTTATTCAGTTAGACAGAAGAGCTCGTGTCTACAGACAACACACTAACTTATGCTGATAGCTGGAGTACAGCCGGATTTTTATCAGTATGAACAATAAAGAAAACTTGACTTAAACCATAAGAAACCTCAGACAATTCAGACATCTTTAGAAGTTATGGAAGCACTGCTTCATCTAAGGGTGAAGTAGCACTCACTCCAGCGGCAAACATCTCCGCAAACAGAGAGCTTGGGTATGCTTTGAAATATAATTAATTCCGTGAAAAATATACAGTTATAGAGAGAAAAAAACCAAGGTCAGAATATAATTACGACATGCTTTTATTTTACTGAGGCATTTTCCACTCAAGGTTCTTTAATTTTCACCATTATGTCAAACGCAGAAAGAATTAAGAAAAAAAAAATAAAACATAATTGTACCATGATTTCTCATTAATTGTTGGACAAATGCCAAGGCCTCCCTACTAAAAACAGAAATGAAGAGGGCAATTTTCTTAGCAAGCAACTTCTAAGAATCAGATCCATTAATACAGACCACAAAAAAACTCTACCGTCAACTTGCCAATCACGCAGGCAGCGACTAAGAGACTTCTGCTACAGTCACACTTAGAAAAAATAAAACAGCAACCGGACCGGGGAGTGAGTGGGTTGGTCAGATTCTCTGTGCAACAAAGGATGATTTACAAGGTAAACTTACAATTACAATATTTCAAGAGGCATGGCATAAAAATTCCAAAACAGTAAGCTATTGACATGGTAACCTTTCATAGCTCAGTAATGCAGCAAGAGTACAGAAAAGATCCAGAGATATTCTGCATTAGCCATGCTTTGTGGATCTTAAATTCAAGGACGGAGAGTTTTAGAATATTATCATAGGATTTAAGGAAACATTTAAATCACATCTGCAAATCTAACTTTGAAAACAAGAGAGTTTAATTTTAACTTGACCTGTCTTTTCTTGCTGCTAGTTGAAGCACCTAATCTTTACTATCTAAAGGGCAAATGGAAACTGAGTGATTGTGCCTTAACTTGAATATATTTGCATAACTTGTTTACCAAAGGGGGAAGAGGGCGTGTTAGCTCGGAAAGGACTCACCATGCAGCTTCTCTAGATAGTAAAAACACAGGAAAAACTTGGTTGACTTTTACAGTACCTACATTTACGGGGGAAAAAATATAAACTTGTTCCCAAATGCTGAAAGTGGGTTCCAACTTAATCACGCAGAATACCTTCCAAACTCTTCTGATCCTCTATTTTTGTCTGCCTTTGCAAACATACAAGATATAAATAAAATAAAAACAAAATAAAATGTAGATACCATTCTTAGCACTAGTGGGCTAAAAGGTCCACATCTTTTTTATTGTTAAAAAGTAAAATCTCAGATGTTAGACTTAGAGGCAGCTTTTAATGATACCACAGCAGACACAGCAAAGCAAAGATGCCATCTGGAAGTTTTTCTCTCATCTTTCAGTCAAAGCAGCCAAGGCCAGAGGCAGCTGGGCAGGGAGGCAATGCAGTGCTCAGCCATGACTGCATTCAGAGAGCTTCCAGGAAGGAAGACAGGAGAAAGCCTTCACATGTGGAGTGAGCTCTGCTGGGCCATCAACAGAGAGACTGAGAGGTCCCTGAGACTGGCAGGAACCCAATGTAAGGAAGTACATGAGGAAGAGCAGTCGGCTCTGGACAGACACAGCAAAGGGGGAGATGGATCCGTCCCCATTCAACAGGCATCCACCCAGCAGGAGGAACTGGAGGCCGAGCTGTGTTCAGGCTTCAGGTCACTACAGAAAGCGCAGCTCTCACCAGCGCCCTGCCGGACTCAAGCATAGCTGGTGTTTGCAAAACTCTAAGTCAGAGAAAAGCTCTGGTCCTGTTCTAACTTTTGCTTCCCTCACCAGGACCCACAGACAGAGAGCGCAGCAGGGGTCTGTGGACTTGGGAGAAAAAATAATCTCATCTTTATGTTCACTAACATCTATCTGAAATTTATCTCCTCCTTCAATTATAAACTCGACTAACAAACCACAGGAGCCGTGCCTCGTCAGCAGCAGGAACCACACACTTCACCTCACATGTAAGCTGCGGCAGTGTTTTGAAACAGGCACTAATCCTTATTTAATGTGTCCAATTTTACTTTATTTATTAAAAAATAAGCTCATATATTGGCACATCACTGACTAGATATTAAGTGTGGACAAACTACTTAAAGCAAGTAGAGTTCTTTCCAAGAGAATTTCTATTTTTAAAAATTTTCTATTTCCATAGGTTTTGGGGAAACAGGTAGTGTTTTGTTACATGAGTGTTCTTTAGTGGTGATTTGAGAGATTTTGGTGCACACATCACCCGAGCAGCAAACACTGCACCCAATTTGTAGTCTTTTATCTCTCACTCCCTTCCCCCCTTTCCCTCCAAGGGAATTTCCTGGAGCCTGCACTACTGCACGGAGGAGTGTGAGTGTTGAGTGTGGAGGGGAGATGAGTGTGCGGAGCTGGTGTGGAAGGAGGTGGCACTCTGAATTCAGCCCCGTCCCATCACCTCGATTTTAGGAAAAACTTTGCAGGTCCTCCCCCGACTCCAGGGGCTGCTACAGGGAATCAGAGGGTGGGTAGGCCGGGATCCTCAAGTTTCAGTGCACAGGAGAAACCCCGCAGGGCTTTGGAAATCCTCATGCCCACACCAATCCACTGAAACTCCCGCAAAGCCCCACGTGCGGCCACACGGATGTGCAGCCTGAGGGCTACAGGGTTCGACTTAGGCACAGTGACTCCATGGTGAATAGGAGCACTGAAACCTGGCAGGGAGACAGAAGACCCAGGAAAGGGCCCAGGAGCTACCGCAGCTGGCATTCCTCACCAAGCATTTGTGTTTTCAGAACTTCTACACTTTGCTGTTTACTGAGAGAAAATTCACGTAATATAAAAGTCACCATTTTAAAGTGTTCAACTCAGTGGTTTTTAGTACATTCACAATATGGCTCTGCAGCCGTCCCTATTTTCTAACTCCAGAACATTTGCATCAGCCGAGACAAACTCTATATCCATTAAGCAGCCACTCACTCCTCCCTGCCTCCCTGCCCCAGCCCCCGACAACATTAACTACTTTCTATCTCATGGATGTGCCAATTCTGGGCATTTCATACAAATGGAATTGTGCAATACATGGCATTCTGCATCTGGGTTATTTCACAGAGCACAGGGTTCTCAAGGTTCATCCACACTGTAGCAAGTATCAGATTTTCAGTTTTTTGTCAAGGCTGAATGATATCCCCTTGTATGGATCTACGTCATTTTACTTATCAGTTCATCAATGCACGGACACTAGAGCTGTTTTCACTTTTGACCATTATAAATGGCGTTGCTACACATGTTCAGACAAGCTTTTATATGAATGCATGTTTTCATTTCCCGAGTATCTACGTAGAACCAGAACTGTTGGGTCACACAGTAAATCCATATTTACTTTTCTTAGAAACTGCCAAACTGTTTTCCAGAGCGGCTACACCACTATGTTTCTACCAGCAATCACGCAGCTTCCAATTTCTCAAATCCTTGCCAACACTTGTTATCTTCTGACTGCTGGTTGTTTCTGTTGACCAACCTAGTGGCTGTGAAGTGGTATTTAACTGTGGTTTTGATTTGCATTTCCCTATAATGATCACCTTTTCAGTGCTTATTGTCCATTTTTCTATCTTCTTTGGAGATAATCTCCTCACATCCTTCTTAAATGGGGTTATTTTTCTTGCTGAGCTGTGTCAGTTCTTTATGTGTTCGGGATGGGATACTAGACCATTATCAGATTAGTAATTTAGAAATACTTTTCTCCCATTCTGCGAGTGGTTTTTTTCACTTTCTCAAAAGTGCCCTTTGATGTACATAGTTTTTCTTTTGATGGAGCCCGATTTACTTGTTTTCCTTCCTTGCTCATGCTTTTCGTGACATATCTAAGAAACTGCTACCAAACCTATGGTCCCAAAGATTCACCACTATGTCTTCTTCTAAGTTTTATAACCTGGGCACTTAAATTTAGGTGCCTGATCCATTTTGAGTTAATTTTTTTATATGGCGTATGACAGAGATCTCAATGCATTCGCCTACATGTGGATATCCCGTTGTCCCGTTATCATTTGCTGAAAAGACTGTTTCCCCATTGAATCATCTTGGCACCTTTGTTGAAAATCAACAAAAATGAAGATTTTCTTCTGGGCTCTAGCTAAAAAGAAGTGGTGAGAGTGAACACCCTTGTCTTGCTCCTAACCTTAGGGAGAAAGCATGGAATCTTTCACCATTAAGCATGAATTTAGCTGTTAGTGTTTCACAGATGCCCCTTATTAGTTATAATTCCACATTTGACTCTTTTTTTAAATCATGGAAGGGTACTCAACCTCATCCCAATGCTTTTTCAGCATCAGTTGAGTTGACCGTTTTTTCCTTTTGTTGCCTTAATAAGATGGCTTACATCAATTGACTCTGAGAATATTGAACTACCCTTGCATTCTTGGGATTAATCCCAGTTGGCCACGGCATACATTCCTTCTACTATGCTGCTGAATTGTTTTCCAGTATTTTACTGAGGTTTTTTGCATCTATATTCCTAAGAAATATTGGTATGTTGTTTTCTTGTGTAATATCATGTTAACTTCATAAAATGAGTTAAGAAGTGTTCCTTCCTATTCCATTTTTTTAAAGGAATCTGAGAAGGATTGGTGTTAATTTTTTAAATATTTGGTAGCACTCACCAGAGAAGCTATCAGCTCCCATGGTTTCCTTTGCTGAAGTTTCTTGATTACTGATTCAATCTCTTTACCTGTTACAGGTCTGTTCAGGTTTTCTATTTCTTCGTGAATCAATTTTGGTAGTCAGTGGGTTTCTAGGAACTCTCTCAGGTTTTATCTATCAAGAAATGTCTTGATTTCTCCTTCATTTTTGAATGGGAATTCTGCTGGATACAGAATTCTCAAGTCACTGTGGTTTTTCTTTCAGCCTTTTGCATGTATTCTCCTCCCACCTTGTGGCCTCCATAGTTTCAGGTTTTCCCACCTGCCACTTTGAAGATTTGCTTTATCTCTCTACAGTTCGGTTATATAGGATGAGTATCCCTAATCCAAAACTTTGAAATCCAGAATGCTCACAAATCCAAAGCCTCTTGGACGCCGGCACGACACTGACACGAAATGTTGGCTGCAGCATTCCTGAGAGCAGACGTTCTGATGGGGGCCGCTGAACTCTAAGTACAATGCAAGCATTCCAAAATCCAGACTCCACAAGGATAAAAGACACTCAACTGAAAAGTGTCTTGCTGTGGTGAGTTTATCCTACTTTTGCGAGTTTGTTGAGCTCCTTGAATGTGTAGATTAATGTTTCTCATCAAACTCAGGTCTCTTAGACTCTGTTCATTTTCCTTCCCTGTTTTAACTTTCTGTTCTCAAACTGGATGGTCTCAGTTAACCTAAGCTCAAGTTGCTGACTTTGTTCTCCCTGCTCAAATCTGCTGTGGAGCCCCCCTAGTGAGTTCATTTGTTTCAGTAACTGCACTTTTTGACTCCAGAATTTCTACTTGGTTCCTTTTTACAATTTATCTTTATTGATATTTTATATTTATATAAAAAAAGCATTTTCTTAGGGAGATATGCAATAAATTACTATGAGTGAATGATTATAAAGCTCACAGCTACTTAGAGTTAACCACACATTTGAAAAAAATGCAATTTTACAACAAAGTTATAACTCCCATTAGGGAAACTGAGGAAAAATTAACCTACAGAGGAAACAAAGAGACAAAACTCCCATATTTTAATTACATAGTGATCAAACACACAATGTAATTATCTAAATTACCAAATTCTTACAGTAAATATGTTATTAATATTTAGAGTAAATTAAAAGAGAACCTTCCCAAAGCTAATCAAAGACTTAAGTGGATGTTTATAAATTTAGGATCTCACAAAAAACAGAGATGTCAGAGAACTACAAACAAATCAGAGAAAGGCCAGAGACATCTTAGGGACAGAAGATACTCAAATTTTATCAATGTTCTGCTTAAAGTGGCAGCATATATGCTACACACTTCATATTTGTCTGACGTAATCCTCACACATACACAAAATCTCACAAGACAAGCACCATCATACACACAACTGGAAGAAGGGGAAGGGAAGACCCAGACAGGTGAAGGTATTTGCCCAGGTTACAGAACCATCAGAACCTGAAACCAAGAACCAGACCCAAATCAGACTTCAGAACCTAAGCTCTTAAGGTCTAACCCACATAAAGTAGATAAAGTAGTCAGATGAGTTACAATGAGATAAACCAGTGGGTGGTATAAGTCCACTGGTGCTGCAGTACTAAACATAGCAGACCCATGGTAAAGAACACAATATACTTTACGTCAAGAACGATTAATATTAGCTCTATCAATCACAATGCATTCCTGAAAAAACCTACAAGCAAAATTAGTGAAGCAAACCAGACTATCTCAGGTGTAAAGAGTTATTTGGACAAAATAACTAGCAAATTTAAAAATTACATATCATGAATTTCCTAAAGCTCTATCTAATTTCAGACCCTACGTACGTGCATCAGTAAATACAGAACCTTTAAAATAAAAATAAAAACAAAGGGCCAGGCGCGGTGGCTCACGCCTGTAATCCCAGCACTTTGGGAGGCGGAGGCGGGTGGACACGAGGTCAAGAGATTGAGACTATCCTGGTCAACATGGTGAAACCCCGTCTCTACTAAAAATACAGAAAATTAGCTGGGCGTGGTGGTGTGCGCCTGTAATCCCAGCTACTCAGGAGGCTGAGGCAGGAGAATTGCCTGAACCCAGGAGGCGGAGGTTGCGGTGAGCCAAGATCGCGCCATTGCACTCCAGCCTGGGCAACAAGAGCGAAACTCAGTCTCAAAAAAAAAAAATAATAATAATAATAATAATAATAATAACAATAAAAAAGACAGGATCATGACATCAATGTAGTAGCCTCTGAGCACTCGGGTAGTCGTGGGAAAGGATACCTGGGAATGTTGGCCATTAATTCTTACAACTTTTCTAAGTCTGAAATTAAATCAAAAGTAAAACACTTAAAAGTGAAAATTTTTGCAAGTGAGGCAAGTTCATTAATAATGAGATACTGACTTGAATGTTATACTCAATAGACATGCATTAATTTTTAAATAAATAAAACATGAACATTAGCCTTATGCATATTCTAACCAACAAGAGTTCTTCAAAAACATTTCCCAAATTTAAACTACACTAGTCTTAAGGGTCTGTTTTTGTCTCACCTCAGTGAATCAAAGTTTAAACATATTAAAGAAAAAGTCTAGAGGAAAACCAACTGACCAGTTTTTGCCCAATTCCCTCTGAATTCCCTATCAACTCTCCAGCCCCATCTTTACTACCATGAAAGGGAATGAATACACAGGCCTGAATACACACAAGCAGAGAATCAATGAAGAACTGGTGGTACCCTTTAATGACTCCTTTAAAAACACAAATGGCCGGGTGCGGTGCCTCACACCTATAATCCCAGTACTTTGGGAGGTGGAGGCAGGCAGATCACCTGAGGTCAGGAGTTCAAGACCAGCCTGGCCAACATGGTGAAACCCCGCCTCCACTTAAAAAAAGAAAATTGGCCAGGCAATGGGGCACATGCCTGTAATCCCAGCTACTCAGGAGGCTAAGGCAGGAGAATCGCTTGAACCCAGGAGGCAAAGGTTGCAGTGAGCCAAGATCACACCACTGCATTCCAGTCTGGGTGGCAGAGCAAGACTCCGTCTCAAAAAAAAAAAACAACCCACAGACAAATATAATGAATTGGTGGTTCAATTAAGTAGTACTTTAAAAACCTGGTTGTGAGAAACAGGCAAACTAAATTATTCTCAAGAAAAAGATAAAAGTATTACAAATTAGGTGCTAAAGTCGAAAAAGACAATCAGCCAGTTTGCGGGTTTGACTCTTGTTCTAATGTTAGCAATATCGAATCCAATCATATGAAAACTTGACAATTCCCACTCTATCTCTGCAGAAAACCAGGTTTATCAACTGATCAGCAATCATTAGAAAAGTTAAAATCACCCAAATTCATACTATAATCGACATGTTAATTATTGAACGAAGACAATACAGATTCTTTAATTAAATAAAAAGTAAATTTTCTCATTTTTATAATTCCAATTTCTAAAGACTGCCTTAAAATATCATCTTGCAGTTCCTGAAGGGTACAGTTATAATGGAATCTGAGAAGATATGCCTCAAAACTGAAAACAGTAACACACAGAACTTCTTATTTCCAGCGTAGAAGCTGGTCAAAGTATTTCTCACACATCCACATTGGTAAGCATGGCTGAGAACACACAGATCATGGTAATATAAAAGAACACACGTTCTCAAAATAAAACACTGATTTTTCATTTTCTTAACCACAAGATCACGTAAACTCCCATAAACTCATTATATGACATATTTTTTAAACTATCTCAGATAATCGGGCTTATTGTGACAATGGTCAGGAGATTTACTATGCACTCTAAATAATCAATTGCACAGGTTTTTACACAGCTTCCAAAATTCGCCTCATCCTGTAATTACGGAATAACTAAACATAAACGCATTAAAAATGACGAGTCTCCCTCTCTGAAAGTAAATGCCTCGTATCTATGTGTCCTTGCCACTTACCATGGGGATAAAAACTGAACAGTAAATCTTGCAGGTCTCCGCTTACTCTTGAAACATTAAGTCTAGAACTTTCAGTCAAAATAATTTTGCGATGCTTTCCAGAAACAGACCCAAAAATAAAGATTCAAACTTGAATGATGAATAACAAATATGCCTCTATAGGTGGCATGTAAATGTATTTTAACTGAACATCATAAGAGACTTAAAATAAGACTGAGCCTTAAAATACAGGGTCAGAAGTCAGTATCAAGTTTGCCTTTAAGGAGAATGGAACAATGACAGGTACAAAATAGGGTATTGGTAAGTGCTATTTCTTGACTTGAATTGTGGCTTATTACAAATTGCATATAAAAAATTAAAAATACAAAACAACCTAGATTTAAACAAAAGGTGTAGAGATTAAGAGTGTGGCAGTCCATGCAGGTACACAGAACCTGGGAAGTGGACATGATTCTGCATCTTAATGGAGGAAGGGGTTAAAAATACCAGTTTACTCATTATTTTAATGTTTAGAAAGTTACAGGCTCACGAAAGCTTTGAAAAACTTTAGGCAATCATTAGTAAAATAAAAACATACCTTTCAAAGCTTTCAATTAAAAAAAAAAAAAGTTCATTCATCAAAAGGAACATAAGAAGCCTGAAAACCCTTTTTAATCTCTAAATTCAATATGCAATCCCAACAAAAATTTTGAAAAGAACTTTTCACAGAATTGACAGGCTGATTCTAAATTCATATCTAAGTATAAATGTACAAAAACAACAGAGAAATTGTGAAAAGAACAAAAGGTAAGCACTGTCTCTACCAAATTTCAAATAGAAAGTAGAGTAATTTAAATAACATTGACAAATAAAAAGCAAACAGAAAAAAGACAATCCAGAAACAGATTCGAGTATATAGAGAAATTTAGTTGATGATAAAAGGTGGTAAAACTTGTGGAGTCTCAATTAAGGTTCAGTCAACAGTACAATGATTCTTTGTACTAGTTTTGCAACTTTTTCATAAGTTTGGAAGAATGAGGGAAAAAAAGTTAAAAGAGAAATTCCATATAGAAAATAACTGAAAATACAAAACTATCCCTGATTCACTCCTAAAAAGAGAAACAAATCCATAAGAAAAATGGGCAAAGGATACTAACAGGTAATTAGAAACTAAAAAAAAAAGAAAAAAAAACTTTATATAAGCATGAAAAGCTGGTCAGTCTAGCTAGTAATCAGTGAAATGCAAATAACACCCTGGTGAGATGGCACATTTTGTGCATTAGGTGAAAATATTTTTAACATTGGGTAATACTAAGTGTTGATAAGAACGGGGGAATGAGGCCCATAACAGAAAGCTGATAGTTGGGTAAACCTGGATAGCCACTCCTGAGCACAACGTGGCAGAATCCAAGTTTAAAATATGCATCCCCACAACCCAGCAACCCCACCTCCCAGAACCCACCTTAGGGAAACTCATAAATACATGCAGGAAGACACATAAAAGGATGCTCATTTTAATACTGTTCATAAGATTAAAAACTACAAAGAACATCCTCTCCATCAATAGGATGGGCTAGACGAAAACAGATTTGTCCCTACCGTGAAATAATTCCCAGTAATAAGAAAAGCTACACACCCTGGCAGGGAAGAGCTACAACACAGGCTGGGCAGCTGTCACGATGAGGACGCCCAGCGAGTCAATTCTGCTCCTCTCTCCCTTTAAAAACAACTCATAACAGCACAAACAATAAATAAGAAAACAAACTGAACATAACACAAACTTCCTACTTGCTTATTTGCAATTTCACCCATGAGAAACAGTACAACACAGGCCACTAAACCCAGCAGCACCCACACACAGGCACACCCATGTTTCAATGGCCAGGCCGCCACCACTTCCCGTCACGCGCAGGCTGTGGCCCCTACAGCCCACTCCCACAAGCAAACGCCAGGGCTTTTCCAAGGTCAATGTGATCTTCATGGCAGCACTTAGTTATTTGTTAACCTTTAACACGTTCAACTGTACTACAACTTGTGTTAGATTCCCATCTGTTGTTTAAATGTTACTGAGAAAGCTTTTGACTAGGTGCCCTCACCCTATTTTCCACCAAAAGCCCTACCATTTCTATCGTGGGATTTTTCAGCAGCACATGTTGCGTTATAAAACTGCCTGTATTTCAACAGCTATGTATGCACTAACTTGTTTCATTAAGCAGTTAGCAGCAGCCCATCAGTGAGTTTGCAAAGTCATCATGGCAAAGCGGCAGAACCTGCCATGACGACTGCAGCAAGACTTGCCTCAGGAGGCCTGGTCCTGCTTTGCCATCCATGTGCTAGTAAACTCGGACACATGATTTGACTTTGCTGAGGAATAAACTGGGACAATTTTCCACTAACCAAAGAACTCATGAACGCATCTGCTGTTCAGTGAGTTAACCAGCTGCCGAGGCGCTGCGTAAAATGTTCACGGCATTCAAATGAAGTGCAGTTGCATTCCCATTAAGAGAATATGGTAATCACGGTGGGGGGCGGATTACTGCACGGCCATGCTTTTTAAATCCAAGTCTCAGAACCGAACAGCGATCCTTACTTCGTGGTAAGTGTCCTCGAGCTCCCCATCATATATCCAGCGGTACAGGAAGCTCAGAACAGGATGAGACACGAGGCTGAGGATGTGTTGCACCAGGGACCGCATGTATGGGTCTCCTGTTTTCGTGTAGGCATGGACAGCCGAGGCCAGCTCACCTCCTTTCCTTCCTGGGAGAAATGGGGGAATACACATAAAAACACCCACATTTACATTCATAGTAAACACCGGTCACTTCACACTAACCAAAGACACCCAAGTAATCGAGATAAAGCGCATTTGTTTTCTTCTGGTTAACACCACTTTGGACCTAGAAGCAGCAGTGACATGTAATGTTTTAGAAACCAGGAGGTCCAAACTCTAAGCCTGACTTCATACAAGTCTGTGAGTTACTCCTCTCTTTAGGGTTGCTGAGGAATTTTTCAGAAACAAAAAGTAGGAAAAAATTGCTGGCTACACAATGTAAAGTTCACATGACTTTTTACACCGTTCTTACTTGAGACTTACTAAGATTCACGCTTCCTAGTGCAATGCAGGGCACAGATATGCGTGAAAAAGAAAAGTTCTATGAATCAACACTCGCTCGCTTTTTTGTCATGGTATGCTAGCCCCAACCCACTGACCGGTTTCCTGACCCATTAACTGGTGACAACACCCAGTGTGAGAAACACTGCTCTGTGTGGGCAGGAGAGGGCCCTGTGCCTTGGCCAGAACTACTCAGTGTGAAGGACTGGGAATGGCAAAAACCCACTCCAGAAACAGAAGCACATGAAGGGTTCTCATATAATGCTAATTTTATTAGACCAGTGGAAGATTTTAAGGAGGGGTGTGAAATCATCTGATTTTAAGACGATGGCTCTAGTGTGTGCACGAAGTGGGAGTGTGAGGTTGAACAGGGATCGGACGGCACCATGGCCAGGCGCACAGGTTGAGCAGAGCAGGGTAAGGGGAGTGAAGGACCTCAGGGACCTGCTGGGCACTGAAAGCGACAGAGGAGTCCAGGGCGAATCCAGTTCTGGAGGAGCGCGGGGAACTGGTGAAAACACTGCTGTTTCTTCACTGTGGTCCACTCCTCTCTTTTCTGAGGAACATGCCAAGAGGTGAGAGGGGAGAGTGTGCAGACAGCAAGGCGATCAATGTGGCCCTGCAGATTCTGGGGACCACCCTGGGCAGAGGGAGGCAGAGAGCAGGGAACTCTCGTGTGGCCGACGGCCGGCTCATCCATCTCATGCGGACCTAACGACCCTAAGAGGTAACAGCTACTAGGATCTCAATGTTGCAGATGAGAGAAAAGGCAAAGGTTCCTGGACAAGGCAGCACAAACAATGAGAAAAAAAGTCAGAAAGTAACTAGAAATACAGAGCCTGGAGCCAGAGAGGCCAAAGCAAGACATGCAAATATGGGAATATCTGACCAAAAAAACACTGACACCAACACGGCCCCTGACAGCAGAAGGAATAAAGGCAAAAAGCAAAATGCAAGGAAGGCTACCAAGGGAGTGGCAAGCACAGTGGAGAGCCGAGAGGGCCAAACACAGACACCCTCCCCCTTCCCACCTCCTCTCAATGCCACCCCCAGCTTCTACCGTATAACTACTGGGCCACACTGGCAACTGGTTACGCTCCCTCTCAGTTAATAGCCATCGACTCCTATTGAATCCTCACGGCTGTTGAGGAAAACAAAGGGCAGGACACAGCGCCCCCTACAAACGAGTTCTGAAACGAAGCGAGCGCAGGACGCGTGCGGGACCTTGGCAGTGGTCCACCAGTGCCGCAAGGGTCTTCAGTCTGATTTTGGGATCATAGGTCCAAACCAGGAGGCGCCGCAGGGTTAAACTACTCTCAAGTCCCAAATTCACACCCTGGTCATCCTCCAGTTGTAGCTAGAAAACAATAAAGATAGAAATGTTTAAGTACAAATAACTACATAGGTCACACTTCTTAATCTACACTAAGTGAATATAAGAAAATAATTATACTCATAAAAATGAAGCCAAAGTCCCCTTTAAAAAAACAAGTGTTTTTAAGCTACAAGTTGCCTTTCTTTAACTGGCAGAACCCCAAAAATTAGCAATTAATTTGGCTCTAGGAGACACTGAAACTTGATAGATATTTAAACCTTACAAACACTATTATGAAAAATATTGCTATCTTTTAAATGTAACGTATGAAGTAAGTTAAAATATTCTATATAGCTTCAATTTTGTAACACTTCAAATCATGAAGAAATTAAAAATATTTACCTGAGAATGTAAAACAGAGAGCAATCGATAGTATTCTCTGAGTTCTTGGTGCAAGGCAGCACAAAAGCTCTGTTTGGAAAAGAGAGATGTAATTAAAGCATGACACACTCAATACACATTGACTGATTTTAAGTGCAAAGGTCTAATGCTTTTAGATAAAGTTCAAGTGGGGTTCTACATTATTTAAATTCAGGTTTTGTCAATAATCTTCTTATCATCTTAATCACCACAATATGTATTTTAACAACATGATAGAAGTGTTTCCTTGGTACAGAAAGCATGAACTTTGCAGAATAGCAATGGGAAAACAAAATGTGGTATAATTTTCATGAAGTGTAGTCACTTTAGAGAATGATCCTTTAATATCATATCCCTGTAAATATTCAGGGCTAAAATGTGATTTCCTTTAATGCTCTTAATTCACAAAATGTAAAAATTGGCAGCTTAATGACAATCCCAATTTTTGTTCTGTTTGTACTGCTGTTTTTTCTGACCAACTATTCCACATTCTCCACCAGCCACACTCCCACCCACCAGCCACACTCCCCCCACCAGCCACACTCCCCCCACCACCCATGCTACCCACCACCAGCCACGCTCCCACCCACCAGCCATACTCCCCCCACCAGCCATGCTCCTACTCATCAGCCACACTGCCACACCACAGACCTACTCACCAGTCATGTTCTTACACAGTGGCCACGCTGCTACCCACCAGCCACACTCCTCCCCACAAGCCATGCTCCTACCCGCCAGCCACACTCCTACTCACCAGCCACATTCTTACCCACCAGCCATGCTCCCACCCACCAGCCATGCTCCTACTCACCAAGCCACACTGCCACACCACACGCCTAATCACCAGCCATGTTCTTACCCACCAGCCACGTTCCTGCCCACCGGCCACACTCCTACCCACCTGCCACACTCCTACCTACCCGCCACATTCCTACCCACCAGCCACACTCCCACCCACCAGCCACACTGTCACACCACATGCCTACTCATCAGCCCATTCTTACCCACCAGCCATACTCCTGCCCACAGCCACACTGCCACACCACATGCCTACTCACCAGCCACTCTTATCCACCAGCCACGTTCCTACCCACCAGCAATACTGCAGCACTCCTACCTCCAGCCACACTCCTACCCACCTGCCACACTCTTACCCACCATCCACACTCCTACCCACCCACCATGCTCCCACCCACCAGTCAAACTCCTACCTACCAGCAACACTGCCACACCACATGCCTACTCACCAGCCACATTCTTATGTACTAGCCACACTCTTGCCCACCAGCCACACTCCTACCCACCCACCATGCCCCCACCCACAGCCACACTGTCATGAGTCCTGTGCTATGCTGGGCTCATAGTACAGTTGTTTTGTGATTCAATAATTTTTGGAGATTTCATTGGCAATAATTACTGCCCAATAATCAACCTATGGACAAAACCACATGCTGCTTAGCCACGAAGGGCTGGACAGTGGGAAGGCCACTGCTCCTGTCAGCTGCTTCCTGTCAGGCTCCAGCAGGAGGAGCAGCAGCAGCTCCCTCCCAACCATGTGCCATGACATCAGCAATTCCCACCCACGGCTGTCAAGACAGTCATAGCTGGGATCCCCATCTCCAGCTTCGGCAGTGTTCCCAAATCCTGCCTCACCGTGCTGCCTGGGAAACCACAGAGCTGGGAGTGTCCCCTGTTGGCAGACCCCATCTCAGCAGGGCCCCTCCCCCACCTTCCAGAGGAGGCAGCAGCAGCTGGGCAAGGCCCCATCTGAGCGTTTGGAAATCAGGCAATGCCAGCTCCCCATGGCCAGCTCCGTCTCACCATTCTCTGTGCTTTACAGTCCCCAGCAGCTCCTGAGCCAGCCTTCTCTAGTCAATGTCCTCATCAGCACCTACTGTGGGCTCTGCTTTCCTGAGTGGACCCTGATGGTCGACCTCAAAGCTGCTTTACTTGGAAAGAGCCCTCGGAGGAGCTGTTTCACAGTAAGATTTCGAATAGAGTACGTGTCTCCCAAAGTGCACGGCATCCCAGCATCCCAGAAACCAGGAACGCACCTGCCCGACAAGTCCGAACGAGCGGTCCAGACTCCTCTGGTCTGTGTATCTTCTGATTTTATTATGCAGCCAACCCAACTCAGAGAGCCTGACTGCTGTGTCTCTCAAAGACCTACTTAGATTTGCCTAAAAAGTAAATGTACCAAGTGTTAAACATTAAAAATCAGTATTAGAGTTTTAATTAGAATTTTTCACAAGCACTTATACTTTTCATATTATAATCCTTAGGCTTCAAGACATAAAAATTAAAACCAAGATCCCATCCCTAAAGGGAAGGAAAGCACATCAGGTGCCAGCATGATGGAAAGCACCTTGAAGGGCACAGTGAGCTCATTTCACACCCCCTGCCATTGACCTGTGGTGTGGCAGACGGTCTGTGACCTCAGTCTCACTGTGAAAGAGCTAAAAGACACAGTGTGACCCACACCACAAGAAATGGGCATGGTAAAGGCAGGTTATGGAAAAAGAAAGCAAAAGCAGATGAAGACCCCTGACCTGGAATCCTGCATCAATGCCAAAGATGCCAAGGGACCTCTGTCCTTGGGTGCCTCAGGCATCACACCAGGATGCAGAAATCTATGGGGTGGCCCCATCAGTAGAGTCGAGGAAAGGAGGCACGCATTAATCACAAAGGGTCCCCATAATAAAACTGCATGAGCCACGATGGACAGAAATATAAACCAAGATTCCACAGTGCAGTTTTATCTCACACCCGATTCTGTAAAACCCCAGTACCACCTTACCAATCAACAGCTCGCTATCTGAACTTCATGACTTATTCTGAATATTTTAAATTAGATTTTATGTTACCATACCTTTCCTTCTACTTTAAATGAGATTCGAGGTTACCATACCTTTCCTTCTACTTTGTAGCAGCTGTCAGTGTTGCTCATTTTGATGTTTTTGCCATCTATGCCCTGGAAGACGTACAGAATGTCCCTTACCAGAGCTGCTTCTGTAACTTCCATAGGACCTGCAAAATCATATTTTAAAGAGTAATTACTAGGCAATACGTTTTAAGGCACAATAGATATGATGGTACAATTAGCTTCAGATTAGATATCTGCCACCAGGATGCAATTTACTAACTCAATAAATAAGCTCAAGATGAAAAAGAGAGTTTGAGGTTAGACAGAAACAAGGACTTGCTGAAAGGGATGGAGACCGTGCCATTTCTTATCTAAAGATCTCTTTAAAAAAAAGACAAGCCTCTGTGTGGGAACCTAATACACAATCAAGGTAGCAGTACAAATCAATCACAAAAGGATCAATTATTGAACGATGGTGTTTGGCAAACTGGGTTTACTACAAAGTAGACTAACCGGGGTTCCTCCCTAATACCACATAAAAGAGGTTAATAGTACAGAAAAGACACTGATGGTTTCAATAATTCCTTTGAACAAAAGCTAAGCCAGAATTCAGGTATTAAGCCAAAATAAAAAACGGGAGGCAATGCCCAGAAATCCAAGACACGTGTGGGATGCAAAAGAAACCTCCAGCATCCGGTCTGGGGATCAGGACTCTGAACCGCCCAGCGCCTGTCCCACGCCTAAGCCTGCCCCACCCGGATGTAGAGTGCATCTCCCAGGCATGGAACCTTCTGTAAATATCCACCATGTCAGGTGGCTGAACAGAACTGCTCAGATCTTACACATCAACATTGACTACTTCCTCTGCTTCCACCCATTCCTAAGAGAAGTTGAAATACCCAACTATAATTCTAACTTTGTTTTGCTTTCTAATTCTGTCAGTTGTGCTCTGTGTGTTCTGAGGGTCTGTCAGTAGGTGACTTTGGGTTAGGATTATTTCTCCCTAAACAACTGATTCTTTCATTATGAACACCTGCCCCACAGTTGGGTGCTACTCTTGATGTCTACTTAACACAGCCGCCCATCTTTCTTACCATTACTCTTTACGAAATTGCTTTTTCCATCCATTTATTTTCAGCCTATTTTTGTCCTTACATTTAAAAGGTATTTCTTGTAAGCAAGGTGTAGCTGTCTGAATGATTTTTTTAAAAAATCACAAGTCAATCACAGAAGGATCAATTACTGAAAGACGGTGCCCGGCGCCTCAAAGAGGGTCACTGAAGAATTGCTCGATGTAATTTAATCACACGAAGTTACATGTAATTACTAATATGTCTGAATTTAAAGTCACCTCATTGCTGTATGTTCTAAACCTATTTATCCCACTGTTCTTTATTCCTTTACTTCACTTCCTGTTTCTTCCTCAAGTATATTTTTTAAGTCCATTTTATCTCTCAGTTTTGAAGCTATTGGTTAGGGATCAGAAGCCCGAGCAAACGAAAAAGCAGCAAACAGAGAACAGCACCTGACTCAGTCTAGATGAGTCTCAGTCTTGAGGCTGGCATGCTGTGCCACGGACACACAGCTGTCAAACATGACATGAGTCGATGGCTGTGGACAGACAGAGACTGGACGCCAGAGCTATACACAGAGACAGGCAGCGTGGGCAGAGGCTGGAGACTGCTGCGGGGGGCTAAGGCTGTGCCAGGATGTCCTCCAGCTCCCAGATGCTCCTCACCTTTGCATTCTACAAGTAACATCCAGAGCTATTTCAGAGTCTGCAGATCATGAGCCAACAGGGAAGCCCAATCCTCTATATCCAGAATACAGGACACTCATGTTTGAAATGCTGCTA
This sequence comes from Callithrix jacchus, assembly GCF_049354715.1. NCBI lineage: Eukaryota > Metazoa > Chordata > Mammalia > Primates > Cebidae > Callithrix > Callithrix jacchus. The sequence continues at coordinate 28,030,352 of NC_133502.1, forward strand.
ACTGCAATGTTCTCAATAAAGAAACTCAAACTTCCTTTTGGAATCGAGCAGGGCTTTAACACCCTGAGGTATTCATTTCACCACCAAGCAACTCCTCAATGACTCTCTCTGATGTGCCAGACACTGTGCTAAGCGCTGGCACCGTTAATGAAACAGACATAGCCCCACCGTGGACTTAAGACTTTGGTAGAAGAAGGTGATTTTTACTAGGGGCTCTAACCCGGCCTTTAAGACTTTCCCAGGGAGACAGACAGGATGAAAACTGACAGGGAGAGTGTGATGAGAAACAGCAAAGAAGAGAGATGTGGAGGGAGGAGACCACAGGGACACCAGCCACGATGCAGACTATGCCGGGAGGAAGCAGCCCAGGTATCCTGGGGTGAAAAGCCAAACTCCCCAGGGTGCTGCAGACCACCAGGGACTCTGGACTTCACTGTAAGAACAAAAAAGAAACCACTGAAAGGTTTGAGGTGGGGATCCTGGGCCGTATATTAAAATAAGGAAAGGCCGAATTCCAAATGTTCACAGAAGAGCTGTATTAACATAGTCCTCACTCACCACCCGTATCCCCTTCTCTCCTGGACCTTGTCATGTTGCGAGACAGAGCATTTGGGATGCCTTTTGAGGTAGTGGCTTGTGAAGAAGGCTGATTTGCAGTTAAAGTCCACGCCAGTCGTGACCCCAGCTGCTGTCGAAGGCAATCTCCTGCTCCTGGAGCTTGATGAGACTGTCTAAAAAAGGAAGAAACATGTATTATCTTCACTGAAGACACAAAAGTGTCCCTAGAAATTTCTCTTGCATTACTATCATGAATTACACAAATTTATAAATCTGAGATAGCTGATACCATGATTTTACCCTAATGGAATATATTAATAACAATCAGTCAGCCCCAAGTCCCGTGAACTTGGGACACTTGGCCCAGCGTTTAGACCCAACACGGCGGTGGAAAAATCATCTTACTGCTGCTACCTTATATATGCATTTCTTACCATTAATATCAAAATCTATTTGGCTTTTCTTTATAAACACTTAACATACCTTACCCACCTATAATCATTTTGAAATTCTCTACTTATTTTAACTTCAAAATCAGCAACTCTGATTCACCCCCCACATACTGAGTAGAGGAACCGAGTCACCTGGAACACTGCCCCAGGGGCCTGTCCTCACCTGTCTCCAGCCTTCAGGGTGCTCACTATGAAAAGAAGCACTGCCATTTTCAACTAACTTCTAACATTTGCACACATATAAAATCCAAGGCAAATGCATATTCAAGGTCAACATGGCTTTTCAGCAATGTTGAGACTACATCAAAGTTATTTTTTTGAAAAATATAAGAACCTCATAGCTGATTTCTATTCTATGAGCATAAGTTTTGACAGCTGTAACAAAAATATCACTTCCTGGGACTGCAAAACACAGCAATGAGAATCTCAGCTGCACCACGGTTTCCAGGTGACAGAGCTTGGAATTAGCACTGGTACAATACTTGGGGTGGGGGGTGTTCATCCATTATCCACTCATGAAGTAAGGAGAAGAGGAAAGAACTAAAACAGCTCTTATTTTATTCCATTTTCACCAGGAGAAAAGTCAGCATTCACTAAAATTATGTCATTGGGCATAGTTCTAAATCTCAGGGGAAGATTCTAAAAGACTGCTTCATTTCAAAGTTCTCTACACAGATTTTTAATAGGGTAACAATAATGACTTCAAATTCTAAGGTATAAATGAGAACGCCAGTTAATTTATTTAGCTGGACCTTAAATTCAGATGAAATGTGTCGAGTGTTATTTTTAATGCTTTACGTTTTCTTTGAGAACACTAGACCCCACTGATAACCCACATTCTGTTTCTAAGTATCTGGAATATAATTTTATAACTCACAAAATGACTTATAATTCTATTACACTCACATGGAAAACACCATGCTGAAACCTTGGTCACTGTTTTTCTGGAAAAATATCTACTCTATGATAATCCACCTTAATGTGATTTCCAGGAAGCAACTATGGCAAAAAGCAGAGCCACCTGTTTATCTACGTATAGGAAGAATGTATTGAAAAACAAAGTTCTAGGCATTAATTACAATAGCACCCGCTTGATTCTCAACTGTAAATCCTGAATTTCCTGAAAAGGTGCTTTGACCACGTACATAACGCCCTCGTATTCCTGCATTTCATCATCTTAATTCATGCGAACTAAAGGGTCACAATCCTTGAAGATCTCAGCACTTGAGGAAAGTTCGACCTTATTATTTTACTTAACAATTTACTAAAGAATTCAATGAGGAGAAAAACATACATCAGTGAAGAGGCCACTGGTCCCTAAGAGATCAATCTGAGAACACAGTCGGAGAACCTCCAGAGGAAGGGTTTGCACACGGCACTTCCAGCTCCTTCATGATAGGCAGGCACTTCAGTGACAGGTAAGAGCGGCCAGAACTTCACAGCCAGCTCTGTCGATTACCAAGTGGAAAGAACTCTTGTTGTATCACAGCTCTGACGAGGAGTAACACTCTGAGACAGAGTGCATCAGACACAGTGCCCAGAACACTGCCTGGCACAAGAGGCACCACTGATACTGTTGGTGAACACCAATACCCGGTGAACGGCCTGCAGGCATCTCTGTTTCTAGCATGTAGAGACTGTACATGTCGGCGTGGCCTTACCCCGGGAGGAGAGATTGTGGTGCAGGCGTGGGGCCACTGAGGGCACACAGGCCGATGCTGCTGATGCCGCTGCTGCCCACGCTGCCGGAGCTCTGGGCTGACTGGGTACTCCGATCCTGGTAGCTCAGGGGGAGGGTCTGAGGCCTGGCATAGTAGTAAGGGGTCGAGTGGGCATCTCTTGGTAAGGCCTGAGCAAATAACGTAGCATAGCTAGAAACCTGAAAAGAGAAACACACTAAGAACAGAGACAGGAGATTACAGAACAGTCTTCCCGGACCTAATAAGGTCATTTACATTCAGATTTGCGTTCTTTTTCTGTAATTGGATTTGGATTCCATACTTCTTTTGTTTTTTCAGACGGAGTTTCTCTCTTGTTACCCAGGCTAGAGTGCAATGGTGCGATCTCGGCTCACCGCAACCTCCGCCTCCTGGGTTCAGGCAATTCTCCCGCCTCAGCCTCCTGAGTAGCTGGGACTACAGGCGTGTGCCACCATGCCCAGCTCATTTTTTGTATTTTTAGTAGAGACGGGGTTTCACCATGTTGACCAGGATGGTCTCGATCTCGACCTCGTGATCCACCCGCCTCGGCCTCCCAAAGTGCTGGGATTACAGGCTTGAGCCACCGCGCCCGGCCCGGATTCCATACTTCTTAGTAAATCATATGTTACGCTTTTAAAATATGCCTGAATTGATAAAGTTTTAGAACATTTTCTGAACTCCAACAACCACTGCACTGTCTGATAACTAAACATTCTGATTCAAACAAACTAAACTTAAATAATTTTCTAAAGTTAGGCATTACGAAATGATGACTGCTCTCTATATATTCATATCTATGTGATTTACATTTATATTAACATACAATGATGAGACGAAGCCTTCAGCAACAAACAGAGCTTTCACCTACGGCTTCAACCCCTTTGGCTCCCATCTCTGGCCGGTGAGTACTTTATTAGAGCGGACTCTGAGATGCAGAGCACTCAATTCGCTCTGACATGCTGCAGGGGACAGACACTGAGCCCGGGCATGAGAGGGCTTCACTGGCACATAAGTAAAGAATGCTCATAACTAAAAGCAAGAAAAACTCCTAAAGGGTCTTTTAGTTCACAAAGAACTACCTACCAGCGCTGATGTTAATAACTTCACAACGTAAACATTTTGAAAACTGACAATTTATTCTCTATTTAATCACCCACTGTCATGTCTGAATAACAGAATTCTGAAACACATCTTCAGGAAGCTGCACACTGACTAAAAATGCCCTTAAACAAAAAAAGGAAAAGAAATCTCTTGACCTTCTGTGACCAGACAAGCCTGCTGCTTCCCTCCACTATGTTCTCAGCTGCAGAAGCTGTTTCCCACCAAAGTCGGCCAGGGCGTCCGACAGACGCAAAGCTGCGAAGGCTAAGCCACCTACCTTGCTTGGCTGCCTGCGTGGGTCCTCACTAAGGCTCAGCAAGAGGTAGAGTATTGACCATTTATTTTTCAGAACTCCCTGTTTAGAAAAAAGTTAATATTAAAAGAACAATTTTATACTACTCTCCAGTCTTATTTTCCTCTTTCCTGAACTATATTTCCAAACTAGAAACACACTTTAAAATTCAGTCACATCAAATCTAACTGTTCATAAGTATTTTCAACAGTGCCACCCAACCAAAGTTGGAAGCAAATGTCTGTACGCAACCAACATGCTTGGGTCTTTCATTCCCCTATTAACTAGCTCTACAGTCCCCAATAAGCAAAGTTTTTCAAACTACCCTATTCCTGAATAGCAGTATTGTCTCCCCTGAAATAATCCTTAATTGTCTCCAAAACCATAATTATGAGACAAAGCCATCATAACAATATGTGAACTATTATTTCATTTATCAACATCCCATTTACGCCACAAGCACAAGTTAGTCTCATTATTGTGTGTACCTAAAGTCGAGATGTGGGCAGGAGCAATGGCTTACGCTTGTAATCCCAACACTTTGAGAGGCCAAAGCAGGCAGATCACTTGAGGTTAGGAGTTCAAGACCAGCCTGGCCAACATGGTGAAACCCCATCGCTACTAAAAATACAAAATTAGCCAGGCGTGGCATCATGCACCTATAGTCCCAGCTACTCGAGGCTGACACACGAGAATCGCTTGGACACAGGAAGCAGAGGTTGCAGTGAGCTCAGAACGCACCACTGCAAGCCAGCCTGGGTGACGGAGTGAGACTCCATCTCAGAACAGAGATGTGGGTCTGAAGCACTTAGCTGTCAAGATAACTAACCCACAGATTTCTATCCAAGGGTTATATACAGATTTCATTCATTTCCAAATGTGTACCACACCAGTCTGATTCGCAAACATAACAGCAGCCAAACCTCAGTCGTTCTACCTCGAACTTACATGGCATTATCCTCTATTCATACAGCCTTACCTTTTGCACACAGAAGCTACAATATATAAGTACCTTCATTGACAAAACAAACTACGGGATGATTACTTACGTTACGTAAATTCTCCATTATATAAAACATTCTCTGAAGGTTTAAGAGTAAGTTCATCCCAGGTACTTACATTACTGTCTAACTTAAAAAACTGATGGATATAGACTTTTTCAGAAACCCAACTAATTTCCCAGCCAGGGCCACAAGGATGAGAAAGAGACCCAGCCCTGATGGAGTGTATCTCATCACAGGCAACAGATAAGTGAGCAGATTCATTGTGACAAATGGCACTTCACAGCTCACGAAAGCAGCCCAGGGGAGACTCGCATCTCCTAGAAAGATGGGCCGTGCAGAGGGAGAGACAGGAACAGTGAACACGGCAACCTGGCAAAGGCCAGAAGTCAGGAGGGAAACTGACAACGCAATGAGACCTCAACGCTGCACCAAGAAACTTGGATATGGCGCTGAAGACAACAGCAGGAAGCCTCTGAAGGATGTCCTGGGGAGAGGCATCATCACTGCACCACCGGTGATGAACTGGCTGGAGGGGACAGCCTGAGAGGAAGAGCGCTGTCATCTGGAGGGAGATGCGAGCAGCTGATTGCAGTGCAGTGAGCTGAGTGTGTGCTCAGTCACGTGTCCCTGGCGAGTCCCTGCAAGCCGGCATCAAGGGCCCGAGAGGCTCAGGTGCTCAGGCCCAGGACCAGGGAGCCAAGCTACCGCCGATCTTTAGCTCGTTCCACACATTAAATCCTGTCATCATCACAACCACACCATGACAGGGCTTATTCTCTTCATGCCACAAATGAGAAAATGAAGGACAGCAAACCTCAGTAACTCACCCAAATCACTGAACTACATGCAGGGTTTACAGCCAGGTCTGCCCGACTCCAGAGGGACAAAGGAGAGATATACCTGGGGATGACACTCAGGTTCTCGTGTGGAGCAACATGAATGGGGCTGTCATTCACCAAAAGAGAGCACACAGAAGCAAGAGCAGGCTGTGTGTGGGTGGATGCGAATGGACGCCCAGGGGGTAGAACAAGGGGCCACACTCCTTTCAGCCCAGAGGATGCCAAGCTATGAGTCCCTGCGGGAGTTTCCAGGGGAGTCTCTGAGTAAAAATGACCAGAAGGTGTAGGGAAGGATGGCAGGAAATGTTCTACAAGTAAGTGCTGGGTTAAAATATATGATTTTATTTCAGCAAAGATATATTTGAGGGTGAAAGGTGGAGAAATTTCAAAAATGAACAAAATACCAAAAACTTAGCAAGTAACACATTTAAAGGAGGAGGCAGTATCATTTTTTACTATTTTTTTTTCCCATTTGGGTCTTGAGAAAATGTATTTTTTACTATTAAAAAAAAAAACAACAGTATAAAACACCCAGGATCTCTTCAGTCTGCTGAAGAGCATTTGATACTATGTGGAGGGAAACATGGAAACCACAGGAGACAGTGAGGCAGTCTGGGAACACCACCAGCAACACTGTCAGACAGGACCCACTAGGGAACACCACCAGCCAGAACACACCAGGGAATACTACCAACCAGGAGCCACTAGGGAATGTCACCAGCCAGAACCCACTAGGGAACACCACCAGCCAGGAGTCACTAGGGAACACCACCAGCCAGGAGCCACTAGGGAACACCACCAGCCAGGAGCCACTAGGGAACACCTCCAGCCAGAAGCCACTAGGGAACACCACCAGCCAGGAGCCACTAGGCCTGCAGAGCACAGAGAGGGGCAGGAGCAGGTAGAGGAGAGATCTGGCAAAGGAAACCACATCGTGCCTGCCACTCTGGCAGTATAGATGCTTTTAATCATGCTAAACCACTTTAGACCCGCCACATTACACTCTGAACTATAGGACCCCAAGTTCAGGTATAAAACTTTTAAAACTGCACAAACTGAATTTTAAGTGAGGAAAGTCTTATCAGGACATGGTGTAAGAGCTAGAGGAACACGAAATCAGCATCTTTGCACAGCAGCTGTCTAGTGCCCAGCCCAAGAGCTGCCCTCAGCTCTCCTGGCACTGCCATGCCAGAACACCCCTCATCAACAGGGCACCACCTACCACCCCAACCCGGCCTGGGCAGTCCAGCTGTACAATGTTCCCCTTCTGCTTCCCTCATAAGCCACCCTCCCGCCTCTGCCTTTCTGCTCAGCTTGGGAACGCCGCGGCGCTCTCAGACCCAACTCGGGAAGGCCACGGCGCTCTACTCACATCTCCAGGTCGACCTGGACCCTCCTTCCACTCCCCGACTCCTTCCTCTAGGTCTAAAACAACAACAGCAAAAGGTCAACTGCACCGTTGACCTTTCTTCCATGTGGCCTGCACAGCACATCCACAAATGGGGACCTAACTAAAACAAGATTTAAAAAAAAAAACAAAAAACAGGATCAACAACCTTCACACTTCTGAGGAGCCACTTTCCGCAAAATGATGGAATGGCTGCCCATCTGAATATACTATTCTGCTTTGTTTCATGATTGCTCTTACACTATTATTTCCTAGTATTTTTCATCACCTTTCAGTCATACAATGAAAAAGCCAAGAGAGTCAGTTTTGGGGGCAAGCCCTAGGAAGCAGGCTGCTATTTAAAACATTGAAATTTAGGAATAAACATTCAGAACACCAAACAAAATTTTAGAAAACAACCATTTTAAGTCACAGAGTGTCTAAATACGTTTTCATGCAATGGCTAATATTAACAAATACAACAGCTTCTACTGGATGAAATCTCCCTTCGGAGATCTTGGTAAGGCTAAGGATCTTGAGAAATGTGGTATCCAACAAGCAAATCTTTTTAACATTCAATGTGTAGAAAATGGTCTTACAAATGGAGAAACATTTAAGAAAAGCAAACGATAGAGGACTTCAAACTAATTTGCCTGGAAATGAATGGACAAAAAAGGTTCCTATTTCTTATTCTACAAATATTACAAAGATAATATTGCAAATATTACGGGGAAAAGCATGCTAAAAACACTGAATCCCAGTCAGACAATTAAGGAATCGACATGGCCATCGAGTGAACCATGCTTGTTTCAAGGGCCATGTGCAGTGGCGCACACCTATAATCCCAGCACTTTGGAAGGCTGTGGTGGGTGGATCACCTGAAGTCAGGAGTTTGAGACCAGCCTGACTAACATGGTAAAACCCCATCTTCGCTATGAGAAAAAAAAAAGCTTGTTTCAAGAGCACAATGTAACAACAGAGGAAGACTCACAATGAGAGCTGAATCACTAGCAGCATCAGGCCTAACTCCATCATTTCCACTGTGAGACACTGACAGTATTTGCTGCACAAAGCACTAAACCACCACTAGATTCTGAAATCGAAAACTAGATTCACTTTCCTCTCCACGAAAGGAGAGAAAGCTGGATGAACTAAGCTCCTTTATGGTCGGAAATCTCACCCTAAGATTCCATTAATGTACTGGTATACAAGCTGCCAAAATCTTTTCTCAAAACACAAGGCGGGGCTTGGTGGCATGCACCTGTAGTCTCAGCTACTTAGGGTCGCTTGAGCCCCGGAGTTCGAGACCAGAAACCGCATCTCAAAAAAAAAAAAAGTTGGAAAAATCATTCATTTTCAAGTATCACTATCCGATGACATTCAAAATCAATGTTTTCAGTTATTCGCTATGGCAGTACAAGGTATGACCCAATGAGTCAAGTACAGCAACCACATAAGGTTTAGCCATTACATGTAGGTCAGTCAAGGCGCCTACCGGTGTGCTTCCTCCCGGCAGTGTAATTAGCGACCACAATACAAACTCACAAATTCTGTTGACTTTCCCAGTGTAGCTTCATTCATCTTGACAAGCAATTTAGCATTAAATCCAGCTAAAACTTACTTCTAATACTAAAATTCACACACACACACACACACACACACACACACTGTACAATTAAAAGCAATCACCAATCACAGAAACATTTAACAGACGCCACAAAAAGCATTCAAAGGTGCCTATACCACGTCATCTCCTCGACAATCGGTGCAGTGACTTTCAGAATTCCACACATACCTGTGAATGAAGTTTTCTGTGGAGCTCCGAAAATAATGCAGCATCTGCTTCTCTTCGTTGTCGAATAACTGAAGTCATAAAGAAAAGGAGCGTGGTCATTACAAACACCAAAATTCATTTTTGTGACACTATTTCACCTACAATAATAGATAACTTGCAAGTAATTCAGAGTGGAAAGCCATTGTCAAATTAGATGATGAGCAACTTGTGAGCTCTATGAATCTGAGCACTGTAACCTCCCTGACATCTGCAAAGTATGGGATCAAAGAGTTTATGTGAAAATTAGGCAAAATAATAAAAATCATGGGATTACTTACAGTCCATCTACAAATGTTATAAACTAAGGCAAACAATCAATGTAACTAGTTAACAGTGGCCACCGGAAGTAGGGATGGAGAGTGAAAACATCTGGAATCCTGAATCCAACGGCAGTAAGCAAGTACAATATTCACGGTCATTTATTTCACTTGGAAACTGAACACCCTAAACATTTTTGTTAAGATACACAGCAATGTTTCATCTTGTTTTAGCATTAAATGTCATAATCAATTACTGTTTCAAAATAAAATTCAAAATAGCTTATTAATTTTCATCCAATTCATTTTATTAACAAATGTCTTTGGCTGTTCCAGCTACGCTTACAAATTATCTGAAAGCAGCTGCAGTGGTTCCATTCCATGAAGGAGGAGAAGGTAGAGTCTTACTGGGTTCCCTGGGGGAAGAGAACCCACTTTGCTCACATTTATGACACTGCAAACACCATCTGTGCATGGGTGCCTCTCAAAGACGCTGTAACCCCCCACTAGAAAAGGCGCCGCTTTCAAAGGCTAACTTATAACTTCAATCCTCTCTAATGAACCTTCGTATTTATCCCATTGTAGTCGTGTGACTTTATAAAATGCTCATCAGCCCATCACATTTAGCCTTAAATGTTCTGATTCATTTATGCGAAGAGAATGACTGACTTTACAGCCGACCCCATACTCTTCAGCTAAAGAAGGGCGCTGGCGTGAAGCACAGCCCAGAGATGACAGGATCTCATCAGAACTGTATATTCAGCTCTTCCTACACAGAAAAGGAAAGCTGTCCTAAAACAGACCAGGTAAAGTGCATTAAACAAAATGGATGCACCTAAAATATAATATAGTTCACTGTATTTCAAACATATAGACTCCAAATACAACCAGGAAATCAAGCAAGTGATGCTCTTTCTATAGAACGAGATCAACACACTGAAGTCTGAAAAACACAAACTAGCACTAATTCCTGCAGGCACCATGGTCACGGCACAACGAAACGAGAATACAAACGAACACAAGTGATGCTTCCCCACAAAATGATGACAATCTCCAGTTACAATGTACCCCACCTGCCAGTGAAAAAGGAAGGAACTGGCAGGTGTTTGTTTTGTCACACATGATCGCCTTTGCTATTTGTTTCAATATAAAACATACTAGCCCTTTATATTTGAGGTCGGTTATATCAAATGGAATATTAACTCTTCTGTATTATTCCAGAAGGCAGAGCTACCATAACTCAACTAATCTATCAACAACTCTAACAAAATTCTAATGTCTAAGCATTTGTAAAACATGACAAGTTACCAGTGCCCATCATAGAGGAGGACTGACTACAGGTGCTGAAGTAGGTGGTGCTCACTGGGGGTTACCGAGAAAGGCACCTGAGTCAGTCAGTACACAGCATGCCTTAATCTCAAAAAACACACAGAAAACACAAACTCTAAACTGTTACAGTTTTCTTCTTTAAAAGGAAAATCCCAGACTCCCTTGAATATCCACTGCAACAATGTAGCTGTCAATTATCAAACTATGAGTTTAAACAAACTTTATTTTTAGCTATTCTGACACATAGGTGTAAGAGTCTCACCATTCGTGCAATGGAACTTTGTAGAGGAAAAGGTCTGTTGTTATATAGTACCTAACTGCTGGAGTCCTCAGTAATCATCCAAAATGTGTAAAATGGTTACAGTTCAAGAGGAGAGCACAGTGTTCTTATGTTCAGTTTTATAGACATGAAAGAAAAATAAATTTTAATACGTTAACAACAGTTGAAATTCTCCATTTTTATTCCCCATCTTGAATAATACACGTGCACTCGGCAATACCAAAACTCTGCATTGTAACAGCAGATGGATCATTTTTGACCCCAGTGCTCATCCAGCCCTGGAGAAGCACAGGCACTGGGTCTAGGTGAAGTACTCCTGGGTCACAGCCTCAACTCGATCCACAGCTGACTCGCCTCCAGTGCGGCCAGAAAGCTTTAAAATAGGACCTCCACAGACCACGGCCACACAGTACATAATACAACAGCCAGGGTTGGGAAACTGTGCCATGTAGACTTCCAGAAGGTGTATTACTGAGACCCAAGGCAAACATGTACTCCACTTGGGCAGTTTGACAGTGAGGCCCCAGCAGGGAAATGCACTCACCTTCACGCAGGCCGCTTTTCTAGTCCAACTGAAAAGCACCACTGGGTTTGGCTACAGTGGTGCCAAACCCATACAGCCCAGAGAAATGTAAGGATGGAGAGTTGGCCACCTGGAAAAAGCACCTTTCAAACGGGACTTCCCATGTGTGGCTGCTCATTGCTCAGAGCCAAGCTTCCCCCTCAGACTCTCCAGAGGTGAAGCGGGGCAGCAGAGCCCTGCCAAGGATGATCAGATAATCAACTAACCAACCAAGAGCTGACAAACAGAAAGCTTTCTTCTCTAAGCTGCCAGGATTTGCGAAAGCTTTATGCACCATCTGGAATTAAAAATTCTAAAGTACTATATTCTAATAGTTCTGCCTCTACAACAGAACCGACCCGTCATTATTTTGTACCTATATTAAATCGTGCTTGGGAACCACATACACACATACACACATGCATACATACATCTGCTGAAGCTCTGACAAGTTTAAGAATCCAACACATGACATTTAAGAAAAATACGTACGCTCTTTCTTGATTTTTTCAGCTACTAGAAATTCATCTCTTTCAACAGTTGGGGCAAAGTTGCTGCCAATCACCCGCACGGCATACTGGAACTGCTGGGCTACATCAGCTGCAAGTCAAAACAAAAGGACATGGATTGTTATCAACCAGGTTACGTTCTGCTCGCCTGAAGCTTCGAGTTCAAGGCAGTGAACTAGATACATCTCCCTTCCACCTCCCCGAGGTCTTAACTGAGAGGACAGAAAAGCTATTTAGAAATCAACACAGAATGAGTGAATGAAATTAGAGTTCAATAAAATAAGAATGAGAACAGCGACGCACCAGAGAGTCTGAAAAATCCTAGGTGATAAAAAACCAGACTGGCTCAATAACCACAAAAAAAAAAAAGGAAAAGAAAGGGTCACATCCCAACACATGAACATGAGGAGGAGGCCTGGTCAAGAGAGCCTCTGAGAAGCTCCCAGGTCAACAAACACAAGAGCCATAGGTGGGTCACTCAACAGTCAAAACAGACAGTTAGTTTGCCTGTGCACCTCTAGAGGAAGATGACAGCTTAAAAACACGGGACTCCCTACATTCAAAAATGCCATCAAGTTGACAATAAAGGAGTTTTTAAAATTAAAAGCATAAACCAACAAGGACAAAGAAAACAGGGCAGAAAGGAATCAGAGAGAAGGCAAACGATGTGAGAAGCTGCGCTGCAGATGGATGTGTGGTAACTGATTCAAGAGGACAGTGAAACCTGAACACTAAGTGTCTGTCAGGTTCAGAATGAGGAGAGGAGAGTGGGAGAAACAAACGTCAAGAAGAAATACAGTTCCCACTGCAGAGCCCAGGGAGGCTCAGGACAGGAAGAGACTGATTGCTCTCAGGATGTAAATGCAAGCAGGGCTGAAGGGGGAGACCTGGTTGGAAGTCGGGATGGAAACAGACTCCTGGGTCCTCCATCCAATCCCACACTGCCAGACAACCACAGAGACCTGCCCAGCAAGCCGGCTCTGGAGGGACAGAGGGTGGCCCTGGTCACTAAGTAAAGGTAACAGGCAACTCGGGGAACCCCAGTCCTTCCTGGAACTCCGGGATGCACAATTTGTCTGTGGGAAGACTGATCAGCCCAAGAGAAAAGAGAGACAGTGATGGATGGGGATCCCCAACAAGTAGACGGGTCTGTGTCCAATTCAGGCAGACCACAGAGATACTGCAGATCTGGTTCCAATATTAAAGAAAATACTGCAAAAATAGAGTCATTGGAACTTCTTGGTTCCCCAGTGCATATAAAAGTTAGGTTTAACATACTGTCGTCTATTAGGTGTGCAACAGCATTCTGTCCAAAAAAGAAAAAAATATACACATTTTAATGTAAAAATACTTAATTGCTTAAAAAAAAAAAAAACCCGTTAACAATCATCTGAGCCTTCAAAAGTCACAATCTTTTCTGGTGGAGGGTCTTGCCCTGATGTTGGCGGCTGCTGACTGACCAGGGCGGTGGGTGCTGAAGGCTGGATGGCTGCGGCAATTTCTTAAAACAAGATGATGTACTTTGCCACAGCGATTGACTCTTCCTTTCATGAGATTTCTCCACAGCATGTGATGCTGTTTAATAGCATTTTACCCACAGCAACACTTCTCTCCAAACGGAAGCCAGTCCTCTCAAACCCTGCCACTGTTTTAGCACCGAAGTTGATATAATATTCTAAATTCTTTGTTGCCATTTCAACAATGTTCACAGCACTTCAGCAGGAGTAGATTCCATCTCAAGAAACCACTTTCTTTGCTCATCAACAAGAAGCAGCTCCTCATCCATTCACATTTTATCATGAGACTGTGGCAGTTCAGTCACTCACATCTTCAAGTTCCTCTTCTAATTCTACTTATCTTGCTATTCCCACCACATCTGCAGTTCCTTCCTCCACTGAAGGCTTGAACCCTTAAAGTCACCCATGATGGAGGCTAGCTGCAGTGGCTCATGCTTATAATCTCAGCACTCTGGGAAGCTGAAGTGGGTGGATCACAAGGTCATGAGTTCAAGACCAGCCTGGCCAACATGGTGAAATCCTGTCTCTACTAAAAAAAAAAAAAAAAAAAAAAATTTGCCAGGCATGGTGGTGGAGGCTGAGGCAGGAGAATCACTTGAAACCAGAAAGTGAAGGTTGCAGTGTGCTGAGAGGAGCCGCTGCACTCTAGCAAGAGCAAAACTCCGTCTCAAGAAGAAAAAAAAAAGGCACCCATTATGGTTGAAACCACTTTCTTCCAAACTTCCGTTAATGCTGACAGTCCGACCTCCTCCCATGAATCACAAATGATCTTAATGGCATCTAGAATGATGAATCCTTCCCAGGTTTTCCATTTACTTTGCCCAGATCCATCAGAGGAACCACGATCTATGGTGACCATAGCCTTATAAAGTGTGTTTTTTACATGGTATGATTTGAAAACTGAAATTACTCTTTGGTCCATGGACTGCAGAATAGACGCATGTTAGCAGGCATGAAAACAACTCCAGATGCATTCTCAACGAGCAATAATATTTCCTCAGAAAGGAATCTTTTTCTGAGCAGTAAACCCTAACAGTAGGCTTAAAATATTCAGTACACCGTGCTATAAAAAAAGATGTGGTCATCAGACTTCGCTGTTCCATTTACAGAGCACAGGAGGAGCGGATGCAGCATTAAGGGCCCAGGATTTTTGGAACGGTCAAGGGCACTGACTTTCACAACTTCAGTCACCAGCTGCATTAGCCCAGACACGGGAGTCAGCTCTAACTTCTCTCTAGCAATGAAAGTCCTAGATGTCATCTTCTTCCAACAGAAGGGTGCTTCGCCTACACTGAAAGTGTTAGTGTAGCCACCTTCCTCAATGACCTCAGCTGGATCTGAATACGCGCTGCTTCACCTTGCACTTTTATGTTACGGAGAGAGCTTCTTTCCTTCAGCCTCATGAACTAAAAACCACTGCTGGCTTCTGACTTTTCTTCGGCAGCTTCCTCACCTTTCTCGGCCTTCACAGAGTTAGGGTCTTGCTCCAGATTAGGTTTTGACTTAAAGGAATGCTGTGGCTGGTTTGATCTTCTATCTAGACCACTCCAACTTTCTCCCTATTAGCAATAAGGCTGTTTCAATTTATGACTCCTGTGTTCACTGGAATAGCACTTGTAATTTCCTTCAAGAACTTTTCTATCCAATCACAACTTGACTAACTGGCATAAGAGGCCTAGCTTCTCACCTATCTCAGCTTTTGGCATGCCTTCCTCACTAAGCTTAACCATTTCTACCTTTGGATTTAAAGTGAGAGACATGTGACTCTTCCTTTCATTTGAACACTGATTTCTTTATATTATTTCTTCTCAAAAAAACAAAAAACAGGATACATGTGCAGAAGGTGCAGGTTTGTCACACAGGTATACGTGTGCCGCGCTGGTGCACTGCACCTATTGACCCGCCTTCTAAGTTGCCTCCCCTCCCCTCCCACCCCCAACAGGCCCTGCTATGTGCTGTGTCCACATGTTCTCACTGTTCAACTCCCACTTATGAGTGAGAACATGTGGCATCTAGTTTTCTGTTGAACACTAATTTCACTTAAACAGTAAGAGGTCACTGTAAGGTTATTAACTGGCCTAATTTCAATATTGTTGTGACTCAGGAAATAGGGAGGCCTGAGGAGAAGGGGGGAGACAGGGAACGGTTGGTTGGCAGAGTAACCAGAACATACACAACATTTTTTTATTAAGACTGTGCACTTCATGGCACCCCAAAACAATTACAATAGTAACATCAAAGATCACAAGTGACACATCACTGCAACAGATATAATAATCATGAAAAAGTCTGAAATACTCTGAGTATTTGCTAATATGACAAGAGATACAAAGTGAGCACATGCTGTTGGAAAAACGGTGCCTAAAGACCTGCCCAATGCATGTTATTTGTGAAATAACGCAGTATCTGTAAAGGACAACAAAACGACGCATGCCTGTTCTCCACAAGGAAGCTCAGCACTCACAAACACTGCCCTATCCAAGACCTTCCAACCAACTTCACTCTTGAAGATGAAAAGAACAGGTATCACCAGACACTCGAGGGCATCATCTAACACAAAAGAGAGACAAAAACAAGAAGGAAAAAAGGAAACTAAGGAAAAGTAGCAACGTAGGAAATAAGAAAATGGGGGGGAAGATGTGCAAAAACAAAGAAGCTATGATGGCCTACAAGATTAGACACACTTCCGTGAAATGAAACTGACCTACAAGATTAGACACAGCACTTCTGTGAAATGAAACTGACCTACAAGATTAGACACAACACATCCGTGAAATGAAACAGAATGCCATAAATTCAGAGAAGACAAGCTCTTGAATATTAAAAGTATGAAGGCAGGTGTTTTTTAAAATAAGTAGAAAGCCTGTATTTAAAGTTGAAGAAGCCTCTCAAGCACTAAAACAAAAAGGTAAAAAGATGGAAATTAAGACAGCCAAGACAAGGAAATCACCAGATCAGGCCGGGCAGAAGTGGGAAGGGAGAAACCTGGAGTGGAGGAAATGTCCAAAGAAGTCATACAAGACAGCGCCTCAGAAAGGATGGGAGAGGAGGGCCTGGGAAGTGACATGGGTCACAGCAACTGGCTCACCCCAGAATAAAAACCCAGGCTCTCACCTCTGCTGAGGCAAACTCCCAGTCTGAGGAACTCCCACCCCTCAGTACAAGAGACCTGGGAAAAGAATGGCTGCCCATTACAAGCTCAGCAGCAAAAGCATTTCAAGGATCAGGAAGAAATATTTCAGAAAGCCTCCACCTTCCGAGTAAAGCAATCACCTCAATAAGTGGATTAGGGTTGGTATGGGACACGATAGCCTGCCTGTCTGCCCAACTTCTATGACTCCAGAAGTCGAGCTACCAGCAGATACCTCCAGATGCCCCCCACTGAGTGCTGGGCCCAGTTCAACCTGCGATGCAGAGCAGCAGCCCAACAGGGCAGTGCCCAGCTGCAGCTGCCAGCAAAAGCCAACACTGTTCTCCAGTCCCAGAAAGGAAGTGGGACTATGAGTGGCACCTGGCAATTCAAGTGACCACTCCAAGCTCAGTGCGGCTTCCCCTGCCCAATCCACAGACAATCTTCAAGTGACCACTCTGAGCTCACAGTGTGGCTTCCCCTGCCCAATCCACAGAGAATCTAAAATTCCCAGAAATTTAAGGATTTAAGGAAGAGATAAACAAAACCAGAAAAGTGAATCTAAGAAGGACATTCTTGGTGAAACAGGAATGACAAAGAATCCCTGAAAGATGGAAAGAAAACAAACAGGATCAACTTGAAAGAAGAAACAAGGGACAGAAGTCATCTCAGTCAAGACAGAGTAAGCACACTCCACCCTGAAGACAACACAAAACTCTGGCAAAAATACATCAAACACCTCTGAAGAGACTCTGAACAATGGGTAAGAGGAGCAGACGGGGTATGAAGCTCATGATCAAAAGAAAACCTGGAACGACTTCCCCATTTTTGCTTCTTGATATTTTGTTTCGGTGTTTGCTGCAGACTGCACCATCTGAGGCTGAATAACACCCCAAAACCCAAACCACAAACAGGCAAAGACAGAAAAACCTCTGAGCCAGGCCCAGTCTCCCCAGCCAAGGCCCAGGTGAGGAAGGAAGGAGGAAGCATCGCAGCTCTTCCAGCCCTGTGCCAGGCTACCAGTCCCTTCCACCTTCACTCATGGGCACCCCCACAGCTCTCCCAGCCCTGTGCCAGGCTACCAGTCCCTTCCACCTTCACTCAGGGGTACCCCCACAGCTCTCCCAGCCCTGTGCCAGGCTACCAGCCCCTTCCACCTTCACTCAGGGGTACCCCCATAGCTCTCCCAGCCCTGTGCCAGGCTACCAGCCCCTTCCACCTTCACTCAGGGGCACCCCCACAGCTCTCCCAGCCCTGTGCCAGGCTACCAGCCCCTTTCACCTTCACTCAGGGGCACCCCCCCAGCTCTCCCAGCCCTGCGCCAGGCTACCAGCCCCTTCTACCTTCATTCAGGGGCACCCCCACAGCTCTCCCAGCCCTGTGCCAGGCTACCAGCCCCTTCCACCTTCACTCAGGGGCACCCCCACAGCTCTCCCAGACCTGCGCCAGGCTACCAGCCCCTTCTACCTTCATTCAGGGGCACCCCCACAGCTCTCCCAGACCTGCGCCAGGCTGCCAGCCCCTTCTACCTTCATTCAGGGGCACCCCCACAGCTCTCCCAGACCTGCGCCAGGCTACCAGCCCCTTCTACCTTCATTCAGGGGCACCCCCACAGCTCTCCCAGCCCTGTGCCAGGCTACCAGCCCCTTCCACCTTCACTCACGGGCACCCCCACAGCTCTCCCAGCCCTGCACCAGGCTACCAGCCCCTTCTACCTTCACTCAGGGGCACCCCCACAGTGGGCTGCCCCCTCGCACCCTTGGCAAGAACCAATAATGGCTCCAAGACTCCACCACAAGGCTGGCAGGCTGAAGGTTCAGATTTTAGCCAGAACATGAGGAAGTGTCTTAGGAAGTAGAGAGTGAGGGCAGCAGCACAGAAGAGGACGCTGAAAAAGGCACCCCTGAAAGCTGTGTGCTGTCCAGAAGGAGCCCACCTCAGTCATGATGGAAGACACCCTTAAAAGTTAAAGGATGAAAAAGACACTCCATGAAAACACTATTCAAAATGAAGGTGAACTGGCTACACTTCTATCAGACAAAGAAAGCTTTATACTCAGAAAAATCAACAAGGATAAAGAAGTGCTCACCAAATGAGAAAAGGGAAATTCACCAACACGACATAATAATTCTAAATGTGCACGCTCTAAACAGCAGAGGTGTAAGACACATGAAGGAAACTCTAACAGAACTGAAAGGAAAAACAGACATTCACAAATACAGCATGGGGACAGTAGTTAATGTCAACGCATTGTGTACTTGAAATCTGCTGAGAGTCAATCATAGGTTTTCTCACCATACACACAAAAAAAACAGGTACCAAGGTGAGCTGATGAACACAATGATTAACTCATTTCACAATGCATACATACAGCAAAGTATCATATTACATACCTTGAATATCTACATTCTGTATTTATCAATTATACCTCAACGAAGCTGAAAAAAATACATGGGCAATAAAAACTGTCAAGGAAAATTAGAAAATGAATTGAATGAAAATAAAAACACAATATATCAAAATATGTGAGGTGTGGCTAAAACAGTCCTTAGAGGAAAATTTATAGCATAAAATGCTTTCTTATAACTCCAATCAATACTCTCAATTTATATGATAAAAATCTAGAAAAAATAAAAAACAAAACTCAAAGTACACATTAGGAAAAGTTAAAAAAAAAAAAAGAAAGAAAGAAAGAAAAAGAAAAGAGCAGCAATCTATGAAATTTAAAACAAAAATAGTTGGAGGGGGGAGGATCAATTAAACCAAACTCTAGATTCTTAAAAAAAGAAAAAAAAACACAACACAATTGATAAACGTGTACCAGATTGAGCAAGAAAAACAAGACAAGACACAAAATCAGGAGGGGATACTGGCACTGATCTTGTAGAAATGTAAAAGATAATAAGGGCTAAGTAATTTACGTAGATACTTCCCTCTCAAGGAGGTGACTAAAATGTAACTCCAAATCTTAAGTGTGCACTACGCATAGTGACTTTCTTCCAAAGAGCACAACATAAGCAGGAAGAGTCACTCACAGCAGAGAAACCTGACACACACCTCAGCCAAGCGATCAAGATCACTTTCAAAAATGATGAGTCACACTGATGGCAGGTACCCTCCATATAATGTGATGAAAATGTCACTTCACTTTAGGGGGTCTTCCTCCCAAAAATATGTAACCCCAGTCTAGTCATGATAAAAATATCAGACTCAACTGAGACATTACAAAATAATCTTTAATCCTCAAATCTCTCAAGATCATGAAAAAAAAAACAAACCCTGAGAAATTGTCAATGTCAAGAGAAGCCCAAAGAGACAAGACATTTGAGTGTAACACTACTAGAGGGAACCAGAGACAGCAAAAGAACCCTGAGTAGTAACTGAGAAAATCCAAATAACTAATGGCGGTTCATTAATATTAGTGTATCATTATTGATTAATTAATTCTAACAACCGCATCATGGGAATGTAAGATGCTAATAATAGACAAAATGGTCCTGGGCTTACAGGAACTCTATCTGCAATTTTTCTGTAAGTCTACAATCATTCTAAAATAAAACATTTTTTTAACATATTAATACCAAGACCCATTTTTCACAAATTCTGATTTTATTAGTCTGGAGTTGGGGCCGATGGCATCAACATTTTTTAAAGCTCCATTTTAAAACTTTTAGTCTTCAAGATAAGAAAGCAACTAAAGTGTAAGGAGGAAAGAGCGTTCTTTGGTAAACTCGAAAATGAATTTCAATCTATTATCACAAACCATGTATGAAAATTCAAATAAAAGAGTAAAACATAAGCCCCTCTTAGAAATAAAACAGAACTAAGAAGAAATATTCGCAACTTTGAGTTGGCAGAGTTCCTACATGACACCAAAATCATGACTCATTGTTTTAGAAATTCAGAAACTGGCCTTCATCAAGATTAAAAAAGCATGCAAAAGACACTGTTAAGAGAATGAAAATACTGAGGAAAAAAAGTTGCGAAACACATTAAAGACATAATTAAACACATAAACACATTAAACACATAAAAGACATTAACAAAAGTTTTAAACAGATAATTTCACTAAGAAGACATATGAATGGCAAAACACACACACAAAGATGTTCAACATCACTAGGAAATGAAAATTAAAACCACACTGAGATATGACTACACACGTGCTAGAATAACTAAGATAAAAACCACTAACACTGCCCAGTGCCGGTGAGGCCACAGCATCCCCGGAGCTCTCCCACGCTGCTGGTGTGGAGGCAAAGCAGTCACAGCCACCCTGGGAAACAGTCTGGCAACTTCCAAACACGATGAGCATGCACCTTCCTCGAGGCCCAGCAAGCCCACTTGTAGGTGTTTATTCCAGAGAACTAACTCATGTTCACATAGAAACCTGGCCATGAACGTTCACAGCAGCAGCATCGCAACTGCCGAAAATGGAAGCAATCCAAATGGCCCTCAGTGGTTACACTGCGCTCCATCATACAAGTCAACAAACGCTGCTCTGCGACGAAAAGGAGCGAGCTATTGATACGGAACGGCAGATGCCTCTAAACGCATGATGCTAAGCGAAAGAAACAAGGCTCAAAAGACAGCTCACTGTATGAGTGCATTTACACGAAATTCCAGAAGAGGGGACAGTGGCTGCCAGCACAAATGCAAAATGGTAGCACAAAGGAAATCACTGTGAACGTAAACACTAATAATTTTTTTTAATGGTGACACAAAAGAACAAATTAAATGCAAGCTGGAAAATCAAACACAACAAAAGACAGAACAGTTAAAAATAATGAATAATAATAAAATAGTAAAATTTTTCTGTCATTAAAAAGTCAGCCCAGCATAGTGGCTCATGCCTATAACTGCAGCACTTTCAGGGGCTGAGGTGGATGGCTTGACTCCAGGAGTTTGAGACCAGCCTGGACAAAACAGCAAGACCCTTTCTCTATTTAAAAAAAAAATTCTAAGTCTGTCACTAGTTATAAAAAAATTTTTTTTTAAAAAGAAGTCCTCAGATTGAAGGATCATCAAGTGATTAAATGTTTAAATTCCACAACTGGACACATTATTGCAAAATTTACCAGATACAACTTTAAAGGAGTAAGAAATGAATTATCATCAGACTTCACATCAAGAATTAAAGAATATCTTCAAAGTGGGCAGAGGGAAAACACTTCAGACCAAAACATCTATATCTGACTGAAGATATGAGAAATCGGGAATAGGAACAAGAAGAGAAATAAAGAAATTTTCAGACTGTTAAATAATTATTCAAATCAGCAAATCTGTTGATTCTACTTATAAAGGCATATCCCGAATAAATCACTCCACAGCTACCATTCCGTTACAGGACGTCTCCTGAGGAGCTGAGCTGGTCACCTCTTCCACCTTTGCCTCCTTAAAGTGAATTATCCAGAGAGCACTCGCAGCAATCCTCTCAAAATATAAATATTATCATCACTCTGCTCACATACACCCCATCACACTCACAACAGAACCCCAACTCCTGGCCTCTTGCTCCCCACATTGCACTCCTGCTACTCCTGGAACACACCAAGCTCACCTGCAGCTCAGCACCCAGCTGGCTCTTCTCCACATCCTCTCAGGACTCACCTCGCCATTACTCTGTCTCTATTCTCGCTAAAGCAGACACATGCCCACCATGTCAGCAAGGACCCAGTGAAGGCCTGCGTAGTGGGGAACGGAATAAAATGAAATCTAAAAGGTTTCATGCAGTCACAGGGTCAAGGGTAGCTTTTTTTGCCTTACATTTTTCCACACTTTCTGAATTTTTATACTGAGTATGTATTAATTTTATAAACATTAAAAGTATTACTGAAAAGTTTCCTTAAAAATTTGTGTCACTATTTTAGTTAAGAACTTTTTTTTTCCAGACAGGGTCTCACTCTGACGCCCACGCTAGAGTGCAGTGGTGAGATCTTGGCTCACTGCAACCTCCGCCTCCCACGCTCAAGTGATTCCCCACCTCAGCCTCCGAAGTAGCTAGGACTACAGGTATGTGCCACCATGTACAGCTAATTTTTATATTTTTTATAGAGACAGGGTCTCACCATGTTGCCCAGGCTGGTCTCAAACTCTCGGGATCAAGCAGTCCTCCTGGCTTGGCCTCCCAAAGTGCTGGGATTACAGGTGTGAGCCACTGCACCAGCCAGTAAAAATTATTTTTAGGGTTACCATTTTCATACTCAAGTACATCCCCACTCCAAATGTTTTATATACTTTTGAACTTTCTCCTACCAAAAAGTTAGGAATGCTTCAATGCCAGAAACACTCTCCTCTTTGCGTCCTAACTTTCTCTGCACCTCAGATAGATATTTCACTCCCACCTACCTCTTCAGCCAAACCTGAGTCTCCTTATCTGCTTACCAACCAAATTTCCAGTCTACCTTCTTGCTGATTATGAAATATTTTTTAAATTCATCAGTTTTTCTTAAACCAAATCTACTCATCCTGAGTTTCAAAGGGAAGAGCACAGAATGCAGACTGTTAGAGGACTTAGCCGCGGCGATCATTCCCTGTTTAGTGAACCCACAATCAAAGAGTAAGATGGGAAAAATCAAGCAATGTCCACTACACATTTCTAGTTTAAATACTCCCAAAATATCGTTCAGTGTTTAAACCATATCTAAACTCAATCAGTAATTAAATGAGTAACTCCCAAGTACTTACTACAGGCCAAGCACATCAGGCCCTAATGATATGACGTACAGTGGTTAATGAGACAGACACAGACAGAACACAACAAATGTGACATGTAACTACACAGAGCAGACTGTGATAAGAGCGTCAAAGAAGATGAGGGCACTATGACAGCTCGTGACCAGGAGGACCTCGTGAAACAGGAGCTGAGGGAAGGCCTTGCAGGGAGCACTGTTAGGCTGGGCAGCCAAGGCCACCACATAAGGAGCCCAGAAAGCAAAGAGGGGAACCACGGGGAAGGGCAGCGCTGGACACGCTGTGCCACGGGACTCTAAATGCCACTCAGCCAGTCACTCCATCGAGAGCCCCAGGTGATGAGGCCCAGATGT
This sequence comes from Callithrix jacchus, assembly GCF_049354715.1. Taxonomy (NCBI): domain Eukaryota; kingdom Metazoa; phylum Chordata; class Mammalia; order Primates; family Cebidae; genus Callithrix; species Callithrix jacchus. Next base: position 28,054,149 of record NC_133502.1, read on the forward strand.
AGATCTCTGATGACTTTGCTTAATCCAAAGGTGAAAACAGAGTACTCTATTTTTTTGGCCACAAGGCACCTACGGAGTGCCTAGTTCTTCCACCTCTTATCTACTCTGGGTGTGTGAGGGGTGGGCAGTTCTCAGGTGCCTGGAAAGGATCTAATGATCCTCTGAAAATCCTCTAAGGATCCTCTAATGATCCTCTGAAAATATTTCAATGAATGCAAGGACACACTGGCTGACCAGAAAGCAGTGCTGCTGAGTTGTACACTCTAAACACAAGAGAGGACAGAGGGGAGAAGCCGTCCCAGAGGACACTCTAAACACGGGAGAGGGCAGAAGGAAACAGCCGTCCCACGGGACACTCAACATGAGAGAGGAGAGAGGGGAGAAGCCATCCCAAGGGCCGGACTAGGACTTGTTGTCTCTGTGGAGCACAGAGAGAAATTCATCATTGAATTCAACACTTAAGAGCAGGAATGAATTAATTCAAAATATCAAGCTGTGGAATTAGAAACCTGGGTTCCAACCTTGGCCCCGCAACTGACTAGCTGGATGACACTGAGCAAACCACTTAATCTCTCAAAGTTTCAGTTTTCTCCTCTACAAAATGAGGGTCATCATAATTCTACCACTATATAAGCACAACAGCCAGCATATTTTAAGCTTTCTATAAATGTTAGCTATTTGTATTAACTTGAAAATATCCTTTAGATACGTACTGTATCTATCACAGCCATTAAAATCACAACTCAAAAAAGCACCCAGTTTTTAACCTTAAGTGAGATAATTTGGTCTTCATCTTGAAGATTACAAAGTAAGTCTTTGGCAGATTCGATGAGATGGGTGTTCTAGAAAGGCCCCTCTGACTGCAGAGGGGAAGTGGAACTAGAGGGGACACAGAGCTAAGGCAAGATCCTCAGCTGGAACTGCAGAACTGTCTCAAATGTGAAGGCTCCAGAGACAGTTGGATGTGGGCCTGAGAGCTTTTAAACAAAAAAAGATGCCCTTTGGATCCCAGAAAGATTCTATAAAGACTCAGGTTAAAGATGACAACTGAACTTAAAAGATGCACAAAGTTCAACGTGACTCAAGTGAACACAGAAACTCCACAGCTTTCTTGAGATTCAAAAAACAGCTGCAGAACAGCTGAATTGTTTGGGAAGACCTAAGTTTCTGCCTTCATGTTTCTTATCTACAGTGTGGCTTATACGTTCCATACTCCTGTTTTTCTGAAGCACAGGGAGGAGTCGGGGGAAGCTGGAAGTAAGCCACAGTGCTCAGCAGAGGAACAGAGAACCTAAACTAGCCATCCTCAACTCCAGAGGCAAGTCAGAGTAACTCACCACGCATTGTAATGTTTCAGATGCCAAGCTCCAAACCTACAGGATCAGAATCCCTAGAGATGGAGCCCACAATATTCATTCTGAGTAAGTCCCACATTTAGAGAGTTTAAAATGAAAAGCCACAAAGATACCATAAAAAGTCCAGTTCTCAACCACTGTCTGGCTACCAGTTCCCCTTCCCACAGGCAGTCATCGTTATTAGGCTCTTGTGTAATCACAGGGATTCTGATGCATGGCTCTGGTTGGAAGGCAATGCTCTACGACAACGAAAACATTACTCTGGATGTCTGGTTCTCAAACTTTTTGGTCTTGGGCTACTTTACACTATTAAGATTGAGAACTCCGAAAAGCTTTTGTTTATGTAGGTTATATCTATCCATAGTTACCGTATTAGAAATTTAAACCAAGACAATTTTTAAATCTTATTTTAAAAATAATAAATCCATTAAGTACAACTTGAAACAAAGCCTGAAACTCCAAAGTTTTTAATACACATCTAAGGTACATCTTAATACACAGATAATACACATTGATCTTCCCAAAAATGTGATTATATAACAAAAGGAAGATCACATGGTATTTGGAACTTCATCGAAAGCTCTTTGCCATTTTGGAAAATCATAAAAACAACAGCAACACCACCTGTGGTACTGAATCACCAAAACAATACTCTTTACCTTCTGCTACAAGTATACGCACAGAGGTCTTGCATACTATGGCAATTGCTTATGCTGAAATACTTATCTAATACAAATTTATTTTCTACCTCATAATTAGAAAAAGAATTACAAAGTAGCTATGAAAAGAAGGGTCACCTCTGACAGATTTGAAACACTAACATCAAGTACACTGCTTTCAGTGATAAGAGTAACTATCCAAAGACATAATAAATGAGCTCCTGGGAGGGGTGGGGATATGCAGACAGGACTGGCCTATCACTGGGAGCAGTATGTCTTTCAGACGCTGTAAGTTGGCGAAGGTGGTAAATAATGGTTACGCTAACTTTATACAACTGTCGAGCACCATTATATGTAGTGCTTTGCTTTTGAAGGTCCCTTGAAGTCAACAGTATAATTTTTTTAAATATACCTTATAAAAGTGTGATTCATATGAAATTCTCATTAACGTAACAAGTATTATGCCTTGATTTCACAGTACTAAAAAAGCAACATATTACAAAAGCATAAGGTCAATTGTTAGTAACATGTCATTAAAGAATACGGTAATTAATCAAATGTTCTATGGAGTTACCATATAAAATGCCCACTAATCAAATTTTTTAACATCAAATATTGTAAAGGTAGTAATCAATATTGCTCCTTTGCTCACTAAGGTAAAACAAATGAAAGAACAAGGTAAGCTACTAAATATAAATCCTTCAGTAAATACATGCATCATTTGAAATTACATTATAAATGCTTGGCAATCCTAGCTATTTAGAACATCACAAAAAGAGCATCACTTTTAATGGACTTTATGACATGATTCATTCAGAGAGGGCCAGGCACAGTAGCTCATGCCTGTAATCCCAGAGCTTTGGGAGATGGAGGTGGGCAGATCACTTGAGGTCAGGAGTTCGAGACCAGCCTGGCCAACATGGTGAAACCCCGCCTCTACTAAAAATACAAAAATTAGCCAGGAGGGCTGGCATACACCTGTAAGCCCAGCTACTCAGGAGGCTGAGGCAGAAAAATCACTTGAACCCAGGAGGCAGAGGCTGCAGTGAGCTGAGATCAAACCACTGCACTCCCTAGGTGTCACCTAGGAGCCTAGGTGACAGAGCAGGACTCCATCTCAAATAAATAATTCAGAGAGGACTCTGTCAGGATCTGAGAGCCCACTTTTAATTCAGACACAATTCTAAATGGGAAGATAGTAGGATACAGAATTTTGCTGAAAACCAGCTTTTCAATATCTTGGAACAGGCAAAACTTATATATCAAAGAATCTTCAACGTAAAAAAAATTTTTTAAGTTGAGAAACATCATTCTGGCTCACAATGAATGACTTTCAAAATCCAATTATGACAACGAGAATGTATGAATGTGTGGTTTATCCCTAGAACAAAAAACTCTGGAAAAAAAAATCTGGAACCACCTGTATAAGGAAAACACCGATATGAAGGTGGGTATGTCATAACTAACAATTTTAGTTTTATCTGATTCCCCCTATGACTAGGAACATGAAACATGAGAAAGGTAACGCAGTGTGCTAGTGACAAAAACGAAAGAGGGCAGGCCATGCTCATACCTCAAGGCCTTTGCACCGGTTCCCTCTACTCAGAACCTTTCCCAGATGTTCAAATGGCCCTCCCTTACTCCATTCAGGTCTCTTTAAGTATCTCAAAGGCTTTCCCTCACCTCTTCTCTCTCTATTCCTTTACCCTACTTTTTCACCACAGCACTTATTACCAATGAACTTGCCTGGTTTACCATCTGTCTCTTCCGCTAGAGTGTCTGTCGGATCTGTGGCAGGAATGAGTTGTGCATCTGCATCGCCAGCACTTAGCAGAGTTCCTCGGGGGAACTGTGGGGACAGAGTTGTCCTCAAAGATTTCTTAGATAAATAAAGCGATAGAATGAAACTTCACAAAATGTAGCAAGAATTGTGTGAGACTTCACACTCATTTAATAGTGACGCAGTCATTCATGATTGCTCCAAGATTATCATAGAACAGCCGATGAATTACATATAGTAATTGTCATGAAGCATGAAAGGTCAAAATGCATTCTCAGAACTTTAAATGTAACTTTGAAGTCTTCTTTCAAAAACTGAATGACTTATTTTCCACATTTTGGTGCTTAAAACGTAATTCAGTTGCTTCGATTACTCAGAAAATTCCCTCATGGTGCATCCTCACTGTCTCCCCGACCAACCTGGCCAAAACAAGTATCAGGAAATGACATTCTGTACCATTTCTTTTAAAGTACCTCGGCTACAAAATGGCTTTACCTACTGTATAGGATTCGTTCCGTTGTGCTTATTAGTAACAATATTCGCCATGTGAACTTTCCCAAAATAGTTTTATACCAAATCCAACCCTCAACCTTTTAAACAGTAGGAAAATGTGGCAGATAACAACAGTCGTTAACAACCCCCTTCCCATAATACTCAAGCCTGTTAAACTTTCCTGATGAAAAAGGGACGATGATGTGGCTCTCCAGCACCTGGCATCCTCCCCCGCGGCGCAGCCGCTCTCTCCACCCCACACAGGATGAACCCAAAGGTGCGCAGAGGCGCCCTCCCACGGCGTGTGACACCAGAGAAGGGGGATAAATTGGCAAGCTGGCATTCCTCCCGTCCTCACTGACGGACCCGCGCGCGGAGTGAGCGGTGACTCAGCCGGCTGCGGCTCGGGCTCCGCCCTCCTGCCGCCGGGCCCCGCGTTCTCGTCCGGACCTCGGCCTCTCCACTCCCTCCACACTGGCACCGGCCCTCCGCTCTCCTCCCGCGTTCCCTGGTCCCCAGAACCCCAGCCCTCTGCTCTCCTCCCCGGCTTCCTGGACCCCAGCACACCAGACCTCCGCTCCCTCCCCGGATCCCTGACCCCCGGCCCCCAGCCCTCCGCTCCTCGTCCGGGCCCCGCGTCCTCGGCCCGTCCCCCAGCCCTCCGCCCCGGCCCTGCATCCTCGTCCTTCCAACCCCGGGACGTCTTAGGGCTGCGCGCGCAGGGAGGGGCCCCCGGGACCGGTCTGCGGGCCCCGCGCGCCCAGCCGCTCTACCTTCGTTCCTGCCCAGGATCCTGCAGCACAGGTTCTGCAGCAGAACGTTCGGCGACTTCTGGTCCGGGGTCGCCATCCTCGCCCAGGACTGCGCACGGGGGTCCCGGCAGAGCCGCAACCGTCGCCGCACGCGCAGGGACCGCGGCCCGCGCCCTCCCTGCGCCCTGCAGGCTACCGGCTCCCCACAGGCTAAGGCGCGGGCGCCGCCGGCCACCAGGGCGCCATTTTAACGGAACCCGCCGAAAGCGCGGGCGCTTCCCACAATGCTCCGCTTCTTCCCTGCGCCGCGGCCGCGCGTGCGGCGGCCTAAGCGTTCCCTGCTCTGCCCCGCGCATTCCCCCGGCTGCTGCCCGGCCGGCCGGGAAAGTTCCGGGCGACAGGGTGGCTCGAGCCGCGCGGACAAAGCGGCCTCGGGGCCGCGAGCGTGACGGGCTTGCTGGGAGAGCACTTGGTGGCCAGTAGCACCTTAAAGGCCTTAGTGTGTGTGTGTGTGTGTGTGTGTGTGTGTGTGTGTGTGTGTGTGTACGGCGTTGGCTTGGTTCACATTCCTGGTGGAAGCAGCCTGTTTAAAGGGCGCAGGGGTTATGGTTGTTCATGGGTGGCGTGGCGGTTCACCTGCTGCGCTCTCCCACAGGCGCCCTGCTCAGCCCCGACCTCACACCGCCGCGCAGGCCGCTCCCCAAGGCCCGGGTAACTGGAACGTCCTGGGAAAATAAACCAGTCAGGTAAGGAGTGAGACACCAGGAGAAGATCTGCAGAGAAAAAGGTCAGTAGGCAGACAGTCACACCCGGCCATTTTCGCCACCACGCTCAGCTAAGTTTTATATTTTTAGTAGAGACGGGGTTTCACCATGTTGACCAGGATGGTCTCGATCTCTTGACCTAGTGATCCACCCGCCTCGGCCTCCCAAAGTGCTGGGATTATAGGCGTGAGCCACCGCGCCCGGCCAACACACACCAGGCCATTTTTGATGCAATCGAAAAAGCTTACACAATGGAGCACGCTTGGGAGCCGTGAGCTACCAGGTTAAAAGCCCAACTTCCTGAAGGAAAAATGACGGAAAGAGAAAGATCCCAAGATCCCATGAAATGCGAGAGGGAGGATAACAGCTCTCCCAACATCCCAGCTGAGACCAGCCACACACGAGACTGTCTGCAAAGCCTGCCGGCCTGGGTCTAGCTCAATTTGCAGAATTGTTAGCAAACAAAACGTTTAGTGGCATTCTGACTCAAAAACATGGAGACAAGACTTGTAGGATATTACAGTCAACAACTAGACCCTGCAGGTAAAGGACTGCCTCCGTGCGTAAAGCAACAACCAGCACAGCTCCACAAGAGCCTATCAAGCAAGCACCAAGGATGCGATCACCCCTCACTGCCTTCCACCTGCTTTCTGTGGAAGCACTTCTAACATTGCACCACACTCAACATTATAAGTTAGAAACTGACTTCTGAAGAAGTTCTTCTCTCACCCGATACTGCAATCTCCAGATGCCATCTAAATCCTGCCATTCTCCCCACCTTCAGCAGAAACGCTGCATGCCTGCGTCATCTTAACTGACCAACTGTCTCCTAGGATGGACATACAAGAACCACCCCCCACTAATGCTGTTATTTGATTACAGACGGCTCTTAAAGGATGCATCTGGAACGTATTACACTGGTTATGCCATAGTGTCTTTGCCCAAATAAGTAGAAAGTGCTTATCTTCCAGGAGCAACCAGCTCAACAAAGTGAATAGCATTACTTGTAGCCTGTCAGTTGCCAAAAGGAATAACTGCTAATCTTTATACCAATAGCACATGTGCTTACAGAGTAGCTCATAACTTTGGAATGCTATGAAGACAGAGGATTTTTAAGCTTTTCTAGTCAGTCCATAAGAAAATGGGTGTTTTGTTTCAGAATTATGGGAAGCCATACTATTGCCAAAAGCATTAGGTATCAAGGTTCCAGGCCATTCAAAGACACTCAAAAAAGCAAGATAACCCAGTTAGCAGATAGAATAGCAAACAGGGGGCCATAAACATATCTGAACAAAAAAAAAAAAATTTTTTTGGCCTTTAAGGAAGTTTGATTTTTATGTAAAATAGGTTAATCCAATCTCCAGAAACAGGGCAAGAAAACTGGGAAACAAAAGTAGACACATACTCTTCTGAGACTGAGGTATACTATGGACCAGATGGTCTACTCAGACTTCCAACTCAGTTACAGCCATCTTTTTTTTTTTTTTTTTTTTTTTGAGACAGAGTCTCACTCTGTCACTAGGCTGGAGTGCAGTGGAGTGATGTCCGCTCACTGCAACCTCCGCCTCCTGGGTTCAAGTGATTTCCCTGCCTCAGCCTCCTGAGTAGCTGGGACTGCAGGCACACACCAGCACACCAGGCTAATTTTTGTGCTTTTAGTAAGACAGGGTTTCACCATGTTGGCCAGGCTGGTCTCAAACTCCTGACCTCAAGTGATCCACCTGCCTTGGCCTCCCAAAGTGCTGGGATTACAGGCATGAGCCACCGCACCCAGCCACAACCCTCTCTCTTCACATGCATACACGTCATCACTCACTGGAGCCCTGACAAGATGATTAATTTCTTGAGGAAAACAATGTCATCAGAAGCCTTTTCTGACTGTTGCTCACAGGTACGCAGTCACTGCCGTCTTCCAGAATATGATGCAAGGAAACCTTGATGCAGTTCTCCAGGTCACTCTCCTTTACCAGAAGGCCCTTGTGAGGTATGGCAACTAGGTTTCTTCAATTATTCCCATCACAAGGATACAAGTACATCCTAGTGATGGTGTGAGTATTTTCTCAGGTTACAAGTATTTCCATGCAGAAGAGTAACAGCCTTACCAGTAATTAAAATTATCTTAGAGAAGATTATTCCGACTTGGGGACTTCCTCAAAAACTTTATAGCAACACTGCACAAATAATCCAGCCAGTGTGCAAAATCTGGCCCATTTTCCACATTTCCATTTTGCCTATCACCCCAGTCATCTGGATTAGTAGAAAGCACAAGCAGAATGATCAAAACTCAATTGGCAAAATTAACAGGTTTTAAAACTTCCTTGACCAGAAGCTCTTTCTTGTTTTGGCTTCACCTAAGATGAGCCCCTCTGTGTAAACACCAACTGTCTCTGTTTGAAATTAGACAGACCTATGAAACTGTCTCCAGGAAATTATAAAGCAGTGATGTCAAAAAGGGGCAGGTTGTATTATTGCAGCAGCCTCTTTAAGCACCTAACTAAAAACTGTCACTTGGTAAAAGACTCTTTCCACGGTGAGCTCCAAGAGGCAAAACGCAAGGACCACATACTTCAACCAGGAGACTTTGTAGGAAACAGCGTCATTGAAAGGACTTTCTTCAACAAGGTGGAAGGAACCTTATCAGGGACTCCTAACTAACCCTTGTGCCACTAAGCTCTAAGGAGTTGATTCCTGGACACCTGCTACCCACGTAAGGAAAGTCCAATTTGCCAATTTGGACTTCATCTCAAACTGGTTATCTAAAACTAAAACTCTCCAGAACCAACAAGGATAAGAAGAAAACGACATCCGAGGTGATCAACCTTCTCCAGACACCCAACCAGGCGTGTATCTAGACAAACCCTTAATACTGATCGTCATTAATAGATGAGGAAGCTCCTCCTTTACAAGTTCCCACCAGATGTCCTTCTTTTTGTCCCTATTTCTTATGTTTTGTTGCTGCTATCACCAGCTATTGCCCATGAAGCAAATGTCTTCTTGCAGTGGGCTTGGGACTGCTAGTAAATTACAGGAAAACACTCACTAGGTGTGTGGCCTCACGCCCCTTTCTGGAGGTTCTGGCCCACCATGGTAGCAGCTCTTCTGCAAGGACAAGAGTAGACAGAATATCACAAATGTGATATTATGACGAGGTTAGTGTGCATCACTGGCCTATTAATACTTTACAAAGAAAAGGCATAGGAAGAGCTTTTCAGTAAAAAACGGGTTCACATGCCTTAATGCTGGCACTACCCCAACTGAGAAGCTAGACTGCTCAGTATGAGGATGGCACAACACAAACTTGGGATGGTTTCGCCTGGCTTACCCTCTCTTTTGGTCAACTAAGTCCACTTGCCCCTTTCCAGTGGGAACAAAAGAATCACATCAAAGATCCCTGGCCCAGTAGCACTGAAAACGGATGGAAACCCCGAGAATGGGGCATCCACACCATGTGTTACAGAGTTCTGGTGGGCATGCCACTGAGTGAAATCAGCAGTGAGGGGATACTGTCTCACTGCTTAGTCCCTAACAAAAGGTTTTTGCCATTCTATGCCCTGGAGTCAGGGGAAGAGAGAGGAGGCAGCTTAGAGTGGAAAAGTGCTGAAGACTGAGTCAGCGTGGGAAAAACGTCTTCCAGGCCCCCTGAAAAGGAGGCTTTGGCAGAGGTACCTGACAGGCCTCAGCCAAGGGACCCGCGTGGAGGTCTCAGAAAGGAGGTGCCTTGGCTGGGCACGGAGGATGCCCAGGGCACCCGGGTCCTTTCCTACAACAGCCTGCAGACACAGCAGCACGCTGGCCACATACCCTGAGGCAGCCAGGTGGGGCCTTGTCATTGCCCATGGTCAGACCTGAAAGATCCCACAGGGCATTTGGGCTTGCAGCCAACTTTCCAGGCAGCTTGTTGCATTCCAACTCTGTTTCAATTAAACCAGTTTCAAAACAGAAAGATTTCAAAACATTGATGGGATACAGCTAAGTTGTTGATCCTTACATTAGAAAGGAAGATGTAAAGGAGTAGTTTAAGCTTCCACGTAAGGAATCTGGAAAAAGAAAACCAAATCAAGCTCAAACTAAGCAGAAGGAAGGGCAGTAAGATGAGAGTAGATGCCAGGCACAGTGGCTCACGCCTGTAATCCCAGCACTTTGGGAGGCCGAGGCAGGTGGATCACCTGAGGTCAGGAGTTCATGATCAGCCTGGCCAATGTGATGAAACCCTGTCTCTACAAAAATACAAAAATTAACTGGGTGTAGTAATGGGCACCTACAATCTCAGCTGCTCAGGTGGCTGAGGCACAAGAATCGCTTGAACCCAGGAGGCAGAGGTTGCAGTGAGCCGTGATGGTACCACTGCACTCCGGTTTGAGTAAGAGTTTTGACAGAGAGAAATTCTGTCAAAAAAAAAAAAAAAAGCCAGAACACTGGCTCACTCCTGTAATTCCAGCACTTTGTGGGGCCAAGGGCGGATCACTTGAGGTCAGGAGTAAGAGACCAGCCTGGCCAACATGATGAAACCCCATCTCTACTAAAAATACAAAAATTAGCCAAGGGTGGTGCCACATGCTTGTAATCTCAGCTACTCCAGAGGCTGAGGCAAGAGAATCACTTGTACTTAGGAGGCAGAGGTTGCAGTGAGCCGAGATCGTGCCACTGCATTCCAGCCTGAGTAACACAGCAAGACTCCATCTCAAAAAAAAAGAAAAAGAAAAAAGAAAAGATCTGAATGGCAATGAGTGACAGAAAACATAAGAAACTAAAAGAAGTTGGTTCTAGGAAAACAAAACTAATCAGATTTGCTAGACTCAACAAGCCAAAAGAAAAAGACAGAAATATGCCAAATCAGAAATAAATAACATACTAGGTAGGATCCGTGGTGAAACTGAGAATATCACAAAGAAATTTTAAAATGTTAAAAAATTAGATAATTTAGATAAAATGGACAAATTCCTTAAGAGACATAAATTATGAGCACTGGCCAACAGTGAGTAGAAAATTTGAATAGATGTATTAGTAACCTGGTTGAATTAGTAGTTAACTACATGCCCACCAAAAAAAAAAAAAAGATCTGAACCAGATGGCTTCACTCGTGAATTTTCCAAATTCTTTTTTTTTTTTTTTTTTTTTTGAGACGGAGTTTCGCTCTTGTTACCCAGGCTGGAGTGCAATGGCACGATCTCGGCTCACGGCAACCTCCGCCATGCCCAGCTTATTTTTTGTATTTTTAGTAGAGACGGGGTTTCACCGTGTTGACCGGGATGGTCTCGATCTCTTGACCTCGTGATCCACCCGCTTCGGCCTCCCAAAGTGCTGGGATTATAGGCGTGAGCCACCGCGCCCGGCCCCAAATTCTCAAGAAACAAATGATATCAATCTTACAGAAACCAGAGACAATATAATACTTTCCAACTTATTTTACAAGGCTAGTATTAACCTGATACCACAGCCTGGCAAACACATCATAAGAAAACTACAAAATGAGAAAGGTACAACTTTTTAACAAAGTGATTGCAGATTAAATTCAGCAACACAACCAAGTGGGGTTTATCTGAGGAATGCAAGGTTGGTCTAACATCTGAAAGTCAATTAATGTCATAACTCCTCGATAGAAGAAAAGAACCGTATGACCTTCTAATAGCCACAGAAAAAGCATTTGACAAAACCAACCTTCTCATAATAAAAACTCCCAACCTATGACTAGAAAGAAACTTTCACAACCTGATAAAGGCCATCTATAAATAAACCTGCAGCTAAAAGTTTCAGAGAATCAGCTCTTTGTCTTATTTCCTCTGCTATGTCTCTGCTTTCATTTCATTAATTTCTTCATTATCTCCTTCCGTTTACTTTGGGTTCATTTGCTCTTCTATTTCTAGATTTTTGTGGTGGGCACTTAGGCTGTTCTTTGAGACTTTTCCTCTTTTCTAATGTAAACGTTTAATGTTATAAATTTCTAAGTACTGCTTTGCTGAGCCTTGTGAATTTTAATATGCTGTATTTTCATGTTTATTTTGTTCAGTGTACTTTTATTTATTTCCCTTTGACCCATGGATAATGAAAAATATGTTATTTCTTTTTCATGTGTTTGGAGATTTTCCTGTTTTTTTGTTGTTGATTTCTAGTGGTGGTAAGAGAAGTCAGACTATGATTTTAATTCTTTTAAGTATGTTGAGATTTCTTTGATGGTCAGAAATGGTATATCTTTTTATATGTTTTGTGGGCACCTGAAAAGATTATGTATTCTGCTGCTATTGACTGCCACGTTCTCCAAATGCCCATTAAATCCAGTTGATTAATCATTCATTGTTCTCTGTCCCTGTGGATTTTCTGTTTCGTTGTTCTGTCAATTGTTGGGAAAGGAGAGTTAGTGTTCTTAACAATAACTGTGGATTGCTGTGTTACTCTTTTCAGCTCTATCAGTTAATACATTTTGCAGCTCTGTTGTTTAGTGTATACACATTTAAAATTGCTATGCCATCTTAGCAAATGGACCTTTATGTCATTATATAATTGTCTTGGCTCTGAAGTCTACTTTATCTGATATTTATAGGACCACTCCTGCCTCTTTTGATTGTTTGCATGGTATATATTTTTTTCTATTTTTTCCCATTTCATTCTACTATCTGATTGTGATTGAAGGTTAGACAGCATATAGTTGGGCCATGTTTTTTAAATGATGTTTCTAATCTGTATCTTCTAGTTGGTATATTTAGACCATTTACATTTGATATAATTTGATATGTAAGCTTAATTCTGCTATCATTTTTTTTTGTTTTCTGTTCATTCTCTCTGTTTTCCATTTCTTTTTCTCTTTCATGCTTTTCTGTGAATTATTTGAACAATTTTTTTAGAATTCCAGTTTGATTTGTCAATATTGTTTCCCAGTGCACCTTTTTTAAGGAGTCTCTCTAGGTACTACTTTACATGTACATAACTTATTTCTGTCTACTGCTGTTGGCATTTTACAGTGTGAGTGAACCTTATCTCCTTTTATGTCCCTTTACAGTCCCTGTTTTTGATATAAATATTTCCTCTACAAACATTGAGAACCATGCTAAGTGGTAGTACTGTTTGTGCTTCATTCATAATTTAGAAAACACAAGAGTAGAAGGAAGTCTATAGTAGTTATTCATATTTTCATTCTTTTCATTGTACTTTCTTCCTGACGTTGCAAGATTCCATCTTTTATCATTTCCCTTCTGTTTGGAGAACTAGCCATTCTTTGGGGATAGTTATGACAGCAGCAAATTCTTTTTGTTTTCCCCCATGTGAAATATCTTGACTCTCCTTTCATTCCTGAAGACTTTTCAGGATGAAGAATAAAGAATTCTGAGTTAACACTTAATAAATGTGGTGCCACTTCCTTCTGGCCTTTGTGGTTTCTAGTGAGAACTTTTCTTTCATTCAAATTGTTTACTCTGATGCTAGGGTGTTATTTCTCACTGGCTGTTTTCAAGACCTTTTTTTCTGTCTTCAGTTTTTAGGAGTTTGACTATGCAATGTCTTGACATGGTTTCCTTGGGTTTGTTCAGCTTCTTGAATCTATAGGTTTATGCCTTTGGCCAAATTTAGGAGTTTTTCAGACATTATTACTTGAAAACTTTTTAGTACTTTACACATTCTGCTTTCCTTCAAAACCCTGGTTATATGAATGTTAATTATTTTGTTATGGTCCCATGAGTCTCTGAGGCTTTCTTCATTTTTTAAAAACACATTTTCTCTTTGTTGTTCAAATTGAATGACTTCTATTATTCTAACATTTCCAGACTTAAAGACTAATAAAAGTCTTTAAGTCTAGTTAATTCAGAGCAATCCTCCCATTGCAAACACGTGGAAACAGTGGACACGATATAGAAACCATATGTTCAAAGGCACTGGAACATAAACAAGGCAGTGAAAAAACCTGGGGACCAAGATTTGGGAGAATAAGAAAACATAGAAGAGTGACCTTGGCATTAAAATGCTTTTCTCCCATGGATTTCCTCCAATTTCCAGAAGAAATGGCTGGGATATTGACAAGCTGAACAGAGCTTTAAACTTACTTCTGAACTTACAAAAACAAAAATTGGAGTTTATGGAATGATAAGGAGGAGAGTGGTGGCTTGTCTATCAGCCTAATAGGCTGTTAAGGTTGCTTAGGGATCTGGGTTGGGAATTGATGGTAAAACTGTAGAATACAGACTAAGCTGTAAATAGATTGTCCTCTTCAAAGATGTGTGCTCAGCTTTAAATTATCTCAACCTATGATTGGATTAAGATGGTGGGCAGGACTGCTAGTGCCCCTAGTACATGGAAGAATCAAACATAAATCCCCACTAGGAAAATAAAACTTCATTCTAGCCTCAAAGTACCTCTATAAGCTTTCATATAGTGTCTCAGTCACAGAATACAATTAAACCAGTCATGTGAGGGGACGGCTAGTGTTTTGGAAAACCAAGAGAAACAACAGAAAATAGAAAGAGATTTACAGGTGTCACAGATAATGCACTATGAGTAAGATGCTCAAGGGAAATCAAAGAAAAGATTGGGAATGTTTGGCAAAGAATTTAGAGAACAACAACAAAAAGCCAGTAGAAACTCTAGAACTAAAAAAATTACCTGAAATTAAAAATCAATGTGTGACCTTACAGCAGTTTAGATACAACCAAAAAAAAAAAAAAATGACATGAAGAAAGAAGAAAACAGACACATTAAAGCGTGGTAAATGAAAATGATTCAAAATATGGGAAAGAATATGAAAAAGTGTAACATACTATTGGAATGCAGAGGGAAGGAAGAGAGAAAATATGTCAGAGGCAACAACTGAAGAGATCATGGCCAGTGACACTCCTGATATGGCAAAGGACATCAAGGCAGTGAAAGAAGTGCCACAAACCAGAGCCATACTCACCTAAGGAAAGTCATGCCAAGGCAAACCTAAGCAAAATCCTTGGAGACCAAAGCCAGAGACAGTCTTCATAGCCAGAGGAAAAAAGAGGTTATCTTCAAAGAAGCACTAGTTAACCTGATAGTTGATATTTTAGGAGAAAGGAAAAACAGAGGCCAGATGAAAATGGAATTACATTTCCAAGCATTGAAAGAAAACAACTGCCAACCTAGAATTCTATACTCAATCAAAATACACTTTACAAAGAAAGAGAAACAAAGCCTTTTTTAGAAGAATGAAAATGAAAAGATTTACCACCAGTGGATTTACAGTAAATGATATACTAAATAATATTTCCTTCAGGCAGAAGAAAAATGATACTAGGTGAAGGCTGGCATTGTAGTCAGGAATACATAATAGTGGATGCATAAATACAGGATAAATATGAATCAGTATTGATTAGAAAATGTAAATGTAAATACATAAAAATCTCACCAATAAAGAATATTGCAAATATTATTAAAGTGCTCTGTTATCTTTGAAATGTCCTGAAAGAGATAAAAGTACCATTTATATTAGACGTTGATATGACAAGGATACTTGTTATAGTTTCTAGGGAAACCATTAAGAGTAAAAACATTGATAACCACTGAACTAATAAACAGTAAATTGTTAGACAACAAAAGGTTTCCATCAATCCAAAAGAAAACCAAAAAAAGAAATAAAGGTGAACATATTACAGGAGGGATAAAAGAACAATAGAAAGATGGTGGAGTTAAACCAAAATATCTCACAAATTACATCAAATATAAAAGCACTAAATCCATAGAGGTAAAGTACAGTTCTCGTCAAATGGTATCAAGGGTGCACACTGTCAACATGACTTGTCACTGTTGGTGGTAATAACTTTGATCACCTGACTTTGGGTACTGTTTGTCAGGTAAAGTTATTCTATGAAGTTATTCTTTTTCTTTCCATACTGTAGTCTTTGGAAACAAGTCGCTATGCAGCCCACACCTAATAAATGGGTCCTTATGCTCCACTTCCTTATGGATGGAATCTCCACATAAATTATTTAGAATTCTTCTGAGACAGTTGTTTATTCTCCCTCATTTATTTATTTATTCAATAATTTATTTATATCAGTATTTATGGACATTTATATTTGAAGTTATAATCTAAAACTATTTTACTTTCTTGCTCAAATTGTTCCAAACTTGAATAGTTGAAGCTCTTTCACTTGGTTCCTGTGTCACCTTCATATTCTTTCATCATTTAAAGTTAAAAAAATTAATGCAACTTATGGTTTATGCTGTTTTAGATTTTATACTATTTTTACACCATTTTAGATTTACAGAAAAAAAAGAAGATAGTACAGACTTTCATACACCTCTCCCCATTTCCCCACACCCTGCACAAGTTTCCCCAATGATTAGCATCTTGCATGAGTGCACAGTGAAGGGACCGATGTTGAGACATGATTATTAACTAAGGTCCACAGTTCGCGTTACTCTGTGGTAAGACAGTGAATCCGACACTTGTGCATCCACTGTGACATCTCTTCTCAGTGAAATGGATCCTTTCAACCGAGGTGATGCTGGTGGGATGCTGCAGTAGAGAATTCCCAAAGATGGCTGCCAATCATCCTGCCCATCTCTGTGGGAGTCCGTTTCTCCTCTCCCTGATGTGGGTTAGTTTTAAAATTCTTTTATATTCCATCTCTCATGTCACACTTGATATTACATGGGAAAAATGCATTCAACCTGCCTAAATTGGAAGCTGTATGATTAATGAGGTTATCAGTACCCAACTCAATATCAGGCGCTTCTGATTGATTGACTACAACTAGTGAACGATCTTTAAAATTACAATTAATTTATAAATTTATACTCACTTTTCTTTTTTGAGATCAGAGTGATTTGTTGTTCTGACATCATATCAACAGATTGAAATTTCAACCAGGCTTTGAAAAACTCATATCTTTCATGAAAATGTCATTAAACTGTTGAAAGTAGATGGATAAATTACTTTAGAAGTCAAGAAGTCTTTTAAGCCACTCTCCTTTCTGTTATCTTGCTTTATGAGCATGTAGTATTTCTTCTTATACTTAAAAAAAATTGGAATTAATTTTCAAAGGTTGACATTTGATAAGGCTTTACTATAAATATCACTAGGATCAAGGATGCTTTTTGCCTCTCTCTCCACGTTAGCAAGCAGAAAACACTACTGCCCTCTTCTCCAGAATCATTTTCACCTATATTCTTCTGTTTTAGAACTTGGATCCACAGTTATGGTTTTTGAGGCATACTAAGTTTTTGAGTATGGTGTTCAATGGTAACATTGCTTCTTTGATTCTAAACGTATTTTAATATCAAAACACAATTCAGGTCACATCTGAAATCCCAGCACTTTGGGAGGCTGAGGCAGGTAGATCACTTGAGGCCAGGCGTTTGAGACCAGCCTGGCCAACACTGCAAAACCCCGTCTCTACTCAAAATACAAAAATTAGACACAGTGGCATGTGCCTGTAATCACAGCTACTAAGGAGGCTGAGATAGGAGAATTGCTTCAACTCAGGAGGCAGAGGTTGCAGTGAGCTGAGATCATGCCACTGCACTCCAACCTGGGCAACAAAGCGAGATTCCATCTCAAAAAGAAACCAAAATAAAACACCCCACAATTTAAAAAGAATACAAATGGCTTTTCATAATGGTGATGAAATGTTCTTGTTTGGACACAAAATTCCATGACTAATATTTTCATCTTCTCTCATCTTGCTCTTCCTCATATGGCCTCATTTAATAATGCACTTGCCATGAACTTTAACTTCAGTTTTTTCATAAACTGGTTTTCTTGGTAAGTTGGTTTAGTGTTCTCACTCTGTTGCCCGGGCTCGGGTGAGGACGGATCCATTCTCTCTGTAGGGTTAACAGCACTTCACAGTTCCCACAGCTTTGACAGGGGTTGTGGTGAGGAGTGGATGAGGTAATGAGAAGTGCATGCTGAGACGTTCGCCCATGCGGCCTGTGACGTCTGGAATGTTGGGTTCTGGGGTCAGATCTCTCTGGAAGGTCAAGATGAGACCTTTGGAGACAGGTTGAAGGTTGGGCATGCCCCAGTCAGGTCCAACTCATCCCCAGTGAGGCGAGCTCTGTGTCCCTCCTTTCAGCTTATAAACCCTTCTCAAAGCCTCTTTCTGGACTAGGCTTGCTCCAAAACATTGATTTTCATGACAGGCTATTCCTTGTGGTCAATCAAGTCTATTAAGCTTCTGGAATCCAGAGGGTAGGAGAGCCCAGGTGCCCCAGGCCATGGCTACAGGGAGCCCAGTGCCCTAGAAGTCCTGGTGCCCACACTTCCTGCTGTGCCTACTACGGCCCTGGGATGTCACTGCTGTTTTGCATAAATTATGATCACTGCGCTACTGCTCCTTGTGACAGGCACTTAGCAGTTACATCTCCAATCCTCACAACAACTGAACAAGGTCAGTCTTCTTCTGCCCATTTTATAGAAGTGGAAGCTGCAATCTGAAGCTGTGAGCAGTGTGCCCAAGTTCATGGTCAGGGGAGACCCCGGGTTCGAGTTTGCACATCGAGCCCCTGAGGCTGTGCTTTCCAGCTGTACAGCAGTGCCTCGCATTCAGACATCTGTGATTGCTTAATATAGTTTCATACACTCTCTAGTGTCTTTAGCCCTTCAGTCCTAAGGAATTATAGGAAAGCATCAAGGGAGAAATCTGATAAGGCATTTGAAAGAAAGAAGTTAATGAGTTTCCGGATGATTAGAGCGCTTATTTCCCTTCTGCTTGAACAAAGTGCTTTGCCCAGGTTAATAATGTAAAGAGAGGGGGCCTCTGTCCACCAAAGAACCTGCAGCTGCAAACTCTTCCACGAGCCACCACCGTGGTCAGAGGAGGTCTCAAAAAGCCTTCTGAATAAGTCTCTTTTCCCTCGGCAGTGAGCATTGTACTCTATGATTGATTTGAAACACATGAATGCCCAGAAGGGCCATTTATTTCTATAAATATATGTTATAAATTACCTTGGCGGCAGCAGGCTTCAGTTCATCTCTGCACAGGAGAGGAAAACATTTGTTCTTTGTCATATTTTTCTATTTCTTCTGCCTTACAAGACAATTGAGTGGGCTAGTGACCGGTCATGCACAGCCACTACTGTTTGTTCATTTCACTCAGCATTAGCCTGAATGGATTTTTAAAGATACAGCTGGAATTGACAGATGTCTGTGTAATCTGAGGCAGACTCAAAACCAAGAAACTCCCCCATCACACGCTTTACACATTAATGCTTTTAATTTGCACAACTTATATTTCTACACAATGCCCAGCTAACATTTAGTATATAATGTGAATATAAGATTACCATGAAAACGTTCCCAAGGTAGGACCTGCATTCTAGTCTGATGTGCAAACGGTTTTCAGTTTAAAAGCAAATGATTTAATAAAGCCCAGGAAGAGCCTGAGACTGAAGACTGGGGTTGGGTGGCTCTGCTGCTGATGAGAATAAATCATTTCACTTCCTCTCACCCACATTCTCAGCTGAGAAACACCAACTGTAGTACTTTATGAATTTTGGATTCTTACTGGAAGAACCAAATGGATCACGTCCCAT
Organism: Callithrix jacchus; assembly: GCF_049354715.1. Taxonomy (NCBI): domain Eukaryota; kingdom Metazoa; phylum Chordata; class Mammalia; order Primates; family Cebidae; genus Callithrix; species Callithrix jacchus. The sequence continues at coordinate 28,073,433 of NC_133502.1, forward strand.
AAAATTTGACCTTGCCTTCCTATTCTACTCCAGGCTTCTCCATCCATAATCACAAATTTGCATACCAAGAAGAACAGCAAAGTTATCTTTGCAGTTTCCCAGCCTATCTTTGTATTAAAAGGGAGTTGTTCCAGAATTTACTCCACCTAACTAAAACTGGGCAAGTCTTTGCTCTTTCCTAATGATTTTATTTAACTACTAAATCTCTAGTATTTGGTAGATTTTGGTTTTTTAAACTTAAAAGATATTAAGGATTGCATATAACAATCCTAAGTGTTAGTAACAGTCACAAATGTATCATGCCTAACTTTTTAATCTTGGCTTATGGAATGGGGCCAAAGCCGACATACACAGAGTGGAAAGAAAGTAGAGAAGGTCAGAAGGAGGAAAGGAGAGGAAGGCAGAGGGAGGATGGAAGGAGAGAGACTGTTCTGCTCTCTTGATTGATTGCGAGAATTGCTTTCTGCTTTTCTACTCCAAATTGGTACTCTAGCTCTGCTAGTATACAACCAAGAGCAAGAACAGAAGCTGTAACACTGTCCACCTCCTCTGTTCAGATTTAGTCCTCCCTGGGATCCTATAGCAGTTTCCAGGCAAAAAGTCACTGCCCAAATACTACCTAGAGAATTTCAAAAAGTGTGTTAATGAACTAATAGGATCACTATTTCCAGGTGAGAAAACAATCCAATCAAATTCAAATGCTTTGTTCTAATTTGACCTACAAGGCTCTTGTTAGGTTTCATTCCATGTCTTTAGAGTCCTATATTATGACTTTTTGTTTTCAATTCATGCATTCTTTTTATATCTCCAAGGTTTTCTTTGGTATCTTTCAGTCAGGGAAACTATCTTCAAATATTCACTGACAAACCTGGTTGCTCTGTTGTTGAAACAGAGCCTCTGTCATCCAGGCTGGAGTGCAGTGGTGTCATCACGGCTCACTGCAGCCTTGACCTCCTGAACTCCAGTAATCATCCCTCCTCAGCCTCCTGAGTAGCTGGGAGTACAGCCATATGCCACCATACCCAGCTCATGTTTTAATTATTTGTAAAGATGAGGTCTTGCCATATTGCCCAGACGGGTCTTAAACTCCTGGGCTCAAGCAATCCACACCCCCTCAGACTCCCAGAGTGCTCCAATTACAGCGGTGAGTTACCATGCCTGGCCCAAACTTGTTTTTATTTAATTGGCAATACTAGATATACATAATCTTTTAAAAATAAGTTTTTTCCTGCTCCCAAGATAATAAATGTGCATTGAAAAATTTGGAAACCACAAAAAATACCTAAAGGATGAAAGGACAACTGTGCCCACAGAGACAGCCCTGGTGATGGGTTAGTGCCTGTCCACCGTCTCTCTCCACCGCGTGGGTGCGTACACTTGTGATTGCACTACACAGGGTATTTTGTAACCTCCCTTTTCAGTGTTATATCTCATATTTTTCTATGTCATCAGAAAGGCTAACCCTTGGTTATTAAGGATCTCCTAATACCCCGTCACGTGGATGTGCCGCTCTTTCTGGGATTAATTTCCCTCTTCAAACATGACATCCAGCTTGTCTTTAAATTTTTAAATTTTTCACTATTACATATAAATAAATTAAAGACATTTTAAAAACTGCTTGGGACCAGGCGAGGTGGCAGGTGCCTGTAATCCCAGCACTTAGGGTGACTGAGGTAGGCGGGTCACTTGAGGTCAGGAGTTTGAGACCAACCTGGCCAAAATGGTGAAACCCCATCTCTACCAAAAAAAAAAAAAAAAATTAGTTGGGCATGGTGGTTCGAGCCTGTAATCCCAGCTACTTGAGAGGCTGAGGCAGGAGAATCTCTTGAACTTGGAGGTGGAGACTGCAGTGAGCCGAGATGGTGCCACTGCACTCCTGCCTGGGCAACAGAGTGAGACCTCATCTTAAATAATAATAATAACAGCTTGGAACCCAAACCGTTGGCTGAAGCCCATTTGTAAAGTCATGAATTTGGAAGAGACAATCACACAAGGTCTTTTTTTTTTTTTTTTTTTTTTTTTTTTGAGACGGAGTTTCGCTCTTGTTACCCAGGCTGGAGTGCAATGGCACGATCTCGGCTCACCGCAACCTCCGCCTCCTGGGTCAGGCAATTCTCCTGCCTCAGCCTCCTGAGTAGCTGGGATTACAGGCACGCGCCACCATGCCCAGCTAATTTTTTGTATTTTTAGTAGAGACGGGGTTTCACCATGTTGACCAAGATGGTCTCGATCTCTTGACCTCGTGATCCACCCACCTCGGCCTCCCAAAGTGCTGGGATTACAGGCATGAGCTACCGCGCCAGGCCCCCACGCAAGGTCTTTATCCAGATCTTTCGGTGGAGACGAGGCTGTCAGCCCACCTCGTCAGAAGTCAGAATGCCTGGGGAGCCCCTAGTCCACGGTCAGCCGCGCCTCCGTCTTCTGCCTCCGCTTCGTCCTCCACCATCTGACCAGGCAGCGCTGGAAAGGGGAGGGGACTGGAGCCTTCGGTCCTGGCGCTGCTGTCAACTGTCAGTGGGGCCACTGCAACGCGACGTAAATAGCCGGAGTCCGGCAGCTGGTGGGTAAGACGACGTCGCGGAGGCCTGGGAAGAGGAACGCGCTGGATGAGCGTGCGTCGCTGCACTCCGTTCACAGCGCTGGGAGGTGACGTCATGTAACGTTTGATCGTATTCTCAGCCTGGAGGAAGAGCCGGAGGTGAGGCTCGTTTCCTCCCCAATCAATCAGCTCGCACGCAGGATCACGACCTGGCCACAGGCGTCAGGAGCGGGCTCAGAGACATCGAGGGCTCCGCCCGAGCTCACACAGCAGGGAGCGGCCGAGCAGAGGCCGGCGCGCTCCTTCCGCAGCCACTTCGTAATGGCCGCTGCCGTCACCGCGGGGGCCCGAACCCCAAAGCCTCGAACCATGGCGAGCGGCGAAGCGCACTCTCACTCCCAGGTTAGCGCTTGAAAGTCGGGATGAAACGCGTGAAGAGCCTCCCAGGCGACTTCCCGTGTCGGGGGCGGCCGTTCCCGTCATGTCTCTCGTGTGAAAAGCGCCGTTCTCGTCCCCACGGCCCCGGCGCGTTCCCTGCCATCCGCCATTCACTGCAAGTCTCCGTCCAGCTCCCGGGATGTCGCCTGAACTTCCTGCCGCGGTCGGAGGCGGAAAGGACCCACTGCGGCCACCAGCGAGCTCGCGGCGTGGAGAGAACCTCGGCCCTGGGCGCAGAATGTTCTCGCCGCGGCTCTTTTCCCGGGAGACCGAGAACGGAGAGCGCCCCCTCCTCCCTCTGCGCGAGGCTCGCGCCCGCCAGGCCCTTCCCGCTGACCTCCTGGGCCGCGGCTTTTCCCGCCCTCCCGCCGTCCCTCGCGGCCTGAGAGGAGGCGGCGGCGCGCACGGGCCGGTCCCTGAGGTGGCCTGGTGCTGCCCCCTGCCGTCCCGCGGGACCAACCGCACCTGAGTTCACCGAGGAAACCCAGCAGGAGCAAGTGTCAGACCCTTGGAGGGGTCTCGGAATTCTCCAAACGCGTCCCTCCTGCCGCGGTCCTGCCTTTGCCTGACTGAAGAGGGCGCTTTGGGAGACAGCCCGCCTCATCTGCAGGATGCGAGCGAGCGCGTTGCCCTCTGTGACGGGCGGGAGAGCGTCGGGGGCTTCAGAAAGCCTGGGGTCGAATCCCAGTGCCGGCGGTGAACCTCAGCGTTCCCGTCCTCCAAACACATTGACCTCGCAGGATGTTGAGAGGCTTACAAAGTACCCGGCAGGCATCTGAAAATGGTAGCGATAAAAGGGGCCACGGAAGTTTTACTGGAAGACGTCAAAATGTGACCTTTTTCAAGATTACATGAATAAGACCAAGAGAGAGATTCACTTTCGCATACTGAGTCTGCGTTTAAATGAACCTGAATTTGGCATTACACATAAGTCAGAATTGCATTGCTTTATATATTAAAAATTCACCCAAGATTAATTGGAAAATAAAGAGTCTGAATATATACAGTTATTTCACTACTAGCGCTTAATAAACAAAGGTCTTGTCTGCAGAGATTTATTGATTCAGCAAACAGAGATCGTGTCATCTACACAGCACAAGAAACCTGTGCATCGCAAATGAGAATCACGTGTATAAAGTAACATTTCTAGTAGCCATTTCTTAAAACTGTAAAATTAATTAACTGAGATTATTCTGTATCTTTCTTTCTGACCAGTAACATGTGGCTTCAGAGCCACAGATCCTAAATTTGAATCCGAGTTTGGCCTCCAGGCAAACGCCTCTCAGATGCTGGATGGATGGTGACTTTGAAATAAACACGTTATAACCCAGTGTGCACAGAGGCCTCATGCCCACAAACTATTGCAACCTGAGAACATCAGAGAGCCCTGCCTGCCACTGTCACGCCACAACTGTTTGACTTGTTTCTTCTCCTGTGGCCTTGACTGTTGGCTCTGGACTCTGGTATTCGCTTGGCCCTGGTGTCACCCCTACTAACCTGTTGTATATAAGGTGCATGTGTATGGCAAGTTTTTATTTTTCTAATTACAAAATGAATCGATGCTTATTAAATGTTTCACCTTGCTGAAATCTGAACTAGACCAGATTAGCCTTGCTATGCCCTGAAAACCAAATTGTTACTGGAATTAAAGTTCACAAAAATAGGCCGGGTCCTACACACTGAACCTAAACACGGTTACTATCTATTAAACTTGGAAACTTAAATAGGATCAAGAGGTTGCAGCTGAGCCAAGATTGCTACTGGACTCCGGCCTGGGACACAGAGAGAGACTCTGTCTCAAAAACAAAACAAATTAAAAAAACCATAACCCCATCTGGTGTGGTGTGCAATGTATACAGAGTAAAAACTTGAGACAATCATATTTTACAAGTGGGTAGGGCAGGCTCTATGCAAGCAGCATTTCCAGGCTTGACTTGAGTGGTGAAGCAGTGATACGGTAGCCTGAGATAATTTATTACGTGCACTACAGCACCCAGAGCAAGTGCTAGGAAAGTCACACAGAGTGACATATTGAAGAAGAAGGAAGGATGGAGAGGACAGAAATCAGCTATAGAACAGCAAACAGCCGGGTGCAGTGGCTCACATCTGAAATTCCAGCATTTTGGGAGGCCAAGGCAGGCGGATCATTTGAGTCCAGGACTTTAAGACCAGCCTGGGTGACATGGCAAAACCCAGTCTGTACAAAAAGTATTAAAATTAGCCCCATGTGATGGCACACGCCTATAGTCCCAGCTACTTGGGAGGCTGAGGTGGGAGGACTGCTTGAACCTGGGAGGCAGAGGCTGCAGTGAGCCGAGATTGTGCCACTGCACCCCAGCCTGGGTGACAGGGCAAGACTCTGTCTCAAAAATAAATAAATAAACAAATGAATAAAACAGCAAATACAACTGCAGATTCTGCAGCCGTTAAGGATAAGAAGGGATTACTGTGAACATACTTACAACTTAGAGTCGTGCACATGGCGACTTTGAGGGATTAATTAATCAACTTGTTAATCCTGGAGGAAATGCAAATGAACACTGAAGTGTGCAGCTTTGCACTAACTGGAATGGCCAACACAGAAAACACTCATAGTGTAAGTCAACAAAGGGTATACAGCAGCTGGACTCTCTCCTGCATTGGGATTATATAATAAAATGGTGCAGTTACTTGGAAAATATGTCCCATTTCTTTCTTCTTTTTTTTTTTGAGACACAGTCTTGCACTGCGGCCCAGGCTGGAGTGCAGTGGTGCCATCTCTGCTCACTGCAACCTCTGCCTCCCAAGTTGAACCGTTTCTCTTGCCTCAGCCTCCCAAGTAGCTGAGATTACAGGCACCTGCCACAATGCCCAGATAATTTTTGTATTTTTATTATGGACAGGGTTTTACTAGGTTGGCCAGGCTGGTCTCAAACTCCTGACCTCGGGTGATCCACCCACGTTGACCTCCTAAAGTGCTGGGATTACAGGCATGAGCCACTGCACCCAGGCAATGTGTCACATTTCTTATAAAGCAAAATATTCAACAGTCTTATGACCCAGCAACTCTCCTAGAGAAATGAAAGTATAGGTCCACCAAAAAAAAAAAAAAGCTTTACAATAATGTTTTGATCGTTTTATTTACAATAGGCCCAACAGAAAGCAATTTTAATCAGCAAGAGAACAGATACACAAAGTGTGGTGTGACCATACAATGGAATTCTAATCAGCAGTTGAAAAAAGAAAGAACTATTAGAGCATAAAAATACAGGACAAATCTCAGAAACATTATGTTGAACAGAAGAAGCCAGAAACAATCGTGTTATTGCCTTTATTTGAAGTTGAGAATGACACAAACAACAATCATCCACAGTGATAAGAATCAGAAGAAGAAAATGAATGAGAAATGAAGGAGAAAATACTAAGGGCAGCCAGAGAGAAAGGTCAGGTTACCCACAAAGGGAAGCCTATCAGACTTCCAGCAGATCTCTCAGCAGAAACCCTACAAGCCAGAAGAGAGTGGGGGCCAATATTCAACATCCTTAAAGAACAGAACTTTCAGCCCAGAATTTCATATCCAGCCAAACTAAGCTTCACAACTGAAGGAAAAATAAAATCCTTTATGAACAAGCAAGTACACAGAGATTTTATTACCACCAGGCCTGCTTTACAAGAGCTTCTGAAAGAAGCATTACACACAGAAAGAAACAACCAGTATTAGCCTTTCTAAAAATATGCCAAAAAGTAAAGAGCACCAACATAAAGAAGAATTTACATCAACGAAATGGATAAAACAGCCAGTTAACATCAAATGGCAGTAACCCTAAATTTAAATCGACTAAATCCCCTAATCAAAAAATACAGCCAAAACCTAATGGTATGCTACATCCAGACCCATTTCACATGCGAGGATACACAAAGGCTCAAAACAAAGGGATGGAGAAAGATTTACCAACCAAATGGAGAGCAAAAATAAACAAATAAATAAAAAGCAGGAGTTGCAATTCTCGCATCTGATAAAATAGATTTTAAAGCAACAAAGATATAGTGGTAAAAGGATCAATGCAACAACAAGAGCTAACGATCCTAACACCCAGATACATAAGACCTATAAAGAGACTTAGACTCCCTAGACTCCCACACAATAATAGTGGGAGACTTCAACATCAATATTAGATAGATCAACAAGACAGAAAATTAACAAGGATATCCAGGACTCAAACTCAGATCCGGAACAAGTAAACTTAATAAACATTTATAGAGCTCTCCACTTTAAATACACAAAACATACATTCTTGTCAGTACTGAATCACACCTACTCATAGGTTTAAATGAAATATTGATCGGCCATTATTAAGCACAATTATTGGCAGAAAAGAGGTTTTCAATACCCATTTTTAGAATAAAGCAACATTCCCATTCTCTCTCCCTCTTTTTCTTTCTCTTTTTTTCCTCTCCTTCACTCCTTTTTTTTCTTTCTTTCCTTCTCAAAAAAAAAAAAAAACTGGTGGTGGGTGACATATTTCTTTATACTTTTCCTATAATTTTTATAACTATTTTTGTGGGATATATTTACACTATATTCTTTTTCCTTTGGTATATTTGTGGCAATTTTTCATGACAAAAAGTTAAAAAAAAAGAATCAGAACTCTGAATGCCCATGTCAGGGAGATGCCCATCCCTGACCAAATGAAGCATGCACGAGTTTCTTGACTGACGGAAATACTTCTATATCTTTTTGTTTGTTCATTCGAGTCAGGATCTGGCTCTGTCACCCAGGCTACAGTGCAGACATGGTGAAACCGTGTCTCTGCTAAAATACAAAAATTAGTTAGGCATGGTGGTTCGTGCCTGTAATCCCAGCTACTCAGGAGGTTGAGGCAAGAGAATCACTTGAACCCAGAAAGTGGGGGTTGCAGTGAACCAAGATTGCACCACTGCACCTCAGCCTGGGTGACAGAGCAAGACTCCACTTCAATAATAATAATAAGGCTGGGCAAGGTGGCTCATGCCTGTAATCCCAGTACTTTGGGAGGCCAAGGAGGGCAGATCACCTGAGGTGTTCAAGACCAGCCTGGCCAACTTGGTGAAACCGTGTCTCTACTAAAAATACAAAAATTAGCCAGGCGTGGTGGTACGTGCCTGTAATCCCAGCTACTTAGGAGGCTGAGGCAGGAGAATCACTTGAGTGGAGGCGGAGGTTGCAGTGAGCCAAGATCGCGCCACTGCACTCCAGCCTGGGCAACAGAGCCAGACTCCATCTAAAAAATAATAATAATAAATAAATGTGTTATTAAATACATTCTTAAAGGGCATCTTCATAGGGACTATATCAATATTTCCTTTAAGATTGGGAATCAAATTAAGATGTTTGTTGATTGGATGGCCCGGAAGCCCTGTTGGAAATTCCAGGAAAAGAAACTGATCAAGAGGTGAAGTGTTAAAATAAATAAACACAACTATCAATGTGTTTGTGGCCATTAGTCCTTTTTCAGAGTGGCCTTGCCTCGGGTGAGGTGGACTGAGGCATGTGGCGGGCCTCTGCCCCTGTGCCAGACTATGACAGTGCAGAGTGCACATAAATCAAGCAGGCAAAAAGGGTCCCCAGATCTGCCTTCATCACTCAATCCTGCTGTCTCTCAACACGCAGTTACACGTTCCTCTCTATATACTAAAAACTGCCGCAAGATGCTTCAAAGGAAACAAGTCGTCTTCTATTTTAGGTCAGCTGAGTGACAGCTGGCCCAGGACACTTCCTTTCTGTCCACCTCAAGTTCCTTTTAGCATTTGGTGAGATGGAGAGAAAATGGTCCTCTGGTAGTAAATCGATATGCAAGCAGGATAGAAGCAGTGTTTTATATCAAGTTTCCATAATGCCAATGTTGGGTATGCGATAATGCTTGAAAATGATGCTGCCGCCCTGCCAGCAATAGACTCAAAAGTTCAATTTTGGCAAAATAAATAAAAGGATGGTTTAAAAAAGTATCTTCTTTTGCAGTGATCTCATAGGACCCAACATTGGGAAACAAGGGCAAGTTTCGTGCAAAGCTTGTAGAATATGTGGGAGGCAGCTGGGAGGTTAAAACGTGGAAGGAAAGAAAAGAGCCAGAGAGGAGCTAAACTTCCTGTGTGCCCACTGAGGGCAGGCACTTCGCACAAGTCACCGTCTACGCCATCCCAAGCCTGTGCCCACCCACATGTGGATCCAGCGCTCCAGGTCCTGGCTCTGCAGCTCCCCAAAGTGCTCTCTAAAATACCACCCAGATCTCTGCAGGTCAAACTCAAGGCAGGTGTCTCTGAGAACTCCCAAAAGGCTTTCATCTCCTAGGGTCGCAGCCAGACTCACCTGCTCTCTCAACCCTGGTTCTGCCCCGGCTTTGGGCACCTGCTCCTGCTCCTTTTCTTCTTTATGGGGCTTGCTCTTGACCACCCATGTGTCTGTTCCTCCTCCTGATCTCTGAATCATGTGTTCTTCCTTAGGTTCTAAGGAAGAACCTAAATGCTTCTTCTCTATGTGCACCTGCTGTGCAGCACCCACAATATCACCTCTGGGCCCTGTAGTGGACACCTTGCCCCACCCCTGGGCCCAGTGGGCCTTGCTCCCACCCTACCCATTCTCCAAAGGGACCATGAACTCTCAATGGTTTTTTTTTTTTTTTTTTTTGAGACAGTCTCACTCTGTCACCCAGGCTGGAGTGCAGTGAGACGATCTCAGCTCACTACACCCTTCACATTCCAGGTTCAAGCAATCCTACTGACTCAGCCTCCCAAAGTGCTGGGATTACAGGCATGAGCCACCACGCCTGGCCCCTTAAATAGTTCTCCCCCCCCCCCCCCCCCCCCCGCGAGAGAGATGGAGTTTCGCTCATTACCCAGGCTGGAGTGCAATGGCGCAATCTCGGCTCACCGCAACCTCCGCCTCTGGGGTTCAGGCCATTCTCCTGCCTCAGCCTCCCGAGTCGCTGGGATTACAGGCACGCACCACCGTGCCCAGCTAATTTTTTTTTTTTGTATTTTTAGTAGAGACGGGGTTTCACCATGTTGACCAGAATGGTCTCGATCTCGATCTCTTGACCTCGTGATCTACCCGCCTCGGCCTCCCAAAGTGCTGGGATTACAGGCTTGAGCCACTGCGCCTGGCCCCCTTCAATGATTCTGAAATTAATCTCAAACATCTATCATGTCATCCTTAAATATTCTAGCAGACAGTTGGTGATTAACTGGGAAAACCAACGCAAATTCAACTGGAATGCTGGCTAGCGCTCTGTGTCGGCACTCCGTTTCCCCTGTGGGCCACCGGCCGGGAAATGGGGTAAGAATGGCTGCCCTGTCTCCATGAGGGCCTTGTGAGGAGTACATACCACAGTAAATGTGAAATGTATAAAATACATAGGACTAAGATGCCGAATAAGAGTCATGGCACTCATTTCGGAGGACAGGCTTCCTTGGCGCCCCTCCTTATGGTTCATACGCCGCGCATTCCCACTCCTCATTCCTTCCATATCCCTTCAAAAAGAGCAGCTCCGCTGGCCTTGTCCGAGGTTGCCGTGAGCTTCCCGGTGCCCCGTCAAAAGCCTGTGTTGAATTTTCATCCTACCTGATCTCTCCCCACCACTGGACAATGACTGCTCCGGAAGCCCCCTGTTCTTGGTGTCGGAAACACCACTCTTTCCTGGTTTAATAAAACTAATTGACGAACGGTTCCTCCTGTCGACTATCCCTTAAATGGCAGGCTTCCCAGCTTCCATGGGCGCCGTTTGGCTTCCATGCGTCTTCATCCCCAGCCGAGGGGTGGCTTGGATGCTGGGTAATTACCCACCAAGTCTGTGGGCTGCTCCCAGGGGTGCTAATCCACTCCCGGTGCCTGGCCAGCCCCATAGGACTGAGGGCAGCCTCAGCGCAGAACCTCACCGCTCTCGTGTGATTCATCCACTTGACTCTGAGCTCGTTGAGGGTAGATGCCACGCTTCATTCACACCTACATTCCAGCATCGACATATTGCCATTCAATGAGTGTCTGCCAGGAATAAATAAATGAAGACTTATTAAATGTGATTCAAAAGGCACTTAGGGGAAAGAACTTCAGTGAATCCTAAATATGCCGAGAAGGCGCCAAATAGGAAGTATTCTTTAGCATTTACAAGCCTAAGAAAAGATTTGTTTACTCCCTAAGTTCGGCCTTATGAATATCACACAAGTGATGTGTGATATTCCTGTGTTTGGCATAAAACCAATCACTTGCAAATGGCTGTTTCTTCAAATGGAAAAGAAGCTCAGCCTGTCAAATGTGTGCCATTTCCACGCAGCTGGAGGCCAGCCCTCTTCACAGTCACTCATACTGGCTGAGAATAAACCTCTCTGAAGTATTTTACAGAGTTCGGTTCTCCCGCTGACATGAAAGTGTGGTTTCTGTCTTGATTACCTCTTTGGATGACCTAAGGCGTTCTGTTCTACTCACTGTGCTCATAAACTGGTGTTTAAAAGGCATCATACAAAGTATTTTCTATAACGTAAATTACCTCCCATGACACATGCAAACAGATTGCACCCAGCCATGCCTGCCTACTGGGTTTTCCAGATGCAGAGGCAAACCCTCTTGATTCCAGGTGACACAAGCACAGGGCTAGGAGGAACCTGGGCCATTGCCCTGATGCCGTTTTACCCTTCAGGCGGGACCCAGTTAACTGACCCAACGCAGGCAGAAACCTATCCTGTCGTTAAAGACCTTTAGGGAAGGAGATTCCATCCTCTTCCCCAGCAATCAATCCTTACTGCATGAGTGACCTCAATACATCAAACCTACCCAGAAGAATCGTCTCTGCCAGAAACTCCCTCCCCACAGGACTCCAAGAGGAACTCCACGGTTTCCAGCCCCTGATTCTTCACCAGGTCCAGGTGCAGGACCACTCTCTCCCGTGGGCTGGGAGGCAGCTTTGTCAGCCCAGAGGCCGGGGGGTTGACGCCTGTTGGCTGGAGTCCCACTGTCTGTCTGTGTTGGGAGGCGCCTGTCTGGCTGCAGATGGGGCTGAATGTGGACACCAGTCCTGCTCCAAATGCGGGCTGCTTTCTCAGGCTTCAAGATGAAGGTGAACACAGCAAGACCTGGGGCACCCCCTCACTGCAGGCCCCAGTGACCCATCCAGAGCTGAAACAGACCAGAAGAGAAGGAAAGAGCAGGAGACCCTGTCCAGGTCACAGCAGAGGTCCCTGGGAGCTCCAGAGTCTTCACTGCTGACCTTGGAATCTGCCAGGCTAGGAGATGGATGAGGCCTGCTGGAGACTTGGACACATCCCACGCCCTTGGCCGCTAAGACTGCTCCCAGAAGACGCCACTCAGTGCCTGTTCCCTGTCTTCCTGGATGTAAACATCCCAGGGCCTCAGCCTTTCCACGGGGGAGAAATTCATGGAGAGGTTCTCTTTCACAGGAAGTGCTGTAGTGTGGGGTCACCCATGTGTCCGTGAACTAGTCCAGCCCCCAGCACCACGCTTCTCCCACCCCTCATTACAAACTCTATTCTTTTTGAAAATTATCTTGGTGGAGACCTGTCACATCTGTACTAAGACATAAACTCAAGAACTGTCTAATCAGCCGGTAAATAATTTCCGAGCTCCTACTGCATGCTAACCGTGCTCATAAACTGGTGTTTAAAAGGCATCAAAGTATTTTCTATAGTTTAAATTACCTCCCATGACACATGCAAACACATTGCATCTGAGACCCAGACGAAGCTAATGAGGCCCTGGGAGGGTCCCCTGGAAGCTCTCGAGCTCACCTGCGCCCCCTCTTGGGGGCCTGGACACAGGGACATTATCCCACACTGCACAGAGACAGCAAGTGGCAGCTGCAATAGGAGGGCATGTGGCATCTCCCTGGACCCAGCCACCCCCCCGCCCTTTGGTCCTCAGCAATGAGAAGAGCAAAGGCCCTGAGGCCAGATGCTGTTGGCAGAAGTCTGAGTTCACCGTATTCTAGCTGTCTCGTCCCGGGGGAGTTCCTCACTTGAACTTGAGTGTGCTCAACTATAAAGATTTTTGTCTCAAGGTTGTGACAGATTCTTTGTTCGTTTGTTTGTTTTGAGATGGAGTCTCACTCATTCTGTTGCCCAGGCTGGAGTGCAGTGGCACAGTCTTCGCTCACTGCAATCTCTGCCTCCCAGGTTCAGGTGATTCTCCTGCCTCAGCCACCCGAGTCGCTGGGATTATAGGCACCTGCCATCACACCTGGCTAATTTTTGTATTTTGAGTAGAGACGGGGTTTCGCCATGTTGGCCAGGTTGGTCTCCAACTCCTGACCTCGTGACTTGCCCGCCTCAGCCTCCCACAGTGCTGGGGTTACAGGCGTGCACCACGCACCCGGCCGGTTGTGACACTTCTAATCGTTTCTACTGTTACTGTTCCTGAGATTCCTTTTGACTCTGGTTGGTGCCTGGGGACTCAGCTGCTTTGAGCAGAATGCGGGGTTCAGCCTGCTGTGCACGCTTCCACCACCAGCCCCTGTTTGTCCTTTACCATGAAGGTTTGGGGTTTAGGAAATGGAATACATTAAAATTCACATAACACTCTGGTCTGTGCATATTGTTATGAGCTACGTTGTAAGGGATACTTTTGCATTAATAAATATTTATTCTTTATTGCTGAAAGGTAAAGAATAAAGGTTCTCTTCTATTGTAGAATGCACAGGTAGTCATAATAACTGGGCAGGTCCTGTGTACCAAATTTAAGTATATTACATATTCCAACCTACTTAATCTCCCGACAATCCAGTGCGCTATTGTTATCCCCACTTTAAAGTTGAGGAAAAGAGGCCCATGTGAGTCAGGAGAATAGGAAGTGAGGGTGACCCAGCGATAAGGCAGAAGCTAAAGAACAGCAGGTGCAGCCAGGTCCGGGCAGGATGAGGCAGCTCACAGACCACTGGCTCCCTCCTGTAACCACAAGGCAGTCTCCACTTCAGCCTCTCATTGGTCTTGGGCCAATCCTTCATAGGAGGGAGCCAGTTGGAGGCCTCTGTGGGACACCTGGGGGTGTTACCAAATTCTAGCTTAATAAAAACCCTAACCAGGGGCTTCCAGAGCGACTGACGCAGGTTCACTCCCACTCTGTGGACGCACTTTTGCTTCAGTAAATCTGCGCTTTTGTTGCTTCTTTCTTCTTTCATTTCTTCGTTTTTTTTGTTGCTTTGTTTGTGTGTTTTGTTCAGTACTTTGTTCAACATGCCAAGAACCTGGACAGCTCGTGTTACCAGTCTCCATCCGGTAAGTCCTGGCGTCCAGAGTGCTCAAGCTCAGGCGCCTGCCTAACAGGGTTCTCCGAGTCTCCCCTATTTTTCCTGTATAGATAAGTAAGTGAGAGGGAAACAGAGGACGCCGCTATGTTCTCCAGGGTCTTGGAGGTCTAGCACAGAGGAGCATGCTTCTTTCCAGTGCACGTGGGCCACGCACAGCCACCTTAGGAGTGAGTGCTGTTGCAGCAGCGCCTGCACTCAGGACTGGGTTTATCGTGGAGAACCTGGCAGACTGCCTCTGAAGGGAGCACTGCCTGCCTGTCTCTAAAGGGAGCATTGTCTGCCTCTAAAGACAGTATTACCTGCTGTGGGGCCCATATACCTTTTTCCACTGCTGCTAGGCAAGTCTGGAATTCAAGTGACAATTATGCATGTTAAAAGCTTGGACTAGTTATAAAGTCAACACTTATTTTTGCAATGAAAAGACATTTTCTGACAGAGACCACCCTGGGCAACATAGGGAGACCCATCTCTACAAAAAAATACACAGACAGAAAAATTAGCTGGCGGGCACCGCCTGTAATCCCAGCACTTTGGGAGACCAAGGCAGGTGGATCACTCAAGGTCAGGAGTTTAAGAACAACCTGACCAACATGGTGAAACCCCATCTCTACTAAAAATTAAAAAAAAAAAAATAGCTGGGCATGATGGCACAAGCCTGTAATCCCAGCTACTTGGGAGGCTGAGCCAGGAGAATCACTCAAACCCAGGAGGCAGAGGCTGCAGTGAGCCAAGATCATGCCACTGCACTCCAGCCTGGGGAACAGGGCAAGACTCCATCTCAAAAAAAAAAAGAGAGAGATCCAAGATGGCCGACCACTAGCAGCTCAGGCTTGTAGCTACCAGTGAAAGCACAGAGAACGAGAGGATGCCACACTTTCAGACGAATTTTTGTTGCTCAAGGATCAGGAGATTCGCAGCGGAGGAGCCCCATGGGTTGCCAGCGCGACCGGCGCAGCGGTTCTTGGTGCAGAGTAAACGGGACTGGTTCCCCTTTTGGCCGACATTTGGAGCTGATTGAAGAAGGGATTCAGGAGGGAAGCCAGACGGGAGACTCCCGGACAGAAAAGCACCAAGAATCTTGATGCCACTGTTTTAGCCTACGCAGTGGGTTGCTCAGTTTCGGCGCTGGGAATTAACAAGTTGGACGTCCACTAAGAGACCTAATTTGAAAGTTGGTAATTACAAAGACGACAGGTAGATAAATTTACAAGGATGGGAAGAAACCAGCGTAAAAAGGCTGAGAATACTCAAAATCAGAATGCCTCTCCCTCCAAAGAGGATCACAGTTCCTCATCAACAAGGGAACAAGACTTGATGGAGAATGAGTGCATTCCATTAACAGAATCAGGCTTCAGAAGATGGATAATAAGAAACTTCTGTGAGTTAAAAGAACATGTTGTAGCCCAATGTAAAGAAACTAAGAATGAAAAAAAGATTTGACGAAATCCTAATGAGAATAGACAATTTAGAGAGGAATATAAGTGAATTAATGGAACTGAAGAATACTATACGAGAATGCCATGAAGTGTGCACAGGTTTTAACACTCGAATTGATCAAGGAGAAGAAAGAATATCAGAGGTCGAAGACCAACTTAATGAAATGAAACTAGAAGAAAGATTAGAGAAGAAAAAGCAAAAAGGAATGAGCGAGGTCTCCAAGAAATATGGGACTATGTGAAAAGACCTAATTTACGTTTGATAGGTGTACCTGAATGTCATGAAGAGAATGAATCCAAGCTGGAAAATATTCTTCAGGATATTATTCAGGAAAACTTTCCCAACCTAGTAAGGTGGGACAATACTCATCTCCAGGTAATACAGAGAACACCACAAAGATATTCCTCAAGTAGAACAACCCCAAGGCATATAATTGTTAGATTCACCAGGGTTGAAAAAAAGGAGAAAATTCTAAGGGCAGCTAGAGAAAAAGGTCACGTTACCCATAAAGGGAAGCCTATCAGACTCACAGCAGATCTCTCAGCAGAAACCCTATGAGCTAGAAGAGAGTGGGGGTTAATATTCAATATCCTCAAAGAAAAGAATTTTCAACCCAGAATATCATATTCAGCCAAACTAAGCTTTATCAATGAAGGAAAAGTAAAATTTTTCATGAACAAGCAAGCACTCAGAGATTTCATCACCACCAGGCCTGCTTTACAAGAGCTTCTGAAAGAAGCACTACACACAGAAAGGAACAACCAGTATCAGTCATCCCAAAAACTTACCAAAAGATAAAGAGTACCTCCATAATGAAGTATTTATATCAACTAATGGGCAAAATAGCCAGCCAGCATTAAATGACGATATTAAACTCACAAATATCAATATTAATCCTGAATTTAAATGGATTAAAATGCCCCAATCAAAGACACAGACACACAAACTGAATAAAAAGTCGAAACACATCAGCACTCTGTATCCAGATCCATCTCATAAGCAAGGACACACAGAGACTCAAAACAAAAGGTTGGAGGAAGACTCACCAATCAAATGGAGAGGAAAGAAAAACAAAACAAACAAAAAACAGGAGTTGTAACTTTCGTCTCTGACAAAATAGACTACAATAGTAACCAAGACTAAAAGAAACAAAGAAGGACATTACATAATGATAAAAAGATCAATGCAACAATAGGAGTCAATGATCATAAATATCTATGTACCCAATATAGGGGCACCCAGATACATAAGACAAGTTTTCAATGACTTATAAAGAGACTTGGACTCCCACACAATAATTGCAGGAGACTTTGACACCACATCGTTAATATTCGACGGATCAATGAGATAGAAAGTTAACAGGGACATTTATGATTTGAACTCAGACCTGGAACAAGTAAACTCAGTGAATATTTACAGAATTCTTAACCCCAAGTCCACAGAACATACATTTTTTTTAGTATCACATTACACCTATTTTGAAAGTGACCACATAAATGGAAACAAATCACTCTCCAGCACTCACACAGCATTTCACAGATTTAAATGAAACATTGATTGGCCGTTTGTCTGTTATTTTCTTTCCTTATTCCTTCCTGTCTCCGCTGTTAAGCACAATCATCAGCATAAAAGAGGTTTTTAATACCTATTTCTAGATTGCATTCCAGCCTGGGCAATCGAGCAAGACTCCTGTTCTCTCTCCCCCTTTTCTCTTTCTCTTTAAAAAAAAAGAATGAGAGGCACCTCTTGATTCTTGGGCATATGGCTGTAAGAGAGATAGTACCATATACTGTTTCAAAGCATGTGCTGCATTCTGTGACACAGAACCACATTCTTTCATGGATTCGCTTCTTCTCAATGTTGCTGGCAGTACAGGTGTGTATCACTGTGCCCAGCTAATTCTGTTGTTTTTTTGTAGAGACAGGGTCTTAAACTCCTGGGCTCAAGTGATCTTCCCCCCTCGGCCTCCCAAAAAAGAAAAGAAAAAGAAGTTGGATCAGGGAAGTATGAAACATGGCAACGTATTAGTATTTTAGATAAACTCAAGCACCTCATCTGTTATGACAAGTGTGCTGATTAGGTTGTTATTGGTTATATAGTTTTGCCTTATTTGATTTGTTGTAAATATAAAGAGTTCGTGCATAATTTTACACTTAGGTATAAATAATAGCCTAATTTAAAAATACGTTGTTGAAAATATGGAGCCATAGAAATATATTTTTCAAGTGGGATCCATCTATTTCTCAAGTTCAGCACAAAGTAATAAAAATCGTTTATGTACATAGTAAGGTTTGCATATTGGTTCTAATCTATTTTGGGTGCTAACAAACTTCACTTTTTTTATTGCTGGATGTGTTAATGCTTCCTTTGCCTCAAAGGTTCTGCTACAAATTGAGTGACGACTGCCACTTAATTACAGAGCTCAGTCTGCTCACAGGTAATGCTGAGATGACGATACCAGCATCACAGGGAATTGGGGAGCTCTTAGTTTATAATGTGCGGCCACCCCCCGGGAGACTCCTAGCATAATGTGAGTTCTGTGTGTGTGCGCGCGCATATGTGTGTCTGTGCGTGTGTGCGTGTGTCTGTGTGTGCGTGTGTGTGCGTGCGCATGTGTCTGTGTGTGCGTCCGCGCATGTGTGTGTCTGTGTGTGCGTGTGTGTGTGCATGTGTCTGTGCGTGTGTGTGCACATGTGTGTGTGTGTGTGTGCATGTGTGTATACATTCACTGAATTTATTCCCATTAAACTTGACTGTCTACAGATTTCAGACAGCTCTCTAGCCTTCCTTTTCTGAAATCAGGTAAATGAGTATTATTAATCCATTAATCATTACATTTTTCTATGATATAGCTTTTGTTTATTTTTAAACTTAAAACTCAAATATTTTCCTTTATCAGGCTTTTTGTGAAAAATCTCTCTGTACACATGAGAATAGTAATTGCCTCCTGGACTCTCACTCACTTTAGCATTTATTTCTCAAGTTTGACAATGAAAAGAATGTATAGATTTCCAGGTGCAGATATCGATGGGAAGACGAGCTCTGCTGCTCCCAGCGTCCTTCCTGACGGAGCACAGCAGTATTTGCTAACGTTTTTGTTGACGCGGCAGTACTCTAGGTTCGGGTTTCACCTGCCTGCCCTGGGACCCTCTACCCGGAAGCTTCTCTTAACCACAGACTAGTCCTGGCTTGACAGAGGCCTCCCATCGCTGTCCCTGTGTCCTTGCCGTCACCCCCTTCCTGTCACGGGGTCGCTCCATTCTCCCTGCCGAGGTCTGGGTCCACCCTTTCCTGTCTGGGTCCGCTGCCATAACCCAGGTCCTCCACACATTCATTCAAAAGGTCTATTTAGGGCCTATGTGCGCCAGGCCCTCTGGTGGGGTGGGAGCCTGGCGGGAACCCCACCACAGCCCCTGTCCTCAGGGAATTCACACATTAGCCACAATCAGGACAGGTCCTGGTGTGCCAAGGAGCCACGAGCTGGGCCAGGAGGAGGTGTTCCTGGTTTGCTTCGTGCAAAGTATCCTTCCCAGAAAAGTGGATGCCTCGTGAAGGATGTTAATGATGAGTATTAGGAACGGTCGAGGGACAGAAGGTGGAGAGGAGAAAATACGCACAGACGGAGGATTCATTCCCCCTCACCTGATCTGCAAACTGCGCTAATCATTGCTCTTACCTGCTGAGATTGTTGTGAGAATTAAACCTAATGGGAAAAACAAGCGAAGTGTTTTAACATCGACCTCGAGGCGGACCCCATACCTGCTGGCTGTTATCATTCAGACTGTACAGTCTTTGGGGGAAGATAAAACATACCATATGAAAAGTTTTCCAGAGATAAAAATATGTAAATAACATACGAAGCTTCCCCTGGCCAGAGGGCTGAGGTGAGCGCTCCACCTACAGCTTCTCTCCATGTTATTCCCCCACTTATTCACAGCCATCAGCCTGAGCACCACCAGAACTCACTGCCTCCCTTCTGGGCCCATGGGCTGCTGGACACTGCAGCTGTGATTTCCAATCCTGCCATCATCTGTGAGGCGTACGTCGTATTTCCACTTGTGGGTAAGGAAATTAAACCTCACTTTGATAAGGATCTGCTCCATCTAAGATTTGAACCCCGGCCCATCTGGCTGCGAGCACACGCTCACTCCACCAGCATAGCGAGCAAGCACGTGGGAAGCCATCCTGCATCATCCGCCTCCTCCAGGAATCACTCAGCAAGACGTCACTTGGGTTCTCCATTCTGCCGTTTATGAAAGTGTCCAACCAACCTGGTCACAGAGCTGTCCAGGCAGGGAGCTCTTGGGATGGCAGAACCCTGGCTCTGTTAGAAGTGGGCCAGATTATTCTGAGGATGGTCTGTTGCCAGGAGTTCGCGTGGGTACCGGGCACCACTTGGAAGGATGTGATGGGAAGGGCACGTCTTCCCATAACTCCAGTCTCACCATGGGTAACACATCAGACAAACCCAGACTGAGGGACGTTCTTCACAACACGTCGCCAGCACACCTCAAAATGGTCCAGGTCATGACAAGGAAAGGCCGGGGACTCATCATGGGTGGAGGATGCCAGAGAGACAGGACACCTACATGCAGTGTGCACCTTGGAGGGAATTCTAGGACCAAAACGGGCTTGGACACGAAGGGGCCTTCACAGGAAGATGGGTGAGGCCAGTGAAGTGTGGCGGGTAAGGAAACTCTGCACCATGTGCAGAAACTCGATTCCCCCTGCGTTTCCAGGGCTGGCACCACATGGTAGGTGCCTATGCGTGGCTCCATCTGGAGGACCCGTGGGACTGGGCCTGTGGGGAAGGTGCAGGCCGTCTGCCGGTGCCTCAGGCAGCAGCGCTTGTTCCTGGAATGGCGGCACCACCCCTCAGGGGTCAGGGCTGGGCACTGCTGTAACATCCTTAGAAAGGCTTAGCTGCTGCCCATTCATTGCCAGCACGAGAAAGTGTGGGCTGAGAGTGTCGTCTCTCTGTCTTGCATGCTGCTGCCTGGGATCTGCCTGCACTTCCCAATTTACTCGGAGGCTGGGGAGACATTTCACGTAGAGCCCAGGCTGGTTGTAAAGATGGAATGCCTGCTGTGTTTGGAGGAAAGCAGTGAACCCTCAAGTCACAGCCCCTGGTATGGACAGAAATGCCATCGATGGGAACCCCCGAGCATCCTCAGCACTGGAAGAGGGAAGAGTAACAGGGCCTTGCAGACCTGGGAGCCTCATGGAGAAAGTGGAGTGTTCGGTGTTATTCCAGGAGGGGAGAGGAAGAGGGGTGCCAGGCAGGGTGGACGCCGTGGCCACAGTGGGCCTGCGGAGCTGGTCCCAGGAGGGGAGAGGAAGAGGGGCGCCAGGCAGGGTGGACGCTGTGGCCACAGTGGGCCTGCGGAGCTGGTCCCAGGAGGGGAGAGGAAGAGGGGCGCCAGGCAGGGTGGACGCTGTGGCCACAGTGGTCCTGCGGAGCTGGTCCCAGGAGGGGAGAGGAAGAGGGGCGCCAGGCAGGGTGGACGCTGTGGCCACAGTGGGCCTGCGGAGCTGGTCCCAGGAGGGGAGAGGAAGAGGGGCGCCAGGCAGGGTGGACGCTGTGGCCACAGTGGGCCTGCGGAGCTGGTTCCAGGAGGGGAGAGGAAGGGGGCGCCAGGCAGGGTGGACGCTGTGGCCACAGTGGGCCTGCGGAGCTTGCGCAAAGGTGCTGTTTTCTCCATCCCACGGGTGAATTAACTGTCAGCTGCTCTGCTGGGTGACTCGTGTGGTGGTGAATGTACAATCAGTACGGGTCTCTGGCTAGTTGGACTTGTAGTTCAAGGAAAGACAGTCAACAGGTAAACCACACTGGAGCTACAAATTATGGAGGGGGGAGCATGAGGGAAGGAACCCCAAGAAGAATAACAGAGCCTCCCTGTGTACTGGGCAGTCGGCCATCTGAGAGCTGAAGGGAACAGAAACCAGCCAAGTGGGGCTAGGAGAAAGTCACTGCAGGTGACTGGCCACCGCTGTGGGTCTGCCCCAACCCCTCAAGGCCCACCTCGTGTTCTCATCCTTGCCCTGGTGGTCAGTGTCACAGAGCTGCTCTCTGAGGCCCTGCGTCTCCCTCACTTTTCTCTGGGGCATTCCCCAAGTAGCGGGGGGGAGGATCCCCAGACTGGACGCATGAGGCCTTCAACAGTCCCTGTGGCAATGCTTGGACACCCATGAGTAACGGGACTGCACCCACCCCCCTGCATGGTGGACAGGGCTCCCCTGAGGCCCGTCACCAACAGTGTGGCCAGCCTGGCAGCACCCGCCTGCTCTGTTCTTCCTCCCTGCCCGCTCCATACTTCCCAGCCCCCTCTGCTGCTCCCTCTGCTGCCTCCCTTCCCAAATCAACCACCTTCACACAGCCCCTTGACCCCAGCTCTGCCATCCGGGGGAACCCAGGCTAAAGGAGCCCATGGCAGAGGTGGCCTGGAAAGTGTGTCCTCAGGATGGGTTTGAGAGCTCGCGGTGGACGGTCTGGAAGTCAGCCCAGGTTAGTAGAACAGCCTGGGTGGCTCAATTTCTCTCTCACCGTTCTGGAGACAGGGAAGTCAAGGTCAAGGTGCTGGCAGATTTACTGGGTGGCGAGGGCTCTCTTCCTGGTTTGCGGGCAGCCACCTCCTTTCTGTATCTTCACATACATGGCAGGGGAGAGAAGGAAGAGAGAGAGAACACAGTGCTCTACCTTCTTCTGTTTATAAGGACACGAATCCCTCCACAGGAACCCCACCATTGTGACCGCACCTAAACTTCCATCATGCCCAAAGGCTCACCTTCAAAGACCCTCACACTGGGGGTTGGGGCTTCAGCGTGGGAGGTTTGGAGGGACATGCACACTCAGTCAGAGGGCACGCAGCGGCCACACACTGTGAGCCCCTGGAAGTGCAGGGGGAGGAGCAGGTGGAAAGAAACACGTTGGCTTCCTCTGTCGCTGTGGTATTGAACGGAATGGAGGAAATGGCTCTTACAGACTGTGGAGTCGGCTGACTTAGAAGCCCCTAAAAAAGGAAATGACAGGCTTGGTGAGCCACCCTCAGCCCGAGGCTCCCTGTGAAAGCCAGAGGCTCTGAGGCAGTGTTGACAGAGGCCTCTGCCTCCTGTGGCTATGGGGACGCTGGGGAAGGTCAGGCAGAGCTACAAGGCTGAACAGCAGCAGAGCTACAAGAAAGCAGAGCTCACAGCCTTGTGTTTCAGGCCAAGTCAGGGTCCTGTGATGAGCACTGCAACCTGGGAGGAAACGCCTGCAGTCCATGGCCTGAGGCTCTTGGCTGCCCAGTATCCCTGAACCCCCAGAGCGGGCAGAGTGGCTTCCTCCTGATGCTGGAGACAGAGACACTGGCCTACGGGAGTGGGCACCTGAGTCTGTCTCACATGAACACTCTCCAGAATGTCCGCTCCAGAGAGGAACTTGCCCCTGGGTTACTGTATGATGTGTGGGGCTCCCTCACATGTATGTGTGGAAATCCTGGCCCCTCAGGGGGTGGCACCAGAAGGTGGGGTCTCTGGGAGGCTCCACCCTCATGCATAGGATTAGTGTCTTTTTTTTTTTTTTTTTTTTGAGACAGAGTCTCATTCTGTCGCCTTGCTGGAATGCAGTGGCACAGTCTTGGCTCACCACAACTTCTGCCTCCTGGGTTCAAGTGATTCTCCTGCCTCGGTCTCCTGAGTAGCTGGGATTATAGGCACCTGCCACGATGCCCAGCTAATTTTTTTGTATTTTTAATAGAGATGTGGTTTCATCACGTTGGCCAGGTTGGTCTCAAACTCTTGACCTCAGGAGATCTGCCCGCGTTGGCCTCCCAAAGTGCTGGGATTACAGGCATGAGCCACGCCCCAGGCCAGATGAGTGTCTTTAGAGAAGATGTGCCAGGGAGTTGAGTTGCCCGCCCCTCATGTGAGAGCCCTGCAGGAGGCGCGGTCTGTGGAGGGGAGAGTCCTCCAGGCAGAATCTGCCGGCACCTTGGTCTCAAATTCCCTGCCTTCAGATCCAAGCAACACGTTCTTGTCCAAAAATGACGCCGTTGGTGGCATCAGCTCATAGCAGCCCAATCGTACCAAGCTGCCCAGAAAGACAGAATGAATTGCAGGTGTCAGAGTCCCCTCCCACACTCGTGCCTTCCGGCCTGGTGATGGTGCAGCAGGAGTTGGAGGGAGGCGGGTGCAGGCCCACACAGGGGCTCCCTGTCACCCAGTTTGCTCCAGGTTCTGCCCCTAGCACCCAACCCTGATGCGGCATCTCTGCTGAGGGAATGGCAGGCCTCTCTGCTGGGGGCTGGGCGGTGGCAGCACCAGGGGCCTCGAGTACACCCACCTGGCCACAGGCATGAGGTCCTCAGAGGGAGGCAGCCCTGAGCGAGGCCAGGGCAAGTGTGTATGTGAGTGTGTGTGTGTGTGTGAGAGAGAGAGAGAGCGAGAGAGAGAGAGACAGGGTCTTGCTCTCTCACCCAGGTTGGAGTGCAGTGCCTGATCACAACTCACTGCAGCCTCCACTCCTGGACCCAAGGAATCCTCCCACCTCAGCCTCTTGAGTAGCTGGGACCACAGGCACATGCCACCATGCCCAGGTAATTTTAAAAAATTATTTTTAGAGATGGGGTCTCGCTGTATTGTCCAGCATTGGTTACAAACTCCTGGCCTCAAGCAATCTCCTGCCTTGGCCTCCCAAAGTGCTGGGATGACAGGTGTGAGCCACTGTACCCAGCGGAATTTTGCCTAATTGCTTTTTTCAATTAAGCAAACAATGACTGAATTGGCCACCGTCAGAGACACATGAAAGAAACGCTAAAGGGAGTATTTACTGCGGAGGGAAAATGTCCCAGATAGAATCCCAGTAAGAAATACATCGATAGCAGAGAGTGGTGACGCTAAAGAACAATAAATTGTATAAAAATAACAACACTACATTGTTTATTTTAAAACATACAGAAAATTAGAATTCAGGAAACTAGTATCCTGTGGGTCAGGGTGGGGTGCCTGTGGAGAAAAGAGTTCTCAGAGGGCAAAGGTGCTCTCTCACTTCTACTAGAGTTTGGTAAGTCAAGGACACATGCCATAACTGTAGGCTGACCACTAAAAATAGCAAAAGAATATCTAAAAAACCCCTAGGAAGAAATGTGTAATAAAAAGTTCTTAATAGCTGGGCTTGGTGGCTCACGTCTGTAATCCCAGCACTTTGGGAGACTAACACAGGCGGATCACCTGAGGTCAGGAGTTTGAGACGAGCCTGGCCAACATGGTGAAACCCTGTCTCTACTAAAAATTATGAAAATTAGCCGGGTGTGTGCATGGGCACCTGTAGTCCCAGCTACTCGGGAGGCAGAGGCAGGAAAATCACTTGAACCCGGGAGGCAGAGGTTGCAGTGAGCTGAGATCATGCCACTGCACTCCATCCTGGGAGACAGAGCAAGACCTTATCTTAAAAAAAAAATTATTAATGAGGAAATGGAATATTCCTCTTCCAGTGGCCATGGAACAAGTTGACCCACTCCTTCCTCCCCTCCCGCAAAAAAGACTAATTGAGCATCAGATTTAAACAATCTTACCAACATAAACACATGTAGAACAGTGTAGCCAATGGCTATGAAAGATATATTCTTTTAAAGGTCCTTTGAACAGTTCTGAAGCAAGCCATAGTTCAAACCACTGCAATGACACAAAGTAGGTATTCTTTTTTTTTTTTTTTTTTTTTTTGAGACAGAGTCTTGCTCTGTCGCCCAGGGGCTGGAGTGCAATAGCGTGATATCGGCTCCCTGCAATCTCTGCTTCCCAGGTTCAAGAGATTCTCGTGCCTCAGCCGCCCAAGTAGCTGGGATTACAGGAGCCCTGGGAGTTTAAGACCATGCTGGCCAACATGGTGAAACCCTGTCTCTACAAACACACAAAAATCCTCCAGGCATGGTGACAGGTGCCTGTAATCCCAGCTACTTGGGAGGCTGAGGCAGGAGAATTGCTGGCACCCAGGAGGCAGAAGTTGCAGTGAGCTGAGATTGCACCATTGCACTCCGGCAACAGAGTAAGACTCTGTCTCAAAAATAAATAAATGAAAAGTTAAAATTAAAAAAGTTAAGATGGGAAAGGAGATAAAACAGAAGAAAATATGAAAAAAAGTAATGATAAGAACAGAAACTAGTGATGTGGGAAATAAAGAGTTAAAAACTTATGTCTTTGAAGAATTTTTAAAAACCCAGACAATTGGCAACGTTGATAAAAATAAATTTAAAACCACACAGATTACCAATATCAGAAATGAAAAATGAAACGTCACCAGAGCTCTGACACATGGCAGCAACAACGCGAGGGTACGTTGAACAATTTTATGCAAGTACTTCAGCATCTTAGATGAAACGGACAAATGCCTTGGAAAACATAACTTACCCCAACAGAGACAAGAAGATATAGAAAACCTGAATAGTCTTTTTCTATTAAGGAAATTGTTATTCATAATTTTAGAACTTCTCACAAAACAACATCCGAACCCACATGCCTCTCCAGTGAATTCTTCCAAAACTTTCAGGAAACAACGGTCTTACGTGTGCTGATGGAGACAGAAGAAAACGAGGAAAGTGCACCCACTTGTTGAAACCAGTATAGCGTTTGTACAAAACTTCTAAAAACACTGTCCGAAGTAAAACCTATAAGCCAACATCTCTTACAAACGTAGATGCAAAAATCATATTGAGAAAAGCAAACCGGGACTCCATGTTTGGGTCCCCTTCCAGGAACACTCCCTTCATGGGAGCCGTCTTTCCCTCTCCTGGATTTTCCTCTGGAGTCCCCCTCCGCACTCTCGTGGGAGCCTGTCTTCTCCTAAACTCAGTCTCTCTCTATTCCCTAACACTCTCGTGGAAGCCTGTCTTCTCCTAAACTCCATCTCTCTCTACTCCCTAACACTCTCGTGGAAGCTGCTTTTCTCTCCTGGATTCCATCTTTCTGGATTCTCTCACTCAGTGTGAGTGAGAGTCAGATGTTTCTTTCCCTCTCCTCCTGTTTCTCTCTCCCTCTCTAAATAAATCACTTTCTACAAACAAACAAACAAAAAAAGAATAGCAAACCAGGTGTAGTAATTCTAAGTAAAATGATGCTACATTATTACTAAATAGAATTAATCACAGGAATGCAAAATTAGTCAACATCAGAAAATCGATCAGTATAATTCACGACAGTAATAGAACACAGGAGTAAATTGTGTGACAATCTCCGAAGATGCAAGGAACAAAGCTCAGCGTCCATTCATGATCAAAGTTCTCAGCAATTAAAATGACAACATTTTAAATCTCAAACATGTAATTTACAGAACAACCTTAACAAGCTTTATACTTAACCACACAATGGTTAACAGCTTTCCCTGAGATCAGGAGCAGAAAGCATGTTTACTGTTACCGTTTATGCTCGCCTTTTAGCTGGAAGTTCTAGATACAGAATGAAGGCAAGTAATAATAGTAATGAATTAAGGACTGGACATGAAGAAATAAAACTGTTATTACTTATGGAAAAGTTTGTTTTATATGTAAAAAAATTAAGGCCGGGCGCAGTGGCTCACGCCTATAATCCCAGCACTTTGGGAGGCCGAGGTGGGTGGATCATGAGGTCAAGAGATCGAGACCATCCTGGTCAACAAGGTGAAACCCCATCTCTACTAAAAATACAAAAATTAGCTGGGCATGGTGGTGCATGCCTGTAATCCCAGCTACTCAGGAGGCTGAGGCAGGAGAATTACCTGAACCCAGGAGGCGGAGGTTACGGTGAGCCGAGATCGTGCCATTGCACTCCAGCCTGGGTAACAAGAGCGAAACTCCGTCTCAAAAAAAAAAAAAATTAAGTAACTACAGATGAAGGTGACCACAGGTCAATATTCAAAAATAAACTGTGGGCTGGGCATGGTGGCTGACGCCTATAATCCCAGCACTTTGGGAGGCTGAGGCAGGCAGACCACTTGAGGTCAGGAGTTCAACACCAGCCTGGCCAACATGGCAAAACTCTGTTTCTAATAAAAATTCAAAAATTAGCTGGGTGTAATGGTGCATGCTTGTAATCCCAGCTACTCGGGAGGCTGAGGCAGGAGATTGCTTGAACCTGTGAGACAGAGGCTGCAGTGAGCTGTTATGACACCACTGTACCTGGTGACAGAGTGAGACCCTGTCTCAAAAAATAGTAAATAAATAAACGCTGAAGATCTGTCTCCAGTGATGACCAGGTAAGCTCCTATCAAACCAGTCGTCTTTCAGAAAATAAACTCAAGACAAATTTTAAAAAAAAGAAATCAACTCCCTGGCCTGGTGCCGTGGCTCACACCTGCAATCCCAGCAGTTCAGAAGGCTGAGAGTGGGGGATTGCTTGAGCTCAGGAGTTTGAGACCAGCCTGTCCAACACAGCAAAAGCCTGTCTCTGATAAAAATTCAAAAAGGAGCTGAGTGTTGCATACTTGTAATTCCAGCTACTAGGGAGGCTGAGGCAGCAGCACTTGAACCTGGGAGGTGGAGGTTGCAGTGAGCCGAGATCACGCCACTGCACACCAGCTTGTTATTACTCACGGAAAACTTTATAAGTTAAAAAATTAACTACAGACGAAGGTGACCACAGGTTAATTTTTGAATATTGACCTGTGGTCACCGTCTGTAGTTAATTTTTTACTGACAGAGTGACAGAGTGAGACTGTCTCAAAAAATGATAAATAAATATAAATAAGTAAATAAACTATGAATCTCTGTCTCTATTGATGACCGGGTAAGCTCCTATCAAACCAATCCTCTTGCAGAGAGTACCATAAACTCAAGACAAAATTGTGTTGTGTTTTTTGTTGTTGTTTTAAATCAACTACTTGGCCAGGCACAGGGGCTCACACCTGCAATCCCAGCAGTTTGGGAGGCTGAGACTGGGGGATTGCTTGAGCTCAGGAGCTTGAGACCAGCCTGGGCAACATGACAAAACTTTGTCTCCACCAAAAATTAAAAATCAGCCAGGTGTGGTGGCACGTGCCTGTGGTTCCAGCTACTTGGGAGGCCGAGGTGGGAGGATGGCTTGAGCCTGGGAAGCAGAAGTAGCAGTGAGCCAAGATTGTGCCAGTGCACTCCAGCCTGGGTGACAGAGCGAGACCCTCTCCGAGAAAAAAGAAGAAAACATCGACTACCTGAATATTGACTCAAAAGAAGGCAAATTCTAGGGAAATTGACACTTAGAAAAAGGAAACAGCTTCCCAGTGTGTTAGTTTGCCGGCTGTGTGTCTTAAGCCGTCAATATTTGCTTTCTCACAGTTCTAGATCCTGGAGGGCCAAGGTGTCAGCAGGACTGGTTCCTTCTGAGGCCTCCCTCCTGGGTTCGTAGACAGCTGTCTTCTCCCTACGTCCTCACTCTGTCTTCCCTCTGGCACGTTATACAGTGAGGAACAATGATTCAAAGGATAGCTAACTCCCCATCAGAAACAACAAGGCCAGAGGAGAGGGGAACAATCTTTTTTTTTTTGGCAGAGTTTTGCTCTGTCACCCAGGTTGAAGTGCAGTGGCATCATCTTGGCTCATTGCAGCCTCTGCCTCTCTGATTCAAGTGATTCTCCTGCCTCAGCCTCTCGAGTAGCTGGGATTGCAGGCGCCCACCATCATGTCCGGCTAATTTTTGTATTTTTAGTAGAGATGTGATTTGCACCATGTTGGCCAAGCTGGTCTCGAACTCCTGATCTCAGCTGATATGCCTACCTCATCCTCCCAAAGTGCTGGGACTACAGGCATAAGCCACTGCACCCAGCCTTAAGTGTTAATTATTCAACACTTTAATTAAAAGGCAGACGTTATCAGATTGGATTTTAAAATGCAAAGCCCAACTGTCTGCTGTCCTCGGGAGTCCTACTCCAGATATAAAGCGCAAGTGGGCTAAGAACCAGTGATGCCCAAGGATATGCCATACAAATACTTCGTGCAAGAACGCGGGACCTCGATGTTCATATCAGCTGTCCTCATTTCAGTGGACTTCAAGACAGAGAATGAAGAGAAACAGACATTTCATAATGTCTGAGGAAAAAAATGTCTGTTTTTCTCTCCTCTTACAGAATGCTACCGAAACCCAATGGGGAGTTTTTCCCCCACACCCACCAACCTCCAATGCGCCAGACGCCAATGCAAGGTCCTAACTCAGTCATGGCATTACGTGGAGTCAGTGGGAGCCCATGGGTTGAGAGCTCAGCCCTGCAAGACTGCCTCCACTTCAGACGCCAGTTTCAAGCAGCGGGTCAGGTTCCCAATTTAGTCCCGCTTCTGTCCAATGTAGCTGCGTATTAGGGGTTCCCATGAGCCCCTCTTCAGGTTTGATAGCTTGCAGACATGACAGCCCACAGCACGCAGAGAAACACTCATGTTCACTAATTTAGTATAAAGACCACAGAATGAACTCTCAGGTGAAGAAAGGTGCCAGGGCAGGAGCTGGGGTGCACCCCAACAAACACCCCAACCCCCAGCATGTGTTCACCAAACTGGAAGCTTCCCAACCTCCTAGTTTAGGACTTCACAGTGGTCTTGTCACATGGGTGTCATCAGTTAGGAGCTCAATCTCCAGCTCCCCCCAGGGGGTTGGAGTTGAGAGTTCTAGCTTCTCAGGGCAGCTCGGTCTTTCTGGCGACCAGCCCCCTCCCGGGGGCCACCAAGAGGCACCTCATTAGAACAAAAGGTGCTCCTATCACTCCAGAAACTTCCAGGAATTAGGGGCTCTGTGCTGAGAACTTGGGACAAAGACCAAATATATATTTCTCGATATTTCACAATGTTACATCTCAAATTAGCAAATGAAGCAGACATGAAGAAATGTGCCTTGGTCACTAGAAATGGCAGCTGGAGGAAACAGTGGGAGAGAAAGCGCACCTGTGTGTCTGCTGCAGAGCTGCTCCTTGACACAGCACAGCTCAGCCCAGAGCCTTTACACCTCCTGCGCAGAAACCTGCAAACTTAAGAGCTGCAAGACAAGTACAAAGAATATCCAGTTCATCGACTGCTGACATTTTGCCCTATTTGCCTTAGCATTTGTTTTGCTCTCTCATCTGATACTTATTTATATAAAATGTGTAAATATCATATACATCAAAAAAGAGTAAAATTTCCTATATAAACATGTTGTTCCCCCTAAGTTGTTTGAGAATAAATTGCATATATTGTGGCCTCTAAATACTTTATGTAGCCTGTAAACATTTACCTTCTAAATATTTCAGTGTCTTTCCTAAAACCAAAGTTATTCTCTAACACAACCACAGCGCAGCTATCCATTTCCGTAAATGTAACATTGACAAAATATTCTTGTCTAATCTATTGCCTGACTTCCAGGGTTACCGCAGACCCGTAACGTCCTTCGGCGTCCTCTTCTCCCCAGCACGGGATCTATTCTAGGGTCACAGATCCTTTTAATTTTCTGGTTTTTCAATCCTCAGCCCCTCTGTCTTCGACAGCACCGACGCGGTGTTTGCTTTAATAATAAGACAGGGTGCGTTTACGGCTCTGGAGCTCTTACTCTGATGAGAAGATGAGCCAGAGTCAGGGGCTTCTGGGGTGGGGTGGGCACCCACCTACTCTCTCCCACCCCGCAGAGCACCAAGCATCAACAGCCCCCACCTGTGGCCCCTCCCCTAACTCTTTCTTGAACCCATGACGGGACCCGCAGGGCCGATGGCCTGCTGTCACAAGGCACGTATCGCATGCAGGGCAGCCTCTCCCTTGCTCCCACTTTCTGCCCACAGGTGGTCAGAGGAAGGTAAGAAAAGAAAGAGGACTTCTGGGACCCCAAGACCCCCACCCCAGACTTAGCGGAGGCAGGACTCAACAACAGCATTCTTGATAGCCAAGGTGTCCTGGATACGAAAGAAAACAGAAAGACGCGCTCTGAGAACAGGTGACTCCTTCACATTCTCCCACCCTGCAGCCACGTGTGCTCCCACCTGACAAAGATTCGTGCAGCTCAGACCCCAATCCTCGGCTTATCTGAAACAGCCAGAGAGAACTGTGGTCAATCTCCGCAGGAAAACATTCAAAAACAGTTTTTAGGTGGTATCTAAGTTGTTTCAGGCCTTCTGAAATCTGGGCCAAACCCAGTTATTTCAAAATTTGAAAATCTTCACAGGAACAGTAGAAAGCCCCAGAGGCATTAGAGATAAAGATCATAGAACAAGAGTGACATTTTTAATTGCAAAATTGCTCAAGAAATAGCATCTTCAAAATGGGAGTTGATCTAGCTGATACTGATTATTTGCTTATGGTAGATTCCAAATTCTATTCTTCCCCTGACGTTTTTCCAATGGAAAAATCAACATCTCTTTCAAAGATCGAATCTTGTGTTTTCCTTAATTTAGCATTGAAATGATTGTCCCTTCCAGTGGGTTCCTCTTTTGTCTTCCCTCGCCAGCAGGCTTCCATTTCTAGTCTTCAGCCCTTCCAGTGGGTTCCTCTTCTGTCTTCCCTCGCCAGCAGGCTTCCATTTCTAGTCTTCGGCCCTTCCAGTGGGTTCCTCTTCTGTCTTCCCTCGCCAGCAGGCTTCCATTTCTAGTCTTCGGCCCTTCCAGTGGGTTCCTGTTCTGTCTTCCCTCGCCAGCAGGCTTCCATTTCTAGTCTTTGGCCCTTCCAGTGGGTTCCTCTTCTGTCTTCCCTCGCCAGCAGGCTTCCATTTCTAGTCTTCGGCCCTTCCAGTGGGTTCCTCTTCTGTCTTCCCTCGCCAGCAGGCTTCCATTTCTAGTCTTCGGCCCTTCCAGTGGGTTCCTCTTTCCTTGCCAGGCTTCCATTTCTACTCTTCAGCACTGCTTACTAGCAGTTTCAATCAAGCCAGTGCTTAAAGTTTGTCAATTACTCATGCAAATGAACTAAGTTGCCAATCCAGAATTAGTAGAACTGGGTTTCCCTTTTTATTTTAAGACTGTGCTAGAGTGCAGGGAAAACCAGCTGTGTCTGTCAGAATGCTTTCAGCCACAAGGGACAGAAAATCTCACAAAGGGAGCTCAGCCAGTCGGGAGAATGGGCAACCTTGAGTTACACGTCCCAGGTTTGTGCAAGTCTGGGGACCCTGAGGAATTCAGGGGCCACAAACACCACAGTTCTTCCCTGTCACTGCCTTGGAATCCAGGCTCCCTCCTCCAAGGGGTGTGGCTGAAGAACTCAGAGAGCAGATCAGCCCTGCTGCTTCCAGGCTGCAGGACCAGCAAAGGCTCCATCTGCAGGGTCCATCCCCTCCAGGGAGGATGGCGGATGACGGCCCATGCCCTTGGGTGTGCACCATGGCCAGGACACTGTGACCTGGCGAGTGTGCAGGATGACTGACTCCTGTGTGACAGAGGAGGAGCCAGGAGCATGGAGACGTCAAGAGCTGCCCAAGACCATGCAGCCAGTGGTGGAGCCAGGGCGAGCACCAGCAGCCGGGGTCTGCCCTGCCTGTGCTTTGCACCAACAGCTGTCGCTGTCTGCACCTCACGGGGTTGTCTGGGTCCTGGAATTTGTATGAGTAATGAGCAGGCAGGCATGTGGTAATGCTATCCACTGCCAGCTAACCATTTTCCGAGCACTATCCCATTTCTCTCCTGGTTCCCAGCTTGTCCCCATGTGGCACCTGGGGCAGTGCAGGACACAAGCTCCAGTGGGACCTCTGCCCCCCAGACGTACCCACCCTCCTGCACCCTGAGTCTCAGAAGCCAGGAGGCGCTGCTGCTCCTCTAGGGTGAGGCCCTGGCTTCCATGGGGTTCACAACAGGCAGGGCTCGAGGTGTCATTGTTCCACCCACAGCCCAACGTGCTTTTGAAGGTCAACAGTATTTACACCATCAAGCAGCATCACCCTTAAGAAGGTGACAGAAACATGGGAGACGGGCGGGAGGAGGCTCTGCCACTGGGTAGCTGAGGCTGTGCAGGATTCCTCAGGAAGAACCTCCATGGGAAGGAGGAGCAGGTACAGGAGCCCACGAATAAGGCCAGGGAGGAGGAAGGAGGAGGGCGAGGCCCTGGATGTTCTCCTTCCCACCTTGGCATTGGCAGACAGATCCAAGGGGCTGCAGCCGGAGTGGCCTCCAGGCCCCAGGGAAGAATTCCTGGGAGATTTTGCAAAGCCAGGGTTTCCTTCACACAGTGCCACTGTCAGACATGTTCCAGCCAGAGTCTTGAGTGAGGGCTGGGAAGAGGAGGCCGGGACTGCTGGGGCTGCACTCTCAGAAGGCCAGGCCTTCCTCCCTCCAGACGTTTACAGGTCAGGGACAAATTCATGGTGTTTACTAAACAGACCCATACCTGGGAGGGTCCAGACGAGCTGATACCTGGAGAACAAAGGCATTCCTAGTTCTGATTTAGAGCTGACAATATCGATTCTTGTAAAATGGAGCAATTAAGAAAATTAAACCTTTATGGCAAACCCTCATCAGAGAGCACATCTGCCATCACACAAGCCTTTTCCTGGGCAGCGCTGCCGCCTGTTCCTTTCGGGGACGTCCTTTGCTGGTGGAGCAGCGGCACCTCCACCACTCCACTTTCCAGATCAACCTGCTTTTACTTCGCACTGTGGACTTACCTGAGTCCCTGCACAGGACGCAGGAACCCTCTGCTGGGGTCTGGATCAGAACCCTGTCCTGTTACATGTTTCCGGCAACCGCAGAAGGGACCACAGTGCAGAATCCCTGACCTGAGGCCGCCTTAGGGTACCTGGCAGGGTCCTCTAACACCCCTGCAGGGCCCACTGGCCACCTCTGCTGCAGGAGGCTTCAGCTGCCACCTCACAGCGCAAAGTGTCTCACTGTGGAAACGAGGCGGGTTCTGCAGGAACCAGGAAGCTTTAATTGATTTCAGTGGCTAAGAGAGAAAAGGCCAAAGCTGACTCTGGCACCGGACAGGCTTGGAGGGCGCTAAGGACGAGGTGGACCAGACGAAGGCGTGTGTGCGTCGGCCCTCCCCTCGCCCTGCCCTGCCCAGCACCGTCTGGCTGACATTCTGTGCAGACAGCAAACGTGGGGCTAAGTCTTCACGTCTTTCCCCTGGAGCTCCGCCTCCCACCTGGGGAACTTTCAAAACAAGCTGGCCGGGACTCCACTCTTAGGTGTCTGACTCCATGGCCTGGGCTGTGACCCTGCCATGGGGTTTCTGCGGCGCTCCCAGGAGAGCCGTGAAGGCTGCTGTGCTCTGCTCTGCTCTGGGTCCTTCTGTCGCAGTCTGGAGTAGAAGCATCTGAGCAACTCAGTTAAGCACCGATTCAACGACCCCCTATTTAGTACCTGGCATGTTTTGTACTGGGCATGGGACTTGGTTATTGTGCCCCAGGAAATTACAGGGTACTGCCCCAGCTGAGAGCCCCTGTGCCTGGGGATATACACATCCAGCCCCGGCCTACTGTGAAGGGGAGGGAGGGTTTTTATAGAGAAGGGAGACTTTTGAAAATGCCAAGTCTCTCAGCTCAGTGTCCGTGCCAGACCCTGCCCCCCTCCAACAGTCCTGGGCCCCTCCTTCCTGCTGCCTTCAGCCTCTGTCCCTGTTTCGTTGCTGAACCAGCACAGCATAAAAGTGCCATCAGATCAACTAGTTTCTCCCGGATGCTCTGGCCCTGTAGGCAGGCAGTGGCTTCCGTCCCTCCAGCCACGTAGCCACAGTCACCCAGTTGCCCAGGAGGGGAAGCGTGAGTGTAGCACTGCCACCACCACCCTCGGCAGCCTCTCATGCCATGTCCTGTGACTAGGCCCCCACAGTCCTCCCGTCCCAGTGCCCATCTCAAAACGTAACTCATCTGCCTCTCAAGGGGCTAAAAATCTAACAAATTAATTTCCTTTAAGATATAATTGTACAGAACGGGCGTGGTAGCTCATGCCTGTAATCCTAGCACTTTGGGAGGTGGAGGCAACCAGATCATGTGAGGTCAGGAGTTCGAGACCAGCCTGGCCAATGTGGTGAAACCCATTCTCCTCCCTCTCCACTAAAAATACAAAAATTAGCTGGTGTGGTGGTGGGTGCCTATAATTCTACCTGCTCAGGAAGCTGAGGCAGGAGAATCACTTGAACCTGGGAGGCAGAGGTTGCAGTGAGCCGAAATCAGGCCATTGCACTCCATCCTGGGCATCACAGCAAGACTCCATCTCAAAAAAAAAAAAAAAAAAGATATAATTGGATTGATAAAGCTTAGTAGTTACCATCTTGGAGATGTCTCTGTTCTGTTGGCTGTGGTGCCTCCATGTTGAAAGCGTGAAGAGTCTGTAGTGTACATTGGGAGCGAATTCCCCATGGGTCTCTCATGTTGTTACATAACTGCTTTGTCCAAAGCTGTCTTTTCCAGAATGACCGTATAGCAAACAGCCTTGAAAGATACAGATAGTTTCTCTCTGGAACAAAAGGTGGGCACGTTCCTGCCGATGATAGAAGATTTGCATCCTCTGAGCTCAGAGTTCCTCTCTGTAATGCACCTGCTGTGTGTGGGGGCACCCACCTGTGCCCATGCACTCACCCTATGGCACTGGAAGACAAGAGGAACTGCCATAAAGATGCAGATGTCATGCTGCCTGTGACAGGAGTAACAGCCTTTTTTCTCGGACCTTGGAATCGCATGCCTCCTACAGCATCCGTGAAACTGCAGGCTGGTGCATCAGCTCACAAGTGCTGAAATCTCAGTCTTTCACAGTTTCTGGCACTGTGTCATATGGTGGATGATTACGTAGCTGTCCAAATGAACGCAGTGCGGTGACATAACATGGTGAAACTCAGCAACGTAATGCAAAGAGAAAGGCTAAAATCACTGCAGAAAGTACAAGACCAGGTTGGTAAAGTCAAGCTCGTTCGTGCACACACACTTTTTAGGAATACATATGGGTGCAGAACTATTTTTTAAAAAGTGAAAGTGGGGGAGCAGGGACATGGGATTTAGGATGATGGTCACGCGGGGGTGAAGAGCCAGGGGACTGTGTGGGAGCAGGGTGGAGCTGTGTGGTTTAAGGTAGGTTGTGGCCCAAATCCTGGCTTTTGTTTGGGTGAGTGAGGTAGAGATGCTGCATCTCCATTATCAGAATAAACAGCTAACTAGTAGCTCACAGTACTGGCCAATGGTGAGTGTGCTACATGAAGCAAGGGTTATTATTAATTTGGTTTGTCTGCCTGAAAACAGTTACTAAGGATGGACAGATAAATAGATTAAATAAATGAATGCATGGCTGAATAGATGGACGGATACATAAACAACAGACAGGACGGTCGGCTGAAAACCTCCTTCCTGAGGACGTTTCCTACTCAGGAACTCCTATCCTTTCTTATCCTTCCTTAATCTGAAGACGAAATGAGACATCTTACAGGGAATATTGCTTTAGACGACTGGCTGCCGATGCCGCATGGCAGAGTCTTCGTTGTTGTTCTTTTTCTTGGGGTGGGTCTGCCCGAACACCCTTCCAGTCCACCTGGACGTGGTGAACTTTGCTGTAGGTTCAGTGAGACCCATCCACAGCATTGATGGAATTTCTAGAAAAACTGGCCAGCCGGCCTCTTTGCCTGGCTCCATGAAGTCTCAAAGAGGCTGGGGGAGCCTGGGAACCACTGGAATTGCGGGTTTCTCCCTGTGGGGTGCTCACTAGGGCCTGGGCGCCACACAATGGGGACATGGGGACGGAGGTGTCCACCCACCCCGGCAGCAGCTCCAGGCTTGCAGGGCTGTCCACTCCGCACCCAGGTGACGCTCTTGGGATCTGGCCACATGGTGGGTCCTTTGGCTCAGCTTGTTCCGTGCCCCCAGAGCAGGCACTGCCTGTGCCAATGTCCCCTGAAAAGGGATGACCGTTTACAGACTTTTCTAGGCCTCTCAGCTTGAGGTAAATTTTACAGGCTAATTTCCTTGAAAGACGGAATTGCTGTGGGTGAGGAAAGGCTTGTATAACTTGAGCAAGAAGTCAGGTGGGTAATTTAAAATTACTTCATAGGCTGGGCATGATGGCTCATGCCTGTAATCCCAGCACTTTGGGAAGCTGAGGCAGGCAGATCACCCGAGGTCAGGAATTCAAGACCAGACAGGGCAACATGGTGAATGAAACCCCGTCTCTACTTAAAAATACAAAAATTAGCCAGGCAGGGTGGCATATGTCTGTAATCCCAGCTACTCAGGAGGCTGAGGCAGGGGAATTGCTTAAACCCGGGATGTGAAGGCTGCGGTGAGCCGAGATTGCACCACTGCACTCCAGCCGGGGCCACAGAGCAAGACTCCATTAAAAATAATAAATAAATAAATAAATAAAATCAATTCCTAGGAAATGGAATGGTAACTCCTGAAACATGGAGTTTCCGGGGCTCATGCAGCCCAGGCCCTGGCTGGAGACGGTGACCCCAGCACGGCCCCAGCTTTGTCACCTTCCCTGTGGGTCAGAGGCAGAGGCTGCTGCTTCCAGTGCTGAGCTGCCGGCATTCCTGCTTCCACACCACGCCCGGGTCCCCACAGCAGGCACTGGTCTCCCAGGTCCCTGAAAGAGGAGATAAAGACTCTATTCCAGGTGCGGTGACCACTCTCAGATCACACACAACTCCTCTGAGGTTGTGGTTTTTGACCCATGACCTTTGGTTCACAATGCCCATCACCCCCATACTCCAGTCCAGGAGGATTCATTTGGCAAAGTCTGGGAAAGGCTGACCTCATGGAAGGAAAGAGCTGTATGAATCGGAGGTATTAAAAATAGAAGTGAAGCCAGAAGATGTTTAATCTCAAGGGTAAACGCTTCCTGTGCAGTTCAATAAACCTCCTGTGTTCAGAGAGGAGCAGGTAACAGTGGAAGACGGAGAACAGCGCTCCACACGGGAACAAAAGCAGACCAGCCCAGCGGGCACCAGAAGGAAAGGCGCCCGGCACTTGGAGGCCTGCAGCTGACAAGAGGGCCTGTCCTGGGGCCACGTGCGCCAGGCAGACAGTATCACAGGCTGTCGCCTGGCGCTTCCATGCGGTGTCAAGGCACCCCTAATTTGTGGCCGCACCCCGCAGTGGGAAGTCGGGAATGAGCCTAGCCTTTCCCTGGAGCTTGGGCAAGTCACTTCCTGCCTCTGAGTCCCATCTTGGAGAGGAGGGCTGGCCACACACTTTTCCGTTTGCATGAAGGCCTACGATGCCTTTGCCACGTGAATTCCATCAAACCCCTCCCTGCCTGAGGGTGTTGGAGCACCGCAGCTGGGAACCCAGGTCCTGGAGCCTTGGTTCAGATCTCAGTTCTGTTGCTTAATATTTCCCCCAATATTTTGTTATGAAAAATTTTAAATACAGAAAAGCTGCAAGAATGGCTCAGTGAGCACCCACCTGCCTGCCACCCTCTCCTACAGGCAACCTCCCACCAGTGAGCAGCCACCTGCCCGCCACCCACTTCTACAGGCAACCTCCCATCAGTGAGCACCCACCTGCCCGCCACCCTCTCCTGTAGGCAACCTCCCATCAGTGAGCACCCACCTGCCCGCCACCCTCTCCTGTAGGCAACCTCCCATCAGTGAGCACCCACCTGCCCGCCACCCTCTCCTGTAGGCAACCTCCCATCAGTGAGCACCCACCTGCCCGCCACCCTCTCCTGTAGGCAACCTCCCATCAGTGAGCACCCACCTGCCTGCCACCCTCTCCTACAGGCAACCTCCCATCCATCAGTGAGCACCTACCTGCCCACCACCCTCTCCTGTAGGCAACCTCCCATCAGTGAGCACCCACCTGCCCGCCACCCTCTCCTGTAGGCAACCTCCCATCAGTGAGCACCCACCTGCCCGCCACCCTCTCCTACAGGCAACCTCCCATCCATCAGTGAGCACCTACCTGCCCACCACCCTCTCCTGTAGGCAACCTCCCATCAGTGAGCACCCACCTGCCCGCCACCCTCTCCTGTAGGCAACCTCCCATCAGTGAGCACCCACCTGCCCGCCACCCTCTCCTGTAGGCAACCTCCCATCAGTGAGCACCCACCTGCCCGCCACCCTCTCCTGTAGGCAACCTCCCATCAGTGAGCACCCACCTGCCCGCCACCCTCTCCTACAGGCAACCTCCCATCCATCAGTGAGCACCTACCTGCCCACCACCCTCTCCTACAGGCTAGCAGGGGGCGATTGATCACATCCACCCCTCTGTCTACCAATCCATCTTGCTTTCATGTATTTCAAAATAAACTTCAGGCCAGGCAACCTCCCATCAGGAAGGTCAGGGCGTGGCCTCCCATGGCTGCCCCAGCAACGTCTCCAAACCAACTCTGCCCCAGAGCAACCAGCATTATGTGGATTTCACTTCACAAGTAAGATGCCAATTAAGGAGAAAGATTACAGATGGGGAGGGAAGTCAGGGATGGTCCCTGCCTGCCCGAGCGCCATCACTGAACAGCAGCGGGCATCCGTGACACTGACGGCCATGCCAGAGCCCTTCTGAGCACAGGCAGGAGGCGTGGCCAGCATTCCCACACCCTCCGACAGACGACTGGGAAAGGCAGGGCTCTTATGGAAGCATCTGAACACAGAGTGATCCGCTAATAGCTTTTTGTCAGACTCCTCGTTTTCAATGTTTTGTCAGGAGCAATCTCAGCTTTAGAGGAAGTTTGGAAATAACCCGTTGTCCACGCTTAACTATTTGTTTTTTGGGTTTTTTGTTTTGTTGTTTTGCTGGGCCACTTCACGCAGACATCACGAGGTTCACCTCGGCGACCTCAGCATGTCTCTGAAGAAACAGGATGTTCTTCTGCACAGCCAACGTCCCATTCTCTCACCTAAGAAAGTAATGACTCCTTACATCTCCTATCTGTCCGACCTACCCTCTGCGGGAGGACTGAGCTCGTTCGGGAAAAAAACCGGACCGCAGGTTAGAAAGTCTTAAGTTCAGGCTTTATTGAGAGGAAAGAGCCTCCAGGTGGGCCAGCCGGGAAGAAGAGGAAAATAGCCCCGCCGCTCAGAGGAGCAGGGTTCTTTTATAGGGGGCTGAAGGAGTGGGGAAGCCGAGAGAGCCGAGGTGGCGGGCAACGGTTGGTCCGTTTAAACCGCTGGGCGGGAAGCTGGGCGGCGGGAAGCTGGGGAGTGCTGATGAGGCAGGTGGTGATTGGTCAGCTGGTTGCCCGACGGGAGGTGGCTGCAGCTGGGCGGGAAGGCCAGAATGGTATGTAGAGTGAGAGATAAGGGAGCCTCTTTGTGGGGGAGGGAAAGAGAGCTTTCACGGTAGGGGCAGAGTTTTTCCAAACACTATCATGTCCAAATTCAGAATGTCCCCATAGTCCCCCAACGCCTTGTATTATACAACCAGTGAAAGTTCATGCATTAGATTTTGCTTTTCTGTCTCTATTGCCTCTTTTTATTTCATTTTTTGAGACATCGTTGCACACTGTTGCCCAGGCTGGAGTGCAGTGGCGCCATCTCGGCTCACGACAACCTTTACCTCCTGGATTCAAGCGATTCTCTCGCCTCAGACT
This sequence comes from Callithrix jacchus, assembly GCF_049354715.1. NCBI lineage: Eukaryota > Metazoa > Chordata > Mammalia > Primates > Cebidae > Callithrix > Callithrix jacchus. The sequence goes on from NC_133502.1 coordinate 28,114,486, forward strand.
CCCAAGTAGCTGGGATTACAGTCGCACGTCACTGCATCCTGCTACATTTTGTATTTTTAGTAGAGACAGGGTTTCACTATGTTGGCCAGGCTGGTCTTGAAATCCTGACTGAGGGATCTGTGGGGATTGCTCCCGCGTGAGGCCCCTGGGAAATGGGCCTCGCTCATACGGTGAGCTTGAGCCCAGACACAGATCCCTGGTTGGGGGAGTCCAGCTGAGGGAAAGCAGGAACCGAGAGAGGGACTATGTTATTCTAAATAATTAATAGACATTACTTTATGGATATGAGGACTTGGGAGGCATTGTGTCTACTTTCGGCTTCTTATGGTTTATTGCTTGATTGTGTTCATTTTGGACCCTTGTTACTTACTTACCGTAACTTACAGGGCGTGACTGTAACTTACCATAGCTTACAGGGCGTGACTGTAACTTACTTACCTTGACCAATTGGGCGTAACCTACTTACTGGAAGTAACCTACTTACAGGGCGTAGCCTACTTACTGCGCTTAACTTACTTACTGGGTGTAACTTGCTTACTGTAACTTAAGTACTTTAATCTGGTGTAAACAACTTTAACTTCAAAAATACATAATGAAACACATTGCAAAAATAAAATTGCTGCATGAGCATAGCGCATGTAGCCCTCCAGACCTCACCTTTTCTGTCTCCTTTTTTTCCGGCGTGCGCTCTCTTCCAGGTTTGGGACCCTCTCGCAGGACAAGATTCCCAGGCTCGAGTTCAGTTCACAACAGCTGGCGCCCAACGTGGGGCAAGTCAGTTCACAACACCTGACCTTACATAATCCACCCACCTCAGCCTCCCAAAGTGCTGGGATTACAGGCATGAGCCACAGCACCAGGCCTGTAAAAATAATTTACTCTTGAAATTTGACAGGATTTTGACAAAAGTATGTTCGTGCCTCCCGAATACATCTTCTATGAGAACTATTACAGATGTTCACCTGTTCACAAGAAAACTGAGTAAATTATTTAAATGTTACTGTGCCCTCCCTGGATTGGACTTTGGAATTTGCCTTTCATTAACACACTACAGTCTGACGTGGGGCTAAAACGTAAATGCTATCTCTATTTTAAAGTAAGTGATCCTACGTAAAATCAGCAAAATGGAACGCTGCTAGGCTGTGAAAATGAAGTGCCCAGTTGGACGTCAGGCGGGCTCCTAGTGCGGTCTCACCGTTGCCTGACTGTCCGTCTACCCGTCTTGCTGTGTGGTGGCCGCTGCGTCTGACCCTGACGTTTGGAGTCAATGTGAGTTGACTCCAAAGTGTCCTGAGTTTGCCAGCTTCCCATGCAGGGCTGGTGTGAGACGGGCAGGCAATGGTGCCGTCTTGGCTCACTGCAACCTCTGCCCCCCAGGAACACGCCTGCAACCGATGCCCGCTGGATGGAGTTTCTCTCCCGGCTTCCCTGCCCTGCTCTCAGAGTCCCCCAGACCCTAGGCCCTCACTGCTGAGGGCCACAGCCCTGAGCATGCACCAGCTTTTCCCTGAGCTGTGCTAGGGCCCCAAACCCACCTCCTATCCCCGGATCCCACCCCTGCCCTCTGGCTTCAGGCTGGAAAGATGGTGGTAAGTGTTGGTGGCACCCAAAAAGGTCATGTCCACTGGAAGCTGTGAATGTGACTTTATTTGGAAATAGGGTCTTTGTGGATGGAATCGAGGTGATGTTACACTGCAGTAGGGTGAGCTCAGGTGAAACCACCAGTGTCCTTAAAAGAAGGAAATTGGGCCAGGTGCAGTGGCTGTAGTCCCTGACCTTGGGCTTCCAGTAGCCAGCAAGGTGAGAGAATGCACTTCTGCTGGGTACACCATGTAGTGTGTGACACTTCATTACCACATCCCTAGGACACGAATACAGGAGGCGTCTGTGACTGGCCAGGGTGTCCTTTTGAAGACGGTTTTAAAGCAGGACAGTGTCTCAGCTCGAGAGGAAGCATCTCGGATGGTGAGGGTAGACCAGCTACGCAGCAGGAAGAAATCACACCTCAGAATGAAAGATGGGAATTTGAGAAAGCTGCTTTGATCTGCAGGTTTTGAAGGAACTGTGGGCATTTTGATGTCACTTTTCTGAGCAATTGTGCCCAAGGCACCCATAGAGAAATGGGAAATCATAACTTGCAATCATTGCTCATCACAGACACCCCCGACCAGACAAGCTGATCACTCCTATCCATCCCAGGCTCTCACCTGCTCCCTGATGAGGAGTCCCTGGGCCAGGGAAGAGGCAAATTCACTCCATAATTCAGCAAAATAGCTCCTTGACCTTTTTTTTTGAGATGGAGTCTCTCTCTGTTACCCAGGCTGGAGTGGAATGGTACCGTCTTGGTTCACTGCAACCTCTGCCTCCCAGGTTCAAGCGATTCTTCTGTCTCAGCCTCCTGAGTAACAGGGATTATAGGTGCCCGCCATCACGCCCAGCTAATTTTTGTATTTTTGGTAGAGACTGGGTTTCACTATGTTGGCCAGGCTGGTCTCAAACTCCTGACCTCAGGTGATCTGCCTGCCCCGACCTCCCAAAGTGGTTTAAGAAAGAAACATACCCCCCGCACCCCGCTTTCCTCTGGCTGTTCACGTGCTAATTCTGAGAAACAGCCGTTACACTTTCATACTAATTATCCCACTGCTTACAATATTTAACCAGTACTCTGACAAATTGTTAATTTAAGAAAAGTTTGCAAAGGAAGTAACCCTACTGTGCTTTTTAAAAGGCAGACCAGAAAAGAGTGTGGGAAAGCCTCTTACTGTAACCTTCCCTGAAAGGGTTATCCTTTTAAAATCGCAGCCGACCAAACCCGAACTCTGCATCCAGAACTTCAGCTTTGTGTGGCGTATCACCATATAATACAAGCCACACATTGTGGTGACCTACCAGTTTGAGTTGAATTAAATATTGAAAGCAAACTCCAGAAATATCTCAAAGGAAACACACCAGCAATATGGCATCGATTGTGCTAGGCTGCTTAATAATTAATCCCCTCACCTTAGGTTTTGAATGTCATTCTGGTTATGCCTCAGCACCAAAAACAACTGAGAAAGGGGCCGCAGCTCCGGCCTCCATCTGCTGTTGCAAATTCGGAGCAGGGTGCTAGTGGGGGTGGGGAGAAAAGAGAACCGGCCCTTTCATGTGTCCACTTCATAGGAACCCAGGCCAGTGTCGCAAAGCAGACCTCGGCTTAAAGCAAAAGCAGAACAAAGTTGTTTCTCCCTCAATAGGGTGACCCTCCCAGGTTCAGCAGACAGAATCCAAACAAGGACCCTTCCAAACACAGCAGGAGCACCAACAAATGCCGGAAAGTTCAGCTGTGGGGTTGTGGCTGAGTTTCGTGGCTCTGCTTCAACCGGATCAGTGTTTTGAAGTTCAGCTGTGGAGTTGTGACTGAGTTTCGTGGCCCTGCTTCAGCCCGATCGGTGTTTTGAAGTTCAGCTGTGGGGTTGTGGCTGAGTTTCGTGGCCCTGCTTCAGCCCAATCAGTGTTTTGAACGCTACTGGGGGGAAGACGAGAGTCTGCTCTCATGCTGCCCCAAACCAGAAATACCGGCGTCATGTCCACGCTTCTGCTTCTTTGAAGAAGGGACCCGTCTCACACGTCCAGACAGGGCTTTGGAACTGGAGATGAAACCCTGTGAAAGAGAAGCCTTGGTTTGTAGTCACACCCAGCCTGGGCAAGGAGGCCAGAGGAGGCTGGAGGAGGCTGGAGGAGGCTGGAGGAGGTTGGTTCTGTGTCTCAGGTGGGGCCTTGCTTAATTTTTTTTAATTATTATTATTCAAGACAGAGTCTCACTCTGTTGCCCAGGCTGGAATCCAGTGTTGCCATCTTGGCTCACTGCAACCTCTGCCTTCTGGGTTCCAGTGATTCTCCTGCCTCAGCCTCCCAAGTAGCTGGGATTACAGGTGCACACCACCATGCCTAGCTAATTTCTGTATTTTTTAGTAGAGATGAGGTTTCACCATGTTGGCCAGGCTGGTCTCAAACTCCCGACCTCATGATACACCTGCCTCAGCCTCCCAAAGTGCTGGGATTATAGGTGTGAGCCACTGCACGATGCCGCCTTGCTTAATTCTTAAAAGGACTGATTAAAAACAAAAAGCCTGATCCAGTTACAGATTTAACAACTGAATTAGTGAAAATGATCTTACCTGAAGGGTTTTGCCAACAGGAAGAGCTGGGGATTGTTCACGAACATTTTTTGTCTCGTTTAGTTTCCCTCATGACATACAAAGCCTTCCGCATTCCACCCATGGGTGGGAGAGGGATGGGCCTTTCCCTGACTGGGTTGTCAGGGCTCACAGGGAGCATACAGAGCTCCTACCTGCAGCCAGGAGTGGAACTGAGCACCCAGCTTCATGTTTCCAGATCTCACAAGGATCTGACATGTGCAGCAGCAGGGCCGGAGCAGGGGCCACTGCCCTCGGAGGCTCGGATGAGCCGGCCACGCAGGACAGCACAGCACAGCCGGAGCAGGTTGTCAAGCAAGGGCAACAGTGAAGGGAGGTGACCACGGGGAGCCTGGGACTGGGCCAGGCAGGAGAAAGAGGGTCTCATTCTGTTTCTGTAACCTTGATAGTTTCAGGTCTTAAGTACCATAAAATAATTCAAATTTTGGATCCTTGCATTACCTCGTTTATGCAAGTAGAATATAGAATACTACACATTAGGCCAAAAGACCAATGAAAGCAACATTTCATACATTTATTTATTTATTTATTGTGAGATGGAGTCTTGCCCTGTCACCAGGCTGGAGTTCAGTGGCATGATCTCTGCTCACTGCAACCTCCACCTCCCGGGTTCAAGTGATTCTCCTGCCTCAGCTTCCCACGTAACTGGGATTACAGGCACCTGCCACCACTCCTGGCTAATTTTTGTATTTTTAGTTGAGACAGGATTTCACCATATTGGCCAATCTGGTCTCGAACTCCTGACCTCAGGTAATCTGCCTGCCTCGGCCTCCCAAAGTGCTGAGATTATAGTCCTAAAACACCACACCCGGCCTCCTCCATTCATTCATTCGTCCATTCAGTCCGTATTTCTCAAGCACCATCTAAGAGCCGAACCTGTACTGGGCTCTGGGTGTGGGGACGCTCTGTAGGGAGCTGCGCTGAGTCGGGCCTTCCTGCAGCCGCCTCTGCGATGGGTCAGCGCTGCCTCCCAGGTGATGCTGTCTCATCCGTGCACCTCCGAGAACACACTGGGTTCTTTTGGCTTCATGCTGGGAGCCCCGTCATTTGATAACTGAAGAACAGCATGCTGTGTAGACACCTGAGACTCTGCTTCATTGGCTCAGCATCCCTGATCTAAAATTAGGGGTGCATTTGTTCACCCCAGAGACCACCTCGTTCCTACACCTTGCTGCAAATCTGCAAGAGGCCATTTGGTCTGGTGGCAAGGTGGCCTCTGAGTAGCCAGCCCCCACTTCAGCATAGTTTCTGCGGGGTCCAGAAATGCTCACTTCTCTCCAGAAGGCAGTGTGGGGTCCTTGCCCGTGGGTGACCCCCCATCTGACACTAAGAACTGCAGCGGTGGCTTCTCCTCTTGGCCCTCATGGGTGGCATCCCCAAGGGCCTTCTGTTTGCACCCCAGGCACTGGACAGAGCCTTCTCTCCTTCTGCCCACACCTGGAGGCCACACCCAGTCCTGACCCCATCCTGCCCCAATAAGCAGATCCAGCATCACACTCCCTAATGAGAAATGCCACTCACACTCTCTTCATGTGGCAGAAGGTAACCTGCTCTCTCCCGGGCAGTTGTGTTTCCCTCCTAAGTTCTCTCCTTTTGCTCGTCCCTGCAGTCTCTGTGTAAAGCACTGAACTCTCTCTTCCTCGTTGTGAACCATTTACCTCTGAGATCAGCTTCTGGGCTCCATTCAGCCAAACAACAGTCACGCTGACACGCAGACCATCTACGGCACTTCAGGGTGCCCCTCAGTGGACTCAGCCTCCACACACTTCCTTGTCACAAGATGATGGAAATATTTTTCAACTAACAAAATATAAGCAAACAGTCTGGGCACAGTGGCTCTTGCCTGTAATCCAAGCATTTTGGGAGGCCGAGGCAGGCGGATCACCTCAGGTAAGGAGTTCGAAGCCAGCCTGGCCAATGTCATGAAACCTTGTCTCTATTCAAAATACAAAAATTAGCCAGGCATGTTGGTGAGTGCCTGTAATCCCAGCTACCCCGGAGGCTGAGGCAGGAGAATTGCTTGAACCCGGGAGGTGGAGGTTGTAGTGAGCCAAGATTGCGGCATTGCACTCCAGCCTGGGCGACAGAGAGAGGCTCTGTCTCAATAGTAATAATGATAATAATAATAAGCAAACAGAAATGTCCTGGCCGGCATGCTGTTGCGAAGGAGACATGCTCTCCTTGACGTGGCCAGGTGAAAACTTCCAGACTGCTGAGGCTTGTCCTGTGACCTAGACTTGTGCCCTCGGGTCATTTACTCTCCCTGGGCCTCAGTTTCCCCATCTATAAAAGGAAGAGGTTGGGCTCATAGTCTCCAGTTCTAACTGGATCTGGAGCAACTGGAACCCCCCCTCCCTGGGGACGCGTCGCTTACACAGAGAGACACTGGCCACCTCTTTCCAAACAGAGTCATGGCACCATCTTCGGAGCTGTCAGCAGAATAGTCCTCATTCTCTGTGCCAGCTGGTTGTAGGGATCTAGAAAGAGACTGAATTCCAGTTGTGTGCCAGGTACCATAAAGGGAGCCCTGAGCAGTTGGCTGGAGGGGGGTCGCCATTTGGTCTCCATGCAACGTGTTGACGTACACACTGAAGATGACAACCCTGGGATATTCTCCAGCTGTCTGTTCTCACGGCACAGAACAAATGCCTGTTCCCTTTTCCTTTAGTTCTGCCATTGTTCCCACCTAAGTCACGTGCTGATCCATCGAGCTTCCTGCATTTTAATGGCTGTTTTTCCGTTTGTTTGAGTGGAGGTTGCAAGAGAAGGTGGTCGTATGGCTTAGCAGTGGACAAGGCCAAGCCCATGAACGCCGCTGCTGTGCTGAAGCTTCACACGCATCTTCCCTGGGCAAAGTCGCACCTCGTGCCTGTCAAACGAGTCAAAAGGAATTTCTCTAAAAGCTTTGAAATGCAAGACTGACTCAAGGTGGAACTCAAAAATAACGACGACAGCAGCTCCCAAAAGCTCGTCTGTCTCCACCTAAAGCCCTGGTAAGCTTGTCCGTCACTCCAGAGCGTGTAAGCATGCACAGCACTGTGAAATGAGCCCAGGCCCCATGAGGAGGAAGGGGCGGCCCTTGAGGGAGGAGCTGCGTGTTCATTCCCATTTTAAAGTAGAAGCCCAGGAAAACAGAGTGATGTACAGAAGAGCATCCTGGCCGTCAGCGACTTGGGGGTGCAGGTACTGGGTCACATGACAAACCCAGGCTTCGCCCTGCGCTCTGCTCACTCCGAGGCTCTGGGACTCAAACATCATAAAACACTCATGCACTTCTCAGGCGCTCAGTGTAAACCTGATTATAATACTTGTCAAGCAGATAAGGCCTCGAGAAAATGTAGAACGGTTGGCATTTTGCCGCTTAAAACCTTAAATGAACCCCCACTCTAAGATGTGAGCCTTTCCGGCTGATTATCACACAGTGTCTTCCACTGAAAAGCTTAGCCGTTGCACTGAGATCTCGGCTTCACGTGCTGTACAAGAAAAGCACAGCTACTGAGCAAGGAGAATGAGAGGAGCAAAAATGAATGTGACTCTGCTGCAAACGCCCTCCTTGGTACGCATGCCTTATTCATGAACGCGCCTCATCAACATTGAGACCACAGAGACATTTGTACTATAAGTAGAAATTGCAGAGAAAGTAGATAACTTAGATTTTCTTACTTTAAACAACTCGATGAATAATGCGTCATGTACTATATAAGACGCTGATCTAAGTTTGACTTAGAAAATGAGGAAGTAAATTTACTGAAATAAGAAGGAAAGAGAAAAACTCCAAATTATTCAGGGACTTGAGATCTACAATAACAACAAAATACTACACGCACTTACAAAAAACTGACCAAGAGAAATTCCTCTCCTCAGTCATTCAGTCTACATGGAAAAGAGCATTGTCATTTACGGAGAACTTTGTTTAATAAAACAGGCTAGTTGTGTGCAGAACACCCTCTTGTCCTTGGTTCCTGTCAACAAAACAAAAATCCAACTTCTGCTTAACACCAGATGCCTTCGTGGCCTGCAGCTTCCCTTCCAGCTGTTTGATGACATTGAACAGATAAAATTCTTTAAGAAACAGTCAGAGGGCCGGGCACGGTGGCTCAAGCCTGTAATCCCAGCACTTTGGGAGGCTGAGGCAGGTGGATCACGAGGTCAACAGATAGAGACCATCCTGGTCAACATGGTGAAACCCCATCTCTACTAAAAATACAAAAAATTAACTGGGCATGGTGGCGCGTGCCTGTAATCCCAGCTACTCAGGAGGCTGAGGCAGGAGAATTGCCTGAACCTAGAGGGCGGAAGTTGTGGTGAGCCAAGATCACGCCGTTGCACTCCAGCCTGGGTAACAAGAGCGAAACTCCGTCTCAAAAAAAAAAAAAGAAAGAAGGAAAGAGAGAGGCTTTAAGAGTCTGGCAGGCCAGAGAACTTCTGCTTCAAAAATTAAAGCTCTGCGATTCTATTAGGACAAGAGGGAGTTGGGAGCTCCCATGGTGAGATTCTGTGTCCAGTCTGCAGAGCAGCAGCCTTCGGTGGGAAACTGGAAGACTCAGCTCCATCTCCCGCCAGGAGATAGGCACGGAGGGAGGTCACCTACCCCTGCAGCTGTCGTGGCACTGGCAGGTCTCAGCAGCTCTCATGGCCCCTCAGTCCTGGGGCCACCTGGGCATGAGAGGACAGGGACTCAGATTGGAAGAGAGGCATGCCAATAAAAAAGGAGAGAGTTGGATCTAAGTGACAGGGACAGAAAAGAGAGTGGCTCACCAACACCAGCACGCCGTGGGCACTCTGCAAAGCCCAGGTATTGGGGACAGCTCTCGGTTAATTTAGAAAGTTTATTTTGCCAAAGTCAAGGATGAGCGCCCCTGACTGTCTCAGGAAGTCCTGACATGTGCCCAAGGTGGTCGGGCACAGCTTGGTTTTATACATTTTAAGGAGACATGAGACATCCATCAATATGTGTACGATGTATGTTGGTCCTGTCCAGAAAGGTGGGATGACTCGAAGTGGGAGGGGCCTTCCAGGTCCTGGGTAGGTAGGAGACAAACGGTTGCATTCTTCTGAGTTTCTGATGAGCTTTTCTAAAGGAGGCAATCAGATGTGCATCTGTCTCAGTGAGCAGAGGGTGACTTTGAGTTCTGCTTGCCCTTTGTCCACAAGGAAATTCCCTTATGAGGGAAGGATGTAGCTTTTTCTTTCTTTTCTACAATCTTACTGGCTTCCTTGTTAAGGAATAGAATGGGATGCAGCTTTGCCCTGAGCGGTGCCCAGCCTGACTTTTCCCCTTGGCTTACTGATTTTGGGTGCCAGGATTCATTTTGTTTTCACACCTTTCAAGACAATCCTGCTCTGTCTGTGGAGAAAGAAAGCGAGCCGGACCCAGCCCCTTTCCATTATGACACAGAGAACTCGGGACCAAGATGGTCCCTGGCTGCAGAAGAGAAAGAAAAGGAGAAAAGGAGGAAGGGCAAGAAGAGGAGGAACAAGAAAGGAACTTCACGGGTTTCAGACAACCCTGTGGAATTAAGGAATTTGTCCCTCACTTTTATCTTATTAAGTTGAACCGAATTCAGTGTTTTATGTTGAACCATATGAAATAGCCATTTTCGCTGGTAAAACTGGAGAATTTAAAGTAGTGGTGATTTCATATAGTTCCATTTGACATACTGTTGATGGGAGTGAGTTCTGACTTGATATATTGTTGGTGGGGGTCAGTACATGACTTGATATATTGTTTGCGGGTGGGGGGCTCAGCTCTGACTTGATATGTTTTTGGCGGTGGGGGGGAGGGTCAGTACATGACCTGATATATTGTTGGTGGGAGTCAGTGCTGACTTGATACATTGTTGGCAGGTGTCAGCTCTGACTTCATACATTGTTGGCGGGATGGTCAGTTCTGACTTGATATATTGTTTGTGGGGGTCAGTTATGACTTGATATGTTGTTGATGGGGTCAGCGTTGACTTGATATATTGTTGGTGGGGGTCAGTTCTGACTTGACATATTGTTTGTGGGGGTCAGTTCTGACTTGACATATTGTTGGTGGGGGTCAGTTCTGACTTGACATATTGTTGGTGGGGGTCAGCTCTGACTTGACATATTGTTTGTGGGGGTCAGCTCTGACTTGACATATTGTTTGTGGGGGTCAGTTCTGACTTGACATATTGTTTGTGGGGGTCAGTTCTGACTTGACATATTGTTGGTGGGGGTCAGTTCTGACTTGACATATTGTTGGCGGGGGTCAGTTCTGACTTGACATATTGCTTGTGGGGGTCAGTTCTGACTTGACATATTGTTGGCGGGGGTCAGTTCTGACTTGACATATTGTTTGTGGGGGTCAGTTCTGACTTGACATGTTGTTGGCGGGGGTCAGTTCTGACTTGACATGTTGTTGGCGGGGGTCAGTTCTGACTTGACATGTTGTTGGCGGGGGTCAGTTCTGACTTGATACATTGTTTGTGGCGGTCAGTTCTGACTTAGACCCACAGGAATTCACAGACTTTTTCAAATGACCAGGTTCAGGAATGAAAGCGTAGATGACACCGTTGACCGAGTTTACAAGAACAGAAAGGGATGATGGGACTGCTAGGAGAGCTGTGTGTCAACAAGGTAGGTAACTAAGATGAAATGGACATTTCTATAGTAATAAAAGCTACTGAAACTAACTCATGAAGAAATAGAAAATCCGAACATACCTATAACAAGTAAAGAGACTTAATTAGTAATTTTAAATTTTCCTACAAAGAAAAGCCCAGGCCGAAAGGTAATACCAAAATTTCACAAACTTTCAAAAAATAGAACACTTCTAAGGAATACCTTCTAATTAATTGTATGAGGCCATTATTACCCTGATACCAAATGCAGGCTAAGACTGTGATCACAAGAAAACTACCTCAATAAACATAAATGTGGCCGGGCATGGTGGCTCACAGCTGTCATCCCAGCACTTTGGGAGGCTGAGATGGGTGGATGACCTGAGATCAGGAGTTCAAGACCAGCCTGGCCAGCATGGTGGTCATTTTTTTTTTAACCACCATGTTGAATTTGACCATCATGTTCAATTTTTTGTAGACAGGTCTCTATAAAACATTGCACCACCTTAGGAGATAAGGCTCAGAAGGGAGGACATCAGTGCCACAGTACGATTCTTCATCTTTGACTCTACGTTGAATGAAGTTCACCTTCATTATGACTTGTAACACGCATTACCAGTTGGAGTTGACGGTATCCTTTTAGTTGCATGCATTATTTACTGGCCAGAGGTCTTCGGACATGGCCGAGTCAAGATGTCCCCTTTGGGTTCTCTACTTGGGGGTACAGAGCAAGAATAATTTGGATTTGAGGAAAGGTAGGACTCAATCCCAGACCCAGCATTCCTTGTCCAAGATATTTAGGCTATAAAAAAATGCAATTTGCAGGCCAGGTGCAGCAGCTCATGCCTGTAATCCCAGCACTTTGGGAGGCTGAGGTGAAACCCATGTCTACTAAAAATACAAAATTAGCCAAGCTGGTGGCGCATGCCTGTAATCCCAGCTACTTGGGAGGCTGAGGCCGGAGAATCACTTGAACCTGGGAGGCAAAGGTTGTGGTGAGCCAAGATCATGCCATTGCACTCTAGCCTGGGTGACAGAGTGAGACTCCACCTCAAGAATAAAGAAAAAAAACTTTAACATTTCTTAGCAGAAAGATAAAAGAGACTACTTCAAGGAAAATGACAAGTATCAAACTGCAAAAATATTTGCAAACATGTGACAAGAGGATGATTTACTGATGAATACGCACACATTTTACAAAAGAAACAAACTCTCTGAATACGCATCCAGAGACAAACACGGTAGTAAAACTCTCTGAATACGCATCCAGAGACAAACACGGTAGTAAAACTCTCTGAATACGCATCCAGAGACAAACACGGTAGTAAAACTCTCTGAATACGCATCCAGAGACAAACACGGTAGTAAAACTCTCTGAATACGCATCCAGAGACAAACACGGTAGTAAAACTCTCTGAATACGCATCCAGAGACAAACACGGTAGTAAAACTCTCTGAATACGCATCCAGAGACAAACACGGTAGTAAAACTCTCTGAATACGCATCCAGAGACAAACACGGTAGTAAAACTCTCTGAATACGCATCCAGAAACAAACACAACGGCCAGCTTCACAGTGACTCTGAGACATCTCAACTGAAACAGTGATTGAATATGACTTCACACCTATTGCATTAGCCCTCAGCACTGGAGAGACAATGAGGTGAAACAGGTACTCTCCTTTGCTGCTGGAGGAGTATAAACTGGTAGAACCTCTTGGGGAGAAATTTGACTATTTTTTTTTTGAGACAGAGTCTCACTCTGTCGCCAGGCACCAGGCTGGAGTACAGTGGCTTGACCTCGGCTCACTGCAATCTCCGCCTCCCGGGTTCAAACAATTCTCCTGCCTCAGCCTCCCCAGTAGCTGGGACTATAGCCGCATGCCACCTCACCCAGCTAATTTTCTTATTTTTAGTAGAGAAGGGGTTTCACCACGTTGGCCAGGATGGTCTCGATCTCTTGACCTCGTGATCCACCCACCTTGGCCTCCCAAAGTGCTGGATTACAGGCGTAAGCCACAGCACTTGGCCAAGAAATTTGACTTTATAAATGAAAATTATTTATTAAGACACACACTTTTAAGGTGGAGATTCCACTTAAGACTTCCCCTCAGCCGGCCAGGTGCAGTGGCTCATGCTACTTATCCTACATGTCTAAGAGGAAAAGCAAGTTACAGACTATTACAAAGACAAAAGGTAAACACACATACACAGATACACACACATACAGACACACATACACAGATACATACACAGATACACACACACATACACACATACACAGACATACACAGATACAGACACGTAGAGATACACATACACACACATACATGGACACACACACACATACACACATACATAGATACACACAGATACACACATACTCACATACACATATACACAGATATACACACATACACACACTCTCCATGCCTGGGACCCACACACAGGGCTTACTCACACACACACATATACCACACACACTCTGTGCCTGGGACCCACACACAGGGCTCACACACACACACACACACACACACACACCCTCCACCCCATTCTTCTGCCTCCAGAATTCTGTCCCGGGCTGAGACCCAGGTCATGGCCAACACTAGGCGTCCTCCCAAAGCAGCCACTACAGAGGCCCAAGACAAAGCCACGGGGCCTCCTTCCTAATGGAGCCCGTGGGGAGGAGGCGGGGACAAGCCTCTCCCTCCTAAGGAGTCTGTGTGCCCTGTTTGTAGAGGCACCTGACACCAGGGTCACAGAGGAGCCACCTTCCCCTTTGCCCCAAACCTAGGGGTTCCCAGAAGGCGGGGACTTGAGGTGTCAAAACCAGGACTGTCTTGGGCAGGTGGGAGTGAGCCTGGAGGCCAGGCTTTTGCCGGAGCTCCCAGGCAGAAGCCTGGACTGTCTCCCCAGCTGGAGGGACTCTGCCCCCTGCCCATGGCAGCAACCCACAACATCTGGGGTGTCCGCAGGGGCCAGGCCTCAACCCACGACGTCTGGGGTGTCCGCAGGGGCCAGGCCTCAACCCACGAGGTCTGGGGTGTCCGCAGGGGCCAGGCCTCAGCCCACGTCGTCTGGGGTGTCCACAGCTGTCAGCACGTCGTGGAATGTGCACCCTCAGGGCTCCCACGCTGAGCAGAACCTGGCTGTGTGATTACGGCTCCAGGCTTCTGTGTGAAGATTTAATTTCACTTGTTAAATAATTTACAGCTCTGGCAGGTCTGAAGAAGTTTCATTTGCAAATGCCAGTGTTTTTAGTTGAGTTTATTTCCCTCGAAACTCTGAGTTTGAAAAAATAAACTTAAAGGGGCTTGATTCAGGTTTTCTTCTCCTCTCAGTTAGCGGTGTTTGTTCGGATAGCTGGAGGAAATGGCCTGGAGTCGGTCGCAGGAAATAAAGTGAAAATTAGACACTCACAGCCATATTGGCAAGAATGAGAGAGACAGACAGGAAGGTAGGAAGAAAGGAAGGCAGTAGAAACCTGGGTTTATATTAGATGTGTGCACACACATGTGTAACCCCCAGTGCATAACGGGAATATGAAGGGGATATTGGGACCCCCTATGGGGCAGTGCACCAGTTTGAGACGACACATTTACGCTTGGAAATGAAAGAGTGCACACTCCGAGGTGTATTTGTGTGGCTATTTTGTTTATTTGTTCTTGTTTTTCCCTGTCAGCAGCAGAATATGTGACATTTTGTCTAAACACGACTACGTCCATGTGTGGCAGGCAGGAAGGGGAAGCATGCGTTTCTAACCTGTCTCTCCCTCTTCACTCCCTGCCCCACCTGCTGCTGCCCCTCCCTGTCTCCCAGACCCTTCTCGGGTCTTAGGCAGAACGTGGTGGCCAGCAGAGGAAACGGGAAAGCAGGATTCCAGAACAGTCACTGCCACTCTTTCAGGAAAACATGCTGTCAACCCCAGCCTCGCTATCTTGAAGTAAATTCGTACATATTACCCACCCTCACAGACGGACTTTGAAAATCTCTATGGTGCTCAAACTGAAACAGAAACCAAAGAAAATCGCACTGATCCCCGAACCTCCCCAGGGCACGCTGGCTCCTGCTTCTTCCCCACTGTGCCCTGCCCATGCCGCCACGGTCCTGGGCCCAATCTCCAGGTCACATTGCTGGCTTCTTCCTTCCCCACCTCCTTTCCTATGACTGCTGGCTGTAGGGACCACTAGGAGGCTGATGGTTTGATAAAGACCATTGAGATGACGCACAGGACAGGGCTTTGGGCACCGAATCCGTCTCTACACATCCTCACTGTTACTGTAGAGGCCTCATGGAGGTATATTTCCCCAAGTAGCCTTGAGTGCCACCCGAATTCAACTCTAAAATCAAGAATATCAAGGCCGGAAGGAGCCATAAAGCCATCTCCCAGGGTGAGATGCCGTCTGAAACATCCCTGCGCGGCCGCCTGCCTGAGGCCTGAATGGCTCTGCTGGAAAAGAGCTCAAGGTCTGCCAGGCAGCCTGTTCCATGTAATCTGCTTTGCCTGTTAGAAAGCTCTTTATCTCTTTTTCTTTTCTTTCTTTCTGTTTCTCCCTCCCTCCCTCTCCCCTCTCTCTCTCTTTTCTTGCCTTCCTTCTTTCTTCTTTTTTTAAAATTTTTATTTATTTATTTTTTTAATAAAGACGGGGGTTTCACCATATTGGTCAGGCTGGTCTTGAACTCCTGACCTCAGGTGATCCGCCCACCTTGGCCTCCAAAGTGCTTGGATTATAGGCATGAGCCACCGCGCCCAGCATTTCTTTCTTTCTTTCTTTCCTGCAGTTGTGAGACTGGGAAAGAGTAGAACAAGGAGCTGGATCTGTAATGACTCTGAACTACCAATGAGATAACTCGCCCCCTTCAGACCAGCCTGAAAGCTCTTTCCTGTAATGAGTGAAATGTGCTCCAGACAGAGTTCTGCCAAGGACCCTCAAGCAAAACTTACCTCATTTTAATTGGTTGGAGCCATGGATGGCAACAGTGAGATGAACTAATGTCAACATTCCAGCTGGTTTCCTTAAAATAGGTTCAATGTATTCTCAACTTCGGTGAGGCTCATCAGTGTCTCTGAGGCCTGGTGATTTTACCGAGGACACCTGGGGGCTGATTCTGACCACTGTTATTTAGCCTCTGCAGTGGGTGCGCCGTGGGAGAGGAAACCATCCCAACAGCTGACTCAGGTCTGCGAGCCCATTCATGCCTCAGACTTCACTGAAAGCCAAAGTTCCAGCCTCAGCGCCACCGACATTCTGGACCAGATGGTCTCGTCTCATGGGTCATGAGACATCCAGCAGCATCCCTGGCCCCTGCCCACCGGCTGCCAGAGCACACACTTCCTCTTCCCAGGTCACGAAGATAAAAAATGTCCCCAGGTATTGCCAGTGTCCCCTGGGGGACGAAGTCAGCCCCAGGTAAGAGCCACCGGTGTGGGCAAGACCTCCTTTGGTCTCCGCTCAGTGCCTTTAGTGATCCTTCTTAAAGAGAATATGTGGCCGGGCACGGCGGCTCATGCCTGTAATCCCAGCACTTTGGGAGGTCAAGGCGGGCAGATCACAAGCGCAGGAGTCCGAGATGAGTGTGACCAACACAGTGAAACCTCGTCTCTAGTAAAAGTACAAAAAATTAGCCAGACGTGGTGGTGCATGCCTGTAATCTGAGCTACTCAGGAGGCTGAGGCAATCGAGTGTACCAGAGAGGCAGAGGTTGTGGAGAGCTGAGATCAAGCCCTTGCACTCCAGCCCAGGCGAGACTCTGTCTTAAAAAAAAAAATTAAAGAGAGAGAATATGCTACCCAGGATCTTAGCATACCCTCTTAGGGGAGAGCCAGATAGTGTTACACTGAGACCATGACATTTTTTTTCATTACATAAAAAAGCGGACCAAGGAAAAATGCTTCTTTTTCTTCCTCCCAATTCAGTTAAGATTGTCCCTTGTGCTGTTGACAAGCTTAGCTCCTGTTGGTTTCGCTGTTAGTGAACTAGTTCTGCTATTTTTTGTGTGTGTGATTTTTCTCAACCAACATGAGGACACCTTTGAAGCACTAATAACGTCATATATTCCATTTGAACCTTGAGGTTAGAGGACACTCAAAATCAGGTTTGATCAATAGCATAACAATGAAGACTAAAAAGTGATTTTTGGTTTCTGAAGAAGCTATTGGAACAATTTGTCATAAACAGTCAGGTAGTCAATATAAACAAAACTTACCGAAGGAAAAGAGTCACTAGCGTGGGTAATACGGATTTAATTCATTTGCATTTATTACTAAAAAATGAATGGATAATTTGTCAGAGTTAAATATTTACAGCTCCAATTTAAAAAATTGATCTCTATGCTTTGTACTCATAAACCAAACAGGTATACTTAATGTTGTTTCCAATTATGCCAGAAAACCAGCTGCGTGTGAGCTAGGACAGCAGGTGCTGGGGAAGGCTTTGCATTTTCCCAATTTTATTGTTGTTTTAAATTTTAAACTTCATTTGTACCTATACATGTTTTATTTCCAGTTTATTCAAAAATAGCTTACTGTAAATTTAATTTATGAGTGTTAAGTAGAGTTTAATTGTGTAAACTTGGAGCTGTGGCTTTTCCACACGGAGAGAGAAGGTGGAGAATGGCATGTGCAGTTAAAGTGTGTCCCACGTGCTGGGGCATTTCCCACAGTCACCTCCCTTTTTACCAGAAGGAAGCAGAGACTCAAAAAAAGTTAAGTAATTTGCCCTCAAAACCCATAGACAGCATGTACAACAAAACCAAGTGACAGACTATTTCTTCCTGCCCCAAAATGCGAGCAGGTGGGAATAGTATCAACAGCTAACAAGTTCTCCCAGTAAACCAGGGTCACCTCGCGGCCTCGGGAGCGGAGGAGGCCTCGGGCAGCCGGGGTGCTGCACAGCACAGCCTGAGGGACAGAAGCCCCAGCCCGGTCGGGGGCTGCAGGTTCCAGTTTACTAAGAGACTGCAATTGGCCCTTGGTGAACTCTGAAGGGCCAAGGCTGGCTGGACCCCATAAACGGCTGAAAGGTTCCTTCCCGAGCAGAGCTCCGTTCTGGGGGAGAAGTGCTGAGATCTGAAGCAGATCAAGCAGGAGAGAGACACAAAGAACAAAGGAAAATGGAAGCCCAGACGACAGAGGGAGAACAGAGGAGGCTCATCCCAGACAGTGCGCCGCCATCTTTTCCTTCACTTTGTAAAGGCAGAGAAGTAACAGAAGATGGACCTCTCTGCTAGCAAGTTAGATAACTTAGACCAAATGAGCCAGTTCCTAGAAAAACAGATACTGCTAAAAGACACTCAAGAAGAAATGGAAAATCAAGTAGACTTACAACAAGTAGAGGTTTAATTAGGAATTAAAACGTTTTCTGCAAAGAAAAGCCCAGGTTTACATGGCTTAACTTGTAAATTCTACCAAACATTTGAAGAAGAAATTCTACCTTCATAAATCCTTTCAAAAAAGAAAAATGGAAGAGGAAGAAACACATTCTAACTCATCCACTGAGGTCAGTATCATCCTGATGCCAAACCCAGACTGACTTGTGATCAGTGGAGAAGAAAACCACAGGCCAATGTCCTCAATGAGCATCAGAGCAAAATCCTCAACAAAATACCGGCAACACAGACAAAAGATTCTACAACACGACCGAGTGGAATTTATCTCCAGAATGCAAGGGCAGTTCAATACCCAAAGATCAATGTCATACAACACTTCCAAACAGTACAGGACAAAACCAGCCAGTCATCTCAACAGGCACCGAAAAAGCATTTGACAAAATCCAACATAAAATCAGAAAAAAAGCTCCTAACAAACCGGGGATAGAAGAGAACTCCTCAACCTGGCAAGGGGCATCTATCTACAGAAAAGCCACAGTTACTGACGCGAATCCCCATGCTTTCCTTGTAGCTCAGGAGCACGAGGGGGAGGTCGGCCCTCCGGTTTCTATTTAATGTTGTAATGGAGGCTCTAGATAAAATAGCACAGAATAAGAAGAGACCGAAAGACAGAAAGAAAGAGAGAAAGAAAGACAAGGTCTCCGTGCTGGGAATGAAGAAGTGAAATGATCTCTGTCTAAAATTTCATGAAACAGTGTGGATTACAGCAGGGTGGGTGCATTGTAAGTGGAGCAGGGTTGGCCGGGAGCTGGTGATGAGGGATACACATTTACTCGAATTTTTTAATATGCTTAAAATTTTATGCAATTTTTGGCCGGGTGCAGTGGCTCACACCTGTAATCCCAGCACTTTGGGAGGCCAAGATGGGCAGATCACTTGAGGACAGGAGTTCAAGACCAGCCTGGCCAACATGGCAAAACCCCGTCTCTGTTAAAAATACAAAAACCAGCCGGGTGTGGTGGCACACACTTGTAATCCCAGCTGCTGGGGAGGCGAGGCAGGAAAATCGCTTGAACCCATGAGGCAGAGGTTGCAGTGAGCCAAGATCACACCACTGCACTCCAGCCTGGGCGACCAAGTGAGACTCTGTCTCAAGAAACAAAAACAAAACCGAAATTTTTTGTA
The DNA here is from genome assembly GCF_049354715.1 of Callithrix jacchus. Classification (NCBI taxonomy): domain Eukaryota; kingdom Metazoa; phylum Chordata; class Mammalia; order Primates; family Cebidae; genus Callithrix; species Callithrix jacchus. The sequence continues at coordinate 28,133,782 of NC_133502.1, forward strand.
ACTTTTAAATAACATTTAATATTGGAAGATGTTTTTAAAGGAATAACAAACATTCTCAGAAAATTCAGAGATTTCTGAATCAAAAGGGAACTAGGCCACGTTTTCCTTGTTCTTTTTGAGGCAGTTTAGCCCGATCCAAAGCTACTGGTTAATTTTACACAAACCAGAATCCATTAACTTTTCACTGAATCCAAGTCTATCACAAAATATCTAGTGAAATGGTTACCGTTTCTATTTCATTGATGGGAAAAACCCACAGTGTGCTGTCTACGTATGTAGAGACGTAAGTTGTTTTCCCCGTCATTCTTCCTCACGAAACATAAATAATTCACACATCCATTCCCTTTCCTCTTTCCCTAATTAACCTGTAATTAACCTAATGAATTCTTTAAGAGCTCAGTTCCATGTCTCTGGCCTCCCCGTGCTGCCCGGCTGGGTCACAAGCCTCTGCCACATGTAGGAGGCTCTGGCCCTTTCCCCAGCGTCTGCCTCTGGGGTTGCTGCATGCTCCTTGGTAAGATCAGGTGGTTGTGGTGAGTCTCCCTCACCGCCCTGCGTATGTCCATATTCGGCCAAGGGCTGTGCCTGGCACACACAGGACAGAGGATGCGCCTGGCGGAGCTGAGCAAGAAGATGTGAGAAGGGACGGATGAAGAGACGATGACCTCATGCTGTACTCGCCCATGCCTCACCCGTCATTATTGGACCCCATACAGCATATAAAAAAGACATTTCCGGCCGGGCATGGTGGCTCAAGCCTGTAATCCCAGCACTTTGGGAGGCCAAGGCGGGTGGATTATGAGGTCAAAAGATCGAGACCATCCTGGTCAACATGGTGAAACCCCGTCTCTACTAAAAATACAAAAAAAAATTAGCTGGGCATGGTGGCACATGACTGTAATCCCAGCTACTCAGGAGGCTGAGGAAGGAGAATTGCCGGAACCCAGGAGGCGGAGGTTTTGGTGAGCCGAGATCGCGCCATTGCACTCCGGCCTGGGTAACGAGGGATAGGATTCTTCCCTTCGATCATTTCATCTTTTTATCAAAGTAAAATTCTAGGCCGGGCGCGGTGGCTCACACCTGTAATCCCAGCACTTCGGGAGGCTGAGTCAGGTGGATCACCTGAGGTAAGGAATCTGAGACCAGCCTGGCCAGCATGGCGAAACTCCATCTCTGCTAAAAATACAAAAATTAGTCTGGCATGGTGGTGGGAGCCTGTCTTCCCAGCTACTCAGGAGGCTGAGGCAGGAGAATCGCTTGAACCCGGGAGGCAGAGGTTGCAGTGAGCTGAGATTGCACCACTGCACTCCAGCCTGGGTGACAGAAACTGTCTTAAAATAAATAAATAAATAAAATTCTACTTGACCAGAGCCATCCCATCATTAGGTTTTTTTTTTTTAATGTCATGATTTAATTAATTAATGTAATTGGCCCCTCCCAAAAGGAAGCTTATGAAGACGTTTAATAGAACCTTAAAGAAACCCCTCACTTGTTGCATTTATTTTGTTAAATCGGTTTGAATTTAAGAACTCGTCATTGAAGGTTTACATGTCAGTAAACTTACCAGGAAACACACTTGTACTGCCATTATCCGAGTGAGCCCCAGAAGATGAGGCCGCTTCATAATTAATGCCTCCAGCCCTTAACACACGCGGCCATCTGTGCTCTGCTCTGCACAGGCTGCGAGCTAGTTAATAACGCATTCACGTTCGTCTGCAGCCCACGAGTCGTATGACAGAAGAGATCAGAAAACACAGTCCATTTCACACAGTCTAAGTGGATAACAGGTCACTTTATTATTAACTTTAGTTTCAGGTGTGACATGACTCAAAATAATGTGACTAGGAGAAGAATGTGTAACCCAGTCCCCTACAGACAGTGCTGAGGGGCCCAGCCTCCCTGCAGCCCACTGTGCTTTGAGGACAGCGGCACCCCGTCCAGCTCCCAGTGACATGAGAGCGGACAGGGCCACCCGGGCTCCTGCCTGGGACCCCTTGTTCTACCCCGGCCCCTGCTGCATTTCCTGGGGAACTCACTCTCCATCCAGGCTGCCTATCAGAGAAGGCCCTGGTGCTGTCGTCGCCAAGTTTTGTTTGTTTCTTTTTGAGATAGAGTCTTGCTCTGTCACCCAGTCTGGAGTGCAGTGGCACAGTCTCGGCTCACTGCAACCTCCGCCTCTTGGGTTCAAGTGATTCTCCTGCCTCAGCCTCCCAAGTAGCTGAGATTACAGGCACGTGCCACCACGCCCAGCTAATTTTGTATTTTGAGTAGAGACGGGTTTTCACCATGTTGGCCAGGCTGGTCTCCAACTCCCGACCTCAGGTGATCCGCCCACCTAAGCCTCCCAAAGTTCTGGGGTTACAGGTGTGAGCCACTGCGCCAGGCCCATTGCCAGGTTTTGAATCCTGGCTTTTTACCTGCCTGCATCTCGATTCTTTTCTCCTACCTTCTCTAAGGTGCTTCCTCCTCCGCACTTTTCAGGGCACATGTAAAGTTCGGTGTGGGATCAAACCCCCAGCTTAAAGCACCCTCCATAGCATGATGTGAATGGCTGGTCCTAAGGGCCCACGCTCAACACAGTGTGACGTTCTGCCATCCGCCTGATTCATGGTGGCCCAGCCCGTCTCCCTCCCCTCACAGATGATCTGGTCTGGGTTCCCTGGGACTGTGGCATGTCCCGACCTGAACCTGCATCAGGGTCTCTCACAGTCACTTTCATCTTGCACCAAGTTCTGCTCTGTTTGATTCTGCTGCGTCCCTTCCTACCCCATTTTATTCTTTAGGAATATCAGCCAACCTTCTGGTTTTCCAAATGCCTAGCTCACCGCTGTCCTCCTCTGTCAGGCTGAGATCACACATAATCATTTGCAGTCCTTTAATTGTTCTGCTCTGACAGCGAGCGTGACACTTAGAGTGGGTCTGCGGTCGGCACACCCTGGTGCCTCTGACGGGCCATCGTAGCTGGCATCCGTCCCAGGACTTTTCTGGTTGTTAAATATTTTGACCATCTCTCCAGCTATACTAGCCAGCATTGCTGCTCCTGAATGAATGTAGTATTCTTTTTTTTTTTTTTTTTTAGATGTAGTCTTGTTCTTGTCACCCAGGCTGGAGTGCAGTGGCACAATCTTAGCTCACTGCGACCTCCACCTCCTGGGTTCAAGTGACTCTCCTGCCTCAGCCTCCCGACTAGCTGGGACTATAGACGCCTGCCACCATGCCCAGCTAATTTCTGTATTTTAGTAGAGTTGGGGGTTTCACCATGTTGGCCAGGCTGGTCTTGAACTCCTGACCTCAGGTAATCCCCCCATCTCAGCCTCTCAAAGTGCTGGGATTATAGGCGTGAGCCATGGTGCCGGGCCAAATCATACTATCTTTAGAGTCAGAGGAAATTAACTGGAAGGATACAGGGACTCACAGAATGGAAGGAGGCCAGAAAGCCAGGATTAGAAATGGCTCAGAAAACCACGAAGAGAGGCAGAGGAGCCGGGCCACAGCAAGTCCAGCTGGGCCTGAGCCTCAAACACTCCCTTTGCCTTTGGGTCCTTGGTCCAGGAATAACAGCCATGCACTTTGGTCGAACAACACGCACCAGGGGACAGAACAGGGAGTCTCTCTCCTCACATTCCTGGTAGTCAAAGACCATCCCATGCGCGTTCCACACCAAATGGTCCCCTCCCATCTCTGGTGCTGAAGAGGGGGTGCAGTGAGGAGCAGCCATTCACCTGAAGCAGTGAGGGGTCGGTGGCTGTTGGACCATCCTCCATCCAAGGCTATGCACAGCTGCCTTCCTGAGGGAGAGCAGGGCTGCAGAGGCAGGCATGGGTGGGTGCCTGCTGGGAAAGCTGCAAGCCCCGAAACCATCCCATTCCCACTCCCCCAGCAGGCCCCACCAAGAGGAGAAACCTGCACCCCGCCTCCACAGGCAGAGGGAACATGCTGCATAATTGACGTGTCAGGGAGCAGCTGGGGTGAACAAGGAGGGCATGGCAAATGCTGAAACACCTACCCCAGCACCCCGCAGCCTGGGGGGCTCACATTTGCAATGGGGGTGACTGTCAGGGTGACCAGTTTGCTTTGCAAAAACGGTGGTGACATGAACGTCCCTACACTGAAGGAATTCACAAAAGCAGTGCCAGAGGCCAACACAGCATCAAATAATTACAGTTTAGCAGAGGGAGTGCTAGGAGAAGGCCATGCCCTGTGCCACAGGACACCTGTGTTAGTCTCGTTCCCTCCCTCCCTCCCTCCCTCCCTCCCTCCCTCCCTCCCTCCCTCCTTCCCTCCCTCCCTCCTTTCCTCCTTCCTTCCCTCCTTTCTTTCTCTTTCTTTGTCTCTCTCTTTCTCTTTCCTTCTTTCCTTTCTTTTCTTCTTCCTTTCTTCATTTCTTTCTTTCCTTCCTTCCTTCTCTTCTTCTCTCTTTCTGACGGAGTCTTGCTCTGTCACCCAGGCAGGAATGCAGTGGCACCTCCGTCTCCCGGGTTCTAGAGATTCTCCTGTCTCAGCCTCTTGAGTAGCTGGGATTACTGGCACACACCACCACACCCAGCTTTTATATATATATATATGTAAGTATTTTTAGTAGAGACAGGTTTTTGCCGTGTTGCCCAGGCTGGTCTCAAACTCCTGAGCTCAGGTGATCCACCTGCCTTGGCCTCCCAAAGTGCTGGGATGACAGGTGTGAACCACTGTGCACGGCCCCTGTAGCAGTTTCCTTTTGCTGCATAGCAAATGATCCCAGGCTGAGGTGCTTAGAACCACACACATTTCTCTCTCTTAATTTCCACGGGTCAAGAGTCTGGGTGTGATCTGCTGGCTCCTCTGATCAGGGCCTTACGAGGCTGAAGTCAAGGTGCCGCTGGGGCCAGGAGCTCATCTTACCTCAAGGTCAAGCTGGCCCTCCAAGCTCACTGGCCAGTGGCCGCATCCAGTTCCTTGCGTGTGAGACTGAGGCCCCTGCTTCCCGCTGCTGCCCCCTGGGAGCTGCTCTCAGCTGCTGGGGGCCCCTCTGCTCCCTCTTGTGCAGCCCCTCCCCCAGAGCATGTGCTCCCTCACAGCCAGCAGGAGCAAGTCTCTCAGCCCCGAATCTATCTTTTATCCAGGTCCACCAAAGATAAACTTCCCTTTGACCAGCTCAAAGCTGCCTGGTGAGGGATCTTGATTCCACTGCAGAATTCCTTCATCTTTACAAGAGAATGCAACCTGGTCGCGGAGGGACATCAGGCTCTGCTCCCACGGAGGAGAGGGGATTGCCCAGGCCCACCCAGCGTGTGGTTGCAACCTCAGAGAGGTGAGCCCTCTCCGAACTCCGCCTCCCGCAATCCCGGAGAGAGAAGCAGCTCAGGAACAAGGCGAGCACTGTAGCGTGGAGTCTCCAGGGTGGGTGAGGTTTGCCCACACCGTCACCTGGAGGGTGAGGTGTGCTGGAAAGGAAGGAAATCTGGGTGAATACGTAGAGGGTGGCCGGATGACCAGAGACTGCGAAAACCAGATGGAGAAGTTTGTATTTCATGCTAAAAAAAGCAACCAAATCTAGTTAAAATACCCCAAGTTGGGTAATAGGATCAGATTCTTTACAGTGAAGCTTATGAAAGTAAAATTATCTTATAATTGTATTATAACACACAGCAGAGTTTAAAAATGGTCCCTTAAAAATGAGCCTTAAGAACAAGCAGCCACTCATTTGGTCCCAAAAGCCACAAGCTATCGACATCTTTTTATGCTGAGGAAGTCTTGGTGGTATTGATTCTCATACAGCAGACATCAGGAGGAACATCTTGTACCTCCTCTTCCCCACCTGCCTCTGAAACAAACGCGGATCTGATGACATTGTCATGAGGCCTGCTTGCCCTCAGCAGCTTCCTAGTGTGCCCTGGGTGTGGCCGTTCAGTGCCAATAAATGGAGGAAAATGGGAAGACAGGGAGAAGGGGGAGTGGGTGGGAGGAATGGAAAGGGGGAGGGAGGCGGAGAAAGGCAGCTTAAGGGAAAATGGGACATCTGGTCACGCTAGAGTTCACAGAGTGGGGAGAGGTTCTAATCCCTGGCCTCCGCAGACCCACGGCCCATAGTCACGCTAGGGCTCACAGAGTGGGAAGAGGTTCTGAGCCCTGCCCGCTGCAGACCCACGGCTCACGTGGCCTCACCAGCATTGCATCTGTCACAGTTCCAAGTCCTCAGGGATAACATCACAAAGTTATTTTTTTTTCTTTTTCCATTGTAATTTATATGGAATTCTGAACAATAAAAAATCAGAGCCCAAACAGGTGACAAAGACGTTCATTAAGAGGGTTGTGAACCTGAGAGCACATCCAGAATATCCCCTCTCCCTTAAATCTGTGAAAGACATGACCTCTGGCCCATCTCCCGCAGACACTCACACACTCCCCAATGTGATGTACTCACCGTGACCGCAGGCCTGCACCTGAGCTTCCTATCCCTTTACCCTCCTGTTCTGCAGATGTTCCCCTTGAAGAGCTGGAAAAATTGGTGTTTAGGAAAGGCTTTGAAGATGGAAATGAATGCAAATGCAGTTATTGTTATTAATAATATTTCAAACTTGGCACACAGAACTTGATGACATTTTAATTAAGTTTCTGATTTTATTGGTCAGGGGGCAAAAAACTTTTTATTTTTATTTTCAAAGCCTAAAGGCACGTCAGGTTCACAGACAGCAGCAGGGTTTACTCAGGATGTTGGATTCTGCCTGGTGATGTTTGCTCAAAAGCTCATTTCTTACGGCTTCTGAAGCAGATTGAAGACAGCGCTCCCCCCCGCCCCCGCCCCATAGCCTTTGTGGATGCAGAGACCCTTTAGGTACTTGTGAGATGTCACACTAACCCAAGCGCTATAATTTTACTATCTCCTGCTAAGCTCGTCCAGAGATTGATCATTTCTATCCAAAATTGGCAAGCTTCCCTTCATTTGTATTTCAGATTTAAGAACAGGAGAAAATTTGTAGAAAATGGTTTATAGTAGAAACATACTGGTTTAAACTTAACCTACTTGCTATTTGAAACAAGTTCTTTTAGTTAAAGTGGGATTCCTTATGTAAAAAATCATTTTAAGAAATTTCCATACTGCATGTTGCTTTTTTAAAGTTGTGTATGTAGTAATATGCAGAAATTCTAGTTCTTCTAAAGACTCCCTTGTAACGTCTCTCACACACCAACCTGTATTCATCCCCCAATCCACAGGTTCATGGGGATACTTTGTTACATAATTTTGTGTCAATGTGATTAGTAGGTTTTTGGTTTGGCTATCTAGTTGCTCTGTTTTAATATTTAGAAAGATTAAACACTATGCCACCACCACCTTTCACTTTCAACATTTTAAAGACAAATATTATGGCCGGGCGTGGTGGCTCAAGCCTGTAATCCCAGCACTTTGGGAGGCCGAGGCGGGTGGATCACGAGGTCAAGAGATCGAGACCATCCTGGTCAACATGGTGAAACCCTGTCTCTACTAAAAGTACAAAAAATTAGCTGGGCATGGTGGTGCATGCCTGTAATCCCAGCTACTCAGGAGGCTGAGGCAGGAGAATTGCCTGAACCCAGCAGGCGGAGGTTGCGGTGAGCCGAGATTGCGCCACTGCACTCCAGCCTGGGTAACAAGAGCGAAACTCCGTCTCAAAAAAAAAAAATAATAATAAAGACAAATATTTCCTCCTTGTGCCTAACATACCAGACAAATTATCCATCACTATAAGGTCAGAAAAATATTTTTGACTACTGACATTTCATGCACCCTTTCCCAGGAAGCTACTAGAGAATATATTCTACTAAATTAAAGAAATCAATCCAGGAAGAAGACATCGTGGGATGCAGAAAATAAGGGCTTCTGAGAGGTGGAGGGAGTTCCTGACACCTGTGAAGGGAATTCCAAGCACAGGAGCACCAGCAAGTTTAGAAAGTCACCGGCAGATCGGGGCGGGACGCCAAAGGGTGACAGGAGGGATGTCTCAGAACAAAATGGAATGGTACTGATAAGTACGAATGTGAGGCTGTGAACTAGAAGGAAGTATATAGAAAGCTGAGAAAATGGGCGGAGTGTGGTGCTCACGCCTGTAATCCCAGCACTTTGGGAGGCTGAGGCAGGCAGATCACTTGGAGGCAGAGGTTGCAGTGAGCCGAGGTCCTGCCACTGCCCTCCGGCCTGGACAACAGAACAAGACTCTGTCTCAAAAACAAAACAAAAAAGAAAGCTAAGACAATGAAAGATGGAGGCGATGATTATCTTCAAGGAAAAAAGTTGTATAAGAAAGAAGAAGCAGTGAAAACGCATGAACAGCATGGGGCGGCCTGTAGCCCTCACACGACAGGGAGCTATGGTCATGTGATCTTGTTAATATCATGGCAGGGACTGAATGGAGACCCGTGTAGGCTCAGCGGGGACACGTGCAGTAGAGGCAGGGGTGGGAGCATGAATGAGCTAAATATTTATATTCCCATGTAACTGCTGCTGTTGAAATTTTTAAAATTATACTATAAGCACATGATTTAGAAATTCAGACACAATAAAGGCAGACAAGGAGCAAAGACCTGTGAGTGGTCGTCTCTGCAGGGGCGTCCGGGGTGGGCGATGACAAGGACATAGGGTTATTATTACTGGCCAGGTAGCACCATTTTCTTTTAAAACTACGCAAATGCAGCCAGGTACGGTGGCTCACACCTGTAATCCCAGCACTTTGGGAGGCTGAGGCGGGTGGATCATCTGAGGTCAGGAGTTTGAGACCGCTCTGACAACATGGTGAAACCCCGTTTCTACTAAAAATACAAAAATTAGCCAGGCATGGTGAGAGGCACCTGTAATCCCAGCTACTCAGGAAGCTGAGGCAGGAGAATCACTTGAACCCGGGAGGTGGAGGTTGCAGTGAGCTGAGATCGTGCCACTACATTCCAGCCTGGAAGACAGAGTGAGACCCCACCTAAAAAAAAAAAAAAAAACAAAACTATGCAAATGCATTTCTTTGGCTAAAATTAAAGTTTTTACCAAGTTTCATTGTAATACAGAAAATAAACTCTTGGTGCAGCCCTGTAGGATTACACAGAAGAAAACCAGCCGTTCGATGCCTTTCTTCTTCCATTCCCAATCAGAAGGTTGTTTCTGACCCATCAAATATTATCCACTAAGAAGACAGAGCCTCCTGCAGCAGTCTCGAGTGGCCTGGAGCGGAATCAAGGTTTGAGGCCTATCTCCAGGTGGTCTGAATATCCGTGCATCCGGGCCTGCTTAGAATGAACCCTCCAGAGGCGTTCTGGGTTGCTCAATGCAGAGACTCTTATCCAGGTGTCAGCCTCTGAAAGAGATGTGCCTGGGCTTCCTCTCTGAAGATGGACCTGGCAGGTCTGGAGGGAGGCCCCTGTGATGAACCCTGTGATAAGCCACTGATTGCTGTGTCATGGGAACAGCCACAAGGTCGACTGACCTATAAAGGTCACAGGAGTGCCTCAGGGAGGCAGTAGCAAGGTGGGGAGCTGGGGCGGGCTCCATGCTGCGCTGCAATTTGAAAACTGCCTGGTACCTCAGCGGGGGTGTGAGCTATCAGGAACCTGCCACTGGACTCAGCCACCAGAACACAAGTTCTGTGCATCTGATGGAGGGGACTGAGCAGAAAGAAAAAGCTCTCCCTGACCAGGCTGCTCATCAGGCAGCCTTCGGGCCACCTTATACAGATTCTGCCATACAGCTGGGGTCTCTCCGCTCTCAGATACTAACCACGCCCACTGGACCATCTTCCCTCCAGCTGGGCAAATGCACCACAGAGCCCTTCACCTTCCGGAGCCTTGGCCCATCTTGATCTCCTCTTCGCCCTGGGCCAGCCCATCACTCCTGTTTCATGTTTGAAGGTGCCGAGCTCCCCTCTCCCACAGGCCGCCAGCATCTCAGGTGGGACCAAGCCCAAGCCTGTTTGTTCTGGGTCCTTGCACTTCTCAACCCAACCCTGACTCTCAACACCCACTGGATGGTGGGCCCGGGCAGTGCTTCTCAAAAGGTGAGTGCTGAGGCATGCGGAGGGGGAGGCTGCTCTCCCGGACCTGCTCAAAGCTCTCTCCGTTTTTCCCAGACTGGCGCTGCATCTCTGCCTGGCTGCCACAGCTCCTGCAGCTGGACAGTCACAAACCCACATGTGGAGGAACAGCAGGGGTGGGTGGTGCCCTCCTCTCCTCCTGCATCTGCCCTGCTCACTGCAGCCAAGGGTGGGTGGGCTGGGGTCATAGGAGAGGTGCCCTGGAGGCAAGATGGTGCTTGCGGCATCAGGAGTCATGGGGTGGTGGGAAATGCAGGGCCCTGGGACCCAGGCTGGGAGGCATTGCCATCCTGCTTTCCGCATCCATGGCAGGCAGCAGGGCAGGGGAGAGGGCCCTGCCCTGGACCTGGAGGAAGAGGTGGACCTAGACAAGACAGGGAAAGCCAGGGAGACCCAGCAGAACAGGTGAAAGTGCGCTTGGAGAAGGCAGCCCCTCATGCCTGGCCTCAGGCAAATTCTTTCTCTGTGGATCCAAGAAGTAGGTACCACCATTGTGCCCAGCTTACAGACAGGCAAGCAGGGGCCTCATATCAGTGGAACCTTATCCTATTTATCCCTTGAGTCTAACTTTGCTTAGCAGCATATATTCAAAACCATTCAATTTTTTACATACTTTTCTGGCTTTTTGAGTAGACTGAGGTAATTTCCAGTTACCTAAGAATATTTAAATATTCTTGTAAATTACAATAGATGAAAAAATATTTTCAGGGAAACCATTTTATATTTCTGTTTTAAAAAGCAAAGGGGTGGCCAGGCACAGTGGCTCGCGAATGTAATCCCAGCACTTTGGAAGGCCGATGCAGGCAGATCATGAGGTCAGGAGTTCAAGTCCAGCCTGGCCAACATGGTAAAACCTCATCTCTGCTAAAAATACAAAAATTAGCCAGGTGTGGTGGCACACGCCTGTAATCCCAGCTACTCGGGAGGCTGAGGCAGGAGAACTGCTTGAACCTGGGAGGCGGAGGTTGAAGTGAGCTGAGATCGCGCCACTGCACTCCAGCCTGGGTTGGACAGAGCAAGACTCCATCCCCCAAAAAACCCAAACAAACAAAAAAGCAAAGGGGTGAGTTTTCAGTTTTCTAGAAAGTAAACAGTTTAGTTTTACCTTTAAAAGTAAAAAGTTTGGCCAGGCGTGGTGGCTCACACCTGTAATCCCAGCACTTTGGGAGGCCGAGGCAGGTGGATCACGAGGTCAAGAGATCGAGACCATCCTGGTCAACAAGATGAAACCCCATTTCTACTAAAAATACAAAAAATTAGCTGGGCATGGTAGTGCGTGCCTGTAATCCCAGCTACTCAGGAGGCTGAGGCAGGAGAATTGCCTGAACCCAGGAGGCGGAGGTTGCGGTGAGCCGAGATCGCGCCATTGCACTGCAGCCTGGGTAACAAGAGAGAAACTCCGTCTCAAAAAAAAAAAAGTAAAAAGTTTGGTTTTCATAAATTGAACATTTATTAAAGTGATGTTATATAATATACAAACAGCTTGCTTGAGCGAAGGTGCAAATCACTCTGAATAACGTTAAATTTCTAATCATCATCCACCTGTTATTTCAGACCCCCTGGCATCTCTACTTTGCTGCAGTAACAGTCTGTGTTAAAGGTACTGCTCAGACGCATGATTCCAACAAGTTGCTTTCATTACTTTACTGGTAATTTTAAGCACCACAGAACTTAGTTCTTGTTTTGCTGGAAGAAAACTGGAATTAAAATCATTGATCCTTTAGAGAAATATAAAACAAAGGAGAAGGGAGTGTACAAAATGAATAAGAAAATAATTCTTAGCATACTTTCCTTTCCTGTATTCTCACTGAGAAATGAAAAGCAAACGGGACATTGAGAAGCACAATTTATCCTGATGAGGCTCACTTAGGGACAGGCAGCCTCGCTGCATGATTATCCATTGTTAGGTGTGAAATGGAGCCAATGATCGCTATGGTCAAGGAGAAAAGACCTGGGGGCCACGGCTCACCCAGTCTTGCTCCTGACCTGCATCTGAGCACCTGAAGGAAAAGACTTGAAGTGGCAGCGGAGACAAAAGTCTCAAACGTGCAGAATTCAAGAACCCACAGTGTCTCGGGATGGCTGTGAAAGCAACAGCTATCAGATTCCCTGACTACGAAACCCAGGCATGCCCAGGAATCCCAGGACGTGGCGAAAGTTTTCCCGGTGCAGTTCACCTCAGCAGTGTCTACAAGATTAAATCTTGTCGTTCTTTGAGATTGGCGCTCATGCTATCCACATATTTTTTATTAACAAGTACAACGAAATTTAACTTATTCCATTTTTGATACCAGTGTAATGACCAAATGAAACTAGATTTTTAAAATAATCAGAGGCCCTGCCCCGCAAACTTCCCCCCCGGGCACGGGGAGATGTGGGGGCAGTAGTGACTCCATCTTGGGTGCTGACCCGCCATGCTGACTTCGGACAGGCCCCAGTCCCCTGAGCGCTCCCAATTCCTACGTCATTTCCCGTCCCTGGTGTTCAAACGAGTCGGCCTTGATGTTATCACACAAATTATGGGCCATGACACATACAGCACTCTTGTGTGTTCTGGAAGGGCTGCCTTTAATGGTCTTGCAAAGAGCACTTACACCTCCTCCCTACTGCACAGGAGTCCTGGGTCTGGGGTGACAGGTGCAGAGACCTGCCTGTCCAGCAGCCACCTAAGACCATGCTTCTGTCTGTAAGTTCCCCAATAAAACACCCTTCACTGACAAACTTGATTGTTCTGGCTTATTCTTTGCTTTCTAGGCTCCTTCAGCATTTGGGGGCCTCGTTGTATAGGTGGCCCTTTCCCAGAACAGGAGATCATATTCCATGTCACGTTCCGGGAGAAATGGCCTGGCAGAGGATGGCATTTGATCCCAGGGACCGTCTGAGCAGGATGTCACTCTCTGCTGCTCTCCTTCACGGTGATGGGAGTCACGTGGGGTGGATTTGCCTGGGACACTTTTCACTCTGTGAGTGCTCACCCCTCATGCCCTTCCTTTCTGTTCTGTTAACACTCATAGCAGTTTATGTATAACTCATTCTTTCAGCATCTGTTGGGCACCACGCTGTGCCTGAAGAGAGGAAGGGTTGATAACCGATCGTCTGCAACAGGTTCAGGTTCAGGGGGGAGACAGACATTGAGATGAATGAGTCTCAAACCTGCGACTCTGGGGAGCTTTTATAAACGCTTCGATCCCACTCCAAACCAACCGAGTCAGAATGTCTGGGAGAAACACTGGCTGGGGAAGTGTTATTTTATTAGTATTATTATTTGAGACAGTCTCACTCTGTCACCCAGGCTGCAGTGCAGTGGCATGATCAGAACTCACTTCGGCCTCAACCTCCCAGGCTCAAGCAATCCTCCTACCTCAGCTTCCGAGCAGCTAGGACTACAGGTATGCACCACCATGCCCAGCTCATTTTATTTTTGTGTGTTTTTTTTGTAGAGATGGGATCTTGCTATGTTGCCTAATTGTCCCACCTTGGCCTCTCAAAGTGCTGGAAGTACAGGTGTGAGCCACCATGCCCAGCCTGGGGAAGTGCTATTGGTTAAAAGTAATTCCCAAAGTGAGTTTAATCTATAACCAGGGTTTAGAAATACTGCTGTGGAGAAATAACGAAGCTTCACTAAGTGGCGCTTTTAGGAATGCTAAGGGGGAGTGATTAATAACTGAGCCGGAACCCAGGCAGGTGCAGGGAGAGACGGCATCTGAGAGTGAGTAAGAGGGGCCAAACACTGGGCAGGGCAGAAGATTCTAGACCAAGGGACCAGGGAGGTCACAGAATGGCTGTGGAAAGGCAGAAAGTGACGCTTCTGCCATTCAAGAGCTCTGGGGGCCAGGAGCTGTGGCTCACGCCTGTAATCCCAGCACTCCGGGAGGCCGAGGCAGGTGAATCACCTGAGGTCAGGAGTTTGAGACCAGCCTGGGCAACATGGCGAAACCCCATCTCTACTAAAAACAAATTAGCCAGGTATGGTGGTGGGTGCCTATAATCCCAGCTACTTGAGAGGGTGAGGCAGGAGAATCGCTTGAACCCTTGGGGGCGGAGGTTGCAATGAGCCGAGATTGCATCGTTGCACTCCATCTTGGGAGACAGAGTGAGACTCTGTCTCGGAAAAAAAAAAAAAAAAAAATCTCTAGGACCAATCCCTGGGGATACGGTCACCTAACTTATTCTGTACCTGTGGGGATAGTGACTCGAGATGTGTGAACAGCATGGGCCAGTAACTTGGAGGCCCAGCTTGACTGCGCTCAGGTAATGGCTCTTTCCAGCACCAAAATGGCACGTGTTCATAATTCAGGCTTCCCGGGGCTCTGTCTACTTACAGCCGTCAGTTCTGGCTTCAGGTTTGCTGTTTCAGCTCTCAGTGCAGTCATTCTTTTATAGGAAGATCTCATTTTTTGCCCCCCACTCCCTTATTTCCCCCCAGTTCTTTTTCACATAGAGGCCAATGATTCCAAGATTTCTTTGGAAAAAACGGTGGAGAGAGGAATGGAGGATGGGTGTTTACAAGTCTGTGTGTAGGTGAGGGTGTGGCCAGGGTGCGGTCTGAAGCATCCATTTGCAAACCCACAATTTCAAGTCTTGGGGTTGGCATCCTACCTGCTGCCTCCTCCTCATCCATCCCCTCCCACTCCCCTCCCACCAGCACTGTGGAGCTGTGAGGGTCAGGGGTAGATCCTGGTTACCCGAGGCTAATCCCCAACAATTTCATTCCCCTTGGACACTTACTAGGTTGGTGATATGCACTGACCTCAGGCTTAAGGCGCTCATCTCATGGGCTCCGCCACCAGCATACAGGCCAGGAGTGGATGCGTGACTTAGCTGGTCCATCACCATGAAGTATCTCCTTCTGCTTGGATGTGAAGGACCAAATTTGTAGGCCCTGGAGTTTCCAGCACTTATTTCACTTTTGCACTCACTGGGATGGGCGCCAACACATTTCATGATCGTTTAATCAGTCTATGGTCGATGATTTCAAAGATAATCCCCTATAAATTCTCTGCATGATAATCCCTCATGAGGATCCCTGTCTGTACATGGGATCCTCCCACCATGAAGTGAAATCTATGTCCTTATCCCTTGAACCTAGGCTGGCCTTGGAATGTATTTTCCCCAAAAGAACATGGTGGAAGTCGTGTTCTAAGACTTCCAAACCCAGGCCTTATAGGCCATATAGCGTCCGCATGGACCCTCCTGAGCTGCCACGTGAAAAAGCTCGGGCTAGAGCACTGATTGATGAGAAGCCACAGAGAGAGACAGCAAGGCCAGCCTGTCCCCAGGCTTTTGTCATCCCAGCTGAGATATCAGCTATGTGACTAGAGCTACAGGAAACCTTCCAGCCCCAGCAGAGCCCCCACAAGAATGCAGCTGCAGGCCAATCCCAGCCAACACCAGGTGGAGCAGAAGCACCATCTCGCCGATCCCACGGGGTCCCAAGAAATGGAAACTCACTGTTGTTTCAGCTTCTGCACTCACGGTCATTCATCACACAGCCAAAAATAACTGACTAACAGGACGTCTCAGTCTGCTCAGGCTGCTGTAACAAAATCCCTTCGATGGCAAGGCAGACACAGGAAGTTTGCTTCCCACAGTTCTGAAGGCTGAGAAATCCAAAATCAAGGTGCCAGCGGATCCAATATCTGCGAAAAGCCCTTTGCTCACAGATGGCCTCCTCTAAGGGTCTTCACATGGCAGAGAGGGCAAGCAGGCTCCCGAAAACCTCCGTTTTAAAGGATGCTAATCCCATTCCTAATCACCTCCCAAGGCTTTCTCCTCTTAATATTTAGGATTAGGGATTAGGTCTTTGGGATTAGGTTTCCACATGTGAATTTGGGGGGTCACTTTCAGACCATAGCATGGGGTGAATTGGACTTTCCATTTTTTAATGGACCTGATGTTTTTTCACAGATTCACAGTGCAGATGCTATGTTAGAAACAGAAAATCCGACTCATG
Source organism: Callithrix jacchus (assembly GCF_049354715.1). Taxonomy (NCBI): domain Eukaryota; kingdom Metazoa; phylum Chordata; class Mammalia; order Primates; family Cebidae; genus Callithrix; species Callithrix jacchus. Next base: position 28,149,760 of record NC_133502.1, read on the forward strand.
TGGTTTCAATGATGTTGTCTCCCACAGCAGAAAATTCCAGGTGAGGGCAGCAGGATTTTGGGGAATTGCCTGATTGTGTCACTGAGGACTCCTGCTCTTCTCATCTTCCCAGGCGGCTATCCCCAGGGTGGATATGCTCTTCTGGCCACCTTCTCTTGAGGGTGCAAAGGGATGCGGAGTACCAGGCACTGCATCCAGACAAGGAACGCAACGTCTGCCAGGGAAAAAGGAGCATTTCCTCTTTGTGTTCTTGTAAGAGTGAGAAAACCTTTGCCAGACATCCCCCAGCAGGCTTCCTGTCGGGACTCATCGTCTTGAGCTTGTTTGAAGCCAATCATTGGAAAGAGAAATCGAGTTACCAACATTTTCTCAAAAGAGATAGAGTTTACCCTTAGCCACAGAGAGGGTGGATACCTGAACCAGCAAGGATAGAGATGGCATGGCTGCCACACTGGCAACCAAGAGTATTCACTACAGGACAAAAAACAATTCACCATTTACCACTGAACAAAGCAGACACTCCTGACAGGCCTTCATCTAGTGCCTCATACCTCCTCCGGCTGCGCCTCGACCCCAATCCCACAGTCACAGTTTACAAGGTGGAAGCTTAGTCAAAATCTGGCTCCAGCAGTCAGGGGTCCTGCAGGAAACAGGAGGTGTTCTTGGGAGGGGATGCGGAAGCCAGTTTGATGACCGGACGGTTTGCTGCGGTGCAGTCATGGTTCCAGGACCCTTCCAAGGGGGCCGTTATTCAGGGACCAGCAACAGTGGCAGGACTGTCTCGCCTTAAAAGGCATGGGGGTGGGGAGAAATTCTGTTCGTAGAGCCTGGATGAGTTATGCAATGGAAAGAGCACCCAGGAAGAATGGTAGCCACAGAGGGACACCAGCACTGGCCTGTGTGGGGACAGGCCGGGAAGGAGGGGAGGACAGTCCCTGCCTCTCTCCCACCCGGTCTGCAGTGGGTACCTCTGTGGGTGAGGTCCACCAAAGCGCCATGAGCTTCCTGAGACAGGGCAGGTGGAGCAGGCCACGGAGCAGGCTGGAATGGAAAATGGAGAGTCAGTAGGTGCTTTATCCGACCAGAAATGGGAGCCGCGTTTAGTCACTGTTACTACTGTTGTCTAGTACTCATTTCTATTTCTAAAAGGTGGCCTATACCCTTTCTTTTTCACAAGCACTCGAGAGAACATTCACGTTCAATTGCATTCCTGAGACCCAGGTGTGGCAGCTGTCTCCAAGGGCCACCAAGAGGTGTTGGCTCTCTGTTGTCATCAGTGACATCTGTGGCAGCAAAAGGGAGGCTGGAAACCAAGTGTCTCAGTTCAGTCGAGGCCGACGACGGGCTTGAGAACGAAGGGCTCATCCCGGGCTGCGCGAAGTGTCGCTGGGGGAACAGGGGCACCTCTGGGACTGAACGGCGCTGTGTGGCACTGAGTGCTCAGCCCAGTTCACAGCCAGCAGCGCTGGGACATGCCACAAGGAACGGCAGACCAGCGAAGCCGCGCTCCTCTTCGTGGTTCACCCACCCCTCAGGCCACCAGAGTGTCTTCTGCTGTCCCAGCTCTGTGGACTGAGGGCCAGAGACCAGGCCCGGGAACCACCCGGGTTCGGAGCCAGGGGCTTCCTGTCGCATCTCGCCTCACCCCGAGGCCGGCCGGGGGCAGCCACCTGAGGAGCGCCCCCGGGTCTCCACCTGCAGAGCAGGAGACGTCTGCGGGCTGGCGGCGCGGCGTTCAGGGGCGAGACCCAGCCTCGGCTCAGGGGACCTCCCACCTCGCCTGACTCCCGCGCTCGCCCCGCGGCTTTCGCCCCGCGATCTCACCGCCACCTCGAGCCTTCCGGGCTGAGGATAAAAGTTTCCCTGCAGGAGCCCGGGAAGGAAGCCCCGGGACCCTGGCCGAGCCTCCGGGTCCCCCGGTGCCGCCCCGCGTCCCCGCCCGCCCGCGCCTGCGCCTGCGCCCCGGTAGGCGGAAGCAACAGGGAGTCCCTCCCGCAGCCTCTGCCCTCCGCCCCCAGGTCCCGGCCCGGGCCAGCCGCGAGGGGGCAGGGCGGGCGCGGGTGCGACGCGGTGTGGGCGCGGGGCGGGCGGGGACGGGCCGCGGGGCGCATGCTCACTCGCGCCGGTGACGTGCGCGCCCGGAGCAGGGGCAGGAGCCCGCGGGGCCCGGAGGCTCCAGAGGGCGGCAGGCCGGGGAGGAGGAGACGCACGAGGAGCAGAGCGCAGCCTCCGCCGCGGCCCGGGCGCTCCAGCCGAGCCAGCCCAGCGGGCGGACCGACGGGGAGGAGGCGCCGGCGCGCGTGCGGACCCCAGCAGCCTCCCGGCCGCCCGCGGAGCAGCCGCCGACGCGCGGGGCCGCGGACCCAGCCTTCGCCGCCTGGCCGGGCATGAGCGCGGAGGGGCCGCGGCCGCCCCCTGCACCGCCCGGCGCGCTCTGGCCGTGACCGGAGCGGGGGGCGCGGCCGCACTCGGACCCCGGAGCCCATGGGCGCGCCGAGCCGGGCGCGGGGGCGCTGAGCGGCGGAGCGGGCGCGGCCGGAGGAGCCATGGACTGCAGCCTCGTGCGGACGCTCGTGCACAGATACGTGAGTGCTCCCAGAGTGGCCGGGGACCCGGTGGGCAGGTCCGGGGACCCGGGGACCAGACGCTGGCCGGCCGCGCAGCCCCGGGGTCCCGGGAGAGCTCCGAGATCGGGGACGCCGGCCGCCCCGGGGACGACCAGGATGCTGGGGAGCGGCCCGGGGTTGACACCCTGGGGCTTCCGACGGGGTCCAAGTGGCACCGCGCGGCCCCCGTCCCGGGCCGCCACCTGCTCCCGGGCCGCAGCCGCCTCGCGCCCTCTTCCAGCCCGCCGCGCCCCGGTGGTCGTTGGGGAGCCTGGCTGGGGTTCGAGCCGTCTCAGCGGACCGGGCGCCCTGAGAGAGCCGACTTGGACCCGCCGGAGCCCGGGTCCGGGAAGGAACCTTAGATGCGGCTTCCGCGCAGCCGTGTCTGCGAGGAGATTAAGGGACTGGGAGGAAGTGTCACACTTGTGCAGAAGCAGCTAGCGGGTGTGTTTGTTCCTCAGCGCCCCGGGGGATTCGGAGCGGAGTGTGCAGTCGTGTTATTTTTTTACCTTAAAGTGACTGATTAGATCCGAAGCCCGGGGTCTTGTTGGTTCCTCTGCAACCTGCCCCTTCAGTGACCAGCCGGTGGAGAGCTCAGGAGGGAAGGCTCCGAAGGGGAAAAGTTGGTTTTGTTTTACCCCGGAGGAGGGGAAACCGGCGTCGCTGGCGTTAGGTGTGAAAGGGGGTGTGTGTAGGAGAGGAAGAAAACTGTCCCAAGCACGGCGTTTCCTGCCCCCGCCTGGCACAAGAGGGTTCATTGTTCTACAGCGGTGGCGGTCAGCTGTCAGTCACAGGTTCGAGAAGTTGCAGGCACCGGGTTTGGTACCAGAGAGGGCAGGATTATGGGAACTTTGTTCTTTCCTGGCATAGGAATGACCTCAGGCAGTCTTTCATATTTATGAGCTTTCTTTAAATAGGAGACCTTGGCCAAAGATAGGTTTCTTTTCACTTGGGGATGCCAGATCAATCAATGCTTTCCCCCGGATTTATTTACTAACCGAAAACCTCGGAGAGTCAAGCGAGCCTGTTTCCTGGTGTCGGGGAAGCCGTAGGAAGCTCAGCCTGCTTTACCTAAGGGGGAAGAACTAGCCTCTGGTGACTCTGATGACTCTGGATGCTAGATCCCGAAAGGCTTAGCCGCAGCAGCCTCCCGTTATTGCCCCACTGACGCTCCAGCCCCCGGTTCCTATCCTAATGTTAATGTGAGCGGTAAGCATCTTGCAGTACCTGCGTTTCTCTATGATAATCTTACAGAAGACCTGGTATCAGTGACTGTAGGTGACCTGGCGTGTAAAAAAAATGCTTTATCGGGCAGGAACCTTCTGTTCCCAGTTGTGTCACTCGGAAGTGTGGGTTCCTAGACAACTCATTTTCCTGCCGTGTTTCCTCCGAGGGACATGGAAGAGGGAAGGGGCTGACGTTCACTTGACCTGCGCCCACGGGGTTCCCAGTTCACTCAGTTCCCTCCTGACACTGGGTGTGAAAAGGGAGGGTCACGTTGCAGGGCTCCTGTGCAGCCTCTCCCCGTGGAATTAATGCTGCGTGGGCCGGCTCGGCTCACCCTGTGGAGAATCTTGCCTTCCTGGCGAGTTCCTGACCCTTTCATCCTGGGGGCGGGCGGAGACAGACATCAGTGTTGATGCTCCTACTGGCTTCCCTTGCCCAGACCTTCAGCTGTTTTCTGTTACATAGATCTGTCTGTGTTCGTGTAGCTTACAATTGTAATTCCGCCTTGCTGTATTATTACGCTTGTGACATCACATGTTCTCGTAATCTAAGGGGTAAATATTCTTGAGAGAACTTTTCCATCGTATACATTATTTGATAACGTCTTGGGAATACAAGTTAGGGGATAGGGTTATTTCTGTTTTTCTCATTCCACATGTTTGTTTGTTTTTTTCAGTGTATTCATCTGGCTGCCTCACCCGTATTTACACAGAAAACCATTTATTTCTATAATTTTAAATTCATGTCTATGGTATGAAACTAATTTGACTTTTTCCAGAAACAGCCATGATCTGTTTTCTTATAATTTCATTATCTTCCACTGTGTAGGACTAAATTATATCTCCTTTTTTTTAACAGAAAAAAAAGAGTCTGGGATTGAATACTCACATTTGCTTAGGCGCTCCGTATGCGACTTATTTGATAAAAAAGGAGAAATAGGCCCTGTTCCCTCCCAGTGTTCACATAGTCAGAATTCCTGGGACAAAGAAAGCTTTGCAGCTCCTTCTGGTGTGTGAGGGGCACTAAAGATAAGGAAGTCCTTGGAAAACATTGCTGTAGGCATTTTATCGTGGGTTAGGTCCAGAGAGATAGAAGAGGCAAATGAGCGAGAGAACAGTTGAACGTCAGGTGTGCTCCACACTCTGCCTCACTGCTTGTTTGGGTGTTTGGATGGACAAGGAGACACTTTGTATTTGTACAAAGAGATACTTTGTATTTGTAAATGGTGTAGTGTTTGTGTACCACGAGGAAGTGCATGTGCCCACGGGGTAGTGTATGCTCCATGGAGTGGTGTATGTGCTGTGGTGTGGCGGCAGAGAGTGTGTGTGCTGTGGAGTGGTGTGTGTATTGTGGAGTATTGTAGGTGCTGTGGGGTAGTGTATATTCCATGGGGTGGTGTGTGTGCCATGCGGTGGTGTGTGTGCCATGGGGTGGTGTGTGTATTGTGGAGTAGTGTATGTGCTGTGGGGTAGTGTATATTCCATGGGGTGGTGTGTGTGCCGTGGGGTGGTGTATATTCTATGGGGTGGTGTGTGTGCCGTGGGGTGGTGTGTGTATTGTGGAGTAGTGTATGTGTCGTGGGGTAGTGTATATTCCATGCGGTGGTGTGTGTGCCATGGGGTGGTATATATTCCATGGGTTGGTGTGTGTGCCGTGGGGTAGTGTATATGCTATGGGGTGGTGTGTGTATTGTGGAATAGTGTATGTGCTGTGGGGTAGTGTATAGTCCGTGGAGTGGTGTGTGTGCGTGGGGTGGTGTGTGTATTGTGGAGTAGTGTATGTGCCGTGGGGTAGTGTATTTTCCATGGGGTGGTGTGTGTGCCGTGGGGTGGTGTATATTCTATGGGGTGGTGTGTGTGTTGTGGAATAGTGTATGTGCTGTGGGGTAGTGTATATTCTATGGGGTGGTGTGTGTATTGTGGAATAGTGTATGTGCAGTGGGGTAGTGTATGTTCCATGGGGTGGTGTGTGTGCTGTGGGGTGGTGTGTGTATTGTGGAATAGTGTATGTGCCGTGGGGTAGTGTATATTCCATGGGGTGGTGTGTGTGCTGTGGGGTAGTGTGTGTGCCGTGCGGTAGTTTGACCTACTTGATGTAACACTTTAAAAACATTTTTAGGCTGGGTGCGGTGGCTCACGCCTATAATTCCAGCACTTTGGGAGGCCAAGGTGGGTGGATCACCTGACATCAGGAGTTTGAGACCAACCTGATGAAATCCTGTCTCTACTAAAAACAGAAAAAATTAGCTGGGCATGGTGACGTGCACCTGTAATCCCAGCTGTGTGGGAGACTGAGGCAGGAGATTGGCTTGAGCCTGGCAGGCGGAGGTTGCAGTGAGCTGAGATCCCACAATTGCACTCCAGCCTGGGCAACAAGAGTGCAATTCCATCTCAAAATAAATAAATACATAAATGGCATTTTTTTTTTTTTGAGATGGAGTTTTGCTCTGTTGCCCAGGCTGGAGTGCAGTGGCAAGATCTTGTCTTACGGAAACCTCCACCTCCTGGGTTCAAGCAATGCTCTGGGCTCAGCCTCCTGAGTAGCTGGGATTACAAACACCTGCTACTGCGCCTGGCTAATTTTTGTATTTTTAGTAGAGGTGGGGGTTTCAGGATGTTGGCCAGGTTGGTCTTGAACTCCTGACCTTGTGATCCACCCACCTCAGCCTCCCAAAGTGCTAGGATTACAATAAAAGCATTTTTAGCAGCGTGGGTGGAAAGCTAGTTCCATTTCCTCTTCACCTGTGTTGTGAGGTGAGCAACACAGATCCAGGTAGTTTAAGTTCTGAGAAATCAGGGCAGCCTCAGAGGGTGGCTTGCATGCTCTCTGGGCAGTGGCCTGAGTGCCGAGTGGGAGCCTCCCCTGCCCTTCTCAGCTATGTGGCCTTGGGTAAGTGGCTTACTTCCTTCTGCCTCAGTGTTCTCCACTGAGGGTAAGAGCAGAACTCATTTCATAGCTATTGTGAGAGCTGAATGAGGTAATCTGTGTGGAAGGCCAAGAATGGGACCTGGCTCCCAGGAAGCACTCAGTCCATTTGTCATGCCTGGCTGTTAACATAGCCGAGTCCCTGGGTAGGTTTGGCGGGGGAGAGGGCAAAGCTATGGCCTGCCAGTTCTGTTGCTCAGCCACCCATGGGTCCCAGCCTGCTGGCACTGTGGGTCACAGGAGAGGTAAAGAAGGCGCCCTGACAGCAGGCATGGTATGGAGATCAGGTAGGACTCACAGAGCTTTCCAATGCTGTGGTAAATGGCCCTCTATCTCTGTGAGGCTGAGCACCCTCGCCTGGGCAGGATGCTTCTCTCCCTCTGCTTTTCCGTGCCTCCATTTAGGGCGTTCGTGTTTTCCTCAGAGTCCTGTGGTTCGAGAGCTCAATGTCATGGCTGTAATCTTCCTTCAGTGATTCAGCCCAGATGCACCTTGTTAGTTTTGTGCTTCTGTTTGTTGCTGCCTTACAATTTTTTACTTTCTGGCATATTTCTGACCTTCTAAGATAGAAAACATTGAAAGATCTGAAGGCTTTCCTTGCTGGCAGTAGATGCTTGATTTCAACACAAACTGTTACGTTAGACTCTTTTTTTCTGTGAGAGAAATAAACATTTTTGCTTCCTGAGAACTTCAAGCATTGCTGTGTTAGCGTGTGTTAAACCTTCTAGAAAGTGCAGCTGTTTATATGCATGCATACCCCTCCACTTCATTCCCAAATGGTGTGTCATGTGAACATCAGTGTTCAACCGTAATGTTGCCCCTTCTGAAAGACAGACTTGTTCACTCCACTCCGTTATGCCAGCCCCCGTTTTAAAACTTCAGAAAGGCCACATCATTTTTGAGTTTCTTTTCCTAATCCAGGATTAGATGATCCAGTGGGGCCTTGCTGTTGTTCAGCTGCTGGAGTCTACACCGCAGGACCACTATGTTAAGCTGCTTTAGCTGCCAAGGTCCTCAGGTATTTGAAATAAGCGAATCCTGAGGCATAGAATCCAAGGCTGATAATCTGCTCCAGCAGTGCGGTGGCAAGCCCGCAGTCTGAGCTCGGAAAGCATTTCTCACGAACGGATGTGTGACTGGGCAGCTCATCACACAAGTGCACTTGGCTTCAGGGCCTCAGGGTTTCCACCTGGATCTTTCAAAGCAATCTGCCTTGATGTGTCAGTTAGTCTTTGTGTCTACACAAGGAGGAATCATTTCCATGGCTTTTTGGAGCCCTGTTGAATATCTGCTTATTAGGAACAAGCATCTTGAGATGCTTTATTTGTTGCCAGGGAGTAAATTTAATCACCTCGAGGAAAAAAAGTTTGTATTATTAGGTTTGGCTACAGACAGTTAAATTTCTAGGGATGAGAAGACTGTCTTCAGTTTGCAGTTAGTTAAAATTACATTGAATTTCACTAACTACACATAAAATCCTCTATTTACAGGTGTGTTAAACCCTGAAGCCCAAAATACAAATTGCCCTTTGGTGCTTGGAGCATATGTTCAATAGAAACAGGGTTAATAAAAGATTCTCAAGTCCCAGACTTATAAATGTTTTTTTTAACCAAGTTAAATGCAGGTAAAAATGCTGTTTATTTGCAGTGAAAATCAATAGCAAGCGGGTTTTACAGCAATAGAAATTCAAGAAGATCAGATAAGGGATGATTTTCTCTTTCACGTGGCTGTGGTTATCTGAGAAGAATAGTCCATCCCACAGGTTCCGAGGTGAGTCTGACGGACCTACGTTCACGTTCTGTCTCTGTCGCCAGCTGTGCGGCCTTGAGTTGGTTGGCGCTGGCACACTTGGTGCCCCATCTGCAAGGTGGGGCTTATTCATGGTGCCCACCTGGTAGGTCTGCGCGGGGACAGGACTGGTCATGGTGCTTGTGCATGCTGGGCGCCCAGCGCGAGGGGCATCTTTGTGGCGTGCATGGATCTGCAGCTGCTTCACCATCCATGCCTCTGGGCTTCCTAAGGAGACTGCTTTTCACCTTGGGCTTTCTGGAGCCTTCTCCCCACCTTCCTCTTCATGTGGAGAGTTGGTGACCTTGCCCTGCTCTTCCAGGGAGAGCAGTGGTCGTGGCAGGAATGACCCTGCCACGTCCAGTAGCCTTTCTGCCTCTGCCCTTGCCTCCCTGGTGGGTGGACGAGGCCGGGGGCAGTGCGTGTGCAGGGTGGTGGAGGACGAGGCCAGGGGGCAGTGCCTGTGCAGGGTGGCGGGTGAACGAGGTGAGGGGGCAGTTCCTGTGCAGAGTGGTGGGTGGACGAGGCAAGGGGGCAGTGTGTTATTAGTGGATGCAGTAAAATCATGTTTGATGTTACCTTAAGCTCCTGGATTCTCTTTCTCTGGCTCATTACAGAGTCCTGAACGTCCTCCCAGTCTAGGCCACAAGGCCATGGCCTCGGTCCGGGCTCCTGTCCCTGCTCCTCAGCCTTGCCCTCACGGGTGCTTTTCTCCATGTTCCAACCCACGCCCTGTGTGTGGGCTGGTGCTGTTGTGGCTGCTGCCGGGATTCGATTCCTTTGTTCCCGCGTCCATGCCTCTGACCACGGGCCGGAAAGGGAGAGCCGCCACAGCGCTGTCCCAGAGCCTGGTGGCCAGAGCCTGAGTTCTGAGGGCCTCCTCATAGTTTTACAACTATTTGTATTTTTGAGACAGACTCCGTCACTCAGGCCGGAGTGCAATGGCTTGATCTTAGCTCACTGCAATCTCTGCCTCCCAGGTTGAAGTGATTCTCTTGCCTCAGCCTCCCGAGTAGTTAGGATTACAGGTGTGTGCCAGCACGCCCAGCTAATTTTGTATTTTTTAAATTAGAGATCATGTTTGATGGGTTTTCCCATGTTGGCCAGGCTGGTCTCGAACTCCTGACCTCGGGTGATCCACCTGCCTCAGTCTCCTAAAGTGTTGAGATTACAGGTGTGAACCACTGTGCCCGGCCCTAAAACTACTTTCATTTTGAAACTATTAGTTCTGAAGAACTAGACACTGATCCCTGGAAACAACATGCCAACCTCTGGCACGCATGACCTTTACTTTCCAGACAGGCGTGTCCTAGTTGTGTTAGATTCTCAACGGAGCCCCTGCCCTACCAAGGTTAAGACCCCCGTCCTGGGACAGGCAGGCGACTGCTCCTCTGAGGTGTCTGCATCGGCCCACTCAGCGGCCTTGACGCCATTGGACTTCTTCCCAAATTTGCACACAGAGGACTGCACATACATCACATTTCCCCGCTTTTTCGGAAGTCTGGTGACTGGGCGTTCCTGGCCTGCTGTTTCCCCGAGGAGCTGTTGCTGGAGCGACGGCCACGTGGACAGGGGTTGCTCTCCACTGGCCTGAGTTGCTGGGCCCATCATTGCTGCGTCAAAGCCTGAGACCACCCCACCCCGTCCCAAGGAGGACACAGCATTTCTGGTTTGGTTGACATTTGCAGAGCCTGAAGTAAAAGTGCTGGGTGGTTTTTGCAAGTCACTAATGGTGCCGTGCCAGGTGCTTTTGTCCCAGGTGCAATTCTTTATTTATAATTCACCACGGCTCTAATTGCAGCAGAGCAGGAGAGCTTTCTCCTTGTTCCATATCCTGAGAAGGAAGCCCTGGCAGCCGGACCTGAGAGAGGGCCTTGTGGCTCACTCATGCGGGGATGCTGGGATGTTAGACTCGGAGCCAAGAGGTGGAATTTTAGGCTTTCTCTGCTGCCTGTTACCTTTGTCACCGGGGCTGATGCCAGGTCAGACCGTGTGAACTCTGTGGGCAGATTCATCATTAGTTGCCTCTTTAAACCAATGCTTTATTTATTAATTGATTTTCGAGCCAAAGTCTCACTCTGTCTTCCAGGCTGGAGTGCAGTGGTGCGATCTCGGCTCACTGCAACCTCCGCCTCTTAGTTCAAGTGATTCTCGTGCCTCAACCTCCCAAGTAGCTTGGATTACAGGCACCTGCTACCATACCTGGCTCTTTTTTTTTTTTTTTTTTGTAGTTTTAGTAGAGACGGGGTTTCACCATGTTGGCCAGGCTGGTCTTGAACTCCTGACCTCAAATGATTTGCCCGCCTCAGCCTCCTAAAGTGCTGGGATTATAGGCGTGAGCCATGGTGCCTGGTCTTCAAACAAATCCTTTAAATATTTTTCTCCATTTTCAAAGTGAAGTGGGAAGGAACTGATTTTTCTATGAATAAAAATTTTATGTCTTTCTTTCAAATGTGATTTGTGTTCACATTCAGAAATTTGTAAGTGACATATTTTCACTCATTTGCAAGTGCCTTTCCTTACAGTTTTTCTGTCACTCAACTCAGCTGAGTTAGTCACTCCCAAGGATAAAGACCACTCAGCTGAATATATTCTCACATTTTTATTCTCAGTGTGTTGAAGTAACCACTCTCTAACCATCTTTGGCAAAATGTTTCCCATTTTTCTTTGGTTTGTGTTGTATTTTTTGTGGCCTTCAGAACCAGACCACCTCTTGGAAGGTATGTCAGCAGGTTTATAATTGGGACAATAGAATAAGCCACCTTTTCCCAGGAGAGGGCACTGTGGCACACCTCAGTTGGTATCAGAATTTCCCCCCGCTGTGGCTGCAGAGTTGAAGGACATCAGCTGGCTGCACTTGGGGTTGGTGGTCCGTTGTGAAATATGCGAGGTACACAGTGCACGTGCCTTATGTGCAAACATTTTAACAAAGACAGGTTGCCACAGGCAATAATTTTTTTTTTTTAAGACAGAGTTTCACTCTTGTTGCCCAGGCTGGAGTGCGGTGGCGCGATCTCAGCTCACTGCAATCTCTGCCTCCTGTGTTCAAGCAATTCTGCCTCAGCCTCCCAAGTAGCTGGGATTATAGGCGTGCACCACCACACCCAGCTAATTTTGTATTTTTAGTAGAGACGGGGTTTCTCCATGTTGGTCTGGTTGGTCTCAAACTCCTGACCTCAGGTGATCTGCCCGCTTCAGGCTCCCAAAATGCTGGGATTACAGGCGTGAGCCACTGCACCCAGCCCAAGCAGTGTTTTAACTTCTGTGTGTGTTACTTCTGCTGATTTGGGAATAGCGCATTTCACAAATGATGCCGTCGGTGGAGGCTGAGCCTGCCAGCACCTTACCTGCACATGCTTTGGCCGGCTGAGGGTCCACACTGGCCCCTGTGCAGCCTCCCTCTGGGCAGCCTGTGACCACCTGGCTGTGCTCTGAGTCATTCATGTCGCCTCCAGGTGCAGCTGTAAAATGAAACTCGCTCACGGCATTTGCTGTCCCTCCTTCCCTGGGTGGTAAGGATCAAATGAACCTTTGTTAATGGACGTGAAAATAACCTTGTAATTTCAGACAGTGAAATTACACTTTACCTACACTTTTCATTGTAATACATTGTAAAGTGCCGTAAAAATATCTCAGGGAAGGGCTGCCAGTTTTTGTCACATCTCAAGTGACAAAGGTACTTTTTTTTTTTTTTGAGACGGAGTTTTGCTCTTGTTACCCAGGCTGGAGTGCAATGACGCAATCTTGGCTCACCACAACCTCCGCCTCCTGGGTTCAGGCAGTTCTCCTGCCTCAGCCTCCTGAGTAGCTGGGATTACAGGCACGCGTCACCACGCCCAGCTAATTTTTTGTATTTTTAGTAGAGACGGGGTTTCACCATGTTGACCAGGATGGTCTCAATCTCTTGACCTCGTGATCCACCCGCCTCGGCCTCCCACAGTGCTGGGATTACAGGCTTGAGCCACCGCGCCCGGCCAAAGGTACTTTTTTGTAAATTTTTTTTCTTTGGCTTGGGAAGGGAACAAAAATAAGATCGTTTTTCCTGGTTCGAAGATAAAAGATTTTAAAGAGAAGGTTTGTTACATATGAAAAAGACGGTTTGATCAAAGGCTTAATTTGTTGAGTTTCGCATTCGGCGAAGATGGAAATTACACGTTCAACAAAGATGTGAAGACGTGCGCCTGGCGAGGCGTCTCTGTCCTGGGTCTGCTCACCCCCACCCCACAATGCAGGAAGGGGAGGAGAGGCTGGTGAGAGGGTCACCCGTGGTCCGTGCTGTGGCTCTTCCGGGACGCGGCCTGGGACAGGCAGGGCTGCTCCAGGGGAGAAGGGGCTGCTGTTTGACGTGTCTCAGAGCCCGGGTCCTTCCTTCCCCAAGGCTGGTATCCACGGCCTCTCTGGATCTTCACGACAGCCCTGTGAAGGAGCACCGTGCCATCCTGTAACAGGGCAGCCAGGTCTCGCAGGCCCCTGGTGCTGAGGCTGATGGGTGGGCACGGGCCTTTCTGCCCGGCTCTGACCTTGCTTTCCCCGCCGTGGCCTGCACCCTGTGAAGGGCGAGTGAGCACCCTCCTGGCCCAGTTCGGCCCCAGGTCTTGCCTGTTGTCCTCACATCATTCATCATCATGCATAGCGTCCCTTTCACACGCAGAAGTGTCCCAGCTTAGCCAGTTCTGCGGCCACCCCACCACAGGGGCCTGAACCCAGGGCCCACCACTCCTGCCATATGCCCTCTTCTGCTTGTCACCTGCCTTGTCCTGAGGGGCCGGCGGCTGCTTCAGGACTTGTCCCCGTGCCAGGCATCCCGGGCAGTTCTTTACTGGCATCCCCACCACTCCTGAATCCATCTCCACATGTGGGCTCAGACCTGCTTCTCCCGCCCTCTCTTCCCCGTGTGACTAAGTAGTGAGCTTTCCCCGTTCATGCTGTGGAGAAGGGGCTGGGCCTGGTTCAGCTGCTGACGGATCAGCCGACCCACACATCGCCACAGCCCTTTCTGGAGGACGTGGGGGGACGGGAGTGGCTGGCGGTCACCTGGGAGTGGCACCCGAAGGTGCAGAATACCCAGAAACTCGAGTCCACCGCGCCATCTCCTTGGTCCTCTCTACTGTGATTACTCCACGTCCCCTGTACAGGGACCCATCCCAGCGAGGAGGGGAGAACTCTGGGGTGTTGTCTGGGAGTTGCAGGTGCGTTAAATACTGTTGCTGCATGCATAGGTCTGCACATGCTCTGCAGTTAGGTCAGGCACACAGTTAGTACCTTCGAGGCGTCTTGGCCGTGCCTGGCATTTGGCAGTCAAGCTGTGTTTAGTTTTGACTTAAAAATGGAAAAGATTGGCCGGGCGCGGTGGCTCAAGCCTGTAATCCCAGCACTTTGGGAGGCCGAGGCGGGTGGATCGCGAGGTCAGGAGATCGAGACCATCCTGGTCAACATGGTGAAACCCCGTCTCTACTAAAAATACAAAACATTAGCTGGGCATGGTGGCGCGTGCCTGTAATCCCAGCTACTCGGGAGGCTGAGGCAGGAGAATTGCCTGAACCCAGGAGGCGGAGGTTGCGGTGAGCCGAGATCGCGCCATTGCACTCCAGCCTGGGTAACAAGAGCGAAACTCTGTCTCAAAAAAAAAAAAAAAAAAAAAAAAAATGGAAAAGATTATAGACTGCAGGAACCATCTTCTACCCTTTGAGGGAAAACTTACAAGTTGGCCTGACCTTTGCCATGCTGGGAATCACAGAAGCTGAAGGAAGTGTCAGAGGACGGTCTGGTCCACAGCAGATGTTCAGGACACTGATGCTTTCCTATAAAACATTATTTGTCAATGCATTTATGACGCCAGCAGCGGACTCAGGTGTGAGGAGGTTCCGCGATGCGCTTTTCCTCTGAGTGTCCCCCCGGCACTGTGCTTGTGTCTCAGCATCCTGCGGACGGGCCCGCTGTTATCCACGGTGGTTCCTGAGCGCTCGTGTGCCTGGAAGATGGATGGAGACAGGCGTTGCTAGTAGCAGGGTTCATCCTCTTGTCACAGTGTGGAAAAACACTCCAAGTACAGCTGGGTGTAGTGGCTTACACCTGTAATCCCAGCACTTTGGAAGGCCCAGGTGGGCGGATCACCTGAGGCCAGGAGTTCAAGACCAGCCTGGCCGACCAACATGCTGAAACCCCGTCTCTACTACAAATACAAAAATTAGCTGGGTGTTGTGGCAGGCGTCTGTAATCCCAGTTACTTGGGAGGCTGAGGCAGGAGAATTGCTTGAACCTGGGAAGCGGAGGTTGTAGTGAGCCGAGATCACACCATTGCACTCCAGTCTGGGTGACAAGAGCGAAACTCTGTCTCAAAAAAAAAAAACCTCTAAGTATAGACAGCGTAGCAACCGTGTGGAGGCCCACCATGCCGTCAGCAGCTTCTCCTGCATGTTCCATGGGAAGCAGGGCCTCTGAAGGCTGCACGCCGTGTGTGTGGTGTCATCTCCCTCAGCCTCAGGCCCTATGCCAGGGAGGGTCCTTGTGTTCTGCGGGCTCCTCGTCCCTGCTCTCTGCTGTTCTGTGCATGGCCTCCACTGGGCTCCTCTCTCTGTGAGAAATGCTCGTCCCTCAGGGCTTTCTTCATCCTGATCTCTGTCCCCTCAGGTGCGCTCATGTCGAAAGCGATAACTAAGCTTGTCCCACTCATGTGCATGAGAGCGAGGTGACCAAGGGTGTGGGTCTGAGGGCTTTGCCTGAAGAGCGGACAGTGTGTGTGTCACGCAGAGTCCCGCCGTGGCACTCGGCCTTGCCATCTTCCAGCTTTTTCTCTGTGTCTCACCAGCGAGGTCACTGGCTGTTTACGAAGTGAGAATCATATAAACACACAGGCTTGATGACTGAGAAAGCAGATGCTAAGAATGTGACTACAGAACGAATATCTTTCATTATGAAAACCTGGCGTATTGTTTATGACGTGATTCTCGGAGATGCTTTTGCCTGAGGTTGCAAACTTGAATGTTTTACTGTTGTTGAAGCACCTATCAACCCAGCGTGGAGCTGAACAGGTGCTCGTGTGTCGCAGAGAGCTTGGCAGCTGCAGCAGTACTGCGGGCTGCGTGGCATACGCAGCAGAAATTTATTTCTTCTAGCTCTTGGGGCTGGAAATCAGATCAGGGTGTCCGCATGGTGAGGGCCCTTCCTGGGGGACAGGTGGCCATGTCCTCCCAGAGTGGGAGAGAAAACTCTCCTTCTTCTCTCGTGGTTACACATCAGTCCTGTGTGATTAGGACACAGACCTCATGACCTCATTTAATCTTAATTACCTCCTAAAAGCCCAGTCTTCAGATCCAGTCACATCACTGCTTAAGGCGTCAACATGAGATTTTTGAGGGGATCACAGTTTAGCCACAGCAGTGTGCTGGTGGCAGAGGCACCGTTTGGATGGCGAAGAGGACAGTCTGCAAAACACATCCAGTCTTGTCTGCTGCTTTGTGGAATAGGTGTTCCACGGAATCTGGAAGGACTCAACATAATGATTTAGTGGGAATGGGTCATTTTTCAAGCAGTGGAGCAGAGTTAGCCGGTTTGACCCTTGTTAGATGTGACAGACCACACTTGCCATGGTTAGATGGGCTCTTAGGTCCTGTGTATTTCCACCTTCTTCTTCCTGCTTATTTATTTACTGTTTTCCTGGAGAAGGCTGGTGAGGGAGAGGTGGCTGGTGTTAAAACGATTCTGTAACACGTTGCTTTGGTTTTTGCACTACATCCAGACATGTGGCATCTGGCTCATTGACAAGACAGATGTTAGGGTTTACGTCACAAAGTGGGATTGGGCCTGTCTGCTCGGTGAACTCGGAGGCTGTGGATCATGATCTAGTTCTTCCAGTGCCTGGAACTGCTTTGTGGAGCCCATACTGTGTTCACCTGCGTGTGTGGCGGATGACGTCTTCCCTTTGGCAAAATTGGATCGTGCTGGTCGGAAGTTGCACCTGATTAGAACAACAGAGCATGTTGCTCCCTGCTGTCCACGGCAGGGGAATCCTGGGACGGTGCCCGTGCCACACCACCCACACGTCAGCCATCACGTGGGTTCTCAAGGCAAGCAGTGAGTTCCCAAGCCAGCTGTGTCCAACTGTCTGGGTTAGGGTCTTTTTAAATCATCATTACTTTAACCAGGTGCCTGCCCAGGTTACTGTGTGCACCACTCAGAGATAAACATCGTTGCTGCTCCCCTCTCAGTCAGTACTTAGGGTGGTCTCTGGTGACTGCTGGAAAAATTTTGGATGCTTTGCACTCTTTTTGACTGAAAATGCAAGGCCCCGTGGCTCCAGCCCTCAGCAGAAAGTACAAATGGTTTAGATGCTTTTGGAAGCCCAGGGCTGCCATGGCTGCTCTGCCCCTTGTTGTCTTACCTGGAAACCACTGTGGGCGGGGAGACTCTGACTGCAGAGTGGAGCACAACTCAGGTTTGTATCTGGGGCACGTGAGAATTTCAGATGGGCTGGGGGTGCCCCCTCCCTCTGTACCTGCTCATGTACAGGAGCACTAGCCTGGGTCTGAGACGGGCTGGGGGTGTCCCCTCCCTCTGTACCTGCTCATGTACAGGAGCACTAGCCTGGGTCTGAGACGGGCTGGGGTTGCCCCCTCACATACAGGAGCACTCGCCTGGGTCTGAGATAGGCTGGGGGTGTCCCCTCCCTCTGTACCTGCTCATGTACAGGAGCACTAGCATGGGTCTGAGATGGGCTGGGGGTGCCCCGTCCCTCTGTACCCGCTCACATACAGGAGCACTCGCCTGGGTCTGAGATGGGCTGGGGGTGCCCCGTCCCTCTGTACCCACTCACATACAGGATCAGCTCACCTGGGTCTGAGATGGGCTGGGGGTGCCCCGTCCCTCTGTACCCGCTCACATACAGGAGCAGCTCACCTGGGTCTGAGATGGGCTGGGGGTGCCCCGTCCCTCTGTACCTGCTCACATACAGGAGCGCTCACCTGGGTCTGATATGGGCTGTGGGTGCCCTGTCCCTCTGTACCCGCTCACATACAGGAGCAGCTCGCCTGTTTCCTTCTTTCTTTCTGGTTTTGTTGCTCACCATTGCCTGGGAAGGAAGCGGCTGCCTAAGTAATTAAATAATCTCCTGCTTCAGAGGAAAGAGGATTTCCTTCAACCTATTTTCAGCCAAGGATTAGGGACGGTGAAGTCCTGCCACTGGAATGCCATGGAGATTTTGGTGTGGTTTTCCAGGGTCTCAGACTGCCCGGGAAGACGTGGAAATGGCTTTGGGATTTCAGTGGGACCGCAGCTGTGTGGGATGGGAGATTTGAGGGAGAATGGGACCGGAATGGGACCACAGGTTCTTCGCCACTTTCCGATAAAATGCCTCATGCATGTGGAATAAGCTGCACCGCCTTTTCTCTCTGGAAAGGGCAGTGAGGTGGCTTTCACTTGGATAAATGGAGACAAACCACTAAAATATTAGGTAACTGTAGAGTATACAGGTGCTTTTTTTCAGTAATAAAGGACTTTGGGATAAATCTGAAAGCAACACACATAAAAAGAAAGCTGGCGGACCGTCATGGTGGCTGGAGTTTACTTTTGTCCTCATTTCTGATGTTATTTAACCCCTTTCACCATTTCTGTGACGTAACCTGGAAATACAAGGTGCAAGCCCTGGGCAGTGAGTGATCTGTAGCGAGGAAAACCCACTGGGATTCTTGCAGGGAAGGGTGTGTGACAGTCTCAGTGCACGTAGGTGCTCAGCAGCTGATGTTCATCCCACATGCATTGAGTGACTGCTGTATGCACTGAAGATTCTGTGGGGGAGCAAGAGGCACAGGTGTGTCCTGGCTCTCCTGGAGACTGGGCAAGGATCGAAGGCACGTGGCATATGGCACACCGGCTGTGAGGAGGTGCCAGGGACAAAGTGAGAAGGGAGGGGTGTCAGGGAGGGGCGTGGAGGACAGAAACGGGCAGGCCACCAGATGACAGCTCGGGGCAGAGGAAGTCCCGGGGCCTGCAGACACAGAGGCCACCTGTGCTCCTTCACCCCCAGGAGGGATGGGCTGAGAGCTGGTCCAAGACCTAAGCAGGTGTCGAGTGCCCCTCTAGTTTTCTTGCTCAAAACACAGAACATATATGTTGCTTTTTGGTAATGTTTTAAATTTGTTTAACATGTGGCCAAAGGAGGAAAATGTTACATAGTAGGTAGAGTTGGATGATTTTTAACGTTATAAAAATGTATTGCGGTCGGGCGCGGTGGCTCACGCCTGTAATCCCAGCACTTTGGGAGGCCGAGGCAGGCGGATCACGAGGTCAACAGATCGAGACCATCCTGGTCAACATGGTGAAACCCCGTCTCTACTAAAAATACAAAAAAATTAGCTGGGCATGGTAGCGCATGCCTGTAATCCCAGCTACTCGGGAGGCTAAGGCAGGAGAATTGCCTGAACCCAGGAGGCGGAGGTTGCGGTGAGCCGAGATCGCGCCATTGCACTCCAGCCTGGGTACCAAGAGCGAAACTTGGTCTCAAAAAAAAAAAAAAAAAATGTATTGCTTTATTGTATGACTATACAATAAATTGGTTGATAGGTAATTTTTTATTGTGGCAAAACTTACATAAAGTTTACCGTCTCATCCATTGTGAAGCGTCCCATTCTGCGGCATTAAATACACTCGCAGTGCCGTGCGATCGCCACCGTCAGGTACTTCCAGAGCTTTCTCATCAGCCCAAACCGAAACGGATGTGGGGCAATTTCAAGTCGTTTCCGCATTTGCTGTTGTGGAGCTTGCTTTTCGGGCAAGACTTTTGTCTTTTAAATCAGTGAGAAAGACCTTAACAGGATGAAGAGAAGACATCGAAATACCAGCGCCAGTTACATTTAAATGCAAAATGGACCGAGATAGGAGGATTTTTTTCTTTTAAGTAGTTGGCCATAGTAGGTGTCTTAAAAATATAATTACTTGAATGTGAGGATTCATTTGCACTTTATGTTCTGCTTAATATGCCAAGAGCGGCAGGAGAGGGGGATCCGGTGTTTCATCTTAGAGCAGATAATACTTGAATGGCAAGAGACAGAGTCCTGAGCAGGACGTTTAGATGATACAGCTCATGATGTTGCTAGCTGAACGGTGTTAGACGGTTACGTGGCTTTCTCCTAAGTGTGTTTATGATAAACTGGAATGAGGACGTCTTATGCGGCATTTTCTTCTAGCAGCTCTGTTCTGCTAATTGCTTGGTTTGAATAAATGTCCTCTTTTTAGTTGGTCTGTAACATTTCTTTTACTGTCTAAGAAATTATGAAGACATAGATTGATTAATTTGGAAATTACATTTGAGAGTATTTTCCTGTAAAATGGTTGGTTCTGTGAGAAACAATTCCTGTTATTTCTTCTCTAAAGAGGATATGAGATTTTTTTTGTTCTTATATTGAAATAATTCTTTGATTTCCTAAATTGCTGCGTTGCTTTGTAAAGGATGGCATGGTTTCAGAAGCTGTTAGGTTGGTGCAAACGTATTTGTGGTTTTTGCGTTGTGGAAATTTGCCGTTTGATGTAGGAATACATTCTCAAGTCAGTAAGCTACACGTCATTGTAGTGAGCATTTCTCACTTTATGGTTTTCTGCTCCTGACTTATTACTTGTAGTTTATTTTATATTTATTTTAGGCTGTGAAAAGATGTTAGAAAAAAAGCAAATTTGAGCGATATTCTGATTGGAGCTCAGAGTGAAGACAGCTGGCAGTGTCAGCTCTGCATTCGGCCCATGAACTGCTCACACACCTGCAGTGCAGGATGGGGCAAGAAGTTTTATAGACCCGTGTGGTGGCGGGTGCCTGTAATCCCAGCTACGTGGGAGGCTGAGGAAGGAGAATCGCTTGAACCCAGGAGGTGGAGTGACGGGAGTGAGATTCCATCTTAATAATAATAAAAAAAGATTGACATTGGTTTCTGTCAACGTGTCACCCTTGCAAACCTCAGAGTGACTGTGACGGACAGTTTCTCTCTCAGCGGTGTCCCTGGCTGTCACTAAGATGTGGCCCCTCACCGTGGCTGCATGTGGGCTGCCTGTGGCCCTGTGGGTCTGTCCCACAAGCCCATGGCTTTGCTGGTCGATCGGTGAGTGGCTCTCCTGCCTGTGCTTTGAACTTGCGAGGGGGGAGGAGGATTTGTACAGAGAATCTAGGATCATGTGCATCTGATTGTATTTTTTTATGGACCTGGCCAAGGAAGATAGAGAGATTTGGTTCCTGTCTTGACTTGAAGACCCTCTGGGCCCGGCACCCTCTCCAGGGTAGACTCCAGGAGGGATGGGTGCCATGTGTCCGTAGGAATCCAGACAGAAGCGGGGTGCTGCGAAGCAGGCGTGGGCAGGGCAATTGGCTGTTCCCAGCCAGCCCGTCTCAGGGGCTCATGTGGACCCTTGGCCAGACCTCTGTGCCCTCCTGGCTGCGTCTTAACGACTGAACCCTGATTTTTTATCTTAGCCAGATTTCTTTCTAAGGGTCTGGGGAGTCATGCCCTACAAACTGTAAATTCTCATCAGATGGGTTTTATTTGACCCTGCATATCTTGATTTACTTTCCAGTCTGACTCTGGCATAACAAGGAGGAGAATCCAGATGTTTTACCCCAGAATGGATTTCCTTGTCATACCTGAAATTATCCTGCAGGGTGTCTTGTGGGAAGAAGCCACATTCTATAGAGATTCCTCTTCCTGCTGTGTCTTCCTCCCTTCCTTTCTAGGTCCAGGAGATCATCAACTAAGAGCCAGACACCTTCTAAGTCCCATAAAAACAGCTGACCACCTGCTGTCTCTGAAGTCGGCTAAGAGCTTCCTCTGCACAGTAAAACTTGGTCTCCACCATCGTTTATCTTTAACCCATTCCTTTCCATCGACCCGAGGTCTGTAGACAACCTAAGCCAGTTGTCAACCAGAACGTGTTTAAATTTACCGAGCCTGGAAGCCCCCGCTTTGAGTGGTCCTGCCTTTCTAAACCAAAGCATTGTGTTTCTTAAGTGTATTCGATTGATGTTTCATGCCTCCCTAGAACGTATAAAACCAGGCTGCACCCCGACAACCTTGGGAACTTGTTCTCAGGACCTCCTGAGGGTTGTGCCACTCATCTTTGGCTCAGAATAAATCTCTTCAGATATTTTACAGAGTTTGACTCTTTGTGTCAACAGTCTGCAGCTAGGAGCTGCCCCCATGAGGGCAGAGCCAGGTGGGCCTCGTGGCCCTCTGCTGCTAACCAGCCCCTGTGGGAGCTGATGCTGCCCACGTCCCACAGCTGGGAGCAGGGGTCACAGCAGCACGGGCCCCCTCCCTGCACTCTGCCCTGGAGCCAGGAATCAGCTGTGGCGAGGGCCTGGCAGCGGGTGGCATTCAGGTGTCAGAGGCCACTCTCAGTATCCATGCTCCCACAGCGTCCATGGGAAGGTGGGCGGTCGGGAGTCACGGCTTCGCTCCATGTCATCCGTGTCAGCCTCTCTCTTTGCAGATGTGCGTGTGGCCGTGGTGTTAGTGGGCGGTCGGGAGTCACGGCTTCGCTCCGTGTCACCCGTGTCAGCCTCTCTCTTTGCAGATGTGCGTGTGGCCGTGGTGTTAGTGGGTGGTTGGGAGTCACGGCTTCACTCTGTGTCATCCGTGTCAGCCTCTCTCTTTGCAGATGTGCGTGTGGCCGTGGTGTTAGTGGGCGGTCGGGAGTCACAGCTTCGCTCCGTGTCATCTGTGTCAGCCTCTCTTTGCAGATGTGTGTGTGGCCGTGGTGTTAGTTGTGTCGGCTGCTTTGGGGTCCTTTGGAAAAGTTCCTTCTCACAAAGATGCATTGTGTTTGCAGAGCTAGCTCATGCCTCCAAATGCAAACTCAGAACCCAATTAGCCCCTAAGCAGGTGGCCCACACTGCGGTGACTCACAAAATCAGCTTTTCCCAACAGGTGTGATAAACGGGGCTGAAGCAGGGCAGAGCGACTCCCCAGAAAACAAGCACCCCAGGTTTCCCTTCTCTTGTCCCACTGCCCGGGAAGAGTTCAACCCACGAGAGCCCTTGGAGCCGCCTCGACTATGATTTTAACAGTGAGGAAGGAGCTGCAGAGAAGACAGGGCTCCAGGAGGGGCCAAGACCTGTGTGGTGGCGAAGCAGGCCCTGCAGGGCTGAGCTGCTGGCTTCTCCTGGTTGTAACACCCCCGGCAGAGCTGCTGTTTCATGGGGAGGGTGTTCACAGCTAGCGACCGTGGACAGTGAGGGGAAGACCGATTCCACTCTTCGGCACATGCTGATGATAATGAAAATGATTTTAAAAATCATAGTGGGACAGAGAAGTCCCCGCTCTGGTTGCTTTTCACCTCGTTTCACTGTCTTACCCCTTTAGGGCTCAAGAAGGTTCCTCTCCCTGGGGCTCTCCCAGCCCTGCATCATGTCATGGGGCACTAGCCACGGATTGGGAGGCTTCGGACCAGAGGGCAGGGCCCCCACTGACCACCCAGATCCCCTCACCTCCTGCTGTTTAAAGCAGGGACTCCGTTCTCAAAGTGCTGGGGTCAGAGGTCAATGGAGGCTGCTGAAATTAGATGTGGTTGGAGGGCTGGCATGTTCCTATTTGGGGAAAGGAGGCAGGAGCTGCAGGGGACCTGTCCCGTGTGCTGACGCTTTACCACGGGGCAGCGGAACTGTAGCCCTTCCAACTTCTCATCATGCTTCCTGGGCCAGAGCCACCTAAACAACATCTGCTGAAATGTAAAAGGTAGTATTTACTCTAAAATTTTGTTGCTTAAAAAGGTGACTTGAGGCTGGGCGTGGTGGCTCACACCAGTAATCCAAGCACTTTGGAGGCAAAGGCAGGGCGGATCACCGGAGGTCGGGAGTTCAAGACCAGCCTGGCCAATATGGTGAAACCCTGTCTTTAAAAAAAAAAAGTGACTTGAAGTATTCAGCAGGAAAATTGTCCCAAATTACTTATTTGTTAAAAATAAAAACTCAGCCGGGTGTGGTGATGCACACCTGTGGCCCCAGCTACTTGAGAGGCTGTGAGGTAGGAGGATCACTTGAGCCCAGGGGTTCGAAGCCAGCCTGGGCAACATAGCAAGACTCTGTCTCTAATACATAAGTAAATAAAATAAAAGTTAAAAACTCAGAGGTGAAGAACCTGAGATCCCATTTTAAATCCACCTGATAAGAAAGAAAGAAAAGAAAGGAAGCAGCCCAGGGGCGTCGCCATAAACGGACACCAACGTGCCAGCGCTCAGGGCTCAGGGCTCCAGACCAGGAGGTGCTCTGTTTTGCTTCCATTTTTGAAGGCACTGGAAGTCCTAGCTGTTGAGAATTCCAGGTTTGAATTTCTAGAGAGTGTTCCCGGGACTGGGAAACAGCCCGCATGAGTGGAGTGAGAGGCAGCTCTCACTTGATGGGAACCTGGGGAAGCCAGGCTCCCGCCCTCTTCCAGCCTCTCTGCCTTCCGAATACAGCCCAGGAGCCTGGTGACTCACTTTCTGGAGCACAGAGATAAGGAGGGGTTGCGGGGAGAGGCCTTGGTTAATTAACATTCCTAGGAATCCGAGGCTCCCTCTCCCAGCCCTGTTGTCTGGGGAGCCCAGTGCTAAACCTGGAGTGAGGACAGCTGGCTGCCTGTCAGGGGCAGGACCTTTTATTGATGAGTTTAAAAAACAATACAGGAGCTGCCAGGTGCCTCCTTCCTCGGTGGCTCCCTGTGCCCTCCCTATGCACCCTGAGTGACACACACGGCTTGAAAATGCCGCAGATGTGATTTGCTTTCTGTGAAATGTGGCCGGTAAACAATGTGGTGGCGCCCACAGGGAAAGAGCAGCTTAACTGGGCGTCCACCCCACACGCAAAACCATGGCTGGGATCTGCTGGGGCGGTGGGGTGAGAGCTGGTTTTCTGCAGCCCTCTTGGAGCTAGGGGATGTCACTTAAATGGCCCTCAAAGCCCCCCCTGGATGTCTTCACTGTGCTGCACTGATCTTTATCCAAGCTCACGTGGGCCCCACAGTCTGGCTGATAATGAGAGGCTGGGGGTGGGGGATCGTGAGGTGAGGGGCAGCGGTCCCTTCCTGTCTTATCTAGGCCTCTGAGTCAGGCCCAGAGGACAGGCCCCTCTCTGCTGTGGGTGATGCTCCTGGCTGCTCACCAGTGTCCAGAGCCTCTTGGCTCCCTGCGCAGAGCTTCTCTCACTGGACCGGCGGCAGTGCCCTGTGGAGACTGGAAACCTGTTTCCAAGCTGTGGCTGTAGGGCTGGACCAGAATCGGTCAGGCTCGGCCTGGCTCTGGCCAGGGCGCCACCTCTGCTTTCCTATGTCCGCTGGAAAATATAAAAAAAGAGGTATTTGCCATCATGTGTCGTGTGGGACCTGGTGCCCAGCCTCGACTTGGGGAGGTTGTGTGTTTAGTGTTTCCTGAGCACGAAGCGTATGAAAGTGGGTAACGCCTTTTTATAGCAGCCACCTGGAACTCAGTGTCTGAGCAGATCTAGAGTGTTTGAATGTTTGAAAGAGACATATCTGCGTAATGTGAGCAGAGGCTTGGAAATTTAGAGCACCCTCAATTGTATTTCCATAGACTTATGATAGTAGTTACACATCCATCTGTTTCAGAATTCTCAGAGCATTCTAAAACTCGGAGGGCCAGGCGTGGTGGCTCACGCCTATAATCCAAGCACTTTGGGAGGCCGAGGCGGGCGGATCATGAGGTCAGGAGTTCGAGACTAGCCTGGCCAACATGGTGAAACCCCATCTCTACTAAAAATACGAAAACTCACCCAGCGTGGTGGTGGGTGCCTGTAATCCCAGCTACTCAGGAGACTGAGGCAGGAGTATTGCTTGAACCTCAGAGGCAGAGGTTGCAGTGAGCTGAGATGGTGCCATTGCACTCTAGCCTGGGTGACAGAGCAACACTCCGTCTCTAAAAACTAAAAACATGGAGTTCACAAAGTGGCATGCATAATCGTCAAAGTGACTTTTCAAAGTGTAATGTTCTCATAAATTTAAGAATTATAAGAATTCATGTTATTAAACATGTCTAAATAAAAGATTGTGCACTGCATAAGCGACAGGTAATTTCATAGTGTTTGTTGAAGTGCCGTCACACCTGCCTGTGAAAGAGGTCTCGGTAGGCGTCTCATTCGTGTTTAATGCCACAGCTTCTGAGGCTCCATTTGTTTTGGACAGAGTGGACATTTCACTTGAGGTTTAGTATGCAGGAAGATCACAGTCTGGCCATTTAATCTTCTGGACAGACAGCTAACTGTTGATAAGTATAAAACGAAACCAGACATCGGTCTGCCTGTGTCCAGTGTCGAGGAAAAGGCCAAGGATGCTGTAGGAGCAGACAGGCAGCCTGTGTAGGTCGAGGAGGAGCGGCTCGGAGGGGCGGCTTTCATTGCTGGCCCCCCACCTCCCTCCCATTCCTCCCATGAGGCCTACCTTTCTGGTCCCAAGCTTCCCTTCTCTTCCTGCTGCCCGGCTTCATTCCTGACCCCACAGCTCCCTTCCACTCCCCCCAGCTGTCTGTGCCCACTCTTTCCCCTCGTTTTCTCTTTTCCTTCCCTGATTAACCCACCTGTCCCTTGACCGCCTGTTGCCACTCCAGCCTTGGTCTCCATCTCCTGCTCTGGGGAGTCCCACTGCAGCCACGGGACCCCACTGTGGGAATGCACATCTCTGCAGGGAAATGTCTGCTGTGACTTTCCTGTGTGTGTGGAGGAGACCTGGAGGACAGCCCTTCCCCTTCCCTCTTCCCTCCTCACTCCCCCCAGCCCCACCGACCTCTGGGCCTCTCCAGGGCAGGGGAGAGGCAGCCGGCTCCGCTCCTGACCTGGCAGCCTGTCTGGCTTCTGGCTCCAGCCCCCTGTGCTGCCTTCTGTGTGCATCTGTTATGGAATATGCATTTCGTGTGGTGAGACTTTGACAGAGACCCAAGAGAATGTGAAAGTGAAGCCTCCCGACCTCGGGGTGGGAGAGGGACGCTGAGAGCACAGAGAGACCCTTGCCACCTCGGCCACCTAGCCAGTTCCCCCACCTGGCCTGTCCCCCATTCTGACTGACAGGTCGGTGAGGCCACTGTGGATCAGGCTTTTCAGAGTGGGAAAATACACTAACAGACATGTAACTCGGAGCGTAGGAAAATACATGTAACAAACGTAACATTTTGACCAGATTTGTGTGCACAGTTCAGTGCCTTAGCACGTTCGCCCTGTGTAACAATCACTACTGTCCCCTACAGAACTTTCACTTCTTCCCAGACTGAAACTCTGTCCCCCTTAAAATGCTCACCCTCTTTCCCCTTCCCTAACACCCTGATAGCCCCCATTCAGCTTTCCGTAGCCCCCATTCAGCTTTCCGTCTCTGTGTATTTGTCAGCTCCAATGAGTGACTCACACAGGATTTGTCCTTTTGTGACCAGCTCGTTTCACTCAGCACAGAGTCCTCAAGGGTCCCTCTGTTGTATCCTGTATGACTCATTCCTTCCTCTTTAAGGCTGAACAGTATTCTTTTGCGTGGATATGCCACGTTTTGCTTACACATTCTGAAGGACACTTGGGATGTTTCCTATGGCAGCTTTTGCTGACCCAAAGCCTCCTGAAAGGACTAGCCCCCTCAGATGCCCCAAACTCGATTGCAGAAGACTGTGTTGTCATCTGCCTACTTCTACAGAGAGGCACCAACCTGGGTGACATGTACATTCTTGGCTTTGTAGTGTCCTGGCCAATTCCTACCTGGCCCATCCCACCCACCTGACCAATTCCCCCTCCAACCCGGCCAATTCCCGCCCAACCTGGCCAATTCCCCTGCAACCTGACCAATACTCCCACCTGGCCAATCCCCCCCCACCTGGCTGATCCCCCCCATCTGGCAGGTCCCCCACCTGACAGATCCCACTACCTGACCGATCCCCCCACCTGACCAGTTCCCCCACCTGGCTGATCTTCCCTACCTGCCCAAACCCCCCCACCTGACTGATCCCACCGCTGACCAACCAACCCCTTCCACCTGACCGATCTCCCCAACTGGCTGATCCCCCCCACCTGCCTGATCCCCTTATTTGGCTGATCTTCCCCACCTGACCGATCCCTGTCACCTGGCCATGCTTCCTCTCCTCCCTGAAGAGTTGCCCCTCTGTATTTATGGTGGGTTAAAATCTTCCTTTTTCTGGGAATTCTTTACACATTAATCTTCCTCCAAAGACAGCCCTAACCCGTGCCTTTGCAGCAGTTGTGCTGTTTGCAGGATGAATTCCCACCTGTTTCTATGTTGCTCTGTGAACATTCCCAAGTGGCTTTGGCTTTGAGCTCTGTTGCTCACACCTCTGGAGGCCAGGAAGGTGTTTGCCCAAGAGAGACAGAATTCATGGCCTTGAGGGCGCCTTCTCCTTAGAAATCCCGTCCTTTCCCCTTCTCCTGCTAAAGGCTCTGTGTTGGACTGCAGGCTGGGTGTGGAGTGGTGTTTTGCTTTGCTGTCTCTCACCAGCAGCACTGGTGGGCTGGGCTGTGGGGGCCTGGGGGCAGCTCCTGCCTGGACTTCGAGTGTTGGAGAGACGCATTCTCAGTGGAGTTCCCAGCGGCTGCTTTGGTCTTCAGAATCTCTGGCCTCCTGCAGATGCTGGGAGCCGCAGCGCCCTGCGATAGACATTCTGCCAGAGCTGCTGTGAGAAGCATCCCAGCATGGCGGACCTGAGCCAGTTCTTCGGCTCCTGGCGTTCCCTGTCTGGTGGGAAGTGGGGGCTTTAGCACGGCGCATCTTGTTTCTGACCCTCCTGGCAAGCCTGGCTCTGAGAGCTGTGGGAACCCATGGGAGTGCCCAGCCAGGTGCGCGTGGCCTGGCATTTCCCCAGATGCCACTTAATGTGGCCTAGAGACTGTGTGCATCTGTTATGGAATACGCATTTTGTGTGACGAAATTCCCAGATTTTCACTTAATGTGGCCTAGAGACTCAGAAGAAACCACTAACCCAGTGGTCTGTGAGGGCTGTGGGGGCTGCCACTTCTAGTCTCCTGGCAGGTACCCCTCCTCCTTCTGGGAGGACAGGAGCCAGGACGGAGAGGGCAAGGAGGGGCTTCCACGGACTGGGGCGCTCCTTGCCTTCCACGTTGCCAGCTTTCCTACTGGGTCAGAAGCTATAACCTGGTTTGGGGCTGGGTTTTCTCTGAGCCAGGTCCCCCTGCCCATGTCTTGGGCATGTTCATGGGGCTGGGCCATTGGGGAGGGGGTGAGAACAGGTTCTGGGACTGGGAACTCACCTCCTTTCCCGAGGTCTTAGCCAGTGACAGGGCCTGTCCTGGACTTGGGGGCTCTGCGTGAGTGGGGCTACAGGAGCTCCTACAGGCTCAGGTGGGGAATGGGTGGCTTGGGGAGTCTGCCGGCCTCCCAGCCTCCCTCTCTTTCTGCATTCCAAAGATAGTATGTGCAAAATAAAGGTGAAATGACGGGGCAGTACCAGCTCAGGTGGACACCTGGGAGCTGGAGGCCCATGCACCTGCGCTTTTCTGGGATTGGGAGAGGCTTGTGGTGTCCACCCATAGGCACAGACCCGCAGGCGTGCAGGGCCCATGGAAGCTGTCATTGGCGCAGGGGATGAGTGGGGGACACAAGGGGAGGCTTGTGTTGTGACCTTGACCCTGAAGAGAAAGGGAAACCAGGAGGGGAGCAGACAGGCTTCTGCCCTGAGGATGGCATTTGCTCAGGTGTAAAGACTGGCATGCTCAGGACAAAATTTAAAATGTAAATATGGTCTCATTTACTTGTGATAAAAGGCTGCTGGAAAGTAGGTGCAGGCGTGGCCTGAGTTGATGTAATACTTTTTCTAACTGCAGCCAACTTGTTTTTCTACTTTTCTTTCAGAACGTGCCCTCCCGCCCCCAATAAACTGTCTAAACATATGATGATATGAATTAAGTTATGGTGGGAGGTGACAAAACAGTACATGTTGTACGATGCCACTCTGAAAAGTTTGAAACACATACCTGTGCATTAGAAATGATTGCTGCCACGGCTGGGCGTGGTGGCTCACACCTGTGACCCCAGCACTTTGGGAGGCTGAGGTGGGTGGACCATCTGAGGTCAGGAGTTTGAGACCACCCTGGCCAATATGGTGAAACCCCATCTCTACGGGAAATACAAAAATTAGCCAGGCCTGGTGGTGCGCACCTGTAATCCCAGCTACTCTGGAGGCTGAGGCAGGAGAGTCACTTGAACCTGGAAGGTGGAGGTTGCAGTGAGCCAAAAGCAAAACTCCATCTCAAAAAAAAAAAAAAAAAGATTGCCACCCCACCCACACTGCCAAGCTGTGAACAGTTGTCTCTCCCCCGTTGCTGTGTGAGAGTCTTTTTGCTTGAATTTATCTTGCTTTTCACTAAAGAAAACTCATTGTTTTTGCCATTGGATAAAAAAGCATAAAAGCAATATAAATGTTAAAAGCACCTAGATTTTTTTGAAGCTTAACAATTTTAAATTTCTTTTCAGGTCACTGTTTAATTTTGCTTTTTGTTTGTGCTCATGAAATTTTATCTGTTAGCCAGTCAAAACCGAATGTTTCCAGTTAACAAACAGGACTCTCTGCCTGTTCTGAACATAGCCTAAGTGAGGATACAGCTGTGCTGCTTGCCGCCGGCTCTGTGTGGAACCCCCCAGGCTCCGTGTGGAACCCCCCAGAGGGCCGCTGCCTCCACTGGGGTTCTCCCTCTGAGGTTTGTACGGTGGGGATGGGGACCAGCAGAAGCAGTACCTAGCTGTCTGCCACTTAGGTTCTTATGACTGCCCTTGAGAGATTGTCATGGGGTCCTGGATCCCTGGGTTTGGAGTAGACACTTAGCAGTCAGAGCAGGGTGGGCTTGAAGGCTGCGCCTTTTTTTTTTTTTTTTTTTTGAGGTGGAGTTTTGCTCTTGTCCAGGCTGGGGTTCAATAGCTCGATCTTGGTTCACTGCAACCTCTGCCTTTTGGGTTCAAGTGATACTCCTTCCTCAGCCTCCCTAGTAGCTTGGATTAGAGGTGCCCACCACCACTCCCAGCTAATTTTTTTTCTTCTGTATTTTTAGTAGAGACAAGGTTGTACCATGTTGACCTCATGGTCTCGAACTCCTGACCTCAGGTGATCCACCCACCTTGACCTCTGAAGTGCTGAAATTACAGACATGAGCCACTGCGCCCAGCCTGCTTTTAAAATAGGATGTAGGGATTGAAAGAGTGTTAGGATTTCAACATTGGCTTTTTTGGTCTTTTTTTTTTTTCTTTTTTGTGGAGAATGGGGTCTCACTGTATTGCCCAGGCAGGTCTCGAACTCCCACCTCTGCCTCCCTAAGAGCTGGGATTGCAGGCGTGAGCCATTGTGCCCGGGCTTGACATTGGCTTTAACAGAAGACAATGCTGGAAGTCCAGCTTACTTGAACCGTGTGTGCGTACCCTTGAATTGCGTCAAATGCCATCTCGCGGATTGCTCAGAGGGGCCTTCAGGAGGCCCTGGGTTGTCCAGGCAGGAAATGATGGCCATGTGTCTCAGGTATGCAGACTGCACCAGAGAGGCAACAACAGAGCCAGTCAGTGGCTTGCATGACTTTCGTTCTATTCTTATGTAGTCAGATTAGGTAATCTTACAGCCAGATTCATCTTACGCAATCCGACGTCAGAAAGTGAACTACAGGCCACAGTGTCTGATTGGGAAAGGGCGTGTGGAAGGCCAGTGCCTGGCTTTGTTTTGAAACACTTGTAAAATGTAAGATAATTAATTGGTAGGCTGTGGGAATAATCTCATTTGCTTAATCAAAATAATGTATCCTTGATGTGAACTGTCAAAAGACAAAATTACAAAACATTTAGTTATCGATCTGATTGGATTTTATTTACAATTCATTAACAGGGCAGCCTCCATTCTACATAATGAGGGCTCCCGCTGGGCACCGGCAGAGCAGTAGGTTTTGAAGGTGGAAGTGAGCGAGCAGAAGGGAAAAAGCTGATGGCGAGCATCAGATCACCTCAGGTTACTTCCTGTAGAGGGGTCGGGGGTGGGGCTCTGTGACTTGCTGACTTGGGTCAACGGGATCTCCTGTTTTCGAGAAAACCTGGTCTGTTTTGGGACCTGTCACTTTGTCAGAAGTTCCATTTTCGTGACACCGCATTCAGCAGGAGCAGCCCCATTCCTATCCGGTCTGCTCTTCTGGGGCCCAGTGCCGGAGCTCAGTCCGAAACAACAGCCCCCCACAATTCGGAAAATGTATTTCCATTTCATTTCTGGAAATAAAGCCTTAAGAAAGTCACAGCCCACGTGCCCACAGTCATATCAGAGTGTTCCCTGCAGCATTCTTGGTTGTAGCAGTGAAAATATCTCAGGTCTGTCGATAAGGGATTGATTAAATACATTATTGACCATTCCGTTAATGGAGAAACCAACTTCTATGAAATATTTTAAAGAGGTTCATTGTGAGCCTGTCTGAGGACCACGGGCTGGGGAAACAGTCTGAGGCAGTCAGATCACAGTTTGGGTTTACGTATTTTGGGGAGACTGGACTTACAAAGACGTAACTCAGTACGTGGAAGGTATACATTGGTTTCGCCCAAAAAGGTGGGATTTCTTCAAACGGGTGTTACAGGGCCATAGGTGGATTCAGAGATTCTTCAGCATGTGATTGGTTGAGCAGCAAAGCTTTGTGTAAAGCTTGGAGCCCGTGGAAGGGAATGTTTAAGTGAGGAAGTCCACACCTGAAGCACGGGTCAGGGTCCCCTGTGGGTGTGCCCACCTTCGCGTGGCCTTGGGTCCTGTGAGCCTGGGCTGAGGTGAAGAGGTGTGGAGACGGGCTTTATCACGCAGGTGCAGCTCCAGGTGGCAGGTTTCTTTGGTGTCTGACTGTTGAGGTGAAGAGGTGTGGAGACGGGCTTTATCACGCAGGTGCAGCTCCAGGTGGCAGGTTTCTTTGGCGTCTGACTGTTGAGGTGAAGAGGTGTGGAGACGGGCTTTATCACGCAGGTGCAGCTCCAGGTGGCAGGTTTCTTTGGTGTCTGACTGTTGAGGTGAAGAGGTGTGGAGACGGGCTTTATCACGCAGGTGCAGCTCCAGGTGGCAGGTTTCTTTGGTGTCTGACTGTTGAGGTGAAGAGGTGTGGAGACGGGGCTTTATCACGCAGGTGAACCTCCAGGTGGCAGGTTTCTTTGGTGTCTGACTGCCACAGAGTCTGTTTTTGAGCCTTTTGTGATCTCTATTTTCACATCAGTGCCTAAACTTTAAACGACGGGGTAAACCCTGGCGCGTTCAGTTCAGGCTCCCTCATGTCATGGCCAAGAATTCAGTTTTGAAGGTGCCTCTGGGGTCCCCTTGGCCAAGAGGGGTTCGTTTCATGGGTGGGGCCAAGCTGGAACTTGGCTCTTGACAAAGGAAGGTGAACTCCAGGCTGCAGACCGCAGCCTCTGTGAGCTGCTGACGCCAGGCTGCTGGTCAGGAAGGGGCGTGTGGCAGGTCTATCCTCTGTCCAGTCATCCGTGGAAGGGCCTGGGTTATAAATCAGAGCTAGGATGGGTCCGATGGCTTCTCTTGTTAGGGAGTGTAGCAAGAGTGTGTTTTTTTTCTTGTGGCCTGAGAAATTTAGGAAGTCGCCAGAACCCTCTTTCCGCAGGTAACTTTTGTTTCCTTAGCATTAGGGTCCATCTTGGGCAAGAAAATGGTGTTTGTTTTGGTCTCTCAGATCACAAATGTACCGAAAAGAAGCAGGAAGGGAGGTTTGAAGAGAGAAAATGCACCATTGCTCACTGAGCACAGAAGAGGTTTTGTTCTCTCACGTGTGCATTGGGTATGTTGCGGGAAGCTGGGTGCTCCAGGTGGGCCCAGAGGTGGTGTCACCCTGGCAGCGCACCGCAGGGGTCACTGCTGAAGATGCAGAAGCAGCTTCCCGTGTTCTTGCACTTGACATCAAAGACAGAAGGACTTGGAGGCCGGGAGTGGTGAAGCGGGAGGATCCCACCAGACAGCAGAGGGGGCCTGCGGTGAGTCCGGGGTCCGTCGTGGAAGGCGGATGGTCCCTCTCCGGCACTGCTGGGCTTCCCGGGGATGTGAGTGTCCCCTGGCCCTCAGCTAATGATGTTGCATAGAACTGCCTTTTTAGAGTGCTAAGAAAAAGACTATTTCCCAAATTCAGATTAATACGAGCAAAAAAGAAGGAAACCACAGTAGGAGCCAGGATGTCAGGGCAACCGGAAAGATGCCCCAGGCCGTCAGCACCACAACCACTGGAGGACCCAACGACCAGGCAACCAGGAAGGTGCCCCAGGCCGTCAGCATTACAGCCACTGGAGGACCCAACGACCAGGCAACCAGGAAGGTGCCCCAGGCCGTCAGCATTACGGCCACTGGAGGACCCAACGACCAGGCAACCAGGAAGGTGCCCCAGGCCGTCAGCATTACGGCCACTGGAGGACCCAACGACCAGGCAACCAGGAAGGTGCCCCAGGCCGTCAGCATTACGGCCACTGGAGGACCCAACGACCAGGCAACCAGGAAGGTGCCCCAGGCCGTCAGCACCTCGGCCACTGGAGGACCCAATGACCAGGCAACCAGGAAGGTGCCTCAGGCTGTCAGCACCTTGGCCACTGGAGGACACAACGCCCAGGCAACCAGGAAGGTGCCCCAGGCCGTCAGCACCTCGGCCACTGGAGGACCCGATGACCAGGCAACCAGGAAGGTGCCCCAGGCCATCAGCACCTCGGCCACTGGAGGACCCAACGACCAGGAAACCAGGAAGGTGCCCCAGGCCGTCAGCTCCACTGCCGCTGGAGGATGAAACGCCCAGGCCTTGGCAGGCGAGGGGTGGCCGGCACACTGCCCACCATAGGAGGTGTTTGGGTCATTTTAACTTACATATCCTGGGGCCATTTATCCCTGCAATCTGGAGGACTCTATAGTTTGCAAAAACTGAACTCTGTATCAATGAAAAGAATCAAACTCAGAATGTTGAAGAGATTTATTCTGAGCCAAATATGAGTGACCATGGCCTGTGACACATCCTCAGGAGGTCCTGAAAATGTGTCCAAGGTGGTCGGGGCACAGCTTGGTTTTATACATTTCAGGAAGACGTGAGACATCAATCCATCTGTCTAAGATGGACATTGGCTTTGTCCAGAAAGGTGGGACAACTTGAAGTGGGGCAGAGGGGGGGTCGCTTCCAGGTTGTGGGTAGATTTCAATTTTTTCTAATGGGTAGTTGGTTGAAAGACTTACCAATGGAAAAAAATGCCTGGGTTGAGGTAAAGAGGTTGTGGAGGCCAGGGCTTTATCATGCAGATGAAGCCTCCGTAGCAGGTTTCGGAGAGAATGAAGAGATTATATATGTTTCTCATCATACCTAAGGTCCTGTGTTCACCAAAGGTGGAACTTGCCCCTCATCTGGAATGGCCCTGGGCCCTGTTTATAATTTGACATCTTAGTGCCACAGAGTCAGTTTTTGTGTGTGTTTTTTTTGAGACTTGAGTCCCACTGTGTCAGGCTGGAGTGCAGTGCTGCGACCTTGGCTCACTGCAACCACTTCCAGGTTCAAAAGATTCTCTTGCCTCAGCCTCCCGAGTAGCTGGGATTATAGACACATACCCCCACATCTGGCTAATTTTTGTGTTTAGTAGAGATGGGGTTTCACAGTGTCGGCCAGGCTGGTCTCAAACTCCCAACCTCAGGTGATCTGCCTGCCTTGGCCTCCCCAGGTGTTGGGATTAAAGGCACGAGCCACCTTGCCTGGCTAGATGCACTTTGTTAGTTTTATCCTCCCTGTTTTGACGTTCATGCTGGTCAGTTGTGCCTGAACTCCAAAAGGGAGCAGGTAGAAGGAGGTTTGTCCAACCTCCTGCTCGATCATGGCCGAGAGCTGTTTTTAAGATTTTTCTGGTGTTCTCTTGGCCAAGAGGGGTTCTATTCAGTCGGTGGAGGGCTTAGGATTTTATTTTGGGTTTGCAAGTTGAATGTCTAGGCAGCTGACTGTGAGTTATTTGAAGCCAGATACCTGGATGCCTTCGAAGTGTGCGTATCTGCTGCTCCGTCTCACCCAGAACCTGTGGGGTTCCACCTCAGGGCCTGTGGGTTCACGGGAGCACTCACCTCACATGGGCTAGGGTGGCATTTGTGGGGACATATTGCTTAATATACATAAAAGCCTGTCATGTAGTGCAGTTGATCTCAATTTTTTTTCTTTTTTTTGAGGTGGAGTCTTGCTCTGTTGCCCCAGGCTGGAGTGCAGTGGCTCCATCTGGGCTCACTCGACTTCTGTCTCCTGGATTCAAGTGATTCTCTGGCCTCAGCCTCCCAAGTAACTGGGATTATAGGCATACACCATCATGCCCGGCTAATTTTTTTTTGTATTTTTAGTAGAGACAAGGTTTCACTATGTTGGCCAGGCTGGTCTCGAACTGCTGACCTCATGATCCGCCCGCCTTTGCCTCCCAAAGTGTTTGGATTGTAGGAGTGAGCCAACAGGCCTGGCCTGATCTCAATTTTTAAATAAAGATGAGGCATCCCCTCCCCCTACCCCCGCCGCCATGTTCCCTGCTCACACCTCTCACCAGCACTCACTGCCTGCTGTGGACCAGCCTCATCACCCGCTTCGCCCCGTCGTCCGGCCTCCACCCTTCGCCCCATCGTTCGGCCTCTGCTGCCTTTCCTGTTTGTTTCTCACCCGCTGCCTTCACTCACCCCTTCCCAAAGCCAGCCTTGGGCAACATGCTGGTCTTCATGTGGCTGGGTCTACCTGGGTGCCCCAGGGAATAACTTCGGGGAGTTTTCTTCTCCCTGAAGTCTCTCATGTGCTGTAAGAACAGTGGTGCCTGCCCCACTCCAGCTGGCGTTCAAGCATTCGGTTCAATCCTATTCTGATGCTGTGTGCCCTGAGTTCATGTGGACCCCACAGGTTACGGGCTCAGTCCCCCAAGACAGCCTGCTTCAGATTCAGCCACAAGTATCAGGGACCACCCACACTTCTGACCACCCACCATAAATGTCAGGGAGGGTCCTATGAGTCAGGGTTGACAATTCACTGGAAGGACTCCTGGAACTCAGGGGTCACTGTGCTGAGGACAAGGGGCTTATGATGCATGGGAGCAATGTGAGGGGTCCGGGGCTCAGCACCGTGTGGGGGGGGTCTCATCACTGTGTGGGGGTCTCATCACCTCGAGAGGGTCTCATCACTCACAGGGGTCTCAGCACCACTCTAGGGGTCTCATCACTGTGTGGGGGTCTCATTACTGCTCCGGGGTCTCATCACGCACAGGGGGCTCAGCACCACTCGGGGGGGCTCATCACCGTGCCGGGGTCTCATCACCGTGTTGGGGGCTCATCACCGTGTGGGGGTCTCATCACTGCTCCGGGGTCTCATCATGCACAGGGGGCTCAGCACCACTCTGGGGGGCTCATCACTGTGTGGGGGTCTCATCACTGCTCTGGCGTCTCATCACATCATTGGTGAGGAGATTGATCTCAGTCTCTAGTGCCTCCCTTCTCCCCACAGGTCAGGGGTCGGGCTGGGGTGAGGCTTCCCCCCCCGAAGCTGTTTGGGGCCCACCTTGAGTCTCCGCATTAGGGGAAACTCAGGTGTGGTCCACAGGGGCTCATGGTGAGCAACAGAAACACTCTTGTCACTTGGGAAATCCCAAGGGTGTTGAAACGGTGCCACACACATGAACAGAATCCAGGTATGTTGCTCTTTCCACCATGGAGCCAGGCCTGGTCCAAGTGCTTCTGTTTCCCAAGGCGATCTGCCTTCCTCTGCTCCAGCCAGCCCTGCAGCCACATCTCCTCCTGTGTCCCCCTCTGCCACTGGGCGCCTCTAGTCCCCTGCATGGGCTGGGCTGTAGCCTTGGGCCTGGTCCCCACGTCCTTTGCTTTTTCCCTCTGGGTGGATCATTGGTGGGCCCAGCGTGGGACCAATAGCCGATGGCCGACGCCCCTTCCATAGGGTGCTGACCGTGCATGCCTATGGGAGACTTGAACTCCAGCCCTCCCTCAACCCTGTTCTGAATCACAGGAGACTGCACACCACTCTCATGGAAGCTCACTCAGGCTCGGGCTGGGCTTGAGGCAGTGGAGTGGGGACAGGTAAACCTGTGATCATGATGTGATGTGGTCCTTCCTTGGTCAAGGCGAATCCCAAATGCTGGGAACAGAATGACCCGAAGAAGCCTCCTGGGGAGTGGATGAGGTGTGGGCACAGGCATCACCCCTCCACACTCTCGCCCACTGCCCAGGCTTGGACCAGCCTCCTTCGCCCCCATTGCCCAAAAACCCCTGCCACCTGGGTTTCTCACCTGCTGCTTTCACTCAGCCTGGGCTGACAGGCCGTGTCTGCACGTGGCTGGCTGTACCTAGGTGCCCGAGAACGACTGGCATGAGTGCATGCTCGGTGTGCTAATGACTGCAACGCCCAAGTGTGGGAAGCTTTTTTCTGTGGTGCCGGTGTAATAACAAAATAGCTCAGACATAAGCAGATCAAATGCAGCAGCCCTCCCATGCCCAGCCAGTGAGTGTGTGGCCACAGCTGTAGCTGTGAGGGCCCCATCCCTGGAGCTCCTTGGCCAGAAGCTTCTATTTGTGGAGGGTGACTGGGGACAGCGTCCTGAGGGTGGCTGTTGGTTACAGGAGGCTGAGGTTTGGAATGGATGCTTGCATGCAGGTGAGGGTGATAGAAACAGGTGAAGGAGGCTGAGAGAGACGCAGGACCCCCTCTGCGGCAGTGAGATGATGAGGGTGCCCCGAAGGATGCCCTCAGAGCAGAGTGCTGAGGGGGGCGGGGGGAAAGCTGTGGCCCTGGGGCCTGCTTGCTGCACCTCTGTGCCAAGCAAGCTTTGTGCATTTCGTTTTCCCTGCCTCTGCTTCTGTAAACGCATCTGGTGTCTGGGGAGTCACACTCGGTCCTTGAAAAGAGAAGGCTCCTCTGAAGGGAATAGTGTGTGTCACCAGGAGATGAATGCTGGGGATGGGGCACAGCCTGCAGGGGGGGAGAGGGGTCAGGGGGCATAGAGGGCGTGTGGGGAGAGGGGCCGGGGACATAGCAGGTGTGCGGGGAGAGAGGCCGAGGGGTACCACCTGTGATCAGGGAGAGGGGCCGGGGGGGCACAGTCTTTGTGCAGGGACAGGGGCCGGGGGGCATAGTGTGCAGGATCCGTGTCCATGTGCTGGGGGTGTGCATGGAGAGGGGCTGGGGGACAGGACACTGTGTGCAGGGATAGGGCCAGGGGGCAGATGATAGGTGCTGGGGGACAGGACACTGTGTGCAGGGATAGGGCCAGGGGGCAGATGATAGGTGCTGGGGGACAGCCCTAAAGGCAGTTGTACTTCCAAGAGCTTTTCCTGGCAGATTCCCAGATCTGCAGGTGAATGAGGTGAAGGAGCCCGAGGGGCTGTGGAGATGGCAGGTCCTGACGGTCTCCATCCGTCTCCATCTGTGCTGCTGCCATGTCCTCCCTGTTGCTCCAGCCGGGGTGCTGCAGATGCTGGGGGACAGAAAACAACCAATCAAATGCCTGGCTTTGCAAACTGCAAAGAAGTCTGTTAATTTTGGCAATTTGAAGGACTGATAGGAACAGAAAATTGGTGGTGAAGAGGGTTACAGAATTACTGGATACAGTGCCTTCACCTGTACCCTTGCAGCTTAAAGTGTTTGTGCCATGAGAAAAGGCCAAGTAGGATAGACGGTGCACCACCGGATGCTGCTGCAGGTCCCCAAACTCATAATGGTAAAGACATCTTGGGGCATGGCTAATGAGGACAATCTCTTAGAAAACTTTGGGGACACTGCAAATTTTCTGTCTAATATACAGTTTTAAAGCTCTTGTATATTTTCTGTGAATTTCCTACTGTAATTTGGGGTTGCAGGTAATGGTATATCTGAACACTGTTGCTTTTTTTTTTTTTTTTTTTGAGACAGTTTGTTCTGTCACCCAGGATGGAATACAGCGGTGCAATTTTGGCTCACTGCAACCTCCGCCTCCCAGATTCAAGAGATTCTCCAGCTTCAGCCTCCCGAGTAGCTGGGATTACAGGTGTGTGCCACCACACCTGACTAATTTTGTATTTTTAGTAGAGATGGGGTTTTGCCATGTTTGCCAGGCTGGTCTTGAACTCCTGATCTCAGGTGATCTGCCCACCTCAGCCTCCCAAGGTGCTGGGATTATAGGCATGAGCCACCACGCCTGGCTGAATGCTGTTTCTGGTGATAAGTTGCTGCTCTATTTTTAGCAAGTTTATTGATTTACTTTATTCAACCAGTAATTACTGAGCATCCGCTGTAGGCAGGTTCCAGGGACGAAGGAAAACGAACAGCAGAAATCAGGTCTTTTCCTGGTAGGAATTTAGAATCTAGTGGGAGCATCAGTCTCTTTCAAAAAACAAAGTGACAAATGACACAGGTCACTCTAGAGAACACTGCTTTTGTTCTTTGCACAGGAAGGAAGCAGGCTGCCTGGGCGGAGGGGCTTCACACATGCGGCGCAGGCCCAGTAGACCCTGTCTGCCAGGCAGAGACAGTCCCTGTCCATTTTCTTAAGGGCTGGTGGCTGCCTGGGAAATTCATACTTGATGCTGGATTGAAATGCAAATCAGCTTTCATCTGTTTCTGGAACTAAACTGTGGCTCCGTGCCACCTGCCATGCAGCTCAGGGATCTGGCGCTGGACGAGGAGCTCGGCTCCACGTGTGTCTTGTTCAAGGCTGGGCCCCGTTTCTCACCTGTGTTGCGGAAGCGATTTCTCTGTGTAACTCAGAACTCAGAGTGAATGGAAGATTGATACACGTAGGGTTCCGGCAAGGGCCATATCTGGTGAGCAAGGGAACAGCATGCCTTTCTCCTAGACCGGGCTGGCAGACTTCTTCTGAAAAGGGCAGGTGGTGAATGTTGTAGGCTCCAGGGCCTCATGGTCTGCGCACCTGCTCGCATCTGCCATCGTAGCGGGAAAATGGCCACAGACAAAATGGAATGAGTTAGCGTGGCTGGTGCCAGTTAATTGTATTTACAAAACCAGTCACTGACCCTTGCCGAGATAACTGGGGAGGGGCTGTGAGACTCTGTGTCCGCCTGCCTCCATGTTACCTGTGTGAACTCTGTGATCGCTTACCTCTGCTGGTCCTCTTCTCCCTGTTTATCTTGTTAGAGTTATTGACTGATAGATTTATTGAATGGATAGACACACAGTTCAAAATTCAAAGCTAAGAGAAGAATGCACAGTGACCCCCGCCCTCTGCTACCAGCTTCCCTTCTGGCAGTGGCCCACGGGAAACTCCACTGTGATCTGTGTGCGTGTGACAAGCAGATGCAGTCACTGGAGGCTTGGCTCAAG
Organism: Callithrix jacchus; assembly: GCF_049354715.1. NCBI lineage: Eukaryota > Metazoa > Chordata > Mammalia > Primates > Cebidae > Callithrix > Callithrix jacchus. The sequence continues at coordinate 28,190,569 of NC_133502.1, forward strand.
CAGGTTTTCACACTGGCAGCATTTAGGATGCTGGTTTTTGTTTTTTTTTTTTAACACATTTAAAGTAAAGGCTCTGTTCTCTGTTTAGAGTCTGGGATAAGGTCCCAACATCTCAAGAGTCTGAGTGACAGAATCAGTGAACCTGAGAGAAAATTTAGAATCAGAAGACATTTCTGTTAACGAATTATCCCGGGCGCTCCTGGACGCAGGATTTGCTGCATGTGTGGTGGGCAGTTCCGACTGAGCCTGACTTGGTGACAGGCCACCCCGTTACTGATTGGATGCTGTTTTTATGAGTCTTGACTACGTTTGCTTTCCCACCCTGTGGTTTCCATGGATTTGCCTGACTGTGCCCACTGAGGCAGTGAGCTCCCTCACCTCGGCATTGCAGGTCCGGAGAATCTAACGTGTCCGAGTGTGAACAGTGTCAGAAGGCACTGAGGCAGCGAGTCCCCCAACCCCAGTGCATCATTGTGGGTCCGGAGTATCTAACACGTCCGAGTGTGAACAGTGTCAGAAGGCGCTGAGGCAGCGAGTCCCCCCACCCCAGTGCGTCATTGTGGGTCCAGAGTATCTAACACGTCCGAGTGTGAACTGTGTCAGAAGGCTCTCAGATGGCGAGTCCCCCCCACCCCAGTGCGTCATTGTGGGTTCGGAGTATCTAACACGTCCGAGTGTGAACGGTGTCAGAAGGCTCTCAGATGGCGAGTCCCCCCCACCCCAGTGCGTCATTGTGGGTTCGGAGTATCTAACACGTCCGAGTGTGAACGGTGTCAGAAGGCGCTGAGGCAGTGAGTCCCCCCACCCCAGTGCGTCATTGTGGGTCCAGAGTATCTAACACGTCCGAGTGTGAACGGTGTCAGAAGGCTCTCAGATGGCGAGTCCCCCCACCCCAGTGCGTCATTTTGGGTCTGGAGTATCTAACACGTCCGAGTGTGAACAGTGTCAGAAGGCGCTGAGGCAGCGAGTCCCCCCACCCCAGTGCGTCATTGTGGGTCCAGAGTATCTAACACGTCCGAGTGTGAACAGTGTCAGAAGGCGCTCAGACGGTGAGTCCCCCCCCCACCTCAGTGCGTCCTTGTGGGTCCGGAGTATCTAACACATCCGAGTGTGAACAGTGTTAGAAGGCGCTGAGCAGCGAGTCGCCCCACCCCAGTGCATCATTGTGGGTCCAGAGTATCTAACATGTCCGAGTGTGAACAGTGTCAGAAGGCGCTGAGCAGCGAGTCCCCCCACCCCAGTGCGTCATTGTGGGTCCAGAGTATCTAACATGTCCGAGTGTGAACAGTGTCAGAAGGCGCTGAGCAGCGAGTCGCCCCACCCCAGTGCATCATTGTGGGTCCAGAGTATCTAACATGTCCGAGTGTGAACAGTGTCAGAAGGCGCGTCCCCCCACCCCAGTGCATCATTGTGGGTCCAGAGTATCTAACCGGCCGAGTGTGAACAGTGTCAGAAGGTGCCCCCCAATCATTGCAGGTCCAGAGAATTGAACCCATCCGAGTGTGAACAGTCTCAGAAGGCGCTGAGGCAGCAAGTCCCCCCACCCCAGTGCATCATTGTGGGTCCAGAGTATCTAACACATCCAAGTGTGAACAGTGTCAGAAGGCGATGAGGCAGCGAGTCCCCCCACCCCAGTGCGTCATTGTGGGTCTGGAGTATCTAACACGTCTGAGTGTGAACGGTATCAGAAGGCGCTCAGATGGCGAGTCCCCCCACCCTAGTGCATCATCGTGGGTCCGGAGTATCTAACACATCTGAGTGTGAACAGTGTCAGAAGGCTTCCCCCCCATCATTGCAGGTCCGGAGAATCTAATGCATCCAAGTGTGAACAGTGTCAGAAGGCGCTGCCGCAGCACTTCTACTATTTTTAGTGTCCTGCTATCTTTAGCCGATGGAGTCAGGCCACGGTGAGGCCAGCAGGCCGCCAAGTCTCACGGTGGCTTCAGGAAGCTGTGACAGTAGCCCCTCGGCTTAAAGAAAGCCTCGAGGAAAACACTCAAACTGTTATTGTTGTCAGTGATGAATGTGACTGGAAGCAAACGGGGAACGTTTGTTACTTTTAAATGTCTCCTGACAGTGATTTGGCGTAACAGTAACACTTCTCCAGTAGCCAAAGCTTACGCTTAGGAGAATGGGCAGCATAATTTTTAGTTACAGATTTGGGAGCTGGGAGGGTGCAGAGTCTCGTGTTTGTGTCCATGCTAAGTACAGCTTCTGATGGTGGTAGAGGGCGAGTTTCTTCCTGGGAAACTAAATAGCCCGTGGGAACCCTTTGCAGCGGCCCCCATAGACCACAGACCATGGGGGAGCCGTGACCTGGAAGGGGTCACCTGCAGCCACATGGCAAGTGTGAGCTTGGAGGAGTCCAGTCTGCTGGGATATGAGCAGCCGCAGTTTCCTTGCTGGAGACGATGCTGTTTTTTCTATTTGCCTGAATCTGTGATTCTCACTGAAACCTCATGGAGGACAGAGGATGGGCATTGATGAGAGACGACAAGGCTGGCAAATTCCTGGCATGGAACAGTTTGTTCTCAGAGAACCAGCTGAGCCCACAGCAGTTTTGTAATCTGGAACCTCGTGGCTGGCGTGTGATGTGACAATCTCCTCTGCTAAGGGATGCGTGAAGAAATCCTGACACATCCCTGTTCTCTAGTGACACTGTGCTAGGGATGGGATGCACTGCCGCTTCCCAGGAAACCCCACGGCATGAGCTCCGTGCAGGTGCAGGAGGGCAGGGCTCGGGTGCGGGCCAGAGTCTGCCCAGTGCCCCCTGGTGAATTTATGCTCTTGTGTACACACTGCTGGCCCATCACATGAGCCCGTGGCAGATCATATATTTGTAAATAAACCTTAAAAGGTGAGGTTTTTAGGCTTTTAAACATTTGGAGGGAAAGGGCAGAAAATTGCCCCCACAATGGGGTCTGAGTGAATCAAGTCCCATTGCAGAGCAGGGAGGATTTTCTGAATTAGATGCTGCAGTAATGGCGGTGGACTGGGGTGGGAGAAAGTGGGCCTTCAAGCAGCACTTTCTCATGGGACAGGTGTTCTGTTCCGTGGACAGTCTTTATATTTTTATTTTTTTGGGACAGAGTCTTGCTCAGTTGCCCAGGCTGGAGTGCAGTGGCATGATCTTGGCTCACTGCGACCTCTGCCTCTCAGGTTCAAGTGATTCTCCTGTCTCAGCCTCCTGAGTAGTTGAGATTACAGGCACCTGCCACCATGCCCAGCTAATTTTTGTATTTTTAGTAGAGATAGGGTTTTCACCATGTTGGCCAGGCTGGTCTCCAACTCATGACCTCAGGTGATCTGTCTGCCCCAGCCTCTCAAAGTGCTGGGATTATAGGTGTGAGCCACCGCATCCAGCCAATCCCATCTCTCTTTTTTTTTTTTTTTCTGAGACAGAGTCTCACTCTGCCACCTATTCTAGAGTGTGGTGGCGCCATCTCAGCTCAGTGCAACCTCCACCTCTCAGGTTGAAGTGATTCTCCTGTCTCAACCTCCTGAGTAGTTGAGATTACAGGCACCTGCCACCACGCCCAGCTAATTTTTGTATTTTTAGTAGAGATGGGTTTTCACCATGTTGGCCAGGCTAGTCTCGAACTTTTGACCTCCAGTGATCTACTCCCCAAGTGCTGTGATTACATGCATGAGCCACTGCTCCCAGCCTCGTATACAGTCTTTCTTAGTTAAAACATGAAGCTTTCTATTTAACAGGTTAGCTTTAATACTAAAGAAAAAAGAAATGCCAGCTAAACAAAAATAGGAACTAAGTATCAGAACTCCCGTGATGACTGCGCCACATGCCTCATTCCCATTCCATTCCCAGCCAGGAGTCCACAGCCCACGTCTTATTCCCGCCAACCGAGTTTCTGTAGTTGATAATCAATTGCATGGCACTTACAAGTTTTCTGTTTTATGAGTAGTTTTAAGTGTGACGATGTAAGTGAAAATTCAAGAGTTGGAATTGGATGTGCATCGAGTCATTGGCTGTTGATGGCCCGGCAGGTGCTGCCGTCCTCAAGGAACGTGCGGGAGGAGACTGTAGATGTCACTCACGTTCGTGGCTGTCCTACGGGGCCTGTCATGTCATATCCTATGAAATCTATCACATCCTATCCTGTGAGATTTATGATATCCTATGCCATAAAACATATCACATCCTGTCCTTCAAAAAGTATCCCATCTTGCCCTACAAGACTCTAGGAGCTGTCGGATTCGGTGGCTCATGCCTGTAATCCCAGCACTTTGGGAGGCCAAGGCCAGCAGATTGTCTGAGGTCAGGAGTTCAAGACCAGCCTAACCATCATGAAGAACCCTGTCTCTACTAAAAATATAAAACTAGCCAGGCGTGGTGGCACATGCTGGTAATCCCAGCTACTCAGGAGACTGAGGCAGGATAATTGCTTGAACCTGAGAGGCAGAGGTTGCAGTGAGCTGAGATCATGTCATTGTACTCTAGCCTGGACAACAAGAGTGAAATTCCGTCTCAAAAAAAACTAAAAAATCTAGGAGTGGGTGCAGAAGTGCAGGTAAGGGCAAAGGCAGGTGAGGAAGGAAACAGTCGCCTGAGGGGTGTATGGGACAGTGGAAGCCCCACCAGTGTGCAGTGGAATCATACTAGATGGTGGAGAAATGGGGGCAGGGGAGCAGGTGGCCCAGGCTGCAGCATGGGAGGGCACGGGGTGCAGGCACTGGCCTCCTCAGGTGAGATGGCAGCATCCTGTGCACATCTATGGTGTTGAGCAGTGAATAAAAGGCTCCAACAGAGAGTTTGGTCCTTTTGGGAAGTTGGTCTGGGGTTTTAGGGACATGGCAGTAATTGTACCCCAACCAGTTCCTCCATTCAGGACTCATGACAGTCTGGAGTCTGAGGGGCCACAGACCACCTTGGGGTTCACCCGTTGCACTCAGAGGTGGGCAACTTTAAACGTTTCTAAATTAAAACAGAGTCTGACTTATTGTAGAATACAAGGAAACCTTTTAGTTCAAGACCAGCCTGACCAACATGGTGAAACCCCGTCTTTTAAAAAAAAAAATAAATAAAAAAGAAAAAAAAACCTTTGCATAAAAATGTAAAAGTATAGACAAAGAGAAAAAGAAATAATGTTTAGTGGGTGATCGGCGGTCCTGGGCCGAGTCTCTCCCTCCTCTTCTTTCTCACTCTCTGCTTCCCTCTCTCTCCAGCTGTGTCTCTCTCCATTTTCTCTTCTGGCCTTTGTGGTTAAACTTGAAACAGAAAAGCACTGACAGATTTATTTTATGACCATGTCTGCCTCTAGTTATTTATTTATTTATTTTTGGTTTTGAGACAGCCTCGCTCTGTTGCCAGACTGGAGTGCATGGTGCGATTTCGGCTCACTGCAACCTCTGCCTCCCAGGTTCAAGCGATTCTCGTGCCTCAGCCTCCCGAGTAGCTGGGACTGCAGGCGAATACCACCACACCTGGCTAATTTTTGTGTTTTTAGTCGGGATGGGGTGTCTCCATGTTGGCCAGGCTGGTCTCGAACTTCTGACCTCAGGTGATTCCCCTGCCTCGGCCTCCCAAAGTGCTGTGATTACAGGTGTGAGTCACTGTGTGTGGCTTCTGGCTCTAGTTTAATTAGTGCTTATGTTTTATTTAGATGGCAGGTGTTGAATTACAGTTTTGATGAAAACCTTTCTATTTGGAGTTGGAGTAATAGACATACAGGTTTACAAGTTATTTATATAAAGATTTCTGTACATGATTTCTTCTAAAAATACATTGCATTGTTAAATTGGGCATTAGAAGCACAATGATAGATTTCTTAAAGAATTAACTATACAGGCAAACACTGTTAATATTTAACAAGGCGTCTTTTTCTCCTTGTCCATCCACTTCCCCACAGAAGCAGAGAGAGGAAGCCGAGTATGGTGTGGGGCGCACGGCGAGGGGCAGAGCATCTCCTCTTTACTTAAACATGAGCGGTGGGTAGAGGATTCAGGTGCAATGAGTGCGCAGGGTACACTCAGGCTGTGCAGATGCAGGATCTGCAGTGGGGACAGGATGGATAGGATTGTAGAGCTTGTTTGAAGATGCAGAGATTCTAGGCAGGAATGCGAAAGCCTCAGGCCAGCCCCTGTGAAGTTAAGTTTCACTGTTTTTACTAATACTGGATATTAACAATTTAAAACACCTTTGGCCTGATTTCATGTGTTTTTTCATGACTTGATGGTGAAGAGTTGACTTTTTGCTGAAAAGCTAGCAGGTTGAATGGTTGTTAAATGTAACCTGGCTAGGCCCACATTATCACATTAAACCACAAGTGTGGATCACAGTGAAGGAGTATTGTGCAGAATCTTTTCTCCTTTCCTTATCAAATGCATTAGTCTATGCAAACAGAGACTACCTTAGGGGAAAAAATCATATAGTTAAAGTATATTAACTCTATCCTGTATTTACAGAATTCAACTTGTTTTGTCTGAGAGCCCCAGAAATTCCTTGCTGACATTGTGCAAGGCAGTGGACAGCCAACTCTCGTTTTTCTGACTCACTTCTGCGATTCTCATCTTCAGAACTGCTTGGATTATTTATCAGTGGTTCTCTCTTTCCCTTTCTTTCCAATCCTAAATTAGCAGTTATATGTTTCACTGATGGGTCATTTGTCATACAAATACTCATTGAGTTTCTATTAATACCGTTCAACCAGGCTTTTGTGTTACTTAGTTATCGAGAAAATGATTTCATCTGAGTTAATGAGCTAAAATGCCATGGTAGACAGTGAACCATCAGGAGAGTGGGTGCTCCTGAGGTTCACTAACTGTGCTGCTTGCAGCTGATAATGAGTTTTTGTTTGAGAAACTAAGCCCTTTGGACGTGGCCTCACAGCAGAATGGACATGCGAGCTCAGTTGTTCCCCTTGCTTGGCTTTTAATTGGTGCTGAGATGAGGCAGGTGGAGAGGGCAGGTGAGGAGCAGGGAAAGATCCTTAAAATACTTGAGAAAGGACCTTTCCTGTAACTTGGTTAACAAACTGTTGCAATCACAATAATATTGGACTGAGGTTGGTTTTCATGGCATTTTAGTAACCCAAAGTTTAAGGTGGGAGTGAAATTTCTTGTCTTGATTTCTAATTTGCAAACTGGAAAAGCGAGTCTGGGCAGAAATGGCAGCCAAAAAATGCCGTGGAACTGCAGGCTGCTCCGAGACTCAAACCCTGACTGTACTGGAGTCAGAAAATCAGTATCAGTGACAAATGCAGACTTAGAAAATGTGGCCCAACACTTTCACACTCCTCTGTAATTTTCTTTTCATAAATCAATGGTTTTCAAAGGGGATAGCCACATGAATACTTTTCTTTTTCAGTGATGCTGTTTTTCTTAACACCACAAAACTATCCTTGCCCTCATGGCCACATGTGGGGACATCACTGTGGCACCTGGTGGGGTGGCAGGTGCCTCCTTCTAAGGTAGCACCCTCAAAAGTTAAGCATGGTTCTGCACACGCCTCCATTTCCAGCAGCCCGTGTCAGCGGTAGGACTACAGGTACTGACAGGCGTGTAGGAGCGCCAGAAGACAGAGAAGACAGGCTGTCCACTGGGGCCTCTAGTCTGTTCCAGGAAGGATTTGAAGTAGCTGACACCATTAAACACAACATAAAAGAGGACTTTTTAAAAAGAAAAAAAGCAAGAGAAAAATGTTAGCAGACGTCTGGGATGGATTTAGCTGTGCGTTTTCTGGCAGTGAAGGTAAAAAAGGAAATCTCCATCTGGGTCTAATAAAAGGCACTCCATAGATACACTGGGGAAAATAAACTTTTTCATTCAAGGCAGAATTAATTATAGGACACTGGGAAATCTACCATAAACGGGTTTTGCTAATGTTTCAAGAATGTTCAGATTGGGTTTTTATCCGTTAAATAAAAAGTTGATTTCTCTGAGTGCCCTGAAAGCCTGGCCTTGCATGGCAGCCCAGCAAGAAACCCTTCTGAGTGACGATGGAAGCTGGTTCCGACTGCCTGAGCTCACACAAGTGCAGGAATTACAAAACCCACAACAGTGATGTCTACGGGTTTGTGTCAGCAGACCTCTTCTCAAACCATTTTATCTGTATACATTCCAGTTGTTAACATTACTGAGTATGAATTCAGTGAAAAAGTAAGACTTTAGTGAACACAAAAAATGAAGCGAGAGGTTATGATGCTTGCTGGAGTCTGTCTGTTCATTTCCAGGCTCTGTTTTGGTTGCATTGTGTAGAGGAAACCTTCAGTCGCACAGATAAGAAGTCCTAAGTGGTCACAGAGCTTAGAACCCTGCACTGTGCAACCTAAAATAGCTCCAGAACCTTGACAGAGACACTATGGAGTTGAACTCACCAGCAAGTGCGTGATTCACCAAACATTACTTGCATTTCTCAAGGTAAAGTTAAGCAGCGCAATAGACCCTTCAGCAGTTGCTATGTTGGGCTCAGCACTAGAGAGCAGCTGACTTCTTCTAGGTGCATTCATAAGCCCCACGGTCCACGTGCTACTCCATGACTTCGTGTGCGCATGCCCAGAGCTGATACCGGGCCTCCTCCCGCATCTCTGTCTGCGCATGCCCAGAGCCTGTGTGGCGCCTCCGTGTGCGAATGTCTAGAGCAGGCGCAGTGCCTCCTCCTGCACCTCCATGTGCGCATGCCCAGAGCAGGTGCAGAGCCTCTTCTTGCACCTTTGTGTACGCATGCTCAGAGTAGGTGCAGAGTCCCTTGTGACCTTCCTAAAGGAGCGTACAGGTGTGGACCATGGTGCCAGGATGTGGGTTATGAGGGTAGCATGGACAGAGGGTCAGAACTCCAGCTGTGATCCAGCCACACTATTTGAATTTGACCCTGTCACTTAGCACACGTTTTACTTTGGCACATTATCTGTTTTTTCTTATCTTCAGTTTTCTTGTCTCTAAAATGGGGATTATACGGCACCTTTTTCATGGGAGTCACATGGTAATAAGAAACCCATGTAGCGCTGTTAAATAGTATCTGGCACAGAGGAACACATACACAAATCAGCTAATTTTTATAGGAAAAGATGTTATCACTGTGTTTTCTGGGGTGGCCTGGAGCTTTTTTCCTGAGGTAGCATCCCAGCAACAGAGCGTTATCTTACATGTGTCCCGAGCCACTGATGCTGTTCAGCCAGTAGTGCTGGGAAGGTGAAAGAGAAGAAAGCTGCTGATGAGAAGTCCTCCTCTTTCATCTCCCCGCTAAATTAAAACGTGCGTTGTTTCTAGCATGCCAGAATTATATTTAAAATACAATTGAGTGTACAGGTTTTCTCTCAATATAGCTTGGCAATAATTGAGCATATTTTGGAAATCTGTCTCCTAGTGGCATGTGTCTAATGCATTGTCCACTTTAGGCAGAGATGACAGTAAACAAATATATTATTAAACTCACTCTAAAACTAAAATTAAAATTAAACTAGATTAAAATTAAGAACTGCTGTGCTTCAAAGGACAGCATTACGGAAGTGAAAAGATTCATGGGATGGGAGAGAAGATTGGCAAAGCATAGGTCTGGTCAGGGATTTGCATCCAGAAGACACAAAGAATTCTGTCAACTCATAACAAAGCAGTGCTCTAATCTAACCATGGGCAAAATATTTGAATCGGTGTTTTTCCAAGGAAGAATACCAATGGCCAGTCAATAAATGAAAAGATGTTCACTGTTATTTGCATTTATTTACATTAGAGAAATGCAAATAAAACTTTGTACTTTGTACCCACTAAGAGGGCCGTAATAAAAAGACAATGAAGAGGTGTTAAGGCGGATGTGGGGAAGTTGTCTTAGGCGGATGTGGGGAGTTGTCTTAGGTGGATGTGGGGAGTTGTCTTTAGGCGGATGTGGGGGAGTTGTCATAGGCAGATGTGGGGGAGTTGTCTTAGGCGGATGTGGGGAGTTGTCTTAGGTGGATGTGGGGGAGTTGTCTTAGGCGGATGGGGGGAGTTGTCTTAGGCGGATGGGGGGAGTTGTCTTAGGCGGATGTGGGGGAGTTGTCTTAGGCGGATGTGGGGAGTTGTCTTAGGCGGATGTGGGGGAGTTGTCAGGTGGATGTTGGGAGTTGTCTTAGGCGGATGTGGGGGCGTTGTCTTAGGCGGATGTGGGGGAGTTGTCTTAGGCGGATGTGGGGGAGTTGTCAGGTGGATGTTGGGAGTTGTCTTAGGCGGATGTGGGGGCGTTGTCTTAGGTGGATGTGGGGGAGTTGTCTTAGGCGGATGTTGGGAGTTGTCTTAGATGTGGGGGAGTTGTCATAGGTGGATGTGGGGGAGTTGTCAGGTGGATGTTGGGAGTTGTCTTAGGTGGATGTGGGGGAGTTGTCAGGCGGATGTTGAGAGTTGTCTTAGGCGGATGTGGGGGAGTTGTTTTAGGCGGATGTGGGGGAGTTGTCTTAGGCGGATGTGGGGGAGTTGTCTTAGGCGGATGTGGAGAGTTGTCTTAGGCGGATGTGGGGGAGTTGTCTTAGGCGGATGTTGGGAGTTGTCTTGTGCATTGCCGATGGGAATGTAAAATGGTGAAGCTGCTTTGGGAAACACTTGGGAAATTCCACGAAATGTACGAATATGAAGAGTTACCAATACGCCGTGCAATTCTACTCCTAGGTATAGCCTCAAAAGCATTGAAAATGTGTCCACACAGAAACTTTCACACAAATGTTCTTGGTTCTTGTGTTCTTGGCAGCATTATTCATTGTAGCCAAAGAATGGAAGCCTCCCAAATGCCCATCAGTAGATGAATGGATAAACAAAATGTGATTTATCCTTACGATGGAGTATTATTCAGCCACAAAAAGGAAGTACTGATTTATGTACACCATGAATGAACTTTGAAAGCATGATGCTAACTGAAGGAAACTAGGACTAAAAGGCCACACGTTGTATGATTCTGTTTATATGACATGCCCAGAATTGGCACATTTGTAGGAAAAGGAAGTAGATTAATGGTTGGCAGGGGCTGGTGTAGGGGATGTGGAGCGACTGTTCATGGGTCTTGGGCCATCTTGCGGTGATGAGAATGCTCTAGAATTAGATGGTGGTGATGACTGCACAGCTTTGTAAATGAGCTAAAAACCACTGAATTGTACATTGTGAAGGGTGAATTTTATAGTATGTGAATTGTGTCCCAATATTTTTTAAAGTGTGGGCATAATAAGATTTCTGGCAGTGTGTTCAAACCCTGCCAACTTATATTGATTAAAAGGGATTTGTAAAGATGTGACTTGCTCATCCATAATCTGTATATGTTCAGACTCAAAGACGATCCTCAATTTCAGGATCATGTAGACTCTTTTGGGGTGAACGTCTTTCATTATCAGTCCTGCCAAAGTCTTGCCCATGTCCTCACTGTCTGCCGCTAACTGTGTGATGGGTCTGATGTGTCTTTGTGCGGTGTGGCCTGGCATGGCCCAGCGTGACCTAGGCCTCTCTGAGGCACTCAGGGGTCCCAGTGCCTTTCCTGGAAAGCATGAGGGTGTGGCAGAATCGCTGAGTGAGTAGCAGGGCCTAGCAGTCAGAGGTCTATGTGCAGTTGTTAGAGGGTCCAGGGAAGGGGTTCCCCTGGGGCCTAGGCCTGCCCTGCACCAGGCAGACCAGGCATGGTGAGTCCTGCAGTGACTCCGTCTCAGCTGAGAAGGGCAGGGCCGAGGCAGGAGGTCGTAGGTGCTGGTGGGGGACAGGAAAGAAAGTTGGTGAAGAGGCTGCATTCCCCAGCGACCCAGCGAGAGGACTGAGGAATAACTGGGCCCCTGGCTGGGGAGGAGGCGGCAGTCACACGTGTGACTGTGAAATGTTCTGTCAGGAATCTCGTGGTCATACTTGTAACTGGGAACCTGTGTCCCTGCAGCAGGACAATAGCTACCTGGACTCCTGGTGGCCGACTTTAGAGTCAGCCTGTGGCAGAATGCATGTCTTCTGTGGGCGGGTTTACTCGCCATTTCTTTCCACCAAGGACACACCTGTCAGTAGAAGACCGGCTGCAGGAGCTTCTACCCTGTCACTTCCTTTTTCCAAGACCCCTCAGTATTGCTTGATTTATTGGAACTAGAACCAAACAACGATTGTGCCAATTCTGAAAAGGTCCTCTTGGGACAGACTGAAAAGCTGCCGCTGTATTAGGTTGGTGCAAAAGTGATTGTGGTTTTTGCCATTAAGGGTTTTTAAAAGGTGTGGGGGTAATAAAGAGATTTCTTCTAGCGAATTAAAAACAGATGACTGACAGGTGCTGACAGGGAGCTCTGTCTCATTGGTGAGCTGGTCACATTGTGGTTCCAGTAAAGAGCGTAGGTTCTGCCTTGAGCCAACTGTGTGGCCACAGGCAAGTTTCTTTAGCGTCCTTCTGCCTCCGTTTTCTGACCTGCAAAATGAAATTATAATGATGGTAGTAGTAGTATAATAATAATATTTTGAACAGTTGTGAAAACGGAAATACTTAGAACAGTGCTTTACACCAGCATTCAGCTCTGTCCTGTACCCTAAGCTCCAGTTATCGGAAAGGCTATGCTGTTGGGATTTTGTGAGCAAATTTCATTTCTGATTGTGAAAGTGCACGTTTATGGGTATAAGTGCACTGCGATAGATTTTGGTGTGAACAATATCCAATACAACTAGCTTTAATCCAAATGTTTTGTTTTTTTTTGAGACAGTCTTGCTCTGTTGCCCAGGCTGGAGTGCAGTGGTGCGATCTTGGCTCACTGCAGCCTCCGCCTCCCAGGTTCAAGTGATTCTCCTGCCTCAGGCTCCTGAGTAGCTGAGATTACAGGCATACACCACCATGCCCAGTGGTGTCTTTTTAGTAGAGACAGAGTTTCACCATGTTAGCCAGGCTGGTCTCGAACTCCTGACCTCAGGTGATCCACTTGCCTCAGCCTCCTAAAGTGTTGGGATTACAGGCGTGAGTCACTGTGCCCAGCTACTTCTTGTATTTTTGGTAGAGTTGGGGTTTCACCATGTTGGCCAGGCTGGTCTCAAACTCCTGATCTCAGGTGGTCCACCCACCTCAGCCTCCAAAAGTGCTGGGATTACAGGCGTGAGCCACCGTGCCCAGCCCAAATCTTTCTTAAGTTGTGTCTGGCCTTTAGCAGAAATAGCTACAAAGCCAAGGTAGGAACATTTTATTCTTCATGTGACTATGGCATTTGATCACCTTTTAGAAGGAGGTTTTAAAATGAATTGTAGCCCGGGGCTCCAGAAAAAGACTGCACAGAGGAGAGAGGGTTGTGGATGTCAGCAGACAAGGCGCACTGCCCAGGGAGCTTGGTTTTCGGTGTAACTGGGTTGCACTGTTGCCACTGGTCTCCCCACGATCCCACAGGAGGAATTCCTGTTGGGTAACATCCAGAGAAGCTTCTGGAAGCTGTGCAGGAAAGATCAAGCCATTTTGTTGCTCACTCTCGGGCTCCCGCATGCTGTTGACCCACCCTGTCCACTGCTCACGTCATGCTGTGCTCAGCGTTATTCAGGGTGGAATTTCATTCATCAAAAATGGATTTGGGAGCATTTTAAAACAGTGCATTTTCAGGATTTCTGTGGTTGTCTGAGAGCCAAACAAGGAAGGGCCGGCACGGGTTTGAATGACTTACATGGGCTTCGTTTGCTTGTTTAGGTCAGTGTTTCTAATACTTTATATTTCTAATATCAAGCCGAAGAAAGCAACAAAGAGATTTAAGGTGTGGGTGGAAGTGCTCGGTTCCCTGTGCCTGTGTTTCCACCGAGCTTTATCTATTTTTGGGAGGGTGGGGACTGGGGAGGTGAGGGACAGGGAGCTATAGCCAGCAGGATTGGGCAGCCACACTGCTGGTGGAGAAGATGGCCCGGCCCCCCAGGGCTCTGGGGCAGGTGAGCACTCTGGAGGCCCCTGCCATGGCGGAGGGCAGAGAACACTGGCCCAGCACCGTTTCCCTGTGCTGGTCTGCTCCAGGCTGCCTGTCACACCAGTGGTGGAGGGTGGAGGCACCAGCAAACAGGGGCAGGCTGTAGCCTCACTGTGGAATGGAGAGTTAGTCCCTATGCTGATCTGGGACAGGTGGGCTGCAGGGGAGACACAGGGCCTCCTGCTCCTCAGTCCTCTCTCCCAGCCAAGCCACATCTCTATGCCCTTGTTTGGTGGATGCCAGCTGTTTTTGTTTGTGGCTTTCTCTGGACTGTTTTCCATCTGCCTCTGTGCAGCAGGGCCTTCAGTGTTTTACCAGGTTATTTTGAGCCTCACAGTGACTGTTCAGGGTTCAGGGGAGAAAAGGTTAAGTTCCCTTCCCCAGAGTGCTTCCCCTCCCTGTGGAGGCATACTCCCCTTCCCGAGAGTGCTTCCCTTTCCCGTGGAGGAATGCACCCTATTCCCCATAGACTGCCCCCCTTCCCTGCAGAAGAGTGCTCCTCTTCCCCCACAAAGTGCTTCCCTTCCCTGCAGAGGAGTTCTTCCCTTCCCCACAGAGCACTTTCCTCACGAGTCCTGAGTGTGGGTGGTGCACGGTGAATGCATTGTCCATAGGGACTAGCCACCCCTGAAGGCAAACACCTCATCTAATTCCTGATCTAGATGGCGTCAGGTTGAAGGGTTTTTTTTTAAATCAGTGCAGGCTTGTTTAGAGCTGGCTGTTGCCTGGCCTGTTGTTGCATGGGAAACACAGCATGGGCACCCTCGGGGTGGAGGAGCCTCCTGTGGGAGGGGGCGCTGTGCTGTCACTTCCCACGTTGAGTTGCGCCTGAGACACCAGTGTCTGTTCTGCCTAGCACGTGGGTCCCATGGAGGAGCCCCCGCAGGCGCTAGCCTCTGTAGCAGACTGGTGTGAGCATGCGGTGTCACGGGTCATGTGTGGGGACAGGTGCCGTCCGATTTCGTAGTCTGTGGATATTGATGTTAGCACTAATTTCAGGCACTGGACGACCAAAGTGAGGAAAGGGAAAACCTGAGAATTTGCTTAGCTATAAAAGTGATGCCACTTAGAATAATTCCGCGAAGCTGCCGCTTATGCCAGCTGCCTGTGGAGCACAGTGCCGGCTTCCTCAGGCGCTCTCGGCCTGCTCCGTTTCATTTTACTTAGATGGTACACCCTGCACATGATGGCCGGCCTTCACCATGCCTCCCTGCAGCACAGCTGAATCTCAGCGGGGCTTGGACACGTGCTCTAGCTAAAGGTCAGAAAGAACACTGTCCGTGCTGACCCCCAAGAATGGTGTGACTTTCTGCGGATAGACACGTATTTTTCCAGTCCTCATTGTGTACATGGGAAGAGGTTAGAGGAACTCACTCAAGAATGGCCTAGAGGTCTGAAACAGAACTCAGTATGTGAATCCAGTTAGGTTTCTAAGCATCCATAGCACGGTGTAATGACAGCACGTGTTCGCCGGCAGACCTTACCTGGGCAGAGGGTTCTATGGAGAGGTGAAGTCCTTAGCCTGCTGTGGCATCTGCGGGGGAGAGTCAGACGGACAGACAGTTGTTCCAGTGCCCTCATCCTGGTCTGCTTATTCCCTGTGACAAGCACATGTGTTTTGTGAGATGTCTGCCGCATGGGTGGGAACCATGTGTGTTCATTGTTGTGAAATAAATACTGCTGTATTGAATAGCGTTGCTGGGAAATAGAATATGGGCTGAGGGAAGTTTTCGAGGGTGTGGCTATTAGGCAGAAGTTGGAGGTTTCTGCTAGAGTGTGAGGACTTGTGTGGATGGTGGAGGTTCCCGCTGGGGTGTGGTGGATTGTGTGGATGTTGGAGGTTCCCGCTGGAGTGCGGTGGGTTGCGCGGATGTTGGAGGTTCCCGCTGGAGTGCGGTGGGTTGCGCGGATGTTGGAGGTTCCCGCTGGAGTGCGGTGGGTTGCGCGGATGTTGGAGGCTCCCGCTGGAGTGCTGTGGGTTGCGCGGATGTTGGAGGTTCCCGCTGGAGTGCGGTGGGTTGCGCGGATGTTGGAGGTTCCCACTGGAGTGCGGTGGGTTGCGCGGATGTTGGAGGTTCCCGCTGGAGTGTGGTGGGTTGCGCGATGTTGGAGGTTCCCGCTGGCATTGACAGCGTACGCAGGTGTTGTAGGTTCTTGCTGGAGTTGATAGCTTAGGCAGATGTAGATTCCTTTGAGCTCAGGACTGTAACACAGGGAGCTTAAAGTCACCTAGACTGCTTCAGGAAAAAAGGATTATTGATTATTCATTTCCTGTGGTCTCAGCGTGTCCCTCCCTGGGATTTAGAATAGGCCCATCCACCATCCAGAGGTTTCATTTTGAATTTGTGGAGTTTGCCAAGAGCTCTAGTCAGGTCTGAAGGAAAAAGGGGAGTCGTGCACTGGTCAAGTATTTGGTTTTGATTGAACCGACAGTGCAAGTGACAGGTTAAGCCAGTTTTTAGGTTAGAATATGTCTTGCTGGCGTGGACATGGTCATTTTAGTCATAGCACTATGATAACGGCTGCGTCTCCCGCCCTGGGCCGTGGCCACTTGCCTCTTTCAAGTAAGAACGGCTTCCTCTTTGCGCAATTGTCAGTGTTGGAGGAAGTTGAAAGAAGGCAGGGAGTGTCGCTGTCCTCCCAGCACCCATCTTCTGGCGGGTGGGTATTGAGGGATACGGAGGGAAAACAGCCCCATGCCTCTCCACCTGCAGACTCAGCAGCCACCACCGCGGCCTCTGGAGCTTGGCGTCCATGGGTAAAGACCCCCTCAGCATGTGGGCGACACGTCTGCAGCCAGTGTGCCAAGAAACTGCAAAGGCAAAACAGTGTTTTTGGCAGTGTCCCAACCAAACAGAGAGTGCATTGTGTGCACATTTGATAGCCCTTCTGTAGTTTTTTGCAAATTAAAAAAAGTAACACAGGGCCTGGTGCTGTGGGTCATGCTTGTAATCTCTATGCTTTGGGAGGCTGAGGCGGGTGGATCACTCAAGGTCAAGAGTTCAAGACCAGCTTGGCCAACATGAGGAAACTCCATCTGTACTAAAAATACAAAACTTAGCCAGGCATTGTGGCAGAGACCTGTAATCCCAGCTTCTCAGGAGGCTGAGCAGGAGAATTGCTTGAACTAGAGAGGTGGAGATTGCAGTGAACCGAGATCACACCACTGCATTCCAACCTGAGGGACAGAGCGAGACTCTGTCTCAAAAAAAAAGAGCACAGGATTGCATACAGGGTAAGGCAGAATCGAAGGGATGGGATGAATTTGAGCATCCCTAATCCCCAAATCCCAAATCCCAAATGCTCCAAAAACGGAAACTTTCCAAGCACCAACATGATGCCACAAGTGGAAAATTCCATTCATGAGCTGTTGACACAAAGTCCCATGCATAAAATTGTTTAAACTGTTGTATAAAATTGCCTTCAGCCTATGTGTATGAGGTGTGTGTGACACATAGATGAGTTTTGTGTTTAGCCCTGGGTCTCATCCCAAGGTGTTAATCATACATATGCAAATATCCCCAAATCCAAAGCGCATCTGGTCCCAAGCACTTTGGATAAGCGATACTCAACCTGTATTTACAGACAAGCTGGAAGGACTCTCAAACCAAGATGGATCTTTATTACCTTCTAATTTTGGTGATCATGTAGTAGACACATTTATTCTGAGAAATGATCATAAATATGAGTGCTTTTTTTTCCCATTTCTTTTTATTGAGATGGGGTCTTGCTCTGTGGTGCAGGCTGGAGAGCAATAGCATGAACTCAGCTCACTGCAGCCTCCACCTCCTGTTCTCAAGCGATCCTCCCATCTCAGCCTCCAGAGTAGCTGAGACTGCAGGTGTGTGCCACCACGCCCAGCCAATTTTTGTATTTTTTGTAGAGACAGTGTTCCACTATGTCACCCAGGCTGGTCTCAAACTCCTGGACTCAAGCGATC
The DNA here is from genome assembly GCF_049354715.1 of Callithrix jacchus. NCBI lineage: Eukaryota > Metazoa > Chordata > Mammalia > Primates > Cebidae > Callithrix > Callithrix jacchus. Next base: position 28,208,368 of record NC_133502.1, read on the forward strand.
CATTCGTCTTGGCCTCCAAAAGTGCTGGGATTACAGACATGAGCCACCACACCCGGCCTGAGCACAGTTCTTACATTATAGTAATTTATGCTTCTTCCTGTTAATCCAAAATAAGCAGTTGTGTTTTTTTGCTAGCCAGCCACAGAGACAATGTAAAAAATGTTTTAAAACTGTGTTATTAGAGAGAAAATGGTACCTTTAGATCAATATCTTCAATAGTTTCCCATTAAAATTTCAGTATGTGGTCGGCTCTAGGTACAGGGGAAGCTTCGAGGTCAGGCCGGTGTCCTTAACGCTCACATTTGTTAGAGACAGCCACCACTGTCCTCTGCGGCTGTGTGCCTCACCTCTTCCACCTCACAGAGTACACACAGGGTGACAGCATTTGAGCCATGCCCTGGGTCACAGGTGGGCAGGGCATCAAGGTGCCCACAGCTGGAGTGACCTCCAGAGCCCGGCTGTGCTGGGTCCCCAGGGCAGGTGGCTGGAGCATCCCTAGTGGGCTCCCTGGTGTGCCACAGCATGAGACTCTCTGCTCTGGTGGATGCCACGGGCCGTGGATGCGCCTCCACCTCCGCCCAGTGCAGCCATCCAGCTCCCCAAGCCTGTGCTGAACTCAGCAAGCAGCATCCAAGTGGAGAGAGCTGGCATGTGTCATCCTGGCCCAGCCTTCTATTTCTGATGCCACACTTTAAAAAAAGGGGAAACGTGGCATTCTAATTTTTATTTTAAAAGTCTTTCACTATTGAATGACTTTCCTGAATTAACAACATTCTCAAAAATATTCTCAGCATTGGTCAAAGGCTTAAGGAATTTTTTATGAAGAGTTGTAACTTGTTAAGTATTAAAAGTGCTACAGGTAAAATTAAGCGAAGGAGATTTACAGAAGTGAAAAAAGAAGACAAGACACAGATCTGCTTTGGGGAAAGTGCTGGACCTAGATATTCATCAGAGAAAGCTGGGAATGTTGATTCCTAGGAAGGTGGATACTGTGTGAGGAAGAGCAAGGGAAGCAGACTCTCCTTCCTGCCAGGTGGGGACATGCATGCTGAAGGCTGTGGGACCCCCCCTCAACCCTCTCATGCATTTCTCAGTATTTCAGTCCACTTGTCCACTAGTGTTCTGTGGACAGGGTTTTCTTTTGGGAGCATGACAGGCCCTCCGTTAAGTTTGGGCCAGGGTGGAAGTGGAAGCTGCCTGTTTGGGAGAGATGACTTCTGATCTCTTCTGGGTACATAGCTTCCCCCGCCTTTTTATAAAGAATAGAATTGTTATTGATAATTTCCATCATCATGGTATTTTTATTCATCATCATTCTCTCTTTCATCAAACGTTTATAGAATAATTTTGTGTCCCTCTAACTTCATCGGTGTAACGTCACCACGAGGCACAACCAAGAGCATCATCACTCACACGTTGCAGTTGGGAATCAAGGCATAAACGTAGACTCCTGCCCACTGTGGAGGAGCTGGACCTTAGCAGTGTGGTGCAGGCTCTCGCCCCTCCTCTTGGGACGGCCCTTTCCTCACTGTTGTGAGCAGGGCTGTTCCTTTCCCAGCAAAACGCACACTGGTGTAAGCGCGCCTCCGCCTCTTCCTTTGGCCATTGGTGGAGGTGGATCTGTGGCGTCAGAAGGCGTGTGTTGTGGTATTGTTTACTGCTGAATTGCCACAGTGTGTTTTTCTTCCATGAATAGCCTGTGAATATGCCCTGCCATTTGTTTATTGGCTTGTTCATCTTTTCTCTTGATTTGTGAGAGCTCTTTTCATATTAAATTAGCCCTGGCTGGGCATAGTGTGGCTCATGCCTATAATCCCAGCCCTATGGGAAGCTGAGTTTGGTGGATTGTTTGAGGCCAGGAATTTGAGACCGGCCTGGCCAACATGGTGAAACCTCATCTTTACTAAAAATACAAAAATTAGCTGGGTGTTGTGACACACACCTGTAATCCCAGCTATTAGGGAGGCTGAGGCAAGAGAGTCACTTGAACCCCGAAGGTAGACATTACAGTGAGCTGAGACGCACCACTGCACGCCAGCCTGGGCCGCGGTGAGGCTCTGTCTCAAAAAAATAAAAAAATAAAACCCCAAAAATGGGACATTAGCCCTTTGACTAATATGCACACTGCAGTTACCCCCACCTTCTTTTGAGACAGGGTCTTACTCTGTCACCCAGGCTGGAGTGCAGTGCAGTGGCCATGCCTCGCTGCGGCCTGGGTTCAAGTGACCCTCCTGCCTCAGACTTTCAGCGGGGAATGCAGGCCTCAGCCACTGTGCCTGGCCTCCCAGTTTTTCATTTGTCTTTTGACATGGCACAGACACACGGTATATGTGTGTGCATGCAGATGTGTGTGTAAATACAAAAATATATTTGCCATTGCACATTTGTAAATAATGATGTGGCCAAATCGTTCATCTCTTCCGGACCTCTGGAGTGCCATGTGCTTTTAAGGGGCCGCTTCCCTTTCTATAGGTAGAAGCCTTTCAGGAATTGGTCTGGTATGGGCCATTCGTTTCTTAGGAAATTTAGGATAAACATTTCCTTTCTTAGGCCTCTTACTGTAAACGCCGTGTCTGATTGTGTCTCCGCAGCAGAGAAGTTACAACAGTAACGGTGGCCGTGTCATCTCGAGACGCGACCGGAGAAGAGAATGAGGCAGGATAGTGTGCTCGGGGCCAGGAGGAAGGCAGGCGTTTTCCGTGCTGCAGTTAGGAGGGCCTCCTGCAGGAACGTGTGTGAGCACAGGAGCTGTCCTAAGCCCGGAGTGACACACCACAGCCTTCCCCAAGTTTTCTGGGTTCCAGGGTGGGGAGTGCAGCTCAGGAGAATCCTCCTGCAGGTGCTCTGTGTGGAGCGGACACCCCTTTGTGGAGCAGGCACCCCTATGCCTGGCAGGTGCCCCTCTGTGGAGTGCGCACCTCTGGGCCTGGTGGGCACCCCTGTGTGGAGTGGGCTGTAAGTGATGGGGGCCCCTGTGTGTCTGCACCCCCAGCCTCCCGCCGTGTCTTCAGCACTGAATACGCCTCTGTCTGACGGGTTGTGTATTTCTACGTGAGAAAATTAGTGAGGAATTTTACGCAGAGATATTCTGACCATGCAAGCTTAATGGCCCTCTCAGTGGAGCGAACCACACATTTCTATAGAACAGAATACCATGATGTAGTTTCATAGCTTGGAGTAGCAGAATGCCAGGAATTGGCTTTCCATCTTCCATCACTGATACCCACAATGAGCTTGCCATCCTAAAATTGCTAAAGAGAATGTAGTTGTCGTCAATGTCGCATTAAGAATTTCCAGGAAAGTCAGCTAGAATGCGCCTGCCTGGGGATGGCTTCCTCCTTGGGGTGGCTTCCGCCTGGGGGTGGCTTTCAGCAGCTGCCTAAGGAGCCGTGTCCTTTGGAGTCAGTGGAAGGACGGGCTGTGTGTTTAATCACATTTGCCAGCTGGTCTACACATCTGCCCACAGGTGAGTTAACAGGCTGTCTTTTCATCTTTCACTCTAAGTCTCAGGGCAGGAAGAAGAAGTCAGTGACATCAGGCCCAGGGTAAATTCGCCAGTGTTCCTTGTTGATATGCACGGTGGCTTATGGTTACCCCGATACGGACATTTTTCCTGTTACCCTATCCCAAGATTCCTTTGTATCTGCATGTTGTGTGGACAGCGTCCACATGTCTGCACAGCTGTGTGAGGTTTCCCTGTGGACTCAGCACACCCCCACCCCACTTATGGACAGCCGGGCTCCGGTCTCCTGCTTTTGTAAATCATGCTGCAGACGCCTTATGAGTACGTCGGTTGTATTTCTGCAAGGATGGCTTTGGGGTGGCTTTGGAGAAAGCAGATTCCTGATGAGAACGGGTGCGTGTGTGGCTTTCTCCCTCGGCGCCGTAGCAGGATGCCTGTTCTCCGCTGACCTCGCCGGTGGCCTGTGCTCCATGCTGCCTGGCTTCCAGGCCTCCTCCCACCGCCAGATGACACGCCACGTCCCATTGTGGTTTTATGTTGTGCTCCTCCTGCTAACAGGCAGGCTGAGAATCTTCCATGTGCTTAAGCCCATTTGCCGTTCTTTTCTATTTTGTAAGAAAAACGGCCTATTTATATCTTTTGCCCACTTTTCATTTGGGTTATGTCTTTTTCTTCTCAGAATGAGGAGCTCTTTATATATTTCTTTATTCTTGATGTTTTTCTGTGCCTGATGCCTGATGTATTTATTATTAATAATAATGGAGCAATAAAATGAGTCACATAAAAAAATGATGGAGACAGTGATTCTCAAGCCAAGAGACACATACATTATTTAACTGCAGTCAAGCAAGCTTGTGTTAGAAGTGCTTTTTCCAAAATCCAATGTAGTTATTTAAATTTAAAGACATGCTGAGGAATTAGAGAAAGAGGCCGTCTGTGTTCTTGCTGGGGCATCATTTGGGCTTGTCGTGTGGGCACAGCTGGCTCTGAAGCTGGTTCTGCAGCGCGCCTGGCGGGGGCCGATCGCAGCCTGACCTTGGCCAAGCAGCGTCCTGGCATTGCTCACTCACCGTGGCCTTCGGTGTTTAGGGAGCGAGGAGGGGTCAGGCCTCACTCTCTTCAGTACCTGGGGCCTTCATCCTGAACTGCAGTCGGAACCGTGGTCCCTGCTGCTGAAATGTGAGAGAGCCCCACGCTGGGGTCCAGAAAAGTCATTTCTCACAGAAGGCAGAGAAGGCCCTGGGACCACAGGGCTGGGTTCACCGCTACGATCTTGGTCTTTGGAGACTTGGTCCCTAGTCCCATGTCTGCATGCCCCTCCAGATAATACTCGCCGTGTTTGTGGCATGTGAGTGCACTCCTCGCATTCACTGTCACCAGGGCATCACTCCCGGAGGCCCTGAGAGGCAGGCACCGCCCCACAGCCCTGCCGCCCTACCGCCCTCCTGCGGAGGAGACTGAGGACTGGGCTAAGTAACCTGCTGAAGCTGCACGTGTGGGACTTCCTGCAGCCACTGTGTGCCATGCTGCCCCCCAAGATGCAGAACTTCCAGAGCGGGATTCCCAGGCCACCTCAGGGCCTCTTGGAGAGATTGAGCCCAGACTCCTGGGAGCCCAGACTCCCCCACACTCTGTATGCCACTCACAGGCAGACCCATCATCTCCAAAGCCCATGGGTCTCATTGGCTGGGATGTCTCACGCTACAGGGTGCCTGGCCACATAGGGGCATGTCACAAATCCAGGAGGGGGCCTCTGCCCTGCAAGCCTGCTCAGGCAGCCTCTCCACCATCCACAATCGACCACTTGTCCCTGGAGCTCTGGGGGCACTGACCTGGCCCTGCCACAGGGCTTCCCCCACCCTCCTAGACACCCTGCACTTGCCACTCCCAAGCGTGTGTGCCCGACCTGCCCCGTAATGGGCGTAGAGCTCCTGCCAAGGGCTGGATGGCAAGGACCTGGGCATCACGGCCTCTGCAGTGCCAGCTGTGCCCTGGTAGCCAGGGCAGCCGTCGTCAGTCCTCAGCTTGGGAGGGCTACTCTGGGCCGACGAAAGTAGACCATGGACAAAGACATTTTACCTTCTCATCATTTTCACATGTCTCATGTTTTTCAACCATTTAAGGACTTGAAAGCATTCTCAGTTCACGGACCACACAGCTGCACGGGGACCAGGGGCCAGTCTTCACAGGTCAGAGGTGGCTGGGTTTTGGTCTTCTCTGCTCTCGGATCAGAACCCTGCCCAGCGTGGACAGTCTCTACACCAGGGGACTGGTTCTCTACTCCTCGTCTGCTTCTCTTGTAGCAGTCACCCACAAGGCACTTGCTGGAGGATGGTGCCTGAACTGCCTGAGAGGTCCCTCCAGGTCCTCTCAGAGTCTCTGTTTCTTGCCTGTAAAATGGACATAAGAAGCACTGGCCCTGCAGAATGGTGGCCAAGGTTAGCATTCACCATGTGTGGCCAGACCCAGTCATTCAGAAATGGCAGCTGGGGTCTTAGCGTTTTGGATTCAGTTGTGGGTTTTTAAGCTGAGCTGAAAATGGATGGACTGTCCATGTGTGCGGCTGCCGTGGTTCTACGTCAGACACCCACGTGCAGGTGCCCGGAGGTGACCAGGGCAATCCCTCGTGTGTAAGGCTGTGGATGTTATATGGTTACTTTATGATAATAACGTCATTAGCTTGTCTTCCTGGACTCTTTTCTTAACCTCCTGTCAGCAAAACAAGCGAATACCTTCAGGGTTCACGTCAGGCTCAGCTGTTACTGTCGACCTGGACCTGCTGTCCCAGGAAACGTGGTGCCTGGCTGTGTGGTGATGCTGATGTCACCCAGCAACACCCCTCATGTAAACCTAGAGTTCATGCCTCCCTTCAAACCCCACGGTTTGCAGACACTCCATTTCCATCCTGGGAGAACCATCCAGTGTAGCTAATGCATTAATTTGCCCACACCAAGGCGGCAAGCATGTATTTATTCATTCAGAAAACAGCACTGAGCATATACGGTGTCCTGCTTCGTGTCACACACCCCACTCACTGAGCTCCAGCATGGGCAAGGGACTTAAAAATGGACAAGCAACGGATCCTGCCTTTAAGGCCATCGGTCGTGTGCGTTGTCCAGAGCCCAGCAATTGTAAATTACACAGTCCCTCTAAGCCTTTCCAGTCTTGGAAGCGTCACTCAGAATGGCTCCCAGAACCACTTCCAGTCACGGAAGTGTCGCTCAGAGTGGCTCCCAGAACCGTTTCCAGTCACGGAAGCGTCACTCAGAGCGGCTCCCAGAACTGCTTCTGGTCACGGAAGTGTCACTCAGAGTAGCCCCCAGAACTGCTTCCAGCCATGGAAGCATCACTCAGAGCAGCTCCCAGAACTGCTTCCAGTCACAGAAGCGTCGCTCAGAACGGCTCCCAGAACCGTTTCCAGTCATGGAAGCGTCACTCAGAACGGCTCCCAGAACTGCTTCTGGTCATGGAAGTGTCAGAGTAGCCCCCAGAACTGCTTCCAGCCTCGGAAGCGTCACTCAGAGCAGCTCCCAGAACCGTTTCCGGTCACGGAAGCCCCTTCCATGGGATGGCAAGGCCTGAGCACATGGCCCCATCCAGACACCTGCATCCGTCACTTCCCACCCCTGGGGGCTGCCTCCCGGGGGCACCTTCAGGCTCTGGGCAATGACAGAGAACATTTGTCGGGACATTCTGGATAGCTGAATATAGTGTGTGAACTTCTGGTGGAAGGAAACTTCTGAGTAGATGTCACATACTGTTTTAAGTAAAATTTTAATGCTGCAAAAGAAGTAGCACTCAGAGATGTTCTCTGAGCAAGGCAGTTTACTTCTCTGGAAGGGTGCGGGGTGAACAGGTGGAGCAATGATGGCCGCGGCACGCTTGGACAAGGGGGAAGGGGTACTTATGCCTGACAGGGTAGGGGGTCATCCCTGCTGCTGTGTCGTCCCCTATTGGCTAGGGTTAGACTGCACAAGCTAGGCTAATCCCGATTGGTTATTTTAAAAAGAGCAGGGCTCCAAGCTGGAGTGGCAGGGTGGGTGTTTTGTTGTGGGAAGGACGGTTACGGGCTTATCAGAGCAGGTAGCCAAGGGTGATCAGGTGATGGGATGAGTCAGGATGCTGGGAGGTGGGGGCGCTGGGAGCAGATGTGAACTGATTAGAACACATCTGCTGGTGGAGAAGATTGCTGGAATTACAAGGAAGTTAAACTTTTAAATAGAATTAAAGAATAAGAGCTGCACACTCTGACATACTGATTCTTTGGAGAGAAACTTGGGGTTCACTGTAACAATACTTTGGAGCTTATTAGTTATTAATAATGAAAATGATTGGCCGGGCACGGTGGCTCAAGCCTGTAATCCCAGCACTTTGGGAGGCCGAGGCGGGTGGATCAGGAGGTCGAGATCGAGACCATCCTGGTCAACTTTATTAAACCCCGTCTCTACTAAAAATACAAAAAAAAAAAAAAAAATAGCTGGGCATGGTGGTGTGTGCCTGTAATCCCAGCTACTTGGGAGGCTGAGGCAGGAGAATTGCCTGAACCCAGGAGGCGGAGGTTGCAGTGAGCCGAGATCGCAACATTGCACTCCAGCCTGGGTAACAAGAGCGAAACTCCGTCTCAAAAAAAAAAAGATTAAAGTAAAACTTGCTGCTGTTGGTGAAGATCTGTCAGCGTTTCTTTTGGAATAAAAGTGTGTGTCCTGATGGTTGCACACCCAACCGTCACTCGTGCTGCGTAAGCAGCCGGCCTCCCTTCGCGGTTGAGCGTTTCTTCTCAGTGCTGTCCTGGGAGCCTGCAGAATCCATGGAAACCTGGAGCAGCTCAGCCTTTCGCTTCCTGGTTTGACCTTGGCGCTGCAGGTGGCTGGCAACCATGGTACCATGGCTGTCAAGAGAGCGCAGGTGATGGGATTTGTTTTTTTTGCAGCCTGACCATAGAATGGTGAGGAAGAGAAGATGAGGGGTCCCGGAGGTGGAGGGGCTTCAAAAATCCATGCTTCTCTTAGCACCATGTTCTTCCTGAGACGCAGCCCAGCGGTTTGTGTAGAGCAGGTGCCAGTCTTAGGATGCCCGTCCGACAGCAGGTGGCCCGTCCCTCTGTTCTACCTTCCCGGGATGGAGAATTCACATTTTGAGGACATGGGCTAAGAATAGGAATTGGGTATCTTTTAGGGAATAAAATTGAAATTAAAATATATTAATTTCTTATTTTAGCAGCTTTGACATCTAGTATTTTGCTGGTTGAAAACATGCCAGTTACGTTGTTTACAAAACGAATTTTAAGACTTCGCTTTATGTGGATTCATTCCAGGTGGATGTGAGCACCGACTGTCCATGAGAGCGTGCTAAGTGCTTTCGTTTATTTAGGCAAAAGATAAAAAGTTACTGCGGCCACGATTTGAAGTGTTACTGGTGGACACAAGCTCGTGGACTTAGGGAGCCCAGCCCACAAGCACCTGCCTGCGACAGAAAGCAGGGGCGAGCCTCCGGGAACAGAGCTGTGCTCATGGTGAAACAAAGAAGCTGTGTTTTCCTGGTCTTTGTGTTTTCCCCAGCGGTGAACAAACATAGGAAGCTTTCATCTCCAGAGTAAACAAATTCCAAACCCATTCCACGCAGCTTTTTCTAGAAGGCAGTGTGTTTAATCCACTTGTTTTTCGAGTATCTTACTGTTATCATAACTTCCTCTTGTGTCTATGATAATTACCTTCACAGGTATTTGGGAAAACTACAGGGTCTGTTCAGGTCAAGACTAGCTTCTCTATTTTTTCACATTTCACTTGGTGTTTCCACAACTGGGCTGTTATTTTTAGATCCTTGCAGAAGAGAACTGATTTGAATCCGGAAGAGCCAAAGGTCCCCTCATGGAGGTGGACGGGATACCCACTCCTTTCCCAGGCTGGCCTCCTCACCCTCATCCCATGAGGGAAGGGCCAGGGGCATGGACCAGCAGGCCAGTTGTTCAGTGTTCAGGAATCTTGGGAGACATTGTTAAATATTAAATTATATAAACAATCAAGTTGTATTAAAAATGAAAGCATTTAACAGTACCTATTCACAGCATGCTTCTTATCGATGGTCTTGTGTGTTTCTCTGCAGTGTGTGCTTCCGAGGGTGGCGTCTTGTGTGTGTGGCAGAAGGCGAGGTTCCGGTGAGGGTGAGCAGCTGCAGGCCTGCACGCTGTGTTAGGGGAGCCAGGGGCCAGTGTGGTGGGGTTTCCAGAGAGCTGCCTCTGAACTTCCAGAAGTTTCCAGGAAGTCCACACCACATGCAGGAGTGCAGGACACATGCTGCTCAGGTTCCATCCAAGTCTCAGCCTTTGTTTCTACATTAAAGATTTTTTTTTTTTTTTTTGAGATGGAGTCTTGCTCTGTCACCCAGGCTGGAGTACAGTGCCATGATTCTGGCTCACTGCAGCCTCCTCCTCCTAGGTTCAACTGATTATCCTGCCTCAGCCTCCCAACTAGCTGAGATTATAGGTGCCTGCCACCATGCCTGGCTAATTTTTGTATTTTCAGGCTGGAGTGCAGTGCCATGATCTCAGCTCACTGCAACCACCACCTCCCAGGTTCAAGTGATTCTCCTGCCTCAGCCTCCCAACTAGCTGGGAGCTACCTGCCACCACACCTGGCTAATTTTTGTATTTTTAGTAGAGACACGTTTCATCATGTTGTCCAAGCTAGTCTCGAACTCCTGAACTCAGGCGATCTACCCATCTTGGCCTCCCAAAGTGCTGAGATTACAGGCATGAGCCACCATACCTGGCCACTAACGACGTTTGAAATAAGAAGAATGGATCAGTAAACATTTCACATTTCTTAAATGTCTTACTAGTTCCTTTCACACCTGAAATCAAACACTCCAGTAACTAACACTTGTGAAGCATTTTTCAATATTCATACATAGTTATATTATCTCAGAATGGTTTATTACTGTGAGTTGTGTGCTCTTCGTAAATGCAGACTGACTCAGAAGCAGCCGTCAGCCAAGAAATTGGCTTTAAGATGTACAGTTTTAGAGTTTTCATTTTGTAGGTTACATTTTCAGTTAAGATGTGAAAATCATTGAACCAATTCTCTTAATAAAAAGCTGAGTGACATTTATACTTTATCACTTCCGTGGGTAAAACACCAAATGCTTCTGGTAAAAACAGCAACATGTGCAGGGTATAGAAATTCATTCGTCCCCATGTGGCATTGCCCTCTTATCCTGGGTGAAGGTTTGCTGCAGAACAGAAACACTCTTGGAGCAGGAGGAGGCTGGGGGAGCAAAGGGTGGGCTTGGAGCAGGAGGAGGCTGGGAGAGCAGAGGGTGGGCTTGGAGCAGGAGGAGGCTGGGAGAGCAGAGGGTGGGCTTGGAGCAGGAGGAGGCTGGGAGAGCAGAGGGTGGGCTTGGAGCAGGAGGAGGCTGGGAGAGCAGAGGGTGGGCTTGGAGCAGGAGGAGGCTGGGGGAGCTGGGGACGATTCTCGGCGAATGAGGACACATCCTGAAGCCCCCGGAGAGGTTTTTCCTGTTGGGTGCTGGGGGTTTAAACCTGGATCTGTCTCGCTCTGAAGCAGAGGCTCTCACCCAGGAGCAGTCTTGTTCCAGCCACCTGCAACACACGTGGCAGGGTACGGAGAGTTTTGACTGTCACGATAGTGGGGGTGCTCCCAAGACGCTGCCATGAAGACTTCCTAACCTGCGTGCTCTTTCAACAAATAGCGTGTGGACGCATTTTTAACCTGAGCTGTGTAACAAGGAATTCAGCCAGCTGTGATGATGACTTTTCGGTTTTACGTTAACATTCATTGAGCTTATACACTAACAAAACTTCTCCATCACCATGAAGGGCTCAGCTAACGTACTTTCATTTATTGATGCAGAAATTGGAGATTGGTACTCTTTATCTCCTGCTTACTGTGTAACTTTCCAGGATGATCTGGAAGGTTTTCAGTGCCTGTTTTGTAAACTTTTAATTTTTTTAAATAGGACAATTTTATTTTTTCCTATTTTTCCAAGAAGACAGAATGAAGTCAATTCTGAAATGCTAAACTCTTATTTATAAAATATTATGAACATTTTATAACCAAATAAGAACATTAATTTTTGTAAATGCCCTTGGGTAGGTTATTCTCTTAGAGAACTATTGTGCCCTTCTTGGTAACAAGTTATGCATTTTTCATGTGAGTTGCTTTTCATGTAAAAAAAAGTGCGTACAACAGAAAACACAACCTTATCCAATCAATATGCTGAGCTAATTCCTGTCATCATTCACTGGATAGGAAGCATAGGAAGCCACCTGTCAATATGCCTTAGGGCGGCAGGTGCGGTCTGGGGCTTAACTGAGAGAAATGGAAAGTTTTTACTGCGTTGAAGATCGGTCTGTCAGCCCTGAGCCGGATTCTATTTAACATTTTATAAACAAAACGCGAGTCTTTTCATTTCGTAGTCTTCCACATAAGAATCCAGAAAGTGGGAATGAAAGTGATTTCCTCGTTTTTCTCTAATTATTTGGAGTTCATAATAGTACCGTTGAGGAGGGGATGCCTCACTGTGAGTTTCACGCTTCCCTTCCCACAGATTCTAAGCAGAGGCTGCTGTGTCCTGGGTGCTGTGTGTATAGGGCCCCCGCTGGGTCCAGTGTAGGTGGCAGAGACGCATCCAGAAGCCCCCAGGAAGTTTAGCATGACCAGCTCAGCTGAGGGCTGTGGAAGAATAGTTTCTGGTGAATTAAGTAATAAGGTTTTTTACATACCAGATGGAAACATGCTCAAATGATGTCAGCATGATTTGGGTTAGGTTATTAAGTTGTTCTTTTAAAAAAAGATTTGGTCTCAATATAAACATACTGGCCTAATATTTTTCAGCTAGTTCACACAGACATTAAACTTGTGTTCCTACGCTGGCCCTGGTCCCTCTTCTCGCTCAGAGGCTGGAAGAACTCACCATACTGCCACATCATGTTTGCGTAAATATAGTTATACCATATTGTGTAAATATAGTTACACTGTGCTGTGTCAATATAGTTCCCAGTGCAGTTGTTAACAGTTCTGCCAATAAATATTTATTGCTTTGCTCTGAGTTTGATAATCAAACCGAGATTTAAAACACAATGGGCTGGGAAGGATCAAAGGCAGCTTTAAGGATGCATTGCCTGTTCCTTCGGTCCACAGGTCTTGGTGGTTGCTGGGAGGTGGGGTGGAGGTGACGTGGTCGTGCGCCTTAGCCACGATTCTGCATTCTGCAGTTTCAGTTACTTGAGGCCAACCATGGTATGAAAATATTAAAAGGGAAATTCCAGAAATAAACAATTCACAGGTTGTAACTGTGCACCCTTCTGGGGAGCGTGGTGAAATCTGGTGCTGCCCACTATGCCCTGCCCAGGACGAAACCCTCCCTCTGTCCTGTGTCTCCAGGCTGCGGACGCTCTCCGCCCTTCGGTCACTTAGGGCCCTCTTGGTTACTAGATCTGCGATGTTGCAGTGCTCGTGTGCGGGGACCCTCATTTGACTTCATAATGGCCCCAAAACTCAAGAGCAGTGAGGCAGGGAATGAGGGTTCACCTGAGAGAAGCTGTAAGGTGCTTCTTTAAGTGAGAAGTGGCAATTCTCGGCTCAATAAGGAAAGAAAATGTACACTCAGGTTGCCGAGATCTCCAGTCACATCAAATCTTCTATCTGTGACATTGTGGTGACTGTTCTGTTCTATTAGTTATTGTTCATCTCTTACTGTGCCTAATTTATACATAAACTCGTTTAGGCCTATGTGTGCACAGGGTGAACATCGCGTATGTAGCGTTCGGTACTATCTCGGTTTCAGGAATCCCCTGGGGTCTTGGAGGTACCCCCTGAGGATAAGGGAATATTGTGTACATAGAGTTGGGTACTGTCTTGGTTTTAGGAATCCCCTGGGGTTTTGGAGGTACCCCCGAGGATAAGGGAACATTGCGTACCTAGGGTTGGGAACTATCTCGGTTTTAGGAATCCCCTGGGGTATTGGAGGTACCCCCTGAGGATAAGGGGATGCTGCACTCACACCATTGCATACCTTATTCTGCCCCTTGTCAGTCAGGTGTCGCCCCAGCTCATCCTAGTGTGGCTCATCCTAGCTGTGCTTTAAAAAAGCCTGGTGACACACCTGCTCCACCAGGCTGCACGGTGAACCTGCAGCAGGGGTGGGGCCTCTCCAGGGACATTTTGCCCAAGCTGGCAGCAGCTGCCCCCAGCTTACAGGCTGAGGGTGGCGTACTCACCTCCTCCCTACTGGAGTCACCTGCCTGGCCCTGCTGTGTTTGAACTCGTGACCCCGATGGAAGATAGAAAGCAGCAGGAAAGACAGTCCCAGTTATCAAGGCATTTTAACCTAAGCTCATGGAGTCTCGTGCTTATGAAGTATGTGTGTGTGGTAAGTGCAGAGCTCCCAAAGCCCTCCTCCTCCTCTGCCCCAGCTTGGGGTGGGCTTCTGGGCGCACAGTGAGGTTGGGATCCGCACTGCAGATGCTGTGGTGTTTCTCCATCATTCCTGATGCCTGATGCTGACATTAGGAAATCAGTCTCTGAAGCTGAGAGGCAGTTTCTGAGAGTATCAGCTGTGACTTGAAAGGCTTCTGTTGGAAAGACGCAGCAGACGGCCAGGCCTTCGTGAGAATTGTCTCTGCGGGCTTCCGAGACTGCTGTGTGCCTGATTTAAAAACCCTTGTGTCCAGGATGTGCCTTCAGTCCCAGCCGTGGTTCAGAGACCAGGAAGAACTCCTTAGGACACTGCTCCATCATTTTCCTCACCAGAAGATAAGAGCTGGCTATAGACGGGGTGTTCTGGGTGTGACACAAGCCGGAAATGTGCAGGAGTGGTTCGTTTTTCTACATCTGAACTCCTGTGTCCATGCGGTAAAATTCCACTGCTCTAAAGTCATGACCCCCAAACCCAGTTATGCTCAACAAGGTTCTGTGGAATCATTCGTTTCAAGATCCTAAAACTGAACACATCACAAGCAAAAGGTATCTGTGTACGAATGCTTAGGTTATGACGGACAGCCCTCCGGGAGCGGGTGGGGGCGGAGCACTCAGCCATGTGAGTCCTCACTGCATTCGGCTCCTGAGCTCGGAGGGAGGCTGGCGATGGCAGTGACCCATCCTTTTCTGGTAACTTCTTAGGGGCAACGAATAAAACCATTCTTCGGTTCGCTTCATTTTCTGCCTATAACTTCAAAAAGCATTTGACACAGACCAGAAAAGTGCTTCCCGGAGCAGCCCTGTGTGGTGGCTGCGCTCCTGTGTCTAGGGAGTTGAGTAGGAAGATCTTCCTTCGGGATGATTTCTGTCTGCATGTCTTACCATGCCTGATTATAGCAAATCCCAGGTAGACATTATATAACAACAGCTATTATGTTGTAAGCCGAAAACAAAAACCTAAGTCTCCAACTGATGGAATGGACCTGCCTCTTGGCCAAGGGGACCCTAAGGACACCGGAAAGGCGAGTTCAGGCCATGACGGGAAGAGCGGGAAGAGTGGCTCAGATGGGCCTCACCCTACCATCCTCCTCCCTTTGGGCCAGCAGTGACATTCGGAGACCCTGAGACTGACAAAACAGACTCCTCATACCAGTGAGAGACCCGATTCCAGCCCGACTCTGGTGCAGCCTGGAATGACGGATAGCAGGCCCTGAGAGGAACTATTTCACCCTAAATAGATTTCACTGACATCTCTTGAAATGGCCCGCACAGCTATCTCTTGTGGGGGAAATATGCATTCTGTGGAGAATCCCCTTCCCTGCCTAGCTTTTTTCTGGGGAGTCTGAACCTTTTAAGCTCTGGTAAGAGACACCGTTTCTTCCCTCTGAAGCCTGCTAGCCGGAGGCGCCTCTGCATGGAGGAACCTTGGCTCCTGTGACCTCCTTATCTAAACTTCATGCTGACTTACGCAGAGCTTCACTCTCAACCAGCCGCCACTCAGGAAATCTTTGAATCCACCTGTGGCCTGGAAGCCCAGCACTCCCTCCTCTGAGATGTGACACCTTTCCAGGCTGAACCAGCACTGCCTTCCATGTACTGGTTCGTGTCTTTGCCTGTCAGTGTCTTCCTAAATGTGTAAAATCAAGCTGTGCCCCAGCCACCTTGGGCGCATGTTCTCAGGACCTCCTGGGGCCATGGTCTTTCACTTTCGCAAAATAAACCCCTAAGTTGGTTGAGACCTGTTTCAGGTACGTTCGGTTTAAACGTTAAGTTGCGGAAAGAGATGACATATTTTGTTTGGAGTGTAACTGGAAGTTGTTACCATCTTGGAAAGTGACAGCCTGCAGTAGCACACTTTAGCTGCAGCGCCCTAGAAGCAGGAGTATTGGTGTGGGGTGACGGAGCCCCAAGCCCAGGTGTCCCTGCAGGGTGGTGCCTCTGCTTTCACGGCGACGTCGCTCCCGGACGTGTCGCCTCTGACGCCTTCGGAGACCTGGCCTGTGCCTTACAGGCTCACGAGTGAGTGTGTATCACGACTCAGCGTCCTTCTGTCTTGTCACAGACAGTGCACTATAGAGGTTTGTAGAATTACCGGTGTAGGTGGCTTTGTTCCTTACGCATTTCATGGAGCGGAGACATGAGAGTATTTGTTTCCTGATGAAGGGGCTGTTGGGTCTGCGGTGAACACTCTGTCTGCTGGGCCCCCCACCCTGCCTCCCATCCAGACAGAGTCCCCAGGAGGCCTGTGGGCTGTGGCTGCCGCAGGCCGGCATTAAAGGAGCCGGAGAGGCCGCGGAATCCCAGGAAGCTGGTGACGTCCTCCCCCAACCCCAGCAGGCTGTGCATTAAGTCACTGCATTCACAGGGTTTTGTTCCCTTGATGGGCTTGTCTGCATGGGGCCCGGGTGACAGTGGGCTGGAAGTGCTGAGTCCCACATTCACACTGGATGGCTACTGAGGTGAATGGGGCCCAGGCGTGTTTTTTAATGGAATGTCCACAGCCTGGTTGCTTGTCCCAGAAGATGAGTGGTAGTGATCACCCTCTGACCACAGGCCCACCTCTGTCCTTAGCTCAGGGCGGTGCCAGTCTGGGCTGCTAGAGGCCCAGATCCCCAGAGGAGGAGCCGATGGGCACTGGAGCAAGGCGGGGACATCTGGGGACCTCCCCATCATGCGCTTTTGAGCCGATGGGCCCTGGAGCAAGGCGGGGACAACTTGGGGCCTCCCGACCATGCACTTTTGAGCCGATGGGCACTGGAGCAAGCGGGGGACACCTCGGGGCCTCCCCACCATGTGCTTTTTTTGCAAGTCCTTCAAATGGTGCCTGCTCCTTGGCTGCTGCCTGGTGACTTTGAGGCTTATCGGGGTGGGGTGAGTGCTTCCCACTCAGCAAAGGGCCTTGACAGTGGCTGGTTTTCCTCCCCATCTCTGGAAGCTTCTTCCCCTGGGCCTTCCAGTCTCATGTTTTGGCCTGGACAAAGATACGAGAGGTGGGGAGGAGCTGCTGGGGATGGCCGGGGCAGTCCCTATGGCCTGGAGGACTGGCAAGTTGTCCTCCAGGGATGCCTGTGAAGATGCCTGGAACCCCAGGCCAGCTCACCTCTTGTGCAGGTCCTGACCTAGGAAGGTTGCCGTCCCGCTGACCCCGCCTCCTCTGGGCAGGCCCCGCCTCTGTTCCCTTCCCCTCACTCCGTCCCATTTGGGCCCCTTCCTTTCCACTCTGCATTCTTAGCGTGTGCATGGATAAGATGAATAAGTGGCCTCTGAGTGAGGAGAAGGTACTGAAATCGCATAAGTGACCTTCAAACACAGGAAGAAGCATTCAGTCCCATGTTCGTGCTGAGAACGAGGCTTGATCTTCTGAATGAGTCACGGGTTTAAGAGAGACCTGAGAAGTAAATCTGAAAACTAGATTCACTCTGAACAAAGTATCTCGGGTGCTAAATTCTCCAGTGGGTATCAGGAAGCGTCTCTGAGAGTGAGAGCGTCGGCCTTTCCGGAGCCTGCCGCAGCTGCTGCAGTGTGGTGTGGCGCTTCACAAACCGACAGTAGAACTCACTTCATGTCGTGAACTCAGAGAGCAGCGCTCTCCTCCCACCGCCTGGATCCTCGCAGTCCTGAAGCCACGGCTTCCCTGCAGGCCGGTGTCGGGCGTCGATCCCTGAGGTGATCACGGGCAGTGTTAGTTCATGAGTGTGGATTCCAGGGCTAAGGTCGGGCTCAGAGCCCACTGTCACGGGGTTCTGGAAATGGATGCTCTGCTTGAGGAAGGAGCAGTGGTGGAGACGGGCTGCCGCTTCTTCAGACGAGGCCGCCTCTGCCTCTCTTTGCAGGCTTGTCCAACCTGCCTTGTTTTGTTGTTTTTCTGTTGTTTTACGTTTTTAGCAGCCTGAAGCCAGGGTTTTGGTTTCTGTCTCTGGTAATAAGTGGAAGAGAGGGGTAAGGAAGGGGCTTTACTGGCCCAGCCAGAAGCAGGGAGTAAGACCTCAGGACTGCATTCTCTCCCTTGGACACCGCTGCTGGAGGGAGAAGCCCCTCACCCAGAGGCGGTCGAAGCCACACTCCTGGGACCCTCTTTTTCCCAGAGTCTGCTTCCTGCTGCGCTGCGTCCTGAAGGGGCATCCCAGCTGGGTCTCTGTTGCAGCCTCAGGTCAGCGACTGCCAGGCAAAGTCTTCTGGGGCCAGGGTCCTTGTGCGGCATCCATCACGTGCCTGCATCAGTCTCCCTGGAAGGGGAGGGGAAGGGAGAGGGTTTTGCACACCTGCTCCCCCAACCCCCCAGGATGGGGCAGAGCACCTGAGGGCGTCCACCTCTTCCCTCCATGTTCACTGCACTGAAAGCTGACACAGGTGCCCAGTCCTGTAGGAATACCTTTGAGCAGGAATTTCTGAGCAGGAAGGATGTGGGGGTGCCAGAGGCCCCTGTGGGAAGGTAGGGAGGATGGGGGGTGTTGGGGGCTCCTGTGGGGGAGGATGGGGGGGTGTTGGGGGTTCCTGTGGGAAGGTGAGATGATGTGGGGGTGCTGGGGGCTCCTGTGTGAAGGTGGGGAGAATGTAGGGATGTTGGGAACCCCTGTGGGAAGGTGGGGAAGATGTAGGGGTACCAGGGGCTTCTGTGGGAAAGTGAGAGGATGTGGGCGTGCCGGGGGCCCCTGTGGGAAGGTGAGGAGAATGTGGGGATGTTGGGGGCCGCTGTGGGAAGGTGGGGAGGCCATGGGGATATTGGGGGCTCCTGTGGGAAGGTGGTGAGGATGTGGGGGTGTTGGGGGCTCATGTGGGAAGGTGGTGAGGATGTGGGGGTGTTGGGAGCTCCTGTGGGAGGGTGATGAGGATGTGAAGGTATTGGGGACTCCTGTGGGAAGGTGGGGAAAATGTGGGGGTACCAGGGGCTTCTGTGGGAAGGTGAGAGGATGTGGGCGTGCCGGGGGCCCCTGTGGGAAGGTGAGGAGAATGTGGGGATGTTGGGGGCCCCTGTGGGAAGGTGGGGAGGCCATGGGGATATTGGGGGCTCCTGTGGGAAGGTGGTGAGGATGTGGGGGTGTTGGGCTCATGTGGGAGGGTGGTGAGGATGTGGGGGTGTTGGGAGCTCCTGTGGGAGGGTGGTGAGGATGTGAAGGTATTGGGGACTCCTGTGGGAAGGTGGGGAAAATGTGGGGGTACCAGGGGCTTCTGTGGGAAGGTGAGAGGATGTGGGGGTGCCAGGGCCTCCTGTGGGAAGGTGGGGAGGATGCGGGGGTGTTGGGGGTCCCTGTGGGAAGGTGGGGAGAATGTGGGGTTGTTGGCTCCAGTGGGAAGGTGGGGAGGATGTGGGGTATTGGGGGCTCCTTTGGGAAGGTGGGGAGCATGTGGGAGTGTTGGGGCCTCTGTGGGAAGGTGGGGAGGATGTGGGAGTGTTGGGGGCCCCTGTGGGAAGGTGGGGAGGATGTGGGAGTGTTGGGGGCCCCTGTGGGAAGGTGGGGAGGATGTGGGAGTGTTGGGGGCCCCTGTGGGAAGGTGGGGAGGATGTGGGAGTGTTGGGGGCTCATGTGGGAAGGTGGGGAGGATGTGGGGGTGCCGGGGGCTCATGTGGGAAGGTGGGGAGGATGTGGGAGTGTTGGGGGCCCCTGTGGGAAGGTGGGGAGGATGTGGGGTTGCTGGAGGCTCCTGTGGGAAGGTGAGGAGGTGCTGTTGGGAGCCAGCTGTTTGCCTAACCACAGACTACCTGTTACTGTCTGATCATCTATACATAATTGGCTTTTTAAAGATGCGTGTGTGAGTGACTCTTACTCTGAAGAGAGGACATTACATTCTTCTTATGTGCAGTCTCATAATAAGAGGTTGCTGCACTGTGGCGTTGGTCGCCCCACCCTGAAGTCTGTCTGTCTAGTCCAGGGCTCCAGAGTGAGCACCGGCGCTGCCGATAGCGGCTTTTTATCGGGAGACTGCACATACGCTGCTGGTGGGAGTGTGAATTAGTGCAGCCGCTACGGAAGGCAGCGCGCTGATTCCTCAGGGATCTAGAACCAGAAACACCATTTGACCCAGCAATCCCATTACAGGGTATATACATAAAGGACGATAAATCATTCCATAAAGACACATGTGCACATATGTTTACTGCAGCACTGTTCCCAATAGCAAAAACTTGGAACCAACTCAAACGTCCATCGATGATAGACTGGATAAAGAAAATGTGGCACATATACAACATGGAATACTATGCAGCCATAAAAAAGGATGAGTTCGTGTCCTTTTCAGGGATGTGGATGGAGCTGGAAACCATTATTCTCAGCAAACTGACACAGGAACAGAAAACCAAAACCACATGTTCTTACTCATAAGTGGGTGTTGAACAATGAGAACACATGGACAGGGAGGGAAACATCACACATTGGGGCCTGTCAAGGGGTGTGGGGCAGGGGAGGGAGAGCTTTAGGAAACACACCTAATGTAGATGACGGATTGATGGGTGCAGCCAACCACTCACATGTATACCTATGTGACAGACCTGTACATTCTGCACATGCAGCCCAGAACATAGAGCATTTTTTTTTAAAGTTGCTTTACTTTCCCCATTTGGCCAATGATGTCAATATGAACCCTGCAGACTCTGAAATCTCTCAGAGCTCTGGTCTAGGACTCGAGAGTGTGAGCGCACCTGCCCAGGGGGCTTGGCTTGAGGCCCGTACTGTCGCCTGCTCTGTGGCAGTGCCTGTGTGCAGACCCCCCGCAGCACTTAGGCGTGGCTCGTGGACTTGTGGTTTTGCTGCTGGGTGGGGAACCCCATCCGGCTCCTCACTTTCCCAGCAAGCACTGGTCATAGCATGCCCTTCTCTGGTCACTGCTCTCTGGCCTGGCTTGGTGGTGGCTTTGGTGATGGCACCATCACCCCTGGGATCCATGTCCTCCCATTTCTTTCCTTTCTCCTGAAGGTTTTCCAGGTGCCTGTTTGCTTCTAAGAATTCCCCTCTCTGCCTTCCTCCTAGTGTCTCATAGCCATCCTTCTTTTTATTCTGGCCTCCCAAGATGGCATGGGGCCCGCCATTGCCAGGGCGGCCCTGTGATGAGCCACGCCAGACACAACAGGCAGCCCCGGGCACCTGCCTCCAGCTCCACAGCAGCGTCTTCCACTTGCACCTCTGCTGTCTGTGGCCTTTTGCTCTGTGGACTTGGCATCAGTGCTGGCCGTGGGGCAGCCTCGGCTTCTCCAGCGGACGCCGTGCCGTCCCCACAGTGGAGTCTCAGCCTGGGGATCCGGGTGCCCACTGGATTGCAGGCGGTGCATTCGCAGACTGTCGCCAGCTGAACCGCGGTGTCTGGAGTGGTTCCGTGTATGCTGTTCTCCAGTTTGCCCGTATTTTCACTAAACAGCAGGCTGTAATTACTGACTCACAGTCCCGCAGTTGTCTTCATTAGATAGATATTCAATATTTTGGAAATCTGCCTATAATGCATTTGGAAGGTATATAATTTCCATTTCTCAAAAGGCGACATGTGTACTAACATGTTTGTGTTTGTGAATTGGGATATGCTTGCTTAGTTTTCTGGCTAATTCATCGTTAGAAGGAGGGACTCAGTCGTGGGAAATAAATGCAGCAATCACTCGGTGTTCCTGCTGGGCTCGTGGGTGACCCCGTGTTTTCTGGTGGCGTGGGAAGAATCTGGAGGTCTGGGGCTGAGGCTGGCACATCTCTCCTGCAGCTTGGTTTCGGCGGGTCCTCAGGGCGGAGTTGCTGCCCTTCCGCCTCCCGGGCCTATGTTCCCGCTTCCTGGTGCTCTCCTGTCTTCACTGCGGTTCATTTTTGAGGGGCAGCAGAGGCTGCACTGTGGCATCAGTAACTGGGGACACACTCCAGTGTATTTCTGCGATTGATGGGGAGGTGTTTGTGGTCAGGACTGCTTTGGGGGCAGGTTTGCATGTCAGGAGATGGGGAGCAGTGACGGGGCACCACGGGCTGCCTCCCAGCTCCTCCTTCCAGGCTCCTACCTTGCCCCATGCCCAGGCTTCCTTTCTCTTCCTGAGTCAGCTGGGGCTGAGCTCCAAACTGAGCCTAGGACCTCCCAGCCCCACCCTCCTCTCTGAGGTGCAGAGGCACAGCAGGTGCAGCACAGCCTCAGCCCTGGGGCTCCCAGGACGGTTGTCCTGGCCAATGGCTCATGACCCTCTGCCCGCTGCGTTGGGGGGTAAACTGAAGGAGTTATGTACCTGTGACCCAGGTCCCCAGCAGCTGTGGCCTCTTTGTTGTGCTTCCTCTTTGGCCACAGCCAAAACCGGGTTCTCTTCTGCACGCTGGAGCAGGGAGCTTGGTCTCAAACCTTCAGGCCTAAGCTTATAGTTCTCCCAGCTTCTCCAGAACTGGCCCATAACTCAGCAGTGTCATTGCCACCCTGGTTTTCCAGGTGAGATGAGCCTCAGTTACAGGCAGAAACACGTGGCCAAGAGAAATGCACCAGCCGGATTCTGAGGGGAAGCTGCTGATTTCTAGCAGAGGGATGGGTGAGCCTGCCCAGTGCCCTACAGTGAGGGAGGCATCTCTGTCCCGACAGACGGCGTGAAGGCAGCGCGCTGAGGCCGGCTCAGAGCCTTGGAAGCAGGTCTGATCGCTTCCCTGCACATTCCCACACACTGTAAACGGAAGCATGTTGGCCACGGCTGCTGCCTCACAAGCAGTCCGGTCAGAAATGCACGTCTGTCAAAACAGAGGGTGGATTGATGAAGTCAGTGTGATCTTCTCTCTTGCTGCCTTTCACGAGTCCTGCAGAGTCCGTCCTAACTGCGTCCTCTTGATCCCAGACGTGCCCGTGGACTCCAAGTGATGCTTCAGTCGCCAGCCCTTCTCCTCTGTCTCCTCTCCTGTGTCTGAACCCTTAGGGAGCTCTGTGTTTCTTCCCACTGCTGTGAACTCTCAGAATTAGGCAATCCAGAGTAGGCCGAGAATGATTTGGGGTGAGAATGTGTATTTTTATTTCAGTTCTGGACCCATTAAATGATGGTCTAGGTCCTCCGGCATTCGGCGTTTCCCAGCCGGCTTGACTGTTTCCAGATCAAATGGACGTCCCTGTGCTTCCGTGGATCACCGTGACCCAAGTGATTGTGTGTGAAAAATATCTCATGGCAGGAATATGCCACCAAGAGCCTTGAAAATACTTGAGGTTTGTTTGGGGGAATAAAAAGGAAAAAAGGAAGGAGAGAAATCCAGTCATTAGCATGAGTGATGAGTGTGGGGAAAACCAGCGGAGCTTCGGATCCTGCCCCAGCAGATGCCAGTGGCTCAGACCATGGCGGACAGAGGGAGGGACGTGCCTGTGTGAGGCCTCAGCACAGACCCCGGACCCGGCCTGCCTGCTGGGATGAAGGTGGAAGAGAGCCGCGCATCTCAGCACAGACCCTGGACCCTGCCTGCCTGCCTGCCAGGGTGAAGGTGGGAGACAGCCACGCATCTCAGCACGGCGGTGGAAACGCAGTGCACCTGTGGAGGGCTTGCTTGCATTTATGTCACCTGAACAAGTCCCACATGCGAAAACAGAAGCCACCCCATGCCCCTCAGAGGGGCCAGGAGGAAGCCACCCCGCGCCCACCCGAGGGGCCAGGAGGAGGCCACCCCGCACCCACCTGAGGGGCCAGGAGGAGGCCACCCCTCGCCCACCTGAGGGGAGGGACCCGGGCACTCCCGGAGCCACCGAGAGATGGGCAGGCAGAGGCACAGGCTCCATGAGCTGCTTCCCTGGACTGTGAGGTGGCAGGGCTGGCAGGTCAGGAGGAAGCCTATTTTTAGAAACGCCTGAGTGCCCACAATCTTCTGACCATCAAACAAGAAACGTTGCTGTTTGAAGCTATAAACAGACAGCAGAACAAGAAGTCGCTGTGTCACTGGATACCTGTAATGTGAAAACCGGCCATTAGGAGGAATCGCCCTATAAACATTGATCTGGTGGTTGAGGCTGGCTGGCTTTGCTTCTGTTCTGCCCACAGGGTAATCAGCTAATAGGTTTTGGTTGTCTCAGCTGAAATGTGAAACTTCCATTAGGTGACTAACACTGGCTAAAATTGGTTTTCATCCTGTTTTAACAAAATCTTTGTCCCTGCGCGCTTACAACCCCATTCCAACCTGGCTGGTGCCGCGTCCCAGACCCACCAGAGTTGATGGTGAGGTGGTTGGAGGCATGACCCACGCGTGACCCACTGTGGAGACTTGGTTGTTTCAGGGAATCCAGCCATTTTCTGATGGAACTTCAAGTGCTGAAACATCTTGCCCTCACTGCTGCAGAAGGGGAGGAATTGTGTGCGCCAGACAGAGGCACCTTGGAATCCCCCCGCCCTGGGCTGTGTGCTGGGGTCTGGGACGGCGCAGGTGATTGGATCGGAGTGATGGCCCTGGTGGGCGGCGTCGCTTTCCTTGGTTAACCCTGGAGGACGCAGCCGCCTGGTGCTTATCCTCCGCCATTTCTCTCTTCTTCCTTTGGGAATAATCTCTTTTTTTTTCTGGTTTCTCTTCTCTTAGGCACATTCCTTTGGAAACTTACTGGGCTCACTTTTACCCACTTGTCATGAGTGGTGCAAGGTGAGAGATGACCGGGTCCACGTGTGTTCATGTCTTTCTATAGCATGAGGCTTTTGTTGACCTTATTTCAGTCACGAAAGCCGGGACCTGCATGTGCTTCTTGTCACTCGGCAGTCCCAGCTGCAGGCACACATTTGTCAGTATCGTAAGCCAGAATGATAGTATACCTAATCGATACATAAATGTTATCAGCACTGAGCAAGAAACAAAGAAACATTTAACTTCAAGAGAAAAAGGAGATGGGAGGAAGGGTTAGTGATCAGGTCTGCGGGGAGGGAAGCAGACACAAGGATCCCGGGCTGGGCGGGGTGGTCCCTGGTCTTCCAGGAGGAGTCTGAGGTGGCACAGCCTGCGGGGCAGGTGCCCAGTGCCTACCACGGGTGACTGAGGCAGTGTCCTCCCGCAAGGACTGACAGTGCAGGAGTGCGCGTTTTGTGTTCTTTCCAGTTGGAGACTGTCTTTTTATTTATTTGTTAAGCAAATCACCTTATCTTTATTGACAAAGTGCCCTATGAAAGGTAAAACAGTCTTTTTCTAAGATGGAGTTTGTTATGGCAACACTGCTGTATGCGCTATACATAAAAACTAAACTTTAAAAATGCTGCTTACACGAAAACCAAGAGAAGCCCACCTTTGTGCAGAAGACGGGCAGGTAGGAGGTTCCAGCGGCGAGGCTGCTGACCTGGCGCGACCTTGGCGGGGCTGTTTTGGGAGGCAGGGCAGCGAGCAGTGCCCGGCCTGTCGCAAGTTCGTAGGGAGAAAGCTTTGTTGAAATTTAACTGCCGTATCATAAAATCAGCCACTTAAACAATTTGATGCTTTTTATTATATTTACCAAGTTACGCAACATCACCACAATCTAATTCTAAAACATTTTCATCACCCTAAAATGAAACCCCGTCCCCAGTACCAGGCTCTCCCAAGCCCTTGTCCCCAGCTCCCCTCCCCCCACACCCCAGCCCAGCCCTGGGCAGCCGCTAATCCACGTTCTGTTGCCACACATTTGCCCGTGTAGACACTTCTTATGGATGGAGTCAGCAGCCTGAGGTCTTGCGCCTGGCTCTGGCACATGGTGGAGTCGTCCCACCTTTCCCTGCTGACTAAGGGTGCTCTGCGTCCTCTCCTGGGCTTGGCCATTTGCACAGCTCCAGAGAAATTCTGCCTTGTCTTTCTATTTTTGAGTTTGACTCATTCTTTATTCCAGGTACAGTCTCTAATCATATATCATTGGCATCATGGATGCTCTGCTTTGAAAGCTGAGGACTGTGTATGTTCCATGTGGGCTGTTCAGGGAAGGCCTGGCCCACTGTGATCTGTGTCTGGCAGAACTCGGGACCCTCCCAGAGCCTGAGAGCTATGGCCTTTGAGCTACTGCCCCAGGCTGTGGCCCATCCATCTCCCTCCCCAGAGGGTGCCATGAGGCTGTTTCTCATTGCCTCTGGGTTCTGATGAGCTGTGGAGCCTCCAGCCCTGCCCCACCAACGCCCCCCAGAACAGAATGCAGGCTGTAAACCCCTTGCAGTGGCCTGGACCATCTGCAGCAGTTTGCATGGTGTCACCCTGCCCTAATGTTTTCATGTATTTTATTTACCAATTAACCTGAGCAATGGAAATGTCACCCTCTCTGTATCAACCAAGCCCACCGTGCTTCTCCTCCCATGGAGAATTTTGCTTTCCCAAGCTGTACGAGTCCCAAGCCGGTGCCGGGCATTCAGCCGGTGGCCAGGAGTCCTTGCCCGCTCTCCCTGCCCTCTGAAGGGACACTCGAAAGGCATCCTCCAGCCTCTGGCAAGCTGCAGCCCTTTTGTAAAGTGCCACCTTGTGGCTGATGGGGGTCCCAGGAAGGGCCCCGGGCAGTGTCTGCAGAAACAGTTTCCTGTGCTTTGGCGGTAGCTGGTCCTTCCTCAACACTGTCGATAGGAGCTGTGGCGCTGGCCTCCATGCGGCTGGCAGCGGAGCGCCGTGTTTTCAGTTGTGATGCCCTCCGTGTGGCAGCCGCCAGCGCTCCTCGTGTGTGAGTGGTGGTCTGTGTCTGTGGGTGACGCGTGTCATGGGGCGTGAAGAAGTGCACTTGTGCAGGATTTCCATGCCAACTCCACCCTCCACCCATCTCATGCCTTCCCAGGGAAGTCCTGACTGTGCTTCTGCTGCCTTGGGAAGACAAGGGGTCCCAGGGGAACTCACGGGGTGGCCGGGAAAGCATCAAAGCCGGAGACTGCCTTCGCCTCGGGGCGAGGGGTGGGGGCGTGTGAGTCCCAGCTGCACCATTTGGAAGGGCTCCCCCCTTCAGCTCATCTTCCCCATTCTGTGCGAGGCCAGCCCAGCCCTCCAGGTCAGCCCATTTCTCTCCTAATTCAGTACCCCTCGCCATCCCTAAAGAGAGCGAAAGGGACAAGCTGCCCCTTCTCCGTGGGGTTTGGCGGGGGGGGGCTCTTGATTATAGTATTTCCCGAATCACAGGGATTCTGAGAACTTTCCTCCTAAGGGGAGGGAGGGCTGGCTCTGGCTCCAGTCCCCCAACCTGAGCAACCTCCACACATCTGGGCGTGTGTCAGAGCAACAGGACGGGAAGGGTCTGTTAGGTTCTGCCTGGGTGAGAATACTGCCGTGGATTTGAAATTAGAGGAAGGGCTCTGCTTTTGCATTTCAGGACCCACAGCACCCAGGCTCACTATGCTCATGGCCGCCCTTGGGAAGACCTGACGGGGGTTTTCCTCATTGGACGTTAGATGACGGGTGCACCAGGAACCTCAGCTTCTCAAACACAGAGGCTGCGTGCGGCTTGTGCTTCCTGTCCGTCTCTCAGGGGGGACTGGACATTCCCGCCTGTGCTGGAGAAAAGGGAACCGTCTAGGTGTCGCGGCCGAAGGTTGTAGCCATCTAGGAAATGACCAGCACAAAGACTCGGCCACAGGCTGGTTTTATTTTACTCACTTTTTAACAGAACTTTTATGAAGGCAAATTTCACTTGGGTCTGGTTCTAGGATTTTTCTTTACTTGTAAAAGCTGCTGGCACCTCCCGGTTTCGTAAGTCATCTGTTCTAAACTGGAAGCCAAGAGTCTTGCCTCAGAGCTTCCATAGCTCCACTTGCAGAAATTATAAGAGGATGGTTGAGGGCCGTGTCTTCCTGGTGACACCCTTGAGAAGATGTCAAGCCTGGGCCCTATTCATCATATTTGGAGAAATGGGAGGTGATGACACTTTAGAGGAACAGAGATCCCCTTCCAGGAATTATTTTAATCGGGGACTCTCAGGGGAGGCTGATTTCAACTTACAGATGGCAAATGTGCCATGTGCTGCACCCACTCACACAAGACGCGGACCGGATCACAGTTGCAGCTCATTTCGTGGTCACGCAGAACCAGAGCCAGAGACCAGATGGGGCAGACAGAGGCTTCGCTGTCCCGTGTGTACACAGCCTGGGCTGCCCAGTGACTTACCATGAGTTCCTCATCCCAGGTCACGGTTGAATTTCACATCCCAAGGGCATTCATGGCAGCCCTTGGGAAGACCTGACGGCTTTTCTTCATTGCAACTTAGATGACGGGTGCGCTGGGAACCTCGGCTCCTCAAACACAGGACTTACGGCTTCCTGTCCACCTCTCGAGGTGGAATAACGATCTCGTGTGCAAACCATGCATGCCTTTCCTTTGGCAAAAATATTTATCACATTTTTACTGGGGTATAATTTACATGCCATAAAATTCTCCCTTTTAAAACATGCAATTTGTTGGTTCCAACTGGAAAATATTTAGATTACCCTGCTCCAACCCAGGACATTTTTACCCCCCTGGCAGGAGCCATCGGCTCACCCTGTGCTCGGCAGCCCCGTCCCTGCGTTGGTGTTTTCTGGACATTTCATCAGAGTGGACTCACAGCCGGCGTTGCTTCCCGTGCGGGACATGCTTCCTGGCTCTACGCGTGCTGGCCTGGGTGTCGGCGTTTCCTTCCCTCCCGTGGCTGATTAACACGCCTCCTTTTGCTCTCCCTTCGTCAGTGGACCTGCGTCTGGAGGCGGCCACTTTTGTCTTTTGTGGACAGTGCAGCTGTGAACCTTATGCCGAATTTTTCCTGCCCTCCAGGTGTCACTGGAGATGGTCCCCTCGGGCAGTCCCATCAGCACAGTGTCCATTTTTACTTCACTCAGAACTTGAGCCGACCAGGGGACGTGCCACGTGGCTTTCTTGGTGCAGTTAGGACGGGGGCTGCTACCGAGTCGTTAGGAAACCTGCTAATTGACAGACAGTCTGGTGCCTGGTTTCAGCTTTGCTCTGCTGGTGGAAGCCTCTGGCCATGGCTGGGACTGCGGGAGGAGTTGCCTGGTGCTGGCTGAGTGGTGTTGCGGATCCTGCCTGGGAATGAGGAGAAACAGGCTGGGGTCCCCCTCCTCCTGTGCTGGGGAGCTTCCTGCCCACTCGTGTCTTTACTCTGAATCCTGGAAACGACTCCATGTGCTGTGGCCCTTTTTTTGTTATGTTTTGATGCAGAGTCTGGCTCTGTCATCCAGGCTGGAGTGCAGTGGCACCGTCTTGTCCCTGCAACCCTGCCTCCCGGGTTCAAGCAGTTCTCCTCCCTCAGCTTCCCAAGTAGCTGGGACTACAGGCGCCCCCACACTCAGCTAATTTTTTTTTTTTTTTTTTTTAAGTAGAGATGGGGTTTCACCATGTTGGCTACACTACTCTTGAATTCCTGGCCTCAAACGATCAACCTGCTGTGGCCTCCCAAAGTGCTGGGATTACAGGTGTGAGCCACCATGCCCGGCCATGACCACGTTTTGTCTGTGCACCCATTTATGCACAGTGCAGGTGGCCCTGGGTTCAGGAGTTACACGATTGGGCTCCTGAGTTTGTTTTCCTTGTCACTGTGCAGAGAACCAGATCTTAGGGCTGAGAGGACCATGAAGGTTAGCTTTCCTAATCCCTTCATGTCTCTGCTGATGGCATTTGACAGAGAAACGTGGCGTGATGCAGCCAGTGAGCAGCAGCGACCGGGCACCCTGTCCCCAGGCACCGCCGAGTCTGTAACTGCGTCTGCACCCTCGGGGGGTCCTGTGTGTTGTCGTCTCTGTTGCTTTTGGGCAGAGAGCTCCCTTTGAAGTGTGAACCTGAAGAGACACTTTGGTTTCTGACCTTCCCGATGCCCGGGGTGAGGCCGTC
The DNA here is from genome assembly GCF_049354715.1 of Callithrix jacchus. NCBI lineage: Eukaryota > Metazoa > Chordata > Mammalia > Primates > Cebidae > Callithrix > Callithrix jacchus. The sequence continues at coordinate 28,237,965 of NC_133502.1, forward strand.
GGAGTGACCTCGTGGCCTGGAGTCCTTTCCTTATCCAGTCTGGTGTCTGCTATGCTGACGATGCTTGCAGGCAAGGGGGCCAGTGGTGACAGAGCTTCCTGGCATCAGCGTTCAGTTTTGGGCCACTGGGTCATAGCCCATGGGTAAAGCCAGGAACCAGAAAGCAGCCTCAAGGGACTCTCCCGTCCCCACCGCCCAGGGGACATCTGCGAGGTGGCGTCTCCCGCGGGATATGGCTGTCATCGAATGCGTATGCGCTTCATCTCAAGTGGGTTTTGCTGGGGTGGATGGTTAGGAACTCCCACCGCATGTAGGCTGGCGGTTTATTTTCTGATGTCATAGCACAGACAGAAGTAGTGCTTCCCACTTGTGTCAGTGTAAATGGCACCACACTGTAGGGCTGTATGTGAGCCGTGTTTAATGGATCATTTAGTAAGTGTCTGCTCGGCAGTGTGGAGAATATGGATTGAACTTCATTAGTTCATCCCGAGCGGGCCTCCCTGAGACAGGGTCCCTTTGTTGCTGGCTGGAAGTGGCCTGGATGCACGGGCTTGCCGTGGTGTGGGCTCACCGTGGCATAGGCTTCCTGTGGTGTGGGCTCACCGTGGCATGGGCTCACTGGGGCGTGGGCTCACTGTGGCGTGGGCCCATCGTGATGTGGGCTCACCATGGCCTGGGCTTTCTGTGGCGTGGGCTTACCATGGCATGGGTTCGCCATGGCGTGGGCACAGCCGCACGGCTCCAGGGAAGTGTTCAGCTTTCAGAGCCAGTGTCTGGGCTCCTGGCCACTCCCAAAATTGAGATGTTGTCTTTGAAGCTTAGAAGAAAGTTTCTAGGATTTTTACTTTTGTATTAAAAGATATCTATATGTCTTTCTTCTTCTGGTTCACTTCTATGCTTATTCGGCACAGTATCCTGGTTCCGTGGGGATGAGAAGTGTCTGTTTGGCTGTGTTCTGGATGGAGAAAGGAGCCAGGGGCTTTCTTAGCCGTAATAGGCAGCAGTTTATGCTGAAGCTCTCTGGACGCTTTTAAGTCCACATCCCTTAGGTTTGTTGGCTTCACCACAAAACAGAGGCGGCAGGGAGGCCCCGTCCCGGAGCGGGAGTGCCTGTCTGTGTGGGGAGGGGCAGCCAGGCTGTGGCGTGGTCAGGGCAGTGAGGTTACACTGCCCACCTGGCTTTGAGTCTGGGATGGCAGTTAGTGCCGTCCAAGGGCAAGCAGGAGGTGGAAGAAGGCTGCGTTATTGAAGAGGCGGTGCCACAGCTCTGTGACTGCTCCCGCAGAGCAGGGTGCCCCACAGGCGGAGAGGAGCAGCTCAGGGTGGTGCTGCAGTGATACGGGCACCCACTTTTAATTGCATGCAGCTTAAGGGGTGCTTTATGCAGAAATTTCTGGGGGAAGAATAGTAACTTCTAGGCAGTTGGGTTATTGCCATGGAAAGGGGGGGCAGCTCCCTGCTGTTGCCATGGCAATGGTAAACTGACAGGCACACGGGGGCGTGTCATATGGAAAGCTGCCTCTACCCTAGCCCCATTTTCACTAGTCCTCTATCTGGTCCGGTATCCAAGCCCCACCCCTGCAGTTGTGTCCCGCCTTCTGCCTCAGCTTCACTGTCTCTTCCCTTTTGGAAGCCTTTTGATTTAGCGGTGTGTTCTGTTCTCATGTCACACCCTGTGCCGTTTCTACTGGCAGTCACCTTTGGTGTTCACTGTGTGGCTCTCACAGGAGCACCAAGCCTCCTGGTGCTCACCTGAAGACTTTGACCCCTGAGGGCTGCGTAAGACAGGGTGCCTGGGGCCTGGTGTCTGGGGAGACACTGGGGGGCCCGTGTCTCCCCCAGCCCTGAACGAGGCTCTCAGCAGCAGATTTGCTCTGGGGGGGAGCCTTTGCATGAGGGTTCTGAGGCAGCTGCCTGATGTTGCTCTCCTTTTCCAGTGTGCAGGAGAAGAGAACTGGGTGGACAGCAGGACCATCTACGTGGGGCACAGGGAGCCACCTCCGGGCGCAGAGGCCTACATCCCACAGAGGTACCCAGACAACAGGATCGTCTCCTCCAAGGTAACTGTCTTGGGTCTGAGTGTCCCTGAGTCTCTAGAGCAGCTGCCTGGGGTTGTTAGTGCTTCTTGGTTTCAGAAACTAGCTCTGCTCCTGGCCCTGCTGTCACGGCCACCAGCACCCCCAGAAAGGGTTTCGGATCAGAACCTTACCGAGGGCGCTGGACTTGCTCCCGGTGACCGTCCACAGGAGGCTTTCCCCTGGCCAGGCCTCACATCACGGCGTCTCTGTCCTTGGGCGACCGTGTCACAGAGGCAGTGTAGGTCTCACGTCCAGAATTCAAACCCTACCCAGCTCCCACTTCGGAGGCGCCTGGCCGTGTGCCTGTCGTGGGCCACCCTGGCCAGAGTCTCGGCGCTGGTAAGATGGAAGTGATACCAGCCACCCCAGACAGCAAAGCCCGGGGCAAATCTTTGAGCTGGTTCATGACATGCAGCCAAGACACAGCATGGGCAACGTGAGCGCAGTGCCACCATCTAAGTGAAGCGTGTTTCTCTCGTGGACGGGAGCATGGACGTGCACACACATTTCCCACATTCAGAGAGTGACAAGGAAACGGGTCTTAAGAATAGGGTGGAAATTAGCAGCTGCCATTAAAAGTGGGGCGGACGGGGCTTTCCAGAGAGTGCATGAGCCTGTGTTCAGACTCTTCCCTTTAGTTTTATTCTCCTTCAGAATGGACGGGGCTAAACACAGGCACACTTGTGGCTGGCTGCATATGTGGACACATGAGGCCACCACAGAATTCATAGTGTGTCCTGACATTCTAGTGCACTTAATTCACACCGGGCAAGTGTAGATGCCCTTAATCCACACCGGGCATCTTGACATGTAAACCCTGTGGAGACCTGCTCAATTCACAGAGTGTCCTGATGTATAGACCCCTGTGATAGACCTAGTTAATCCACACTGGGCATCCTAGAATGTAAACCCCTGTGTAGACCTACATAATTCACACCAGGTGTCCTGATGTGTAGACCCCTGTGTAGACCTACCTAATTCACACCAGGTGTCCTCATGTATAGACTGCTGTGATAGACCCAGTTAATCCACATGGGGCATCCTGGAATGTCAACCCCTGTGTAGACCTACCTAATTCACACCAGGTGTCGTGATATATACACCCCTGTGTAGAACTACCTAATTCACACTGGGTGTCCTGACGTGTAGACCCTGTGATAGACACACTTAATTCACACTGGGTGTCCTGACGTGTAGACCCTGTGATAGACACAATTCACACCAGGTGTCCTGACTTGTAGACTCTGTGATAGACACACTTAATTCACACCAGGTGTCCTGACGTGTAGACCCTGTGATAGACACACTTAATTCACACCAGGTGTCCTGATGTGTAGACCCTGTGATAGACACACTTAATTCACACCAGGTGTCCTGATGTGTAGACCCTTTGAAAACCTACTTAATTCACATCCTGACGTTTAGACCCCTGTGCTAAATGTGAATTAATTAACACTCAAGCGTCCTGGCATACAGACTCCTTTGGGTATTATTTGTGTGCTCTCAAAGAGTTGCACATTTTTAAGAATATTTTACAACAGAAAAGATCACCTTTCAAAGCCTTTTTATGGAATTATTTAATTTGCAACTGTGAATTACAAAAAATTTTAATAGCTTTAATCTCTAGAAACAGGACCTATAAATGCTCAAAAACAAAGTCCGATCAGGTAGGTGTTCTGGGTGTTTTCCCAGTGGTGATTCATGGAAGAAGAGTGCTGCTGAGAAATCCCATCTAGAATGCTGTCTCCGCAGTGGTAATGTTTGTAACGGTGTCAGGTCAGCACAGTCTCAGGCAGAGCTCACTGAAGACGGCTTCCAAGCTAATGTGCGCTTCACCTACCTCCAGGCCCCAGCGAATCCCAGGTGTGTTCCTTTGAGCTCAGCTTTCACAGCACCAAGGCACAGGGAAGCAGGAAACACCCAGTGTCAACCTGCAGTGCCCCTGTGGACTCGTAGGGCAGGATTCCGGGACACAGGTGGTGGGCGCTTGGAGCCGTGGCTCCCCCACTGCGCAGTGTCGCTCATCTGAGCCAGATGGGGGCCATGAAGGCATCACCCACCCACGCACCCCCCCTCCCCGGGAGCTGGCTTCTCCCTTCTTAGGGCAGACGTGCCCGACAGCCACACATGCCTGGTTCTCCCTGCAGATGTGGAGGGTGCTGTGTGGGGCCGCAGGGAGGAAGCCAGCAGCAGCAGCAGAGCTTGATTGAGGCGCCAGAGGAGGGTCGCCGTCCACCTGGCGGGGGCTGGCAGGAAGCTGAGGGCGGTTTTGGAGGAGATGCCGGAACACAGCGGTTTCTGCCTGCTACTCCTGACTCCTCTGCTGGGTCATTCAAGTTTTGTCATTTTCTACTGTCCACAGACGATGGCCTTGGTGGCCTCGTGCCGCCCCACCCTGCTCCCTGGCTCTGCGCTACCCTCTCTCCCACTCGGCTGGGCCCTTCCTCTCCACTGCTGCCTGTGGAGCTGGAGCCCTGTGAGGCCGCTTCGGTTTCCGATCGGGAAGTCCTGCGCTGAGTGGGTCATCAGGGTGGGTTTTGTGGGCTTGTTGCTGGTGTCCAGGGCCTTTTCAGAGCTGTGAGGGTTTTCCTACCAGGAAGCCCTCGAGCAGGAACTCATAGACTGGGGTCAACAGGCTCTCAGGAGCGGCCTGAGTGCAGGTGGAGGGCCCTGCGGGGCCAGGAGAGTACTCGGAGGCCTTTCATCTCAGCCTCCGAGGACCACAGATACGCCCACGAGTTGACCGGTCTTCGCTCTTAACAGAGGTGGTTAGCGGCTTACTCTCCGGTTCAAGTGGATGAGGTTGTGTAATTTCAAGGGAGAACTACGTCCGGCATAACCTCTTTTGCTGAGGACACTCAGGAAGGAGAGGCCCTCAGAAAGGGTGCGGTCTGGAATCCAGGCAGGTAGCTGGCCTGACAGTGACCTTGACCCAGATAAACCAAAGTGGAATTCTCGAGCCTGGAATGGAGGACTCATAATTGTTTTGGTGTAACAGCTCAGGATGCGTGAAAAAATGCTGTCTGATTTGTAAAACGTAAGTTTACAGCTGATTTTGGAGAATACATCTGTGGCGATGTATCTATGTTTTCCTGAGGTGGAAGAGAAAATGATTTCTACCTTAAAAAAATCCTGGCAGTTAAGACTTTTTAAGTGCCACGGAAGCTTGTTCTCTGCAAGTTTGCTTTTATGAAATCAAAGAATGTGAAAGCCTTTTTCAAGGAAGAAGACGTCACAGGGGATGACAGTGCCAGTGGAATTATTTTTAAGTTCTCATCTGTTTGATGGAAGTAGTTACCGGTGATCAGTGATCGATAGAGTTCTGTTTCCTTCTTGAGGGAGAGACTTTGGGCAGTGTCAAAACCCAAAACGACAGCCCAGTGCGCCCCATTCCCTGCTCCCTGTACTGTGCAGAGCTCCTCCAAGCCTGCCCTCCCCACACAGGGAATCCTGAACTCCAGAGCTCCCCCAGGCCTGCCATCCCCACATTGGGAATCCTGAACTCCAGAGCTCCCCCAGGCCTGCCCTCCCCACATTGGGAATCCTGAACTCCAGAGCTCCCCTAGGCCTGCCCTCCCCGCAGAGGGAATCCTGAACTCCAGAGCTCCCCGAGGCCTGCCTGCCCTCCCCACACTGGGAATCCTGAACTCCAGAGCTCCCCTAGGCCTGCCTGCCCTCACCATGTGGGGAATCCCAAACTCCAGAGCTCCCCCAGGCCTGCCTGCCATCCCCATGCAGGGAATCCTGAACTCCAGAGCTCCCCTAGGTCTGCCTGCCCTCACCATGTGGGGAATCCTGAACTCCAGAGCTCCCGGAGGCCTGCCTGCCATCCCCATGGGGGGATTCCCGAACTCTAGAAAGTGATAGGTTGCCTCATAGCTCCTTTTCCAGATTCGTACTTTGGGCACAGAATTCACGTGGTCCCCAGCTTTGCCCTCAGGAGGCTACAGAATTAAATCTTGGCTTAGCCTCTACTGTCCCTCCATGCCTTCAGGAAAGCAGAGTCCTCCTGGCAATTGGGTAGGAAAAATGCCCTCTGCAATCGTAGGTATAGCCAATGTTTTCAGGACTTTATTTGTATGAATGATTTCCATGTTTCTTACATTGGCAAGCTCTAAAACAACCCCGTGAGCCCACCAATACTGATTATTCCCAGCATATTCATGAAGAAGTGGAGGCTTAGAGCTCAGCCATGTGCCTGAGGCCACAGAAGAGGATAGACTAGTCCGTAGCCCCTGCAGGCTGGAGTGCAATGGTGTGATCCCGCCTCACTGCAACCTCCACCTCCCAGGTTCAAGTGATTCTTCTGCCTCAGCCTCCCGAGTAGCTGGGGCTACAGGCACATACCATCACACCCAGCTAATTTGTATATTTAGAGTAGAGATGGGGCTTCACCATTGTTGGCCAGGCTGGTCTTGAACTCCTGACCTCAGGTGGTCCGCCCACCTTGGCCTCCCAAAGTGCTGTGATTACAGGTGTGAGCCACTGCTCCTGTCCAGGAGCACTTTTCTTAGCCCCTCTGGGTGCTCGTGCATTTCCGGTGTCAGTGATCCACCGTCCTGGCATAATTTTCTGTGTTTTGCATCCCCGCTGCCCAATCTTAAATGAAAGACCCCAGTTCCGTGTGAATGGCTTACTGTCCAAAGCAGATGGGTGTCCGGTGTCCCCACCATCTTCAGGACCATCAGGTGGGCCCTGCAGTGCTGGAGCCGTTTCAGCTAAACACGAGCTGAGGCTTCAAACAGCTCGCAGGTGCTCCTGCGGGGGCCCAGGCTGCTGGCAGAGGACAGTGCCCGGGTTTGTCTCGGGGCCAGGTGAGGCCGTGTTCTTCCCTGTCTACACACCACACTGTGGGCGAGTAACACAAGCCAGAGACTGGCTTCCACAAGGGACAGGAGGCAGACGGGAACTCGAGGCTCAGACACTGGTGTGACGTTCCATCTCAGGGTCAAAACCACAGCCAGGCAGCTGTGGGCTCTGGGTGTGGCATCTGTCATACAAGTGAGAACTGAAAAGAATGACTGTCCTGTGTCCTTCAGCAAGGCGCATAGCATCTGTGAAGAGAGGTACTGAGGGCCACTTGGCTTTCCCGGATCTCCTGCAGGAGGGAAACCACTTGGCTTTCCCGGATCTCCTGCTGAGAATCCCCAGGGCTGAGTACATCTACCGATCGTATCACAGTTGAAGGGTCCAGCGTTACATTACATGAGTCTCCAGCAAATATTTATATTAATACAATTCCACGAAGATGAGCAAAGGATAACTGGCCACCGTTGTCAGCTTCCCAGCTCTAGCGTGTGCCGTCAAATGCTCATTTCAGTTTATTTTATCCAGATGTTGCTGGTACGTCAGTGTAGTCATGACGGTTTATGTGAGTTCCTTGCGGTTAGTATGCCTCACCAGGAGTTAATAACCCTCCTTTGGGCTATATTAATGGTCAGCACTAAGAACTTACTCTGTGAAATGCAGAGATTATACAGCATCATGGGGTTCAGCTGCAGCCCTCAGCGCCCAGTTAGAATAAAGCAATTGAGGCCAGGCGCGATGGCTCACACCTGTAATCCCAGAACTTTGGGAGGCCAAGGTGGGCAGATTACTTGAGGTCAGGAGTCCTAGACCAGCCTGGCCAACGTGGCGAAGCCCCGTCTCTACCAAAAAATACAAAAATTAGCCGGGCATGGTAGTGGGCGCCTGTAGTCCCAGTTACTCAGGAAGCTGAGGCAGGAGAATCGCTTGAACCCGGGAGGCAGAGGTTGCAGCGGGCCGAGATTGCGCCAACACATTCCAGCCTGGGTGACAGACAGAGTAAGACCCTGTGTCAAGAAAAGAAAAAGAATAAAGCAATCATGCAGGTGTTTTCAAATCCCAAAGCTAAACAGTAATGTTCAAATGTGGCAAGTCCGGGCCAGGCTCAGTGGCTCACGCCTGTAATTCCAGAACTTTGGAGGCTCAGGTGGGTGGATCACCTGAGGTCAGGAGCTCAAGATCAGCCTTGGCAACATGGTGAAACTCAGTCTCTACTAAAAATACAAAAATTAGCTGGGTGTGACAGGTGCCTGTAATCCCAGCTACTTGGGAGGCTGAGGCACAAGAATCGCTTGAATCTGGGAGGCAGAGGTTGCAGTGAGGCAAGATGGTGCCACTGCACTCCAGGCTGGGTGACAGAGTGAAACTTCATCTCAAAACAATTAAAAAATGATGGCAGGTCCAGACGTTAGCACAGCCTTCCAGGGTTGGTGGAAGTTGGTCTGCGCTTTTGGAAGGATTGCAGATGATACTTTATTTTATCCCGTAAATATTACTAGAAGTCCCTCATATAACATGGAAACTTTCACAACCATAGAGGAGCATCGTAAATCTGCAGCTCACCACCACTGTCACGGTTCCCAGCCTGTGGCCAGCCTGTTTCATCGGCACCTTCACTTCAGTTCCAAGGTCCTTTGGAAGGAGTCCTGGACAGCATGTACTTTTCATGTGAATGCACTTCAGTAAATGAAAGGTGGCATTTTAAGTAGAATCTTTTTTCATTAACGTGACTTTGTTACTGAGTAATAGAGAAATTTGTGGAAATGTTTAGTTATAACAAATGTGTTGGCCTGGGCGCCGGAAAACAAGGCTGCTCTCACATGGGTGGCTAAGATATTTCTTTACTGTGTCCTAGAGTTAATGGAGAGTAACTGACTTTTTCATTATGGCCCATTTGAGAGAAAATATATCTTTCTTAAACATTTAAAAAGATCGATCACATGTATAATGTTTGCCAAGTTGTATAGACAAGAAAACTAGAACTCAGAATCATTAAATAATTTGCTGAAGTTTACATGGTTTTTAAATGGCAGGGCCAGGATGTAATGGGGGGGTCTGACTGTGTTTTTGAGAGTACGCTAAAGAGTAAATACTTTAAGAATTTCATAGAGTACCTAAATTGTCTTGAGATGGGGTTAGCGAATTGAGAATTAAGATTGTGGCTCTTGTTTTAAGGAAGAAAGTGCCTGTACTTCTATTGGCAATCTGGAGTTTTGTTTGCTTTCTTCTGAACAAGAAGCAAAATAAATGAAGAGCGAGCCACATGCTCTTTACTCCATCTCAGTGTGTGGCTACTTTTCCGTCCAGAGCTCTTGCCTTTTGCTTCTCAGTTTGGCTGTATTCACATGAAGAAAACCTGTGTGGCAGGCAGAGGATGACCTCCCACAGATGTCCACACTCTGATCCACAGAACCTGTGACTGTGTCACCGTCCGTGGCCAGGGGAGTCAGGATTGCCGAACAGCTGACGTGAAAATAGGGAGGAGACTATAGAACTGTTCACGTGGTCAAAAGTCATCAGAGGCGCTCGTAAGCAGAAGAGCAGGCAGAACAGGGAGTGTCCAAGCCACCGCTGGCTTCAGAGGTTGAAGGGGACCAAGGGATGGAGGCAGCCTCTGCCGGAAGCAGGAACGGCAAGAAAACAGTTTCTCCCGGGGCATCCAGGAGGAAACTGGCCCTGCCAATACCTTAATTTTAATGCCGTGAAACCCATTGCAAATTTCTGACCTCCAGAATGGTAAGATAATAAATTTGTGTTGTTTTAAGTCACAAAGTGGAATTTGTTAGAGCAGCATAGAAAACTCATACACCTGGCCTAGCCACATTGGGGCTTTATAACACAGACTGCACAGAGACTGACGCAGTGTGCAAAGGACCCGTGAGCTTGTCACATGTCTGTGGAACATAGCCCTGGCTTAGCCACGTAGGAGATGTATAGTACAGACTGTACGGTGTGCAAAAGGATCCGTGAGCTTGGGACGTATCCACGGAATCATACCCCTGGCTTAGCCACATTGGAGATTTATAACAGACTGCACAGAGATTGATGTGGTGTGCAGAAGATCTGTGAGCTTGAGACGTGTCCACGGAATCATACCCCTGGCTTAGCCACGTTGGGGGTTTATAATACAGACCATACAGAGACTGACATGGTATGCAAAGGAAAGCTTGAAACTTTCCAAACTGAAGAGCAAAGAGAAATGATGAAGAACAGAACTGTGGACAATTACAAAAGGTGAAGCAGGCTGGGCACGGTGGCTCACACCTGTAATCACGGCACTTTGGGAGGCCGAGGTGGGCAGATCACCTGAGGTCAGGAGTTCAAGACCAGCCTGGTCAACATGGTGAAACCCCATCTCTACTAAAAATACAAAAAATTAGCTGGGCATGGTGGCCCATGCCTGTAATCCCAGCTACTCAGGAGGCTGAGGCATGAGAATCGCTTTAACCTGGGAGGTAGAGGTTGCAGTGAGCCAAGATTGTGCCACTGCACTCCATCCTGGGCAACAAGAGTGAAAACTCCATCTGAAAAAGAAAAAAAAAGTGAAGCATATATGCATAATGGAAAAACCAAAAGAAGGAGGAAAGAAGGAACAGAAGAAACATCTTCAGTGAAAGTGCTATTTCCAAAATTAGTGACAGATGGCAAACCACAGATCCAGGAAGCTCAGAGACAAATACAAAAGCAAAACAAATTTTTAAAAAAGGGTACACCTGGACATAACATGTTTAAATTACCGAAAATTAGACTCAGAAGAAATCTTGAAAGAAGCCAGAGGAAAAGAACGTTTTACCTGCTGAGAAACAAGGGTAAGAATTACACCAAATTTCTTGCCAGAAACCGTCTAAGAAAGAAAAGAATAATGTGAAAAATTTAAAGTGTTAAGAAGGCCACCAAACCAGAATTGTCTGTCTCGTAAAATTATTCTTCATACATGCAGGAGAAATAAAGACTTTCTCAGAAAAGCAAATGTTGAGGAAATTCATCGCCAGTAGACCACCCTCGCAAGAAATGTTAAAAGAAGTTCTTCAGGAAGAAGGAAAATTACATAGGTCAGAAATTCAGGTCTGTAAAGAACAGAGTGTTAAAGTGTGAGTTATTTGTGCTGTTGCAACAGAATACCACAGACTGGGTGATTTGTAGAGAAGAGACATTTATTTCCCCACAGTTCTGGAGGTTGGGAAGTCCAAGATCAAGGCACTGGCAGGTCTGGTGTCTGGTGAGGGCCCAGTCTCTGCTTCCAGGATGGCCCCTTAGTCACTGCATCCTCTGGAGGGGAGGAAGGCTGTGTCCTTACGTGGCAGAAGGTGAAAGGGCAAAGGGGTAAACTCCCTCTGCCAAGCCCTTTTAACAGGCACCTAATCGCATTCATGAGAGAGGAGCCCACATAGCTAAATCACCTGTGAAAGGGCCCACATCCCAGGACTATGACTAGTTGTCTCACTGGCAACACCTGAATTTTGGAAGGGACACATTCAAACCATAGCAGGAAGGAATAAGGGAAGGTCATACAATTAAATATTTTGCTTCTGTTTTGTTTTGTTTTTTTCTTTCAGAGACGTGGTCTCACCATGTTGCCCAGGCTGGTTTAGAACTTCTGGGCTCAAGTGATGCCCCTCCCCAGCTTCCTGAAGTGCTAGGATTACAGGCCACGGCACCCAGCCTTCATTTTGTGTTCTTAATTGGTCTAACAGAGAGTACTTTATTCAGAATGCTAGTACTTGTCCAGTGATGACTGCTCTGGAATGAATGAATGTACGACAGCAGAAGAGGGAACTGGGCGTGCCCTTGCCCGGAATCTGGGTTACATGAGAGCGGACGCAGATGAGCTGTACACACGTACTGCAACTTCTAGCGCAACCACTAAGTAATTAAAAAAAACAAGTATAGTTCATATTCTAAGACAGGAGAGAAAATTCTCACATAGAATGCTCAATTAAAACCCAAGAAGGCAGGAAAAGAAGTCACAAAAGAAACAAAGACTGTGAAGAAAGGAGTAAAAGTCAGTTACAAATACAGTAAATATTAATGCAGCTATAGTAATAATCCCTCTAAGTGTGAACTGTCTAAATACACCAGATAAAGACAGAAACTGTCAAAATAGAAAAAACAAGCCCTCACCATATGTCATGTGCAAGAAAGCCACTTTAAATATAAAAACACAGATTTAAGGGATAGAGGAAGAGCTCCCATGCTATTGTTACTCAAAGGGACACAAGATTAGGTCTATTAACTTCAGACAAAGCGACTTTAGGACAAGAGAAGTTACCAGGGATAAAGGGGCATTGCATAGTAACAAAGAGGTCAGTTCTCCAAGACAACGTAACAATTCTTTTTTTTTGGGGGGGGGGAGGAAGGAAGGGAATAAGGACTGTAGGGAGGAAGGAAGGGATGAAGGAAGGAAGGAAGGGAGGAAGCGGGGAGGGAGGGAGGGAGGGAGGGAAGGGAAGAAAGGAAATCAAGCAATGAAAGAGACATTGCCGACCTGGATCTAGAGGTTTACAAGTTGATTTCTTTTTTTTTGAGAGAAGGAAAGAAAAAAGAAGACTCAAAACAAAGGGATGGAGAAAGATTTACCAACCAAATGGAGAGCAAAAATAAATAATAAATAAATAAAAAGCAGGAGTTGCAATTCTTGTATCGGATAAAATAGATTTTAAAGCAACAAAGATATAGTGGTAAAAGGATCAATGCAACAACAAGAGCTAACGATCCTAACACCCAGATAGGAGACTTAGATTCAATGAGACAGAAAATTAATAAGGATATCAAGGACTCGAACTCAGATCCAGAACAAGTAAACTTAATAAATATTTATAGAGCTCTCCACTTCAAATACACAAAATATACATTCTTGTCAATACCACATCACACCCACCCATTAGTTTAAATGAAACATTGATTGGCCATTATTAATACCCAATTTTTTTCAAAATAACGTAACAATTCTTAATGTCTCTGTAACAACAGCAGGTGAAAACATGTGAGGCAGAAACGGATAGAACTGGAAAGAGACAGAAAATCCACTGTTATAGTTGGAGACTTCATCACCTCTCTTCACAGACAGAACATCAGTAAGGCCACCGTTAAACACAACAGCACCATCAGTCCCTTGGACCTAATGGACATTTGTAAAATACTTCATTCAGCAATAGCAGACCCCACATTCTTCTCAAGTTCACATGGAACATTTGCCATGACAGATCACATTCTGGGCCATAAAATACACCTTAGCACATTCTCAAAGATTAGAAGTCATACCAAGTATTCTTTCAGACCACAGTAGAATTAAACTAGAAAGAAAGAAATAAAATTAACTCGAGAATCACAAAATATTTGGAGAGTGAACAAAACACTGCTAATAACACATGAATCAAAGAAGTCTCAAGATACATAAAAATATTTTAAGCTAAGCAAAAATTAAAATATAACTTATCAAATCTTGTGGCATGCAGGAAAAGCAGTGCTTAGAGGGAAATTTATAGTATCGATCACATAGATTAGAGAAGAAGAAAGATCCAAAATCAACAAGCTTCAACTTTAGGAAACTAAAAAAAAAAAAAAAAAGAAGAATGGATAAACATTAGAGCAGAAATTAATGAAATCAAAAACAGGAAATCAGAGAAAATTTTAAAAATCATAAGCTGGTTCTTTGAAAAAGATCAGGGAAATTGATGAAGCTCTAGCCAGGCTAAACAAGGGAAAAAGAGAAGAGACACAAATTCCAAACATCAGAAATCAAAGAGGGGCGTCACGACTGGTCGCATGGCTAATAGAAAGGTTAAAGGGGTATTATGAACAGCCCTGCACATAAACTTGATAACTTAGATAAGATTGACCAGTTTTTTGAAAAGCACTATCTACCAAAACTCAAACAAGGAGCAAGATAATCTGGGTGAGTCTACAGCAATTAAAGAAATGGAATCAATAATTAATAATCTTCCAAAATGGAAAGCACAAGTCCCACATGTTTTCACTGGTGAATTCTGCCAAGCATTTCAGGAAAAAAAAAATCAATTCTCAGCAATCGCCTCCAGGAATGGAAGCAGAAGGAACACTTTCTAATTCATTCTGTGAGGCCAGCATCACACTAAAACCAAAACAAGAAAAAGGTATTACCAGAAAGGCAATACCACAGACCAGTATTTCTCATGAACATAGAAGCAACAATTCTCAATGAAATATTAGCAAATCGATTTCAATGTGTAAAAAGAATTATGCACTGCGACCAAGTGGGATTTATCCTAGGTATGCAAGGCTGATCCAACATTTCAAAGTCAGCTAATATAAGACATAATATTTACAGGCTAAAGAAGAAAAGTCACATTATTATATCAATAGGTGCAGGAAAAGCATTTGAGAGAAGTCAGTACCCACTCATGCATTGCAGCGAACTAAGAATAGAGGGGAATTTCCTCAGCTTCATAAAGAACATTTACAAAAAGCCGTATAGTTGACGTCATACTTAGTGGTGAAGAAGTAGATGATTTCACCCTAAGATTGGAAAAAAGGCAAGGAATCCCTCATCACTGTTCCTTTTCTTTTTCTTTTTTTTTTATTTTTGAGACAGAGTTTCGCTCTTGTTGCCCAGACTGGAGTGCAATAGTGTGATCTCGGCTCACCGCAACTTCCGCCTCCTGGGTTCAGGCAATTCTCCTCCTTCAGCCTCCCAAGTAGCTGGGATTACAGGCACGCACCACTATGCCCAGCTAATTTTTTGTATTTTTAGTAGAGACGGGGTTTCACCATGTTGACCAGGATGGTCTTGATCTCTTGACCTTGTGATCCACCCACCTCGGCCTCCCAAAGTGCTGGGATTGTAGGCGTGAGCCACCGTGCCCGGCCATCACTGTTCCTTTTCAACATTGTACTGGAAGTCCTGGCTAATACAGTAAGAGTAGAAATGGGAATAAAAAGCATACAATTGGGAAGGAAGAAATAAAGAGTTTGTTCACGAGTGATCGGTTGTCTATGTAGAAAATCCAAAGAACTGACAATAACAAAAAAACTTCTGGATGTTAGAGGCAACGATAGTACGGTTGCAGGATTCAAAAATTAATCACTCCCCTATATGCCAGCAATGAACAACTGGAGTTTGAAATTTAAAACTCAGCACTATTTACATTTATCCCCCCACCCACCAAATTACACAGATATGAATCTAGCAAGGTATGTACAAGATCTAGATGAGGAACACTGCAGAGCTGTAATGAAAGAAATCAAAGAAGATTTAAGTCAGTGGAGAGGTGTTTCATGTTCATGGATGGGAAAACGCCATGTTTTTAAGATGTCAAGACTTCCCATCTTGACCTATGGATTCAGTACAACCCTAATCAAATTCCCAGCAAGCTACTTTGTAGATATCAGCAAACTGATTCTACGTTTAAATGGGAAGGTGAAAGACCCAGACTAGCCTGACAATACTGAACCAAGTTGGAGAACTGATACTTGACCACTTTAAGACTTACCGTGAAACTGCAGTAATCAAGACAGTGTGGTGTCGCTGAAAGAATTGACACGTAGATCAGTGAAAGAGCATAGAGTGCCTGGGAGGAGATGCACCCGGTGAATTCACCCAGATAGTCAATCCATCTTTGACAAGGGAGCAAAGGCAATTCAGGGCGGACAGAAAAGCACTGTTTCTTTTCAACAAAGGGTGCTAGAAAAGCTGGACATGCAAAAACCCCCAACGACAGTGACTCCAGACAGTGAGCATACACCGTTCAAGAAGATTAACTCTGAAAGCTTCGTCTCTTGGGGCAAAAAAAAGAAAATGAACTCAAAATGAGTCACAGACCTACATGTAAAATGCATAATAATGAAACTCTTAGAAATGTAGGAGAAAGTCTAGGTGACCGTGGGTTTGGCAACAGGTTTTTGGATATAACACCAAAAACTCTGTTCACGGAAAAATTGGTAAGTTGGACTTCATGAAGATTAAAAACTTAACGCTTTACAAAATACAGTTAAGAGAATTACAATATGAGCCACTGACTGGGAGAAGAGATTTGCAGAACACATCTCTGATAAAAACCTGGTATCAGACAACACATGGAAAATAATGGTGTTTGGATGGGTAGGGCGGGATGAGTTAGGGGGGCCCAGAGGCCCTTTTATTACAGTCAGCTGGAGAAGGGAGCTGAAACTAGGGCCATAGTGTCATGAACAAGGGGAGCCACTTTTTATCCTCATTAAGGAACTTTATTATGAAAGTCGAAATCACTTTGTAAATGTGAATTAGAATAGAAAATGGAAATTCCTTATATAATCTCTAAGCCATTGGAAACTTGAGGCAAAGAAGTTTTAAAACAAAACACATGGATTTCCTCTGAAATATTTGTAAACACCGCATTCGGAATATGTTGGATAGTTTAGGACCGTACCAGGCTTTATCTGTTACGTTGAATTGTAAATAACTTACGTTCATGAGCCCGGAATTAAAGAATCTGACAACTACTTCTGGCTTCCCAGAGCCAGAACCCACCTCGGAATGGGATTTTGAAATGCGTGCCGTTGAAGAACACACAGATGGCAGAGGCCACCGCACAGGCTGTGAGAGCTCATTCAGGTTTCCGTAGACTGTCTTCATCACCGCGTAAAACATGTCAGATGAGATTTTAGAAACTACTTCCAAATTCAGAGAAGGTTCATGACATCTGGGATGTTGTTGTTTTCAACACAGAAGTTGAGTGAAACTGTTAGAGAAGGAAAATAAGAAGTGTGGAGAGAAGAGACTGTGGTGGCTGGGCACCCCCCCTCCTCCCTTTCCCCTCCTTTTCCTCTCCTTCCCTCCTTCCTTACTTCCCCTCCCTTGCCTCCCTCCCCTGCCCTTCTTCCCTTTCTTTCTTTCTTTTTTTTTTTTTTGAGACGGAGTTTCGCCCGTTACCCAGGCTGGAGTGCAATGGCGCGATCTCGGCTCACCGCAACCTCCGCCTCCTGGGTTCAGGCAATTCTCCTGCCTCAGCCTCCCGAGGAGCTGGGATTACAGGCGTGCACCACCATGCCCAGCTAATTTTTTGTATTTTTAGTAGAGATGGAGTGTCATCTTGTTGACCAGGATGGTCTCGATCTCTTGACCTCGTGATCCACCCTCCTCGGCCTCCCAAAGTGCTGGGATTACAGGCATGAGCCACTGCGCCCGGCCCTTCCCTTTCTTTTCCTCTCCTACCCGCTGAGTCCTCAAAGCCCTTGTGCCTGGGCTGTGGAGACAAAACCCCTTGGCCTCAGAAGCTGCTTAGAACTGGGTGAAGGCTCCACTCAGCTGCCATCACCTCGTCAAGCCATCACTCAAAAGAGAGATCACGCAGAAATTACTGAAGTAAAATGCTAATGTGTCGAGTTACTGATCACAGGTTTACGTTTTATGAAAGACGTCTTCATAATCAAACTATTGTTGAGCTACCTTGTGTTTTATCTCGAATTCTCTGGAGTTAGGTAATTTACATATGTTTCAGAGTGCCGTCCTGGCTGTCAGCAGACGCTCTGGAGTGTGAGTGATGAGTTTTCTGTCTAAAGCTAAACACGGTGCTTTAAAACCCAGTGCTGCTTACTCTGCCGTAAAGTAACACTGTGGGGAGCAAAAGCTGATCTAAATTATGGATGTTTGTTTTTCTTTTATGCAGTACACGTTTTGGAACTTTATACCCAAGAATTTATTTGAACAATTCAGAAGAATAGCCAACTTTTATTTCCTTATCATATTTCTGGTGCAGGTAAGACCAGTCATTGTTTTCCATCGAATATAAATCTAAATAAGTGATGTTTTGTTCTCAGGCAACTGCCGTGTGGCTAATGAAGGAGCCAGGACGTGGTGCCCTCACCTACGATCATGTGTTTATTTTCTTAGGGACAAAGCGTGTTGGTTCTGTGAGACCCGCACAGTTATAAAGCACACGCGACGTCACTTTGGGTTTAAGTTGGTGACAGCCCTTCCTGCCCCTTTCCTTCTAGAACCTGAGGGGAAATCAGAGCCTGATCGTCTTTCGGACAAGCTCACAGCCCAGCTGTGCGTCGCAAGCCTTACTTTACTCTTCCCAAGTGTGTGTGGACTCGCTAAAGAAAATCAAAATCCGAAGACGGTTCATGTTAAAGGACAGTTTTAAAAACAAAAAGAGTGAAAAAAAATCTCGGGGGTATGAGTTAGGGAACGGTAGGCCAGATGTGCTTTCAGGACAGCACCCTGATTCTTCCAGCATGAAATTATCCAGATCGTGTAAGTGAAGTGTGACCCTGGGTCCAGGGGTGGATTAACACTGTGCCCCGACTTCAGGCTGTCTGCTGCTGATGATCGGTGGTTTCCTGAAGCATGTTCCTTCATTTAAAAAAAGTTGCCCTCACAGATCGGGACCATCCTGGTCAACATGGTGAAACCCTGTCTCTACTAAAAATACAAAGAAAAATCAGCTGGGTATGGTGGCGCATGCCTGTAATCCCAGCCACTTGGGAGGCTGAGGCAGGAGAATTGCCTGAACCCAGGAGGCGGAGGTTGCGGTGAGCCGAGATCGCAACATTGCACTCCAGCCTGGGTAACAACAGCGAAACTCCATCTCAGAAAAAAAAAAAAAGTTGCCCTCGTTTTAACAGTTGGTAAAATAGGAGATTTACTCCCTGTCCCCTCCCCAGTGGTGGGTGGAGCCGGGTGCCAGCAAAGGGTTTTAAATGAGTCAAAGTGAATGCGAAGCGCTGGCTCAGGGCAAACTCGCCTGCCTGAAGTCACTGGTTTGCGTTTTTGAAGATGACGTTGCAATTCTCTCTTTGGTTTGCGTGTTTGAAGATGACATTGCAATTCTCTCTTTGGTTTGCGTTTTTGAAGATGACGTTGCAATTCTCTCTTTGGTTTGCGTGTTTGAAGATGACGTTGCAATTCTCTCTTTGGTTTGCGTTTTTGAAGATAACGTTGCAATTCTCTCTTTCTACAGTTGATCATTGACACGCCCACAAGTCCAGTAACAAGTGGACTCCCACTCTTCTTTGTCATTACTGTCACGGCCATCAAACAGGTAAGCATTTCACAGATGAAAAGAAGCAAGCGGTCCTCTTTGCCGGGCGAGTCGCCTTTCATTCAAAGCGTGGTAGTCAGTGTGTTTCAGCCGGTTCGTAGAAAATCCAACCAGGTTCTGGAAATGCATTTTTGTAACTGTGTTAGGTTGATACTTGTGTGAAATAGGAGATGCTATGTAATCTGGTTGCTAGTCTGGCGCCGTATGAGTTTGAGGAGAAATCCATGCTTTCCGCATGCGAAGCCACCCAGGGGTGAGCGCTGATTCAGATGAGTCCCTGAACCTTTCTGCATCCTGCACCGTCTTGACCACCACAGAACACGCTGCTTTGGACTCCAGCAAAAGGGGCGGTTTTGTTTTTGTTGTTTTGCTTTTTGTTTCTTGTAGCTGGTAAATAAAGCCAATGACTAACGTGAAGAAGAATCCATTTCAGATCTACTCTCCATTTGCCCATTTTCTCACTCCAGTTACTCCGCTTTCCTCCCTGTCCCTGGCAAAGACTCATCTTTCTATCCCCTTTCTATCTGCCTGTCCTGAACGCCGCGTATTCCTGGTTCCTCTTCGGCGCTCTGACTGGCTTCCTCACTCGGCGCAATGTTTGTAAGGTTTCTCTGCACTGAACGTCAGCTCTTCGTTCCTTGTCACGATTGAGTGACTGCCGCTGTGTGGGTACAGGCCATTTTGCTTTTCGCCTCCTCTGTTGATGGACATTTGGGCTGTTTCCACCTTTTGGCTGTTGTGAATAATGCTGCTGTGTACAGGTTTTATGTGGACATAGGCTTCCTGTTTTCTGTTTAATTGACATATAATAATCAATATATCCTCTATTTAGGGGTAAACAGGTTTGTAATTTTGGAGGTACATCCCTGGGAGTAGAACTGCTCTGATGTTTTGAGGAGCTGGCCACGTGTCTTCCCGAGCAGCCAGGCCAGTGCAGGGGGCTCTTCTCTCCGAGTTCTCACCGACCCCTGCTGCTGTCTGCCCTTCCATCACAGACACTCCGCGTGCAGAGAGCTGCCTTGAGCTCCTCTAGTGACTAAAGGTGTTGGGTAGCTTTTCACATGCTTTCTGGCCATTTGTGAATCTTTCAAGGAAAGTCTTCAGATCCTTCGCCCATTTTTAAACTGCGTTATTTGTCTTTCTGTGAGAAAACTTGTAAGAATTCTCTATATGTCCTATACGCAATTCACATACCTGCGCAGACCTCTGACCCAGTGCTCTTTGCATTTTGACATTTGTTGCTTGGTTACCATTTGAGACATCTGGATAATTTACAAAATGACAGCCTCTAGTTGTCAAATTCTTGCTGGAAAAGCTGTGCTTTGTTGGTGTCTTTTTTTTTTGAAATGGAGTCTCGCTCTGTCACCCAGGCCGGAGTGCAGTGGCACAATCTCAGTTCACTGGAACCTCCACCTCCTGGGTTCAAGCAATTTTCCTGCCTCAGCCTCCTGAGTAGCTGGGATTACAGGCATGTGCCACCTTGCCTGGCTAATTTTTGTGTTTTTAGTAGAGGTAAGGTTTTGCCATGTTGGCCACGCTGGTCTCAAATTCCTAAACCCAGGTGATTCACCTGCCTCGGCCTCCCAAAGTGCTGGGATTACAGGCTTAAGCCACTGCGCCTGGCCAGTGTTAGTCTTTAAATCAATGAACACCTGAAGCATACTTTACATGCGAGGTGGTACGCACGCAGCCCTGAGCGGGCACAGGCGCTGAAGGTGGCGTGTTGCAGAGTGACTCCTCCAGATTCTAAAGGATGCCACATGAGGGCTGGCATCACTGTAGCGTGTCTGTGCATGGGTTTTCAGAGTACGCCATTCTCCTTCTGGTGGTCTAGTTGATTTTCGGTATGAGGATGGATGTCTGGGCGTATCATTTTTCAGATGCACCTGTGAGGAGCAGGTGAGAGTTACAGAATGTTAATGCTGGTTTGACTTTCTTTCTCACTCACTAGTAATCTGGAAATACAGATTTGGACAACAGCCTGAACTGTGTTTCACACCCACCAGATTGGCTTTCAGATGTGAAAGTCTGGAGATGACGTGGTGAAGCAGGCGCCATGGGCCCATGGCAGGAGCGTGGCAGAGCCACCGAGCACAGCACTTGGCATCATCCAGTACAGGGACCAGTCCCAGGGCAGAGATCGTGTCCAGACCAACATCTGGACACACAGGTGCCAATGTGGATGATAAACATGCAGCTGTGCGGCCAGCACAATGGGCGCGTCTTCGCTAGGCCAGAGCTGGCTGTGCCTGCCAGGATGTGTGAACTAGGTTGTTCGTGGTGGCCATCATTGGTTAGTAAAGGACTCGGGCGGCCCCGCGTCCCTCAGTAAGCAAGTGGATAGCTCCACCGTGGCGCGTGGCAGAACACGGCACAGCGACCGAGAGGAAGTGCTCTGCCTGAAAATGGAACGTGGGGGAAACTCACGCTGCTGGAGGCCTCGCTGCCCGTGACTCAGGCAGCTTAACGCTTACACGGGATGAGGCCTCGCTGCATGATGGTGGTGGGCTCTTGCAGACTTCAACATTCAGCAGAACGATGGGTTTTCTCATCAACTTCAGAAGGAAATGGCGTTATTCGGGGACCTGCTCTGTTTCCAGGAACCCATTGAGGAGATTAGGTGAGGGCGTCCTGTGCTGTCTGTGGCATGTCCGTGTGGCAGGAGCAGAGGCTGCAGACATGAAGGAGACCCCTGAGACTCGAGGGGCGCTGAGAGAGGAGGTGTGGGGTGCGGAACAAGAGGCTGAGGCTCTGCCGCGGCGTCCTGTCCAGCCCTGCCCTGGGAGCTGGGCGCAGACAGTTGTTATTCAGTGTCCTCTGCTCTGCCTTTTCTAAGGATTGTATCCCTCCTGGGACCCCACTGAGTAGGAAACACCTGAGGGCTCCAGGGGCGTCCTGGAGGTGAGGAGAGGATTGCATGGAATGGGGAGGGTGGCTGTGAAGACCCATCTGGGCCAAAGAGGCAGCAGCCAGGGAGCCCGCAGCCCTGTGCATGCGGAGGCTGCTTCTCAACACCGTGCAGACCATGGCCCAGACAAGAACATGAGGTGTCCTCGGCCTGGCCATGGGGCAGTGCCCAGGGGCGTTGTTGGGGTGGTTAAGAGGGGTCAAACGAACAGAACCTCAGGTCTGGGCCTCATCTCCAACATCCCTGCCCGGAGGGGTTTCTTCCTCTCCCATGGGTCTTGCTACCCAGCCCTCACTCTGGGGGAGGCCTCGCTTCTCCCACTGCTGGTCTGGATCTGTGTGTGCCCGAGCACCCTCCTGGCTTCCCCACCACTGACCTTGTCCTGCTTCCTCAGGAACAGCGCTTCCCTCTGCAGCGGCCCCCCCACACTCTGGGGTCCCCATGCTCCCTCCCAGCCCCTCCTCGCTTGCCTTCGAAGGCCCCCTGCACTCACAGAGCCCTCCCTGATTTCTCTTAGGTTCCCGCCTCTCTTTTCATGCCATCTCCCCAGTGTATCCCCTGGACACTGACAGGCATCTCACTATACCTGGCTCTGCTGCTACCCTCTCCCTGTGGCACCCAGGGGGCCCTCCCATCAGCCCGCCACCTGCATGGGCCTCCATGTGTCCCTCTTGTCCCAGCCAGGCTGGCCACTGGGCAGTGCCATCCCCACTCCATCACCACTGGGCATTCCTGGGCACCTCCTCTCTGGCTTCTTCCCACAGCCAGGGCACTGGGCTTCTTGGGGGCACTGGCGTCTCTCACCTGAGCTGAACTTGCAGTTACTTCTGTTTCTTCCCCACCAATCCTGAGAGCAGCAGTACTGGGGACAAGGTCTGTCATCTGCAGGTCCCTGGTGCCTGGCACTTGCTGAGTATGCAGTTAGTGCTAAATAATTGTGTTTAATGAACCCAGGAATCATCTACCCACTGCCGCCTTCCAAGAAGACTGTTCTTCAGTTTCCCCAGAAGGCGGGTATTTCAGCCATTTGGGAGGAATCTGTGAAAAGCAGTCGGATGCCACGGCGTCACTTGTAACCGTCAGAGCTGGAGAAGGCTCCGCACCTTCGGACATCCGTGCACCCGGGTTTCTTAACTCTCCAGAAGCTGGAGGTTTTGGGTTACTTGTTTTTGCTCTGGTCAGAACAGACACCAGTCGCAGGCCTCTGATGCCGGGTGGCCCACAGCGAGGGGGCCCCGTGAGCCTCCTGCCCCACGGGCTCTCTCGGTGTACACGCAGCGGGCCCGTGACACAGGCTTCTCATTGCCACCCCGTGCGGTTGTGTTGTGTGTGGCACAGCTGTGTTCCCAATCCCGGCGTGCGTTAGGTGCAGTGGATGTGTGTAGGCCTGGGTGTGCTGTGCAGTCTTTCATGCTGGGGATGGTCACTGAGAACGGCCATTCCCCATCCTTATCTGAGGCACCTGCACCCAGCAACACGAGACACAAAGGCACGTCCGTCCTCCCAGGAAGTGTCAGGGTGCGGCCTCTCCTGTTGCTGCTCCTTTCAAGATACCACCTGACTCTCCGAGCAGAGAGTGTGCCTCGGGAGCTGGAATTGGGGTGCATGTGTCCGCACCTGTCTCAGGCTGGGGTCAGGGTAAGCTGGGGCCGCTTCCCCAGTGCACGGCCTACGCATGCAGGAGCCCCGATGGGCTGTCTCCCCATGGGTTACTCAGACGCAGAAATGCACGGAGAACCCTAAGGCTGCCGCGAGCGCCACAGAGTGAGCCAGGGCTTCACTGAGAGTCTGAGCTGCCCGATCTCATGACAGACGTCAGTGTTTAATGAAAGGGAAGTATGGCCAGCATGTGCTTTTCCCAGCTGAAGGCTGACACTCAGCGGGCGGAATGCGGCTGGCTCCACAGCGTTATGTGAGAAGCCTTCCCTCCTTCCACTTGGACGTTCCTTTTTTAGGAATTTATCCTAAGGTGACGTCAAGAATGTGCACAAAAGTGCAGTTACGTGGCACTTATGCAAACTTCCAGAAGCATCTCTATCAAACGTCTTTGCAGTTATACAACCGCAAACACGTAAAGCAGCTCAAATTGCCTGAGACAATGTCGATGCTCTGTCGGGGATACAGAGAATAGTGTGTGTGGTGTATCCTGACGTGAAAAATACACCTCTGCAGGCTCGGATTGTGCTTACGCAGAATTCATTCAACTGCAGCCTCCGTCCCTCCCTCCCTCCTCCCCGCTTCCTCTCACCCTCCTTTTCCTTCCTTTCTTTAGGGTTATGAAGACTGGCTTCGACATAAAGCAGACAACGCCATGAACCAGTGTCCCGTTCATTTCATCCAGCACGGCAAGCTCGTCCGGAAGCAAAGCCGAAAGCTGCGAGTGAGTGGCACGCGACACGTCTACCTGGGTTTAGTCTAGTGACCGTGGGAGAAATAAGTTTTACCCAGCTGCGGTGGCTCACATCTCCCGTCCCGACGCCTCAGGAAGCAGAGGAGGGAAGATCGCTGAGCCCGGGGGCTGGAGGCTGCTCGGAAGGCTCCACCATGCCTGTGAACAGCCACTGCTCTCCAGCCTGGGCAGCAGAGAAAGACCCAGTCTCTTCAAACAGTTTTTAACTATAAATTTTGTTTAAAGTTTTTATTTTCTTTGACAAAGCAGACTGTCTGAGATGTTTTTTATTGGGTGTAGGCCCCAGCTCCCTACAACCTTTTTTTTTTTTTAACCTTTAATTTTTTCTTAATAGACTTTACTTTTGGAAGCAGTTTTGAGTTCACAGCAAAATTGGGTCGATGCACCCACCCCCCACCCCCCCCACTGGCAGCATTCCACACCAGAATTGGTGCAATTTAAAATCGTTATGGGAACACACGAACCCATCAACATAGAGGAAGGTTGGAAACTGTTTCTAAAGTTTGTTTTAGAATAGGATATAAAAAAATATTAACATAAACTCTACTAGGTGGAAATGTATTGTTTTATAATAAGGTATAATAAAATCGTATCAGTATAAATTCTGCTAGGTGGAAGTTGCTGAAAATTGGAACAGGAAACCTCATCGAAGATTGTATTTTTTAAAAATGTTATTTATTATTTTAGAGACAGAATCTTGCTCTTTCACCCAGGCCAGAGTGCAGTGGCACAATCACAGCTCAGAGCAACCTCCATCCCCAGGTTCCAGTGATTCTCCTGTCTCAGCCTCCCGAGTAGTTGGGGTTACAGGTGCATGTCACCACGCCCAGCTAATGTTTGCATTTTCAGTAGAGATGGGGTTTTACCAAAATGTTGGCCAGGCTGGCCTCGAACTTCTGACCTTAAGTGATCTGCCCGCCTCAGCCTCCCAAAGTGCTGGGATTACAGGCATGAGCCACCACGCCCTGCCAAAAATTTTATTTTTTATTGGTATATAATAGTCGTATGTATTTGGGGTTCTGTCATACTTTGATGCCTGCACACCGATGAGTAAAGATGACGTTGGGGTTACTGGGATGCCCATCACCTTGTGAGTTGTTTCTCTGTGTTGGGAATATGACAGTTCTTCTTGAAGGCTGCATTTTAAATGTTTCAAATGAATTATTAGTGTAACTAACACATCAAAGCATTTTAAAATGTGTTTAAATTATTTAAATGAGATGTTTTCGGACTTTTACTAGCCGTTTGGAAGCACCATGAGTGTGGTTTTCATGTTTGTGTCAAGGTCAGCAGCCTGCTCCAGTCTGCCATCTGACTGTGGAGCTCGGCGCCAGGCCCACGACGGCCCCTTCCTGCCCCTGCTGGTGCCCGTGCTCGCTGCCTGGCCCTCGCCCACTCCCACGCCTTCCTCCCTCCTGCAGCCCCACTATTTTCCCAGCCGAGCTGTGGGAGGTTCAGTGAGGGAGACAGGGAGCTCTCCACTGGGTCCCGTGCACAGGGAGAGCCAGGCTTGTTCCAGAAGCCCGGAGCGGGGAAGGGCCTCTAAGTAGCCTGGCCAGCCTGGCTCAGTGAGCCTCTCCGGATCAGGCTGCAGCCCCTCCCGGTGCAGTGGGACAGGACCCCAGGAGGCGCTCAGAGGTCCTTCAGAGGAGCTGGCACCAACCACTAGCCCCCCGCCACCCCCATTCACCTTGCTCTCACTGTTCTATGTATCATACACATCACCGAATGGACTTTTAAGCGTTTAAACATTTTCACTTATAAATCTGCCATCCAGGTGTTTAAATGCTTCTGAAAGAGCTTCCCTTCTGTGAGTTCAGGTGGGTGATGTTTCCAGCAGTCAGGGGTTCGGAGAGCAGATGGCCCCGGCCTAGGGAACAGCCGTGAACTCACACCTGTGTCAGCCGGCGTCCGGTCTCAGGCATTCAATGCCGTTTCCTTTAACAATTATATTTCCCTTGCGAAGTCTTTCATACTTGTAGCTAAACATCTTTCTTAAAAAAAACAGACCTAAACTGTATCTGTCCACATAAAATCGAATTTTTAATGTCCTGGTCTCCGTGGAAAATGCCTGCTCTCTATCCTGTGCATCGTAACAGAGAGGATTCTAAACAGGCTATGCAGGATGAGAAAGAAAAGATCAGGCTTTTCCTACAACTGCAGGCATTGGCTTCCATCAGTCGTAATGGCTCAGGCCTTGCAGGGAGCTACAGCGAACTAGAAAAGCAATCCTTTAATTAGTTTTTCTTTTTTAATTAAACTTTTTATGTTGAGGTAATTACAGAGGCATCCTGTGTTCCCTTTGCCCCAGCGTGTTGCCCAGTTCTAAGATATTGTTATTTCAAGGATGATATAAAAAGATTCCTGCGGCCTGTGACCTCCTGGGGCTGGCTGTTGTCAGGAAGCCTAATTCCCTCGGGATTCACTAAGTCTGTGCACGAGCTGTTCCTTCCCTTCATTGCTAAGGAGTGTTCCGTGCTGTGGATGTCCCTCGGTTTCACCATTCCCAAACTGAAGGGCGTGTCGGTTTTTCTAGCTTAGGGCTATGATCTGTGAAGCTGCTGTGAATATTTGTATGCAGGTCTTCACGTGAATGTAGTTGTCATTTCTTTGGCATAAAAGCTCCAACATTCAGTTGCTGGGTCGTGTAGCAGCAGATCCACGTTTGGTTTCTAAAGGAACTGCCAACCCGTTTTCCAGCGCGGCTGTCCCGTGTCATTCCCGTCCGCCGCGTTCCAGCGTCTGCCGCCCACAGCATCACGGTGTGGCTGAGACGTGCATGTCCCGATGGCGCTGTCCGACACTCTCCCTGGGCCCGCTTGGCGTCTGTGCATCCTCGTCAGTAAAAACAATCCTTCGTGTCTTCTGTCCATTTTTCCAGCTGGATTATTTGAGCTTCTTTTTGCTGTTAAATTATTTATTTATTTTAAAAAGCCAGTCAAATTTAGCAGTATACCAACTTTAGTGACGCTAATGCTAATAAGTTCTGATAACCTACTACCATCGGAGCAGCCCCCTGTTAAATTTTAAGAGGTCATGTAGTCTAGATATTACTACTTTGTCAGATACCAATTTTAAATACTCAGCAAGGCATTTCACAAAGCAAATGTTTTAAATTCTGTCGAGGTCCAATTTTTTTATTTATTTAATTTTTTAAAAATTATTATTTCTTTTGAGACAGTCTTGCCCTTGTCACCCAGGCTAGAGTGCAATGGCACGATCTCGGCTCACTACAACCTCCACCTCCCAGGTTCAAGCAATTCTGCCTGAGACTCCCAAGTAGCTGGGACTACAGGTGCGCATCGCCACGCCTGTCTAATATTTGTAGTTTTAGTAGAAACAGGGTTTCACCCTGTTGCCCAGGCTATTCTTGAACTCCTGGCCTCAAGTGATCCACGTGCCTTGGCCTCCCAGAGTGCCAGGATTACAGACGTGAGCCACCGTGCCCGGCTGATTTTTTTTGAGGACTGTTCAGTGCCCTGTATGAAGCATTCTTTGCCTAGTCTTGAGACCCAAAGACTTTCTCCCATATTTCTTTCTGAAAGTGTTATAGTTTCATGTTTTACATGTAACTTTATGATCCATTTTGAGATGGTTTTTGTATAAGGTGTGATGTTTCTGCCCTTACTGTTTTGCCTGTGGCTGTCCGATTGCCCTGCACCGGGGGTTGGTGGCTGTCCCTCCTCCAGGGAGCAGCCCTTGCCCTTGTCACCATCAGTGAAGCCCATTTGCGAGGGTCCATTTCTGGTTTACTGGTCTGTCCCATCGGTGTCCACACCCATGCCCCGCCGATCCCACACTGTTGGTCACTGTAGCTATCTCAGAAGCCATGTTGTTGGGGAGACCGAGTCCTTCCACTCAATCTTCTTTTTCGAGGTGGTTTTAGCGATTCTAGAGCCTGTGCCTTCCATGTGAATTTTAGAATCAGCTCATTTATGTCTATAAAAATGCTTGCTGGGATTTCCATAGGGATTTGAGTAAACCCACAGGTACATTTGGGGAGAGTAACCCTCGGCTTTTAAAGTCTCACAATTCACGGTGTGCTGTGACCGTCACGTAGTGGGACAGAGAACTCTGCTTGCAGTGTAGACAGAAGCACGGCAGGCCCCAGCCCTGGCCGGAGGACCCACACCAACTCACTCCAGGGGCCTGATGATCCTTCACCTTTCAGACACCTTTCAGTCCAGCTCACTGAGATGCCATCCTCACCAGTGAAATGAGATGGATACAGATACAAACTAGACCGTCCATTGAAAACCCACGTGGTGAACTTTCTGTGATTGACTTTTAATTTGGCTTTTGAGACGTTGTTGCCACTTTTGCATGATTCGTCCTCATGCTCTGAAGAGCTGGGCGGTGCCTTGGTTCTGTTATCAGGAAGCTCTCAGAATTCTGCCACCTGGTTCATAAAGGGCCAGGTTGCGGTCAGAGCCTCTCACGGGAGTACATCCCACTTGGCCGTGCTGAGACTCTGGAACGCGTCTTGCTGGGTCTGAATCAAAGGTAACCTTGTTGCAGGTGTTTGTCTCTGTTTTTGCTCCAGAATATTCCATCGTGCTGTGCTTTGGTACTTCTCTTAGCTGCAGTTGGAATACTGAAACCTGACCTGGTCTTTGGCCCCAGCAGAATGTCTGGCAGGTGTCTTCCTAGAGTCATCTCTGCATCCCTGTATCTTCCTGTAATGAGCACCTTGAAAGAAGCAGTCCTGCACGGCGGTGAGCTTTCACGGAGGGGCTTTCTGCTGACCGTCCTTTCTGCTTGTGCTGTAGGTTGGGGACATTGTCATGGTCAAGGAGGATGAGACCTTTCCCTGCGACTTGATCTTCCTTTCCAGCAATCGGGGAGATGGGACGTGCCACGTCACAACCGCCAGCTTGGACGGAGAATCCAGCCATAAGGTAAGGGGCCTTTTTGTTAGATTCCAGGGCGGGGTCCGCCAGCTTAGACGGAGAATCCAGCCATAAGGTAAGGGGCCTTTTCATTAGATTCCAGGGTGGCATCTACCAGCTTAGATGGAGAAACCAGCCATAAAATAAGGGGCTTTTTCCTTAGATTCCAGGGCGGGGTCCGCCAGCTTAGACGGAGAATCCAGCCATAAAGTAAGGGGCTTTTTCCTTAGATTCCAGGGCGGGGTCCACCAGCTTAGACAGAGAATCCAGCCATAAAGTAAGGGGCCTTTTCCTCAGAGTCCAGGGCGGGGTCTTTCTGCCCAGCTTCAGGCTGCCCGTGTGGCCACAGGAGCCAGCATCCTGTTGAAAGTCGGCCTTTTCGGTGTTCTCAGTGCGAGCCCCAAGACCTGTGCAGCCGGGATTTTCTCACCTTTGCTGCCTCCTGTTTTTCACTTTGCTCTTTTTCCTTTTTTAAAAAAATAAATTTTGTATATTAAGGCATATATGATGGTGTCATGAGATACGTGTTTTTATAGTGAGGTTGTGGTGAGAGTGGACCAGATGAACATGTCCGCCTCTCACTGGGCTTCCCATTCCCTCCCCTGGCGCCCATGCCGGAGCAGCCAGAACCTGCTCGACGCAGCAGAAACCCTGAGCCCGACATCCTTGCCCACTGCAGCCCTCCTTTGTGAGCTGGGTCTTGGGACAGGTCATCCTAAATGTTGCTACTCTGTGCTCTTTTACACCTCCCCATTTCCTTCCCACTCTTTTTCTTTCTACTCTCAATGTTTAAAACAACCAGTCATCTCAGGTTAACAGAAATAACTTCAGTGTTCGCCCGTGTCAATCAGCTAATGCACCAAATTAAAGATTTAACGAATAGATTGTTGGAATTTAAAGAATTTTTATTTTACTAGTTAAAATTAATGTGAAAACTGGCCTAGAATTATGTGAAAAGTCACACACAATTCTAGATTTTGCCTGTTACTTCAACAAGTGTCTTTTTGTTAATTTATCTCAAACAGGATTTTCTGAAATTACTATATAAGGAATTTCCTGCACTCAACACAAAATTCTGCACAGGCAGCTGATGCTACAAGAATTTTCATTGTCAATCGTAAAAGATGTACTACCGTTAATTTTAAGATTCTTATTTTAAAAATCAGGAAGTTTCTAAGGAGTTTATGAGAGTGAGCATAACTCAGTGGATTCAACTATTCCTAAGTCATCAGCTCACAAAAGTGCAGCTCTAAAATGGTATTTAGGTAATACCTATGGACATAGGCCATTTCTGCTATGAGGCATTTTCTTTACAAAATCACTGAAGGGTATGTTAGTCTTTCATAGATAATTCAGATATGTATCATGAATTGATCAATGAAAAGTCTGTGGGTATTTTCGGTTAAATTTGCTTTCACGTTTTCCGTGTAGCCTATTCCAGGAGAGTGAGCACTCTGACACATTAGACTGTCAGCAGCAGTGCTTCTGGGGAGTCAGAGTCCCTGGATGATTCAGGTATTTCTTGTAGCGGCTGCTGGTCCCTCTGGAACCTGGGAGGAGGTTAAGGTTCCATCCACCCAGAGACCTTGCGAGCCCTCTACACTCTCTGCAGGCAGTGGCTGCCTTTGTACCCCTGCCCTGCAGGACTGTGGGCTGGTCAGGCTCTGACAAGTCCCAGCCACGCTAGTGAACAGATGCTGTGGGTCTCCAGATGTGCCATGTTTGACCGGATGAAATGTTGTTGTAGTTGTGGAAGATGATAAAATAGCTATTGCACTTTGACCTGTTCATGTTATAGTTTTGTGTTCTCTAATGTCATTTTTGTGCATTTTGTTTAGCTTTGGGGGACTGGAATTATTTGAGCCCTTTCCTTAAAAGCAGAGTGGGGCATGGGAAGGGTCCAGCCAACCTCTGTTGGAATCCCGGGGGCAGGGGGAGGCTCATGTGACTGCACAGGCTTGTTAGCTTCTCTGGACTCTGCATCTTTGAAATGGGACAACCGTGTCTCTCAGGGGCTCTTGTGAGGATATGATTAGAAAATGCCCACTGAATTTAGAAAATAAGTGCCCCATGATTCGTGCGCTTGGTGACAGAGCAGCGAGCACTTCCCTCTCCCAGGCCGTTTGTGTGTTTGGTGATGGAGCGGTGATCCTTCCCCCACCCCCTTTTGTGCACTTGGTGACGGGGCTGCTATTGGTTCCCCCTGATTTGGGCGCTTGGTGATGGTGCAGTGATCGTTTCTCCCTTTTGTTCTGACTCCTTCTGTGTTTTATTTGTCCAATGCTCGTCCCTTAGAAAGAAACACAGGGATTCAGAGATGCTCTTGCCTCTCCCCAGATTCTTGGGTGCACAATTCTCCTCTCTCCTCTTAAGTCAGGGCCAGTGCAGTCCTCATGCCCACCTGTTGGTGTTCACAGATGGTCAGCAGGCCTCAAAATGTGCTCTGAGACCAGCAGCATCAGCGGGCACCATGTTAGAAGGGCAGTTCTCTGGCCTTCCCTAGACCCGCTGCATCGGAAACCCTGGGGCTGAGCCCAGGAATCGGGGGCTTAAGAAGCCCTGGGTAAAGCTGGCACACACGAAGGCTGAAGGAACCCTCTGGCCCAGGCCATGTGAACAGTTAAGTAGAAGGCGTGTGCCACCCAACAAGGACGGGCGCAGGCAGGTTGTTGCTGCATAGTGGAAATGAAGTGAGGTGATGCCATGACGACTCCCCGTGAACAACAGGGCATGCTGTAAAGGCAAAGGGGTATTTCAGGTCCTCAACCTGTTTCCTAATGAGTAGCTGCTGTGACAGATAAATCGGTGTCCACTTTCGAAGCATTCGAGCATCGCTATCTGTCCTTTTTAAGTTGAGGACACTGGGTAAGAATTGGAATCTTCTGGCACCTCATAGATGCAGGAATAACAGTGGGACCTTATCTTTCTGTGACTTTTAAGCATTTACAGACCCTGGTCAGCCAGGCTCTGTAGCTACTTGGTTGGAGGCACCAGCTTCTGGGTTTGTGTTGACCGTTTGGGCTGTGAGCTCACCTGTCTTGTGATTTGTAGACGCATTACGCCGTGCAGGACACAAAAGGCTTCCACACGGAGGAGGATATCGACGGGCTCCACGCCACCATTGAGTGCGAGCAGCCCCAGCCCGACCTCTACAAGTAAGCAGGCCGTGGGGTCTCTAGAAATGGGTTACGCCCTCAGCCTTGTTCTTGCTTTTTCACCCCAAATACTCCAGCCATCTGCTGGGTTGGAAAGAGAAGATAAATCGCTGCTTAGAGATTAAGACTGAGTCAAAAAGACGTCACTTCTTTTCATAGACTTGTACTACTCAGATTGGTAGCTTTTTATTTATGCAAGTATTTGACGTGGCTTAATGGAACTAGATTTGTGGGGGAAAAACAAAGTTTTCTTTATTTTATGGAAGACATTTGTAAACTGTGGGTTAAGGAAAATGACAAGCCGTGGGCTGATCAGAACAGAAAGTACAACAAGGAAGGGGCTGGAGGAGAGCTGGCTTAGCCACACGGGGGACGGGCTGGCCGGCTTAGCCACACACAGAACAGGCTGAGTGAAGACCTGCAGCTCACAGTGGCCTCCTCTGTGGACACAGGAAGGCAGGCAGGCCAGGCGTGCGCGTCAGGGTGGGGCCGCTGGGTGCAGCCCGTCAGTAACGTGGCTTTTCTGTCGCCAGGTTCGTGGGTCGCATCAACGTTTACAGTGACCTGAATGACCCTGTGGTGAGGTGAGTGTCTCTGTGAACGCGTGGACTGTGGTCATCTTCCTTGTTGCGTTAGAAATGTGTTCTTGGACAGACCAGTGTTTCCATGGCCGCTGCTCGAGTAGATTTGGAAGGTGGAGTTCCACTTCCCCAAAGGGCCAGGCTCCACTGTCTTCCCTGGTGTGTGCCTGAGGGCACACATCTGTGAATGTTGACAAGTTGCTGATGCGTGTGAAACCAAGTTTTGCACAGGACTCTGCCAGGAGGGTTGTCTCACAGGCCGGGGGGGTGTCAGGGTTCCATGAACAGTTTCGAAGTGAGGGGCAGAGTACAGCATCCCCGTGAGAAATGCCCTCTTATGATTCATTCCTGTTCTGATTTGTCTTCAGATATGAAGTTGAAGACTTCTAATTTGGGGGCCGTTTTTTGGAGTCTATTTCATCCCCTCGCCATTGTTACTGGGGTGCATTATGGGCTCAGGCCTCTCTCTGGCTCACGTCCACCCAAGAAGGTGGACACAGTGACCCGGGGCAAGGTTGGGGCAGCTCACAGGCGACTGCTGTGCCTCCCATTCACCAGCATAGACTCAGCAGCAGTCACACCGCATATCCGTGAGGAAACCCGAGCCTCAGGCACCTCCTCTGTGGCCCCGAGACAGCCTCGGCTGAGAGCCAGCTGGTGCCCAGCCCACCTCTGAGCAGCGCCCGCCTCCCGGGCCTACGATATTCTCTCTGACATTATTTCAAGATCTAGCATTTGTTGCTGGAAAGTCACAGTTGAGGGAACTGGCTTTCGGTACGTTGTAAAGCTGCATCTTTTCATAAACTCCATTGCTAGGGAAATGGTTTTTCTTCTGTAAGCAGTCTCTAAGTTGTTGTCTCGGTGTGTGTGGAATCATGTGTTAAAGAGCACATCTCCCAGACACAGAAACACACTCGCCCGGAGACTGTGGCAAAATGCATGGTTCCCGAATGCCGGCCCCTGGGGCGTGGGAGACTGCAGTAAAACGCGTAGCTCCCCAATGCCAGTCCCTGGGGCGTCTCCTCGTGGTCTCCTGGAGTTGCTGTTTCATGGAAACCACTCGTGCGCGTATTAGCGTGTTAGTCGTCATTACCCATCAGCAGGCCAGCAGGTGCTTCCGAGAACTGATAGTGGCCTCGCCTTGGTTTTCCTAAACCTGTACTTTTCTAAAGGTAAATTCCTCCTTGCGTTGGAGAAATCACTTGTATTTCTGTGTGCTGTGATAATTATTTTGTGTTTGAGTGAGTAAACAGGCTTAGGTTTGTTCATATGACCTGTGGGTTGAATGCACAGTATTAAACATGGCAGGTTTTCATCTTTATAGTTAGACCCAGTTGATTGCTCAGCAACCTGGGGTGATAATTGCTTGTGTATTTTGCATTTTGATACTAACTCTAGTTTCACTTTTATTTTATTTTATTGGAGAGAGTCTCGCTCTGTCACCCAAGCTGAAGTGCAGTGGTGCGATCTCAGTTCACTGCAGCCTCTGCCTCCCAGCAATTCTCCTGCGTCAGCCTTCTGAGTACCTGGGATTACAGGCGCGTACCACCACACCCCGGCTAATTTTTGTATTTTTAGTAGAGATGGGGTTTTGCCATGTTGGCCAGGCTGGTCTTGAACTCCTGACCTCAGGTGAGCCACCGCACCTGGCCTAGTTTCACTCTTAAATATTTATCCTGTTCAATAGACTTAATATTTAGGTTACTTAAGATGTTTATAAATTTGTGATGTGGACAGTTAAGAATTATGCTGCACCCAAATTCTCAATCCATTCAGAGTGATGTTTCTTCTTCCTTCTGTCCTAACTCGAAGCAAAGTACTTTTTCAATAAATTATTTTTAGACTTCCCTGAGTCACCTTTTTAAAAAAGCTGTTTGTTTTTATAAACACTTGACAGGAATTATTGTAAGTGTGTTGCAAACAGAAGCTGACAGTCCTTATCACACAACCAGACAGCCCACATGCAGCCCGGAGCTCCATCTTGAGTGACAGCCGGGTTAGGAGGCGCGTGGCGCTCTCAGCTGCAGCCGGGGGCGGACGCCTCTGCCTGCCTTCAGCCAGATGCAGTTCTGAGTTATATCGAGCAGATATACTGCATGCATTTCACATTCATAATAATCAGT
The DNA here is from genome assembly GCF_049354715.1 of Callithrix jacchus. NCBI lineage: Eukaryota > Metazoa > Chordata > Mammalia > Primates > Cebidae > Callithrix > Callithrix jacchus. The sequence continues at coordinate 28,272,914 of NC_133502.1, forward strand.
AGGTTCTTCCCTTTCCATGATAGAAGGACAGGAAATACAGTGATACATGAAAAGCACACTTCAGCAAACACTTTTGACCCTTTCCCCTCCGAAGAAATGATGATATCAGTAGCAAAATTTATGAATTGGAATCTTGCTGCTTATTTCTCCCTTAGGACTATGAGAAGAGATGATTTTTCCATCAGCAGGGAGCCCTGTTATATCGAGCATATAGGCCCCTGATAGCAGGGCCCCACCCGCTGCTCCCCATTGGTTCAATGCGCAGAGCCGTGCTTGTTTCTCTATGCATGAGATCTTTGAGTTCTTTGGCCATTGCTTGTTTTCCCCAAAGTAGCCACGCATGGACTGCCCCGGATGGCTCGGTCTCCCGTTCAGAGGAGCTCTGCAGTGTGGCTTCCAGTGTTTCTAAAGGCAGACGGAATATCAGCCTTTGTCTCCAGGACAGACAAAGACTGTTACATGAGACTCCCCGAGTCTCACTGAGATGTCATGGAAACAACTGAGGCTGGGCATGGTGGTGCTGGACTGTAATCTCAGCACTTTGGGAGGCCAAAGCAGGAGGATCACCTGAGCCCAGGAGATCAAGGCTACAATGAGCTATGATCGTGCCCCCAGCCTGGGTGACAGAGTGAGACTTTGTCTCTTAAAAAAAAAAAAAAAAGAAAAACAGAGACAGTTGAAAGCTGAGCAAGTCACGTGTACCCCTCTTTAGCCTTTCCAGAACATTCTGGGACCTTCCAGTGCCGCTGTCCTCAACCTGAGGCTCGTTAGGAGAGGGCTGCTGGGCCCCACCCCAGGATTTCAGGTTCTGACTCTTTGGGTCTGGGACGATCTTCTTGACTGGTGTGATGTTCCTGATGGGCTCCGGGTGCTACTGATGGCACTGCTGGGGCCACTGCAAGGACCCCTGCCCTAGAGGTCTCTCAAGGAGTATTGCTGAGGCTGTCGGGCTCAGCTCAGTGGGTCTGGGTGAGGCCTGAGGTCCCACATACCTGCAGGCACTGACGGGAGGTCCTTGCCGCTACTGCTCCCCAGCAGGTAAGACCACAACCTTACGCATGGACCTGGGCAGACTTCATCGTCTAAATGTAAGCAAGCCGCCGTGTACACCATCTCTCCTGAAAATGAGATCTGTTGAGCAAACCAGCAGGCTTTGTGTCTGCATCTCCCCCTCACTGCCTGCCCATCTGCCCTCACATCCGTATCATTTCTGATCATCTGTATCTTTACAGACCCTTAGGATCGGAAAACTTGCTGCTTAGAGGAGCCACACTGAAGAACACAGAGAAAATCTTCGGTAAATATTTAATTCGTGAGTTATTAACCATTGCCTCTAATGTTCGTAAGACCCGCAGTAGAACCCTGAGAGCGTTTCTTGGTGCCTTGAGGCGCCGGAGGCTTTCTGGCCATGCAGTTCCACCCCGCTGAGATTAGTGTCCGTGGGTAAGCGTGGTCCTGAAGCAGTGGTGCCGGAGGACATGGCTGGCATGTTGAGGCCTCTAGTTTTGGTTTCAGAAACGGAGTTGCATCCATGAAGGAATTTATGAAGTCGAATTGTGCAGGACGTTTCTTTCCTGCCTGCATTCTGGGCTAGGATCTCCCTTTCTTGTGGGCTGTTGTCTATTTTAACTGAGGTAACTTTTAGAAATACGCCTATGTGCCCCACTGTCAGAACATGCTGTGCAGTTGTCCCTCGTGTCCTTGGGGGGCTGGCTCCAGGACGCCTGCAGATGCCACAATCCACAGATGCCCAAGGCCCCTTTTTGCATGAGGCCTGCACACGTCTGCCCCTCTGGTTTACGTCGTCTTAGATGACTTCAGTACGTAGCACAGCGTAAATGCCAGGCACATAGTTACCCTGCTGTTTTTATCATCTGTATTTTTAATTATTGTATTGTTATTTCTGGGGGGGATTTTTTGAAATAGTTTCTATCCCCAGTGGGTAGAACCTGCAGATTCTGAACTCATGGACACGGGCAGCCAATGTATATTAAGATAGGAACTCTTCAAAAATGAAGCACAGATTGCCTCCTGTGTACGAAGAAAGGTTTTGATCCTAAGGAATCAAGTAATCAAGTGCTCATGTTGTGTGACTCTGGACACTAGTTCGTGAAATCAAAAATAGGGTTCATTTTACCCAAGAATTGATTTTCCCCGCACCTGTGTGTAACTCACCACAAGGCAAGACACGCTTCTGCCACGGTCCTCACCTTCCCCTTCCTCTCTGTAGCTGTGGCTGTCTACACGGGCATGCACCATGGTCCTCACCTTCCCCTTCCTCTCTGTAGGTGTGGCTATCTACACGGGCATGGAAACCAAGATGGCACTGAATTATCAGTCGAAATCGCAGAAGCGGTCTGCCGTGGAAAAGTAAGGCTCCCTGCCCCGTCGCTGGCGAGCATGAGCATCTGCGACTAGAAGTATTGGCACCCAGTGTAGACGTGGAAATAGCTGCTTCCTGGCCTTACTGGTGGTTCCTTCACCAGTAGACAGCATCTTAGTAACCGCAGAGCTGACTGTTCAGATGGACTTTCTCACTCTGTGGGGAGGTGAATGGCCGCACGCCCCCTTCCCGCACTTCCCAGCGCCTGGTGAGACGCAGCGCTGTTACCCCTTACGGACGCCCTGAGATTCTGGTTCCGAAACCAGTCCAGTGTTGCACAGTTCCTCCTACTGTTTCATGAGAAACTCCACATGGGCTCGCTTTTCACTCTGGGCTGGGGTGGAAGCCGCGCATTCCCGGCTATGGTTTTATGAAGGAAAGCATTAGCAAAGAGAACAGAGCCATCTTTGCATTAAACAGTGAAGTGCCGATGAGAAATATGTCAGAATGGTAGCTGAATTTGAGCTGGAAAATAAAGGCTTCTTCCCGAGCTTGGCCGAGACCTTAGTGAAGGATCTGTGCTTTCCTGTCCTGAGGATACTTCCTTCCAGAGTATTTACTGGTCTCCCGTTCTTCCCTCCCTCCCTCTCCTCCTCCTCCTCCTTTCCTTTCCTTCCTTCCTTTCCAGTGGGGGCTAGTCACTACGTTCTGAACTAATTTGTTGATGCTCAGTGGTAGAAATTGATCTCTGGATGTTCCAGTCTTGGAGACACAGTCTTGCTCTGTCATCAGGCTGGAGTGCAGTAGCGCAATCTTGGCTCACCGCAACCTCCGCCTCCCACGTTCAAGTGATTCTCCTGCCTCAGCCTCCCGAGTAGCTGGGACTACAGGCACGTGCCACCACTCGCAGCTAATTTATGTATTTTTTTAGAAGAGACAGGGTTTCACCATGTTGGCCAGGATGGTCTTGATCTCTTGACCCCATGATCCGCCCGCCTTGGCCTCCCGAAGTGCAGGGATTACAGGCGTGAGCCACCGTGCCCGGCCTGGGTGTTCTTTTCAATGACGGAAGCAGGTGTGGCTGTTTACACAGGCATGGAAAACATGGGCAACGCAGAAGCATTACAGTGTGGCTGCGAGCGGCTCTCTCTCTCCTGCTTGTGGCACTTTCCCCCTGCTTGACTCTTTCCTTTGGCCTCTAGAAGTACGTGCCAGGGACCGTGGCATGGACGCAAGCATGGGGGCCCGCTGTGGCACGTCGAGGGCAAACACATCAGCGTGCCGTTCCTATTCTGTCTTCACAAGGTTTCATCTTGACATTTGTGAGAAGGAGGGCGGAGCTCGTTTCCACAGGGGCCGGTGGTCACCTCTGTCCTTCCGTTTCAGATCCATGAATGTGTTCCTCATTGTGTACCTTTGCATCCTGATCAGCAAAGCCCTGATAAACACTGTCCTGAAATACGTGTGGCAGAGCGAGCCCTTCCGGGATGAGCCGTGGTATAATCAGAAGACGGAGTCGGAAAGACAGAGGAATCTGGTAAGGAGAGCGACTGCCCGGTGTGACCAGAGGTGACCTGTGGGCCATTGTCACAAAAGGGCGGTGCCAGAAAAGGTGGAAGTGAATTTACTGTGGGCCAAAAGCACCCTGGATGGACCCAGTCTCCATAGTAGATGCATTCACGAAAGTAAAGTGTCAGTGGACCCAGCTGGTCCTGTCTTCTTTGAGTCTGGAGAGGTATAGCTTCCCACAGTGAATTCATCAGGACGGTGCTGTAAATACTTGCAGTGTCCCTTTGTTTAGAGGGTGCTAAGTAAATGCTTATTAATGACTGTGAGGTAAATGGCACGTATTTGTGGTAAATACTTGGAAAAAAGTTTCTGCTTTCAGTCCAGAGAGGGCTGTGTCCAAACCCAGACCTGTGTCCACTGAACCTAGGGCAGGGCCGTGTGCAAACCCAGACCTGTGTCCACTGAACCTAGGGCAGGGCCATGTGCAAACCCAGACCCTTTCTGCTGAGCCTAGAGCAGGGCCGTGTGCAAACCCACATCCTTTCCGCTGAGGCCTAGGGCAAGGCCATGTGCAAACCCACACCCTTTCCGCTGAGCCTAGGGCAGGGTAGTGTGCAAACCCAGACCCTTTCCGCTGAGCCTAGAGCAGGGCCGTGTGCAAACCCACATCCTTTCCGCTGAGGCCTAGGGCAAGGCCATATGCAAACCCACACCCTTTCCGCTGAGCCTAGGGCAAGGCCGTGTGCAAACCCACACCCTTTCCGCTGAGCCTAGGGCAGGACCGTGTGCAAACCCACACCCTTTCCGCTGAGCCCAGGGCAGGGCCGTGTGCAAACCCACACCCTTTCCGCTGAGCCTAGGGCAGGACCGTGTGCAAACCCAGACCCTTTCCACTGAGCCTAGGGCAGGGCCGTGTGCAAACCCAGACCTGTGTCCACTGAACCTAGGGCAGGGCCATGTGCAAACCCAGACCCTTTCTGCTGAGCCTAGAGCAGGGCCGTGTGCAAACCCACATCCTTTCCGCTGAGGCCTAGGGCAAGGCCATGTGCAAACCCACACCCTTTCCGCTGAGCCTAGGGCAGGGTAGTGTGCAAACCCAGACCCTTTCCGCTGAGCCTAGAGCAGGGCCGTGTGCAAACCCACATCCTTTCCGCTGAGGCCTAGGGCAAGGCCATATGCAAACCCACACCCTTTCCGCTGAGCCTAGGGCAAGGCCGTGTGCAAACCCACACCCTTTCCGCTGAGCCTAGGGCAGGACCGTGTGCAAACCCACACCCTTTCCGCTGAGCCTAGGGCAGGGCCGTGTGCAAACCCACACCCTTTCCGCTGAGCCTAGGGCAGGACCGTGTGCAAACCCAGACCCTTTCCACTGAGCCTAGGGCAGGGTCGTGTGCAAACCCAGACCCTTTCCGCTGAGCCTAGGGCGGGGCCGTGTGCAAACCCACACCCTTTCCGCTGAGCCTAGGGCAGGGCCGTGTGCAAACCCACACCCTTTCCGCTGAGCCTAGGGCAGGGCCGTGTGCAAACCCACACCCTTTCCGCTGAGCCTAGGGCAGGGCCGTGTGCAAACCCAGACCCTTTCCGCTGAGCCTAGGGCAGGACCGTGTGCAAACCCAGACCCTTTCCGCTGAGACTAGGACAAGGCCATGTGCAAACCCACACCCTTTCCGCTGAGCCTAGGGCAGGACCGTGTGCAAACCCACACCCTTTCTGCTGAGCCTAGGACAGGGCCGTGTGCAAACCCAGACCCTTTCCGCTGAGCCTAGGGCAGGGCCGTGTGCAAACCCATAGCCTTTCCGCTGAGCCTAGGGCAGGGCCGTGTGCAAACCCACACCCTTTCCGCTGAGCCTAGGGCAGGACCGTGTGCAAACCCACACCCTTTCCGCTGAGCCTAGGGCAGGACCGTGTGCAAACCCACACCCTTTCCGCTGAGCCTAGGGCAGGGCCGTGTGCAAACCCAGACCCTTTCCGCTGAGCCTAGGGCAGGACCGTGTGCAAACCCAGACCCTTTCCGCTGAGACTAGGACAGGGCCGTGTGCAAACCCACACCCTTTCCGCTGAGCCTAGGGCAGGACCGTGTGCAAACCCACACCCTTTCTGCTGAGCCTAGGACAGGGCCGTGTGCAAACCCAGACCCTTTCCGCTGAGCCTAGGGCAGGGCCGTGTGCAAACCCATAGCCTTTCCGCTGAGCCTAGGGCAGGGCCGTGTGCAAACCCACACCCTTTCCGCTGAGCCTAGGGCAGGACCGTGTGCAAACCCACACCCTTTCCGCTGAGCCTAGGGCAGGACCGTGTGCAAACCCACACCCTTTCCGCTGAGCCTAGGGCAGGGCCGTGTGCAAACCCAGACCCTTTCCACTGAGCCTAGAGCAGGGCCGTGTACAAACCCACACCCTTTCCACTGAGCCTAGGGCAGCGCCGTGTACAAACCCACACCCTTTCCGCTGAGCCTAGGGCAGGGCTGTGTGCAAACCAAGACCCTTTCCACTGAGCCTAGGGCAGGGCCGTGTGCAAACCCACACCCTTTCTGCTGAGCCTAGAGCAGGGCCGTGTGCAAACCCAGTCCCGTGTCCCTGCCATCGGGATCAGGGCCATCTCTGCACATCATCCGTCCTTCCTACAAAACTAACTTGGCTTCACAGACCAGGATAAAGTATACTGAAGAGTCATTTCGTCAGGCTCAGTTTTTACAGCTGTAGGTTGTTGCCAAGTAAGTTTGGTTGTAAGAGTCACAAAGAGGTCCCACGGATGCAGAGGTAGAATTGCCACTGGCGCCTGGTCTGCCTCCTGTCACACATGTGCTTGTTTGAACTCATGCTTTAGTCTCCACCCCCACAGCGGGGCAGCCCTGCAGCTCATCCCCTGGCCCCAGCAGGTCCTGGCACAGAGACCAGGTGACCCTGTGGCAGCTCCCCCCGACCAGCCCATAATCCTCGTCTTTGGCCTCTGAAACCTTGTACTTAGCAGTAGCACATATATGAGTTACGGCTAAGCCCGAGGTGTTAGAGCAGCGTGGTGGAGCCCTGCTGCCCTTCCCGCAGAGGCGCTGACCGTACCTTCTGCTCTCGCAGTTCCTCAAGGCCTTCACAGACTTCCTGGCCTTCATGGTCCTCTTCAACTACATCATCCCCGTGTCCATGTACGTCACGGTCGAGATGCAGAAATTCCTCGGCTCCTACTTCATCACCTGGGACGAAGACATGTTTGATGAGGACACTGGCGAGGGGCCTCTGGTGAACACGTCAGACCTCAACGAAGAGCTGGGACAGGTTGGTGTCTCCCAAGTCATCTGCTGTGATTTGCTAACGTGTGGGTGAGTGTGTTTCACGTTCCTCAGGTCAGGTGCCTGTCTTCCGAGCGTGGCTGTCCCTGTAGCTGGTGGAAAACAGCAGCAGGGTTGTTTTGAACCTTATTTGTGAAACAGTCGGCCATGCTGTTACATGTACGACGGATGTGGAATGACCTACACTCGCTGGTGCCTGGAAACTCACTCGGAGCTCACAAAGGTGTGAATCAAGGCTGGTGGGTAGAAATGGCTTTGCCAGCCTTGCACTCGCCTTCTGCACCTGATACTGAGGTCTCATAGCAAGCCAGGTATTTTTTCACTTTAAAGATGAGCAAACCAATACTACAGAGAGTTTCAGTGACTTGGTGGATTGCAAAGGGTTCAAGTGCCTCCATTCAAACCCCACTGCTGCGTGATGGCTGCAGGAGCTCGGGCTTCACCGCCACACCTCGAGTTTCTCAGTCCGTGAAGTGAGATGACAGATGCTGGCCTCGCAGGACTGTGGTGTGGAGTCAATGAGATCATGGACACAAGGTGCCCAGCCCAGAGTCTGTGCCACCACCGCCTCCCTGCCACAACACCAGGAGCCACACAGCAGATCTGCCGGCTTGGGAAGGGAACTAAGGAAAGACCCATTCCCCTGGTCCTGCAGCCTAAAGCCGTGACGTTCCCTGCTTTCCCAGCCTTACTGCTGCAGAGCGCAGGGTTGGCAAAGCAGGTACCGGTAAAGGGTAACTCTTTGGTCCTTTTGGAAGAAACAGAAAACGGTTTTGAGGACTGTTTCAGCAAACAAGTCCACTTTAGACAGGTGGCTGAAATCTGCATCTCACGTGCAGGCAGCAATCCGTACATAGGCATAGACCCGGCAGATACAGAGGCCTCTGTCTGCTCCGGTGAGGAAGGCAGACGCACAAAAGGCGCATGCTTCGCTTTTGATGAGTTTGACTTTTCATTATTTCTCTGGTGCATTCCAGGCCCCTCATGGTGGTTGACTGTGTCTGTCAGCAGTGCGCAGACTGTAATTCAGCTGCTCAGTAGTCAGGTACTTTTAGAGAAGACTATTCTATCACCTTTGCAATAAGAGATGGTACATTTTGTGTGCTCCTGATAAATTCCTTGGGAAAGAACAGTTTTCTGTAACAAGGAAAACGCCCAGCAGTATTGAGTGCAGCTGATTTCTCCTCGACCCTCCTCGATCCATTGCCCTGGAGGCCAGCAAAACGGAGTTTTATTTCCACCAATTCTGTCCTGACCAGAACCAGGCTCTCGCCTGCAGGCTGACCTCCCCGGCCACAGAGAAATGTGTACTGTGGCTCCTGGGGGATGCCCTGGGGTGAGGACAGTGGGCAGGCCCAAGAGGCTGGTTCATCTGACTGCAGCTACGTGGGTGAACACCTGTGCCCCCCGTCTACCCGGACAAAAGCCCATGCCCCCCATTGCTGTGCCGTACGATGTACATAACTTCTTTTGTATGTGAGATGGAGATTCACCCACCACTCAAGTGTCTGTGTCCACAAAAAAAAACACCATCTCCCGTGGCGCTCTGGGCCACACACTGTGCACACCTTCTCTGTGTCCTGTGTACCACTGCCCACTTCTCAGATAAGAAACGGGGTCAGGAGCAGGCAGTGCCGCCTGAACACGAGTGCCTGGGAACACAAACCCGGCTCAGGCCGAGTTGAGCAGGCGGGCGTGCACTGCGGTGAGTGCCGTCTTGTTCTGAGAACTGAGGGTGTCGCAGTATTGACCAGCACTGAGCTTAGGGTTGGCTGTCTCACTACCAGAAAAGAACATTGCAGGCCAGGACCCCTGATGAACAAAGTTGAAAAAACCCTCAACCAAGCACTAGCAAACCAATTCAGTAGCACACAAAAGGGTCACACGCCACCTGTGGGATGCCAGCGTGGCTCCGTCCACATGCACAAATCAGTAAGTGTGGTGCATGAGGTCAGCAAAATGAAGGACAGACCATATGATTATCTGTGATGCAGAGCAGGCATTCGACAGATTTCAGCATCCTTTCGTGATAACGTGTCTCAACAAATTAGGTACAGAGGAGGGTTTCTCAACACGATACGGGCCATAAATGACAGACCCACAGTGGCGTCACACACAATGGAGAAACGTTGAAAGCCTTTCCTCTAAGATCAGAAGGAAGACAAGGCTGCCCCCATTCCCCCTTCTATTCAGCATAGCGCTGGGAGCTCTAGCCAGAGCACTGAGGCAAGAAAAAGCAATAAAAGGCATTCGTCTGGGAAAGGAAGAAGTGAAACCTTGTGATGACATAGGCTTCTATGTGGAAAGGCCTAAAGACTCCACCAAAAAACTTTCACAACTAATCAAGAAATGCATTAAATTTGCAGGATACAAAATCAACACCCAGAAGTCATAGCGATGCTATATTCCAAACAACAGACTATTTGAAAAGGAAATCAAACACCTTCCCAAGCTTGTTTAATCGTGACAAAGCGAACAGTCTTACCTCCGTTTGCTGAGGTAACAGAACTGACTGGATTTGTATCCAGGGGCTTTAAGCTTTTGTTTCCATGTTCTTAAAACTGGGATAACAACACAGTTGATATGTTCATCGCAGCCGAAGATTAAATGAGCCACTGCCTGGTGGCTGTCACTCCCTGAGTGCTCGGTAAAGGTCTGTTATCATCGCTTTTTATTATGTCATTTTCGTGGGTGCGGTTCCTAGAAAGATGCCACCTATTTAGGTATGGCTAAACAGGATGGTAAACCAAACTTCTTAACATGTGCTGTTTCATTCTCATCCATTTTACCCTTTTAAAAATGCTTTTTGAGACTGGCGTGGTGGCTGATGCCTGTAAACCCAGCACTTTGGGAGGTCTAGGCTGGTGGATCACTTCAGATCAGTAGTTCAAGACCACCCTAGCCAACAGGGCAAAACCCTGTCTCTACTAAAAATCCAAAATGTAGCTGGGTGTGGTAGCATGTGCCTGTAATTCTAGCTACTCAGGTGGCTGAGGTAGGAGAATCACTTGAACCCAGGAGCTGAAGGTTGCAGTGAGCTGAGATCACACCACTGCCCTCCAGCCTGGGTTCCATCTCAAAAAAATAAATAAGTAAAATAAAAATAAACATGCCTTTAGGATTGAAAAAGAGTTTATTCTAAGTTACATCAAAATCCTATATAAGAAGAGTACACAGGTTGAGTATCTGTTATCCAAAATGCTTGGGAAAGACGTGTCCCAGTGGGCGTGCCCGAACTCAGTCTCTAGATACTGCCTCTCGTTCAGAGGTCCCACCATCAGTTTTTCACGATAAACGTGTAACCTGTGAGCTTATCTAAAATCAGAGTTTAAGGCGGGTTGTATCTTTAACACACCACCGTTTTCTCTGAGATTTGCTTTGTTCTTACTTGTTTGAATTTTACCTTCTAAAGCTTCCGTGATATTGTGGGCTTTGACCTCCAAGACTTTGTCAAGTTCATCCTCTCCGTAGCCTCTGTTTTCCATTGTGGTTGTTAAATAAGATTCGGGACGACCCCCCTCACACTCTGTCTTCCCAAACAAATGGAGCCCTGGCTCCACCCGTGTCTCCGTCCCTGGGAATGTGACTGTGCACTCTGTTTTGCTCCCCACCCAGAGAAGGTGTCCCCAAGGCCTCTCCACCCATCCTCCGGAATGGCACCTGCCAACACTGCTGGGTCCTGTTGGATGCTGGGAAGGAGGATGGCTGGGAGCATAGCTCAGCTGTGAGATGATCTGTCTGGGGGGAAACCTGTAGAAATCCACGGCCTAGTAAAGTCACAGTGGGAGCTGGGGAAGACACACGGCAGCTGTGTGTCTGCGTCGGAGGCGCTCGGGTTGCTCTTGAAGTGTCCCGACTTGCTGTGCGCTGGCCGCAGGTGGAGTACATCTTCACAGACAAGACCGGCACCCTCACGGAGAACAACATGGAGTTCAAGGAGTGCTGCATCGAAGGCCACGTCTACGTGCCCCACGTCATCTGCAACGGGCAGGTCCTCCCAGACGCCTCAGGGATTGACATGATCGACTCGTCCCCCAGCGTCAGCGGGAGGGTAGGTTCAGCCCCCACACAGTCTGCCTGTGTGAGTGAGTGGGTGGGCGGCTGTGCATCCTGAGCCCACCCCCTTTCACTCGGGGGCCAAGAAAGTCCAAGTCCTCTCTGTGGACTGCAGTGGGAGGGAGGTCAGAAGGTGGGACATGTGGGAGTCCCATTAGATACTGGGGTGCTTGGTGATACTTGTGTTAGAATTGCTATGAAATCTATAGAAGCGGGGCAAACACGCATGCACCCAGACACCATGTGCACACACAGACACACCTGCACACACGCATGCACCCAGACACCATGTGCACACAGACACACCTGCACACACGCATGTACCTAGACACCATGTGCGCAGACACACCTGCACACATGCTCACACGCATGCACCCAGACACCATGTGCACACAGATACACCTGCACACACGCTCACACACATGCACCCAGATACCATGTGCACACAGATACACCTGCACACACGCTGACACACCTCACATGCATGCACCCAGACACCATGTGCGCAGACACACCTGCACAAACACTCACACGCAGACACACACACACTCTCACACATGGCCCGAGTGCTATGGCTCCAGATCTCAGCATCTCTGGGCAGGGTTGGAATCCCAGGCTGACACCATTCCTGAATTTCCCATTGTGGGGTGCAGAGCACTGTGGGGGAGCCAGGCAGCTGTGTTCCGTGGGTTGTGCAGTTGCACCTCTCCCCACCGAGGGCGCAGACCCTCTCTCACTGCGCCCCAGCTGGTGGCAGAAGAGTAACCACCATTTTATCACAAGGCTCAGGGCAGTGGGAGTGGGTGTGTCTGTGCCTGTGCCTGTTCCGAGGCTCCCGCCCCCATACCGTGGCGCTCCGCTGGGTACACGGAATGTGATGGAGCCCTTCCCAGAGCTTTGCCATGGTGCTTCCCAACCGTGGTTTCACATGAGAATCTGGAGTCTTGGAGCTCCCAAAGAATGCAGCGTGAAGCCAAGGGGAGAAAGCCGCACTTGGGGCAGCCTCGGGGATGTGGTCCCAGTCCGCTGTGGCCTTGAGTGCCTCACTTTACCTTCCTGAACTTCGATTCTGCAGCTGCAGGTGCAGGATAATAGCTCCCGCTTCGTAGGGGGTTTTAGGGTTGGTGTCAGTGTGTGAATTAACAGCAGGCACTCCATAGGTCACGTCTGGTCTAACACGCGCAGGCGCCGGGGTGGAGGCACAGCCAGGGTCCAGGGTGTTTGTGAACGTCTGTGTTCGCTGCACCGTGTGACTCAGTCTCCCTTCCTTCATGCTTAGTGGTTGCTTGTCATTTCTGAGTGCACTGGAAGCCATGCCTCTGTGGTTTCTAAAAGTATCACTGCTGAGTAACACACCCCCATTTCATGGCTGCCTTCACGGCTGCACTGAAAACCCCTCACCTCCCGCAAGCTGCCCTCACAGCTCCGGAGTTCCCTTGGGTTTTCGGTCTGCACCTGCTTCCCTCCATCTTCAGTGGATGCACCATGATTTGGGGGTTCTGGGAACTGCTTTTTCATAGGAGCGTGAGGAGCTGTTTTTCCGGGCCCTCTGTCTCTGCCACACGGTCCAGGTGAAAGACGATGACAACGTGGATGGCCCCAGGAAGTCGCCAGACGGGGGGAAATCCTGTGTGTACATCTCATCCTCACCCGATGAGGTGGCGCTGGTCGAAGGTGTCCAGAGGTGGGTCGCTGGCGAGGCCTGCCTGGGTCTCCTGATGTGACTCAACCCCACTGCAGTCCCACTCAGGGAGTTGCACCTGGAGGCATCCTCAGCCCCGCCCCGTGCCCTCCACACACACCCCAGGTTCTCTGGGTCCCATCCCTGCATGAGCCCCTCCCACCGTGATGAGCAATATCTAGTCCCCGGCGTGGGTCTTCATCTCTGTTTTCATGGGTGGCTTTTCCTCCTGAGGTCTGCAGTAAGTTAGAGGTCATTCCAGATAACCACAGGCTTCGAAATATGGAAACAATCCTTCTTCTAACACAAATCTCCCTCCTGCATCTCAGAAAACTGAAGCCCAGATAGCCAGCGGCCTTCCCAGAGCCAGCCTGGTGGGAGCAGAGCGGGGCAGGTGCAGGGCCTCTCACCACCCACCCTTTAAGCAAACACTTGGAAAAATACTTTAAATGTTATTGATATGTGGTCTAATTTCAAGTCAGGAAAGCCCTTTTCAAATCTACCCAGCTCATGGCTTCTGTAACACTAAACCTCCCCTCCCCAAAAGTGACAAAGGGACAGATTATCACTGCCTTCAGGGACCAAGCGTGGTGAGAGTGACATGTTTGCGCTTCTCATCCATCACAGCCCACAGCGCACAGCCCACGGCCCATGGCCCACAGCCCACGGCCCCATGTTTGTTGCTGCTGAGCTCATGCATGTGTTTCCTCATGCAATGTGAATAGCAGCACAGACATGTAAACAGTGTCACTGGGGCGCTTCATTCCGTGTGTGAACCCACAGGAGCATAGGGGAGGCTCCTTGGAGCTGGGGTTCTCTCTTCTGGGAAAACAAGAGCCCGGGAATGCCACCACATTCATCCCAGGTGTCAGAAGTCAGGGCAGCTGCCCCCACCCCCCACCTCCCCCAGGTGTCAGAACTCAGGGCAGCTGTCCCCCCACCCCCCACTTCCCCCAGGGGTCAGAACTCAGGGCAGCTGCCCGCGCCCTCCCACACCTTTGAGACTCCTCCCTGCCCAGAAGCTTTTCCTCCAGCTGCAGCTGCCACCTGAGCTGGCCAGAGGCTTCCACTCCCGTTCCTCAGGTGCCACTTAGCTTACGGCCGCTGCTGCGCTAAGAAGCACATCTGTCTCCCCGGTCTCTGCTGGCTGCCACATCCCGAAGCCATGCTCTTGCCTCTGCTGTCCCAGCAGCTCCCACAAGGCCCTGAAGGCCTGCACTGGGCCTCGGTTCCCCATCGGTGACTCCAGGGGCTTGGTCTAGGGGTAGCAGCCTCCCAGGGACCTGCTCCCTTTGCCCTTGGGGGTGTTTCCTGCTCAATCACAACAACAAAGCCCACTAATCAATGAGCAGGGAGCAGCCACCACTCTCTTCTGGAGAACAGTTAATACCAACAAGAATGTGCCTCACCGTGGCGTGCTGGGGACGGCTGGGTCGGGGAGAAACGCTGCTACTCCCAGAAGATTTCTCGAGATGGTGACTAAGTTCATTATGATCATATCCCAACTTTATAATGCAGTTCATAGTCTGTTTAACAAAATATTTCTTTTCTGAAAAGAATGTTTTACCAAAATGTGAAGCAGATACTCTGCGAAAGAGGAACATCAGACTCTCAGACTCACCCTGAGCCTTGCCCTCTCATTGCAGACTTGGCTTTACATACCTGAGGCTAAAGGACAATTACATGGAGATCCTGAACAGGGACAACGACGTGGAAAGGTACATGCACCCGCCCTCAGGTGTGAAGGGACTGGAGAGTGAAGAAGTGTCGTTACACGGTTCGGCTTTTCGGGGAAAAGACAGATTTTCTATGTTCTCACACAATTCGCTCCCTCTCCTTCCCAGTGACAGCGCAGAATGTTCTGGAGAAGGGCTGGGGTGCAGCCGCAGGGCCGCTTCCCCTGGAGGGTTTCCCTGGAGATGTAACCTGGAGTTGAGTGAAGAGAAGGTCACCGGCAAATGCGTTTTGGGTTAACCCTAAAGTGAGGTTTTGCGCAGGATGTTTCAGGCGTCTAGTGTGTTCTGACCTGTCCCGGCCCCTCCGCCTCCACGAGGGAAGGGAGCGGCAGCCGCCCCGGGATGGCCGTGAGTCCCGCGGGGAGGACCCTGGCTTGCATGCTGGGAGCACGGCCTCCTGTGGAACACAGTTTGCACAGTTGCGCTTTTCAATGGCCCGTTTGATGCTGGATTGTTTTACTTTTCATGTCTTTAAAACCCTTCCCGTTTTTAGGGACTGTCTCTGTCTCAGACAGTCCCTATACCTGAGACAAGGGACCCCTCTTGAGATCTACTCAGGAGAGTGGGTGGTGGTGCCTCCTTTATCAGTAAAGCATGAATGTGCAGTCACGGCTCCAGCAAAGACGCAAGATCTGGTGGTGCCAGACTCAGAACGCCTGGATTTTAAAATTCCATTCTTAGGGAAAGTTAACTCCCGGTGGAAGGGAAAGGACAGACCCCTTGATTCTGCAGCGGCTCCTGGACCCTCTGCTGGCACCAGCTGCGCCTTCCTCACAGTGCCCTAGGCTTCCTGGGGGCCACGACTCACTGCTGTTGAGGCTCCAGATTTGCAGCCGTGGAGGCGGTGAGGTCATGGCCAAGATGAGAGCCCCCGTCAGGGCTCTCTGCCAAGGGACCCCTGGCTCCGAACTGTGCTGGCACCATGGCTTCCCACTGAGTCCGAGGCCCTTAGGAGGCTAAGGGGCAGCAGCGGGGGCTGCTGAGCACTTCTGATGCCCCAGACGCCACACAGATTTTACGAGTCTTCCGATAGCAGGACAGCACCACCCAGAGCATCAGTGTCCTTTGCCTTTTCTGTGGTTTTTATCTCTTAGGGCAACCCTGGCTCATTGGCAGAGATCCAAGCTCTGACACAATTTTGAGTCTCTGTTCAGCAGCATTTAGGGATGGAGGTGGAGCATAGGAAACGCAGCCTGCGTGGCAGAATCTGAGCCCGTTACCTGGATTGGGTGGGGATGTGGTGAGGAGCCAGTGCTACAGGTGCCACAGGGTCCAGACTTGTCCCGCCGGGGGCACCTGCCGCGTCCTTCAAATCCAGTCCTCTCCAGGGTGTCCGTGTGAGGCCACTCCTCATCCAGCGGCCCTCAGTGTGTCCCCCGAGGAAGGGCCAGGTCTGCCCCCATCATTCTGCCAAGGAAGTTCCATAGCTGCCAAACGGAATTGCGTGAGGACCCACGAGGACCGTGTGACCGTCTGCATTTCTCTTTCAGGTTTGAATTGCTAGAAATTTTGAGTTTTGACTCAGTAAGAAGGAGAATGAGCGTCATTGTGAAATCTGCTGAAGGTGAAATTCCTTTTTCTCTTGATTTATTAAACTGTATGTGGCGATGGTGTTTTATTCTGATGACTGAATTCAATAGGAGCTTTAAGGATTTAGAGTTTAAGAATGATTTGTTTATTTTTTTAAGTATGGATAAACCCTAATATTTTATTTTTAAAAAGTGAAACATTTTGAAATGCTGAGGAGGGAGCCGTGGGCTCAGCACCCAGCCCCTTTCCCTGTCTCTTCTAGTGTTGAGCTGGGGCCACTTGACTGCTGAAAATGGCTGAACTCCCTTTATGAGTGTTCCCCTGCCCATCCCCCGCCGCCTTTCTCCCTGCTGAATTAAATGACATAAATATGTTTTTAACCATTTTCAAGGAAAAGGTAATGTGGGTTTGCAAATATATTCGTAATAATGTCCAAAATTGCAAAGTGAGCTTTGTTGATTGGCAGTTGTGGTAACCGTGTGTCGGCTTGTGCTCCGGAGCGCTGGGATGAGCAGTGGCGGGTGTGGTCAGAGCCCTGTAGCCGCTGTGATTTTCTGGCTGACCCGCACAGTGGGCACTCTCCTGGTCCCCCTAGTGATCTGTGGCTGTCCCTGGCCCGGACAGTTCCCGCTCCAGGCCGGGTGGACGCATCTGTGGTCCCCTGACCTCCCTGCTCCAAGCTCTCCCAGGCACTGTGCGTCCCTGTGCACAGATGGACAACCTCGTCTCTTCCCACCCTCACTAGGTCACACACGGCACCTGGCACAGGCTGTGAGTCACTGAACCCTGCAGCCCCTCAGCGTCCTGCCGACCGTGCCGAGGCTCAAAGGTGCAGGCCCCCTGGCTATTTGTCCTGGACCGGCAGGGCCCATGGGCTCCATCTGCAGGGGCCCCTTTTCACAGCCATCACTTCCTAAGAGCACCCACCCACTGGCGCTCAGCTTCTCCCAATGTCCCCTCTGAGGCTGTCACCCACCTTCACTGCCAGGCTGTCCCCAAGTGTCCCCTGAGGGCACACTGACAGCCCCTCACCCACCCCACCGTGGTGTCGATCCCCGTGCCTGCTGTGGGCTTCCCCATAGGAAGGGCCTTTCACTTATCTGTCCTTCCCATGGAAAGCTCAGGAAGCCTCTTGCAGCCTCAGCCGAACAGCCGTGTGCAGGCTGTCGCACCGTGGCAGGGCTGTCCATCCATCTGTGGCCGCTGGCAGCCTGCACGTATCCCAAACGCAGAACCCACACTTTTCAGGGCACCACGCTCATGTCACACCACTCTCTGCCGAGTGCTCCTGAATCCTGTGCCATTCGGGGCACTCCATGCAGTCTGGGAGTGGGGCTTTATCAAGAGATGTGGGAGCTCACTCCATGGTTTCCTGAAACCAGACACCCCCAGGCTGTGTTTAACTCTTCAGAAGGATGCCTGGCAACAACCAAACAGCCACTCGCAGAACCAGACAGAGTCCAGGCTGCAGAGCCTCATGCCAGCGTTTCCCCAAGACGTGCTGAGTTTCATTGTAACACAGAATAGACAGAGCAGGGCCTTCCTCAGTGCCAGGGGCACCTTTCAGACCAGGACCACGGCGCCTCACTTTCTCTCTACGACCCAGAAGGAGCTGCAGGGGAACTCAGTGTGACTCTCGGTGGCACCCTGTGAGTCATGGCAGCTCCGGGGTGGGTGGGCAGCAGCCTCAGGTGGGTGCCGTGGCTGCCCTAGGGCGCAGCCGCCACCTCCCATTGGTTCCCTAGACACAGTCCCACTGCAAGCCAGCGTCACCTCTGAGACAGGCCATTGAATGCAGATGAGTCCAGGCTCCACACTGAGACATCGCTGACTGTCGTGGAACAAGGAACAATCTGTGTAAATGTTGCCGGGACTTCCGGGAAGAGCTTCTGACGACCAGGCCATGGGATCAGCAGGACGAGGTCTGAGAACAGGTTCAGATGTGCAAGACTGCTGTGTGCAGGAGGCCCTTCCCCCAGCTGGGACGAGGCGCGGTCCTGAGAGTCTCAGCCACTTGGAGTTATCTGGGATCAGCACGTCCTGGGTGGGAAGTTCCTGGTGTATCTCGTCATGTGGTCTTCCCTATAGAAGTCCAATCTAGCTGTTGAGCCATGGCTAGAACATGCTGCCCATGACCTGCAGTTTGACCACAGTGCCCAGGAAGGCGAACGTCAGCCACCCCGGAGCTGCCCCTGCCACACGCTCACAAAGGGTCTTCCCTGCGTCCCAAATGCCCAGGACCTCAGGGCTCACATGGTGGGCTGTGCTGCAGAACTCTTGTAAATAACTCCCGTTACCATCAAAAGCCTGAAGAGCTGCCAGATCACACGAAGAATCAAGGTTGGAGGCATTTGCGCCATGAGAATCTCCCCATCCACACAGGGTGCCTCTGGACCTCCTAGGGCCTCTCCAAGGAACTGTGAGCTTGCACAGGAGACTGTCCTGCTGTCTGAAGCCAGGTGCTGCCTCAGCTACTTTTAAGAGATGTTTGAATAGTTAATTAACAAGCTACTCTCTGAGTAGTGATCATCCCAGGAGAGGCGCACTAATTACACTGGAATTCTGCCTTCTGGGCTGAGAGACCCTGTGGCCACCTCACAGCAGCTCACAGCTCACACCTCACAGCTCACACCTCACAGCTCACACCTCACCGCTCACAGCTCGCAGCTCACACCTCACCGCTTACCCCTCACCGCTCACAGCTCACACCTCACAGCTCACACCTCACAGCTCACCGCTCAGCCCTCACAGCTCACCCCTCACAGCTCACAGCTTACTCCTCACACCTCACAGCTCAACCCTCACAGCTCAGCCCTCACAGCTCACACCTCACAGCTCACAGCTCACAGCTCACACCTCACCCCTCACAGCTCACACCTCACAGCTCACACTTCACAGCTCACAGCTCACACCTTACAGCTCACAGCTCAGCCCTCACACCTCACAGCTCACAGCTCACCCCTCACAGCTCACACCTCATGCCTCACAGCTCACAGCTCAGCCCTCACAGCTCACAGCTCACACCTCAAACCTCACAGCTCACACCTCACAGCTCACAGATCATACCTCACACCTCACAGCTCAGCTCACACCTCACAGCTCACACCTCACTGCTCACACTTCACTGCTCACAGCTCACACCTCACAGCTCACCCCTCACACCTCACACCTTACACCTCACTGCTCACAACTCACCCCTCACACCTCACAGCTCACAGCTCACTCCTCACAGCTCACACCTCACTGCTCACACCTTACACCTCACTGCTCACACCTCACAGCTCACACCTCACAGCTTACACCTCACTTCTCACAGCTCACATCTCACAGCTCACACCTCACACCTCACAGCTTACACCTCACTTCTCACAGCTCACATTCTCACAGCTCACACCTCACACCTCACAGCTCACACATCACTTCTCACAGCTCACATCTCACAGCTCACCCCTCACACCTCACACCTCACTGCTCACACCTCACAGCTCACACATCACACCTCACCGCTCACAGCTCATACCTCACACCTCACAGCTCACAGCTCACCGCTTGTGTTTTCTCCTGGGCTCAGCCCTGCAGGGCATGCAGCCACTGGAGCCCTATATCACCATCATGGGGCCCAGCAGCCCCAGTAGGGGCCAGCTATGACTTCAGTAAGACCCCCTTTCAGATGTCTGTATCTCAATCCTGTGCTTTCCCGGGATTCTTCACCACGGAATCTTCAGAAAGGACTTGGGAAGTCACAGGCCACTCGGTGGCATCAGGCATTCCGTTTGAAGGGAGACATGAAGTCTTTCTCTTTGGGGCATCCTGCACCCAAGGTAAGATGTACACAGTGTACAGAAGGCCGACTTGGAAAGAAGAAAGAGAGGGCACAAAAGCATTATTCATCCATACAAAAGAAAAGCAAGCAGAAGGGATGAAACAGAAGAAGGAGAGTCCCGACTGTGCCCGCTCCTGGAGCTCCTGGAGCCGCTTCCTTGACGCCCTGTTTTCCAGCTGTTTCGGGCACATTTGCTGTCATGCCTGGCTTTCTGTGTCCTTGAGCTCGTGTGTGAGACACAGCAAGAGACCTCCCGCCATGAGCTCAAACTGTGGTTCTGTAGCCCTTTCCCTTCTCCAGATGGCACTAAGCCCTTCTTGGTCCTGGAGGGGACAGGCCACCAACCACGGCCGCACCTGGGATGCAGCCACCCGCCTTGGGGACCGGACCCTGTGCGTTCGGTCACGGCACCAGTGTGCGCACAGCTCTGCGTTAGGAACCACGTGCTTAGTTGTGAAACTGGAAGAGCAGGTGCCAACATGGCCTTCTGATGCTCTGTCCTCTGAGTATGTTTATTCCAAGGCTATTCCTGACCAAGTCTTCAGGCTGCAGGTGTTCTGTGTCTTACAGCGGAATGCACAAGCTGAGACAGTGGGAAAGTTAAGCCATTCACACACCGTTAGCATGAGCCGTGAGCGATGAAACATGAATTTTCTAGTAAAAAATGTGTGGTTCAAGAATGCGTCATTATGTCGTCTGCACTGCAGTTCTCTCTTTAAACTGCATCTGATGACAAGACAGCACTGGCCGGAAGCCGCAGGAGTCGGGAAAGGATTCCGACATCGGCTGGGCGGCTTCACCCCCAGGCCTTGCTTTTCTGTGCTGAGCAACTGAGACTCTGTGGTCACCCCTGTGCAGTTCTGCAGGGGTCCTCAGGGTCCAACTCCCAGTGTCAGCCTGCTCCCTCTCCTGTCCCCACCATCCCCACCTGCCCACTCTCCGTCCCCTCCAGCCTCAGCCTCCCTCCTCTCCCATGCCCTCCAACCTCAGCCTCCTCCCTCTCCCATGCCCTCCAGCCTCAGCCTCCCCCCCTCCCACGCCCTCCAGCCTCAGCCTCCCCCATCCCATGCCCTCCAACCTCAGCCTCCCCCCCCACGCCCTCCAGCCTCAGCCTCCCCCCCATGCCCTCCAAACTCAACCTCCCCCCATCCCACGCCCACCAACCTCAGCCTCCCCCCATGCCCTCCAGCCTCAGCCTCCCACCTCCCATGCCCTCCAGCCTCAGCCTCCCCCCGTCCTATGCCCTCCAGCCTCAGCCTCCCCCCTCCCATGCCTCCAGCCTCAGCTCTCTCCTCTCCCATGCCCTCCAGCCTCAGCCTCCCCCCTCTCCCATGCCTCCAGCCTCAGCTCCCTCCTCTCCCATGCCCTCCAGCCTCAGCCTCCCCCCTCTTCCATGCCTCCAGCCTCAGCCTCCCCCCTCTCCCATGCCTCCAGCCTCAGCTCCCTCCTCTCCCATGCCTTCCCGCCTTTGCTTGGTGCTGGCTTGCTCTGGGTATTGGCCACACCGTGTCACCCTCTCTGGTTGCAGGTTGGCAGGTACCTCGGCCACACGAGTGTTGGTGTAGCCATGTTCCCACTGCTCCCCTGTTGGTGCCTCAGGAGTGAGTGCTCCTGGGATCTGGGAAGGAAGGCAAGGTGGGCCCCTGATCCTACTCCCAAGTCCTTGTCCAAGCTCCAGGCCTTGGATCTGGGTCATCAGCACAGGAGCATCCCCTCCCCACGTCCCTCCCACCACACACCCTGTGTGTGTGTGTGTGTGTGTGTGTGTGTGTGTGTCAGGGGCTGTATGTGGGGGATAGAGGGCTCTGTGTGTGTGTCGGGGACTCTGTGTGTATGTGTGTGTGTCAGGGGCTGTATGTGGGGGATAGAGGGCTCTGTGTGTGTGTCGGGGACTCTGTGTGTGTGTGTGTGTGTCAGGGGCTGTATGTGGGGGATAGAGGGCTCTGTGTGTGTGTCGGGGACTGTGTGTGTGTGTGTGTATGTGTGTGTGTCAGGGGCTGTATGTGGGGGATAGAAGGCTCTGTGTGTGTGTCAGGGACTGTGTGTGTGTGTGTCAGGGGCTGTATGTGGGGGATAGAGGGCTCTGTGTGTGTCAGGGACTCTGTGTGTGTGTGTCGGGCTCTGTGTGTCAGGGACTCTGTGTGTGTGTGTCAGGGGCTGTATGTGGGGGATAGAGGGCTCTGTGTGTGTCAGGGACTGTGTGTGTGTGTGTGTGTGTGTCGGGCTCTGTGTGGGGGGATAGAGGGCTCTGTGTGTCAGAGACTCTGTGTGTGTGTGTGTGTCGGGCTCTGTGTGTGGGGGGATAGAGGGCTGTGTGTGTTGGGGCTCTGTCAGGGGCTCTGTGTATGTGTGTGGGGGGGTGTGTAGAGGGCTCTGTGTGTGTGTGTGTGTGGGTAGAAGGCTCTGTGTGTGTGTGTCAGGGACTCGGGGGGTGTGTGTGTGCATGCACGTGTGTGTGTGTGTGTGTGTGTGTTGGGGGCTCTGTGGGGGGGGGCAGGTCAAATCGCTGCAGAACTGTGGTGGCCTTTGCTGCGTTCCTGGGCGCCTGGAAGAGAAACTCGCTTTATCTGAGGCCTGAAGACGCTGCATTCACAGCACAAGTCCGTCCACAGCAACGGCAACCTTACTGGAGACGTGGGGAAAATGAGGCAAACAGCATTTCCCTTGACTCTTCCAAGTGCCAGGGGTGGCCTGGCTGCCTTGCTCTGCATGAGGACACACGACTTTCTGAAGGGGATTTGTGTCCACCTTCCAGCATTTCAGGAACAGTGACCCCCCTGGGTCACCCAGCCCCCATCCCAAGAGTGTTTTATCCTCTTTCGTGTCTTTCCCAGAGAAAAAGCAGAGTCCCGGAGCCAAGTTCTTTTCCTGGTTCCTGACTTTCCTGCGAGATTCTAGGGTTGTAGGAATAAAATGAGTCTTTGGAGGTAACCTGTAGTTTTCATTTTTTCCTGACTGGAACATGTTAACTAGTCCATTAAAATCTAAAAAGTTCTCCGCACTGCTTTCCCTTTTTATGTGTATTTTATTAATAGCATAATTTAAAAAATGATCTAGTCTTCCTCATATTGGGATTAAACTGCTTGTTTTTCTCATTTTGTAGGAGACATTTATCTGTTTTGCAAAGGAGCAGATTCTTCTATATTCCCCCGAGTGATAGAAGGCAAAGTTGACCAGATACGAGCCAGAGTGGAGCGGAATGCTGTGGTGAGAGCAGGTGGAGGGGGGAGGCAGGTGGCAGCAGTGGTGAGAGCAGGTGGGGGGAGGGTGTGGCAGCTGTGGTGAGAGCAGGTGGAGGGGGGAGGACCTGGCAGCAGGCGTGAGAGCAGGTGGGGGGAGGGTGTGGCAGCTGTGGTGAGAGCAGGTGGAGGGGGGAGGACCTGGCAGCAGGCGTGAGAGCAGGTGGGGGGAGGGTGTGGCAGCTGTGGTGAGAGCAGGTGGAGGGGGGAGGACCTGGCAGCGGGCGTGAGAGCAGGTGTGGGGAGGGTGTGGCAGCAGTGGTAAGTGTGGGTGGGGGGTAGGGAGAGGCCCTCTCAGTGGTGGTGAGATCCTGGCTGGTGAGTGCCTCAAATTGGTGGTGAGAGCAGGTGGGGGAAGGCCTGGCAGCGGTGCTGTGAGCAGGCTGGCACTGCAGTGGTGAGAGCGGGTGGGGGAGGGCCTGGCAGCAGTGCTGTGAGCAGGCTGGCACTGCAGTGGTGAGAGCAGGTGGGGGGAGGGCCTGGCAGCAGTGCTGTGAGCAGGCTGGCACTGCAGTGGTGAGAGCAGGTGGGGGGAGGGCCTGGCAGCGGTGCTGTGAGCGGGCTGGCACTGCAGTGGTGAGAGCGGGCTAGGGGGGGCCTGGCAGCGGTGCTGTGAGCGGGCTGGCACTGCAGTGGTGAGAGCGGGCTGGGGGGGCCTGGCAGCGAAGTGGTGAGAGCGGCTGGGGGGGGCCTGGCAGCGGTGCTGTGAGCGGGCTGGCACTGCAGTGGTGAGAGCGGGCTAGGGGGGGCCTGGCAGTGGTGCTGTGAGTGGGCTGGCACTGCAGTGGTGAGAGCAGGTGGGGGGAGGGCCTGGCAGCGGTGCTGTGAGCGGGCTGGCACTGCAGTGGTGAGAGCAGGTGGGGGGAGGGCCTGGCAGCGGTGCTGTGAGCGGGCTGGCACTGCAGTGGTGAGAGCAGGCTAGGGAGGGCCTGGCAGCAGTGCTGTGAGCGGGCTGGCACTGCAGTGGTGAGAGCGGGCTATGGGGCACCTGGCAGTGCTCACCTCCCCAGTAGTCAGGAAGGAATTCCACATTCCACAAATCCCCTGCCAGTAATGTCCTGTCGTATCCCCTGGGGAATGTTCAGAAATCTGCTGGGCCAGAGGCAGGCAGAATGGGCACCTCTGCAGACTCTGCCCCAGGGCCTCCTGTACCCAGCCAGGCACAGGCCTCTCCTCCATGGCCTTGCACAGGGCTTTATTTTGGGGTGGGGGTAGGTTGGTTGCTTGGTGTTTTGGGGAGTCAGAATTATAAGCACATTTGAGGTTATCGTATTGGAGAAAAAGGTCTTTGTCTTGACCTTTTTTAGTAATTTGCTTCAAAACAAATCAGGCTTTCATTTTCTGTTGTGACGTCACCTGTTCGCGTTTCTTTCCCCATCTGGGTCTCAGGCCTGCACGACAAGCTTCCTTCCATGACTTCTTAAATAGCACTGCCCAGCGGTGAGATTTAGTAGGAATTTTAGGTTGGGCTTTTTCATTCCTACAGAAAACGCCACTGGGGGCCAGGTACCCTTGCTCATGCTTGAGATTCCAGCACTTTGGGGGACTGAGGCTGAAGGATCACTTGAGGCCAGAAGTTTGAGACCAGCCTGGGAAACATAGCAAGACCCTGTCTCTACAAAAAAATACAAAAAGAAAGGGAGGATAATGGAAGGATGGCTTGAGCACAGAAGTTTAAAGCAGCAGTGAACCATGATGGCACCACTACACTCTACCACGGGCACCTGAGTGAGAAAGGGAGGGAGGGCAGGAGGGAGGAGCCACTCAGATGTTGATAGGGATTTCATTTAATCAGCAGATCACTTTGGGTAGTGTCACCTTAACAACATTAAGTCTTCCAATCCATGAACATAGGATCTCTTCCCATTTATTTAGGTCTTTTTATAATTTCTTTCAGCAAACTTCAGTATTTTTCAGACTTGAGTATTTCACCTCCTTGGCTAAATTTGTTCCTAAGTATTTTACTCTTGTTGATGCTATTATGAGTGCAATTTTTGGAATTTCATGTTGTTCATTGGTAGTATATGCCACTAGTTCTTGTGTGTTGACTTTGTACCCTGCGTCTTTGCTGAATTCAGTTAGCTCTGATGGTTTGGCGGTGGGGGCACATTCTTCATGGTCTTCTAGATGTAGCATCATGCCTTCTGCAAATAGAGAAGCCTTAGAAAGGCGGCATTTCTAATGTAGAAACTTTCTCTTTGCAGCCCTATCCTCTGACTAGAACTTCTAATACTGTGTTGAATACAAGTGGCAGAAGCAGGCATCCCTTTCTTGGCACTGATCCTAGGGAAAAGTCAGTCTTCCACCATTGAGGGTGATGTTAGCTATAGGCTTTCTCTCTTTCTCTTTCTTTCTTTCTTTCGTTCGTTCGTTCTTTCTTTTTTTCTTTCTTTCTTTCTTTCTTTCTTTCTTTCTTTCTTTCTCTTTCTCTTTCTTTCTCTCTCTCTTTCTTCTTTCTTTCTTTCTTGTTTCACTCTTGTTACCCAGGCTGGAATGCAATGGCATGATCTCAGCTCACTGCAACCTCTGCCTTCTGGGTTCAAGCAGTTCTCTTGCTTCAGCCTCCCAAGTAGCTGTGATTACAGTCACATGCCACCATGCCTGGCTGATATTTGTATTTTTAGTAGAGGTGGGGTTTTACCATGTTGGCCAGGCTGGTCTTAAATTCCTGACCTAAGGTGATCCACCCACCTCCCAAACCTCTGGGATTGCAGGCCTGAGCCGTGCCTGACTAGGTTATGGTTTTCATTTCATTAAGGAGGTTTCTTCTCTCCCCAGCTTGTTAAGTGGTTTTATTGCCAAAAGGTGCTGGATTTTTTTCAAATGCCTTTTCTGCATCAGTTGGGGTGATCATGTGGGATTTCCCCCTTCTGTTAATGTCATGTATTGCTCACTTTTGCATTCCTGGAATAAACCCCACCTGGTCGTGGTGTGTGATCCTTTCTGTGTGCCATTGGATTCAGTGTGCTAGCATTTTGTTGAGGGTATTTGCATCTACCTTTCTAAGGGATACTGTTCTGCAGTTTTCTTGTCTGGCTTTATGTGCTGTGTCCAGGGTTTTTGTGGTACTTAGCAAGAGGAATAGAGAAAAGTGTATCTTTTTTCTTTTCTTTTTTTTGAGACTGAGTCTTTCTGTTGCCCAGGCTGGAGTGCAGTGGCGTGATCTTGGCTCACTGCAGCCTCCACCTGCTGGGTTCAAACAATTCTCCTGCCTCAGCCTCTCGAGTAGCTGCAACTATAGGTGTGCACCACAATACCCAGATAATTTTTGTATTTTTAGTAGAGATGGGATTTCACCATGTTAGCCAGGATGGTCTCGATCTCCTGACCTCGTGATCCACCTGCCTCAGTCTCCCAAAGTGCTGGGATTACAGGCACGAAAATTGTTTCTACTCCGTGTTACCACAAGAGAAAGTCCTTGATCTACTTTTAAAATAGTAACATACTTATTTCCAAAAGCTTCTGCTTATCATTCACAGCCACCGAAGTTCTAGGGCCACTCTGGGTTATTATCCTTTAAAACCATGTTCTTGTCATGCAGTTTTCCTGGCTTCAGACTGAAGCCAGAAAACATACAATGAAACCCACCTTGTCTATTTTACTGCCTCTGAGGAAAAGTCGGAGAATTCATTTTGCAATTCACATTTGTGTCTCTAGTCTGTAACCTGATCGACAGGTACACAAAGGTCTAATTTCACCACTTCTTTACTCAGCAAAAAGTTACTGTGTTTTGGCTGTGCACTAGGGATTCAGTGATAAAGTGACACTGCACCCACGGCCAGAGAACTCAGCGCCTGACAATAGAGCAAACCCACCAGCAGAAAGCTGCAGGGTCGTGTGCTCAGCAGGAGGCGAGGCTGGGGCGGCTGGGCAGTGTCCGCTCAGTGCTGCTTTCCCCTGGGACGGGTCCCTTGGCTTCTCACTTGTTCTTCTTGACTGGGAACCAGTATCTACAGGATGAGGAGGAAGGATTTCCGAAAGGTCCCTGGAGAACGGGACTCAGGCACACACAGACCCTCCCACTTCTTCGACACCCCTTTTCCCTTCTGGCTTTTTCAAGTTCAAGGGCCAGGAGAGTCACTGACCCAGTGGCAATTCTGTCCTTCACGTGAATTAAGAGGTCTGAGAACTGGTGATGAATGTAAGCCTTCCCTGAGAACTAGGAGACACTTCATCTCATACGATGAAATGCATTATTTTTCACTCTTAAAAACCGGTATTCTCCCAGATTGTGAAATGATAATTTGGGAGAATTATGGTTCTTTTACTATTATCAGTAGGGCTGGGGCTGAAGGAGCAGGGAAAATGGAAGGGAACACCCTAGATCATCAGCTGAACCTTGTGACAGTCAGGCTTAGCAGCCTCGACTGATGGGGTGAAGAGATTCATCTGTAAACCACCCTGTGTGGCTGCTGCAGCCTCTGCCCCACTTCCTGTGTCTTGCTGGTGGCAGCTGCATTTTTTCTATACGGTGACCTCCGGAATCAGGATCACAGTCAGGAGCTTGTGATTCTTAACTGGCCACCAGTGATTTTGATAAGTAACCTGGCAGTTTTCCTTCATTGTGAAAGAACAAGCTACCTCACATACTTCCCACATAAAACATGTTTCTTTAGAAACATCACTTGATATTACCCATGAAATTATAAATGATTTTCCTTAAAAGAAGGTTACATTTAACTCTGCATTTGTCAAAATGAAGGAGCAAAGTTTACCTTCTGGTAGATGGTCCTAGTTTCTATTGTTTGTTTCTAGGCTTTCTAGTCTGAAAATGCTGCGATCCATGATGCTTCTTTCTGTCTCACATGGACTTGAATAATTCACTTGTTCATAAGTTAGTCCTTGTGAGAGTTGGTTGTGCTCGCTCTTCCTTCCTTCCTTCCTCCCTCCCTCCCTCCCTTCCTTCTTTCCTTCCTCCCTCCCTCCCTCCCTTCCTTCTTTCCTTCCTCCCTCCCTCCCTCCCTCCTTCCTTCCTCCCTTCCTCCCTCCCTCCCTCCTTCTTCCTTCCTTCCTTCCTTCCTCCCTCCCTCCCTCCTTCCTCCCTCCCTCCCTCCCTCCTTACCTCCTTCCTTCCTTCCTCCCTCCCTCTCTCCCTCCTTCCCTCCCTCCCTCCCTTCCTTCTTTCCTTCCTTCCTTCCTCCCTCCCTCCCTCCTTCGTTCCTCCCTTCCTCCTTCCCTCCCTTCTTCTTTCCTTCCTTTCTTCCTTCCTTCCTCCCTCCTTCCTCCCTTCCTCCCTCCCTCCCTCCTTCCTTCCTCCCTCCTTCCTCCCTTCCTTCCTCCCTCCCTCCTCCCTTCCTCCCTCCCTCCTCCCTTCCTCCCTCCCTCCTTCCTCCCTTCCTCCCTCCTCCCTTCCTCCCTCCCTCCCTCCATCCCTTCTTCCTTCCTCCCTTCCTCCCTCCTTCCTTACCTTCCTCCCTCCCTTCTTCCTTCCTTCCTACCTTCCTTCCTCCCTCCCTCCTTCCTTCCTCCCTCCCTCCTTCCTTCCTCCCTCCCTCCTTCCTTCCCTCCCTCCTTTCCTTCTTCCCTCCCTCCCTTCTTCCTTCCTTCCTTCCTTCTTCCCTCCCTCCCTTCCTTCCTCCCTCCCTCCCTCCCACTCTCCCTTCCCTCCCTTCCTCCTTCCTTCCTTCCTTCTTCCCTCCCTCCCTCCCTCCCTCCTTCCCCCCTTCCTTCCTTCTTCCCTTCTTCCCTTCTTCCCTCCCTCCCTCCCACTCTCCCTTCCCTCCCCCCCTCCCTCCCTCCCTCCTTCCTTCCTTCCTTCCTTTCTTTCTTTCTTTTTTCTTTTCCTTAGTATCATACGTTTTGAAAGGGTTGTAATTCTTGGGTAGGTCATTCTAATTAGCAAGAAGGCCGTGGAGCCTCATATTTCACTGAGTGACACCTTGAATTCGTGTCAACACTGCATCGTCTTCTGCAGGAGGGGCTCCGGACTCTGTGCGTGGCCTATAAAAGGCTGATCCCAGAAGAGTATGAAGGCATCTGCCAACTGCTGCAGGCTGCCAAGGTGGCCCTTCAGGATCGGGAGAGAAAGTTAGCAGACGCGTATGAGCAGATCGAGAAGGATCTCATTCTGCTTGGTGCTACGGCCGTTGAGGACCGGTAAAGTAATCGCACGCGCCCTGTCCTGAGAGACGAGCAGTGCGCTGGCAGCCCGGGCTGCGTGAGGACAAGGGGACGGGGGAGGCAACTGCACAGCTGACAGCATGTTTCTGCTCAGGGAGAGGCTAGGCGTCTTGCTGCATGCTCGAGTCCTGTCAGGAAGGTCGTGCCTGGGGGGTATTTTGTTGTCGATGAATAAGTCTGCTGAAACCACTTTCCCAGGAAGTTCTGAAAATAGCTTGTTCCTGTCATCTTATGAACAGGCAAGATAGAGGGGCTTTTAAAAATTGTTGTTGTTGTTTTTTTAAAGGGATAGCATCTTGCAGTGTTGCCCAGGCTCAGTTCAGTGGCACGATCACAACTCACTGCAGCCTCAGACTCCTGGGCTCAAGCTGTCCTCCCTTCTCAGCCTCCTGAGTAGCTGGAACTTCAAGCACGTACCACCATGCCTCGTTAATTTTTTCTACTTTTTGAAGAGATAGGATCTGACTGTGTTGCCCAGGCTGGTCTCAAACTCCTGGCCTCGAGCGGTGCTCCCACCTCAGCCTCTGAAAGTGCTGGAATCGCAGGTGTGAGCATCATGGAGGCTGTACCTCCTCTTTAGGGTGGAATCAGTCGCTGACTCTGCTCCTAAACTTCGTTGCTAGTTTTTTCCAAATGCTGATAGTACTTCTTAGATCATTACCTACTCACTATATTTATCATTACCTGAAAAACTTAAAATAATGAAGTGGAAAATCACAAAACCTAATCAGCATCATAACTGGTAAAATACCAATTACGGAGGTTCAGGCAGCTCTAAGGCAAGAGCCGCCAGTGCGCCCCCGCTCCGCAGTTGGGATGAGCGTTGTGTGAGGCCAAGACCCCAAGAAGCGTCTTCTGGTCCACATGGTGCCTTCTCGGCAGAGTGAAAGGCATGGATTTCAGTCGTCTGTAGGAATGGAGAAGAGAAAGAAAAAGGCCCCCATTTGTGAGAATAAAGCAGAAGCTTCAGGGAGTTTGCGGGGAGTTTATGTCCTAGAAGAGGTGAAAGCATAAAGTTTAAAAGTGTTTAAGATCCATTTCGGTCCAAAACTTAAATCCTCATCACTAACCTGCATTTTCTGAGTGCGTTTAGCAAACATTCCTGGGTTCTTGATCCGAATGGAGCATTAGGCAGAGCAGGAGGTTTAGATTTGGTGGTTTTGTGTTTGTTTTGTTAGAGGAAGCACACGGAGCACTGTGTAAAGAACACCGTTGCACATAGACAGGCTCTAGAGCGCAGGGCCGTGGCCGCCGAGCGGCTTTGTAGCTGATGCCGCTGGGAGCGGGGGGCCTTGCTCTGCTGGTCAGCCACTCGCCTCGCCTGCGGTCTGTCCAGGAGAAGGGGGTGTCCATAGGACGGTCTTTGCCAGGGGAGCAGCTGGGTCAATCTTTACAGGCTGTGGTGGAGGAGCCTGGGATGCCTTGGGCAGAGCAGATGGGATGGAGACCCCGGGGTGGGGGCAGGTTGACTCCACTGGATGGGAATGTGGAAAAGTGGAGAGTTAAGGCCTGGTGGGGGACGGGGGCCTGGTGGCTTTGCAGTGATGACGCTTGCTTCCAAATCAAAATCTCCAGTCAGCAAGTGGGAAACCTCTGAGCCTCAGCTTCCTTTTGAATAGAATTCTAGGGCCAGGCCTGGTGGAGCACGCCTGTAACCCCAGCCCTCTGGGACGCTGATGCAGGAGAATTGACTAAGGCCAGGATTTTGAGGCCAGCCTGGGCAACATAGTGAGATCCCACCTCTCACATTTTTTTAATTGTTCAGGTGTGGTAGGAGGCACCTCTTGTCCCAGCTACTTGGGATGCTGAGGAGGGAGGATTGCTTGAGCCCAGGAGTTGGAGGCTGCAGTGAGCTGAGGTCGTACCACTATACTCCAGCCTGGGCAGCATAAGAAGGCATGCATGCTCCCTCTCTCTCCATATATTTATGTTATATATGTACACACACACACATGAAATTAGAGGCATGTTTTCCATCTCTGGAATACCATGATTGTCTGATCTTGAGACTTGTGGCTAGGAGTTCTTCCCAGAGCCTAACCAGATCATTCCAGTTAGAATTTAAAGCCTTTCTTTTCATACATTATAGAAATAGGGCAAGTTACTTCACACGAAAGTAGAGTCTAAAACCTAGAGAAAATGTAGACCCCCAAATGAGGCAAGCATGGTTTTGACACCAGATCTTTCAAGGAGAGGGACGTGACCTGTCTGTTTACCCGCAGATACCTGCTGTAGTGTCTGCAGGCTTTGGGTTTTCCATGTGTAAAATGGATGTGACGCCAGCGTCCTTACTGGTGACCTCGTGGTAAGGACGAAAGAGCACACACAGGAAGTGTCACACAGGCCTGGCACATAGTAAGCCCGTGATGCGTGTTAGCTAGCCATAGAATCACTATAGTATTATCAGTATTTTATATTATGTAGAGGTACCTAGACCCAAGCGTGTTCTAAGCGAAAACTTTGAACAGTTTATACAAAACGAGCTAATGAATATCCCTCAGCACCGTGACTCCAGATCCCATCTTTCCACGGTGGAGACATTGGTGTTGGTGGTTATAATAGTCTTTGTTACCAGTAAATTTTTCATGCCACCAAAGAAATAGCACTGAAAGATAAACCCTCCCAGCAAGGCAGTTTACTTCTCTAGAAGGGTGTGGTGCACGGATGGAGCAATGATGGCCACCGCACACCTGGATGAGCGGGAAGGGGTGCTTATGCCTGACAGTGGGGGGTGTCGTCCCTGCTGCTATGTCGTCCCCTCTTGGCTACGGTTAGACTGCACAAGCTAGACTAATCCTGATTGGCTGTTTTAAAAAGAGCAGGGGTCCGAGCTGGAGTGGCAGGGTGGGTGTTTTGGTGGGAAGGACGGTTACGGGCAGGTCAGAGCAGTTAGCCAGGGGTGATCAGGTGACGGGGAGGAGTCAGGATGGGGGGGGAGGGGAACAGATGTGAACTACTGATAAGAACAAGAACTTAAACTTTAAAATAGAGAATTAAAGAATAAGAGAGCTGAACATACCAACTCTTTGAAGAGAAACATGGGGTTCACTGTAACAGTCTTGCCGACAGTTTCCTGAAACCCTCCCCCAGGTAGCGAGTCCCAGTTAGAGAGAAAACTGCTAGGCTTGTCAGATGCCAATGACATAGGACAGCCCTTTACTTCTCAGATGCTTTATCTATATTCATCCCTCTGATGCTATGAAGTGTTTCCCTGTAAAATGCTGATTCAGACCTTCAAAGGCCGCTTCCTGGTCTGTCTTCATGGTAAGACCACGAGCCACGGCATGGTATGTTTGATGTTGAGGGACTGCGATGTTTTGACAACTTTGCAAGTTTCTGCAGCTCCTTATTAGGATTTCCTGGGTCAGCAGTGAGTTTTCTCTGTGTTTCATTTGGTTTTGCTTCCCTCAGGCTGCAGGAGAAAGCTGCAGACACCATCGAGGCCCTACAGAAGGCTGGGATCAAGGTCTGGGTTCTCACGGGAGACAAGATGGAGACGGCCGCGGCCACGTGCTACGCCTGCAAGCTCTTTCGCAGGAACACGCAGCTGCTGGAGCTCACCACCAAGAGGATCGAGGAGCAGAGTCTGCACGACGTCCTGTTTGAGCTGAGCAAGACGGTCCTTCGCCACAGCGGGAGCCTGACCAGGGACACCTTCTCCGGGTAAGCAGCACGTCCCCGACCCCACCCCACACTCCCGCAGAGGGGCTTCAGAGCCTGTCCTTGTCCCACTCCACAATCCCACAAGAGGGATTTCAGACCCCGTCCCACCCCACACTCCCACAGAGGGGCTTCAGAGCCCATCCCTGTCCCACTCCACACTCCCACAAGAGGGACTTCAGACCCTGTCCCTGTCCCACCCCACACTCCTGCAAGAGGGGCTTCAGACCCTGTCCCCATCCCACCACACACTCCCACAAGAGGGATTTCAGACCCCGTCCCACCCCACACTCCCACAGAGGGGCTTCAGACCCTGTCCCCGTCCCACCCCACACTCCCACAGAGGGGCTTCAGATCCCCTCCCCGTCCTACCCCACACTCCCGCAGAGGGATTTCAGACCCCGTCCCCGTCCCACCCCACACTCCCACAGAGGGGCTTCAGACCCCGTCCCTGTCCCACCCCATACTCCCACAGAGGGGCTTCAGACCCTGTCCCCATTTCACCCCACACTCCCACAGAGGGGCTTCAGACCAAATGGACTTCACCTGCAGGCTGGTGAACCACATTGTCCTTCCTTGGAATTCAGTTCTCCCTGGGGCATTAATGCCAGCTTCTTAGGGGTCAGGTGAATACTGAGAACAAGACAGGCTGTTTTTTCCAGCAATGGTGGTGTGTCTTTTT
Source organism: Callithrix jacchus (assembly GCF_049354715.1). Lineage (NCBI taxonomy): Eukaryota > Metazoa > Chordata > Mammalia > Primates > Cebidae > Callithrix > Callithrix jacchus. Next base: position 28,306,556 of record NC_133502.1, read on the forward strand.
GCACACATCTATGTGGGTTCAGTTTCAAACTGCTGGGTGACAGAGGCAAAAAGACATGATTGACAGAATATTTTGAGTGGGACAATTCTCATTGTTCTGAGACTTAGGGCCTCTGCTGCAGACCCCTTCAAGCATCAGCTGGAGGAAGTGGGGATATTCATAATCTGCGGTTGTTCATTAAGACAGAGCAGCCGGCCACGGTGGCTCACGCCTATAATCCCAGCACTTTGGGAGGCCAAGGCGGGTGGATCACGAGGTCGAGATCAAGACCATCCTGGTCAACATGGTGAAACCCCGTCTCTACTAAAAATACAAAAAATTAGCTGGGCATGGTGGCGCGTGCCTGTAATCCCAGCTACTCAGGAGGCTGAGGCGGGAGAATTGCCTGAACCCAGGAGGCGGAGGTTGCGGTGAGCCGAGATGAGATCCTGCCATTGCTCTCCAGCCTGGGTGATACATTGTTTCAATGCCATCCTTACTGGTGTTAGACACATTATCTGAGATTAGATTTTATTTAAATCATGTCAGTTTCATTCATGTAGATAAAGCACGAGCAGCCCTCTAATTTACACAAGCTCTAAGTTATTCATAAATAGCACAGACATTTCTCTCTACCTTATCTGCAATCTGCAGAACTCCTTTTAGGGATTAGAGATGTTCCTTTTTTTTTTTTTTTTTTTTGAGATGGAGTCTCACTCTGTTGCCCACGCTGGAGTGCAATGGCTCGATCTTGGCTCACTGCAACTTCCACCTCCCAGGTTCAAACAATTCTCCTGCCTCAGACCCCCGAGTAGCTTGGATTATAAGCGCTCACCACCACACATGGATAATTTTTTTATTTTTAATAGAGACAGGGTTTCATCATGTTGGCCAGGCTGCTCTCGAACTCCTGACCTCAGGTGATCTGCCCGCCTCAGTCTCCCACAGTGCTGGGATTACAAGCGTGAGCCACTGCATCCGGCTCCTTGTCATTGTGAAAGCCAGCAGAGAGGAGCTTATGACCAAGTTCTTTCCAACTTAGGTCATCCAGGCAGAAAGCCGAGGACTTAGCTGTGCAGACAGACTGTGCCCAAGGTTTCCAGTAAAAACTGACCAAGATCTTAGACAGCAAGAGAGATGCCTTTCTGTTGTTTCAGAAGTGCGGGGACTTGGCAAGTCCACAAAGAGAGTATACACTTGCTTTACCTAAAATAAGAATGTTTCCTTAAAATACACTTTTCAGTGTAGTCTAAGGTGCTTAATGCCATGGATTTGTAGCATCTGTAGCTATCCAGAAACATACGGCGTCTTCTAAAATCTCTAGATTTCGTTACTGAGCAACCTTTCTGACTCGAGTGCTCTGACAGACTTTCGGCAGATCTGCAGGACTACGGTTTAATCATCGACGGGGCCGCGCTGTCTCTGATCATGAAGCCTCGACAAGACGGGAGTTCCGGCAACTACAGGGAGCTCTTCCTGGAGATCTGCCGCAGCTGCAGTGCGGTGCTCTGCTGCCGCATGGCGCCCTTGCAGAAGGCCCAGGTCCTGCCCGCCCATCCTCCACAGCCGCTGGTCAGGGCATCCGACACACAGAACCTCCCATTAGGTCTCACCACCTTGGACTGTTGAAAATTCTAGCAGCGTACCACCTGTTAAAAATAGAAGCAATCGTGGTAGAGATTTAAAACTCGGACCTTCTTTTGCTTGTTGGGCCAGCCTCGGTGATTAGTGGGTGTTGAACAGACGTGTGACCGTTCCAGAGGCAGCGGCCAGGACAGCTGCCCTGGCTGACTCCTGGTTTTTGTTTTTGTTTTAAATACCTATCTCAGCCAGTCCTGAGAATGTACACTGAAGGTGTAGGGGAAGAGAGCTGACATTATGAGCACCTGGCGTGCACTCCCGCAGACCTGAATGCATTTAGCCTCAGGGTCACCCTGACAGGCAGTGAAGGCATCCAGCTTATAAATGGGAATAATTTGCCCAAAAGGCTGCAGTCAGGAAATGCCACGAGGATTTAACTTGTCTTGTCCGTCAAACTCTAGACGTCTCACTCTGCTATGTTCTTTGGGAAACACACACCTGAAATTTTTTCTTTAAATACTTTTTTTTTTTTTTTGAGACAGAGTTTCGCTCTTGCTACCCAGGCTGGAGTGCAATGGCGCCATCTCAGCTCACCGCAACCTCCGCCTCCTGGGTTCAAGCAATTCTCCTGCCTCAGCCTCCCAAGTAGCTGGGACTACAGGCACGCGCCACCATGCCCAGCTAACTTTTGTATTTTTAGTAGAGAAGGGGTTTCACCTTGTTGACCCAGATGGTCTCGGTCTCTTGACCTCATGATCCACCCGCCTCGGCCTCCCAAAGTGCTGGGATTACAGGCTTGAGCCACCGCGCCCGGCCCTTTAAATACTTTTAAAAGCACTGTGGAATATACGTGTAAACATGGATGTCTTTCTGATGTCAGGAAGCCTGGAAAAGTTCCAACTTTGTTATACCACATTTTAGATAAATTAGACCAATTTGTCTTGAACTGTTCATGACTAAATTCATAATTGGTCAGAGCACCCAGTGGGTGAGGTAAAATATGTCTCGCACAAATTCTGGAAACCGAAGAGGTCAAAGGTTGAGCGTTTGTGCATGTGGGTGCACTAATCTGTCAGTTTCACCAAATATGCAGAACAGGCCCCTTCTCAGAACGACAAGCTGAGCCCAGACCTTCCATGTGGGGAAGACGGTCCGAAGTCCCCTCTCCCTCACATCTGTAGCAGCACGTGAACCTTATAGGGTTACTTCCCAAATGGAACAGCAGCTAAGGGCTTTCCATTGGCTCTTCATGTATTCCATAGTACTTTTCTAAGTCCTCCCCTGGCTTTTGAAAAGTTTCACACAAATTAAGTTGTGTCTCAGTTTCCCATCTTGAAAGAAGAAGGCACCGCACACATTTCCCCCATCTCTTCATTCTTATATCTTGCACATACATGGAAAGAAAAAACACCATAAAGCAATTGACCAAAAACTTGGAAATCATTTTTACATAAAATTTTTTCATATTTGATTTTGTACATGTTACAAATTTGAAAATTAAAAGAGCATCATTAGGAGTGATTTATTTTTAGAGAGAGATGCTTTATACCAAATAGCTGGAAGTAGCTTGGAATAGTAATGTCTTCTAACAGAATCAAGGTTCACATTTGCCCCTGTATATTTAAATGTATTTTCCCAGTATTTATACATTTTCCATTTATTTAAACAGATGAATGTAAGGTAACCGAGGACCACTTCACGTTTCTCACGTCTCCACACCGGGCTTTGCCTGCCAGCCCTTTCCAGCTCACGCCACTTTAATCATACCTTGTTTTGTTTTGCTTCCAACATGAAACAGGTTTTATCCTATATGGAGAAAACAATGTAGTAAATTAGCTCCAGGTAAACAGATGACTTTTTACTTGGCCAGACTAACTTTACATCTTCGTTATTTCTGCTTAGTGAGTGAATAACCTCTTTGGAAGTGAAACAGACGATTAATTCTGCCTTTCTCTCTTCTGCAGATTGTCAAATTAATCAAATTTTCAAAAGAGCACCCGATCACCTTGGCAATTGGCGACGGTGCGAACGATGTCAGCATGATTCTGGAAGCGCACGTGGGCATAGGTGAGCCTCACCCTTGCTGCTGGCATGTCCCAGTGGCCAGGTCACCCCTCTGCTAGACAAAGGCCCGTGGCAGCACGCAGGTGGTGGTTCAGGACACCCCCATCACCACCCTCCTGTGTGACCAGCAAGGCTCGTTTCGTCGGTTCTCCTGTCGCTGCCCGGGTATGGTGTGCCGAAAGGGTGTCCTCAGCTCCTTCCCCTCCGCCTTCTAGGTGTCATCGGCAAGGAAGGCCGCCAGGCGGCCAGGAACAGTGACTATGCAATTCCGAAGTTTAAGCATTTGAAGAAGATGCTGCTTGTTCACGGGCATTTTTATTACATCAGGATATCTGAGCTCGTGCAGTACTTCTTTTATAAGGTAGGAGATGGCCGTCTGTAGGAGATCTGCTCTCTCAGCAGCAGATCAGGCACAGGGTGGCCCCACCCTTGTTTGAGCCACTTGATGCCCCAAGAGGTCATTGATCTCAAAGTAGAAGCAACTGTCAGGAAGGAGGGGGGAATCTGATTGCAGTCATCCCCCCTCAGCTGTCCCTGTCAGGAAGGAGGGGGGAATCTGATTGCAGTCATCCCCCCTCGGCCATCCCTGTCAGGAAGGAGGGGGGAATCTGATTGCAGTCATCCCCCCTCGGCCATCCCTGTCAGGAAGGAGGGGGGAATCTGATTGCAGTCATCCCCCCTCAGCCGTCCCTGTCAGGAAGAGGGGAAATCTGATTGCAGATATCCGTCCTCAGCCGTCCCTGTCAGGAAGGAGGGGGAAATCTGATTGCAGTCATCCCCCCTCAGCCATCCCTGTCAGGAAGGAGGGGGGAATCTGATTGCAGACATCCCCCCTCACCTGTCCCTGTAAGGAAGGAGAGGGAAATCTGTTGCACTCATGCCCCCTCAGCCGTCCCTGTCAGGAAGGAGGGGGAAATCTGATTGCACTCATCCCCCCTCAGCCGTCCCTGTCAGGAGGGAGTGGGGAATCTGATTGCAGTCATCCCCCCTCAGCCATGGCTTTGCTTTCTGCAGTTTCCATTACCTACAGTCAACCCAAGCCCAAAAATGTCAAACGGAAAATTGCAGAAATAAATAATTCCTAAGTTTTAAATTGCATGCCATTCCAAGCAGCATGATGAAGTGTCCCGCTGTCCCACTCTGTCCTTCCTGGGATGTGGCTCGTTCCTTTGTCCAGCTTGTGACACTGTGTGTACACTACCCGCCCCTTAGTCACTCTGCAGCTGTGTCAGTGACCAGGTTGACAGATCACAAGAAGAAGTAGGGTGAATACAGCACGATAATATATTTTAAGAGGAAGAGGGCAAGACCAAATTCATGTCACTTTTATTATGCTGTGTTGTTATAGTTTTTCTGTGTTGTTGTTACCTTCTTACTGCACCTACTTTATAAGTTAAATGTTATGACGGGTATGTATGTGTCAGAACACACATACCCATCTGCCGTGTAGATAGGGTTCAGGACCATCCGCAGTTTCTGCATCCCCCCGAGGTCTGGGAGTGTGCCTCCGAGGATGAGGAGGGCCTGCTGTGCCCAGGACGAGACCCCTAGTGCTTTCCTTCCTTCTACAGAACTGAGTGTGAAAGCAGGGAGAACCTAGCAGGTGGCACGTCTGAGGCGGGGGTATTTTAGAATTCCTGATCCATGGTGCGGTTCAGTTCTTTGCTGTTTATACTGATACCCGCACTGCCACCTTGTCCTCTGTGAGCTGACAGATTTCCCCTTTATATTATCTGTCCTCAGAGTGGCCAGAACATGGTCGCATGTGCATTTCAGTTGCCCCTGAAATAAGAGGATGCTTTCCAGGGCCCATGAGTGCTGTTCTGCAGAAAGCTGAGCACGCGGGGATCACTCTCCCTCGTGGGCAGGCCGCGTTGGTAGGTGGTGGCCGCGTCTCTGAACTAACCACTATGCCTTGTCTTTCAGAACGTCTGCTTCATCTTCCCCCAGTTTTTATACCAGTTCTTCTGTGGGTTTTCACAGCAGGTCAGTCCTGGGGTCTTCAGGGACAGGCTGTCTCAGCCTTCCTTTCCTTTCCCCAGGGGTGGCTGCCAGGGGGAGGGGAGACTTGGGAATGAGCAGCATTCCAGGATGTCCAGCAGCAGGCAGGGGTGAAGGGCCAGGGAGTTGGCTGGCTCCAGGTCTTCTGAGTCTTGGGCCAGTGATGATGTGGCCTCCCCAGGGCTAGGCCAGGCTTCGTGACACCACTGCAAGGATTAATTCCAGCTCTGAGGTCCTCATGGGCATGGGCCACCCGGCACTGGCATGTTAACGGGTGCAGTGTGCCCATAGGGGAAGAAGACAGTTCCCATCTGGGAGGGGTGAAGCCTCCCCCCAGGCACCTGCTGCAGATGTGTGTCTGCTTGTGGGAAGTGATCGGGACCAGACCCTGAAGGTTGAAGACGGCAATCAGAATCGCTGATGTTTTATATGACTTTCCCTCTTTTTTTTTTTTTGAAGTTTGTGCTGATAGAATGGAATGAGTTAGTGTTAGGCTTTTTGCCAGCTGTGACTTTCATCCTGAAATCACAGTTTATATCACAGACCCTAGTTTATATCATTAAGCTTTGAAAAATGCTCTGGTCTTTCTGTGCATTTCAGATGCATTTTATGCTTGTTTTGTGATTCTTTGCAAATAAATATATTTAATGTAAAGATCCAAAAAGTTTGTAAAAACACACTGAGGTGCCCCTTCCTTGTGACTTTCCTCTTTCAGACTTTGTATGACACCGCGTATCTGACCCTGTACAACATCAGCTTCACCTCCCTCCCCATCCTCCTGTACAGCCTCATGGAGCAGCACGTCGGCATCGACGTGCTCAAGAGAGACCCGACCCTGTACAGGTACCGTCCTCCAGACAGCCTCTCCTGAGAGCAGAGAGAACAGCTAGGCAGCACTCTGGCGGTTCCGTCCAGCAGATGCCTGGCAGACCTCAGTTAGGGCCAGAGACACTTGGCATCTGCTGACACTCTTGCTTGGGCGGGAGCCAGTTTAAACTGGAAGCAACATAGTTCAAACGGAGATTCTTCCAGCCTCGCTGGATGGTTGACGCTACATGTGGAGCGTCTGTGTGGAGCCAGTTTGCACTTCCCTGAGCTTTCTGACGGTCCTGAGGAAGCCAGGGTACAGGTGTCTTCCTTGTTGTGACCCCAGGAAATCTGTGACCTAAGTTATTCTTTAAAACCATGTGTGTTCCCTCCAGTGAGGAAAAAGAAAAACTAACGGCTCTGGCTTCAGTGTGTTTTCTCCCCCAAAAGGTTCTTATTTTTTTAATGGTATGGAAGAGATATTTTTCTGCTCTTCAGAAATGCCCCCCAAGGTCTCTGGCAGATTCTGTATGTTAGTGTTTTCCGTTGTCTTCTAAATTGTTTGAGTCCATTTTTGTCTGCTGTGAAGACACACCCGAGACTGGGTAATTTACGAAGGAAAGAGGTCTAATGAACGGACTCGCAGTTCCACATGGCAGGGGAGACCTCACAATCATGGTGGAAGGCAAAGGAAGAGCAAAGGCACATCTTACATGGCGGCAGGCAAGAGAGCATGTGCAGGGAACTGCCCTTTATGAAACCATCAGATCTTGTGAGACTTAGTCACTATCATGAGAAAAGCACGGGAAAAAAATTGTGATTGCCTTACCTCCCAGAGAATCCTTCCGGCAACACATGGGCATTATGGGAGCTACATTGCAAGATGAGATTTGGGTGGGGACACAGTCAAACCATATAAGTTAAACTTTTATTTTTCAGATAATTTTAGATGCATTTGCAGTTGTAAGAAATAATAGATTCTGTGGGCCCTGATCCTGTGTCCCTTAGTGGTGACATGTGAGAAACTGCAGTCCAGCATCACATCCAGTGATGTTGTATCCTTCACCCCTTCCCCCATTCAGATCACCCAGCTTTGCCTGCACTCATGTGCATGTGTGCACATGACACGTGTGTGTGTCCAGGTCTGTGTAGCCTTCTCATGTGTGCATGTGTATGTGACACGTGTGTGTGTGCAGGTCTGTGCAGACTCCGTGTGCATATGTGTATGTGACGTGTGTGTGTTCAGATCTGTGCAGCCGCCTCACATGTGTACGTGTGTGTACATGACATGTGTGTGTGTTCGGGCCTGCAGTCTCCTCACTTGTACCTGTGTGTGTACATGACACACGTGTGTGTGTTCAGGTCTGTGCAGTCTCCTCACATGTATGTGTACATGACACATGTGTGTTCAGGTCTGTGTAGCCTCTTCACATGGGTGTGTGTGTGTACATGACACTTGTGTGTGTCTTCAGGTCTGTGCAGCCTCGTCATGTATGCTTCCTGCATCCACCACCACAGCCAAGAGCACTCACTCCCCTGCCCAGCATCCATAGGATCCATGCATCAGCCTCACCGCCCTTAGCAGAATATTTGGCCATTCTATTGGATCTTGACAGCTCAGACCCAAAAATCAGTGTAGGTGATTAAGGACTGTGATAAGAAGGCAAACTTCTGAGTTCTTTGTACACACTTCATAGTCGGGAATAAATCTAAGAAAACAGGAGAGCCTGTGCTGTTCTATACATGTAGGAGGGAATCCTGCACATTCTCTCTCTGAACAGGTATAAGGTATCACATCAAGAGTGGTTGCAAGCTCAATGAATGTCAGGTGTGTTTCTTGTGCTCTGTGTTTGTTACTTTCAGAACCAGAAGCATCTCTGCCTGTGACGATCTTGCAGTGAATGAGGGAGAAAATATCCAAATGAAAGTTAGCCAAGGACATGAGTGCCTAGTAGGTTAACTGGTTGTAACGAACATTGTGCATTTGTGGCCAGAGCACAGACTTGATGTTTACTGCCCACGCACATCTTATCACATCGAGACAGCGTCCAGGGGTGGCCACCCAGAGCTCGGGGAGGCGCCGGGCCCGGATTCTCGAGGACACACTCTGCACCTTTGTCCTCACACAGGGACATCGCCAAGAACGCACTGCTGCGCTGGCGCGTGTTCATCTACTGGACGCTCCTGGGACTGTTTGACGCGATGGTGTTCTTCTTTGGTGCTTATTTCATGTTTGAAAACACAACCGTGACGAGCAACGGGCAGGTGAGTACGGAGCTCGGTCGCGCTCACTTAGCTGCTTAGGAATAAACCCTCCCGGGCCCATGTGCTTATTTCCTCAAAGCAATGAATTCAGTGCAGCCCTTGCGACTTTCCGGTGGGGTCAGTCCCCACTTGGGCCTCCCGATGGGGTCAGTCCCCGCCTGGGCATCGCTACGGGTCGCTTACAGATGGCATTACCTGAGGGCTCAGTTTTGCTGTAAGGAAAGGTCCTGCTGAGGTCTTTCAGACTTCGTGTAACTTACAGTTCACCCTCAGCTGATTACCTAGTGGTACAATTATGCCAGGAAGACCTTGCTTTTTTAACGCGGGAGTCAGTTCCATGGGGAGCCCGTGTTAGAGGATTTGCCCGAGTACCGTACGTGAGCCTGTTTCCTTTGCACTGAATCGATGCGTAGTTTCTAACGGACATTCAGCTCTGCCTGTTTGCCTAATCCCTGGGGGTTTGTTTTATTTGTGTCTTGCTTTTTTCTTTTTGCCACCGGCTTCCCTTCCCACCCTCAGATAATGACTACCAGCACGCACATGGTAAGACAGTTCTGGGTTTGTCGTTTTCTGTGTTTTTGGAGTGCGTTACAAAAAAATATTTCTCGAAAATATTTTCACACGTGACTTCTGTGTGCTCTGTTGGTAGAAATGCTGTTAGCCGCTGCTGCCCTCGCACCTGGAGCTCACTCTGTTGGGAGGGTGTGCACATCCTGGGCACGTCCCTGGCCTGTCCCCGCAGTGTCCGTGTCAGGGTTGGCCATTGAGTCCAGGATGTGCTCCGAATTGACTGGATTCACGGGAGCTTCCCTTGGCTTTAAATTAAAGGCAGCACAGGCAGGTGAGGGAGGCCCGCTGGGGACCTGTGCTACCTGAGAGCCACGCCAGGCCCTGAGTAGAGGCCAGAGACCATCCCTGCTTCAACGTCCCAGTGTTAACTAACCGAACAGCAAACACCAGTGCTGACCTCAGAGAAAGTCCCTCTTCAGCAGCCCCTTCGGGGTGGCTCCTAAACAGAACTCCGCTTCGTCTCTTGTTTAGCCTGACCCCTCTCTCCCTGTGTTTGCCCCTCAGACTGCTGGGTTCAAACACAGCAGTCCTGCCGCGTGTCCTGTGCACCATTTACCTGCCCGGCCGCTTTGATTTCTCACTGCTGAACACCACTGTTAATCCTTCCTTATAACTTAAATCAGTTTTTACCAGGTCAATTTTGAGAATCCATTCAAATGTTACTTCATTTTAAAAACTTTACATTTTCTCTTAGTTTATTTTAGTTGAATAATTCCTGAATGCCACCAGGCCGTGAACATAGTCAAATAGAGCTACCTGTTGATTCCTTGGTGTCTTTTATAAGATTTTCCTCTGGGTTGGGCATAGATAAGCATCTTGCATGGATCTTAAAAAGAACTAAGATCTAGTGTCCTGGGCACTGAGATCCCATAGACCTTAAAAAGAACTAAGACCCAGTGTCCTGCCCACGGAGGTGGCCGACTCCTGCCACCTGCCAATAGCAACAACAAGTCCCCTTTGTCCCGTGCTCAATTTCCCAGCTTTCTCTCACAAGCATCATCCTGGGCCTCTACAGCCACCCTTTCAGCTGGACATTCAGATCTTGTGAAAGCCGAGGAAAGAGAGAGTCAGACAGACTCGACACCCTGTGCAGGTTCAGCTCCTGAGGGCAGGGCCTGGTGACACCCAGATGTCCAGCGTGGACCTTCATGGTGTTGCCTGCTGTGTACTCCAGGTGGTTCTGGTTCCGAATTTCAGCGTGAATGTGAAGGTGCCTCCCAAGAGCCCCCGGAGATGGCCCCCCTTCAGGTGTGAGGACACGGCAGCCACTGTCCTAGGAAGGCTGCCCAGCCGTGCTCCTGAACGAGGTGCTGGCAAGGCAGTGCCAGGGGCTTCTCTTGGTCTTCCCAGCAGGGCCTCTGCAATGTCTCCACCTCCTCAGGTCCCTGGAGCCCTGACGTGTCCCAGGCAGCTGCACCTGGTGGTCAGTGGGCACGGTGACTCTGCTGCCCTTCCTGGGACCTGAGGGTTCGCTAGCTCCTGTTTCCCGGGCTCTTCTGGCTGTCCCCTCCAGCCCCCAGCTGCATTCTGGAAGGTACCTTGAGCCCCCACAGAACCCAATTCACCCCCGGGGTGATGTCAGCACCCAGGGAACCTGAGGGCAGTTCTAGTGGCTGACAGCCCTCTTGGTCCTTGGGTAGCAATTGGGGGTTGGGGAGCTCACCCCTGAGAATTTTCCCTTCCAGCCAGGACACTCCTGACGGGGTCACAGTGCAGAGGCCCTCAGGAATTGATCGTTCGTAGGTGAGGACTGCTTTGTTTTAAAGACCTAAATTATTCTATAGGAATGTTTCTAGATCCTGTGTGGCCCTAAAGGAACAATAGAATTATGGACACCTTTTTTGAAAGTTCACCAGTGGAGCGTTTTCTGCACTGATGTCGTAAGCCAGAGTAACTTCTCATTCTTATGCCACAAATGAGCACTAAGACATTACTTAGCAGTAAGCTGCAAAGACAGCAGCTGCATGTTCTTAGGTGAACGTTCAAATGCTTGGAATATGCTTCGATGGACCTGGGAGCAGTGAGAACAGCTGAGACATGAGCGGTCCATGTGTGGGCGGAGGTGGGAGGCGCAGGGATCTGCACAGACAGGACACAGTGGGCGCTGCTGGTGACGGTGACCTTGAGAAGGCGCGAGTCATGCTTGCCACGGGAGATTTTTACACAGAAGTTAAATTGGTCTGGGTCTCAGGGCTTTCTTGAGCAGAAAACTTCCTATAGGAATACTCATCCTCAAAGGAGGGAGGAAGTGGGGGAAAGGGGCTTAGCCTGCAGCAGTGGAGGGTGGCCAGCCCCAGAGGCAGCTCTGCTGAGGGACAGGCTTTCAGCTGCTCAGGTTCTCGGCTGAGAGGTGCCTGTCACGTGAGGATGGTGTCCTACAGAAATCCGAAGCAGGAACCGCATTGGGGATGGTGTTGATGTCACTTAGAAAAAAGGGGTTCCTGTGAACAGCCCTTTGAGAAACAAGATTGGTGTCCCAGGGATGGCTGCCACCCCCAGAATCCAGTTGGAAATAATGACCAGCAATCGTAATAAACTATTAGTCCATTTTCACACAGCTCTAAAAAGCTACCTGAGACTGGGTGATTTATGAAGAAAAGAGGTTTCATTGACCCACAGTTCCGCAGGCTTTACAGGAAACATGGCTGGGGAGGCCTCAGGAGACTTAAAATCATGACGGGAGGCAGGAGGGAAACAAGAACCTTCTTCACAAGGCAGCAGGAGAGAGAGCGCAAAGGAGAAAGCGCGGCACGTTCGCATCCAGAGAAGTCACTCACTGTCCTGAGGTCAGCCGGGGGCGTCCACCCCGTGATCCAGCCACCTCCCACCAGGCCCTCCCTCCAGCACAGGGGGATTACAGTTCCAGATGAGATTTGGGTGACGACAGAGCAAACCACATCACGGCAGTTCACCTGGGGCCCCCACTTCAGGGAGCCAAGGGAATAAGAGGGCTTTCCAGACCTGTGTCTCACAAAAGCTCCAGGGCAAACCAGCTTCCGAAGGACGTGGACACAGGTCAGTGAGGTCAGTGCTTCTCAGGGTCCTGACCGAAATGCCTGGTTCTGGGGCCACGTAGCTGTGCTTTGTATAGAGCTTACAGCTGTGGCCCACGTGCTCTGCAGGGCAGGCATCTGGAGGCCTGATTCCCATCCCAGCTCTGCCATGACCCCCAAACCCAAGGAGCCCCAGCAGGGAGCATAGAGAGGCAGCATCTCAGCCCACAACAGGGAGAGGGGAAAGTGAGGAGGCTGTGTGAGTTGGCTATGGCTGTCCCCTGTGATGCTGTTGGTGACACATGCTGCTTGACAGGGCATCCTCGAGTTCGTGTCTTGCCGCCCTCCTACTGTTTTAGAGTTCTGTGTTGGGATGGCCAAGGCGGGGCCCGGGGGGGATGAGGAGAGCCGGGCAGCATGAGGGGCTTTTCCTCCAGGTCCAGCTGCTGTGCCTGTCTGGGTGCAAAGCTGCCCTCACCATTTAGCCTACAGCATTGGCTTCCAGTGACAGCACAGCAGCCTCTTGCCCTCTAGCACCGTGCTGGCCACACACACTCATAGGCTGCTGCCCAGCCACAACTATTCCTAGAGTCAGGAAGTCTTCTGCCCCAAAAGTGAAGACACGAAGAGAGAGCACTTTTTGGTGAGAGCACAACAGGCCTCTCACCCTGGCTCTGCTGACATTGGGGCTGGATGTTCTTCCTCCTGGGCCACTGTCTTGGGACTCAGCAGCCCCTCACCCCAATCCTAGGCTACCAGACCCTACACCCTAGAAATGTCTCTGCCATGGCCAGGCATCTCCCTGGGTACAAGGCTGCCCCAGCCAAGAACCACAGCGTGCGTAGAGCTGAGCGACACTGGGTCTGTACTTCCAGCCCAGAGAAAGAGGCCCACTTCAGACCACGACGAACAAATGAGGATAAACTCAGGGACGTGTGGATCGGGCCCTAGGAGGCCGGCGTTCACTACAGAATTTCAAACACTGTTTTCTACGATCTGCGAGTAAAACGTGACCCCACGGGCTGTGTTGGAGGACTTAACCTGCACCCTCACCCAGCTGAGTTGGGGCTGTGGTGATAGGGAGACTGTTTTGGTCACAAGTGAATTCTGAAGAAAACCCATTTGTATTACAGCTTTTTAATTCTTTAGAAAATCAAATTCTCTGAGAGGCAGAGTTCGCAGAATCCCACAAACCAGAAATGGCCACAGTGAAGGAAAGCAGTTCTCTGGGATGAAGGTTCCAGTCAGGGGTTTTCCCCAAGGCAGGGGGTCTGGGTAGCAGGCCCTGTTTTTGGCTTGTGCCTCGTGTGCGGTGGAGAGGCATGTGGTCCTTAGGGGTCCACTGTGCCATCCTCACGGACAAGGCATGTGGTCCTCGAAGGTCCACTGTGCCATCCTCACAGGCGGGCATGTGGTCCTCAGGGGTACACTGTGCCATCCTCACGGGCAAGGCATGTGGTCCTCAAAGGTCCACTGTGCCGTCCTCAGAGGTGGGCGTGTGGTCCTCAGGGGTCCACTATGCCATACTCACAGGCGGGCATGTGGTCCTCGGGGTCCACTGTGCCATCCTCACAGGTGGGCGTGTGGTCCTGAGGGTCCACTGTGCCATCTTCACAGATGGGTGTGTGGTCCTCAGGGGTCCACTGTGCCATCTTCACAGGCAGGCATGTGGTCCTCAGGGTTCCACTGTGCCATCCTCACAGGCGGACATGAGGTCCTGAGGGTCCACTCTGCCATCTTCACAGATGGGCATGTGGTTCTCAGGGGTCCACTGTGCCATCCTCACAGGCGGGTGTGTGGTCCTCAGGGGTCCACTGTGTCATCCTCATGGGCAAGGCATGTGGTCCTCAAAGGTCCACTGTGCCATCCTCACAGGTGGGCGTGTGGCCCTCAGGTCCACTGTGCCATCTTCACAGGTGGGTGTGTGGTCCTCCAGGATCCACTGTGTCATCCTCACGGGCAAGACATGTGGTCCTCAAAGGTCCACTGTGCCATCCTCATAGGCGGGTGTGTGGTCCTCAGGGGTCCACTGTGCCATCTTCACAGGCAGGCGTGTGATCCTCAGGGGTTTACTATGCCATCCACATCGGCAAGGCCTGTGGTCCTCGGGTCCACTATGCCATCTTCATAGGCGGGCGTGTGGTCCTCAGGGGTCCACTGTGCCATCCTCATGGGCTGGGCGTGTGGTCCTCAGGGGTCCACTGTGCCATCCTCACAGGCTGGGTGTGTGGTCCTCAGGGGTCCACTGTGTCATCCTTAGGGGTCTGTCTGTGTCTGTGCTTCTCCAAACCTCGGTGCCCTCTGCATCCTGCTGTGTTGCCAGCTGGCAGCTGGTGGGTCCTGCAGGCCTTCCCTCCTCCACGGCCTCCTGGGTGTGGCTGTTGGCAGATCTGTGGTTCTGGCCACACGCAGGGCAGCCTCTGTCCAGCTCTGTGCTGCCTGCCTGCTTATCTTCCCCTCCTGAGGAAGGTTCCCCCGTGAGAAGCCCCCGCGGTTCCACCTCTATGTGGGTACCAGGCTGTTTTCCCTGATCGTTCACTCACAGAACATTCCAGCCTCCGTTCTTCCACAGCAGGCAGGAGTCTGAGCTGAGTTCAGAAGGGAACAGACACAAATGTACAAGACTGTTCCTGAAACCTGTACAGTGTAGCTGGGTAATCAGGCGTCCGTCTCTTCTACATAAAGCACAAAACAGAAAAAGGAGGTTTGCAGGTCCCCGGGTTCGCATTATGGATGTTTAAATGCCAACTGTGAGGGAGTTTCTGGGCTTAGTTTGAGACCTTGGGATCAACCGACATCTGTTGTGGCTGAGAGCATTGAGCAGGGCCGGTGTCAAGAGCGGGCAGAAAGTTCCGGATGGGGGGCTCTGAGCCCCTCATTGAGCCACAGACTGGTGATGGAAGATGCAGCCGGGAAACTGGGGTGTCCTGCCGTGCCCCAGGAGTGGGGGCTGTTGCATCTTCTTTTACGTGGTAATGAGAAAACATAGTTCTCATATCTTTGGGGTTTGAAGTGTTGGCAAGCAGGAAAAATGAGATGTATTTTCTGAAACTCTACATAAAAACAAGATGACTTGGACTATTTTCCCCAAACAGATATTTGGAAACTGGACGTTTGGGACACTGGTGTTCACTGTGATGGTGTTCACAGTCACACTAAAGGTGAGTGCTCCCATGCTCAGTAACACTGAAGGTGAGTGCTCCCACGCTCAGTCACACTAAAGGTGTGTGCTCCCACGCTCAGTAACACTGAAGGTGAGTGCTCCCACGCTCAGTCACACTAAAGGTGAGTGCTCCCATGCTCAGTAACACTGAAGGTGAGTGCTCCCACGCTCAGTCACACTCACGTCCCCTCCAGCCACAGCAAATCCCTGCTGTCAGTCACACCAAAGGTGAGTGTTCCGATGCTCATGTTCCCCACCCCCAGCCACAGCGAGTCACTGCTCTGTAGGCCTCACCCCTCTGAGTTCTCTGAATTAGAACTCCGTACTAAGGCTGGAAGCCACCCTGCACCCAGCTCAACTCCTGTAGCACCCCTGGGCATCCTCATCCTGCTGTTTAGACAGGTAATGCACAGCCACTCAGCACACCCGGCCACCCCGTGTGCGAACCCCAGAGGTATGTCGAAGGAAACCTCAGGAGAGCACCGCCTCTTGGTGAAAGAATTCAGGCTAGAATTCTTTTCAGGGGCAAGAAGCCTTCCCCCCAGCGCCATCAAAATGCATTTTAATTGGAACAAATTAATGTATTTTGGAAAATTTCATTCTTTTTAAAATCCAGTGAAATTCTGTACAGAATATATCATTGTGAAATCTCAAAACCCATCAGACTGAGTCTTAAAAGTGATACCAAAACATTCCTAAAGTGATTTTTTTAAATAGTGATATAAACAACACCTGAATCTAAACTAACTCTCTGCCAGACACAGTGGCTTACGCCTATAATCCCAGCACTTTGGGAAGCCAAGGCAGGCGGATCGCCTGAGGTCAGGAGTTCGAGACCAGCCTGGCCAACATGACAACATGGCCATGTCTCTACCAAAAATACAAAAATTAGCCAGGCACGGATGCATGCCTGTAATCCGGCTACTTGGGAGACTGAGGCAGGAGAAGCACTTGAACCTAGGAGACAGAGATTGCGCGAGCTGAGATTGCACCACTGCATTCCACCCTGGGCAACAGAGAGAGACTCTGTCTCAAATAAATACATTTTTTAAAGTACCTTTTTTTAGGTAGTGACATAAACAACACCTTAATCTGAAGTGACTTCCTTCGGTAGTGATGTAAACGCCTTAATCCGTGGCCCCAACGCCCACGTCTGGGAAATGATCCATGGCCCTTTCCCCGGGATCTGGGACTGTGGTGTCACCACCGCCTCCCTCTCGCAGGCCGTGTGAGGTGTCGTTCTGCCTTCCTGAGCGGTTTTCTGTGGGCATTGAGTCGCCATTGCTGGGTCTCGTGTTTGGTTTCGTTTCTCATCACCCCAGCTCTCTCTCCTATCACCGATCCAGGCTCCTCAGATGACACCATTCACTGCCTTTTTTTTTCCTTTTAGCTTGCATTAGACACACACTACTGGACTTGGATCAACCATTTTGTCATCTGGGGGTCACTGCTGTTCTACGTCATCTTTTCGCTTCTCTGGGGAGGAGTGATCTGGTAAATATCCGATAAACAGCCGATAATCTGGTAACTATCACGTGCTTGTTACTACCTCAGTCGTTCTGCACTATTTTTTAATTGGGTTGAAGACGCATTTTCCAGCGAGGCTGCTGGTTGGGGCAAGTGTTCGTTGAATACCTGCTGTGTGCTGGGCGTCATGTGGGGTCCTAGGATGGGGTTGGGGGCAAGGACACACGGGGGTCCCTGTTCCTGTGACCTGCACCTACAGGAGGAGGGAGATGCTAACTGATAACAGCTAGTGATGAGTTCTGTGGAGGAACAGACCAGGGTTCTACACCAGGGGACCTGGGTCAGACTGGAAGGCTGGAGATGACTGCTCAGAAAAAGTCATCATTTAAATTGAAACCTGGAAGAAGGGCACCATCATCACAGCTGGCAACTCCCAGCTGCTAACTGCCTCCCACAACAAGGCGCTGGCCAGGCATTTGACAGGTCCTATCTCACTCCGTCCTCACAGACCACAGACAAGTTGGGCCCAAGCATGTGTGTGGCAGGGCCAGACCTTGTCCACGGCAGCCTGACTCCTGGGACAGCCTCTGGTTTGCGGGAGAAGCAGGAGGAGCGCGGGCCTGGGTGGGAGGGAGGAGGTCTTCAGTCAGTGGGAGCGGTGGCCAGTGGAGAGGGGCTGGGACCAGGCTGCAGAGCAGGCAGGGTAGCCTCCTGGGCCACCGGCCGTGGGGATCCTGGCTTGAGGCTGCCGTGGTCAGTTGTGTCATTGGAGGGCTATGGGCAGAGCACAGCAGAGTTGGGTGGCTGTTTTAAAAAGCCCACAGTGGCTGCGTGTTGAGCTGATGAAAGGGTGGTCAGTCCAGAGACTGTCACAGGAAGCCAGGAAACAACACTGGGTGGTGGCCCCAGACCAGATCCCAATCTCAGCCCCAGCACTGCAGCCTCTGCCACAGCCCTGTGCAGACCTGGGTCCAGGGAAACCCTCAGGACCCCTGACCTGGGCGGGATTCTCAGCTCAGGAAGCGTCCCTCCAGATTCTCTCGTTCAGCCAGCGGCCCCTGGTGGCCCCAGGTCGCATTACACAGTCCCAGAGATGAGAGCTGAGCTTCAAGGATTTGGAGGCCCGGCCTCCGAGAGCCCAGCGTTCTAGCAGCCCCGAAGGCCGTGGCTGAGTAAGAATACTCCATCCCAAAACCTCTCTGACTGCTCCTGGGCTTTGGAGCCAAGGGGCCACAGCCCGTCCGCCTGGGTAGAGCCCTGGCCTGTTGCTTCGTTTCCTAAAACACTGACCCCGAGTCTCTGATGTGCTGGGAGCTCGCCATGTCACCCCTGCTTGGCGACAAGACCCATCCTCCTGCCCGCCACCGGCACTGCATGGGTGCCCACAGCCCCGTCCCAGGCCTGCCAGCAGCTCCTCGTCCCCTGTCACCCACCATGTGTGCTGTTTCCCTCCATGGTCCACACCCCAGTTCACTGTGCTTCCTGGGGTGAGCCCCATCTCTGTGTCTCTGCCACTGTCCGTAGTGCCTGGAACGTGGAAGGCAAGTAGGAATCCTTACCAGGACCACGAATAGAAGTGGCTCTGTGGGCTCAGGCTGGCTGTTGGGTCACCGGTCCCTCCTCGCCAGCTCAAGGAGCCCGACGAAGACATCTTTGAATTATCCTCCTTCCAGGGAGGGCGTCATTGCCCGCTCTGTTTCGACGGCCAGTGCTCAGCACACCCTTCCCATCTGATGGCCGAGGTGTCGGGATAGAAAAACATCCCCGTTTCAGTCCCTTTTCTTTTTGCTTCTGTGAAACTGAACTTCAGAGACTTCCATTTTGCCTTTGAAATGATGTCACAGAATTCCTCCTCTCGTTCTTCTTACGCCAGCACTGCCGGGAGGTTCTATACATTCATTTTTTACATGATAGATGCAGAGCAGGCTACGTGGCTTGCCAAGCAACTCTGACTGGCAAAAGTGCAAACCCCCAGGACAAACAACCCCTTCCAGTGAGTAAAGAGGCTGTCCCCGGAGTACAGGCCTCACCTGCGGCTTCTCTTCCCTGCCCCTCAGGCCGTTCCTCAACTACCAGAGGATGTACTACGTGTTTATCCAGATGCTGTCCAGCGGGCCCGCCTGGCTGGCCATCGTGCTGCTGGTGACCGTCAGCCTCCTTCCCGACGTCCTCAAGAAAGTCCTGTGCCGGCAGCTGTGGCCGACGGCAACAGAGAGAGTCCAGGTATGGAGCATCCCCAACCGGGACGGGGGAGCCTCAGCGCCCCGGCCCCAGGACTGGGAGATGACCATTTCGACAGCATGAAAGGTTTGGGTTCCATGAAAATATGATCAATCCAAGCATCACTAATGAGATTCCCAGTGACGCGTGATGTTAAACATCAGGGAGATTTGACGACTGATGTTTGTTTCAACCTAGACAGTCATCTGAAACAAGACACAAATAAGAGAAAAAGATTCATACGGAAGGCAAATTATTTTATGTAAATGCAGGACGCTTTAAAATTAATCATTACTTTAAAAGGCTGAATTATATAATTTTTAAGGATGGTAAATTTGGCTGGAAATGGAAGCATTTATATCAGGAGATGCTGGTATTGGTAGAGCTGCTTATTTTCCACACTCCCATGTTTTAGCCACCAGCAGAATTCTGGGTCCAAGGAAGACGTGACAATGCCGAGTGCCCCCCGCCTAGGTTCAGCGTTCGACAGGTGTAAGGACTTGGCCCCCAGCCCCCCCATCCTTTGCAGCAGCTGGGCTCTGGCTTCAAGCTCAGGCCTGGAGTCAGGGGACAGCACAACCCTAAATCAGGGGCAGTGACTGTGCCTTCTGCTGCTGTCCCAAGAAGCCTGCCTGCCCTCGGAGGGCCACTGCACCTGTCACAGGACTCTGTTAACAATGCAGGTTTCAAGTTGCATTACCCCCAATTTTTTTTTTTTTGGAGACAGAGTCTCACTCTTTTGCCAGGCGCCAGTCTGGTGTACAGTGGTGTGATCTTGGCTCCCTGCAACCTCCGCCTTCCAGCTTCAAGCAGTTCTCCTGCCCCAGCCTCCTGAGTAGCTGGGACTACAGGCTTGCGCCACCACACCCAGCTAGTTTTTGTATTTTAGTTGAGACAGGGTTTCACTGTGTTGGCCAGGATGGTCTCGATCTCTTGACCTTGTGATCTGCCTGCCTCAGCTTCCCAAAGTGCTAGGATTACAGGTGTGAGCCACCGCACCTGGCCCATTCCCCAAAATTTCTAATTGCCCTGTGAGGTGGGGCCCTGGACTGGGCAGGGCAGAAGCCCTGTGGGGAAACGAAGGGTGGGGAGGCCCTGGCAGTGGCCACTCCTGCAGGGTGTGAGGCTGCCCAGGACGGACACAACAGCGCAGATGGTAGGAAGACAGGGAGCAAGGACGTTCTAGGGCCCCAGCCCTGACTCATTTCTGCAGCTCAGACACCCGGGGCCTGGCTCCCAGCTGGGAGGGAAGACAGGTCGCCCTCCTCGGGGGCACAGCCCCACCCACCCCCCCTCCAGCAGTCAGAATGGGATCCTGGCTTGAAAGCTTTCTTGGGACGTTGGTGCTGATTTAAAATGTTGAAACTGACACCGCCAGTTCCTGGCACTCCCTCCTTCATGCCTCCTGCCACAGTTTGTAAAATCAGAGCGAGGAAACCCCCTCTCAGCATATTGAAGATGTCCACACACAGCTCCACTGCCTCGGGGACCACAGGCAGGAGAAATGCAACAGGGTGCACATGTCAGCTGCCTCTAAGACAGTCCCACCGAGGGGTCTCGATGCAGGGAGGGGAGCCCTGCCTGTGACCAGCCAGTGGGGCAGGAGCCGGGGCCCAGGCTGAGACTCCATGGCCCCCAGTGCTTCAGGGAAACTTGCTGGTGCCAGGCAGCCACTGCCCAGCCCTGCAATGGCCTGAGAAGCAGCGGTCCAATGGCGCTTTTCTCGAAGCATGGTCCTTGGCTCCTGAGCCCTTCAGACGTGCGGTTCTACAGTGGGCACACATGTTATGACAGGGCTCTGCGCACGGGACACACGTCATAACCACATCCCATACATGGGGATGTGGCAGACAGGTAGGTCACGAGGACACCGTGCACAGAGGAGGCAGCAGGGCTGGTGTCTGACACCAAGAGCGAGCAGATATGGCTTGGGGGTGTCCGCTGGGCCCCCAGCTGTGGCCATAGCAGTGTGGCTTGGGATTTATGAGAGTCTCAGCCCTACCTGGCCCCAGAGCGCTCATGGATGCAGTGGCTCTTGGTCAGAGACACCCGAGCACACAGACGGTGAACTCGGGGGGTTAGGAGGGCCCCTCCCCTAGGACTCTGGGCTCTTCGTAACAGTGTGCGTGCAGCCTCCACAGTTGGGGCTGCTGAGAGTCATGCCCCAGACGCATCTGACCACAGGCCTTCTGCTCTGCGGCCCATCCCCAGGGTGGGCGGGCCCCAGGGGCACTGTGGGAATGCCAGTCGGGACCCTCCCCGTCCCTCCCTTTGTTTAGAAGCCCCTGTTCTGCTGTGGGTCTCGGCATCCCACAAGGGCCCTGCAGGAGACATAAAGCCGGGGGTGGAGGGCTGGCAGGTCACGGCGGGGGCACCGGTGTCTGTCCAGAGTGGCCAGGTGAACGTGCATGTGGGGGTGAGCCTCTGACTAACTTCGCTCTGTCTCTTGTTTCTCTTTCCTTCCTGTTTTCTTCCGTCTTCTGACCGCTTTGCCTAAACTCCCACACCTTGTTCACATGCCCCTGTGTGTGGCCACTGATCTCGGGACTCAGACTAAGAGCCAGTGCCTTTCTGTCGAGCAGTCAACCATCTTTATGCTTTCTCAGACTTCCAGCAGCCTGAGTTTCTGACGGAACAAGGTGATACTCCCCTGCCTTCCGCGCGCTTGGGATGGTAGACCTGGGGCAGCAGGGCTGCACCCATCCCCAGAGCCCCAAGTCCACATGCTGTAGTGCAGTGTCCACTAGCTGCCAGGCACAGCAGCCCCACATCGGGAAGCCCACCACCACTTCACCTGCAGACTGATGGTGGGCTATGTTTTCCATCAGTCACACGTAACCAGGGTTTCTCCCTCTGTCCGTCCACAAAGCCCGAGACCCCACCTGTGAAGGCTCAGACACAGCTGTCAGTGAGAGCCAGCCATATGACCCCTCACACAGGTGTCAGAGGGGTCCCTAGGCAGGAAGGTGTGGTCACACAGGCCCTGAGCTCAGCACAGCCTTCCCTCCACAGCCTGCAGAGCAGGGACCACCAGGCCTCCTCCCTCACGCACCCACTTCCGTGCCCATTCTGCAGCTGGAAACACTGAGGGCAGCTAGGATCACATGGTGCGCTCACCCGTGCATACTTCAGAAAAGGGGGGCCAAGCTGAGTCACGCAGCTGGAGATAGGGACAGAAGTGTTTGGTGTCAAATGTTTGACCAAATTCCCTTTTTACGTTTCTTTAAATGAAGACTTCATTGTTTTTTTAAAAAGCCTTTTATTACTAATTTGCCTTAAAAATGGCTACCCTGGCCCTTCTGGGCAACGTAGAGGTGTTCACACGCCACTTTCCTGTGGTGGCGTCCGTGGCCAGAGCTCTCGTCAGGGTGCAGGCTGCAGGGGCCACGCGTTGTCAAGTCGCCTGCTGTCTTCCAGCCGTGTGCTCCTGCACCGTGTGCTTGGGCACTGTGAGAACACCAGTGGGGACCCTCCCTGTCCCACCCTGTGTTCACACACACCTCAGAATCAGTGATGCTTTGGAAATGCAAACCTGGTGTTACTGTTTTACCAAATGCAACTTAGAAAATGCCCAGAGCAGGAAAGGGCTTTTTCCTTAAATAAGACCGTCTTCTATATATTTTAAACACTGTTTTTAACTGGCGGCATGGTCCTTTTTAAGTCCAAGTGATTAATAGGAATCAAAACTTTTCTAATTTAGTGTCATCAGAATTTGTTAGATTAAATTACAGAATTTCACCGTTTTCATACTTGAAAGCATTTAGCAGGAAGTTACTAGGAGCACTTTAATAAGTCATAGGAGGTCCTTAAGAAACTGAGTAAATCACACCAACTCTGGAATAGAAGTAAACATTGTTACTATCGCTGAAGTTCACTGGGAGCTGATTTGCTTCTGAGCACGTGCAGAAGCTGAGCCCGGCTGCTTAGAGTCCGCAGCTGGCCGGGAGGTTGACCTGGCCCCTGTGAGGCCCCAGCATGACCCCTGCAGGCAGGGCTGGCACGCACCTGAACAGAGTGCCCAGCACACACAGGACAGGCTGTGGTGCTGGGACCACCCGCGTTCTGCAAAACTTTGGAGGAATAGACGTGTCAGCAGTCTTCACGCGGGCCTTCGGAAGGATGGCTTCCTTTTAACCTGTTCCTACGGAAAAGAGAAACCTCGCGGGCATCAGCTATGTGCGTTATATATGTGCAGCTCACATATATAAGTCCGCACTGGCGTCCCTCTCTGCGTCTGTCTGCATGCCGTTCACCTCTCCGTCACTGTCCCTGGGAAGGCTGACGGCCTCATCCTTCGTTTCCTGCTTGACATTTCCCACTCGGACCCGCAGCTCCAGGCTCTCGGTTCTTCAGCTCCTGCGCTTCCCTTACTCTTTGAATAGACTAAGCCTTGGCTGCAAGATCTCAGGGGAGCTCTGTGAGCACGTTGGCCTCAGGACACTCGGCCACAGGGCCCTGGCAGAGCGGCTCCTGGGGCTGGCTGGCTGCCGTGGAAGTGGGCGTGTGGCCAGATGTGTGGCTTCAGGATTCCAGAGGTGCCCGTGGACCTTCCACCTGAGGGACTCAGACCCTCTGCCTCCCACAGGTGCTGTGACCTGTCTCTGAGCCAGAGGCTGCCTCAGTTCTGGGCTTGGGCTCCGCATGGGAGCGGCCCTGCTGGGACAGCGTCTGTTTTCCCGGAGAGGCCCGAAGCCCTTGCCCTGGCAGCAGCTCCATGATGCCCCATGCAGACTTTAACAGGGGCTCAGAGCCTCTTCCTGCTGGGGCCCACAGATGGTGCAGGCAGAGGCTGGGGTGCTCCTGGTGCCCATGGGTGCCAGCTCAGCAGCTCCACGTGGCCCGTGTTGGGTGTCACCACTCCATGTCTTTCCTCGCCTTGCAGAGGGGCGTGAAGCACAAGGCTCCGGTCCAGGCCGCACAGAGCAACGACAGGCCCCTCCTGAAGGACCTCCTACAGCGGCCAAGGCGCAGTTAGCTCCATGCTAGGTAACGTGCGGCTGCTGGGTGCCGCCGGTGTGTTGTGCCTCAGACCTGTGTTCTTCCAAAGTTTTGTTGTGCTGTGCTGTATTTGATAACAAAGTTCACAGTGGAAAAGAGCAGCCCTCTTTACACACACATGCGTTTGCTGTCCCAGGTAAGTGGCCCGCCTGAGGGCAAGCTGACTACACATGGAACATTCTGTGCACACACACGCACCCCAGGTGCACGCCACGCAGCCTGAGCAGGCCCAGCAACGTCAGATACTGGCTTACCATCCTGGTCTTTCAGGAGAACCAGCTTCACTTAAAAGGCCTCACAGGAAGGAGCCTGCTTTGAAATCACGTGGATATTGCATGATTCGTGTGGAACCCGGACCCAGGCAGGCCAGCCAGAGCACGTAGCTTGTCATCTGTCTGACAGCCATGGAGGCCGTGAAGACAACTGCTCCTGCTGGCGTTTCCACTGTGGCACCCTGGTCTGAAAGTGGGCGGACCTAGGGATGGCCCCCCAACAGATGGTGCATGCTGCCGGCCTCCTGCTGCTCCCCACACCAGTCAGAGCTGCAGGGCCCGTGCACATCCGGGGCCCCGATGGGCTGTCAGTAAGAAGTCATGCAGGCCCCGTCCGCGTGCTGACACCCAGGGCAGCAAGCTGAGGGGACACAAGCCACACACACCCAGCACATCAACCTGGTCCCTGTAGGGTGGGGCCTCCCCTCTCTGGGGCAGTGAGTGAACTGTTATGTCCGAGGGTCTCTGGGTACGGGAGGGCATTTGACCTCTCACTGCACAGGACACCAGCAACAGGGAGGAGGCCTGTAGGTTTCCTGTCCATGGCCTGTATCCCTGGAGCCCCTGGGTTCTTCCATGGGATGGTGGGACAGGAGGACGGTACTCTGTTAGTACCAAAAGGGAGAGGTGCTCGTTCCTACGCAGAGACCCCTTGCCTCTGTGTGGCTTCTCTGGGGTTGGGGGGTGGGGTGGATCTCTCAGAATGAGGCCATGTCCTCAGTTGAGTCTGGCAGTTCCTGCAGGAGGTGACGGTCGTGAGTGCATCCCAGAGTGACTTAGCCCCATGGGGATCCCCGAGACTGACTGTGTGTCTCTCATTCTCTCAGCAGAATGGGTGCGCACAGCCTTGGGACCGAGACTCAGAATTCACCCCTCTTGCCTCTCTGCAGAGCCCAGGCTACCAGAGCACCTGTCCCTCGGCCACCTGGAGCAGGTCCAGGCCTCAGCAGGTGACACTCGCAGTCTGGAAGGGGAAGGTGTCCGCGGAGCCCCCACCTGCCCCTGGCTGTTCCCATCATTCCTGCAGTTCCAGCTCAATGCCCGGCTGCCCTGGGTCCCTTGTGGGAATGCTCGTGTGATGGGCGACCCCCAAGCCTGTGGAGACTGTGCTTGTGCCTATTCCTGGCCCCCAGCAGGCAAGGAGGGGCCACAGGCCTTACCTCGAGCGTGGCCATTGGCCATCTGGACTAGCGCTGCGGTGGTTCAGCCATGGTGGTGGCCTCTGGGCCTTCAGCTCAACTCAGAAGGGACATTCTGCCGGCCCACCCTGTGCACCATGCAGAAGAGGCCGTTCCCCCAGGCCTGTGTCTTCACCCACCTGCCATCATCAGTCTTTGCTGTCACTGGGAGAGAAGAGCCATCCAGGGACCCGTGGTGGCCCACGTGTGGACGCTGCCCACTGCTGTGTCCTGCTTGCCTGGCCGCCGCCCATGCCCTCCGTAGGGTGAGGTGAAGCTGTGGCAGTGTGCCCTTTACTCAAGAACCCTCAATCCTCATGCTGTGGGAAGGGCCAGGTCACTCGGATACTGTCATCCCCACCGACGCAAGGCTGTGCCCTGCTCATGTGGGGGCGTTTCCCCGCAGGTAAAGCTGAGCCCGCCTGCCCTGTGTGTCAGGCTGGCTGAGTTGCGGTCTCTTCCCATCACTGGCAGCCTCCTGGAGAAAGCAGTGCCACGTGGGAGGACAGGGCCATGCCAGCAGCTCCCGGCCCTGCAGCAGAAGTGCCAGGATGTCCGTCAGCCACTCGCCTGAGCACAGAGCCATCAGCCCACCCCCACCACTTTTATGGGAGAATGTTGATCTCGTGTGTGTGAGGGCCAGGGGGACAGATACTTGGCTGTGATGGGCAGACATCCTCTGTCCCCGTGGAGGGGTGACCTCCAAGGTGGCGGTCATGCCCCAGAGCCTGTCTCGGGCTGATTGGGGTGGCCCACAGGAAGGGGGTCAATTCCAACAGGCAGCACTGCGCCCCCACCCGCCAGGCTCTGCCTCGCCGCATCCCCTTGTCCCCGTGTCCCCACATCCCAACGCAGGGCTCTCCTTCCTCTTAGGATTCTGTTCAGCGACAGCTGCTGTGATAGGAAGTCCCTGTTGCTCTCTATACCGGCATTTCTATTTCTACAAACCTTTACGTAGCCTTAATGGTCCTTAAAGAAGACATTTCAGTGTGAAATTCAGACTTCAGACGCTGAAACTGCTGCCTTTTGGGAAAGCATCATCGGATGTGCAGGTGCCGTCCTCACGCCCGCCCGCACACACCGCACCGGGAAACAGGGCCGTGGCAGGGGAAGCCCAGGGCGGTTCCGAGGTGCTTGACAGTAGGTGTTTTTGGAAGCTCAAATTTCACCATTTGATTGTATAATCTTTTACCTAGAAAATATTTATTTGAACTAGAGGATAAATCAACTGTAAGAACAGTGAACACAGTGGCTGGGATGAACTAAGGTGACAAACACCACACCAAAGATTAGGGTAGGGAGCAGCTGGCTTGAGCAGACAGAATGCAGAGGACTCCACGCTGTCCCGCGGGGCCGTCCCGCCCCGAGGTCCCTGTGCGGCCGCCCTGGCTTGGCAGTCCTGCCCATGCCACCCCGCGAACAACGGTGTGTGCATTTTTACAGCCCTTTTTAAGAACCCAATGTGGGTGTAAATGTAATACCTGTAGGGAGACAGGCTCTCTGTATGCTCAGTTAACAAATTATTTGTAATGTATTTTTTTAGAAATCTTAAAATTGCCTTTGCACTGAAGTATTTTCATAGCTGTTTATATCTCTTCGTTTATTTAACATACAGTCTAATTTTAAAACTATGTTTTTAAAGCTTTCCTTTTTAAGTTTATGAAGTTTTGGCCACTTTACATTTAGATTCTGGGGAGAGTATTGACTGAACGTTCCAGTCTCTGATGAATGTGAATTTCAGGTTTGATTTTATCCTACACACAACTTCCTTTCTTGGTATTTCTGGTGCCGGCGATTAGTTGAACAGCATATTTAAGGTACGATAATTTGCTACGCTTCTTCTTTACAATTCATTGCAGTTTCATCTGCTTTCTATGTGTTGTTAATTTCCATCCTTCAGCCTTAAAAACAGAAGATTCTCACGTGAAGGGTTAGTAAGCTGGGGCCCAGTCTGCTTGTGTCGAGATAGTCACCACGTACCTCTGACAACAAGTCTTAGTGTGACAGTCACTCAATCTTACACACTCCCAAACATGTTTTTAAAAGTTGCTTGGGAAATTATTAAATGAATGTGCCTGATAATTTGAAATAGACAAGCGGCACGAGACAAAAAATAAAAGGATGGGAAGACCCTCAGTGACTGACGTTGCAGCTGTGACTCCACAGTTTTCCACCTCACACTAGTTAGAATTTACTTGCCTTTAACTTTGAAGCAAGTAATGTCAACTTGAAGCACTTTGTTTTTAAAAATCTTATTCGCTGCTGCACATGTTAATAAATTACCAACTTGTAACTCAGCATGTTGGTCAGATACACGGTTGCTGCTCCACACCCAGTCCCTGCCACAGACCGTCTGTCTCATACACTCACAGGCTGCACATGAGTTCCCTGCACTTTGGCTCTACTTCGCTCACAGCCATGTACACATGGAGGCTTGCACACAGGAACACATGCATACATATGCACATGGACACAGGCATGCAAGCTCCAACAGGCATGCATGCACACAAATGTGTGTGAGCTCCTACACATACACGCACACACATACGGACACCACAAAAGCATGTGTGACCTACACACATAGGAAATCCATGCATAGATGTACACATACCACAGGCACATGAAAGCTCCTACACACACAATGCATGCATGCACACACACCACAAACCTATACACACAATGCATGCATGCACACACATGACAAACCTACACACACAATGCATGCATGCACACACACCACAAACCTATACACACAATGCATGCATGCACACACATGACAAACCTACACACACAATGCATGCATGCACACACACCACAAACCTATACACACAATGCATGCATGCACACACATGACAAACCTACACACACAATGCATGCATGCACACACACCACAAACCTACACACACAATGCATGCCTGCACACACACCACGTTCCTACACATGGACACGTGAGTACACACATGCATGTACATTAAGCACGTATGTACAAGCTCCTACAGGCTGCTCTCACATGCCTACGCACACCAGAAATACGTATGAACTTTTATACCTGTACACATGCATACATACACATGTATTCACTACAAACACGTGTGCAAGTTCTCACACACAAACGTGTACACACACCGCAGACATGAGTTCCAAGACATGTAAACACACATGCACACGTGAGCTCCTACACATGTACATGCACATGCACACACCCCCAGACGTGCAGGCTCCTGCACTCATGAACACATGCATGTATACACATGTATACGTACATAAACACGTGTGCACACATGAATGCATACACATATGTGCCACAAACACATGCACCCTTGCCTGGTGTCCCACACTGCATTCTTCTTCCTTCCTGAGGG
Organism: Callithrix jacchus; assembly: GCF_049354715.1. Taxonomy (NCBI): domain Eukaryota; kingdom Metazoa; phylum Chordata; class Mammalia; order Primates; family Cebidae; genus Callithrix; species Callithrix jacchus. The sequence continues at coordinate 28,335,476 of NC_133502.1, forward strand.
CCCTGTGAGGGGCCTCTGGCCAGGCATGAGAAGATGGGGCTCCCTGGACCCTACCCCATGCCTCTGTGTGATGAAGAGTCCTCCTGATAGAATGTCTGGGTTTTGCAGAGCAGGCCCTGGGGGGTGAAGCCACAGCTTCACTTACACAGCTGCTCTGTGACCAACACTTGGTGCCCTGGACAAGGCCCTTTCCCCTTCAGGGAGGTCCAGCCCCACAAGATGAAATGTCCCCTTGGCTCAGCCCTAAACCAGGCGGCCACAGTAGGACTGGCTGCACCAACGCCACACCTCATCCCTGACATGTCAGGGAGCAGCTTTCTGCCACAAGCCAGCTGGGCAGGGCCACAGCCTCTTCAAGCCCCAATCAACCCAGCTTGTGTCTGAGCAGACGTGGTAAACAAGCAGGCCACACAACCTTGAGGGAGGAGGCCAGAAACGGCCAGCCTCTCCCACACGGTGACCATTCGGCTTGCCGAGCGTTTAAACACGTTTAGACATGCTGTTGTGACCCCACTGAGTTGAGCCTCGGCCCAGGGTCCAGTGCCCAAGCAGGAAACCCCCAGCCTCCTCCTTCAGACCACTCTGTTCATGTGTTTTGCACTGACTCGTGTTGAATAATGCAAACCACTTTTATTTAATCTTACTGTTATTTATCTGACAACTCAGCGTCTGACAGCTTGATGTGCAGGTCCTTGCATCCTACATTTCTTTAGGAAGTTACCCATTTGTAACTTTAAAAACAGGAAATATATCAGTTGGCAAATGTGATCTTTTTTATTTTTAGCTAAAGGTGGGTGAACGTGAACGAAACGGTTCTCATGTTGTGTCTATAAGCAGCTTTGATGGGACGTGTTAGAAGTGTCATGAAAGTATGATTCTACTTTTGCAGAAAACAAATCTAAATATCAATTTATATAGCTTTATTTTTTACCTTATCAAAGTATACGGAATTTTAATATGCATATATTGTGTCTGACTTAAAATTAAAATGTCTGCGTTACCATTTAAAATGTCTATTCATTATGTAATGTAATAAAAGAAGGTCTTCAAAAATGTATTTAACATGAATGGTATCCATAGTCGTCATCATCATAAATACTGGAGTTTATTTTTAAATTATTGAACATAGTAGGTGCATTTAACACAGTAACATTTAACTGTTAATTCATTAATCTGCTTTGAAAAATTAAGTTGTGAATGAAACCAAATATAGCATTTCTGTAAAGCTTATTTTGTATGCTCCTGGTTTTAACTTTTATTTCTGTAGATGAACTGACTTGATAATACTATGTTGGACTTTTCTCTAGACTATCTAAGCAGGAGACCTGAATCTGCTTGCAATAAAGAATAAAAATCTGCTTCAGTTTCTTCATAAATGAATTCACACAAGTGGCCTGTACATTTTCTGCCAGTAGAAACAGTGTAGTAAGAACACTTTCTCAGCGTGCTTCTGTGTGGGACGGAGGTGAAGAGCCCAGTGTGAGTGCTGCGGGCCCTCCCTGGCTGTTCCCTGCAGAGACCCCAGGTGTCCTGGGTGCTGACCGCCCTGGACGCCAGGGCCTGCACAGAAAGGGAAACTCAGGACTGGGTTTCCCAACCCTTCTAGTTCACCCCACTATTAGCTCCTCCCTGACTGATCTCTGCTAAGCCCCTTCCTTCCACCTCGTTCCTGGGGTCTAGGCACCCCCTTTCTATCCCACTTCTCCCTTCCTCTTGACCAAACCCCAGGCTCCTCCAGGCCCTTCAGCCTCCTGGACTCTGTCAGCCGAACCCAGCTTTGCCCACTCTGAAGTGGGGGACAATTCCCTGCCCCCTGCCCCTCCCAACATTGGCAGAATTCTGGGTGTTCTGCCACAGATCCCCCATAATGCCCCTTGGCCTCTGAGGCCGTGGTCTTGTCCCAACCCTGACCTCGCCCTCTCTCAATCCGGCCCTGCCCATGTCATACTCTCAGTCTTATGCCTTGTCTGGAAACCAACTTCAAAACGCCACCAGCTTCCAGGTCCTGAGATCCCTGCTCCATTGGGGCGCCCGGAGGGGCCTTCGTGTGAATCCTGGACTGTCCCTGCTGGCCGGTGCCTGCCTAAGTCCCGCCTGGCCACACCTCCTCTCCCTGCCCAGTCACCGGCTTCCCACGGAGTCTCAGCTCAGGGCCACCTGGGAAACACCTCCAGGAGGGGTAAGCAGGCTGCCTCGAAGCCTGGAATTCTATCCATGGGGGTTTTCCAGGCTCCTGAACACCACACAGGCAGGGGCTGCTTTTCCCGCGCAGCACACAGGCAGGGCTGGGAAGCACCTGCAGGTAAATGACCTGCAGCCTCCCTGGATTTTCTCTGAGATGCTTTCCTCTCCTCTTGGATTCTCAGCATCTTAATGTGGGCTCACCTTCACCTTTCCAGCTCCTCACCCTGAAGCCATCTTTCCTACAACCGTCTCTCCCTCTTGTAGCAGGAAAACAGATACTGCTGTGATTTTGCGGGGTGTGGGGACGAGGGGAGGGGCAGAGCAGGCTGGTCACAGGGGTGGCACTGGGGCCGGAAGGCCTAGCCCTGTTGAGTGACCCAAACTCGCTCCACCTCCCTTTGCTCTCCAGACAGAAGACACCAATCCAGAAAGCGAGATGCCCAGTGACCCTGCCCACTGTCTGGGGAGGAGGAGGCCTGGTCCTCCCAGCCTGCCAGAGCTTCCTGGGGAAGCCCGAGGGGAATGCAAGCTTGCCCTCCTTGCTGGCCCATCTGTCCTGTGCCACAGATCTTATTAACTGCAGATGCTAAGTCACTGGGGACCTTAGCAAATGTCATCAACCTCACAGGCCACCTGAGACCCCACAGCATTGGTGCTGCATGTGGACCTGAACGGGAGCATCTGTGTGCCTGGAGCAGTGAGAATGGAGGGAGGCGTGGGCCCAGGCGGGATCTGAGCTTCGGTGTGTTGAGGGGGGGCTCCTCCCGAGGCTGCTGGAGCCCTGAGGCAGAGCCGGATGGGCCTGTGCAGGAGCCAAGACCTCCGTGCCTTCGTTCTGGAGGCAGGCGTGAGGTAGGGGCAGTACCGCTGTCCTGTCTAGGCAGGGTTTGTGCAGATTTGGGGCTGGAGGAGGCCAGGGCAGCCCTGTCCTGCACCCTCCAGCTGCCCAGAACCCCAGAGGGACCAGGCCTGATTCTGCCCGCCGTGTGTCTGACACAGAAAGGCAGATTCCGAGACAAACCAGGGCAGCCGCAGGTTTACAAGGGGGCCTTGCGGTCTTTTCTAAGTGGGAGGACACGGCCGCCCCTTCCTTGGCTGTGTAAGGCGACCACAAAGGTGTTTCCCACCTAAGATACGGCCACTCTTCTTTCCCATGCAGACATCTTCGTGAGAGGGATGCTTCCACACAGTGTTTCATCTCCAGTGGTAAAGTTTCAAACACTAAGTGGAGAAACTGGGACCATTTGGAAGCAGATGAACCTTCCTAAACTGCTTATGGGACACAGTGACCACAAGGAGATGCCCTGGAAGGATTCCAGCCTTTGGGGTCCCGGGCACAGGTGCCACAGCTTCCCAGGTGCCTGCTCCTGAGCTTGCTGTAAGTGCCACACGGCTCTCATGGAATCCACAGCGGCAGCCGTACGCCCTGCTTCGTGTGCAGAGCCCAGACACACGTGCAGAGTCTGCAGGTGTGCTATACACAGCGTCCACCCAGCCTTCCCCACAGCCTCACCTCCTGTGGGATCCCCTCATTGGTAGGTAGTGGCACCCTGGCAGAAGTTCTCCCTGAGGTCTCTGCTCCTGCTGCCCTCGCAGGGAAACCCATTTGTGTCAGTGATCTGCCGGTGCCCCATTGGGCTTCTGTGGCTGTGGATGATGTCCTGGTGCCCCACTGGGCTTCCACAGCGGTGGGTGATCTCCCGGTGCCCCACTGGGCTTCCGCGGCTGTGGTGATGTCCCGGTGCCCCACTGGGCTTCCGCGGCTGTGGGTGATGTCCCGGTGCCCCACTGGGCTTCCGCGGCTGTGGGTGATGTCCCGGTGCCCCACTGGGCTTCCGCGGCTGTGGGTGATGTCCCGGTGCCCCACTGGGCTTCCGCGGCTGTGGGTGATGTCCCGGTGCCCCACTGGGCTTCCGCGGCTGTGGGTGATCTCCCGGTGCCCCACTAGGCTTCTGCGACTGTGAAAGCTGGTGCAGCACAAAGGGCTTGCCAGCCCTAACACGCCGGGCACCAAGGGCAGCCTGTGATGTGCTGCTCTGGGCCTTTGTCTTGGCTGAATTAATTTCCTCTTGAGTTGCTTCCACTTGAGAATTCACCCTCGCCTTTTCTGAAGACGCACAGATCTTGGGGTTTTGTCCTCTGTATTTTTGCTGCATTGGTTTACTGCGTGCCAAGGTGGAAAGCTTTCATGGGGAGAAGACGTTCTGGCTTCTTGTCTGTCCGTCAGTCCCCGAGGGCTGCGGGCCAGCCCCATTTCAGGGTATCAGGTGGAAATCCTTGCTTCCTGGCAAAGTATGTTCCAGCATGGTGCCCGCTGCCCATGAGCCTGTGGGTTTGAGCCTGCACCCTGCACAAATGTGTGAAGCCGGGTCGTGGCTGGCTAGGGTCACTGCCTGTGCTGTCAGCTTGCACCTCCTGCAGGAGATCCTCAGGGTGGGTTCCCATGAGCAGCCTCCTTTTGGACTTTTACTGCTCAATTAAATGATAGTTAACTCAGCCTGCCGGGCAGTCTGGCAGAATGTGTGATGTTATCAGAGGTCCTTGATGCCAGCATGAGAAATGGACCAACTAAGCAACCAAACCAGGTAAGAAACGCCCTGTGGGCCCACTGTGGCCTTTTTAACTGTGGCACCTTTGAGAAGGAAAGCCTGCTGCAGTCCGACTCGGCGAATGCATCGCTAGTGACAAGGCCTTCCTGTCCCTGCAGCTAATTATGTGAAAAACGTTACTGGGTTGAGGGAGTTCCCTTGGGTTTAATTTCCTGTCCTTCTCAAATCAACCCTCCTCCTTCCCGGAGCCTGGCCTCCCCTTTCCCGCCCCTGGTGGCAGGTTCTGCCCTTCCAGGACCCCTCTCTTGCCCCTGCACAGGAGCCCAGCCTCCCCTTTCCTGCCCCTGCTGGCAGGTTCTGCCCTTCCTGGACCCCTCTCCTGCCTCTGCACAGGTCTCTGCCGGGCTTCTCCACGCTGGGAGGGTCTCCCCAGTGGAGCCACTCCCTGCGGGTCCAGTGGGGACCAAGGTCTCAGCACAGTCACTGCTGCTGCTGCTGCTCCAGGGAGCAGGGGTCCAGTCCCTGAACATGTGGGCTTCCCTCAGGAGAAATTCTGCAGCCAGGCATGGTCCACGAACCCTCCTCCTGGACTCCGCCTGTCTGCAGCACACACCTGTCACCTGTCAGCGTTCTCACCTCACTGGGCCCGGAGTGGGGGGCTGCACTGTCCGATGCCTGCCTTGTTCATGGTTATCTCCCTCCTGCCAGACCTTTGTTTCCATTTCTTTCAAACAGGCTTCCTCTTTTACCCACTAAATGGAGCCATTTTAAACCCCCAACTGAAAGTGCAGAAGTCTGTATCTGGGTCCACATTTTTCATGCTTTCATCTGGGTCCACATTCTTCCTGCTTTCACCTTTTTCTGCCACTTCACGTCTGTTTGTTTGTTTTTGTTCTCAGTAAACTGTTTCCACTGAACCTCGAAGACACAATAATTGAATGGTGGGGTCTTTAATAGCTTTTTATTTTTTTTGAGACGGAGTTTCTCTGTTGTTACCCAGGCTGGAGTGCAATGGTGCAATCTCGGCTCACTGCAACCTCCGCCTCCTGGGTTCAGGCAATTCTCCTGCCTCAGCCTCCTGAGTAGCTGGGATTACAGGCACGCACCACCATGCCCAGCTAATTTTTTGTATTTTTAGTAGAGACGGTGTTTCACTATGTTGACCAGGATGGTCTTGATCTCTTGATCTCGTGATCCACCCGCCTCGGCCTCCCAAAGTGCTGGGATTATAGGCTTGAGCCACCGCGCCCGGCCTAGTCTTTTATCGCTTTTTTGCAAACAAGTGCTGCACCGTTAGGTACCAGAGGCCTCCCTGGCAGAGGCACAGCGTCCTGTGCTGTGAGCCACAGGCTCCTTACCCACTCCAGTACTGGGGAGGGAGGTGGGTTCTTGTACCTTTTTACCCTAAAAGAGACATGGGAAGCCCTAGCCCTTCTGATATATTTCGGGGCAGCCCTGATTTCCGCTGTTAACCTAGTTAACTGGTCTTCTGCTCTGCAGTACTGCTGGGAGCTCTGTGTGCACTAACCCGTGGACCCGAGGGTGCCCGGGGGCTAAGTACATTCTAGTTCGGCTGCACAGATGAGAACACAAGCCAGAGGGTTTTTGAGTGACTTATCTGATGTCACAGGCTGGTCAACTCAGCTGGGCCACACCCCAGTGGCCCCAGCTTTCTCCTGGGAAGCTGCCGGGAAGAGTCCAGCTAGGGCGATCCCAGATGGGTCCCTGCGGGGCTTCAGAGTGGACACAACTTCCCTGCCAGCCGGCTCAGATCCAGGGGGGCGGGGGGAACCCCACTTTACAGGTGAGCCCAAGGAAGGGGGGCCTGGGCCCCATAAGACCTCCAACCAGTTCCCTGGTCCAGCTCTCTCCCCATTGGGTGGAGCGAGGGTAACCCCAGGTGGCAGGAACTGCACCCCATAGCCACGACTCCGCCCAGCTGCGCCCCCGCTAACCATCGCGTCCCCCCACCTCCGGCGAACCCCCCCCACCCGCCAAATCTCGGGCACAAGGGGGAGGGGAGGGAAGAGAGGGGAAGGTGAAGAGAGCAAAGGGTGGGGAGAGGGGAGGGGTGCGGAGAGGGGGTGGGGGGAGGCTCTTCCCACGGCCCCGCCTCGCCGCCCTTCCCCCGCCGCTCTCGGCTCTGCCCCCTCCCCGCCCCGACCCCGCCTCCAGGCCCATCTCCGCCCCTCCCCCTCCCCCTCCCCCTCTGCCCTCCAGCCCTCCCCGCTCGGCGCCCCGCCCAGCCCCTCCCCTTCACCCTCCCCGCCCAGTGTCCGCGCGGCGCGGGGAGGAGGAGTCAGGACGCGCGGACACCTGCGGGACGCGGGGCGCGGAGCTCGGCGGTCGCGGGAGGGCAGCACCACGGGCGGCAGGTGCGCGCGGAGCGGGGAGGGGCGCGGGGGGCGGGGAGGGGTCTCGGGGCGCCGGGAGGGGGCTCGGTGGGCGCTGCCGGAGGAGGAGGAGGGTCGGGCGGGGCGGAGTCGTCTCCCCCGGGTCCCTCAGCCCGGCTGGGGACAGACGCTGGGACCAGGCTCGCGGTCAGGGCGGCCTGGGATCGGCCCCCGCGGCTCCTGCTCAGGGTCCTGCTCTGGGGAACTTCGAGGCCTCCGGTCTGGGGGGCTCGGAATGGGAGTGGAGGAGCCCCCGCGAGCATCCAGGCGTCCAGGCTCCCTCCGCATTGTCACGGGGCTCCTGTCACACCCGGCAGGTGTCACCCCCGGGACGGGCTTCTCCCGATGTTCCCGTGGGCACCTCCTAGGGCCACCCCGGGAGCTCTGCCCACTCCTTCCTGCCAGGGCGCTGGGGACCAGGGTCGGGGTGGCTTCTAGGGCTGGAGGGGAGGGAACCTGGGGTCGTCCGCACCTGCATCTTTCATCTGCCTGTCCCAGGCGGAGGGCAGGAAGGCGCACCGCGGGCTGGGCCGGCCTCTCCCAGGAGCTCCCAGGAGCTCCTTTCCACCTGCCGTGCTTGCTGTGGGCCCTCTGTGGCTCTTCCCCAGCTGCGGGCCCCCGGCCTGGCTTCAGACCCTTGTATAGGATTCTGCCGGAGGGCTGGGCTCGAGAGGACTCCAGAGCCCAGGCAGGCTCATCCCAGGAAACTCCCGCCCGACAGATCCGGGACCCTGAAGGGGTTAAGGTGGCTCAGGGCTGTCCAGGCAGGATGTGCCGCGAGGCATGGCCGTGGGAGGCCCCAGGATGTGTGGCCACGGGGACCGCAGGGCTGGCCACACCAATACAAGTGCGGTCCCCAGGGCTGCTGGCGGGAGTGTCATGCGGTCGGTCCCTGGCAGGCAGTAGACCCCCATGGCCAGGTGGGTACTGGGTGCTGGGGCTGAGGAGGAGCCTCTAGCCCTGGGGAGGCTCCTGACCTGCAAACTGTGTAGGGCAAGGGTTGCAGGCTGGTCATGAGAACTGAGTACACACCCAGGCTTTGCCTGAGTTCTGCAGCCTCTGTGGGTAGCTGGGGGGACAGGACCCCCAGAGCCTGCAGGGTTCTCAGTCCTGGGGGGGTGGTGAGGACTCTGGGGTGAGCTGGCAGTGAGGCAGGCAGGAGAAGGGGGTTTTAAGGATCCCCCGGGACCCTCCTTCAGCCCCTCCCCATCCTGTGGGGCTGGCCCCACCCTCCCAGGTCTGGGCTCACAGACCCGGGACCCAGATGTCTCCCACACTGGGTTTCCCCAAGAACCCCCCACAGTCTGTGAAATGAGGGAGGCACCTCCCCTGGGAGCCACAGAGTTGCTGTGAAACCCGAGATCATGGGAAACTGCTGGAACTCGTGAAAGGTCTGCCACAGTAGAAGGTGGGCTCCCCGCCATGTCTGTGCTGACTTCAGGGCCTGCAGGCACAGCCAGGTACAGAGGGGATGGGGCACAGTCATCAGACTCGCCAAGGTGATAGGATTTGCTGCAAGATAAAGGGGCCACGTGCGGCTTCACATCCGTCCTTCTCTGGAGTTCACGTCTCTCCACTGCCCCCCCAGGCCCCCTACTGAGGTTTCCCTTTAACTGGTCCCTAACTGGCTGGTCCCAGTCTGCTCTGCCTTGGAGATGCACCCTTGCTCACATTGAGGACCCCAGGGAAGACTTTGACTGAATGTTTGTCTTGGAAAGGCAGCCTCTTGCTGGCTGAAGGTCCCTTCAGAGGAGAGGCCCCTGCCTTTCCGGCTGTGTAATTTGCATTTGTAACGTGGTGGGAGGAGGTGGGATTGACAGTGGACACGGAGGAGATGAGTGGTGTAGGCTGGCTGAGAACGCCACCGGTTGGCAGCCTTGGTCACCAGGAGCTGATCTGGGATCATTTTGGGAGGCTCCTGGAGCAGCCATGGTTAGCACTTTGGCTGTAAAGACAGAGTTACCAGGTTCTGTGTGCCCCCAGCTTTCTGTCCGGCCCACCCGCCTCACTGTGCACTGGCTCCCAAGGATGCCATGAGACTCTCATGTGGCAGGTGCCTGGCTCTGGGCTGAATCTTGGTGACAGGAGCCCCTCCCCTAGCATCACACTGCAGGTTCCTGGACCCCACCACAGCCCTTCCCACCTCACAGGGGGGACAGGGGCCTGCGTCTTCTGCATGTACCGGTGGTGTTTCTAGACTTGAGTCACCAATGGATTCCTGCAGAGGGTCCTTCAGGGGACAGGAGGGCACTGGTCAGGGGCCACACAGGCCAAGAGACCCCCCTGAGAGGAGGCTGGGCCGGCGGAGCACAGGCACCAGTTCAGAGTGCAGGCGGCAGTCTTTAGTGCATAGCCAGCTGGAAGGCGGCAGAGTGGCGCTTTAGGAATTTCAAGTCCTCTGCAGATGGCTTGGTGGCCTCTGACTCATGTGGCCTGTTCATGGCCACCCCCCTTTGGGAAAGCTCCATCATGAGGGTCGCTCCTGGCTTCCTAAAGTGAACCTCTCTGAGCTTCCAGCCCATGGTAGGATACGGAGCGCTGTTTGGCCACCGAGAATCTCTTGGACATCTGTGAGGGCCGCCATCGTGAGCATGTGGTCAGGAGCCCAGCCTGAGCCGGACTCAGTGGAGCATCGGGGCTGCCTTCAGCCGGCTCTGCGGGGTTCACAGGAAGCCCCACTCCGCCTCCCCAGCCATGCCCGGGGTCTCCTCAGAGACCTGAAGGATCGTCCCCATGGGGTTCCACGGCAGGGATAGTGGTGGCTCAGCAGCCATTGGAACCAGAGCTGGGAAGCTGTGGGATGCCCCAGATGGAAGTCAGGACGTAACTCACTGTTGGGGTCATGTGGCCCCAGCTGCTGAGAAAGTGAAGAGTGTTACTGAAATTTCATCGTGGTGGAAATCAAAGCAAACTGGTAAGAACGTGATGATGTGGGGACAGAGCGGGTCACCAGGCTTCTTCACAGTCTCCGTCTTCACAGCCTCCGTCTTCACTTTTCTGTTTTGTCATTCATTAGAGAAATGCAGAAAGAAGGCATGACCCACTCCTATGGGGACAGCCCTGCTTCTGGGTCCAGGTGGGTGGACTTGAGTGAGGTGGAGACAGGGCAGGTGGAGCCCCTGACTGGCAGTGGGGACTGGGGTGAGGGCTGAAGTCAGGGGTGTCAGCCGGCACCCGCTTTGTGCTGAGGCCCAGCTGGCCTCTCGCCCTGCAGCAGCAGAGAGAGCCCTGGAGGTGCCCTATGGCCTGCCCAGCTCCAGCCCCAGCCTCGGGCCACAGCTCTTCAGCCTTCACTCTAGGGGAGCTCTCCCAGCTCCACCTGGCCTAGGGCCGCCGCCCCCACCTCTACTCCACATTATTAATACTGGCGATGTGCAGTTGTTGACCCAGTGTCATGAGTGGAAGCCGTGTGGCAGCAGCGGGGATCTTTAGTGCCCAGTGCCCAGGATGGGGGACGGGTCATGCTGTGTGACCACAAGCTCACTGCTTCCCCGGCGCACGTGGCTGACGTCTGCCACGAGGACCCAGCAAACGAGTTCCGAATCCGCATTGACTTGGGTCTTCCGTGCCGCTGGGCCGAGTTATAGCCGCCCGTGACCACGTCCACATCTGTCGACAGATTTAATTCTCTGTGTGCGCACAAGGCGCCTTGCTCAGCCCGGGCTGACAAAGTCCAGGGGACCTGGGCCTCTGGTCCAGCCTTGGGCCTCTTGGGGCCTTGCTCAGGGAAAAGCAGAAACTCCCAGGGCAGCGGCACCTGTTCCATGCCCTGTGCTCAGGCCGGTCTTGAGTTTTGAGAAGAACAGATGTGAACGGCACCGCGTGGGCCTGATGTTTGGCTTCGTCATCTGTCCTCTCAGGGCAGGGAAGTCTGTGTCCTTACCTCTCAGGAAAACCTACTGCTGGAGAAACAGCAGTTTCCAGACTCTACGTGGTTTGGGGCTAACGCCAATGTCCTTCGCCACATGAGAGCTGTTGTCTGAGGCAGCTGGAAGAGGGAGATCCTAGAGGAAGGAAGAACCTGCAAGCAGGGGCCACACCTGCCCCAAGACCCCGGCCCCAGGTGCCGACCTGCTCCTGCTGCCCAAGAGGACGGCCTGGACCTGCCCTGAGAAGGGAGGGGTGGCTGCACCCTTTCTCCACCACGTCAGTGTGAAGGGCTGAGTGTTCTGCCTGCAGCCTTCACTGGGTGAAAGCAAAGGTCCCTCACCTGGGTCTTTCCCACCGTTTCTTGAGATGGAGTGGATGTGAACCCTATAGAGTCTTGTCTCATAGTGGAGAGAACAGCACAACAGCCTCTTGGGCTGGTTTCAGGATGGGGAGGACGTGCGCCTCACACACCTGAGATGCTAATACTCTCCTCGTTGCGGAGAGAAACAGCAGGAAAAGGCTCTTGGGCTGGTTTCAGGATGGGGAGGACGTGGACATCGTGCACCTGGTGTCCGCAGAGCCTAGCTTGGGGACGCTATTGCAGCCGGGGGATAAACACGATGCACACACCTGGCCTTTCTTTTTTCCCTTTTGGAGGTTTAAGATCACGATTCACCTGCTCGTGTTTGAACTTCTCTGAGAAGAATTTGGAAGAAAAAAGGACAAAATAGCATTTACCAGGGACATTTTTATTCCTACTTTTTAATCATCAAAATGAGATGTAAGCAATCTGAAAATAAGTCTTTAGATCTGTGCCTGCTGTCCTCATGTCTGTGCCCATCCCAGACCTTTCTGCAGAGATGAAGAAGGTGCCAGGACAAGGTGGCGAGCACAGGCAGGTCCCAGTACCGGCCAGTGAGGGTGGGTGTGAGACACACAGGCAGCCTCGTGCTGGGCTCTGCGAGTCAGTCGAGAACATGCCACACGTGAGCAAAAGACACACATGAGAAGCCACACGGGAGCCGGGGACGTGTAACAGGTTCTGAACAGTAGCAGCAAAGGGATGAGTTGAGCACTAGGGATGTGTGTGTAGGGTGGTCGGAGGCCCGTGCCCTGATGAGCACTGAGGGGGGAGTGTATTTGTGGGGTGGGAGTTGGGGCCCTCAGAGGTTGTGTGTTTGGGGAAGAGGCGGGGTGAAGAAGTGCAACCTCTCCGGTGAGGGGCGTGGGTGTGGCCCCGGTGTCTCCTGAGTGTTTCATATCACCCTGTCCTGGGCAGGCTTCTTCGTCCTTAAAGGGTCCACGTGGTGGGACAGTGGTGCTCGTGGCAGGCCTGCTCTCCAGGGCCGGGCATTGCTGTTTGCAGGCCTCCCTGGGGACTGACAGCAGCAGCCTGTGGGGTGCTCTGTGCACCTGCATGTCTGACCTGAGGGATGGGGATGGGGATGGGGTTTAGCTAAAGACAATGACGAGGGGGAGGTGCCCCAGCAGGGGCTTCTGAGCAGCTGGAGCAGGGATTTCAGGTCTGAGGGAGGCAGGTGGCCCCTTCCCAGGAGGATGCTGGGGCAGGAGGGATTTCCCAGGGGCGGCACCGAGGCCCAGGCAGCAGCAGAAAGGGGCCACAGGATGCAGCGTGAAGAGTGGCCTGGACAGCGACATCCCTGCTGGAGCCACCAATACCTTTTTTTTTTTTAATTAATTATTATTATTATTATTTTTTGAGACAGAGTTTCACTCTTCTTGCCCAGGCTGGAGTGCAGTGGTGCAATCTCAGCTCACTGCAACCCCTGCCTCCCAGGTTTAAGCAATTCTCATGCCTCAGCCTCCTGAATAGCTGGTATTACAGGTGCGTGCTACCATGCCTGGCTAATTTTTGTATTTTTTAGTAGAGACGGAGTTTCACCATGTTGACCAGGCTGGTCTTGAACTCCTGACCTCAGGTGATCCACCTGCCTCGGCCTCCCAAAGTGCTGGGATTACAGGCGAGAGCCACAATACGGTTTATTTAAGCATCACTGCCATCTTTATTCCTAGGGATGGGGTCCTGCCGGTGTGGCGGGAAGTAGTCATGAGCCATAAATGTTCTGATGGCGGCAGGGATAGGCGCCGCGTCACTGCCTTCGAGGGGAAGGGCTGCCAGAGGCTTCGGTTTGAAATGCAGCTACTAGTTTTCTCTTTACATTTCAGGTTCTTCCCAAAAACTTCGTGTAGGTTTCTTTGCCAAATTTCCAGTGAGGAATTATGCTCTAAAGTTTCTGGAGCCTGGAGGATATTCTGTGCTTAGGGAATTTAGACATGTTTTGGGTAGTCTGAGTAAGCACTCAGCACTGACTTTGAAGGGTTACCAGCTCCATGAATTCGAGGCTGCAACCTGGAGAACTAGGGGCTTCTGTGTCCTTGAAACAGGAGTGTGCATGTCAAGGGGAAAACCTCGTTTGTTTTTTTCTTCGGCAGAAGAAGTCAACAATGTTTTCTCATGCGACTCTTTGTGTCAGTTACAGTTACGGAAGAAGGTTTCTTGTTTCAGTGAACACTAACGAGGTGGACATTCGCTGGAGAAGAAAGAAGTTCATTTCTAACGTACTGTCTCCACGGCGGCGTAGACCCCACTGGAGGCTGTAACTAGTTACTTCGGGTTTGTTCCGAGAATCTGCAGCATGACCTCACTGTCCTTTTAAAATCTTTCTGCCCTGCAGCCTCATGTTTGACTGCTGGAGATTTATCCTGTGCAACAGACCTGGAAGCAACAATTATTCTTCCCCACAACGGCCCAATGAGGCCAAAAAGGAGGAAACGGATCACCAGATCGACGTGTCTGACGTCATCAGGCTTGTTCAAGACACACAGGAGGCGCCGGCGACGGCCGCAGGTAGGTGCCTGGTGCTGCGGCCTCTCACTGCTGATGGGGCCTGCGCCGTCCTTTGCTATTCTGTTTCTTTTAGAGATTGATATGGTTTAGATCCTGGGGACACGTGACCCCCCAGGTGTCAGGTTGTGGGAGGGCTGAGAATGGGTTCACGTGGCTTTTATCTGCCCAGGTCCAAATTGGGAAGACTTGTCTCAAGGTGTGTGGTCTCTTATCTAACTTGGCATCAGTTGTCTAAGTGGGTATTTTAAACTAGTTTGGCTCCAGTTAGAGATCTTGAGAAATGTTTCTTTGGGTCCCAAATAAAGCCCAGTATACCTGAAGGGGACGATTTATAGGCTTTGCTTCATTCTTTAGAAACAAAACAGCTATTGTTTGAATTTGCATGTGGTCATATAAACATGGCAAAGCTTCAGCTGGTCGTCAGACCAGTGCCCCCAGCAAGACATCTGGAATTGGCTGCACCCCGAGGTGAGAGCCGGGCAGACCTGGGGTGTGAGTCGCCTCCCCGAGCTCAGCCTGACCTCCCGATCCAGGCCAGGCAATGCTTCCCTCTCCAGCCTCTGCCCGTCTGAAAGTTCTGCATGTATTTTCAGACCTGAGCATGGGGCTGAGTTCTCTTAGTTTTGCCTGCATTTAATTATGTGTTGCCATTTCTTCCCAAACTGATTCCAAAAGCCACGTTTTCACTGGACAAAGCCAGTATGGGCACTCACCACTGAGGGCAGGCGTGGATTTGGTAGCCAAGTGCTGGCCTGGCACTGCAAAACCCATCCATTGCTGGGTAGGACGTGTAGGCTGGCCTGGCACCGCAAAATCCATCCTGTGCTGGGTAGGACGTGTAGGCTCGCCCGGCACCGCAAAACCCATCCTGTGCTGGGTAGGACGTGTAGGCTCGCCCGGCACCGCAAAACCCATCCTGTGCTGGGTAGGACGTGTAGGCTCGCCCGGCACCGCAAAACCCATCCTGTGCTGGGTAGGACGTGTAGGCTGGCCCGGCACCGCAAACCCATCCTGAGCTGGGTAGGACGTGTAGGCTGGCCCGGCACCGCAAACCCATCCTGAGCTGGGTAGGACGTGTAGGCTGGCCCGGCACCGCAAACCCATCCTGAGCTGGGTAGGACGTGTAGGCTGGCCCGGCACCGCAAACCCATCCTGAGCTGGGTAGGATGTGTAGGCTGGCCCGGCACCGCAAACCCATCCTGTGCTGGGTTGGACGTGTAGGCTGGCCCGGCACCGCAAACCCATCCTGAGCTGGGTAGGACGTGTAGGCTGGCCTGGCACCGCAAACCCATCCTGTGCTGGGTAGGACGTGTAGGCTGGCCTGGCACCGCAAAACCATCCTGTGCTGGGTAGGACGTGTAGGCTGGCCTGGCACCGCAAACCCATCCTGTGCTGGGTAGGACGTAGGCTCGCCTGGCATTGCAAACCCTGCAAACCCATCCTGTGCTGGGTAGGATGTGCAGGCTTCTAGCACCAGTGGGGTGGCTGCTGAGCTGGGAAGGGATTTGGGTAATTCTGCTGCCTGCTCTAAATCAGGTGTTTTTCTGAACCTTATCCTAAGCTGGCATTCTCACCGATTGGTATGGAAGCTTACTGGGTCAAGGCATCATTCTGAGACCTTGGTGTTCTGAGTCCACCCTGTTCTCATCCCACAGCTGCTGCCCTGAGGGCTGGTACTGGGGAGTCCGTCTGTTCCGTGTCTGCAGGTGAGACCCACCCTGGCCCGTCTTCAGCTCAGCTCTGTATGTCTGCTGCTGTAGGAAGACTCCACCTGGTGACTCCGGTGTCTGTGGCTCCCTGGCCCCGCCGTTCTGGGCCATGACTTCTGTAGACTCATGCACCTGGAAATGCAGGCTGCTCGGTCAGAGTTGGCTGACCGGGGGCTTATATCTCGGTGTGATCACCCAGCCGGGTCTGTACTTAGTTTTGTGGGATTGAGAATTTGATTTCCATCACTTCCCTTGTCAGTGTCTGTTGCGAATGAGAGGCTGAACCTCCTGGGACCTCTCCCGGGTTGAGAACCAGGTGTCCTCATTATTCCCTGGCACACCGCCTGCTTCTCTGCAATGCACACACCCAAGAAACCCTTGAGCAAGGAGGCAGCTGCTTCCTACAAGAGCGAAGCAGGAGGGCTGGCAGGACCGTGGCGCACACGGCTTAGCTGTCGCGCTGGGGGCTTCAGAGGGGGTGGGAGTGAGGGGCTGCTCGTGCTTGCAGACATCTGGCTGCCCGACCTCTGCGACTGGAAGGTCATCAAGTCTTCCCACGCTCAGTGTGGCTGTGAATTAACTGCCCGTGGCTGCTCGGAATCTGGCCATGGTTGGCACTGGTGCCTTTCCCTGAGCACCTGAGCCTCGCATGGACCAGCTGTGGGGGCTGAGGGAGCTGGCTGCAGTTAGGAGCTGGCTAGGGTTAGTTTTAGGATTAGAGGTTAGCGATAGAGGTTAGGGTTAGGATTAGGGTTAGAGGTTAGGGTTAAGGTTAGAGGTTAGGGTTAGGGTTCAGGGGTAGGGGTAGGGGTAAGTGTTAGGGGTCGGGTTAGGGGTAGGGGTAGGTTTTGGGTTAGGGTAGCTTTCGGATTATGGTCAGGGAGCCCTCACAACTGACCTAAGTGCTCTGATGTTTCTCAATGTACCAAGCTCTGCCGGGCTCAGGAGGGCCTCGGGGTCGATCACTGGCTGTGAAGCAGGTCCTGGCCCCATGCTCCGGCTTTTCCTCTTTCCCCTATTGTCCCCAAAAGCTTCAGTGGTTGAGAAGCCTCTGCACCATCGTGGCCAGCAGTGGCAGCAGCCAGGCCGCTGCGGTGAGGAGCCCGGATGTGTGGCTGGTCAGAGCACCCCCACTCTGCATGCCATGGCTCTTAGCAATGTCACATCTGACCTCTTCCTATCCAAACTCACAAACCTCTCTGATCCCTGAGTCCTTGAGGCCCAGGGCTGGCTTTACCAAGAAAGCTCTTTAGGCAGCTTCCCTCCACCCTGGCTCCAGGGGACTGGAAGGTAATCGGCTTAGGGTTCTGAGCCGGGAAGCCCTTCTGGCCGTCCTGGCCTCGTCTGCTCTGTGGAAACAGAAGCACTGTGTGGACTGTGGCCTGCGGGGAAGCACACCGGCTCTGGGCCCTGCCTGCACCACACCTGCTCTGTCTCCAGGTCACCTGGGGGCCTTGGCAATGTCCTAGCCCAGCTGGCTGGACACCCTCGTTGGTGATCAAACCTGTTTGTTTCAGGACAATTTTGAAATCAGTAATAGGATTTTTTTATTGTTGTAAAATAGACAACCCCATGAAATTTACCATTCTAACTACTTTTAAGTGTACTGTCTCCTGGTATTAAAGTCACCACCTTCCGTCTTCAGAACTTTCTCATCTTCTCTGAAACTGTCCCCATTAGACACCCATTCCCATTCCCCTGCCCCCAGCCCGACACCCACCATCTCTCTTTCTCTGTGAGACTGACTACTCCAGGGACCTCATGTAATCGGAGGCTCTTACCTCAGCACAACATTCTCGAGGTTCATGTGTGTTGCAGCGTGTGACACAGTTTCCTTCCCTTTCATGGCTGAGTAATATTCCATGGTGTGTTTATTCATTCATTTATCATTGGACGCCTGTTTCACAGCTGCCTCTGCTATCGTGAATAACACTCCTGTGAACATGGTGTGCAAACACCTGTTCAGGCCCCTGTTTTCAGGCCCCAGGGCTGCCTCCTCAGGAGTGGAATTGCGGGATCATACGAGTATTTGTTTTGAAGCCATGATAGAGGGTGATTCCCCCTGTTCTATCTTTGTTTTCCTGCTGGACAATGGACTGAGTCCCATCCAACTTCTACATTCCCACTCAACAGACACGTGTCTTCGAGAAGGTCACAGGAGGCCTGGGCCGTGCTGGGGAAACACTGAGGAGCTTCTTTCCAGCTCGTTGTGGGCGGTCTGTAGCTGCTCTGTTTGCTCTTGCCTTCCTTCACGCTTCCCCATTTCGGCATGCTGCCCTGACAGTTCCACCACGTGGTTCCAGTGACTTTGCCATTCACCGTTTCACAGTCAGCTGTGGGGGGACCTCTAATCTGGGGACACTCTGCAGACAGGCCTCCTCAGGGCACTCCGCTGAAGGTCAGCTCTCACAGCTCTGCCGCAGGAGAGAATAGCTGAGTCCCGGCGACTGCAGCCTTTGCAGGGGCTGCAGTTGTGCGTTGGTGACTCTGGCGGGGGACCATGATCGGGGAAGGTGTGGCTGCAGTCAGCTCCCTGTGGCTTCGGAGCTCACCCTCTGCAGGATCAGTCTTGTTGAGAAATGCACATGCCCACAGGAACATACATGCACACGTGCTTCTGTACACACATGCACACAGAGTGCATTTATTACATCATACACACATGCACACATGCTTCTATTCACACATGCTTATGTACACATACTCATGTACACACGCATGGTGCATTTGTTAAATACACATACACACATGCTCATGTACACACATGCACACATGGTGCATTTGTGAAATACACACATGCACACATGTTCACGTACACACATGCACACATGGTGCATTTGTTATATACACACATCCACACATGCTCATGCACACATACACGGTGCATTTGTTATATACATACATGCACACATGCTCATGCACACACATGCACACATGCTCATGCACACACATGCACATGCGGTGTATGGGGTGCATGTGGAACTTGCCTGGCTCTCTTCTCCCTGGCAGTGCTTTTGTGTCAAAACCCCAGTGCCCGCTCCACCATGAGCGCATGGCCTTGCTGTTCAGCAGTGCATGATGCGGCTGGCTCTGGTGAGTCAGGCAAGAGCAGAGGCCGGGGGGGAACCTGTTGTTCAGCCTCTGTGGAAGGACCTCTGTCATCTTAGAATTGAGGTTGAGAGAGGAAGAGGCTGTGCACACAACATCCTTATACAGCAGAGGTGAGCCCCGCCACGGCACAGGCCAGCACCTCCAGCTTTAAGGTGGCTCGCAGGGCCTCCTGTTAGAAACTCCCTCTGTCCCGACTGGCCAGTGGTGTCTTTAAAGGTGCCAGTGATTTTTTCCCAGCAAAACTTTGAGCCTCACACTGTTCAGGTGCAGGGCAAAGCTCTGTGGATGAAAGAAGGAGGGGGAGACCATCCGTGATTTGGCTTCAAGTGAAAGGAGAGCAGCACAGAAACAGACACCTTCGCCACCTTGGGTGGAGCCGTGATGTGGCTGTTTTATGCCAGAAGTCTTGCTGTACAGATGATGTCATGGCTGGACCTAACGCTTCAGTGCTTTATGGTAGAGATTGCACTGCGTTCTGAGGAGGGACCTCATCTCCACCTGGGGCAGGCAGGAGGGCTGGGAAGGACCAAGACTTGCCCCAGCCCTGAGAAGTGAGGGGGTTGTGGCATTCAGATATGAGTCTCACAGAGGGGTTTGCAGAAGCACTTAGCTGGAGCTGAAAGTGTGCTTTGGGAAAGGTGAAAATGACCACAGGAAGCAGATGCTTGGAAGGAAATCGGCTTTTTGGCCATCTGCTGTGTTTCTGGCAGGAGGGGATCATGGCTTGGTGGAGGATGGCTGAGTCCTGGTGACTGTGGCCTTTGCAGGGGCTGTAGCTGTGCATTTGCGAATCTGATGGGGGAAGATGCGTTTTCTCAGGCTCTTTCTGTGGCTGGCTCTGGCTGTTGTATGCTGACGACGGGGACGGAAGGCGTGTTCTTTAATAATTTGGTAGACTCTGGACTTGAAACTCCTCGGTTCTTCATGCAGTTCTCAAAGCTCATGATTTTCTTGGGAGATTCACTGCTTTTTCCCTGCATGCCGTTTAGCATTGCAGAAAACAGCTCTGAGAAGAGGCGATCTCAGCAGCACGCCGCGTGAGGAACCATGGGCATGGGAGAAGGAACTCCCCACCGCTCCACCTCACATCTTTCCTTTGTGGCCTGTGGGTCCAGATGAGACAGCCTCCGAAGATGAACGTGTCATCTGTGGGAAGCACACTTGCAGCATGTCTCCTTTTCAGCCTTCCTGACTCCTCGGCGTCTTTGTTCCTTGGACTTTGTGTATCACTCAGGAAGCTGGCAGAAATTCCTAGTGTTTTTGAGGGAATGTTTTCTGTGCATAGGAACTCTCAGACATTTGGGGACGAGTTGTGTTACTGGTTAACATTGGAAGCATGGCTGGTAGCTGCCCATGCCCGCTGCCAAGGGTGTGGGCAGCTCCCCAAGGCCAGGTGAGAGGCTGGCATGGGGGCACCTGTGCCTGGAGTGGACCACCGCCCCAGCTTTCACAGGGGCCTGCTGGTCTCCCCAGCACCCTCCGATTCTAGTGTGCCTAAATCGACTGTTCTGAAAGGAATTGGCTGGACTATTTTTCATCTTTTAATTAAAGTGAATGTGACCTATTACCTGAAACACAAGAGCTGCTCCGAGCTGCTGGAGAGACTCCTCGGGCAAGTGGGAGGTGTCTGGAGACAGCAGGCAGTTCCTCCCCCGAGAGCCGCTTCTCCGAGCCAGAGCCGCTGCTGCATGCCCCAGAGCACACGTGATTCTGTGAGTGCTTCATCAGAAAGTTAGGGGTTTTGTGCCTAACTGCGTGCTCTGTAATACCTGCTCTATGATTAAAGTCAGATTTCTCCTCTGAAGCAAGTGTGTTTGACATTACAGAATCAGAGGTGAGCATCACCAGTCACCAGCGCACCAGACACGAACGCCATGCTCATATTTATCCACGCGGCTCTCGGCTTTGCTGAGGGGATCATCTGGGTAGGGGGCTTCACTTGGTTTGAATTGTTCCCACTGCAAAGAAATTCTCTGCTTCCCAGTTGCCTGGACCACTCTGGGTTAGGATTCTGCCCCTCTGTCCAAGGCCGCCAAAAACACTGCCTGTTCCTGAGGGAGCCCTGTCGCCAGCCTCTCCCTGGGATGTCTAATCCCTGGCTTGCAATTCCAGCAGAGGTCTCAGGGTCTCATCCACAGCGAACTGGGGTCCTGCCAGGTCCTCAGGAGGCACTCGGCATCGTGATATGTCCTTCACCTCTGTGTCCACAGACCCGCCTCCCTGCCCAGCTTGGGTTGAAGCCGGGTAAAGTGTTGATCCCATGGGCTGTCTGCAGGGGTTTGGGACAGGCCTGGCCATTCACCCAGGGTTCTGTGCAGATGTCTTCCTCTTCCATGTGCCACGTCAGGAGCGCACTTGGGAAGTCCTGCTCTCGGGCAGACGGCAGCAGTCAACGCATCTGTCCAGTTGAATGGCAGGTAGTGCTCAGTAGCATTTGGGGTAGTTTCTAGTAACCAAGGGGATGAATCCCTTGGAAGGATCTGATGGAAAGAAGAAATAAAAAGGGTTTTTTTTGAGGTGGAGTCTTGCCCTGTCACCCAGGTTGGATGGAGTGCAGGGGCGCACTCAGTTCACTGCAGCCTCTGCCTCCCAGGTTCCAGCGATTCTCCTGCCTCAGCCTCCCGAGTAGCTGGAATTACAGGCGCCCACCACCACACCCAGCTAATTTTTGTAGTTTGAGTAGAGATGGGGTTTCACCATGTTGGCCAGGCTGGTCTTGAACTGCTGACCTCAAGTGATCCACCCACCTTGGCTTCCCAAAGTGCAGGGATCACAGACGTGAGGCACCACGCCTGGTCAAGAAATGAAAAGATTTTACTACCTGAACCTTAGAACTGTACGTGGGAAATCACCAAGACTGACTGGCCAACAAAAACCTGGAAAATAATTTCAGCAAAGGATGGGTGTTGATGTGTGCGTCTCTCCGACAGAGCAGAATGGAAAGGAGGCACGCCTTCAGAGAAAGTCTATACATAGCTTGCACAGAAAGAGCCTGACCTGTTCAGTGTAAGGAAATGTGATGCTGACCGCAAGGTCTCCTTCTGCTTCCATTTACATGGCCAAAAATTCAAAGCCTGCGGTAGGAATGCCAGTCCTTGTCGATAATGCTGGAAAAGAATTGGTGTGAGTAAAAATCTTCAAGTATTTTTAGTTTTCAGTCAGTAATGCTCACTTCTAAGAATTTAAACTAAGAAAATGATAAAAATATTGGCAGAAACGTTCATGAACAAAGGTGATCGTCACAGCTGTGGTTTGTAACTGTGAACACTTGCAGGAAAGCAAAATCACAGCAGTTGGGGTTTGGAAATTAGTTAGTTGTTGAGATCATAATTCTCCCTGGCACGTGTTACACTATAATAAGTGAAATTGCCAGTTACAAAACCAGGACACAGTCAGCAATTTTGTGAACACTAAATATGTGCAGTTTTGTAAAAGACTTAAGATATGTACCTAAATATAAATGTTTTTAATCATCCATTTGCCATGTGCTGTTCTTTTTGTTTTTCTGCATGAGGAAACCTTATCTCTGTCAGAATAAATGTTTCTTAGAACAGGAAATTAGACAAAACCGGTAGGCATGAGGGGCGCTGGGGCTTCCTGGCCCCGGGTCCCCCAGTTTACCGCTGACGCGCGTTCTCAGAACAGCTCTTCTTGCCTTCATTGTCCTGGCGGCTGTCTCTCTGGACTGTGCGCTGGTGACCTGAGTGTTGGTTAATTACCCAACACTTTTCAAGGGGAAAATATTTCGTGGGAGAATTCGTCTGAAATTCCACTGGTGACACCTTGGAGAAATAGCTATGTGTAAATAAAGCCACAGCCAAAATGCAGACCAGGGGACCCGCTACTTCCCCACAATCTGGGGGGTGGGTCTGCCTCTCTCATCCCGGCCCGGGGCCTGGCCACCTCCTGCCCAATGTCAGTGGGTGCAGTGCATGGTGATGGGGCTGGTGTTGAACCCAGCGGCTCTTTGGGAGCTTGTCCTGGTGGTGGGCGGTGAATGTCAAGGCCCCCTTGGGAGCCTTAGCCCAGTTCTATTTTTCATAACAGGTCAGTGACTCCAGAAGACCCAAAAGCCAGGTTGGGTCCAAGGTGATGGCCAGAGGGAGTCCGTTTGCAGTGGCCCACGGCCAGAATGGGTCTGACTGGCCAGCCCCTGTGTCTACATATGTAGCCGTGAATCCCAGGGTCTGTCTGCAGCCCCACCCGGCACCATCCAAGCAGATGCTCGCCTGTCTGGTGTCCACGAGGCCCAGCTCCTCATCCTGGTTGCCCACTACATTCTTCTCTCCCAGTGTGGCTGCCAGGTTGGCCGTGACCCCTGGATCCTGCGTGCTGCAGGCTCCCCTGGGAATGGCCCACCCATCATGCTCCTTTGAAAAACCCTCCTCACTTCCAGAGACCTGGACCCCGGGCCTCGCCCAAGCCCCTGCTGTGGTCACCCTCAGGTGTCTCAGCCCTGGACGCCACACCTCATTCGGTCTTCATGTCCTTCCCAGAGGCTGAGTGCGTGGCGGGCCTGCACCTGCCTTTGCTCACAGAATACCTAGGGCCTCACTCGGGTGCACCGAGTGACGTCCTCCCATCTCCCATCTTCCTCCCTTCTGACTTCCTTCCTTCTGGGAACAAATGTGATCTTTGATCACTGAGTTTTTCCTAAACATTACTGGACTGTGTCATCAGAACTTACACTTCAGGTACCTCAAGGAAATGAGGTTCTGTTTAGCAGCAGAGAAGAAAAGGGCTAAATGCAGGTTAAGTGGCTCATCTGCTAAGAATAGGAATGAGGTGAGCTTTGGTGATGCTTTTTAAAAAGAAAAAAACAGTGTCTTTGTTGAGTAAGTTGTATCACACCCTCACCAAGAGTCACACGGCCCAAGTCCTTTGTTATGTGAAGTTTCCTATGACCCAGCCCAGCAGTTGCATCCTCGGAGTGACAGTTAAGATGTGTCTCTGTCCCCTGTGTTTAGTTGATTAAGAACCTGAGCCAGCTCCAGGAGGGCACCTTGCTCTGCAGGCAATTTCAGAGTGGTGCTCTGCATCTCAGGAGTGGGTGATGTCTGGGTCTGGGGACATTGGCAGCCATGGGTCATTGTTGCTTAGATCTATTAATTTCTTCTTTCTTTATTTTTTTTGAGACCGGAGTCTTGCTCTATAACCCAGGCTGGAGTGCAGTGGTGTGATCTCAGCTCACTGCAACCTCTGCCTCCTGGGTTCAGGCGATTCTCCTATCTCAGCCTTGTGAGTAGCTGGGATTACAAGCACATGCCACCACACGTGGCTAATTTTTGTATTTTTAGTAGAAATGGCATTTCACCAGGTTGGCCAGCTGGTCTCCAACTCCACCAAGGCACCTGCCTCAGCCTCCCAAAGTGCTGGGATTACAGGCGTGAGCCTCCACACCCAGAGTTGTTAATGTTATTCTTAGGAGTTGCAAATGTTCTCATTCTGTCATTTCTTTTTTATTTATTTGCTAGAAGTCACCTAATAAATGTCCTCACATATATTTTATATCCTTCTTATCTTCTTCTGATATAAATGGTTTGTGTCTGTGTCTCTATGTGGCTGTGTGTGTGTGTGTCATGTGTGTGTATATCTGTGTGTGTCTGTATGCATGGAGTGTGTCTGTGTGTGATTGTGTCTGTGTTGATGTGTGTCTGATGTATGTCTGTGTGTGATTGTGTCTGTGTCTATGTGTGTCTCTGTGTGATTGTGTGTGTCTCTGTGTGATTGTGTGTGTCTGTGTCGATGTGTGTGTGTCTCTGATTGTGTGTGTCTGTGTTGATGTATGTGTGTCTGTGTGTGTGTTGATTGTGTGATTGTGTGTGTGTCGATGTGTGTCTGTGTGATTGTGTGTGTTGATGTCTGTGTGTGATTGTGTGTATGTCTTGATGTGTGTGATTGTGTGTGTGTGCTGATGTGTTTGTGTATAATTATTGTGTGTGTGTTGTGTGTGTGATTGTGTGCATGTGTCTATGTATGTATGTCTGTGTGTGGTTGTGTCTGTGTTGCTGTATGTGTCTGTGTGATTGTGTCTGTGTGATTGTGTATGTAACGTTCAGAACAGAACATTATTCCTCAGCTCACCTCGAAAAACAAAAAGCTTTTGGAGAGATGCTTGGCGGTCATGATGTCTCAGCTACAGGCATCTTTCAAGGTTATCTGTCATGTTTAACGCAGCTGGCACCTTTCTTCTTGGGGACAAATGTGGTCTTTGATCACTGAGCTGAGAATGAGTTTACTCAATAATTTAAAAATGCCTTGGTGTGGGAGGATGGGCGGCGGGTAACTGTAATGGCAAACATGCATAGCCTCTTCCTCCTTCGGGTGCGTGGGGCAGGCGGCTTCTCTACGCGTCAGTTTGCCCTGCCGCCTCCCCTGCCCCAGGGCTTAGTGCTGTGTGGCTCTCAGCTGCCCCAGGGATGCTGGGGAAGGATTCAACCCAACAAATGGATATGCTTTTAGAAATGCTGTTAAAAATGTATTTAATCTCATTGTATGCTTTCAAAAATGTCTTCGGTTTTGCACTCCGTTTCATACAACATGTACAACTTTAAAACATTTATTTTTAAACAGCTCCGTCTTCTCAGCACTGAAGGCTGTTTCTTGCTCACTTGAGATGCAGACGTGGGGACTGTGTTCTTTTCCTGCCGAGAATCCGGCAGCCCCCGATGCCTGTAGCTTGAGTCCAGACTCCTTGGTGCTGTGTTGGGACACGATCCCTGCCATCATCTCCAGTCCCTTCTCCCCTGTGAGCCAGCCTGGGCTCTTTTCTTTTTCCTTTCTTCCCTGTTTTCCTTCTTTCTTTTTTAAGTTTGTAGTAATAGACATTTTTTTGTGTGGTTAAGAAATCAAAATAATAAAGACGATATGGCTGGAGGATTCTTGCTCCACACAGGTGGTCATTCCGCCAGGACCTGGCGTGTCCCCCAAGAGGACCTAGACACACGCGAGCTGGCACGCACGTTCTCACTTTTCTCTTGTCTTGTACGAGGGGTAGCACGCAGTGAATAGCATCCTGCGCCCTTGTCCCTCGCCCTGTCTTGGTGACTACTCCGCAACCATGAAGAGGCAGCGTCCTTATTCCCTTCACAGTGGGCACACTGCAGTTCACCTGTCTCTGCGGACGGGCGCTGTTGCAGTGGTGCATTAATAACCTGGTACATATGCCATTTGGCACGTGTACTGGTGGATGGATTCCACATTCCCGGAGGCCGGGTCAAAGAACAAAGGCCTGTTGATGGTATTCCTCAGGTGCGCATGCACTGGCTCTGTGAGGCGCCATCACCGGGGCGGCTCCCTGTGGAGGAGTCTGATGGGGGAAGCTGACGTCTGTGCCTGATGGTTCCGCCACCTGACGATGTGAGCTGCTGTCTGTGCAGACTTCCGTCACTTGCACCTCATGCGTGAGATTGAGCTGCTTCTCATTTGTTTATGCTTTTGTTGTTGTTTGCCCCTATTTTAGCTGGATTGCTAATCTTTTAGTGATTTCCAGGCGCTCTTCATAAATTAGGCAGTTTAGCTGCAGTGATTTCAGTTGTATTTTTTCTCAAACCGTCACTGGCTTGACTTTCGTTTTTTTCTTTAGACATTTAAAATATGAATTTCAGTATTTGGGGGCTTCTGGGTTTTGAGTCGTAGTTTAAAAGGTCTTCCTATTCTGAAATTATAAAGGAATTAATCCATTTTTTCCCTAGTATTTTATTTCCATTTAAACCTTTGACCCACTTGGATTGATTCTGTTGTATGGCGTTAAGCATGGATCTAGGTTCGCTTTTCTGGCCTGGAGGTCCTGACATCGTGGATTGAAACCTCCATGTTCACTGCACCCATTGGCAGTGCCACCATTAAAAAAATTGAAATTTCATACGTATTTGAGTCTGTTTCTGGTCTTCCTGTCCTGTCTCCTGTCTGCTTGCCTTCCACTTTAATGATGGGGGATGGGGAGCTGGCTTCTCCGCTGTCCTTGGTAAGAGCTTCCCTGGACACCCTTGCTAGTGTACCTTTTCATGTGAGCCAGAGTTCATGCTATTTAATTACATGATTGCATGAACAGATCTGCAAATGATCACCGTTTTCTTTCTTTCTTGTCAATTTTGTGCTTCTAATGTCGTCCCTTGAGTGCATTGTCCAGTGTCTCCCGGACGTGATTGAGTGTTGATGGTGACGGCCGGGTGTGATGACCCTGCCTTCTGTAATATTCTGATTCAATGTTATACTGGCCTTTGGGCTGGGATGAGTACTTCTTTTTTTTTTTGAGACGGAGTTTCGCTCTTGTTACCCAGGCTGGAGTGCAATGGTGCGATCTCAGCTCACCGCAACCTCTGCCTCCTGGGTTCAGGCAATTCTCCTGCCTCAGCCTCCCGAGTAGCTGGGACTACAGGTGCGCACCACCATGCCCAGCTAATTTTTTGTATTTTTAGTAGAGACGGGGTTTCACCTTGTTGACCAGGATGGTCTTGATCTCTTGACCTCGTGATCCACCCGCCTCAGCCTCCCAAAGTGTAGGGATTACAGGCGTGAGCCTGTTTTTTTAAGTTTTTTAAAAATTAAAAGCAAGTTTCCCCATATTTATTGAGAATATAATGAATGGATCAAGATCATCTGTATTTAAGGTGCACCATGTGGCATTTGAATATATGTTTGCACCGTGAAGTAAAGGCCACAGTGTCCATCACCTCACACGGGCACCATTTGTGTGTGTGGTGAGAACACTTAAGAGCTACCCCTAGCCAATTTCAGACACACAATACGTCATCATTAACTGCAGTCACCAGGCTGAGCACTGGACCCTGGAGCTTATTCACTTCAGGGTGTGTGATGTCACATTCGACCACCCACCAATTTCCTTCATTCAGTGTTTTCAAAATGAAGAATACATGTTGAATTTAACAAATGCTTCTTCAATATCTGTGGAGATAATTGTCACACTTTTATTTAGGTGTGATATTATGAACCATCACATTAGTGAATATTTGCATATTTAATCCTCTGCAACATTCTTGCTGTGTTCCTGGCATAAAACCTGCCAGTCATGATGTCAGCCTTGGGATATGATGCTGGATTCTATTGGATGTCTCTTCCTTTCTTTCCTTCATTCCTTCCCTCCCCCCTTCCCTCCCTCCCTCCTTGCTTCCTTCCCTCCCTCCCTCCCTTCCTTCCTTCCTTCCTTCCTTTCTTCCTTCCTTCCTTCCTTCCTTCCCTCCTTCCTTCCCTCCCTCCCCCTTCCTTCCTTCCTTCCTTCCTCTCTCTCTCCCTCCCTCCCCTTCCCTCTTTCTAGTTTGATATTTTTATATAATATGTCCTGTGTCAACTAAGAGTTGAGCTCTGTAAAAATATTTAAAGAGGTTTATTCTGAGCCAAATACCCATGAGCGATGCCGGTGACCCAGCGCTGGCTCCTGAGAACATGCGCCCACGTACTTGGGTTGCAGCTCGATTTTATACATTTTAGGGGAACAAAAGTTATCGGCAGACTTCGGTCAATCCATGTAAGGTAGACACTGGTTCTATCCAGAGAGGTGGGACAGTTCGACTCAGGGGAGTGGGCTTCCACGTCATAGGTGGATTCAAAGATTTCCTGATTGGCAATTAGCTGAAGGTTAAGTTACTACCTAAAGAGCTGGAGTCAGTAGGAAGGGGACTGGGTTAAGGTCAGATGCTCACATTGAAAGACACCAAGGTTCTTATGTGCAGAGGAAGCCCAGGCAGCAGGGGTGGGTGGCAAATGTCTCTAGCAGATCTAAAAGCAACGTCAGGCTCTGAGTTCAGCTCTCCTGGATCAGGAAAGGACCTGGAGAGGGCAGGGGGTTCCCTGCAGAGTGTAGATTTCCCCACAAGAGAGAGCTTTGCTGGGCCATTTCAGAACATGTAAAAGAAATGCATTTTGAGGTTAAATATTTTCATTTCTTTCAAGGCCTGCTGTCTGTCATGTGATACTGGACTAGAGTCATTTGGAATCTGGTGTCTTATTGCTGTAGAGTCTGAGTCAGTCTTAAGGTCTCTGCCTTAATGCCGATGCTGGTCAGCTGTGCCTGAGTCCCAGAGGGAGGAGGGAACACCCAGGC
This sequence comes from Callithrix jacchus, assembly GCF_049354715.1. Taxonomy (NCBI): domain Eukaryota; kingdom Metazoa; phylum Chordata; class Mammalia; order Primates; family Cebidae; genus Callithrix; species Callithrix jacchus. Next base: position 28,364,224 of record NC_133502.1, read on the forward strand.
CTGAACCCAGGCCGCCCTCCGGACGGGGCCTGAACTGGTCTTTCTGAACCCAGGCCACCCTCCGGTCGGGGCCTGAACTGGTCTTTCTGAACCCAGGCCGCCCTCCGGTCGGGGCCTGAACTGGTCTTTCAGGTTTCTGTGGGTTCGCCTTGGCCAAGAGCAGGGTCCATTCAGTCCTTTGCGGGGCTTAGGGTTTTATTTTTGGTTCACATCTGGACATCTTTGCATGTCATTTACTTAACTGACCTCATGTTTTGTATTTCAGATGTGACATAGTTCAGGTACCTACTTCACGATCCTCTTTTCTAATAGACTTAATTTTTCAGAACAGTTTTGGGTGAACAGGGAAGTTATAATGATGACACGGGCCGTTCCGTGCATCCCGCGCTTCCTACTTCTGAACACATTCCGGGTTTACGGTGCACTTGTTACAGTTCATGAAGCGGCATGGATACATCATTGTGTAAGAAAGCCTGGGTTTTGTGTGGTTTTCCCGAGTCCCCTTTCTGTTAAGTCCCTCGGCTGGGACCGTTTCTCAGTTTCCTTTCCTCACCAAGCTGGAAGCTTGAGGAGCGCTGGTCAGGTGTGTGTAGGATGCCCCTCCCTCTGTTGGAATGTGTCTGGTGTTTCTCTCCCGTTAGACTGGGGCTATGAGTTTTTGGGAGAAATGCCAGAGGTGGAGTGCCCTTCCCCTCACGCCATGTCAGGATGCCCACTGTCCCCATGGTGCCGCCTGATGGCCCGGTGGTTCTAGTTGAGCAGGGCAAGCACAGCGCCCTCCCGGTGGCCCACCCGGCCCTTCGTGCCTTCCCTCCTCCCTCTGGGCGGACCCTCTCCTGAGCGGGAGTGGACACGGGACCTCCAAAGTCAGCCACAGATCTCCGTCATGTTCTTCCAGGCCCGCCTTGGTGCCTTCCCATTCAGCTGTGACCTGGAGGTACTTCCATGGGATTGGGAGTTTGTATGTAGGTTTCATTTCATAATATGGTATTTGCTTCTCATTTTTGCTGCCGGGGTTTTCTTATGAAGGGTGAAGACCCACAGGAAAGCTGGCTTCCAGGGCCTCTGGACTCCCACCCAGCCTCACCTGCCCACCCCTACTCCTGTGAGCTCAGCCCATTCAGCAGCCTTCAGGGCTGTGCCCACTGTCCTGTACCGTTTCCTGGTCTGTTGGGCAGTCCCCAGGACTCTGTTTCTCCTGGGATAACTTGCCACTTTTTCTAACCGGTGGCGTAATTATTTGAGTGTTTGTCTTCACCTAGTTGAGTGCTAACTTCGTGGAGGCAGGGCTTGCCTCGGAGTCAAGGTGCCGTCTTCAAGAGTCCTGGCAGTCACAGACGAAGGGGACACACCGGGTCCAGGAAGGCGTCTTCAGGGGAAGAACTGAAGCTCCCAAACACCTGTTAGGGGTGAGAAGGGTCCCTGGAGACAGCACTGACAGCCCCTTCCAGGGGGGCACTGTTACCACCCTAAAGCTGGGGGTGGGATCACAGCAGCATTATCAGAGCCTCGTTTCGGGAAGCCAGCTTGGTGACCGGGAGGGAGAGCGGGGGAAACTGACATAGTTCACTTCCCCGTGGGGTTTCCCACACCTCGGCCAGCGGAGGGTGTGGAGGCCCTTGACCTTGCCAGGTTGTCTGCGGAGAGAATGTCCACTGGGGAGAGGGTAGGGAGGGGAACTGCACCCTGCAAAGGCCAGCTTGAAAAACCCAGGCCTGGGGGATGCAGCCTGGGGGATGCAGGGTGTGGGATATCTCCTAAGCCAGCTGCCTTGGAAGATTCCAATGAGGAGCAGAGGCAGAGCTGGCGGCTGGCACTTCCTGTCTGTGTCTCCTGGGAGGTGCTGTGGATATCAGCCTAATCCGCCGAGCAGCAGCGCTTTCTGGTTAGGGATGCAGGGTTTTAATTCACTTAGCGAAAGCAGACCCAGAGTCATCTCGGTAGGAGACCCGACTGAAGCGCCGACCCAGACCTTCACCAGTGGGGACCCCTTTTCCCAGTGTGGGAGCTGGGGCCCCTCTGGGTTACATGGATTCTCCAGGCATCCCATCCACCATGTCCCCACCTGTGGGCTCTGCCCCTGTGCTGCCCCCACCCGCGCTCCCTCCACTGCACACGGCCCTGGACTTGCCCACAGAGGCACTGTTGAAAGGCTTTCAGACCTCCACGCTGCTGCCCACGGTCTGTGGACTCTGCGCCTCTGTGGAACCCGCGCCTCTCTTACTATTCCTTCATTCTCTTTCCTTGTGCTTAGCAAAAATGTCTTTAATTCAAATTCATTTAAAATATATAAAACCACACAATATAACTTTTAATTTTTAGGCTTTTTTTCAATTATATATTCTTTTTAAAAAAGACTATCAGGTAAGAATTTGCAATTTTTCAAAATATTTAAATGAAATTTTCCTTTCAAAATTGTTAGGAATCACTGTTTTGTTTCGAAAAAATGCCTAGTGCCCGGGCATGGTGGCTCATGCCTGTAATCCCAGCACTTTGGGAGGCCGAGGCGAGGTCAGGAGATCGAGACCATCCTGGCCAACAAGGTGAAATCCCATCTCTACTGAAAATACAAAAAAATTAGCCAGGCTTGGGAGGCGGGCCCCTGTAGTCCCAGCTACTCGGGAGGCTGAAGCAGAAGAATCACCTGAACTCGGGAGGTGGAGGTTGCAGTGAACTGAGATGGCACCACCGCGTTCCACTGTGGCCGACAGAGTGAGACTTCATCTCAGAAAAAAGCAAATACCAGAAACACCTTGAAAAAAATAGGAAGCACATAAAGCAAATTCTGAGAGCGATGGTTATTAAATGAGTGTTTGTTTTTCCCGTAAGTTTGTATTTATAGTCTTTCCTTAGCTAGTTTAACATTTGTTCTGAATACTTACTACACAGATTTTTAAGTTCCACTCTTGGTAGCAGTATTCATTCATTCTTATCAGTACCATCTTCAACTCCAAAATGCAATTTTTACATTTATTAAACTAAGTAGATCATGAAATGTATTTGCGATGCAATATCAAATTTCTTCATGATTTGAAGGACCCCAAAGCCAGTGTAATTTCTCTTCCCTGAAGTATCAAGGCATGGCTGAATTATGCATGTTTAAGGTTTCTCTTTCTTTCTCTTCCTACAGTAGACGGGCACACCTCCTTCATGAAATCAGCATTTTCCTGCCTTTGCAGTGACTGTTGAGTTTTCCTCGTCTTGGGCTGGGCTTGTCCCTTCCACAGTTTGGAGCTTTTTTGGGTCTGAAGTTAGAGGTGGGAAGGTGAGCACGCTAGCTGGAGAGTTAGGTGTCCACGGGAGAGAGTCTGGCAGGCAAGCCCGTGTTACCTGGCTGAGCTGCAGAGTGCAGAGCTCAGGGTGGTGCATTGGCGGGAGGCGGGAGGGGGCATGCGTCTGTGGGCTGCAGTTCTGTTGTTCTCTAATGGAAAACACAGAGTTTTGTAGTTGGTGCAAAATGCTGAAGAAAACTCTGCATTTGAAAGCCACTGTGAAGAGTGATGTCTGTGTGCTGCTGCTGGCTGTGTGTGTGTGTGTGTGTGTGGGCGTGCGTCTGTGTGATCAGTTGTTTGATACTCATGGAGCACATGTGTACCTCTTGAGCTGAGCTGGGTTCCTGAGATGTGGTTAAAAGCAAAAAGACTAGAATTTACCATCTGTTGAAGCCAGATGCCTGTGGATGGCCAGTGACCTCAGGACGCAGGACAGGATGGGCAAGTGCCCTGCGCACAGCACGTCCTGCCGCCCTGCTAACAGGCTGCTCTGAAGCTGGAGGGGAGATTGTGAGCAGTTAGTCAGGTTGCGGTGGGTGCCAAGGCGAGGGCTTGCAGGGAGGACCTGACCACACTCTTCCAGGTGCACAGGATTCAGAGGGTAGGGAGGAAGAAGAGCCCCACAGCCTGAGGACACACATTGGCTCACAAAAATCAACACAGCTGCTCACTCTGCACAAGAAACACTTCTGAAAGAGACACAGCCAGAAACAGTTAAAATAGAAGGACGAACAGGGCAGGCTGGCCAAACCAAGTAAGAAAACAGAGGTTGCAAGTTGGATGCCTAGCAGCGTAAGATTCAGAGCAAAAGGCTGGAGGGATAAAGACACTGACATTTATAAAGTCTGAGATTCACAGGGAGGCAGTACATGCTGTTTATCTGCAATCACCCAGTCATGCAGTAATAACTTGAATAAATCAGAGTCTATAGGATTTGCATGGAAAATGATCAGGAACCAGATGATCTCTTACCTCCTGGTCTAGGATAGGTCAAGTACAGGAAAGTTCTGTGAAGTCACAGAAACCCTGAGGTAGGTCGTGTAGACTCTGTCAACCTGCAAACACTGGTGCAACGTCAACCTTGTTTTTGTACACACATGGGACACAATTTCTGGAAAATTGATTGTGTTTTGGATGACAGAGACACCCTCAAATTCCCAGGGATAGAAAGAATCCAGTAGCATCGTCCCTAGAATTAATAGTAAAAGCAAAAGGCCCCTTTGCCTGGAAAGGAGACAAAACAGAAAGAGCCAGTGAGCAGCTTTCGAGTCGGAGGCCGTGCGAGCTGCAGCAGACGGGTTCTTAAGAGCACAACGCACGGCGCATCGACTCTGTGCAGCATGGCAGGAGAGTGCCAGGAAGATTCTGTCAATACCCGTATCAGTAAAAATATAAAAAGGGCACCAATACCGACGTAAAAATGGGAGAAAAAGCACAATAAGACAAAGCAAAAAAGTACAGAGAAGCAGGAAATAATGATAGAAATAATAAAAATCTTACATCCAAAAGCTGTTTGGAAGGAGACAGACGAGGCCCCAGCTCACAGCGGACGGTGGAGGAAAAGTGCACAGAAGAGCCGGAGCGCGTGGGCTGGGAGCAAGCTCCGCCAGCGGACACTTTATACAGTAGTCAGTTTTGTACAACCAACCACAGTATGTTTGAGAGCGCTGAAGAAATGGATAGCTGTTCAGAAAATTACAACTTTCCAAATTTGATCCTGATAGAGCCAAAGTGTCCTAGAATAAATGGGGAAAGGGAAGAGCTCTTCCCCGAAAGAGCCCCAAGCTGGATTATCTCTCACGGAAAATCTAACAGCTGTCTAAAGATCATGCGGTTTAAACGTAAACTGCGGGAGGTTTTCTTTCTCTGTCCTCTAATGTCACTAAAGTGAAAATCAGTAGTGATTTTCACACTGATACCCAGCCTGGCAACATAGTGCTGTGGCAAAAATAAACTCTGGCCGAATCTCATTTCTCAGTATTGAAGTAGAAACTTGAAGCATTCACAGCACATTAAAAAAAAATTGTGACAATTAGGGGTTTATTCAAGGAAGGCAAAGATTGGTTGACGTTATAATCCGTTAATGCACGGGGAGAAATCATATAATAAGTTTCAAAGAAGTGGAAAAAGCACTTGACAAAATGCAGTGCCTATTTATGTTAAAAGAAATCCAGTTACATAGGAATTGACAGACACTCTTTTCTGTAACTTTTTATTTTAACAATTTCACATGTACAGAACAATGGCAGGGGTAGCACAAAGAATTCCCCTATATAAGACACTCTGATTCCTTAATATTGTTATTTCAACACATTAGCTTTCTTCTCTCTCGTGTGCATATTACACAAATATACATTATTATTATATTAAATATATAAGACACTCCGATTCCTTAATATTATTATTTCAACACATTAGCTTTCTTCTCTCTCATGTGCATATTACACAAATATACATTATTATTATATTAAATATATAAGACACTCTGATTCCTTAATACATTATTTCAATGCATTGCCTTTCTTCTCTCTTGTGTGCGTATTACACAAATATGCATTATTATTTTCTAGGTGCTGGAGAGTCAGCAACAGACCGAGTACCCGTTTATCCCATGGACTTAAGCGTTTGCTTCTTAACAAATACATTTGTTCTCTTATAAAACTAGAGTATAATTCTCCAAATTGTTAGGTTGGTGCAAAGGTAATTGTGTTTTTTGCCATTCAAAGTTAGAGAATTAATAAAGTTACTTTGGCAAAAAACACAATTACCTTTGCACCAACCTAATAGGTAATTAACTTCAATACACGCTCTTCTCTAATCACTGCTGTTTTGTGTGTAGATCCAGAGATTATGAGTTGTCCCCACAAACATTCTTTAAAACAAAAGAGAATTGTGGAGCAGTAGAAAGTGGGGCAGGAGCAGCATTTGGCTGTCCTGGGTTTTATCCCCCGCACTCTGGAGCAGGTCTGGCTGTCCTGGGTTTTATTTCTCATACTCGGGAGCAGGTCTGGCTGTCCTGGGTTTTATTTCTCATACTCGGGAGCAGGTCTGGCTGGCCTGGGTTTTATTTCTCATACTCTGCAGCAGGTCTGGCTGTCCTGGGTTTTATTTCTCATACTCTGGAGCAGGTCTGGCTGTCCTGGGTTTTATTTCTCATACTCTGGAGCAGGTCTGGCTGGCCTGGGTTTTATCCCCCGCACTCTGGAGCAGGTCTGGCTGTCCTGGGTTTTATTCCCCGCACTCTGGAGCAGGTCTGGCTGTCCTGGGTTTTATTCCCCGCACTCTGGAGCAGGTCTGGCTGTCCTGGGTTTTATTCCCCGCACTCTGGAGCAGGTCTGGCTGTCCTGGGTTTTATTTCTCATACTCTGGAGCAGGTCTGGCTGTCCTGGGTTTTATTTCTCATACTCTGGAGCAGGTCTGGCTGGCCTGGGTTTTATTTCTCATACTCTGGAGCAGGTCTGGCTGTCCTGGATTTTATTTCTCATGCTCTGGAGCAGGTCTGGCTGTCCTGGGTTTTATTTCTCATACTCTGGAGCAGGTCTGGCTGGCCTGGGTTTTATCCCCCGCACTCTGGAGCAGGTCTGGCTGTCCTGGGTTTTATTCCCCGCACTCTGGAGCAGGTCTGGCTGTCCTGGGTTTTATTCCCCGCACTCTGGAGCAGGTCTGGCTGTCCTGGGTTTTATTTCTCATACTCGGGAGCAGGTCTGGCTGTCCTGGGTTTTATTTCTCATACTCTGGAGCAGGTCTGGCTGTCCTGGGTTTTATTTCTCATACTCTGGAGCAGGTCTGGCTGTCCTGGGTTTTATTTCTCATACTCTGGAGCAGGTCTGGCTGTCCTGGGTTTTATTTCTCATACTCGGGAGCAGGTCTGGCTGTCCTGGGTTTTATTTCTCATACTCTGGAGCAGGTCTGGCTGTCCTGGGTTTTATTTCTCATACTCTGGAGCAGGTCTGGCTGTCCTGGGTTTTATTTCTCATACTCTGGAGCAGGTCTGGCTATCCTGGGTTTTATTTCTCATACTCTGGAGCAGGTCTGGCTGTCCTGGGTTTTATTTCTCATACTCTGGAGCAGGTCTGGCTGGCCTGGGTTTTATTTCTCATACTCTGGAGCAGGTCTGGCTGTCCTGGGTTTTATTTCTCATACTCGGGAGCAGGTCTGGCTGTCCTGGGTTTTATTTCTCATACTCTGGAGCAGGTCTGGCTGTCCTGGGTTTTATTTCTCATACTCGGGAGCAGGTCTGGCTGTCCTGGGTTTTATTTCTCATACTCGGGAGCAGGTCTGGCTGTCCTGGGTTTTATTTCTCATACTCTGGAACAGTTCTGGCTGTCCTGGGTTTTATGTCTCATACTCTGGAGCAGGTCTGGCTGTCCTGGGTTTTATTTCTCATACTCTGGAGCAGGTCTGGCTGTCCTGGGTTTTATTTCTCATACTCTGGAGCAGGTCTGGCTGTCCTGGGTTTTATTTCTCATACTCTGGAGCAGGTCTGGCTGTCCTGGGTTTTATTTCTCATACTCTGGAGCAGGTCTGGCTGTCCTGGGTGTTATTTCCGACACTCTGGAGCAGGTTTGGCTGTCCTGGGTTTTATCCCCTGCACTCTGGAGCAGCCCCTTAGTACTTCCTTGTTTCGTGACATGGCCACTTCGGAGAGGACAGGCCAGCTCTGCTGTAGAACATTCCTGAATTGGGGTTTGTCTAGTGTTTATCGTTAAATCCAGGAGATGCATTTTGGCCCAGAAATGCTGATGTGTTCTTCCCAGCGCGTCCTATCAGGAAGCACGCGAGGCTGGTTTGTCCCCTTACCACTGGTAGATTTGACGACATGGTTAAGAAGGGAGAGCTTCCGTAACGTGACCTAAAAATACACACACATTATTCCCAAAGCCAGCATCCTACTCAGCAGGAAATGCTGGAAGCTTTCCCACTGAAGCCGAGAACAAGTGAAGCTGCCCACGCCCCCCTCACGATGTGATGTCACTGGAGTGCTTCCCACGCAGGTGGGCTACAGACCGCAGAGACACCGGAGCTGACCTTTTCCTTGTCATCATCTCTGTTTTCAGTTTCTCTGTATGCGGTTGCTATATTTCTGGAAAACCCAAAAGAATCATTGGCTAAAACACTACAAAAAATAGGAGAATTAATAAATGTGATACCCTGCTGCCTAATATGTGAAATCATCTGTAGGAACAAAATGGGAGAGGCAATATTTCTAGTAGCAAAAGTAAATTCCATTTTTAGCATTCTCATTTAATAAGCGCCAATATGAGGGAACCACAAAATGCCCTGAGACACAGAAGACTTGAACAAATGGAAAGGTGTCTGATCCCTTCAGACAGGGACGCTCCACCCTACACCAATGTCAGTTCTCCCTGAATTAATGCATACACGCCATGAGCCCCAATAAACACGTCATGTTTTTTCCCCTCAGGGTGCTAAACAAGTTGATTATAAAACCCACTCCGAGACACAAACATAACACCTAAGAAAATCCCGGAGAGTGTCACAGGTGAATGAGGGACCCAGGTGTTAATATCTGCTCTAAAGCCTTTTCAGTGAGAACCGTATGGGGTCCTGGCGTAAGAACAAGGATAGGTGAATGGGACAGAATAAAAGTCCAGAGTAAACCAGGCTGCATGAGGACGACCCTTGTAGCTCAAGGTGGCGTACATTTGTGCTGGAAAAGACCTTGGTCATCGATGCTGTTGGGATAACTGCTTAGCCACATAGAAAAAGATTACAGTCAGGTCCTCTTCGCACCCTGCATCTGGATAAGTACCCGACAGACCTGAAATTTAAATGTGAAGAGTGAATCCGTATCCAATAAGCACATGAGAATGTGGTTGGCATCATGATTCAAGGACAACAGGTATGTTAAAACCACAATAAGCTATGACTCTGTGTGCACCAGAGGGGCTGAAAGAAAGACTGGCGATTCCGAGTGCTGGTGCAGAAGTGGGACCCCAGTGCTCACGTTTCCTGGTGGGAAGCCATATTGCTGTGACTGCTTTGGAAAACGTGGACAGGGTCTAAAGCCAAGCATGTGCCTACCCTCTGATTCCACCCTAAGTGTGCACCCAAAAGGAAGGAGTGCTTCTGTACGTGGACATACGTGGATGTTCACAGTGGCTTCATCCCGGTAGTCCACACCGGACACCCTGACCTCGAGGAGCCTTCAAAAAAATGGATTAAATGAAGGGCATTATGTTCATACCCCACAAAGCTATGTGAGAAGAAAGCAAGCACTGCCACGTGCCTGCATCTCAGACACCAATCTCCAGGTCAGGAAAAACAACTCATCAGGTAGTGGTCAGAGTATCAGTCGCTGCTACCTCTTAGGAAATACTGGTTGCGAAGAGACAAGGAAGCCTCCTGGGGTATGACGAAAGTTCTTTAGCTGACCTGGGCGGTGGTCACTGGTGCATCCATACCTTCGACGTGATAAACTGCTTCATGCGCTTTCCTGTATCTAGCGTGAGAATGTTAACATGAAGCAAACCACACAAAGCATTGGGTTGGTTACATTAAACTTGTTTTAAACTTTGCATGAGGAGAAAGAGAAGCAAAATAAAAAGTCATGTGACAGACTGGAAAAAATATTGGCAATTATCAAAATAAAAGGTTGTTATTTAATATGTAGATTGTTTCTAAAGTAAAGAATAGCATAATTTTTATCCTTATGTAAAAAAAAAATGCATCACAGTAACCAAGATATGGAGTCAATCAAGATGAATGGGTAAAGAGAACGTGGTGTGTATCCACAGGGGAGCGCGGTACAGCCCGGTCTGTGTACACAGGGGAGCGCGGTACAGCCCGGTCTGTGTACACAGGGGAGCGCGGTACAGCCCGGTCTGTGTACACAGGGGAGCGCGGTACAGCCCGGTCTGTGTACACAGGGGAGCGCGGTACAGCCCGGTCTGTGTACACAGGGGAGCGCGGTACAGCCCGGTCTGTGTACACAGGGGAGCGCGGTACAGCCCGGTCTGTGTACACAGGGGAGCGCGGTACAGCCCGGTCTGTGTACACAGGGGAGCGCGGTACAGCCCGGTCTGTGTACACAGGGGAGCGCGGTACAGCCCGGTCTGTGTACACAGGGGAGCGCGGTACAGCCCGGTCTGTGTACACAGGGGAGCGCGGTACAGCCCGGTCTGTGTACACAGGGGAGCGCGGTACAGCCCGGTCTGTGTACACAGGGGAGCGCGGTACAGCCCGGTCTGTGTACACAGGGGAGCGCGGTACAGCCCCGTCCGTGTACACAGTGGGGTGCCGCCCGGCCCGGCCTGTGTACGCAGCAGAGCAAGGGACATTCTGTTAAGTGAAATAAGCCAGACACAGAAAGACAAATACTGCCTGATCTCACTCACATATGTGAGAAAGGGAGACTCACAGAAGCAGAGGGTAGAGTGGTGGTTGCCAGGGGCGGGGCACGGGGGTGGGGTGCAAAGCTCAAGATCGCCGTTATACAGTATGGTGACCATAATTAATGAATTTCTGAAATTGCTAAGAGTAGATTTCAGTATTCTCACCACTAAGAAATAAGCATGTGAGTTAAGACATGTGCTAATTAGCTCGATTTAGCCATTCCACAGTGCATATGTACTTCAAAACATCACATTGTGTACTATAAAAAAAATAGTTTTTATTTGTCAATTTAAAAGATAAATGCCAAAAAGATGCTAAATCACACTTACAGAGAAATATGAATTACAAGCACACGGACATACTGCCTCTCGCTAATCAGAAGTTTGGCTGGGGAAGGGGACAGAGCAGAATTCTCCTGCGGCCTGGCTGCAGCAAATGACATGACCTCATCGTGCGAACTTGGCAGTATCTAGTGAGGTCACAGACACATTTGCCCTTTGTCTAGCAATTCCACTTCTAGGAATGTGTCCCCAAAGTACTCTGGCAGAAATAGTTATTCACAATTTTTTAATAGTCTTCTAGTTCTGAGTTTGAACTGGAAGCATCTGTATAAATCCAGTGTCTTCTATCTTAAAATGCATGGTTTCTAGATCTGTCCATGGAAAAAACTGAACACAGAGAGCCCAGATGTGTCATTCCCACTGAGAGGATCTGGAGGTCTTGGGAAAAATGACCAAGTCTGGGACAAAATGTTCCCAACAAGCCTACAGCATCTCATTCTACCAGCAAGCACAAGACTAAAAGGTAATGAATGACTTTTTAGAAAACATAAACACAAATAATCAATTCCACAGCCTCTGATCAGGAAGCTGCTGGCATCACAGAAGGTGAGTTGGACATTAGCACCTCCCTTGTGAAGTGCTCTTGCCAAAAAGTAAAAGCTGAACCAGAATCTAACCGGGCGTCTAGATGTAACCATCAATTTGTAGGAAATACCGGGAACAGAGGTGCACGGTGAGCCCCTCCGAAGGGGCATGATCACCAAACCCCAGACTGTGTGAAGCTCCACATGACAAATAACCTGGTCTCTCCAACAACAAAAAATTGCAAAGAGAAAAAATCAGCAACAAAACCTGTCCATCAAAAGAGACTCAGGGAATAGCAGCCAATTGCAGCCTGTGGACTGGATAAGATTTTGATCCCAGTTCAAACAAAATGTATCTAGAAAACACAGAAAAAAATAACAGAAGTGTTAACACTGGCTAGATGTTTAATTCTGAATATTCATTGGGTTGTGGCTGTGGAACTGATTGTATTATGATTGTGTGCTGTAGAAAGTGTTTACCTTTTGGGAATATTTGCTGAACTATGTACATGTGACAATTCTGTGATGTCTGGGGTTTGCCTTAGAGTGATCGTGGTGGGCAGCAGTTGGTGGGGTGCAGGTGAAACATGGCTGGCCGTGCACCAACACCTTTGCAGTCATTGCACTGTTTCTGATGTTTTTGCCCTTGTTTGAAATTTCTATGATTTGAAGACAATTTTCTGTAACGTAAGTCGCGTGGTAGACGCTGCCCCACCTGCTTGGTTCTTCAGTCTCTTAAGCACGGCCACGGTCTTTGGTCCTCACAGCCGTAATTAATTCTCTGTGTGAATGTGCCTAGTTATAATCCTTGGAAATGTGCACAGAGGCTATTTCTGTCTAGTCGTGCCAGCAGTTACTGTGACTTGCAAAGATGCTCTCTAAATGGAAAGGAACTATTTCCATATCTTTCAAGTAAATATGGTGCTTTTCTCCTCCCCTACCCAAAACAACAGTCATGCTGACTCTCTACCCCCAGTCTTTGTTGTATAGGAGCATTGGCATTGCTAGTGTCTGTGAATAGCTGGGTGTGCACTCTGAAACTTTAGTTTGCCTGTTGTATGGGACACACACAGGACTAAGATACACTTGTAAAATGCATGTGGTCTTGGCACTGGGAAAGGACCATATGTCTTTTTAAAAACAGTCTCCAGCAGGTCTGAAGCTTCCCTGCAGGGGAGATGGATGTGTGTGCTCCTCAGACAGACCCTCCTCGGGAGGGCTTCCTGGCTGAGGGCCTTTTCTGGCCATATACGTGGACGAGGGTCTGCACCTCCTCCTGGCCGACAGCCTGTGGCATCTGCAGTGGGGCTGTCTGTGGCTGGTACCTGCGGACACAGAACCAGGAGATACAAACCAGCCTTTACCAGTGCATGTTAGAGCCAGGACACACCTCTCACCTGAGCTGCTCAGTATGCAGATGACAGACAGGTTCAGAGTCCTGGCTGTGTCTTTCTGGGCCTCTCAGCAGGGAGGGAGTGGCATGCGGGGTTTCCACATCCCTTTCTCCTGCCTGCACAGGGAGCTCTGGTCGTTGGCTCCTTTTGCCTTTTCCTGCTGTGGAGAAACCAGGGACTTAGCCTGATCAGTTTCACGTCAGTTTTGTAAATGGCCCCTGGGTCTCTCTGTTCAGAGGGGTGTTTGGCATTTATTCCTGGGTTCGTGGTTGCCCTTAATGTGAATCTCTTCCCCGGTTCCTGCGAGGCTGCAGCAGCGCTCGGTTTGTTCAGCCTAGGGCCGCAGGACGCTGTGGGTGCTTTGGTCTTGCTGGCTCCTGCTGATTAGAGGCCAGGAAGTGGGATAAAGCCATTTATCTTTTATCGGGATGGGAGCCTGCTGTTTCCGCCTTCTCTTAAATGCATTAGTCAAGCCACTGGGGAAAAACAACAGGGAGAACATTTGAAACTCATTTCCAGTTAACTCTTCACATCCCTGATGAAATCTGTGAAGTGCACCGAGTCCAACCCTGCCCTCAGGCCTCTCCACAGCGGGTGTCAGAATCAGCCGGTGGACAGAGCTCCAGAACCTGGTCCCTCACCGCCGACCACAGCATTCTTAGCAGCCCGCCCAGCACCTCCAGCCTCAGGCTCCTCTTCTGCATCGTGATGCAGGAGACGATGATGCCTACATCGCGGATGGCACAGTCGGAGCAGCAGTGACCACAGGCTCGGGAAGGGACTTGGGATGGTCACTGTGGCTGAGGTAGCAGTTGGTTGCCTGTTTTCTTCCATTTGTGACAGTCCTTTCTTTCCCAGATGATCCCTGTTCTGTGACATTCATTCTTCCCACTGGTCATTGAAATTACTTCCTGGGACAACACTCTAACAAAAACCAGTGCCAGAAAAGATGCTCTGAATCATTCGTCATTAGAGAATTACTTATCTTCCTACTCACCTGTTAGAGCGGCTGCTTCCCCAAAGCCGCACAACGCCCGGTACTGGCAAGGACACAGAGCAGGGGGAACACTCGTCCACGGGGACGGAGTGGAGGGACCGGGAAAGAGTTGGGCCCTTACTTCTAAAGCTAAATGTCCTCTTACCATACGGTCCAGTGATCTTGCTTCTTGGTATTTACTCAAACAAGGGGAAACTTACATCCACACAAAAACCTGCACATAAATGTTTATAGGAGCTTTATTCACAAGCACTAAAACCTGGGAGCAACCAGTATGTCCTTCGTCAGGTGAATAAGCAAACTGTGGCCCATGCAGACAATGGGATATATTCAGCAGTGAAAAGAAATGGGCTAAGTCATGAAAAGGCATAGAGGAAACTGGGATGCTTTTTGCTGAGAGAAGAAGCCAGTCTGAAAAGGCCACACACTGTATGATTCCAACTCTGTGATATTCTGGGAAAGGCAAAACTATGGAGACAGTGACAAGATCCGTAGCTGCTGACAGGAGAGAGGGGTGAGCAGGTGGAGCACTGGGGATTTTTAAGGCAGTGAAATTACTCTGTATGATGTAATGTATTTGTCAAAACCATGTAGATGCACAGCACAGAGTAAATCTCAATACCTGCCAATTTAAAAATCATTTAGGACATGCCTGTAATCCCAGCACTTGGGAGACTGAGGCAGGCAGATCACCTGAGGTCAGGAACTCGTGACCAAGCCTGGCCAACATGGTGAAACCCCGTCTCTACTAAAAATACAAAAATTAGCTGGGCATGGTGCTGGGTGCCTGTAGTCCCAGCTACTCAGGAGGCTGAGGCAAGAGAATTGCCTGAACCCAGGAGGCGGAGGTTGGAGTGAACAGAGATCATGCCATTGCACTCCAGCCTGGGTGACAGAGCCAGAATGAGTCTCTGTCTCAAAAAATATATACATAAAATGAAATAAAATAAAATAAAAGTAAAAATCATTTAGGTCAGTGGGGTCCCAGGAAGGAAGGCAGACCCAGGCAGGAGAACCAGCCTGTGTCGAAAGATGGATGAAACCACCTCCTGGAGGGAGAAGAGGAACAGGGTGCTGACCTGCCTGACGCAGGGCACGGTGGGGTCTGTGAGACTAGAGGAGAAAGAAGCCGCGCGAACACCCCAGGCTCCGCTTTATCACGTCGTTTCCCATAGACACAGGTCGGCAGTGCCGAGGCTGCTCTGCCGGAAGCTGAAATTGAGCGATGAGGTGAGCAGCTGTCTGCAGGTGGGAGCTGCTTTCTCACTGCTCCAGGAGATGCTACAGATGAGCAAGGAGGAGGCGAGAACGACCTGTGTTGTAATGGAGCAGGTGTGCCGCGTCAGTGTGATCTCACGCTTAGCTTAGTGCGGATACAGGTGGCAACATGCAGAAGTACTGTGCACACCCCGTAGCGCACGCATGCCTGTCCTCGCCCTGACAGCGGAGAGGCCTGGAAGCAGCAGCTCCCAGTGGCTGCCAGCGATCCCAATGGCCAGATCCTGGTTTCTAATTCCATTCTCCAGTGAAAGCAGCTGGGCTCCCTAGAGAAACGGCCGATTCTCGATTCTCGATTCTCAGGTGGGGGCAGGAAGTATGCAAGATGAGACTGGATCATCTCACAGTGCCAGAAAGGAAGGATCTGTGCAAGCAAAACAGAACCCAAACCCACGTGGATGGGGGCAGGCCAGGGGACGCGGCCAAAGCAGAACGATTGGAGCAGCAATGTCAGGTGCATCGGGTTATACCCCAAAGAACAAGATGAAGAAGCATGAGTCCACTCTGATACAAATGATTGAATAGATATTCATACATGACTGGAGGGCAGAGGTAAATCTCCCTTGCAGAAGAATTCCCCATTCTTCATGTAGGTGAGTTGCCGTCAAGGAGGGGAGCTCAGATCCTGACTTCCCGAGTGTGGGATGCGTGCGGCTACGTGGTTCCGAAGAGTTTAAGACGGAAGAGGGCGAAGGAGTAACTTCCCAGCAGAGGACCTGACGACCTCGGCCAGGCAGTCAAGGTCAGCACGGATGGCGACCAGGCGTGTAGACACATATGCCCCGGACAGGCCGCGGCGAGGACAGCACTTTACCCCATGGGCCTCCTCCCCACTCCAGTCTTGAGAAAGACACCAGATTCCAACAGAGGCTTCCAGTGAACCTGACCAGTACCCCTCAAAACTGTCAAAGTCATCAAGAACAAGGGAACGCTGAGAAACCATCACAGCCAAGAGGGGCTGCAGGAGACAGGATGACTGAATCCAAAACAGAAAAATATATTAGGCAAAAATGGAGGAAATCTGGATAAACTGTGCATGGTTATTAATAATGCACCAATATTGGCTCATTAATTGCAGCAAAGGTTCCATAAGCTTCAGATATGAATAGTGGGGGACGCTGAGCGAGGGTCAGTGGGAACCCTCTTCTGTGTCAGTTTTGCTATAAATCTAAAGCTGTTCTAAACAAAGTTACTTGAAAAAGAAGCATCTCAGTACCATCAGTGGGGCTGTGTGTCCCCTCATAGGTATTTGTGTTTTAGCAAAAGAGAAAGAAACAACTTTCGCCAGGCACAGTGGCTCACACCTGTATTCCTAGCACTATGGGAGACTGATGTGGGCAGATCACCTGAGGTCAGGAGTTTAAGACCAGCCTGGTTAACAAGGTGAAACCCTGTCTCTCCTAAAAATACAAAAGTTAGCCTCGTGTAGTGACACATTCCGGTAATCCCAGCTACTCAGGAGGCTGAGACAGGAGAATCACTTGAACCCAGAAGGTGGAGATTTCAGTGAGTCGAGATTGTGCCACTGCACTCCAGCCTGGGTGACAGAGCAGGACTCTACTGAAAGAAAGAAAGAGGGAGAGAGAGAGAGAGAGAGAGAGAAGGAGGGAAGGGAAAAGGAAGGAGGGAAGGGAAAAGGAAGGAGGAAAGAAGGGAGGGAGGAAGGGAAGGGAAGGAGGGAGGGAGGGAGGAAAGGGCAGGTGTGTTGGGCCTGGACAGCCTCCTGGAGCTCTGGCTCCAGCCCCGCAGGGGTTGGCTCCAGTTGTGCGTCTGATCCGATGGGACTTTCAGAGACGCCCAGGCCCAGGCCACTGCCTCCTTGGGCTCTGTGTTCAGGGAGGTCTGCATGGTTGGAATTCCAGAGGCTCCTCTGCCAATCATTTCTGCCACCAGGAGCTCCCGTGGAAGCTGTGCCCAGGAACACCGAGGTCTGTTCGGCCACCAGCCCTGGATCTGCTCTCCCAGCCCTGGCTCTAGTGAGAGGCTTGATGGCCCCACAGGTCAGGACCAACCACATCTGGCCTTGTGCCACCGCCTCCCAAGCCTGAGTGCTGGGACTGTGCACTTATGGAGAACAGGGGAGGCCCCGGACAGCCCTGGCCCTGCTGCAGATTCAGAAAACCGAGGATTGGGTCTGGGATCTCGGTATTTTTTTTTAATAGGTGAGCAGCTGTTTTTATTATTTCAGCATAAGTATTTCTAGTAGTGTACAAAGACAGAATGTGTGATGTTAACTGAATCTCATGGCAACCCTGCAAGTCGTGCCCAAGTCTTACTATCCCATTTCACAGACGAAGCAGAAAGCAGCCATGCAGCGGCCCTTGGCCATCAGTCAGCAAAGAGCAGGCAGGAGAACCCAAGGCCGTGTCCCTGACAGCTCTGTCCTGAGGCCCTTGTGGCAGGCCCAGAGGACATGTTTCTAACAGGTGTCTGCAGGAGGAAAGGCCGCTCAGTAGGCACAGCCTGGTTTGCTGTTGGGCAATCTGTGCCCAGTGCTGATGCCCTCTGCAGGTACTGACCTCCTCCTGAGGTTTGTCCACTAGCAAATAAATAGAAAGCAAAATTCTCATTTTGCTGATTTCATAAAACTTCATCCAGCCATTTGCCCATTCATTTATTTGCTCACTGGGTTTCTGGCTTCTAAGATAAAAGGAATGCATGTCTGAACGCTGTTTCCCACCAGGGGTCGATCTGGCCATTCACTGGTGCATCCACCTCCCGGGCAGGGACCCTGGCAGCTGACACAAGGAAACCCCTGCTCACCACAGGAATGTGACTGTCACCATCTGCAGCGTGCCCCTCAAGCCCCTTGCAGCCTGCAGGGTACCCTGTAGCACCAGGAAGCATGGCCCACAGCACTGTCTCCAAAGGGATCTGCCCTGAGCCAGGCACATGGTCTGCACCTCTTTATCCACTGCCTGTCACGGGATTGCCACAGGGCCAGTGAAGGAGCCAGCAGGTAAGCTAGGACAGTGCCTTAAACTGCACTGTGCCTCAGGACCCTCTAGGCTTGGGCAGACTCAGACCCCCGGGCCCCACATCCAGAGTCTCTGATTCAAGTGGTCTGATGTGGGCTCCAAGAGTGTGCAGATTTCCAGGGGATTCTGCCACTGTTGTGGCTACTGCTGGTCTGGAGACCCCACTTTGAGAACCACTGGTTGGGACCCCAACTCTGTCTCTGGCTGTGCAGTGTGTTCTCAGCCTCCCAGTTTCAGGCAGATGCTGTGACCGTGACTTGGGGTAAGAGGTCAGGTGTCCTGGGGCCACCCTTCCACAGGCAGGTGGAAAGTCAGAGGCCACTGGGCACTGCCTGGCACTGCTGGCCTCCCGGAGACTCTTCAGACACCCCACGTTACAAATAGGCCGGCCTTTCCCTATGGGTGCCCCCGCATGGAGCCATTCGTAAGCCTGGCATTGCTTCCTGGTCCTGGACACGTTCGTGTTCAGTTCCCCAACAAACAAATACTTTGGACGTGTGATAAGGTCACATCACACATAGAAACCCAGCAAGGTGGTGGAATTGTGACTCCTGAAAATTTGTGTGTTGAAGCCCTAACCCCCAGTACCTCAAAATGTGTTAGGGTCCCTGTAAATGTGTGTGACTGCAGATGGCCCTCGACTTACATGGTTGGATTTAATTTTTGACTTTATGATGGTTCAAAAGCCATGTGCATTCACCAGAAACCAAACCTCAAATATCCATACAACCATTCTGTTTTGCACTTTTAGTACAGAATTCAATAAATTACATAAGATATTCCATACTATGTGTGTATGTGTGTGTGTGTGTCTGCGTGTGTGTATGAGAGAGAGAGAGAGAGAGAGAGAGAGAGAAGAGTCTTGCCCTTAGTCCCAGGCTGGAGTGCAGTGGTGCAATCTCAACTTACTGCAGCCTCTGCCTCCCAGGTTCTAGCAGTTCCCCTGCCTCAGCCTCCTGGGTAGCTGGGATTATAGGCACGTGCTACCATGCCTGGCTGATCTTTGTATTTTTAGTGGAGACGGGATTTCACCATGTTGACCAGCCTGGTCTCGAACTCCTGACCTCAGGTGATCCGCCCTCCTCGGCCTCCCAAAGTATTGAGATTACAGGTGTGAGCCACCGTGCCCGGCCCCATACTTCATTTTAAGACAGGCTTTCTGTGAGATGACTTTGCCCAACCATAGGCTCATGGGAGTGTCTGAGAGCATTGACATAGCTGGTCTGAGCTGTGATGTTTGGCAGGTTGGGTGTATTCGGTGCATTATCTACTTGTGATACTTTCAACGTACACTGGGTTTATGGACATAACCCCGTCATACGTTCAGGAGCATCTGTAGTCAAGATGAGGTCATGCTGGAGTGGGGATTGCCCGCCCAATAGGACAGAAATCTGGACACAGACACAGGGAAAAGGCCGTGTGATGAGGAGGCCAAGATGGGGGTGATGCATTCACAAGCAGAGGAGCGCCCAGAATCAGGAGCAATCAGCAGAAGCTGGGAGAGGCCCGGAACTGACCCTTCCCTGGCAGCCTCAGAGGACACAGCCCTTGGCCAGGCATGATGGCTCACACCTGTAAACCCAGAACTTTGGGAGGCCGAGGTGGGTGGATCACCTAAGGTCAGGAGTTCAAGACCAGCCTGGCCAACATGACAAAACCCCATCTCTACTGAAAATACAAAAATTAGCCGGGTACAGTGGCATGCACTTTTAATTCCAGCTACTTGAGAGGCTGAGGCAGGAGAATCATTTGAACCTGGCAGGCAGAGATTGCAGTGAACCGAGATCGTACCACTGCACTCCAGTCTGGGCAATAGAGCAAGACTCTGTCTCAAATTAAAAAAAAAAAAAAAGACAGACCCAGCCCTGCAGATACCTTGACCTTGGACTTCCAGCCTCCAGAGCAGAGAAAATAAATTTACTATTCTTTATGCCACCCAGTCTATGGTACTTTGGTTGTGCTGCCCAGGAAGTGAACACAGTTTTCCTCATCAGCCTCTGCCATTTAATGCAGTTAGTGAGCTTTGGTAAAAGTCTGATCTAATGCTGGTTATTTGTGAAAAGATGGTTTTGGGAGATAAGAGAAGGAGGTGACAAGGTGTGTGATTTATTTGGCGGCAGAAAATTCAGGGATGTCTTATCAAGTTTATTTACGTCACACTGCTGGTAAAAGATTTTTCCCTAATCTGGAAATAATTGGAAATGCTTTACGGTATGCTCCCAGACATTTAGAATTCAGGTCACATTAGGAAATTGATTCCTAGGACATGTCTTTTCACAACAATGGACGGCAGATACCATCATTTCTCTGATGTAAAACGGTGTGGCATTTGCATATGACCTATGTGCATTCCCTCATACACTTAAAATTAGCTCCAGGTTGCTTATAATAACTAATGCAATGTAAATGCCATGTAAATAGGTTTTATACTGTATTGTTTGAGGCATAATCATGAAAAAAAGTCTGTTTATGCTCAGTACAGATGCAGTGGAATATTTCAATCTGCAGATACAACTGTTCTCAGTCACTATAAAGTATAATAATTGTACTTAAAATTATTACGTTTTATTGTTTATTTTTGAGACAGAGTCTCACTCTGTTCCCCAGGCTGGAGTGCAGTGGCGCAATCTCGGCTCACTGAAACCTCTGCCTCCCAGGTTCAAGCTATTCTCCTGCCTTAGCCTCCTGAGTATCTGTGATTATAGGCATGCCACCATGCCCGGCTAATTTTGTATTTTTAGTAGAGATGGGGTTTCACCATATTGGCCAGTCTAATCTCGAACTCCTGACCTCAAGTGGTCCACCCACCTTGGCCTCCCAAAGTGCTGGGATGCTTACATATTTTTAAAACTCTAAGTTTGAAATTACAGTACGGTAGACATTATCTGCACTTCAAAAGAAATTTAGAACATTTTCTTAATACATTATTAATAAGCCTTAGGTGAAGGCCGATGGTGAATTCATTTGTGAACAGAAGTTTTCTGAAAAGGAATTTGGAGGAAAGAGACTTTATTCCAGTGAGCAGTTTATAAACGTGGGAGCTGCAGCCTTTGGTGTGAAAGAAATTATATTCCAGAGAACACAGGAAGGGTTTGGGTTTTATGGTGATGGGTCCTGCCCAGATCCCATTCAGGTCCATTTATGTAAATGAAGGATTCAAACTTGGTTGGTTCTGATTGGTTGATATAGCTGAGCCCTAATTAGCCAAGGCAGATGAGCACTGATGGGCTGGTTCAGGTGAGCTCTGAGTGGTTGGTTCAGGTGAGCACTCAGTGCTTGGTTCAGGTGAGCTCTGATTGGTTGGCTGGTCAGTTCAAGTGATCTCTGAGTGGTTGGTTCATTCAAGTGATCTCTGAGTGGTTGGTTCATTCAGGTGATTGCTGAGTGGTTGGTTCAGGTGAGCACTGATTGGTTAGTTCAAGTGAGCTCTTAGTGTTTGGTTCAGGTGAGCTCTGGATGATTGGTTCATTCAGGTGATTGCCAAGTGATTGGTTCAGGTGATTGCTGAGTGTTTGGTTCAGGTGAGCACTGATTGGTTGGTTCAGGTGAGCTCTGAGTGGTTGGTTCAGGTGATCGCCGAGTGATTGGTTCAGGTGATCGCTGTTTGGTTCAGGTGAGCACTGATTGGTTGGTTCAGGTGAGCTCTGAGTGGTTGGTTCAGGTGATCGCCGAGTGATTGGTTCAGGTGATTGCTGAGTGATTGGTTCAGGTGAGCACTGAATGGTTGGTTCAGGTGAGCTCTGAATGTTTGGTTCAGGTATGCTCTGAGTGGTTGGTTCAGGTGAGCACTGATTGGTTGGTTCAGGTGAGCTCTGAATGTTTGGTTCAGGTGTGCTCTGAGTGGTTGGTTCAGGTGATTGCTGAGTGTTTGGTTCAGGTGAGCACTGATTGGTTGGTTCAGGTGGTGCTCTGAGTGGTTGGTTCAGGTAATTGCTGAGTGATTGGTTAGGGTGATTGCTGAGTGCTTGGTTCAGGTGATTGCTGAGTGATTGGTTCAGGTGAGCACTGATTGGTTGGTTCAGGTGAGCTCTGAATGTTTGGTTCAGGTGTGCTCTGAGTGGTTGGTTCAGGTGAGCACTGAATGTTTGGTTCAGGTGAGCACTGAATGTTTGGTTCAGGTGTGCTCTGAGTGGTTGGTTCAGGTGAGCTCTGAATGTTTGCTTCAGGTGTGCGCTGATTGGTTGGTTCAGGTGAGCTCTGATTGTTTGGTTCAGGTGTGCTCTGAGTGGTTGGTTCAGGTGATTGCTGAGTGATTGGTTCAGGTGAGCACTGATTGGTTGGTTCAGGTGAGCTCTGAATGTTTGGTTCAGATGTGCTCTGAGTGGTTGGTTCAGGTGAGCTCTGAAAGTCCAGAAGTGACTGCTGGTGCGGGTTCCAGGGGCTCAGAGCACATGGCCTGTTGTCAGCAGTGGCCTCGTGGGGCTGTTTTAAACATAGGCACAGTTGGGCACTGAGGATGTGCTCTTTCAGCTCCACATTTGTTCACAGTGTGTTTCGTTGTGAAATGAAGGAACTGCAGGAATGTCTGACGGCAGATTTGGGAACTGGAACTGGGTTGTTAAGAGAAGCAGCTTTTTCTCTTGTTTTGTTTAAAACCAAATGGTCAATTTGAAAACTGAACACATTATTGGCCTCAGTTTTATCATGCCCATGTCAACTATTTAATACGAAAGACCTGCCTTTTGTGTGGCCTTTGTAACAACCAATGTTTGGACACTACCAGGGCAAGGTTGTGGGGTGCACATATTCACTAACCCAGCTCCCACAACCACCGAGGCAGATGCCGTGACCAGGCAGGAGAGCTGGGACAGCTAAGGACCATGGAGGGCAGCAACGCCAGCATGGCAGGGTGGGGGTGAGGGTGTGGGGTTGGATGCAGAGACCACCTGTCTTGACTCTGGGCAAGTCAAGTTCTTCCAGCTTTGCAGTGAACCGGACGTGGGGGCTGAGTTGTCAGGGCTGGGTGACAGCTGCCCAAGTCCCTCCTCACGAGGACAGGAAGAGTGACGGACATGTAAATAACACGAAATACAAGCAGGGTCGCTTTTTAAGAAAGGAAAATTATTCACACAGAAGAAAGAAAAAAATATCACTTTTGGGTTTCAATTTCTAGATACAACTGATGGTTCCCCTTTGTCTGTGACACGTCACAAAACAACGTAAATGATTTTGTTCTGCAGTCCAAGGAAAGAAAGGTCAAAAGGTCTCCTTGGCATTTGAGGGCCTCTGGCAGGTTTCTCAGCCTCCCCACAGTGGACATCTGGGGCAGGGTGGCTTTTGGTTTTGGGGCCCTGGCCTGGGCAGTGTGAGGTCTCAGCAGCATCCCAGGACTCTACCCACTCCATGACAGCACCTTTCCTCAGTGGTGACACCAAAATTGTCTCCAGAAATTGTCCAATGCATGCCCCGCCCCACCCCCACCCCAGGGGACAAAGTTGTCTCTTGGTTATCAACCTCTGGTATCTAATAAGAGAAATAAAAATCCAACCACAGACATGCTCTCCACAGATGTCTTGTATTGCTGGACACATGGCCCCCATGTCTGCCTGACTTCTAGTCACCTGAAGGTCCACTGATGCTAACTCTGGACCTGGACACTTTGGGTTAAATGGAAGGCATCCAATGGATGTGCAGCAGAGGGAGAGACCCTTCTTGGTATCAAAAGTGCTAGGGAAGCCAGGTGCAGTGGGTACATTCACCATGTAATGCCAGCACTTTGGGAGGCCGAGGTGGGCAGATCACCTGAGATCAGGAGTTTGAGACCATCCTGGCCAACATGGTGAGAACTCATCTCTACTAAAAATGCAAAAAATTAGCTGGGCATGGTGGCACATGCCTGTAATCCCAGCTACGCAGGCGGCTGAGAGAGGAGAATCACTTGAATGCAAGAGGCAGAGGTTGCAGTAAGCTGAGATTGCACCCTTGCACTCCAGCCTGGGAGACAGAGTGAGACTCCATCTCAAAAAAAAAAAAAAGGTGCTAGGGAGGTGCAGAACAGGCTTGCAGGGCATACTTGCAACTGTGGGTGGTGATTGGGTCAGCTCCCTTCTTCAGGGCAGTTTAATCAAGTTTTTATGAATCAGGCAGCCATCCAAATCATTAAGTCGGTCCCTTTATGGTTTTGAGGTACGTGTTTCCTTACGCAAGGATTTCATTTCTCACTGTTTTCATAATAAATATTTTGTCTTTAAAAACATCTTGACACTTTTTCATGTAAATCTGTGTTTTATGATAAGTAATTTATAACCGGTTTATTTTGATACCACCAGAAACTCTAATTGCTCATTTTACTGTCTCATCTGTCTGGAGACAGGGAGTTTCATGACTGCGTCTTCAGCGCCAGCATGGGGAAGCTGCCCAGGTTTTGAGCGGAACTGAATGCGGAATTCCGGGGGTGCCGAGCAAGCCAGATGGCCTTGTGGGCAGTCACTTCCTGTGGTCAACTGGGGTGGGAAAGGCCCTGAGGCGCTGCCGGCTGCCAACCGCCTGGCCCAGCTCCCTGCCCGCTGCCTATGTGGGTCACCTCTCAGTGGGTTTCGGGAACAGCAAAATAGACGACTTCCATTTTGACTTTGAAATCTCATGTGCCAATACCTGAATGTGCATCTTTTCTTAAATATACCTGTACATTTAAATCAGTTTTTGCAGTTAGAATATAGTGTTTTGCAGTCTTCTGTATAGCTTTACATGTATTATTATAAACATAAATGTAGCTACAAAAACGGCATAACATATTCACTATGCACATATTTACATATTTATGTCAAGTATCAATGCTTCATGTCATGGGCACTTAAAAAATCACATTTTCATGGGCTTGCTCTGTACTTACTTAGCTGCCTATGCAGAGCCCAGTATTTGGGTAGCGTGTGATTCAGAAGGCAGTCAGCACCTTTCTTTGCTCTGGGGTTGTGATTTCTGAGCCCACCCGCCTCCTTGCACAGTCCCAGGGAGGACCACCCGGGAGCATCAAGCCCAGAGTGACTGAACCAGACACGTGGCTCTGGATGTGAAATCCTCCTGGCAGCCCCACCACGTCTGGCACCACCATAGGGTGCATATTTTTACCATCTTTTCTGCAGGATGGGAGTGGCCATCTGAGGCATCACATAAAAATGTAACCTACAAAGATTCAGATCATCAGCCTGTAATGCCACTTTGTTTTATCTCGGCGCTGTCTTGGTTTGCTTTAGAAGCAGAATTCCTGTGATGTGCCCTGCTTCCAAAGCCCAGGTGTGTGTGGTGGCACTTGCTAAGCCTCCTCCAGAAGCCCACAAGCCATATATGTATTATATATATAATTTCTATTTTAATTCCATTGGAAATTAAATTTCTTGTCCCCTGCCTTTAGATGTAAAAGGAAAATAACTTACAGTAAAATGTAAATCTGCTAGCGCTGAGCACACTGGGTGTGTGGGGCATCCTGAGTGAACACAGGTGTGGATGTCGGGTGATCGAGCTCACAGACAGCCTTGATGTGGTCATGGAGTTTCTGAAATTGCAAAGCCTCTGGATAAAGTTCCTGAAACCATGGTGCACCTGTTTGATTTACACAATTTATTTTAAGAAAATCTAGTCTAGTTTAAAATTAGTCAAAATATTCTGTCTAGTTACCTGTAAAACGAAGTGAATGAGTTAAGATGCAGGCAACCAAGTTTTTCCTGCAGGAATGTCCAGTGGGTGCAGGCAGGGACCTTTCTTGAGGTGGTTCTGTTCCCCTGTTGTGGGTGACCTAACATTCTCTCCACTCACCTGGTAGGCGGGGTCCTGTCCTACTAAGTCCTTCCCCGCACCATCCCCACAGGCCAGCAGAGGGTGCTCTGGGGCAGGAAAGGTGGGACAGCACCCTGCTGAGCTTCTGCTCCATTTTTCCTTCTGTATTTAGGGTTGACATATGTCCAGGGGATGGTATGTGAAGATGATGGGGACATTTTTGAATCCGTCTGGAGGAAATGGAAATGCAGAACCAGGAAGGCGCTCCAAGAGGACTGAGAGATTTCTAGCAAAAACCTCCTGGTAAGCTTTGAGGTGCAGGCTCCTAGAAACACAGCTGCAAGGAGCATCCAGCCCAGGGCTCATGCAGATGTGACTTACAGAATCGCAGGTGACCATCCTCACTGGGCTCAGTGTCCTCACCATGTTCCTCAGTGGGCTTCTGGCTGGTTTGCGGGGAAAGTGTAGAAGGGGATTCATTCAACAAGCCCCACTGTCATTGTCCACGAGGGGCTGGTGCATGTGTGCAGACTGTCTGGTCCAGCATTCACTTTACTTTTAGTAACAGCTTTATTTAGGCATAGTTCACACCATAACAATTCACCCTGCAGTGTGTACAATTGAGTGTTTTGGGTATATTCACAGAGTTGCACAGTGATCTCCACTATCTAATTTTAGAGTATTTCTATCACCCCAAAAGCAGGCCCACAGCCATTAGCCGTCACTCCCCATTCCCCCTGCTCTCTAATCCCTTGTAACGAGGAATCTACTTTTTGTTTCTGTGGCCACGCATCCTGGGCATGTCATGTAAATGGGATCTTATGAGGTATGGCCTTTTGTGTTTTGCTGCCTCTCCCCAGAAGTACTCAAGGTTCACCCATGTGGTAGCACGGATCAGTACCTCTTTTCTTCTTGTGGCTGCCAAATTGTCTGTTGTCTGGATAGAATATGCTTTAACTGTTGACCAGCTGGTGGACATTTGGGTTGCTTCTGCTGTTGGGCATTGTGACTAGTGTTGCTGTGAACATGCATGTACAAGTTTTAATGTGGATGTATGTTTTCATTTCTTTTAAGTATATATGTAAAAGTGGAATTGCCTGGTCATACGGTAACTGTATGTTTAACTGTTTTTTATTTTTTTTTTGAGACAGGGTCTTGCTCTGTCACCCAAGCTGGAGTGCAGTAGCTCAATCTTGGCTCACTGCAACCTCCACCTCCCCGGCTCAAGCAATTCTCCTGCCTCAGCCTCCCAAAGTAGCTGGGACTACAGGTGTGCACCATCACGCCTGGCTACCTTTTGTATTTTTAGCAGAGAAAGGGTTTTGCCATGTTTCCCAGGCTGTCTCAAACTCCTGGACTCAAGTGATCTTCGGGCCTTTATCTCCCAACGTGCTGCGATTATGGCCATGAGGCACCGCGCCCGGCCTTTGTTTAATTCTTTAAGGAAAGGACAGACTGTCTTGCGCAGTGTGCATTGTTCTGTGTTCCCGGCAGCCATGTGAGAGGGTTCTGGTTTCTCCACATCCTCCCCAGCACCTGTTCTTATGTGTCTTTTCTGTCTTTTTATTCTAGCCGTCCCAGTGCAGGTGAAGCGTATCTCGTTGTGGTTTTGATTTACATTTCCCTTAAAACTAATGATGTTGACCATCTTTTCACATGCTTATTGGCCATTTTATATCTTCTTGAAGGAAATGGCTATTCACGTGTTGCTCACTTTTAATGTGGTTGTCTTTTTACTGTTGATTGTGAGAAGTCATGTGTTCTGGAGGTAAATCGCTTATTAGATACAGATGTGCAAACATCCTCCCCATTGCGTAGGTTGTATTCACTTTCTTGATGGTGTTTTAGAAAACATAAACGTTTGAAATTGGGATGAAGTTGATCTGTTTTTCCTTCGTTAGTTGTGCTTTTTGTGTCGTAAGAAGCCATCGCCTAGTCTAAGACCACAAGGATGTTGTGTCTCCTCCAAAGGTTTCCGTGGCGCCCCCTACCGGTCAAGGGGACCCGGGTTCCTTCTGAGTTTCCTGAGGGTCCGGGCCGCTCAGGAGTCGGGACGCAGCGCGTCCGCCCCTTTGGTCCCCGCCGACACTACAGGGACGGAGGAGCTGGAAGGAATATTGATTTAGGGCTCGTAGGATCTTCTGTTGGGCAAAATCGAGGCTTTTTCTAGAATTTCAGCACAATGTTTGGAGCCCTACGCTGAGTCAGAGCAACGATACTACGGGCGTCGGCGTCGCGGGGCTCGCGCGCGTCCTTCGTGCATCTCGGGACCTCGGGCTGCCCCCGTGCTCGCCGCCGTCTGCGTGGGCCCCCGGCTTTGGCACCGGGGGAGGCCTGGCCTCCCTGCGCAGCCAGAGTTCGGGGTGGGGCGGGGTGGCGGCCACGCCTGTGCCCGCGGCGCCGGTGCTGAGTCCCGACGCTGCGCGCCCCATGCCCGAGGCTAGGTTTGGGGGTTGCGATCGAGGGTGGACGCGAGGCCTTCCGTCCGTCTGGGGTCCCCGGCTGGTGTTGGCCGCAGAGCCCAGGTGCGGGGAGGGCGGTTCCCAGCTCCGCGCCCAGCACGTCCCACAGAGGGTGCCGGCGCGGGGAGAGGCGTGGCCTCGGCCGCAGGGGTCCGGCGCGGCGGCGCGGGGAGAGGCGTGGCCTCGGCCGCAGGGGTCCGGCGCGGCGGCGCGGGAGAGGCGTGGCTTCGGCCGCAGGGCGGGCGCGGCGGCGCGGGTGGGAGAGGAGCGCGTCTTCCCCGCGCGGTGCCTTCCAGGGTGCCTGGGCCTGCAAAGCCGAGCTCTGCGCCTTCCCAGGCCGCGGGAGGAGGCGGCGCCCAGGGACCGGGGTCGGGGGCCTAGGGGCGGAGGTGGCAGGAGGCGCGGGGGCGGGACCCTGCGGGCCACTCCAGTCCCTGGGGCAGGCGGGGAAAGCGGGAGCGCTCGTGGTTCCCTCCTGCAGGGGCCCCACCGCCGGGAGCCCCAGCAGCCTGGGGTGGCTCTGCTCGGGCAGGCGGACATCTGGGCGCATTTTCTAGAAGCCTCCACAGGCTTCCGGAGGACAGAAAGGACCTGGCGGGAGGCGCAGCGGGCGGGGTGACGGGGTCTCGATGGCAGCGCGGCCCGGCCGGAGAGCTGAGAACTGAGAGAGACGCCCTCGGGCCTCGCAGACCTGCAGTGAGGAGCTCAGCCCTGCGGGCCGGTGGCGCACAGAGGGACCCGCGCTGTAGAGGAGGGTCCCAGGCTGTGAGGGGAGGGGCGTGGAGGGGGGTGGGGGGGTGGAGTAGGGTGGGTGGGGGGGTAGGGTAGGGTAGGGTCCTGGCCTGTGATTGCTCCATCTCGCCTGGATGAACACCTGGGTCTCTGGGGAGTTGGGGGATGCCGCCTGCTCAAGGGTCGAGCTCCTAGTATGCGCGCCAGAAGGGCCATGCACCACCAGTGCTAAGCCACAGAAGAGCTATCATGTGTCAGTCGTGTCCCGCCAAACCTGAACGTCTGAAAGAGCCCGGGAATCAGCCTCTTAGGGAAGCCTCTCCACCCTGCCCGCCTGGGTTTTCTCTGCAGGCTCTGTGTAGAAGGGAGCATAGTCTGCCTGAGGCCACCATGGGCCCAGCGTTCCTGGTGTCCTAATGGAAGCTTTGAAATCACTTTGTATTACTCCTGGCCCTTAAGAAGATCGAAATTGCTAATTTTTTTTTCCTAGAAAACATTTGAGGAAGATGGTGCAGGGTGGGCCCTGAAGGGAGTGGTGTCCTGCCTGGAGCTGCTGTTCAGGCTCACACTTGGTGCTGTGTATACATATCCACCACTGCAGTGGCATACGGAATCTCCCATTGCCTTTTTTTTTTTTTTTTTTTTTGAGGCAGAGTTTCGCTCTTGTTACCCAGGCTGGAGTGCAATGGCGCGATCTCGACTCACTGCAGCCTCCGCCTCCTGGGTTCAGGCAATTCTCCTGCCTCAGCCTCCTGAGTAGCTGGGATTACAGGCACGCACCACTACGTCCAGCTAATTTTTTTTTTGTATTTTTAGTAGAGACGGGGTTTCACCATTTGACCAGGATGGGCTCGATCTCTTGACCTCGTGATCCACCCTCCTCGGCCTCCCAAAGTGCTGGGATTACAGGCTTGAGCCACCACACCCGGCCCCATTGCCTTTTTTATTTTAAAAAGTGCTTCTCACACAGGGGAGTTTTAGGGCAGTGCAACTGTTCTGTATGATCCATGACATTATGCACTTGTCAAGACCCAAAAACTGCGTAGCAGGAAGAGTGAACCCTCCAGCAGACGATGTGCTCCAGTTAATAATGACTTATGATGTATCAAGTTGTAAAGCATGAGCAGCAATGCAAGAAGTCATCATAACTGGGAGGAAGTGGGGGCAGGCAGGGAGTATATGAGGACTCCCTGTACTTTCTGCTCAATGTTTCTGTAACACCCAAAACTGCTTAAAATAGGAAGTCTACTAATGTTTTTTAAAGTGCTTATTATATAAGGAAATGGTCTTGATTCTCTATCTTTGGGATCTTTTTTCATGAGATTCGTTTAAAGGAGTGACTGGTCTGCAGTGATGGCACCATTCTTCTGGGAGGCCTTTTTGACCTTGAGCAGCAGTTCCCACTCTACTGAGCAGGGAGACCCAGTGAGTGGGGGACAGGCCTGGATGCTCACATGACCTGGTCTGCGAAATGGGATGGCAGCTTGCATCATGATGGTCCTCTCTAATGGAAGAATGATAAAGTGTGCTTGGCACAGTGTGTACCTTCAGTAAGTGAGGTTGTCAAAAGCAACAATTGGGTTGGCACTGACATTCATCCTAGACGTACAGAAGTAATATGTAGATGGTGAATTGATGAGGAGGGGCCCATGGAGACATGGGTTTGTGCCATATACTTTATTCTTCTAATTTTCTGGTGCTCTTTGGGACTGTCCCTGTGGCTTCCATATGGCTTTAAACAGGTGAGGAGCTGCTGCGTGTTCAGACCGGAAACCTGAGCTCATCAGCACACGAGCCTGGGCTCTTCTGAGGTATCATGTTTGGGGAAGATTTTTCTTTGAAATTTTAAACTCTCTTCCATTTGTATCTGTTGAAATTCTAGAGCTTTTGATAACTCATGCTAAAATTTTTAAATCTCTTTTTGCTTTATTGTCTTTTTATTTGAAGTATCAAAATTTATGTAGGAAGCATCATTTTGCCATCCCTCCCAAGTATTCAAACTAAACTATCCAAGATCCTCCAAGAAATACATATGACTAAAGATAATGTTTCTCCCTTTCTGATTAAAAAAAAAACTATAGTAACTTTAATCCCTAAATAAATAAAACACATGTGGTTGTGACCCACATGAGATAATCGCTAGCTATATACCTTGTGAGTTAACATATTTCTTTGTTTGATTTTTAAAACCTATATTGAAGTACATGCGTTACTATAGGAAATTAAACATTGTACAAATGGACTGAAAGTGGGAATCAGAAAGACAAGTCAGGACTGTGTTCCAGAGGGCTCAGAGGGAGTGTTAGAGTTCTGGGTCTGCTGCTCCAGCCCCCTGTAGATTTTGCAGTGATGAAAATGGATGACACAGGTGAGGTTTCCTCAAGGTCATTGTTTTCCTCTTAGGTGGTGAAACTGACACCTAACACTCCTTGTTGTCTTAGGACTTCCTTTTGAATGCATTCAGGTAGAGAACCTGAATAAAGGGTGTATTTAGGGCTCATGTAGAAGAGGCACTGCAAGATGCATATCCTGTGGCTTTACTTGAGAAACCCACAAAAGACTTCATCCCAGGAAGGTCGAAGAGACATACTTTTTCTTGCTCTTCCCATGAATTAAACAAAGAACCCTGGGTTTGATGTAGAGGAAGCACACAGAGGACGACTCTGACAGGGTGAGGAGGAGGCAGAGCAGCCACGGCCTCAGGACCCAGGGAACCCTGGCAGTGTGGTGAGTTCCCAGGGTTTCTTTTGGTCTCCTGCATCCTAGACACGGAGCTTGTCTACTGGGGTGCATTTGTGCTCCTATAACAAAATGCACAATTTATAAAAAACAGAAATTTATATCCTCATGGTTCTCAAGGCTGCAAGTCCAAGATCAAGGATCTAGCATCACAGGTGGAAGGCAGGAGGACCAGTGCATCTAGTTCCTCTCCAGCCACAGGCCTGTGAGATCGCACAAGTTCTGCGCTTCCACAGTGCAATGGTGGGATAGGCAGAGGACAGACATTTCCCTTCCAAAAGGAAAAATAGGCAAGAGGGAGTAACAGGCCTTAGGTAAGTCCGAAACTCAGCAAGGCAAACAGCATTAAATCATCTTTGACTCCATGCCCCACCTTCTGGATACAATGGGGTGGGGTTGGGCACCCCAGGCCTCAGACAGCCCCGCCCCCATGGCTTGCTGGTCTCAGTTAACCTCAGCAGTTCTCTCAGGCTGGGGGCTCCACACTGGTGGCTCTGTAGGTCTGGAGTCTCAGGGGTGGCCCTGCCTCCACAGCTGCACTAGGCATTGCCCTGGTGGAGACTCACTGTGGTGGCTCTGTCCCTGCAACAAGTCTCTGCCTGGGCACCCAGGCTATCCACAGCATACTTGGAAATCTAGGTGGAGGAGAAAGCTGTGCCCCCACAGCTCTTGTACCCTGTGTGCCTGCAGAATTAGCACCTCATGGACTCTGCCAAGGATCACTGCTTGTGTCCTCTGGACACCTGAGCCGTAGCTGTATGGCCAAGGAGTGCTGTGCCAGAATCTGGAGAATAGAGACCTGAGATGGCTGTGGGCAGTGAGGTTACAGGGGTGTCCTGGGCCTCTCTTCCTAAACTGTTCAGTGCTGTGATGAGCATGGCAGCCCCGAAGATGTCCGAAATGCTCTTGGGGCCATTATTCCATAATCTTCATGAATAACTCCAGGCTTCCTTCTGTCCACACTAATCTCCTTATGAAACTAGGTTACACCGTTGGTTTTCTTCCCTAAATACTCTTTGTTGTTCTTTACATGGTCAAGCTGAGAATTTTTCAAATCTTTACATTCTTTTAATTATAAAGTTTGCCCTTAAATAACTTTCTGTTCTCAGATTTTACCGGAAGCAATTAAGGAAACTATCCTGAATACTTTGCTGCCTGGAGATTTCTTCTGCCAAAGTATCTTAGTTCATCACTCTTAAGCTCTGCCTTCTGCAAAGTCCTGGGACATGGACACAATTCAGTCAAGTTTTTTGCCACTTGAAACAAAGAAAATGAAAATACAGCATGTCAAAATTTACAGAACACAGCTAAAGCAGTACTGAGAGGGGAATTTTTAGCACCAAAATGCATGCATTTGAAAGTAGGAAAAGTCTCAAATCAATCCCAGCTTCTACCTCAAGATCCTCATTTCTACCTCTCTGGAAAATGAAGAGCAAAATAAACCCCAAGAAAAAGCAGAAGGAAGGAAATAACTAAAATAAAAAACAGGAAAGCTGCAGGATGCAGTGGCTCACGCCCGTGATCCCAACACTT
Organism: Callithrix jacchus; assembly: GCF_049354715.1. Classification (NCBI taxonomy): domain Eukaryota; kingdom Metazoa; phylum Chordata; class Mammalia; order Primates; family Cebidae; genus Callithrix; species Callithrix jacchus. Next base: position 28,397,543 of record NC_133502.1, read on the forward strand.
TTGGAGGCCAAGGTGGGTGGATCACCTGAGGTTAGGAGTTCGAGACCAGCCTGACCAGTATGGTGAAAACCCATCTCTACTAAAAATACAAAAATTAGCCAGGCATGGTGACATGCGCCTGTAGTCCCAGCTACTTGTGAGGCTGAGACAGAAGAATTGCTTCAGCCTGGGTGGAGGAGGTTGCAGTGGGCCGAGATTGTGCCACTGTACTTCATCCTGAGTGACAGAGAGAGACTCCCTTGCGGGGGGGGGGGGCGGGGGAAGTTACCTAGCTTTTTAAAAACATTACTAAAACTGACAAATCTCTAGCAAGACTGAAAAGGAAAAAAAAAAGATGGAATCAGTAATATCAGAAATGAAACCAGAGACAGCACTATAGAGTCTGCAGACATCAAAAGGATAAGGGGAAAAGCTACAAACAACTGTGTACACATTCATTTGACAGCTTAGACAAATTGGGCTAATCTCTTAAAAAGCACAAACTACCACAGCTCACCCAACAGGAAGCAGATCATTGAATAGCCCAGTAGCTATTAAATACATTGAATTCATAATTTCAAAAAAGAAATCTTCAGGCCCAGATGGTTTTTCTAAAGAATTCTACCAAACATTTAAAGAACTGACACCAATTCTACACAATCTTTTCTAAAACATACGGGAGGAGGCAATACTTCTCAGTCATCTCATGAAGCCAGAATTACATTGATACCAAAACCAGACGAAATAAGAAAGAAAGCTACTGACCAATATCCCTCCTGAATATAACACAAAAGCCCACAACGAAATAGTGATAATATATTTAAGCAATATATAAAAAGAATTATCCACCATGACTAAGTTTGGATTTATACCAAGGATGCAAAGCTGATCAATATTTGAAAATTGATCCATGTAGTCTACCATATTAATAGACTAATGGAAAAAAATCATATCAACCAGTGCAGAAAAAGTATTTGATACATTTTAATACACATACATGGTTAAAAAAAACTCTAGGATAGATAGGAGTAGAGGAGGACCTTCCTACTTAGTAGTGACTACCTACAAAAAATGCCGACAACTAACATGACACTAAATAGTGAAAACTGTATAATTGCTCCGTAATATCAGGCACAAGGTAATGTTGTCTGCCTTCATTGTTCTTATTCAATATTGTACTCAAGTTCTATCTAGTGCACTAAATCAAGAAAAGGAAATAAAAGGCATATAGACTGAAACAGGATAAACAAGATAATTAAAACAGTCTCTAGTTACACATGACATGATCATCTGATTACAAAATCCCCAAAGATTGTACAAAAAAAAAAAAACTAAAGTTAAAAAAGGTTGCAAGATATGAGATAAACACAGAAAAGTCAATTGTCTTTCTTTATGTAGCATAAATACCAAAATTATGGACCCCAAAATTAAAAATGCAATACCATTTAAAATTACCAAAAAGAAATACTTAAGTGTAAATTCACTCAAACATGTACAAGACTTTTGTGCTGAAAAGTGCATGATGCTGATGAGAGAAATCAAGTGAGCTCTAAATGCATGGAGAGGCATACCATATTCAGGGATTGGAAGACACAATATATAGTAAAGATGTCAGTTTTTTTCAAACAGGTGAACAGAATTCTTATCAAAATCCCAAAAGGATTGTTTCGTAGATATAGTCAAGATTATCCTAGAATTTGTGTGGAAAGTCAGAGGAGCTAGAATACCTAAATAAATCTTGAAATAGAGGAAGAAGGTGAGAGGAATAATTCTACCCAAAACCAGGACTTATTATTGCCAGAGTAATCAGGGCAGTGTTATCCTAGACAGACTGACAGATAACAGAACAGAACAGAGGACTCAGAAACAGACCCACACAAATATGCCCAACTGATTTTTGACAAAGAGTCAAAATCAATTCAGTGGAAGAAAGATAGTCTTTTCAACAAATGGTACTGGAGTAATTGGATGTCCACAGGGAGACAAAAGAACCATGAACTAGGTGTTACACCTTATATTAGAATTATGAGTTCTAACAGTGAATTACAAATTTAAACATGAAATGTAAAACTATAAACGTTTTAGGAAAATACATAGTAGACAACACTTAGGACCTAAAGCTGAACAAAGAGGTCTTGACTGGATGCCAAGAGCATGATCCATAGAAAGAAAATTGATAGATGAGACCTTATCAAAATTGAAAACATGTGCTCTGTGAAAGAATCTGTGGAGTGGAGGAAAAGGCAAGCTACAAACTGAAGAAAATATTTGCAAACCACATATCTGATAAAGGATTAAGAAATCTCCAAGCTCACCAGTACAAAAACAAACAACTGGGTTAGAAAATGGGCAACAGACATAGAGACATTCCGCCAAAGATGCCACAGTGATGGCAGAAGAGTACGTGGCAAGCCATCAGTCAATAGCGGCCACTGGTGAAGCGCAGGACCAGGGTACCACTGCACACCGTCAGGAGGCTAAGATAGAAGACAGTGCCAACTTCAAATGCTGGCGAGGATGTGGATAAACTGGGTTACTTGTAAGTTGCTGATGGGAATTTAAAATAGTAGAGCCACTTTGGAAAACAATTTAGCAGTTTCTTTTAAAACAAAATATGCAACTCTCGTATGGCCCAGTAATTGCACTCCTGAGAATTTATCCCAGAGAAATGAAAATGTATGTTCACATAAATACAGGCATATGAATATTTACATTAGTTTGTCATAGTCAAAAACTGGAAAGAACCCCAATGTCTTTCAGTGGGTGAAAGGTTAAATTGTATGTCCGCACCATTGATACCTGTGACAACCTGGATGAAACCTCCAGGGAATTATGCTGAGTGAAAAAAAGCCAATTCTAAAAGGTTACTGTATTATTCCATTTACATAACATTCTTGAAATGGCAAAAATATAGCCATGGAGAATAGTTCAGTGGTTGCGGGGGTGTCAAGGAGGGGTGATCTGAGAGGAACATGGACATGTCCAGGAGGAGTCTCAGGAGGGTCCTGTGGGTGGTGACGGCCCAGGTCTGGCTGCATGGATGTCAGTGGCTGCAGTCCTGTGCTACAGTTTAGCAAGATGTTTCCCCTGGAGGAAAAGATACACACGATTTCTGTCTGTGTACTATTTCTCACACCTGCATGTGAACCTGCATCTAAAACAAGAAAATCAGCTCACACCTACTCACTGTCTGCCGACAAACCCAAATATATGCACCATGTTACAAGGACTTTTTAAACCAATATGTAGAATCTTATGTGAAGTGGGAAGAGGGAAAAGGGCTTTCCTTCTAGGTAGCTATGACCTTGACTGACTTAAAATAAATATTTGCTGCAGATTTGCAGGTCCAGATCTAAAAGTTTAAATAGATGTCAAGGTATCTTAATTCAATTCAATTTCAGTGACCTTGGTGTTGAGCCCTTGAAACACTGCCTCTCCGTTAAGGCTTGAATAAATAACATTTCTGAGGTTGAATTGGGAGTGTTTAAATATTCAGAGCCAGGCAGAGGAAGGTGGAAGGCAGCAGGCTACACTGTGCTTCAGGCTCCCTCTCGCTCTCTGCCAGCCTGGACTGGAGCCTCCTCTGGTTCAGGGTCAGAGACCCTGCAGCCCCGCCCCTCCCTCCAGCCAGGTGGGTGTGGTGGCCCAGGGATGCCTCAAGTGGCCTGTTTGTTTTCTGTGCATCCCAATGTGATCGTGCACCACTTCCTGCCAGCCATCTTCCACTAAAGGCGAGGCGAGGAGGAATCTCTGTTTTCTTCAAATGCTTGGGTGTCCCACAGACCAGTTACTGGATCCTCTTGGCAAAATGAGGACCCCAAGAGTTTAGAATCTGAATTCCTTTGCCTTCCTTCTTACTTTTTCAATAGTTTGTGGGCATATCTGGTGGAGCGAATCTGAAAGCTGAAAATAAGCAATAAAATGAAGGGTAAATGCATTGGTAGTGAATTTCTAAACAGGGCAATGAACACCAGCTAACTAGAAACTGGCACGTTCTCCAGCACGTGCTGTTTTGGACTGAAGTCATGTGGAGCAGGACCGTCAGCAGCAGATGTGTCAGCACCAAGGCGCCGCCGTGCTGGAGCTCCCCAAACCTAGTGGTTTATGGTCGCAGGGTGTCCATTGTTCTAGCTTCCTCCCCACCAAAATGTCACAGCTGCCGGCCAGAGAGAACACGGGCACCCGGTGTGAGCAGCCACAAAGCAGGCCACACTAAATGCCATTTCTGGAATAGCCTGTTTATACTGGGAGCAATCTGTTCTCAGAAGGTCTGAATAGGATGGGCCCCAAGGGCTGCTGCTTCGGGGTGATCCTTTGTCCTGTGGCCTGGACTTGGGCCCCACTCCTCCTGGCAAGAGTGAAATGACCTCTGTTTACTTCAAGAGTTACATAAATACAGGACTTCCCTTGCTTGGAGCCCTGTTTGGGAGTCAGTATTGGTGCGTTTCTGGTGAACTGGAAGGTATGTTTCCAGGTCTGCTTTTCTGTGGGAATACGGCGAGGCGCTGGCCATCTGACAACTGTGTCAGCCTTGGTGTCCTCTTCCTCCAGCCCCATGGACAGAGTGGGTGGGTGGCCTGGCCCCCTTCTCACTGAAGGAGCTCCTAGGGGAGCATGGCCCAGGGCAGCAGCACAGCTGCAGAAAGGGGCTCCTTGGTGAGAGGTGGTCACTGGCGCTGAATTGACACGGTGTCCACTCCCCTCTCAGAACTGAGCTACCAGGTATGCATGGAGCCACAGACCTGCCGAGGGTGGTGGGAGCCCCAAGACCATGTGGCCTACTCTGTTCCACATAACTTACCTCTTCGGAGGCAGGAACAAAGGTCCGGCAGGAAGGAGGGTGGGAAAGATCCAGCCTGCAGACTTCACCTGTGGCCGGCCGGTCCGGAGGCCTGGGCAGGAGACCACCTCAGTCCTATGTTGCGTCTCCCGCCTGGTTGGCCTGGGTTCCCAGCCTCCTGACGCCAGGCCTGCCTTGGTCCTGCCTCAGAGACCTCCCTACCCAGGGGACGCACAGACCTGGGGCTGAGCCTGACCCCAGGCAGACCCCAGCCTGACAGGAGCTTTCAGCCACCCAGGAGGGGCTGGGTCAGACAGCAAAGGAAGGAGGACGAGGAGGCTGCCAGGCCCCGCCTTCGGGCACTCGCTACCTCACCTTTCCTCTCTACGCACGTTTCCAGGTCGCATGTGAGTGTCTAGGTTGGAAAAGGGCCTCTGTGTGGCCACCTGTCTGCTCTGAGGGCACCGTGGTGCACTGGACTTGGCTCGTGCGCTGCTGCCCTCGGAATGTCATTTTATGTGTTGAACTTGTGCCTGATGTTGTGAAGCGAGGTAAGGCCATTGTGTAAAGTGGGCTCATCCCAGGACTTGCTATGCATTTGTCCTGTCACCCAAGGACAGAGGAGGTACCATGGAGCCTCGGGCCTACTCCGTCTCCCTAGAGCTCCTGTTTCCAGGCCTCACACAAAGCCACATCAGAAGAGAAAGTGTCCCAGCTCTGCCCACCAGCACTGTTCTGGGCTTTCCCCCCAGAGCCTTCTCATCTGTCCACGACCCTCCTCCCTGCTCCAAGACCACCTCCTGGGGCTGGAGAGTGGCCGAGGCCACCACCCTTTCCTGAAACCCCTGGAGGCAGCGCCCCGGCTCCCGCCAGCTGCATCCTGACATGCTGTTGGTGCTCTGCATCTCACTGCGATGTTATGTTCACTCCCTCCTCATTTTACTTCACTGTCCTGCGGGCTTAGTGTCGTCCACAAGGGTGAAGGCGGAGGAAGGTTTGCTTGGAATGACTGCTTTGCGGGGATCGAGCCCCTCTGTGGCATCGTCCTCGTGGGCTCTTCAACCAGGCTCTTACCGGCTCCCTAGGGGGGAATGGGTGGACTCAGGGTGTCGTCAGCCCCAGTGGCTCTAACCTGCCCCACAGTGGACGGCAGCTGCTCCAGGACCCCCGGAGTGCTCTTTGCACTCGTTATGGAGTTTGGCACATTGCTTTGTAAATAGCAGGTGCTCATAATTGCTGTTTTGCTGCGAAAAGAGAAAAGCAATCCTGAATATTTAGAGCTGTGTGTGTTATGCCTTCCTGCTGTCATCTGTGGGGCAATCAGCATCTGGGGTGCCTGCAGGAGCTGCCTCCTGGGCCAGTGCTGGAGCCATGGGAACTCATGCTGTTTAGGGTGAGTTGCTCACGATGGCTGTGGCTGCAGGGTCCCCGCCGTGGGAACTCATGCTGTTTAGGGTGAGTTGCTCACAATGGCTGTGGCTGCAGGGTCCCCGCCGTGGGAACTCATGCTGTTTAGGGTGAGTTGCTCATGATGCCTGTGGCTGCAGGGTTCCCGCCATGGTGGAATCCAGCAGCCACAGTTTAATGTAGATGCTGCTCCATTGGTGACATGGATGCATGCATGCATCGGACCTCAGGAGCGCTGCTGACGGATGGCAACATGGCCGGGACCTGGTCCCAGGTGTAGCCTCTCAGGGGACTTGGGGACCCAAGGGAAAGCTGTCTGAGGTGGCAGGAGAAGAGTGAGGGGCTTTGTGAGGTGGGGACCTTGTCCCATTGTTCAGTCCTGGGTCCCCAGCATGAAGTGTCTGACACAGAGGAGGCCTCACCTGTCCTAAACCTGCATCAGAGCAGGATGAGTGGAGCCCAAGCCTCCGTCCTGGGTCTCTTGGGCAGGACCCAGAGGCTCCCAGCAGCCCCTCAGGAAGCTACCAGCGAACGGAAACACGGGAGCTGCAGCCAGTGGGTCTGACTGGGTGTGGCTATTTCCATGGCCCGCTCTTGCGTTCAGGTTCTGATTCTCTGAACATTGTGACGTTGGCTGGTATTAATTTAATGCTCCCCACATGCCAGGTTACTGTTCAAATCATTTATGTGCATTTGATCCTTAACCTGCAAGGTGGGGACTTTGCAACCCTGCTTTACAGATGAGGCAACTGAGGCAGAGAGATATTAACTCCCTCAAGGTCACCGCGTTGTAACTGGGATTGGAACCCATGCAGGCGACTCTGGGACCCAGACTCAACCCTTTCACCATAAGGCAGACTGTGCTGGAGGCTGTTTCCATTCCCAGAAAGAGGCCCCGCACCCAGCATTTTGCGAGCTTTGAATGTGAAAGCTAGGATCGAGGGCTTGTCTGCCGTCAGAGAGTGGCCACATACACACATCCTGAATGTGGGCACCTTTAAAACATATCCAGGAAATCCCCCGAAACTTTGGAGAGGAAGCATCAGCTCAGGTTGTCAGTGTTAGTCGCGTAGGACGGGTGCCACACTCAAGGGCCGGCAGCATTCTTCCCTCTCACTTTTCATTGGTTTCTTTTCAGTATTTGAAATGCAGGAATCAAGTCTGGATGTCAGAGTGTTCTTGATTTAGTTTTCCTTTTTCCCAGGAGGCATGGTTAACAAAGAGCCACAATGGCAAACTGTGGGGGCAATGGTGTGGGCTTGCCTGGAGAGCCATGCTGGTGGGGCTCACCTGGGATGGCATCTCTGGTCTGCAGAGGCCAGTCTGTGCTGCAAAGCCTGGTGCAGGCACAGGGATGGCAGGAGCGTCCTGGAGTCAAGGGATCAGCTATGTTTCATTGCAGTAGCTTCTTTTTTTCCAGAGATCCAAGTTAAAAAAAAGAAAATTCACCTCTTAAAAAATAGCATACTTAAAACCTGCACTTATTCTATACCCAGATTATATTTTTAGAGCCAAAACATCCAGAAACACGGCCTGAAAAAAGCACATGAAAATACTGTTCCCAGAATTAAGTAGTAATGACATTCCGAAGCCTCGCTGTTTAAAGAGGTCCACTGCTAGTATAACAGGACCCCTGGTATATTTATAAAATTCATTGTTAAAATCGAGTAAAGCAATATCTGCAAGCATCTGGCCCAGGGATGATGAGGAGCCAGCATCTGCAGAGGACACTCAGGACGGTGCATAGCTCCCTGCCAGCGGCTGCGGCTCTTGTGCTGCTGGGGTAGTGGCTGGATGCGGACCTGTGAGGTGAGCTGGAATCTGCAGAGGACACTCAGGACGGTGCACAGCTCCCTGCCAGCAGCTATAGCTCTCATGCAGCTAGGGCAGTGGCCAGATGCAGACCTGTATGGTGCAGTGTCTCCTGCTGCCGCGGCAAGGGTGGCCACATAGGTGGCACCCTGCCAGGTGCGTCCAGCCCTAGCCTTGAGGTTGCCCCCTTTGAGGCCAGGTCTCCTGGGAATCCAGGCCTGCTGTGTCTAAAATCTCACACTCCTTAAACTCCCCTGACCAGGACACACCATGAGGTTTTCCTGTCAAACTTCACACGCATTTCATGTGACAGCTCCAGATTTCACAGCTCCTATTAGACCAAGCCTTTGTCCTTGCAACCAGGCAGGCAGGCAGTACACACGTCTGATCACCTTCTGCCTGTTGGCGCATGTTTCAGAAGCATGTGTGTATTTCTGCCAACCTCGTGCCTGCTGAAGAACAGTAGCTACTGCATGCCCTTCTCTTATGGCTTTGGGATTTTGTGTGCAAAGCCTTATTTACAGGCCGCCCCTGAAAACAAAGGGTAATGATACCTTAGCTGTTAATGTGACCCTGGAGAGCTCTAATTGAACTGCGCGAATAGAAGGATCCTCCCTCACCAGCTCCTGCTGCCCAGCTCAGCAGGGGGCTGCCCTTACAAATGTCATCGCAGCACAGGCGGCCCATGCTTGGCATCTTCCAGGGCCCCTAGTTTCATTTCAGAGGGTGCAGTATTTTCAGAAAGGGAGCTTGCATTTGTGCTCATCAGTCAGCAGCAGTCAGCTGTGACATCTCCAAACCGTAGAGGCTTTGGACTTTTTGGCCCGCTTTCTACATAGAACGATGGAGATTTAGGATCTTAGGGCCCTAGATTCATCTTGTTATGCAGATGAGGGGCCAAGGCCCTGGGAGCTGGGTTTCAGCTCTGGGTTCCATGCAGCGCTTCCTCGCCAGGCTGGCGTGGCCAGTCATTCTGTTTCAAGGTCTTCTTCCAGTCAGGTTTTGTTTTATTGATTTTTTTGTCCATGAAGTTGAATGTGGCTTATGTATTGTGTACATTTCTCTCTGTGTGTATTTATTCTAGCATCTCTTTATCATGGGCTTTTATAACTTACCTCAGCCCCCAACCTGTGACCGTAGTACTCTCTTCTCCCACCACGTGCACCCTAATGTGGGGATTCTGCTTTGGCGGCTGACTTCTGTGAAGTTAATTAATATACATCTCATTTAGAGTGATGGTTGAGCAACTGAAAGAAAGTGAATTTAGTTTTATTAGTTTTTATTTTACACGTAAAGAGCTCTATTTGACTTACTTAGATTTTTCCCATCGATTTTGTGTACACACAAAGGGAAACTAAGCAGAGGGAACCTAACTTGGTTAGATTTTCCTAAAATTGTTTTACACTCAGCATCCAACTCCTCTAACCCCCTTTGACTGAGACGTCCCCAGCCATCACCCCTGGTCCTCCTCAGATGCCAGTTTGTTGATGCATTTCTCTTTCTTTGATGCCTCATGTGCCAACAAGTAAAGACTTTCAGCTCTTCCGGGGCTCTCAAGACCAGACCCACCCACACACTCAGAGAAGCAGAACCTTAGAAGACACATGGACATGCATGGTGCATCTGTGTGTGCTGTGTCATGGGCTGGGACATCTGACCTCACTAGTGCGGGCACAGGCGGAGACCCACACGGGATTTCCATGTGGCAGTCTGCAGGCAGGTGTCCGCTTGTCCAGGGGACCCCATCCCATTCTCTTAGGGCCATACAGGGATTTAATGAGGCCCAGCCCGCTCTGGGGGGGGCACACGCTCCACACACAGCCAGCTGAACCAGCCACATCCACACGACACTGCGCAGCCCCCTATGAGGGTTGGTATGGGTGGCTAGAGTTAGGGATGGGGCCTCAGCAGGCTAACCCCTGACCCACCTGAGGCCAGGCCTCATCACAGCTCACTTCCCTCATTTCCCTGAAATGCATCATTCTTTCCTGGCCACCTGCCTGGCGTGTGCCCAGGCTGATGGCACGGACCATTGCTGTCTTCTAGGGTTTGTTACTTCCCATGCCTTCATTAACCCTGGGGCCTCTCCTCCCACGACTCCTCAGGCCTGGGACACCCCCAGCCCCACTTGTGTGTGGGATACTCATGCTAACCACCACCTGGTGGGATTCCAGGTTCTGTCCTGGAGCTCAGGGCACCTGGAGGCTCAAGGCAACTTCAAAAGCCTCCTGCAAAGGGTCTGGATGGATCGCGGGAGAGCCGTGAATGCAGCAGCCGCCGTGGAAGCAAAGCCTGGGTGTCTGGGTGGGCTGCATCTCCACCTGGTGAGCACCAGGGGACCCACAGGAAAAGCAGAGGCCTCCTGCACCCCTGTGCATTCTCTGGAAACTTCCTGTAGGCACAGAATAAGTGTCACATCCCAAACGCCTGATGCTGGTATTGTGGATAAATGTTAACCTAGAGGTTTTTATTTGAAAAGTTCCAGTTTAATTTTTAAGTCTTGTTTTTACCAATTCTGCTTGTTCAAGACATACTGTATGCCTTTTTCCTCTAGTTTCTCCTTGAGAAAGAATGTAACGGATTGTGCTGGAATCGCCCTCGTGAGTTCTCCCTTACCCCGCATCCTCTGGGGCTCTCCACTCCGGCCCAGGCAGTTGGCGTGTCAGTTATATTTATGTTACGCATCCTGCCATCTGGGGCTCTCATCGAGAATTTCTCGGACATGGTGTGACATCAGTGGGTCCTTTGTTTTGGAGCAAGCGTGTTCTCCTCACTCTGGCACGGCCTCAGCATTAGGGGTTTCCTCTTTCTGGGAAGCTGTTCCTTCTTGAGAACACCGCGTGCTTTGTTCCTGCAGTGCGGGAGGTGGGTCATCCTGGGGGGAAACTGCTGGCCGCCTGCAGAACAATAGGACAGGAGGAGGCTGTCCACGGCTATCTAGGCCTGAGCTGCTCAAAGGTACTCTCTGTGTTTCCATGGCTTTTGCTTCCTGGTTAGATCTTCTCTCTATTCGTGGGAATATCTCGTCCCCCTTGCATCAACAGAGGGAGAATATCTGTTGTAAGGGGGATGTCAAAACCCAAAAAGTGGATAATTGGTAACAACCCACTGTGGCACATACCCACGACAACCAGGCTGCACAGGGGCTGGGTGTGGACAGACATCATGTCCACAGCAGCAACTCACAGGTGCTGGAAACCAAATTTAGGATCTTAGGAGTGCACACAGACTCACGAGGCTTTCTCAGTAATCATGCGTGTCTCTGTCATGGGAGGTACACAATGGACACGCCTCAGCCTGTTCCGTCTATGAGGGCAGCAGCCCCTCCTGCAGGTCCCTCCTCCAGAAGGCCATCTATCTGTGTCTCGAGGTCCCTCAGTAACCTCGAGGCAGAGGCCTTCTGTCCCTGATGCCTGCTCTCGGAGGGCTATGTCTTAATCTGTTTTCTGCTGCCATAACAGAGTATCATGTATTTTTAGTTTATAAACAATGGAAGTTTATGTGGGTCAAGGTCCTGGAGGTGTGGAAGCCCAAATTCGAGGGGCCGCGTCTTCCCAGGCAACGGCATTACCTGGCAAGAGAGCAGAGAGACCCAGAGGGGGCCAAGCTCACTCTCGTAACTAAAACAGCTCTCGTCCAGTCATGACAGCAGGGTCCTCAGACCCGGTCACCTTTTCTTAGGCCCCAGCTCCAAGCACAGAGGCATTGGGGTGAGGCTTCCCACACGTGACCTTTGGGGGACACATTAAACCCCAGCAGGCTGCCTCGTCCCCTGCTCATTTTGGTTGTTTCATTGAAACGTGGGTGTGATGGATGCTCGTTTCTCTCTGAGGGGGTGGGATGGGCTGTCATTCCAGGGAAGGGGGGCTTTGGGGTTTCACTGTCCAGACTGTGTCCGTTTCCTATTGCAGTTGACAAATCACCGCAAACAGTGGCTAATCACGTGCATTCATGGTCTATAGCTCTGGGGGCCAAAAGTTCTAACCTCAAATTGTGGGCAGGGCTGGTCCCTTCAGGAGGTTCCAGGGAGAATCCTTTCCTTGCCTTCTCCAGCTCCAGGGGCTGCACGCACAGATGCTCACACACATGCATGCACACACAGACGTGCTCAAACACACGCATGCACACACAGACATGCTCACAGTGCACACAGGCACATGCACACACATACATGTGCACACAAACATGCTCACACATATGCACACGCACATGCGCACACACATACATGTGCACATGGACCGGACATGCTCACACTCGTACACAGGCACAGGCACACGCATACATGCACACACAGACATGCTCACATACATGTGCACACAGACATACGTACACATGCGCATGAACATGCCCACACACGTGCACATGGACATGCTCATATGTACATGTGCACACAAACATGCCCCCACACGTGTGCATATGGACATGCTCACACACGTACACTCAGGCACATGCGCACACATACGCACATGAACATGATCACGCACATAAATGTGCACATGGACATGATCACACACGTGCACACGGACATGCTCACACGTATACTCAGGGACATGCACACACATACATGTGCACACCAGACATTTTCACACATGTACACACACAGGCACATGCACACACATACATGCACACAAGGACATGCTCACACACGTGCACACGGACATACACATGGACACTCAGGCACATACACACATGCACACACTGGACATGTTCACACGTACACACTCAGGCATATGCACACATACATGCGCACACAGACATGCTGATGCACATACACATGTGCACACGGACATGCTCACACACATACACGTGCACATGGACACGCTCACACACGTACACACAGTCACACACATACATGCACATACACATACACGTGCACATGGACATGCTAACACATACAGGCACATGCACGCACGTGCACACGTATGTGCTTACACAGGTACCTACATGTGCAGACATGTTCATACATGGACACACTCGGGCACATGCACACATGTGCACACAGACATACATAACACATAACATGTGCATGTACACAACACGTGCACACGGACATGCTCACACACGTGTACACTCAGGCACATGCACACACGTTCACACTGCAGTGCTCACATTGCACATACACTCAGGCACATGCACCCACAAACACACATGTGCACACGGACATGCTCACATACATACACACACACACACATATACACACATGTGGACTTACCATCTAGTGAGGCAGTGCTGTCTCCCCGGAGGCCTGCATGTGCAGGTGGGTTGAGGTCCCCCGTGTGCTGCGGGCCAGGCCTGCTGTGCTGTGAGGCGCTGGCCATGGGGGTGGGCTTCACTTCTAGCTGACCCAGTTGGTGGCCACATTCCTGGTGCCCAGGCCTTGTCCCTGGCCAGTGCAGCCTTCACACGTAACAGCATGAACAGATTCTTCCTGCCCAGACTGTGGCAACAGGCAGGCCCTCTCCTTCAGCTCGGGACTGCTGGGCAAAGCACAGGTGTAACTCCGGAGCCAAACCCGTGAAGGCCCCAGCTCCGGAGCTGTTCCCCCAGGACTCTGGGAGGGAAAGCCCCAGTTCCTGTCCAGAGAGGGTGTGAGGAAGGAGCCCCTGTGTGCACAGGCTCCACCTCTCTCTCCAGGACCCAGGTGGGAGAGGCCCCAGGCAGCCGATGGCCTCAACACATAGCAGTTTGCTGAACCCAGAATCGGCATCTTTGCTTTAATTTTTGGCTCTTCTAGGAAGAATCTAGTTGGTACCCACTTCTCACCAAGCACCTGGCCCATTCTGGGGCAGGGTGTGCTTCCCTTTCTGAGCAGCTAAAAGATGTTTGAAGGGGTGGGGCCTGTGGGCAGGAACCTGTCTGGGTCTGGAGCTCTGGGAGGTGGACAAAGGGGTTCCAGAATATTCCAGGCTGGTGCCAAATCTGCCACAGCAGTCTTGTCTGGCTCCTGGCTCAGCTCTTCCATTCTGAAAGGGCCCGTGGCTTCCCCCCGCCTCCACCGCTTTCAGTAGGGAATGCTGCTGTCTCTTCACATCCTTCTGCCAACCTGGGGCCCAGGCACGTCTCATGGAATCTAAAGTTGCTTTTGAAGGAATTCTTTCTGCATGGAGCAGATTCCTTCTCCTCCGGCAGGGTCTGAGTGCGCTCCTCCTGGCCAGGATTCTGAGAGAATGGCATCAGAGGGGGATGAGGGTCCCTGGGCGCCTCCTCATCTCCTCAGACCTCCCTCTTCACTCAGGACTCCACAGCGGGGCATGGCTGGGAGGGAACCGCATGTGTGGGGACCAGGATGGGCATCAGGTAGAACCTTAGGTCGTCAGCAAAGCCCTCGGCGGGTCCCCAGGGCCACTCACCTCCCTGCACCGGTGTCTCCAGCCAGTCCCATGTGTGCCTGCCCTGTAGCCTGTTGTGGTCCCTTTCCTGCTGTCGTGGGTAAAACTGTGTTCCCTGGAAAGATGTGTTGAGTCCTGACCCCCAGCACTTGTGGGTGTGGCCTCATGTGGAGATGGGGCTGCTGCAGATGCATGAGCTCAGATGGAGTCACCCTGGAGCAGGAACCGTAATCCAACCACTGGTGTCCGTGGAAGATGGGGAGAGACACAGGCAGACAGATGTGTGGCTGGGTGGGGCCACAGCCAAGGGTGCTGGCCCCCCAGAAGCTGGCAGAGGCAGGGTGGCTTCTCCACTGGTGTGCATAGCCACACCAACCACCCGCTTGCTCCAGGCCCTGGGGATTCCACCCTAGGATGCGGGTGATTCAGAGGTTTGGCCTGCAGTCCCCGCCAGAGGGGTTGTGCCTGGGGGTCTGACGCATTCAATGTAACTGAGGGAAGCTGGGTTCACCAGGCTGCCTGGGAGGAGACCTCGTCTACTTGCAGGTGCACCTCAGCACAGAGTTGGTGGGGGGTCCCAGCTGGGGCAGTCAGCCTGGGTCAGCGCAGAGCCTACCTCAGATGGCCTCTGCCCATGGCAGCGACTCGTGAAATTCTGTTGAGGTGGCCCTGGGGCCCCAGGCTCTACAGTTGCCCAAGTTGATGTCAAGCTTTGAGCTGTGGTTCTTGCCTCTGGAGCAGCTCTCGCCACCATCCAGGCAAGTGGTCTCTAGCTAAAGTGAGTTTTCCTCTTATTTTTTAACTAAACAAGCCCATGTTAGCAATACCCGGGCTGCCCCCAGGATGGCATTAGCCCATCACAATGCTCCCTGTGACAGGGACCCCCCACCAAGGAATCTGGTGCAGAATCCCACAGTGTCCTGTGTCTGCCCTGTGTGATGCATGCTGCCACATCACTGCACACATAAGAATCATGTGCATATTTCACAAACTTTAAAATAGCCAAGCCCTTGGCCTGTAGCACTATTTGTAGGAAATTAACCTAGAGAAACAATCAGATGTGAGATGACGATTTGCCTGTGCAGTATTTATGACAGTCAAGAATCACTGGAGGCCGGGCGCGGTGGCTCACGCCTGTAATCCCAGCACTTTGGGAGGCCGAGGTGGGTGGATCACGAGGTCAAGAGATGGAGACCATCCTGGTCAACATGGTGAAACCCCGTCTCTACTAAAAATACAAAAAATTAGCTGGGCATGGTGGCGCGTGCCTGTAATCCCAGCTACTCAGGAGGTTGAGGCAGGAGAATTGCCTGAACCCAGGAGGGAGGTTGCGGTGAGCCGAGATCGGGCCATTGCACTCCAGCCTGGGTAACAAGAGCGAAACTCTGTCTCAAAAAAAAAAAAAAGAATCACTGGAAACCCTGATTAAATTTTGAAACATACATCCCAGGAAATATTTGCCCAGCTATTTAAAACCATGTAGAAGGGTAGCATCATGAAAAAACGTTTGAGTGAAAAATGTGTTACACACAATACACATTGCTGTTATAATTTTGTGTAAAAGGGCATCAGAAAGACAAAGAAAAGACCTCCAGGGGATGCTGTTGAAGTACATTGTATTTTTCTTTTCTATATTTTCCAAAGTGAACACAATGATTTCGTACTCAGAAAAAATACATATTACTTGTTTTATGCATCAAAGGTAATGGTCATTTGTGTGTGAGAACTTTAGATGATGGTGTCCGGGCCAGCAGTCCTGCCAGATTTTATGCCCAAAAGAACGTCTCCGAAGTGTCCTTAATCACTGATTCTGCGTTTATGGTTTACATTAATGTGAATTCCAGACTTCCCTGCTGGTTAAAGCCATGAGAAAGACAGAAGTCCAGCAGCTCCTCCTGTTCCTTCCTCTCCCGCCCCTCCCCGCCCTGTCCCCACTTCAGAAGTCAGTTGTTCAGTCGTCCATGTGGGGACTGCACCCTGCTGGCTGCTGGGACACAGGGACCTGCTCACATGTCATACTGGCCCCCGAGAGGGAGGTGCCAGCGGCTGCAGCTGCCCTCCCATCACCGCACGGAAGCCATCACCTACACAGGTGCCACGTCCCCTCCGCTGCGGTGTGAGCCCTGGACGGGCAGGAGCCACCAGCCTTGCTCAGTGCTGCGCCCCAAGCGGGCCCCGGTTGCCCGGAATCAAGGGTTCGTTTCCAGATTTCCCTGAGCAGGTCTGGGGCCACGGCTCCAGAGCAGCCCTGACATGCTGGTGTTACACCCAGGGCTCTCCCAGGTCACCATGAGCTTCTGGATTTCCTCACACAGCCCCGTTCCAGTCTCCACCCTTCTTTATTCCCCTCCCAAGACACGGAGTGAGGCTGTGCAGAAAACACCTGTGCCTGCCCTGGTGTGGCCGGGGCCACTGCCCCTCTGCAGCCCGACTCCCCTAGCCTCGGGGGTTGGCTCTGGGAGCTGGGCCCTGCCTGCTGCAACTCCCATTTCTTACCTCTGTTAGTGGCTGATGATCCGGAATGGTCGCTATGAGGATATTCGGTATCCAGGTGTTGCGTTACCTTCCGCCTCCCTCCTGGGGTGCCTCTGGTTCCTGGGAGAGAGGCCGAGGCAGGATGGAAAGAAGCCTGTCCCTTGGGAGACACGGCTTGGGACCTCACCTAGGTGTGCTGGGTCTGCCTGTCGGGAACTCTGCAGTGCTGTTCTCCTCACAACCCCACAGTGTCCTAGATGCAGGTACCACAGGTCTGCGTCTTGGTGCCTCTGTGTGGCCTGAAGCAAGTCGCTGAACCTCTCTGTGCCTGTTCTATAAAATACTAAAAACGGTGCCACCTCCCAGCTCTCCGTGGAGATCACTAGTTCACAGCATGAGGAGGGCTCTGGTGGGTGCCCGGTGTTCTCTAGCGCCGGGCACAATGGTGACAGTTGTTCTTTAGATAAGTATTAAATGATTTTTATGGAAAGATGGCATCATTTGTGCTACAAGTTAAGACAGAATAAAGACTTGACAGAGCTAGAGAGAGAGAGTTTAACAAATCAACTCCTGAAATTGTGGGTGTTGGCAAACCGAAATCTGCCAGCGGTGGGGCAGCCAAGGCTGGGGAGAGTTGGGCTGTATCCGGGAAGAGGCAGAGTACCTCTTCCTCAGGGAACCTGTCTCTTTCTCTCAAGGCCCTTGATGGATTGGATGAGGCCCACCCACATTATGTCATGTGCTGTACTCAAAGTCTACTGATGTAAGTGCCAATTCCATGTAAACACACCTTCACAGAGACAGTTAACCTAGCATTCGACCCAAAATCTGGGCACGGTGGCCCAGCCACGTTGATAAATAATAAAGCCAATGATCACAGAGACCAACGGTCTCCACCCTGGTGCCCTAACGTGACATGGTGCCGGCTAGAGGATGTTGGCCAGGCAGAGCGGATGGCACAGGGTTGAGGAAAGAAGCTGATGGCATGTGTGGAATGCCCGAGGGTGAAGAGGGAGATGAGAGAGGCAGGAGAGGTGAGAGGGTGTGGCCCTTTCCTTTCATCTTGCTTTTAAGACGCAACAGATTTCAGCATTGGCTCTTAAAGTGTGGACCAGCATATTCAACATCCCAGGGAATTTTGCTAGACGTGCACATTCTCAGGCCCCACCCCAGACCTCCTGGATCAGCAAGGAGCCATCAGAGAGCAGCTTTGTGGGTTTAACAAGCCCTTGGGAAATCCCGATGCAGCCCAAGGCTGGGCAGGCTGGAGGGCACCTGCGTGCCAGGAGAGCGGCCAGAGGGGAGGGCAGGTGCCCAGAGGGAGTGTGGCCTGGGCTGTGTGGGCTGGGGACTAGGGAGGGTGTTGTGTCTTAGTGGAGAGGGCAGGGCCTGCATTTCAGGACCCTTCTGCCTGGACAGGCTTTCCCTGAAGCTGGAGGGAGCAGGGTTGGGGCGGGGGTGTGGGAGGGGGCGTGGTGAAGGTTCCCTGAACTGACAGGGAATGAGTAAGGAGTAGACCTTCTGAGGCACGTTTTGCAGACCATGGGTAGACAGGAGGTAGCAACTGTGCAGCTGCAGGCACAGTGGGGTTGTTTCAGCACTGGACAGCCCAGGGGACACTTATCCACTCCCTGAGGCCTTTCCACAGTCCTCCCTTCACTGGGCTCCAAAGAGATTATGTAGAACCCAGTGAAACTGCTGATACTCAATACGTATCTCATGTTTAAAAAAGCCATTTCTTACAGATTTACTCAGTACTTTCTGTCTGTGGTTATTATACCTTTTGTTCTGTAATTATTTATTTTTTACACTTATTTATTTCCAGATCTATCTAGCCTATGCAGACCTGCGGGCGCTATAAGGCAGTACCGTGTCACCTTCATCTTTTTATCCCTTTGCCTCGCTCTGTTCCTGAATGGTCACCACCCTGGAATGTCCAGGCGCACATGTGCCACTGGACAACGGGATGTTGGGGCACACACATGCTCTGCTGGACACTGGGATGCTGGTGCATGTGCACATGTTATTGGCATGAGCTGTAGTTTGAACCTCAGCTATTTGATGCTTGAATTCCCAAACCATTCATGGAAATGGGTACTTCTTCCTGCTGGAATTTTCTCTCTCTCTCTTTTTTTTAACTGATTGTGGGGAGGGGTCTTGTCACATTGCCCAGGCTCAAACTCCTGGGCTCAAATGATCCTTCCACCTCTGCCTCTGCCTCAACCTCTGGAGTAGCTTGGGCCTATGGGCCTGAAATACTGTTTCTTTAAGGAAGGGTGTGTTACCTATCATTCCAAACCACAAAAGGATGCCCCGGTGTTGGGCAAGGAGAGGTCAGAGTTTCTTGCACATGGCCTTGTAGTGGCGGCCATGGCCCTGCATAGAATCTGCAGGTGGCAGCCAGGACGCTACGGGTGTCGAGTGCACATTGTGGCCTGGTGCCAACCATGGCAAGGGCGGGCAGCCCCGTGCCTGCCGCGCGCACTTTCCTCACCGGGTCCTGCGTCCTTGGGCAGGCGATGCCCCTGCCTGGAGGGACCAGTCCACCCCCGGCCAGCCACGGACCCATGCATGGACCCAGCGACCCACGGACCCACTTACCTGGGCGCGGCACGGGTGGCATGCGGCCATACGGAGGGGGCGCGCTAGGCTGCTGTGGCCTCTGCAGCTTCTGCACTTGCCGCGGGGCAGCTAGAGGTAAAGGGAGGCGCGGTCAGGCGCTGCCGCGGCGAGGCAGCTGCACCCGCTCGGTTGTCCACTCGCGTCCCCGCGGCTGCTCCAAAACTGGAAGGCGTGGAGACGCGGAAAGGGGCGGGGGGCGGGGGGACTTGCACGGCATGCATGGGGCTCCCAGGTGACCTAGGCGGTGACACGCGGAGCCCCCAGGTGACCTCGGCGGTGACTGCGGGGCTCCCAGGTGACCTCGGCGGTGACAGAAATTTCTAGGTGACCTGTGTGACTGACACGCGGGCCTCCCAGGTGACCTCGGCGGTGACACGCGTGGCTCCCAGGTGACCCGCGGTGGTGACTCGCCGGGGCGGGCGCGCGCCGCTTCCGCTTCCGCCGAGCCGCCCCCCGCCCCCCGCGGCGCAGCGAGCGCCCCCCTCCCAGTGGCTCGAACCAATCCCGGGAACGGAGGCGACGGCTCGAGGCCGGGAAGCGCTACCACGACCCCTCCCCGCCTCCGCTGCGCCCCCTCCCCACTCGCGCGGCCCCACCCGGCGGGCGCCCCCAGTGCGGAGGAAGCAAATCCGGGAGGATCATTTGTGTTGCGTCGGAGGATGAGGTTTTGGCTGCGGACTGAAGAGATGGCCCTGGAAGAAATGGTGCAGAGACTAAACGCGGTTTCCAGGCACACGGGTAGGAGGAGCTGCGGCCGTCAGTGATCAGAGCTTCAGCTTGACATCAGGGGCTGCATTGTAGGGAAACGCGTCTGGTTTTCTAAGCCACCCTCGTGTTCCTTTCTAGCAGCCAGCTGTGATATGGGGGCACTGGTGGGTAGCCGCTGTGCGTCCAGGGGCTGTCGGCGATTGCATGCTGCCCGGGAGGGTTAAAATGACTGCGCACTGGTGACTCGGGCTCTCTTGGGGACGCTGGGTCTGCATGCGGAGCCATTTGTGTGTCTGAAATCTGCCCATCCACCTGCCTGTCCTCAGCTCTGGCCATGGAGATGGAGAACGCACAAGCGCTTACGAATTGAGAACCCTCTGAGCCAAGGGCTTTCAGAGCTTGGGGTCTCAGAGCCAGAGGCAGGGATGGTGAAGCTGCTGGAAGCTCATTTTGAGGAGGAAAAAATCTGGACGAATCAAGTGGTTCTTTTCTTCATTAAATGCAATTTAAACCTCAGACAGATGTTTGAGACGGTGTGGGTAAAGAGTGGACTCCGGCGTCACTGGACGTTCATTTTCAGTGTTAATCAAAATATTATTTTAAATGAGCTTTGAAGAGCAGTTCAGATAGATTCTTTCAGATGTAAGCAGAGACTGGGCTGACAGCTTGCCTCTGGCCGGGGCTTTCAAGCAGTGGCATCTGAGTTCTCACGCTGCGTTATGCAGAAGGAAGAGGCATCCTTAATAGTTTTCCTTAAAATGAAGAGGAAATAATGATATATCCTTAAGAGTCAGCTGGCAAATGTTTTGTCTGACGTTGCCGTATGTTATGCCCTATATGCCATTACTAGTTGTCTAACTAGGTCTTGCCTGGGAGATGAAAATGTCAGTTACTTGGTTTGGGTGTGGTTCTATCTCTTTCTCTACCCACCCTGATGGACTCTGAAAGCAAACCAATGAATAAATCAGCACAAGTACCATTGTATGGGATGGTCTAATCAAGATGTTTTTAATGTGAGTTTTTGGGATCAAAGCTGCTGGGTTTATTATATCTGGGTTGAAGGAAAACAAAACCATTTTCATGACGTCTGCTCCGGTTTCTTGGAGAATCAGCTCTCTTTTTCTGAAGCTTAAGTGGAGCTTTTCATGCAGGTTTTCAGGGTTTGAGTATGGTGAAGGGCTGTGTGGATGCCAGGTTCACAGGGAGGCTTCCAGTCGGCTGGGAGGGGGAGGAGAAAGCGCCCCCTTGCTCTGTGTGCCTCTGCGTGTGGCTCGGTGTCAGAATCACAGAGTGGGACTGCTCCAGAGAGTGATGTCATTCCCCAGGTTTTTAGGGATTGGGGTTTCTTCATGAGCTCCGAGAGACACCTGCACATTCTTAATTGTAAAAAAGCTATCTCAGAAGAGCAGCAGTGGCACTGGCCAGTCCCTGAATGTCATGGAGCTGGGCGCTCGGTGTGGGCCATCGGCTCCTCAGGAGCAGGCAGTGAGATGTGCATCCTCCCACACAGCAGCATTACCGGTCATCGCATGCTTCACCAGGACTTTCAAATCCAGCTTACCAGATAGCCACAGTTATGAGCACCCCATAGTGTTTACTTAGGGAGGGTGAGCCTGCATCATACCCCACTTACCACCCACTAATGCTGGCCTCTTCCTTCAGTACAAACCCATTTTTTGCTGAGGCTGTGTGTGAGATACCACTGAATGGGGGCAGGTTAGGAGGCTGAGAGGCTGTGGGTAAATTGTGTGGTATTGACATGATGCTGCCGCAGAGTGTAGGGGTGTGGTGCACATTCTCTGGTAGGGCTATAGGTCAAGGTTAACCTGATCCCCACCTCGGGTTTAAATTCTAAGCACTTCCTCAGGAGAATTCCCCACCCACAGGAGGACACCTTTCAGCTCAAGGTCACAGAGCTGCTTCTCCCTCTAGGGTCATGCTAGGGTCCGTGCCAGGTAAGAGCTGATGACAGCAGTGGCATCTGGTGTAGGTCCTCAGGGCAGGGGCGGGGCTCGGTCACAACTGAAGGTTTGCAATACGGTGGCTGGCCTTAGAGCAGCTGCCTCATTCAGCTGCACAGAGCTTCACCCTCTGCAGATTCACCCCCAGTCCACAGGCATTTTATCTTTGCTGCTGCTCAGGACATGCTGCTGCAGTGTTTTAGTTTCAGACGTATGCCTTTCTTCTGTCACCTAGAACCTTCATTATCTAGGCTAATCTGCATGGGAAGCAGGATAATGTGCTGGCCATATGGTCTGGGAATCTGTATCCCTTGACCTTGAAAATTGACATTTTATGTACTTGTCTGGACCTGCTCTTTAGTAACAAGGCCGGGGCACTTTCCCCTGACCCATAGGGCTCATTTTCACCTGTTTTGGTTTTCACTTTGGATTATTAGTCATTGGTGAAAAGGTAGAGGACATTTGAGGGAGCAATGGTATGGCTCTAGTTGATTTAAGCATTCGATGAACACTGAACAGTGGTCCTCTAACTAGAGCACATATCTGCATCACCTGGAGGGCTTGTTAAAGCACAGGCTGCTGGGCCCACCCTCACAGTTTCTGACTCAGGAAGTCTGGGGGAGGGTCTGAGAATTGACATTTTTAAGTTCTTGATGAAGATAGTGCTAGTCCAGGAATGAAACTTGGAGAACTGCTGAGGTAGAAGAGTCTTTAAATCTAGCCCTGCCTTTTCCATTAGTTGACCTAATACTAACTCTTGTCATGACAGATTATGATAGATGGATAATGCATGGATGGATGGGTGACTGGACGGATGGGTGGGTGGGTGGATGGATGGGTGGGTGGATGAATGTAGGGGTAGATGAGCAGGTATGTGGGTGGGTGGACGATTGGATGATGATAGATGGATGAATATGTGGGTGGATGGATGGATGGATAGGTAAATGAGTTAGTAGATAGATGGATGAGTGGATGGATGGATATAAAGTAGATGGAGGGGTAGGTGGATGGGTGTATGGATGGATGGATGACTGGAGGGATGGATGGGTGGGTAGATGGATAGATAGAGAGATGGATGCATACATGAGTGGATACATGGATAGATGACTGGATCACTGGATAGATGGATGGGTGGGTGGATGGATGAATGGTTGGATACATAAATGAGTGGATGCATGGATGGATGACTGGATGTATGGGTAGGTGGGCAATGGTTTGATGGATGGATAGATGGGTGGGTGGATGCATAGATGAACAGATGGATGGATGGATGCATAGATGAATGAATGGGTGAATGAATGGGTAGATGAGTGGGTGGATAGATGGGTAGCTGGATGGATGTGTGGGTGGATGAGTAGATGTGTGGGTGGGTGAATGGATGGATAGATGGATGAGTGGGTGGGTGGATGGATGATGGATGGATGGTGGAGGATGAATGGGTAGATGGATGAGTGGATGAATGGATGTAAGGTAGATGAATGGATGAGTGGGCAGATGGGTATGTGGATAGATGGATGACTAGATGAATGGGTGGGTGGGTGGGTAGATGGATGGATGAAGGTGTGGGTGGTAGGTGGGTGGGTGGATGGATGGATGAAGGTGTGGGTGGTAGGTGGGTGGGTGGATGGATGCATGAAGGTGTGGGTGATGGGTGGGTGGATGGATGGATGAAGGTGTGGGTGGTGGGTGGGTGGATGGATGGATGAAGGTGTGGGTGGTGGGTGGGTGGGTGGATGGATGGATGAAGGTGTGGGTGGTGGGTGGGTGGGTGGATGGATGGATGAAGGTGTGGGTGGTGGGTGGGTGGATGGATGGATAAGTGAATGTATGGATGGATGGGTGATGATGGGAAGATGGATGAATGGGTGGATGGATAGGATGCCTGGATGGATGGATGGATGGATGGGTGGATACATAGATGAGTAGATGCATGGCTGGATGGGCAGGTGGGTAGATGGGTGGGTAGATAAATAAGTGGATGTATGGATTGATGGATGACCAGATGCATGAATGATGATGGATGGGTGGGTGGGTGGATGGATAGATGACTGAATGGATGGCTGGGTGCATGGATGGATGATGATGGATGAATGGATGGGTAGGTAGATGGAGGGATGGATGGATGTGTAGGTGGATGAGTGAGTGGATGTATGGATGAATGGGTGGGTGGGTGGGTGAGTGGATGGACAGTTGGATGGATGAGTGGATGGATGGAAGGTGGATAGATGGAGGAGTGAGTGGATAGAAAGTGAGTGGATGGATGGCTGAGTGGATGTATGTATGTATGAGTGAATACATGGATAGAAGGTGAATGAGTGAATGGGTGGATGTGAGGATAGATGAAGTTACATGCAAGACAGCAAAAATATAAGGTATATCATATCATAAAATTTAAATACCTCCCAATGAGGACTAAACTTGTAGCGTTTATATATTGAACGAGCAAATCATTGGTTTGCCTCAGAACAAGAGTGACAGGGATGCTACCAAGCCCATCTGGCCCTGCTGGTGGCAGTTCAGCTACTGCCCATTTTCTGTGGGCTGGAAGCCTACTGTTCCACCTGTTTTGTGGCATCCTCTAACTCAAGCTCACTATAATCCAAGAACTAATTTCCCCTAATATTTTAGCTGCTAACTCAGCCACCTTTTTTGGTTGGGGAGGAGTTTGTTCCCATATCATTATCATGGCAATATCTGAGTAGTAAGTGTTCATCTTTCTGAAAGTTTCCTTTAAAGAAACATGAGCATCACACCGTTTTCTCTGTGCTAGATTAAGTAGCCAGGAGAGGTGAGACTTGGTGGCTGGTCTGTGGCTGAGCTCTTTGAAACACTCGTAAGGATGAGAAGAGATTGTGGAAAGCATCAGGACGCATTCCAACGTGGAACAGAGACGATGGCTGAAGTCGGAAAATGTGCAGACCTGGTCTGTGAAGTTTTTTGTAACAGAAACAGCGGTTGTTGGATAGAAGGGAGGGGCTGTGAAGAAACTGAACACCCAAAAAATACGTGCCAAGTGGCCCAGGCAGGAAAGACGCGGCCACAGGTGTCAGTCTCCTCTTCTAAGTGATATTCACTCTTTTGTTTTCTTTTTCCTAAAACAAACAAACAAAAAACCCTATGTGGCCACTAATTTTCACCATCATAATGGAGCTCGGGGCCTGTGCTCAGGTCAGCTTGGTTCTGCCTGGCAGAGGCGTCAGGCTCAGTGATGCCATCACCATGTCAGGCCTGTGGCAGCTCCGCTAGCCCATCGTCCCTGTTCCACATGGGAATGCGTCCTGATGCTTTCCACAATCTCTTCTCATCTTTACAAGCGCTCCAGCTTCTGCCCCATTTTGCAGATGTGGAAATCAAGTTTCCTGTCTTGTAGCTGCAAAACTAGTCAGTGGCAGAGCTGGCTTTCCGCCAAACCACAAAGTCACCATTTTGCCGTTGTCCTGGTATACAACCATTCAACTCCTTAGACTCTCCCGAATGTCCCTGTGTTGGCAGCCCCTCACCAGTGGCCAGCAATGTAATGAACCATGCCTACATAAAGAAGCTTGCACAGAAACCTGAAAGGACTGGACGCGGGGAGCCGCCAAAGGCTGAGTGCGTGGAGGCTCCTGGAGGGTGGCACCCTGGGCGGGCTTGGAGGTGTCACGCTGCCCCCCGTGCCTCACCCTGTGCCTCTCTTCATCTGTATCCTTTCTGATGTCTGTCATATTAAACCACGAAATGTAACCAAGTGCTTCCCCAAGTTCTGTGAGCTGCTCTAGAAAATTAACCCAGCCCAAGGAGGGGGTCATGGGAACCCTGATGCACAGCCCGCTGGGCAGAAGCACAGGTCACAACTGGGGCCAGTGATGGGCATGGGAAGCGGGAGGCATCTTGAGGGTCTGAGCCCTCACCCTGCAGGCCTGATGCTGTTTCCAGGTAGATGGCATTGGAGTT
The DNA here is from genome assembly GCF_049354715.1 of Callithrix jacchus. NCBI lineage: Eukaryota > Metazoa > Chordata > Mammalia > Primates > Cebidae > Callithrix > Callithrix jacchus. Next base: position 28,423,549 of record NC_133502.1, read on the forward strand.
GAACTGGGTCACCCACCTGGCATCTCCTGCAAAATTGATTGGTTGCCTGTGGTGGGGAGAGACTCCACATGCTTCTTGGTGTCCGGGGGCCATGGACATCTTCTGTGTTGACTGTTGCAGGGTCACAGCAGCAGAGGAAAACAGCTTGTTTCCCTCAGTCATGAAGCCTCCAAGTTGCCCCAAGCTTGTGAGAAGCTCACCTGAAGCAAAATTGTGTTGGTCCATTTTGGAAAAAGGGGAAGTAGGAAGTAAAATTGCCTAGCTCTCTGATACTCCTGCCCAGCAAGCCCTCAAGATCAGCATCCCCATGGCATCTGCCTGCTATGGCGTGAGGCCCTCCTCTCTCGTGGCCATGTGTCACAGCTGGGAATGGCCCGTGGCAGTGTTTGTGTTACTGGGTTGGAAGCCCTCGGGGTGTGCGAGGCTGGTGCATCCCTGAAACAGCAGGAGAGGGACTGAGACCAGGGTCTGGGTCTGCTGGGGCTCGGTGACACAGTGCGGCAGGCTGGTGCTTAAACAATGCTGTTCATCTTCACGCAGTCCTGGAGGCTGGGTGTCCAATGTCAAGGTGTCACAGGGCTGATTCCTCCTGGGGCCTCTCTCCTTGGCGTGTAGACAAAGTTTCTCTGTGTGTCCTCACAGGGTTGCCCCTGCGTGCATGTCTGTGTCCTCATCTTTTCTTCTTATAAGGACAACAGTCCTGTCGGGCTAGGGCCCACCCTAGGGACTTCATTTTAATTTAATGAACTGTGTGAAGCTCCTGTCTTCAAAAGCAGTCACACTCTGAGGTGCTGGGGGTCAGGATGTCAACGTACCAGTCAGCCTGTGGCAGGCAGACACGTGTGGGCTATGGTCCCTGGGTGGTGGGCAGTGTGGGCGACAGGGTTCTGGGTGCCCGGTGGAGGCCAAGCTGACAGAGCGGGATGTGGGCAGTGAGTAAAGAAGAGTGGGGTGCCGCCCTCCCTGAGCGAAAGCTGTGTGCCGCCTTCTGTCCTTAAGCTCTTCCTGGAAGGGGCCTTTGGCTGTGTTGGGCTGAGGGACACAGCAGCACAGAGGGGCTTTGGGGGATGACGAACTTCCCAGGGTCACCACACAGGCACAGCTGTCCAGCACCCGCAGTTGCAGGTCTTGGAGGAAAAGCGCGGGGTGGGGGGAACACGCCCAGGGGTCGGGGGACAGGGGGCACGTGTGTCTCTGTGGAACACAAACGTGACATGGAATTGAGGAGCTCTCGGTGGAGTAGGTGCGGCACCCTGGCACAAAGCTGCCTGCTCCTTAGCCCACCCTGCGGTTTCCAACGGACCCCTGAGACCCCCTCTCCCACCTATGCCTTCCGCCTCAGTGACTGGGGTCTCCTCAAGAAGCCGTGATTGCTTCGTCCATTTCTTAAATGTCTTGAGGCCCTTTAGGAAGGAAACCATGCGACTCTGTGAGGAAGACGCCTGTGTGGGCTGCTGACATTTTGGAACGTGAAATTTCGGCCTCTAATTAGATAGGTGTGACTATAAAGTACAGAAACATTTTTTTTTAAATTGGCAAAGGCGCGCTGTGGTGCTAGAGATCCTGTTACTCAGGATTCAGGCGCCGGCTTCAGAGATTCGGGGTGGACAGAGGCTTGTGAGGAAACAGAGAAAATTCACCCAGAAAATTGACCCAGCCCAAGGAGGGGTCATGGGAATCTCAATAGAGACTCTGACAGGACGGGGGCCTGTGAGGAAACAGAGGCTCTGATGGGATGGGGGCCTGTGAGGAAATAGAGACTCTGACGGGACGGGGGCCTGTGAGGAAACAGAGACTCTGAGGAGACGGGGGCCTGTGAGGAAACGGAGACTCTGATGGGACGGGGGCCTGTGAGGAAACGGAGACTCTGAGGAGACGGGGGCCTGTGAGGAAACGGAGACTCTGAGGAGACGGGGGCCTGTGAGGAAATAGAGACTGACGGGACGGGGGCCTGTGAGGAAATAGAGACTCTGACGGGACGGGGGCCTGTCTGATGGGACGGGGGCCTGTGAGGAAATGGAGACTCTGATGGGACGGGGGCCTGTGAGGAAACGGAGACTCTGAGGAGACGGGGGCCTGTGAGGAAATGGAGACTCTGATGGGACGGGGGCCTGTGAGGAAACGGAGACTCTGAGGAGACGGGGGCCTGTGAGGAAACGGAGACTCTGAGGAGACGGGGGCCTGTGAGGAAATAGAGACTCTGACGGGACGGGGGCCTGTGAGGAAATAGAGACTCTGAGGAGATGGGGGCCTGTGAGGAAATAGAGACTCTGACGGGACGGGGGCCTGTGAGGAAATAGAGACTCTGACGGGACGGGGGCCTGTGAGGAAATAGAGACTCTGACGGGACGGGGGCCTGTGAGGAAATAGAGAGTCTGACGGGACGGGGGCCTGTGAGGAAATAGAGACTCTGAGGAGACGGGGGCCTGTGAGGAAACGGAGACTCTGAGGAGACGGGGGCCTGTGAGGAAATAGAGACTCTGAGGAGACGGGGGCCTGTGAGGAAATAGAGACTCTGACGGGACGGGGGCCTGTGAGGAAATAGAGACTCTGACGGGACGGGGGCCTGTGAGGAAACGGAGACTCTGACGGGACGGGGGCCTGTGAGGAAATGGAGACTCTGACGGACGGGGGCCTGTGAGGAAACGGAGACTCTGACGGGACGGGGGCCTGTGAGGAAACGGAGACTCTGACGGGACGGGGGCCTGTGAGGAAATAGAGACTCTGACGGGACGGGGGCCTGTGAGGAAACGGAGACTCCGAGGGGACGGGGGCCTGTGAGGAAACGGAGACTCTGACGGGACGGGGGCCTGTGAGGAAACGGTGACTCTGACGGGACGGGGGCCTGTGAGGAAATAGAGACTCTGAGGAGACGGGGGCCTGTGAGGAAACGGAGACTCTGAGGAGACGGGGGCCTGTGAGGAAACGGTGACTCTGACGGGACGGGGGCCTGTGAGGAAACGGTGACTCTGACGGGACGGGGGCCTGTGAGGAAATAGAGACTCTGACGGGACGGGGGCCTGTGAGGAAACGGAGACTCTGAGGAGACGGGGAGACTCTGACGGGATGGGGAGACTCTGACGGGACCGGGGCCTGTGAGGAAACGGAGACTCGGACGGGACGGGGGCCTGTGAGGAAACGGAGACTCTGACGGGACGGGGGCCTGTGAGGAAATAGAGACTCTGACGGACGGGGGCCTGTGAGGAAATAGAGACTCTGACGGGACGGGGGCCTGTGAGGAAATAGAGACTCTGACGGGACGGGGGCCTGTGAGGAAATAGAGACTCTGACGGGACGGGGGCCTGTGAGGAAACGGAGACTCTGACGGGACGGGGGCCTGTGAGGAAATAGAGACTGACGGGACGGGGGCCTGTGAGGAAATAGAGACTCTGACGGGACGGGGGCCTGTGAGGAAACGGAGACTCTGACGGGACGGGGGCCTGTGAGGAAATAGAGACTCTGACGGGACGGGGGCCTGTGAGGAAATAGAGACTCTGACGGGACGGGGGCCTGTGAGGAAACGGAGACTCTGACGGGACGGGGGCCTGTGAGGAAATAGAGACTCTGACGGGACGGGGGCCTGTGAGGAAACGGAGACTCTGACGGACGGGGGCCTGTGAGGAAACAGAGACTCTGACGGGACGGGGAGACTCTGACGGGACGGGGGCCTGTGAGGAAACGGAGACTCTGACGGACGGGGGCCTGTGAGGAAATAGAGACTGACGGGACGGGGGCCTGTGAGGAAATAGAGACTGACGGGACGGGGGCCTGTGAGGAAATAGAGACTCTGACGGGACGGGGGCCTGTGAGGAAACGGAGGCTCGGACGGGACGGGGGCCTGTGAGGAAATAGAGACTGACGGGACGGGGGCCTGTGAGGAAACGGAGACTCGGACGGGACGGGGGCCTGTGAGGAAACGGAGACTCTGACGGGACGAGGGCCTGTGAGGAAATAGAGACTGACGGGACGGGGGCCTGTGAGGAAATAGAGACTGACGGGACGGGGGCCTGTGAGGAAATAGAGACTCTGACGGGACGGGGGCCTGTGAGGAAACGGAGGCTCGGACGGGACGGGGGCCTGTGAGGAAATAGAGACTGACGGGACGGGGGCCTGTGAGGAAACGGAGACTCGGACGGGACGGGGGCCTGTGAGGAAACGGAGACTCTGACGGGACGAGGGCCTGTGAGGAAATAGAGACTGACGGGACGGGGGCCTGTGAGGAAATAGAGACTCTGACGGGACGGGGGCCTGTGAGGAAATAGAGACTCTGACGGGACGGGGGCCTGTGAGGAAACGGAGACTCTGACGGGACGAGGGCCTGTGAGGAAATAGAGACTCTGACGGGACGGGGGCCTGTGAGGAAACGGAGACTCTGACGGGACGGGGGCCTGTGAGGAAATAGAGACTCTGACGGGACGGGGGCCTGTGAGGAAACGGAGACTCTGACGGGACGGGGGCCTGTGAGGAAATAGAGACTGACGGGACGGGGGCCTGTGAGGAAATAGAGACTCTGACGGGACGGGGGCCTGTGAGGAAACGGAGGCTCGGACGGGACGGGGGCCTGTGAGGAAATAGAGACTGACGGGACGGGGGCCTGTGAGGAAACGGAGACTCGGACGGGACGGGGGCCTGTGAGGAAACGGAGACTCTGACGGGACGAGGGCCTGTGAGGAAATAGAGACTGACGGGACGGGGGCCTGTGAGGAAATAGAGACTCTGACGGGACGGGGGCCTGTGAGGAAACGGAGACTCGGACGGGACGGGGGCCTGTGAGGAAATAGAGACTGACGGGACGGGGGCCTGTGAGGAAATAGAGACTGACGGGACGGGGGCCTGTGAGGAAATAGAGACTGACGGGACGGGGGCCTGTGAGGAAACGGAGACTCGGACGGGACGGGGGCCTGTGAGGAAATAGAGACTGACGGGACGGGGGCCTGTGAGGAAATAGAGACTGACGGGACGGGGGCCTGTGAGGAAACGGAGACTCGGACGGGACGGGGGCCTGTGAGGAAATAGAGACTGACGGGACGGGGGCCTGTGAGGAAATAGAGACTCTGAGGAGACGGGGGCCTGTGAGGAAACGGAGACTCTGACGGGACGAGGCCTGTGAGGAAACGGAGACTCTGACAGGGCAGCATCTTCCCAGCGTTTCTCCTCACAGCCACTGGTGACTCTTCCGCTGCCCCCTCTGATCTCAGTCCCCGTGTTTCATTAGCTCCCGTCCTGGCACTTCCTCACCTGGCACTTTCTCACCGGTGTTTCGCCACCTGCTGCTCTGCTTCACCCGCTGGCTGCCTCCCGCCTGCCTTCGTCTTGTGTTGAGTTCCCTGCTTTTGGCATTCCCTGCCTAAGGGTAAGACCTTCCATACTGATGTGCACCTCCCCAGAGCCAGGGCACCGGGTCAGCAGAGGCCCCCGGCGAGGCCGACCTCGCTGGCATCTGCTCGGCCCTCTGCTGCCCTGGCCGGCAGCTGTTCTGCTGCTCTGTGTGAGCCCGGCCTTGGCCGTGGAAGGCCCACGGGGTTCAGGGGCTCCACTGGTTTCGCAGACGTTCCAGGGAGCACATTTGTTGCTCATCGACACCGGCCGAGTATTGGAGCCTGCACTCCAGAATTGGACCTTTAGGGACCAGTAAATGAGGGCGCTCGGCGACAGGCTGACCCGGGACACCTGCCTTCGTTGTCGTAAAGAACAAGGCATAAGCGTCACAACAAGACGAGTCCCCCAGCTTCAGCTGCTCCTGAAGGCCCGCTATGTCTGATGAGCACATCTTCACTAGTGGAGGGCAATTTTCACGGCCCCTTAGGGTCTATATTCATAATTTAACCAAAAACAGTTTCTGGAGCCGAGTTAGCTCAGCAGCCGGGTCGTGGAAAGCTCGGCCGCGTTTTCCTTGTGCTCCGTTCCCTCCGCCACCCGCGTGCCGGCGACACCGGCGCAGCCCCTTCATTCACAGAACACTCATGTCCGCGGAAGCTCGCGTCGCTGTCTGGAGCTGGAAGGGTACCACTGTGAGTGGCACTTTCACACTTCCACCTTTCGGATTAACTCAGAGTGTATCTGGTCACCTTCGTTTTATAACTCCGGGTGTGGAGAGGGAAGCACCCGTTATGCCTTTCAGGATGTTTACAAGCTGACTGCCCTTGTCTGGTACACAGGCTCGAATGAAAATCGAGTTGCCTGCATCGGAATTCTAGTGAAGTGCTGAGGTTAGAACGTCCAATGTTCTGTGGTCATGTTTGGGTAAGTTGTGGGATGAGGCTCTTCACCCTGTGAGGTTGGCAGGGCCCACTGTGAAGGGTTGCATTGACTATTAGGTGAAAATCGAGGGGTGCTGGACCCGTGACCCATGGGGTCAAACCCCAGCTCAGCTGTCCATGTCTGTGCTGTGCCTCGGTTTCCTCATCTGCAAAATAGACTCAGGAGAGCACCTACCTGCTGGGGTTGATGTGATGATCAAATGCATTAAATCTGAGGCAGGAAGTTGTGGGTAACTGTTTGCTGTCAGGGTCACATATGCACATTCTTAGCACCGGCCAGTGCTGGCCACGAGCTCCTGTGCTCAGCAAAGGGCCACGTGAACACTGTATGTGGCCCTCTGAACATACAGTGAGGTGTGTGACCACACTGACGATTCCGGTAATGAGGTGTGTGGGGATTTTCCACGTGAATGAGAATGAAAAGGAAGCTTCTGAGGGGAATGAGAGGAAGGTCTGTGGTTGACCTTCTTATGGCCACGTGGTGATAGAGGTGACATCCCTGGTTGCCATTCTCTGAGAAGCCCTTGGTTGCAGAGAGCTTGAGTCCCCGCTCAGCACGCAGCACCTCAAGGGCCCCCCTGCAGTAGTAAGCTCCTGCCCTCCCTCCCTCCCTCTCTCCCTCCCTCCACCCCAGGAGCCTTTGTCCAGCATAAATCCCAGGAGATGCACAGGGCTGAGGGGAACCGGAACCTTTGGGAGGAGATGCTGAAGAAAAGTTGTGAGCTTGAGAATACAAAAGAGCTGATTGTTGCTTCTAAATTACAGGACAACATGGTGTCTGCATCTAAACTGGGCTCTCAGCAAATGTTCCGGTTTTGTCTATTTTTTTGCTTTACTCCTTTATTAAAAATATTGAAGAAATGAGACAAATCCGCAAAGCATGAAAACCAGTTTCTCAGTGTTACAGTCATATCGCATAATTGTAAGAATTAGCATTAAGTTTCATTAATGACATTTTTGGCAAGAGATTAGGGATGGTGATCTAACGCCCCAAACAGGACTTGGTTTTTGTAAGAATGCCTTATCTTTTCAAATGGAACTTGTCACAGACAGTGATGAGAAGCATTCCAGCTGAAACACTGCCCAGGGACCACACGTGGTGCTGAGCCCGGCCTTCAGGTGGTTCATGGGGCGGCGAGGCTAGAGCTGCGGGTAGCTCGTGACACTCACACGGGATACCACGCTGGATCACCTGCATCTCTGAAGCCGGGTTGCGCAGCCTTCCCAGCCATTCACCAAGGGTGCCTCCACCAGACCAGAGCCCCTGACCTTCCCTGGCAGGTCTGGTTGGGGCTGAGGGAGAGGAGGGGCTGCTTGGCATGTGGCCTCTCAGATGCCTCAGTGGGGAAGACAACTGGGCTGCAAGAAGGAGTCACACCACACCAGACCGGACCACAGGCCTCCTGTGCAGTGGGAACCTGGCAGCAAGGACCTGGATGGGCAGGGTGGCTGGCACAGAGAGGTTGGGGTCACTCAGCTGACAGCGAGGGCCCTCCCAGAGCTGCTGTCTCTGCTTGCAGCCAAATCATCCATCTCCAGAAGCACGCTCTGTCCTTCCCCGCACTCCATGCTTTATAGAGAGAGGAAACGAGACACCTTCATCTATGCCGCACCCCAGGCATGCACAGCGGCTCCCACCCTCGTCAGCCCAGGAGCACTGAATTGAAAATCACCCAACAGCTCATTTGAGACCTGCCCTAAGCAACTCCCTTCATGTTAATGTAAGGCTCTTTTACTGCCAAAAATGATACCACTTATTGATATGGCTTCCTTTCCTTTCCTTTTCCTTTTCCTTTTCCTTTTCCTTTCCTTTCCTTTCCTTTCCTTTCCTTTCCTTTCCTTTCCTTTTCCTTTTCCTTTCCTTTCCTTTCCCTTTTCCTTTCCCCTTTCCTTTCCTTCCCTTCCCTTCCTCTCCCTCCCCCCTCCCTCCCCCTCCCCTCCCCCTCCCCTCCCCCTCCCTCTCCCCTCCCCCTTCCCCTCTCCCTCTTTCCCGACAGAGTCTTACTCTGTTGCCCAGGCTGGAGTGCAGTGGCATGATCTCTATTCACTGCAACCTCTGCCTCCCAGGTTCAAGCAAGTCTCCTGCCTCAGCCTCCTGAGTATAGTTGGGATTACAGGTGCTCAAAATCACAGCCAGCTAATTTTTATATTTTTAGTAGAAATGGGGTTTCACCAGGTTGGTCAGTTTGGTCTCAAACTCCTGCCCTCAGGTGATCCTCCCGCCTTGGCCTCCCAAAGTTCTGGGATTACAGGCATGAGCCACTGCACTCGGCCAATATGGATTTCTTAACAGTAGCTTGGGGCCACATTGTATAAAATAGACTCACAGGTTTCACCAAAGTCAGCCCACTTCTCAGGGGTCCAGCCATTCTCGCACCTCCCTGAGGCCAGCCAGCAGGGTGACAGGAAGAATTTGGATCTCACGTGGGTTTTTTCATGGAGAGGCTACCACGGAGCTTAGGGAGGAAGCAGCCTCCTCCAGCCAGGAGAGGACGGCAGGGTTTTCACGATGGTCACTAAACCCAAAGCTTGTACGTGCCACTTACAAGAAGAAATTAGCAGATCGTGAGCGAGGTACACATCTCAGAATTGAGTCTTGAAAAATGGTTTCATTAGTAACATTTTAAAAACATATTTAATGTTTAGGACATTGAATAATGAGCGTGTGCACGTGCATGTCTGACCTGCTCAGCTCCAGGTGACCCTGGCATTCCAATTCTGTGACTTTCCTCAGCACCTTACCAGGCATGCAGGATGGAAAGGCAGAGAGGTTTGGTGCTGACCCCAGAGGCGACCCTGGTGGCTCCTGAGGTCACCGCTCACTGCTTCCGTGAATACAAAGCCTGCTTTGTGTCTGTCCTTGCAGCCTTGTGGATGGAACCAGTGTTTAAGGCTTGATTTCCTGGTTATTCAGAGAGCCCCTTGGAGGATCAGCTGAGGTCAGGACTTCAAGAGCAGCCTGGGCAATATGGTGAAACCCCGTCTCTACTAAAAATACGAATATTAGCCAGGCGTGGTGGCAGCTGCCTGTAATCCCAGCTACTTGGGAAGCTGAGGCAGGAAAATCACTTGAATTTGGGAGGTGGAGGTTGCGGTGAGCTGAGATCACACCACTGCACTCCAGCCTTGGGGACAGAGCAAGACTCTGTCTCCAAAAAACAAACGAAAACAAAGAGCTCTGGAAACACCACGTGAAATGTGCTGTTTTCCCACTTGATTGTGAGTCGTGTTAGGGCTGATCTGTCCTAGGCCCCCACAAAATGGGGTCATGGTGTCTGCTCCTGGGTGGCTGAGACTTCGAGCCCCTTGCCCTGTTTTCCTCTGTAGCTGTTTTGGGGGATGCAGCACAGAGAACAAGCTCCCTGTGCTTCAGGGGCGGTGGCCTTGGGACCCCCTGGTTGCCTCTGGCAGGTGGGTGTGGAAGGCAGGAGGGGCTTGGTGTGTGGAGCTCTGTCTTTGCTGGTGGAAGCTGGTTCTCAACACCTGTAGCTCTCAGAGGTGCAAACCCAGTATAGAACAGTTTGAACAGAATCACTATGTTTGTGGAGGCTAATGTGACACTGAGGCAGTGCCTCTCAGGGCGTGGAAGCCGCCGTTCCCTCGATGCCCCTAATACCACTGGAAGGGCGCAGTAGGTGGGGACCACCAGCCATTCTGTGAGCACTTGTGCAGGGGTGCAGGAGGGGTGCACACTCAGTAAATGGCGTTGAATAAATGCATTCTTCTGCTGCAAACCAGATGCATGCTCTAATCACTTCAGCTCACAAAAGGGCACACGTGGTGCTCACACAACATGGGGGCTTTCACAAGCAGGCCTGAGCACCAGCCCTGCCACCTTCTCTCCCTGTGGCCCAGAGCACATAATAATAAGAGTTAAAATGGCACTAGGCCATTTGCACAGCCTTGCACTTCAGCTGTGAGGCCTGGAACCCTGGGCGTGTCCAGCATGGTGCCCAGCGGCTCTGAGTGCCCAAGGGTAGCATGTCACTCGGGGGCTGCTGGGAGCCCTAGATGCTGTCACCTCTCTCCCCTCGTTTGGAAGCAGCCGTGGTGCCCAGGGTGGGAGCTGCTGGCTTGGGCCCGGGTCAGCATCTCTTGGGGAAAAGTATCTCCGGCCACGCAAAGCTGTCCCATCACTTCCTCCCTGGAGCTCAGCAGCAGACGGGGCCACAGGCGTGGAACTTCCCACTTTGTTTCTGGAGAGCCAGAGCATGTCCCTCCCTTCCTCTCAGTTTGTAGTTGTTTGTTTGAATTTGAGACTTCCTGAGGCCTGGAAGGTGTTTTTGGCTTGCTCTATAAGGCAAGTAGGTCCATCCCATGCAGGCCCCCCACCCCGTCTGAGGAAGGAAACGCCCAGAACTTGCACACAGAGGGGCAGGCGCCACAGTGGGTTTCTCCAGCACTGTGCATTGTCTGCCTGCTCTTCCAGGCGTGCAGGGTGGTGGTCGCTCGGGCCAGGCACTGGGAGGCCAGGCCTGGGGCAAGGAGAGCTGGGGACTCCAGGAGGCCGGGCGCTCCAAGGAGGCGGCTCGACCCTCTTGGGTTCTTTCTTATGACTTGGTGAAGCCCAGAGTCACCAGGGTCCCAGGCTCCTGTTTCTCGTGACTATGCAGCACCCACCCAGCTTTTAACCATCCCAGCAGAGACCCGAAGGCTGCGGCTCCAGCATCAGGGTCGCCTGTGCCCCTACGTGAAGAACCGGAGCTGCCTCTGCTTTGTAGCAGCCTTCGAGACAGGGCACTCGATGGCTGAGAAGGGAGCATCCCGGAGGACCCTGCGCCGGCTGTGGTCCCTGCCCCGGAGGCGCAGGGGGGCCGTGGGGCACTCGAGGCCAGGTGAGATGGAAGGGGGCCGAGGGGCTCGGGGACAGGCTCGGGCGTCCCCTCTGCAGGCGGGCGCCTCCCTGAGGTATTTCTCTCCCCACTTGACCAGCAAAACCTGTGCTGCTTGGAGACTTTTTAAAAATGTGGAGATGGGACATCTTTCTTAAAAAAGAAAGAGAAAACAAAGCTGGAGATGGCTGCGGGCGTCCCACTCCCGGGCTGTGGGTCCAGCTTTCTTTCTTTGTTCATTGCTGGGTCGGCCTGTGCTGCGGTTCTGCGGCCTGGGCTTAGGAATTTCGGCTCCGATCAGAAAGATGAGCGGATTCAAAGTGAGGGAAACGGCTGTGGCGCGTGTGAATGAGGCTCCCCCGGCTCTCTTGGTCTATTGGCAGCTGGGTGTCCTCTGGGCCACAGGAGACATGTTTCGGGTGGGATAAGGGCACAGAACTGTCACAGGTGCAGCCCGGGCTGGGTGGACCAGCAGTGCAGTCTCGGGCACCGCACACAGAGCATCTCAGGCCGCCCAGGCCCCTCCCAGCCACTCAGGAACAGCAGGTGTGCTCAGCCCCGGGGCACAGCCTCAGCTCTCACAGACACTGCTTTCATTAACTTCAGAGGAGAAGGGCCTTCTGCTGGCTTGAGCTGGAGAGAGGAGCTCATTGCTGATTTCCTCTCCCTCCTGGCCTTTCCCCTGTCCGGGGACCGAGAACCTGGTGGGCTGTGGAACGGGGGCAGAAGCTGTCCACAGCCAGCCCCCACCCCTGCTTTCATCTGGCTCCTCACAGCGCTTGGGGGCTTGGGAGCACTTCTTCCAGGGATGGATGGGCAGCGGCTGGGCACTGGCAGGTGAGCGTCAGGGAGAGGAAACGGAGGCACAGAACAAATCCAGGCAAAGCCTGGCTGCCCTGGGATGGAGGTCACGGCCAGGATGGGCGAGGTGGACAGGAGGGCATCTCAGGCTGCGCCCTCCCTTCTCCCCGCCTTGGGCACGGCAGAGCCTGTAATGCTGAGGACTGTGTCACTCGCTGCTGGTGGCTGAGCATGAGCCATGTGGGTACGTGTGCCCCAGCTAAAAGAACAGAACCCAGCCTCCCACCCAGTCCACTGACATCCCCCCAGCACAGTGCAAGGGAGGCAGCTAGAGGCCGTGCGTGAATCCCACACACGCCAGGGTGACTAGCGCTTCGTTCATGCCCCACCACCTTTCCAAAGCTGAAGTCACCAGACCCTAGACATGAGCACAGGGGCGAGGGGGCTTGAAGATGGGGACCCGGGACATTCTCTTCCTGTGCAGTGGGGACCCCCCGACATCCCCTTCCTATGCATGAGGACCCTGAGACATCCCCTCACAGTGCATAGGGACAGACGTCCCCACAGTGCGTGGGCACCATCCTGTTCCTTGTGGAGCCAGAGAACACAGGAGCCATGCTGATCTTGTCCTGTGGCTCTCACAGCAACAGCCGCCCCTCTGCATGGCAGCGTTGGAGACAGTAAACTAAGACTGCTATTCATTGCCAGTTCTGCGGTGCTCTGGTCACCTGTGAGGACATTGTCCATGACGTCAACACTCACTGAGCCCCGTCCTGCCCTTGGTTTGAATGTGCAGGTGCGGAGGTGTCCCCCTCCTGTAAGGAAATGTGCACGGAACCCTGGCCCCATGGCATGGGAGTGGAGCTGTCCCCGCCATGCAGGTCACCTGTGTGTAGTGAGAGGCAGATTCTGGATCCCTGGGCATGGGGCCCTGAGATCCCATGACGGCCAGCTCCGAGGGACAGGTTGGGGGATGTGGGGCCTCCTCCTCTAGGCTGGGCCATGCGGGTGCGGCTCAGAGCCCAAGTCCTCTCTGCCTCTCTCCGCCTGGGCCGCCGGTGTGGGCCACCAGTGTGACCTGCCAGGCGTGGACGCCTAGGGACTGAGCCGTGTGCACCCCCTCCCGACCCTGGCTGTCTCCCTTGGCAGGAGCTTGGCACCCCTCGGGTTTTCCCCCCAGGATGTGAGTCCGATTGGAAGGTAGAGGAGCCACGGGTGCCCCTTCCTGTTTCCAGTCCTGGACCAGGCAGGCCCCTGTGGAGGTCAGGGTGAGACGCCCAGCTCACACTGGACCTGGGGAGCTGGGCCCGGAGTGCAGCGGTGGAGGCCTCATCTGAGGGGCTGGCAGTGGGGGCTCCAGCAGAGAACATGGGGCTGATGAGGGGGGCCGAGGGCCGAGGGTTTGGGCGCTCTGGAAAGAGGTCTAGGGGCCTAGTGGGTTCCGAGGAGGGCGGCAAAGCCCCGGGTGTGTCTGGTAACAGGGGCTGTGCCCACCTTGGGCAGGGGATTTCTGGGCTGGGGCCAAAGGCACAGGGTGTGGAGGCATAGGAAGAGCAGGTGGCGGAGGCTTCTTCCTAGATGTCAGCCATGCAGTGGAGAGGAGTGGGTGCTGGGCCGAGGGTGGCCATGTTCTTTGGGGCCTTGAGCCTGCAAGTTGCAGGAAGCCACAGAGCTGTGGGAGTGGGGAGACCCAGGGATGGGGCGAGCACAGGCTCTGTGGAGGGGTTCTCCCAAAGGGTCTGCCCCTGTCCATGAGGTGGGAGGTACAGCTGACGGGGAGTCTGGGGGCCTCCTGTGGAGGAGAGTGTGTGCCCGGAAGGCTGCTGAGCCAATGTGAGTCTAGTGGGGGGTCGGGCATCATGGGTGTGCCCAGAGGCCTGTCTTTGCATGCTGTGGAAGGGGAGGTGCATGGTGGGGAGCTGGGCGGGGGTTGTGCCAGACCCTCAGGACAGGGTGAGCTGTCCCAGTAGTGGCCAAGCCAGTGCTGCATAAGGGGCTTGGTGTAATGTCTGTGTTGGTGTCTGTGGTTGGAAGGGACATCTAGGCTAGAGTTGACCCTGGGTTAGAGCCATGACAAGGGACAGGATGATCAGGGAAACTGCAGAGAACAGAGTGAGGATGGAATCTTGAGGGGCTCCGGAGTATGGAGGGGGTGTTGGCAGAAGAACCCAGGAGGTGGGGTGGGCTCGTCCCCAATTCCAAGGTGGCAACTGTTAGGAGGTGCTGGTTTGGGTGGGAAGGTTGGGGAAAGTGTTTCCTGAAAACTCTGGGAGTGGAGAGTGTTGGGGGCAGCCAGGCTGGTTCTGTGAAGGCCGGAGGGGAGCTCCAGGTGCAGCCTGGGGGCTGTGGCAGGGATGCAGCACTCAGCAGTGGCTCCAGGCTTGTTGGAGGTGAAGGATAGCGGGCCCCTCACACAGTCTAGGGTTTTTGTGGAGGTGAGGGGTAGCGGGTTCCTCACACAGTCTAGGGTTTTTGTGGAGGTGAGGGGTAGCAGGTTCCTCACACAGTCTAGGGTTTTTGTGGAGGTGAGCGGGTAGCGGGCCCCTCACATGGTCTAGGGTTTTTGTGGAGGTGAGGGGGTAGTGGGCCCCTCACATGATCTAGGGTTTTTGTGGAGGTGAGGGGGTAGCGGGCCCCTCACACAGTCTAGGGTTTTTGTGGAGGTGAGGGGGTAGCGGGCCCCTCACACAGTCTAGGGTTTTTGTGGAGGTGAGAGGGTAGCGGGCCCCTCATGTGATCTAGGGTTTTTGTGGAGGTGAGGGGGTAGCGGGCCCCTCACACGGTCTAGGGTTTTTGTGGAGGTGAGGGGGTAGCAGGCCCCTCACACAGTCTAGGGTTTTTGTGGAGGTGAGAGGGTAGCGGGCCCCTCACACGGTCTAGGGTTTTTGTGGAGGTGAGGGGGTAGCAGGCCCCTCACACAGTCTAGGGTTTTTGTGGAAGTGAGGGGGTAGCGGGCCCCTCACACAGTCTAGGGTTTTTGTGGAGGTGAGAGGGTAGCGGGCCCCTCATGTGATCTAGGGTTTTTGTGGAGGTGAGGGGGTAGCGGGCCCCTCACACGGTCTAGGGTTTTTGTGGAGGTGAGGGGGTAGCGGGCCCCTCACACGGTCTAGGGTTTTTGTGGAGGTGAGGGGGTAGCGGGCCCCTCACACAGTCTAGGGTTTTTGTGGAGGTGAGGGGGTAGCGGGCCCCTCACACGGTCTAGGGTTTTTGTGGAGGTGAGGGGTAGCGGGCCCCTCACACGGTCTAGGGTTTTTGTGGAGGTGAGGGGTAGCGGGCCCCTCACACGGTCTAGGGTTTTTGTGGAGGTGAGGGGTAGCGGGCCCCTCACATGATCTAGGGTTTTTGTGGAGGTGAGGGGTAGCGGGTTCCTCACACAGTCTAGGGTTTTTATGGAGGTGAGAGGGTAGCGGGCCCCTCACATGGTCTAGGGCTGCACATTCATGCCAGCTGGGTGGAGATGAGAAGCTCCAGTAAGATCCACTGAGGGGCTTTTCACCAGAAACTTCTAGAAGTTAATTCTGTATCTGAGAATAAAACAGTGGAGATCCCTTTGGCTTCTCATCTGGCAGGGGAACGTGCCCAGTGGCACTGCGTAAACCCAGGCTGGACCTCACAGTGGCGGGATAAGCCTCCTCCTCCTTTCTGTCCACCAGGCAGCCTTCTCTGGGCACAGCCCTGCACCTAGAGGACCCCAGCGCAACTTGAGTTAAGCTCTGTAAATGCCGCACCCGAGATCTGAGGCCTGCCACGCTGCAGGTTCCCATCTCTGGAGCCCGTGGTGCTGGGCACAGCAGAGCCTTAGGCAGAGACGGAGCCGGGAGGGGCTTCGGACTGGGTGGCCTCTTTACAGCTCCGTCTCCTGCCTTATCTCCCCGGCTCTGCCCTCGGTAATCAGGATGTGAGGCGAGTGATGGACACTTGGGCGCTGGTGAGCACTGTGGCCCCGGGCAAACGTGATGTCTGCAGCCTCCTGGGCCTTCCTTCCCGCCTGGCTCCCTCCTCACCCACCCGTCCACCTGTGTCTGGGTCAGGCTGGCTTCCGCATCTCTGGACAGGCCTCTCCCTGTGGGCCGGTGGTTTTCCTTGGGTTGAGCACTGAAACACGCCCCTTCAGGTGAGGAGGCTGGTGGGCTTCCCCTGCCCATGGAGAAGGAGCCTCCCTCCCGGAGGAGACGGTGCTGGGAGAAAGTGTAGCTTCAGGAGGGTAATTTTCTGATAACCAGGAGGGGGTGTTATCTGTTTACTGAGTGCAAGTTAGGGACAATGCTGCGACTGTCTGCCTCCCCTGGTCCTGCATGGCATGGTGACAGAGACACCCCCATACCTTCAGAGAGAGCTGCACCCACACTGGGTGCCAGGTCTCCCAGGGTCTACCTGTGCCGCTCTGCCCTGTGGTATTTGGAACAGAGAAAAATGGATTATTTTTCGATTTTTAGAATTTAGCAATACTCTCTTTTTTTTTTTTTTTTTTGAGGGGGAGTCTCACTGTGTTGCCCAGGCTGGAGTGCAGGGGCGCCATCTTGGCTCACTCACTGTAACGTCTGCCTCCTGGGTTCAAGTGATTCTCCTGCCTCAGGCTCCTGAGTAGTCAGAATTACAGATACCCCCACCATACCTGGCTACTTCTTTTTTCGTATTTTTAATAGAGACCGAGTTTCGCCATGTTGGCCAGGCTAGTCTCAAACTCCTGACCTCATGCGATCCACCCACCTTGGCCTCCTGAAGTGCTGGGATTATAGGCGTGAGCCACTGTGCCCAGCCTAGAAATTGTCTTCATAAAACGTGTTTAAGATTGGCACAGAAAGTTTTAAACAGAATCAGGATTTGCCGAAAGAAGCATAAATAGTTTGAGGCATCTGGGGTGAGTGATCCCAGCCAGACTCCCCTTTGTGCTTCCTGGCAGCACGTGCAAAAAGGGAAAGCTTTGAGATACAATCATGCACAAAGAAAAGCTGTTCTGCTGGGAGGAACTGATCCCTGGGCCATGGCTCTCTCACGGGAAAGCTGGGAGGGGGTCCCGGTGTCTCTGCGCAGCTCATCCTCCTTCAGGGACCCCTCTGCTTCTGTCCATCAAATTGCCAGTTGTGTTAGCATTTGGGGATGTGATCAGATGGAGGAAGGCTGGCAAACAGACCCGCCCCCCACCGGACTCTGACTCAGCCTCCCCAGGCACAGTGGAGGACCTGCTGCATTTCATCTTATGGCCTCCTGTTTACAACCAGGGAGGCCATGCCCCCGGAGGGGTCCCTTGTGCCTGCGCCCGAGGCAAGAATAGCTCAGGCTTGTTCCTTTTTCCCCCAGTCCCTCTTGGCCAGTGCGTCGTCACCTGGACCTCATGTAAATATGCAGGGTGGAGCGGGAATGGGCCTCCGGGAGGGTAATTACCTGGCGTACTCTGTCCCAGGTAGTGGGTGAAACGAAAGTAAAAAGCCAGCTGGTCCCTCATGCAGATTTTAGGGGACAAAGTTCAGCGTAGAGCGGTCCTGTTTCCAGGAGAGGGGTGCGGGAAGCCCAGGGCAGCTCGAGTCCTCCACGGCCACTGATCCTCACTATGGGGGACAGAGGGCCTGTCCGGATTTCTGTGGCAGAAATGAAAAGCTACTACCTGTATTCCGAATGGTGCTCCTGGCTGCTGTCCGTGGCTGAGGGTGAGTCTCCCGGTCCCCTGGAGTCCCTCACAGGCAGTGTGCTCGGAGAGTCAAGGCAGCTTCTGCGTGAGGTGGTGGGGAGGTGCCCCCATAGATACCGCGTGTTCCACGGGGAACATGCAGTCTGCATCCCCTGTGGAATTTGCAGTAGCTCAGTGAGTGGGGATGAGACGCAAATGAGCTTTTTACCCTAAAGTTATCATTGGACTCTAAGTTATGTCACAGTTACCAAAAGCAAATAACCTCCCTTTGGCTGGCAAGCCTAAGGCTCATACCCTCATGCAAACAGCTGGGGGCTCAGCCTGAACCAGGCTGCTCCACATCCGGAGAGCTCTGCTGTCCGCAGCCACGACTGCAGGTGCAGGGCAGAGCCAAGGCCATGACCGAACACTGTACTCTGATGGTCCATGGGACACACAGTGCTGTGCCTGAGGGTCAGCCCCTGGCACATGGACACCCTGTTCATGCGCAGAGCCTCCCGGGTCCGCCATGCAGGGACCTGTGGGTCCCAGTGACTGGTCCCATCTGTGGTTGTTGAGCCACCGGGGCCACGCATGGGGCTGAGCAGGTCTTCTGCTACAAAAGGGATTTCCTTCACTCAACCTCGAAATCCAGAAAAGGTCCTGGAATAAGGGAGGGCTTGCTCCTTCACTGGCTGAATGCCATCTGTGCATCTGCCTGGCACTACCTGTGCTTGGGATCTGACCCTGGCTGTGAAGACACAGCCTCTGTGAGATGGAGCTGTAGACCAACACCACGTGGCTCTTTCCTGGAGCCAGAATGCTGAGTCCTTGTCCTCAGAGCTGGAGCTTTGCTGTTTATAAAACGCGGTTTTTGCTGTTTATAAAACCACTCTCATCTGAACTCACCCCTTCTGCAGATGAGGTGAGTCGGACAGTCACTGACAGACATGTCACTCATCCGTAGGGTTATCAGAGTGTCCCATGAAGCAGGAGGACAGAACAGTGCTTAGTAGACTCAGCACTGCTGCCCCGTTCACACCCGGGCTTCTCCCAGGCCTCCCACCTCCCCATTCACACCCGGGCCTCTCCCAGGCCTCCCGCCTCCCCGTTCACACCCGGGCTTCTCCCAGGCCTCCCGCCTCCCCGTTCACACCCGGGCTTCTCCCAGGCCTCCCACCTCCCTGTTCACACCCAGGCCTCTCCCAGGCCTCCCGCCTCCCCGTTCACACCTGGGCCTCTCCTAGGCCTCCCGCCTCCCCGTTCACACCTGGGCTTCTCCCAGGCCTCCCGCCTCCCCGTTCACATCTGGGCTTCTCCTAGGCCTCCCGCCTCCCCGTTCACATCTGGGCTTCTCCCAGGCCTCCCACTGCCCTGCAGTCCTGCTGCCAGCCCTCAGAGGACCCACCATGCAGGGGGTTTAAGACAGTGGTGGCACTCCCAGGAGACCAAAGGCCTGTCTCTGAGGACACACTCTCCCCTGGGCCCAGTGGTTAGGACAGAAACGAAGGAGCTACCCAGACCTCTCTTGGCACTGGGGACCCCCTGAGGGGGGGAAGCACCGTTGGAGAGTGATCTGTTGGCCGGGCCTGCCTGCCTGTGGGTGGATGCCAGGGCGAGGGTGTCAACCATAACCACAGGCCTCAGTCCCGCTGCAGCCAGGTCTGTTCTGCCCCTTCCCGGTCTGCCTCACAGATGTTGTGGGCTCCCCGAACAATCAAGTGGATGCTGCACCCTACCAGGGCCTTCTAGGGTCCTCTCGGGGACTATGGGGACATCTTGAGGGTGGCAGGAGCCACTCTTGGTCCATATGCAGTTTGATTTGACAAGAAAACGAGCCGGCATTCTACCCAGGGCTGGAGGGGAGCCTCAGGTGGGACTGGCTGCTGGCGCCAGAGCCGCAGCATGTGAGGTTGGAGGGCTGCAGCCACCCTGGGCTGCCGCATTTCCATCTCGGGGGTGCCTTCACCTTCACGCAGATCAAACCAGGGGGACTCACTCTGTGGAGCTGCCTCCCCCGACACCGTCCCTTCACCGGCTGCAGGGACACAGTCAGCAGGGCCGCGGGGTCTCTGCCGCTCGGTCTGGTTCAGGTTGAATGTGGTCCCGGAGGCATCTCCCTCCACCTGCCCCTTCCAGCACTTTGCAAAATGCCATTGTCTGCACCCACATAGAGGACAATGAGAGCCTGGAGCACCTGCAGCCCCCAGTGGGGGATGGGGCCTTTGGACGCAGCCCAGGGCTTGTGCTGACCCTCCCAGCACAAGATAGGCACCAGCGCCCATTTGGCGTTTTCCTCTCTTGCCTTTCACTCACTGCCCAGACTCCCCTCCTTGGACAAATTAAAACCAAGTTGGAGCAGCCCCACAGGGGAAGCGAACTTGGCCTTCTGCAGCCTCATAATTGATCCCTGGAGTTCAGAGGTTTTAGCTGCTCTGCCCCAAATGGTCTGGAGGACCAAGAAGGGCCCAGGTGTGAGGTCTCGGCCACACTGCATGCGACATTTTCACATCAGAGGAAGGGGAAGTCCTCTGTGCTGTGACTTGCTGGTCTTTGCACAGTGGTGGGACGTTGGGCGTTGGGCTCCCTCGCCCCCGTCTAGCCTCCCGTCCCTGTCTGGGGCCTGGAAGGGGCCGGTAGGGGAGTCATGCAAGTGTGTCTGGAAAGTGTGTCTGGTGGGGCATGAACGGTACCACGAGCACATGGCTGTGGGTGGACAGTGGTGGAATCATCCCTTTCATCACAGCCGACCTGTGAGATGACCAGAACTCACCCCACCCAGCCCACAAGGGGATGGCCCCACCCAAGCACGAAACAGGCATTGTCACAGTCCCTTGGAATCCTGCTGTATATTTTTGTTCTTCAGAGAAGAGGAACAGGAGTGTGTTCAGAAGAAAGTCACAGGGTCGAGCTGTGGGTAGAGGAAGCCTCCCTCTGGAGGTGTGCACACCACTCGCCTTGGGACTCAGACTGGGAGTTTGCTCCAATTTAGAGGGAAGGCGGAGGCCTCTGCGGCAGCACACAACTGCCCACTGTGTGTGCGGTGGCCCAGCTGCCTCTGCCCGGGACGCATGATGCGCTTGTAGTCCTGTCTACTGCGTTTTGTTTTTTTTTTAATTCTACATAGTGAGCCGAAAAGGTTGCTGAGCACCTTTGGGGCACAGCTGGCCGTGATGAGAACGTATTTCTAAACTAGAGGAAAGGAGAGTCGTGGGAAGCCAAGCGCTTGCCCGGTGTCAGGAGCAGGGCCCGGCGTGAGCGCTTCAATCCTCGGAGCTCTGTGTGGCGCGGAGGGTCGTGTCTGTGCTGAGCAGGAGACACAGCTACTACGTCCGAGGTCCTTCTTGAGCTCTAGACTGCATGCGAGCTCAGTGATGTCTTCTTTTTACTTTGCCAGTCTCTTAAACCAGCAGGCCCCAGCCTTTTTGCCACCAGGGACCAGTTTCGTGGAAGATAATTTTTCTGTGGAGCAGGGGTAGGGGTGGTTTCGGGATGAAACTGCTCCTCCTCAGGTCGTCAGGCACTGGAGCCTCACACGGGCTGCGCATTCTAGATCCCTCTCATGCACAGTTCACCACGGGGTCCGCTCCTCAGAGGATCGAATGCCGCTGCTGATCTGACAGGAGCTGGGCTCAGGCCGTCCTGCTCACTCACCCGTTGCTCACCTCCTGCTGTGTGGCCCAGTTCCCAACAGGCCACGGACCAGTACCTGTCTGTGGCCCAGGGGTTGGGGACTCCTGTGCTAAGCCATTCAGACTTATGGGAACCTTGTTTATCCTGAAAGCCCAGGAAGCGCCTCGACCTTCGTCACTTTCTGATGTTTAAAGGCCCCTGGGACTTACAGAATGTGGCGGCTACACCCCGCCCAGCCCTGCTGTGGGTGTTGTGCCAAACCCCGCAGTGTCGGGTAGGTTCAGGGACGGGAGACCACTTTTTCTTCACCTCAGAAAAGTCTGTTTTCTCAAGGACAGAAAGTAAAGAGTGTGCTACGCAAAACCAGCACAAAATACGTTGCCTTGGGAAGTGTGGTGAGGTGAACTACCCGGTGGCCGAGGCAGGGAGCAGTGGCTGGCGAGACCCTCACTCGGCTTCCTTCAGAGTCACGTGGAGGGGTCTGCTTTTGCAAGGAGACCTTTGTTTCCATGATTGCCAAGAGGAGTTCCGAGGACTTTCTGTGACTTCCGTGTACCGACATGAATTTTCAGAAAAATAAACTGTTTTCTGTGTGGAGCTGAGAACACATGAATTAACAAAAGATTGCAGAGGCCCGAGGGGTGCTTTTCTTCCTCCCTTCCTTCCCCACTGACTTGGGAAGTGTGTGCCCAGCGCCTGCTCTGTGCCAGGCCAGGCCCAGTGCTGCAGGGAAAGCAGAGTCAACCCCTGTTCTCTAAACAACAGGCAGGGATGACCCTCAGAGGGAAGGTGGTCGGGAGAACTGGCTTGTTTGTCAACTTGAGGAGAGACAGCAGGACACCACCGCTTCCTCCAGAGCCACCGCCCTGCAGCCATCTGACAGTAAACTAGGTCTCTGCTAGCACATCGCTGTTGCCACAGAGACCAAAACAAAGCAAGTCTGCTCCCCTCCACCCCCCACTCCCCCCACCTCCACCACCTGGCTCTGCACCCGGGGCTCTGCACCTGCGTCCTGCGGCTGTGTGGGGCCTGCTGGAAGGGACGGGACGGGAGCTTTCCTTCCAGGAAGCAGAGTCTCAGCTGAGCCTCAGCGTGGCCACCACACTTCCTCAACGAGGCTCTCTGTGAATTCTGGCCCTGCCTTCTGCTTCTGTTAACTTTGCGCACGTCGTGTGGAACCTCATTCGCTGTATTTTGGGGTTAGGGGTCTCCCAGGATATACACACCTGTCCCACATTCTCTAGTTACAGTTATCGTTCCACAAGGAAATAAGAGCAGATTTTTAAAGTGTGACTTCATTGGACGTTTTAATAGAAGTTGCTATTTCAAAAATCTATCAGAAGTTTGCAAATGGTTCAATTTTAAAAAAGACCCTCAAGATGGCAGCTCGGGATGCAACTGAATTTGCTTTTTTGAATGCATCTGGCTTTTGCCGTTCGTGGCCCTGATTTTCATGTCCTGCCGCAGGCAGTGCTCCCTGGCCGGGAAAGGGGATATTTGCTCAGAGGGCGGGATTTCGCTGGTTCTGGTCTCAGCCACAGCCCGCTCCACAGGACTTGGCCGACGTAGGATTCAGCCCACAAGAGCAATTTCTTGTTAAAAGCACCTGTCTTACCCTCCCTAGTGCTCTCACTGCATCTAAAATATTTCTTTAAAGAAGGCAAGTGTTGCCTTTTTACTACCTGAGTACCCCAATCGGAAAATCCAAAATGCTCCAAAATCTGAAACTTCTGAGTGCCGCCGTGACATCACAGGTGGAAAGTCCACACCTGACCCCGCAATAGGTCAGAATCAAAACGCATTTCATGCACAAAATTATTTAGAAGATTGTATGAAATTACCTCAGGCTACGTGTATGAGGTGTGTGTGAAACATAAATGAATTTCATGTTTAGACTCAGATACATCCCAAGATGTCTCATTATGTTTATGCAAATAGTCCAAACTCTGAAAAAATCCGAAATCCGAAATACTTCTGGCCTTCAGTGCTTCAGATGTGGGATCCCAGGCTGTAGGAGACATTTGGCCATGTTTAGGGGAAGCCAAGGGATATGGATTTAAGAATATGCCTAAACCCGTGGCTCCTGATCACGAGGCCGAGTCTGAATTTGCCCAACTTCCCCATCTCGGTGAGGGCGGCGGGCAGGGAAGCCATGCTCCTGCGGGGAGAGCCACTGCCCACCCAGGGTGCTCCCGCCACTCCTGCTGCCCCCGCTGTGCGTCTGTGGTGGCCACTCCTCATTCTTACTGGCTACACGTCTGATCCTTGAGAGTAGATTTGAGAAATAAGCATGGCCTATAGGAAGTTGAGTTTAAAGCAGTGAGCTGGGCCCACTGAATAAGGACGTGGAAGTTTCTCACCGGGCCTTGTTTTTGTGAAACGGATACAGAATATTCTAGCTGGGGAAAGGAGAAACTTGGCATGTACAGCACTTACCCTCCCCTAACGTTTCATAGGCAGTGGTTTGCACTGCATTAGGGCTCCTATATTGTAAGTCTATAGAACATCTGAAAGACTGCAACGTTGACCTCAGTTCCTGCTTTAAAAGCACTGACTTTCAAATTATATTTGAACTGGGAACAAAGGAAAAGAAAACATTTCCCTGACCTCACACCATGCCAGGCTGACCTTCCCCAGACCTGAGCCTGGCGTCAGCTCCCCACGCAGTCCTGGTTTCCACTCCCACGGCCCCCTTTCTGTAAGCCACCAGACTCACGGAGTCTCCAAGGCTGGAGCCCTCCTCATCATCTAAGGGTGCCCTGCATCTCAAAAGCGGATGGCATTTAAAATAAAATGTAGGTCGGGCTTGGCGGCGTGCACCTGTAATCCCAGGAGATAAGGCGGGAGGATTGCTGGAGCCCAGGAGATCCAGGCTGCCATGAGCGGAGATCACACCATTGCACTCCAGCCTGGAGTGAGACCCTGCCTCTAAGAAAAGGCGTTGACTTTAGAGAGTTTTAGACAAAAGAATGGAAATGTTTCTGGTCCCTGCATCCAGCCAGCCTTGGTGACGCCGACACTCCTGACGGGCTGTCCTGCCCTGGCTGTGGGTGCAGCCGGGCTGGGATGGGCCAGGCTCGACCTGTGCTGTGATTTCCCACCCAGGACACCATGGATGTTTCCTACCACGGTGAATGTTTGTTGGGGTAATGGTGTCCAGAGTGTGCAGTGCACTTCGGAGGCCCCAGGTCTCCATCTTTTCTCCTGAACATCCTGTGACCGTGCCCCTCGGGCCCGGGACCACCCTCCTCAGATGCGGTTAGCCCAGGATGGCGTCCAGACTCCTGGTGAGCCCTGTGGGTGGAAACCAGGTGCCCCTCACCTCTCCTGGGTCCTGATGGCTGGCATTGCCGCCCACGCACCCGGACGGGGCTGTGCTGTGTCGTCTGCGTCTGTGCACAGCCCAGCCCCTGCCTGGGATCCTCAGCTGCTTTTTCTGCCTTTGCCGCCCCCATGAAACTCCGGCACAGATCTGGACGCGCCCTGGCAGCCGCTGGGCCGGTCCCGCCCTCGCTCTCTCTCAGGTGTGGCTGGGCAGCTGCAGGAACAAGGCCTGGGCGGGTGCTGCTGCCAGCCCCGGGCCACCCTCACCTGCGCTGCTCTCTCGGCTGAGCGGCTGCTTCCCGAGAACGGAGGGACTCTGAGATCATCTTGTCCTCACGTCTCTGTCCGGGGAGAGCCACTTTCTAGGTCAGCGCAGACCCAGAGCCCCAAATTCCCATCGAGTGCCTCAGGTGAGTCCTGAGACAAGACCACCTTGGGTCTGGTCCAGGAAAACATGCCTCCCCTTCTCTGCCATCCTAAACCCAGGCAGCAGCAGATGCAGTCTGCCCTTCCAGGCTTGTGGACGCCCCTGCCCAGGGTGGGGGCCAAGGAGCTGGCGGGTGGACTCTCAGAGCAGTGTTTCGCAGGCAGCTCCCACAGATGCCTGTGTGGGTGTCCACGACCCCCATAGCCGGGACCCCATGCGTGGCCAGCAGGGTGCGGGCATGGACGTTGCTCCCTCCCCGAGTCCACTGCCCCTTCAGCTGCAGCCACCTGGTGAGCCGCACCCTCTGTCCGCTGCCACGGAGCTGTTTTATTTGACTTGAGGTTTAGCTGTTTGCTTTGCGTGGCGGGTTCCCACCCCACAGCCTGATGGCTCCAGACAGGGCTGACCAGGTTTGTAAAGTGAAATTGTCCATCCGGGAGGAGGAGGAAGCAACCCCCCATCCGGGTCGGTCTCCCCACCCTCCCCACTGCACCTGGTGCCATCACTCCTGCAGCTGCTGGGGTGGGAAACAGTGGGTCGACACGTGCTCCTGCTGGACACGGGCCCCAGGCCCCGCGTGTGTGACCCAAGGTGCAGGGACCGGTGCGGCCATACTCCCTGTTCCGAGCGGCCGATCTGGGGCTGGCGTGTCTGGTTTCCTCTCCAGGCAAGGAGCACCTTCCTGTTTAGCTTATCTGGACAGGGCAGGGTGGGCTCTTGGCCAAGGTGCTGGTCCTGCCCATGGCAGCGGCTTCCTGGGGCCAGCACGTCTACTCTGAACCCTGAGTGAGCCCATGTGTGCGGGGCCTCTGTGCTGCACTTCAGGGAGGGCCTCGGGTCCATGGGACGCCTGCTGGGCTCAAAGCACAGTGCCAGTGCTTTCCATCTTGCATTCCAAACCCCCATGCACAGCTTAGCTCCTAGACACGGTTCTTCTCGGAGTTTCTGGGCACATTTGTAAGTAAAGCACGCACACAGATAAAAGGTAAGGGCCAAATAAGAATAAATATAGGTAAATAGTTGCTTCCCACCCCGCTTTTGCGCCAGGCTGCAGGCAGTCCTGAAGCCTGAGGTCTCCTCACTGCTGCTCTTGGGAAGGTAGAACCTGAATGTGTAAAAAAGCTGGGAAACAGCACACAGAATACAGCAGCTGGAAACCCAGGGCCCTGGCATGTCGGGGAGAGAGGAGCTCAGAGCCGGGACCTATGTGAGGAGGCTGTAAGCCACAGGCCTGGCCAGGGCTATGAATGGGCTGGGGACGTTTCTGGAAGGTTCTGGATGGTCCTGGAGGCCTAACTATGGAGGTCGGGCTTGAGCGTCTCGGAGGGTGATTGGCTATGTTATTCAGGAAGCTGACTGAGCTCCCAGGATGGATTTGAAATCACACCACAAGGAAGCTACAAGAAATTACAAGAAATGTGTGTTTCTGGGGAACAGCCATGTGTCCGGCGTCCACTCGGCCTGGCCTTGGCAATAGGCCTTGGCTTCTCCACGGCTAGGCGTGGGGTAGATTCTGTCTTGCGGGGCAGAGGCCTCTGCTGCGGGTGTGGCTTCACATGCACTGTCTCAGGCTGAAGGTCCAGGTGCCTGGAACAGCTTTCGTGATTCAGAAACTGGACAGAAACCAGCCTGAGGCCGCACAAGCTCCCACAGCTCTGGGAGGAAAGCTGTTTTTCATCTCCAGCCCCCATCAGAGAGGCTGCAGGGACACCCGCTCCATTACTGAGGCTCTCATGCCTCATCCGATGCAGCAGGTATATCCGGAGGCTACGCCCGGCCACGCACTTGGGGAAGGGCTGCCCTGTCCACAGCAGCAGCAGCAGGAGGAGCCTGGGGTGGGAGAGATCAGAAGGCCAAGCTGCCTGTGCGGCATTTGCTGTGGCAGGCACTGCCCCCCCGAGACACAGCTGGGCCAGAGCAGAGGCTCCCGTTCCTGGAGAGATGCACCCCAGGTTGCAGGTTTTGTGGGCTGGATCAACTTGTGTCCGTCTTTCAAGCTTTCTTCATGTTTAAAATACGACATTGCTTCTAGTTGGTGCCAGATATCGCACATTTGGGCGGACAGGGCCGCATTTCTTCAAATAAGCCAGCCCTGGCATTGGAGGCCCTGGGCTTCCCTCATGCCACACTCTCCCCAGTGGCACGAAAGCAGAGCCCTGACCCTGCTTGAGAGTGGGTGGCGGTTTCTGTGCCGGCAGGGCGGGATTGCTGTGTGGATGGAGGACACACAGCAGCGTCCCGCCCGGGCACCTCCTTCTCAGCTGCGCACTTCGTCTCTCCCCCGGGCCTTCTATTCT
This sequence comes from Callithrix jacchus, assembly GCF_049354715.1. NCBI lineage: Eukaryota > Metazoa > Chordata > Mammalia > Primates > Cebidae > Callithrix > Callithrix jacchus. The sequence continues at coordinate 28,450,731 of NC_133502.1, forward strand.
TCTGCTTGCTCTGGGGTCTGCGTGCCTCGACTAACTGCCTTCTGGTTTTAGTTGTGCTGTCTGCCCTGGGTAGCTCTTTTATTCGCTCAGGCAGTTTGAATATCAGCAAAACTGTCTCCCCGGCACACTGAAGAATGCAGGCATCCTGAGAAGTGGTTTCTCCACTAGAGCTGCCTGCGGGGGCCATGGGGAAGGTGGGCCAGACTTCGTTCACGGCTGTGAGTGTCGTCGTGGTGCACCTGGGGAGGAGAAAGGGGAGACGTGACGCCTGGGACTCTCTGTCAGCTTTCGGGAGAAAAAGGTGAACTATCACACCTGGGACTCTGCCGGCTTTTGGGAGAAGTGACACTTTGCCACCAGTTGGTCGGGGCTGAAGTCACCAGCTGCTGCTAACCACAAGTCCCCTGTGGTCCTGTGTGCGCTGCACGCTGGGGCCATGAGTTTGGGGGCTCCTCAAGGCTCAGCCACCCCAGGGGCGTCTAGAGGGGGCCACGGCCTGTGAAGATCTGTCCTTGTGCCTCCAGGGGCTCCTCTCCTGGGAACTTTCTGGGGCTATGTCTATCTGGGAGCTGCCCCAGGCCTTGGAGATTTGTCAGAAACATCTTCCTGCCCTCTGGCCTTGACTCTGGCCCCTCCCTGTGCCCTCCTCGAATCTCGAGTCCAGCCTGGGCTGCGTCTGTCCGTGAAATGATCCAGGCAGCACAGCCTCAGCTCCATTCAGGGTGCTTATCGCAAGGCGGAGCTGAAAGCCCACCACCCGTCATCCAGCAGCAGGGCAAGAAGCAGCATCTCCCTGGAGAGGGTCAGGAGCAGCCTTCAGGGGACACTGAGGCAGTGCGTCCCCCTGGGACCCCAGCCAGCAGAGCTGCATCCAGGTCCGTGTCTTACCCGCACACCACACTCAGCGCCTGTAGTGGCTGCGGCAGAGGACAGAACTCCTGAGAAGCGTCTGCGTGGCTTGTGGCTCCAGCTTCCTGCCACGCCTGTCCTCTCCACCTGCAGTCATATTCAGGGAGGCCAGCCCTGTGGGAGACCCTCCCAACAGAGAGGCCAGCACCCGCCAACGGCCCACAGTAGTGCCAAATGCGAGAGGCTGTAGGGAGCCGTGGAGGACAGGGAAGGACATGTCAGGAGGGAGCTGGCCCCGCCGTGTGCAGATGGAAAGATAAGCTGAGCTGGAGAATAATCGGGGATTTGTCTTCAAGGTGTTTTTCTCTTGACTCTTCGTGTGATGGGAAATTAACACGCAAGCCCCACGCGTTTGAGGTCTTCTGCCCTCTGCGCTGGAGTTTGTCTTCTCCGTAGCTGCAGCTCCACCGCCTGGTTCACATCCTCATCCCCAGTGCCTCAAAACCACGGCACACATTTGTGGGAGGACTGAATTCTGCATCTTCAGAGAAAAACTCCCTGCAAACTGCTTTCCTCCCTAAACTCCAGCTCGGGCTTCTGAAGAAGACCGGTGTTCAGAGGAGAGCTTGTGTCTCTTCAGGATGAACTCTAGGGCACGTGTTCCAGAGTGGACTTCAGTAGTTCTGTTCTTAGGATCAACACCTCCAAGGGCTTCCCAAACTGCTGGCCGAGGACCCCAGTGGCTGTGAGACTGCACAGGCCCAGGCAGTCTGTGCCCCTCAAGCAGGGCCTGTGGGAAGGACAGAAGAGGCACCTTGACAGGGACGCCACACTTGTCTTTTATTCTGATGATGGTCCATGTGGCTGAGTGTGTGCTCAAGGCTCCAGAGGACAGGCAGCATCCCCGGGGAGCAGGTGACCATGTGGTGGCTTGCCTGAGGTCAGGGCCCTGGAGCTCAGACCTTCTATCTTGACATGGTCCATAGGCAGCTCGAAGGGCTCAAGGGCTGAGGGTGGGGAGACCTTAGTCTTCCGGACTGGGTGAGACAGTGGGTGAGCAGCCACGGCCACAGTGGTGAGCCCAGGATGGTTTCCTGGACATGGTTTGGGTCACATGTTCTGGCCTCTGATGGTGGTTACCGTGGTCATCAGTGGCTCCTCAAGGACACAGAGCAGGACAGGCCCTCCCCAGAACAGGGCAGTCATGAGCTAGTCCCTCCGGAAGATGGCCAGGTCCTCCCCGGCCTGGGGCCCCACTGCCTGGGTCTGCACTCTGGTGACTGTGGTGTGGTCCCCTGCTCGTTGAGCAAATCCATGAGACTCCACCCTGTGCCCTGCAGGAGCACGACCTTTGCCCACCAGAAACTCCAGTGTGATGAGACATCGGGGCGGGAAGCACACGGAAGAGGGGAGTAACTGATTTCCCCGGGTTCTTGCATCTGTACCAGGGGCCTCCTTCCCCGAACAGCATCCTCTCTTTAGGGGACAGCCCCTGGCATGGCCACTGTCCCTGTGATTAAAAACTGAGGCTCTTCTGTGGGATGCCCCCTCTCAGAACACAGCTCTCTATTCGGCATCTCTTCACCCCATCTGCATTGGTGGCTTTGCGGCTGCCTGAGACGTCCACAGCCCTCTGTGCCCTCCAGTGCTAGGAGCACCGGGGAGGAGGAGGGGCTGGGTTCTCAGGGTCTCTGAGGGCCTTGGGCACACAGTGGGAGAGGGGACATGTGTCCCGAGCTTGATGCCTCTGGGCTGCTTTGCAGTTGGAGTTGGAGGCTGAAGGTGGGGACGTGTTGGACTGTGCTTGGCTGTGAGGCGACCCACCACCTGGCACTGTCATCTGTGCTGTGTCCCTGCAGCTGACATGTAGGAGCTGTGCCTGCAGAACATGATTTGGGCATCAGAGAGGGCCAGGAATGAAGATGCCAGCTGGCCCCAGAGGCAGGGCTGAGGTGCGGGTGGCAGGTGCATCGCCTGGTGACAGCGTAAGGGGCCATGGCACGGTGCCTCACCCCCCCACAGCTCATGTTCCAGGGAGAGCTCATCTGGGGCGAATTCCAATGGCAGAAGGTAGGAACACGAGAGATCTTGGACACAGGAGGCCCGGGACAGCGTGCAGGGCCCATACCTGCCATGGCTCAGGGGTGGCTCACACTGCCCGCACCAGACCAGCCGCAGGTCCAAGCTTACAGGGAAGGATGGCTGGGCTGGGGAGGACGTCAGTAATTATGGGTGGACATCAGAGCCCCTCGGCAGGCCTGAGTGTGTGCAGAGGGGTTCCAGAAGCGACATCCCTGCTCAGAAGACATGCAGCTGCCTCCCAGAGGACCCAGTCAGGAGGGAGCAGTGGCCCCTCTCATGTGTCCCTCCTCTGAGTGTGCTCAGGGTGGAGAGGAGTCTTGGCCCCGGAGGAAGGTTGAGGTTCCAGACAGCTTTGGTGCTTGTCGGTGATCACAGCCACAAGAAGAGCGTCCATGGCTGATGTTCCCAGAGGCAGGGCCCGGCAAGGCCACGTCTTCCCCCTCCAGGTATCAGGGGACGCGAGCATTTGTGTGTGATGGAGCCGAGGTTTCATTCCCAGAGGCAGGAGCCAGGGGTCTGGCATTCAGTTGGTCACCCCCAGGGGCCGATGTGCCCAGAGGGAGAAGCTGAAGCCTGGAGGGCCAGCTGTGCCGGGCACACACAGGGCAGGAGTCAGCACACGCATGAGACTCAGTGGAGGGAGGCATCGGGAGAGACTAGGGCAGTGCGACACGGCAGGCCGGAGTCTGAAGGAAGCCCACCACCCTCCCAGGCCAGCTCGGCTCAGGCTGACTTCAGCACTGGGAGTGATATTCTCAGAAGACATGGTCGGCCCCCTTAGCTTGGGTCTTCCTTCCCAAACTCTGGGCCTGGATGAGTGGCCTCAGGTCACTTGGGAGCACGTCAGAGACAGAACCTGCTTTTGAATGAGTTCTTCGTAGGCTCCCACCCAGGGCAGCAGTGAGGAACCCCCTCCTGGAAGGCCAGTTTTCAAGTGTCATATTTAAGTATCTCCCTCCCAGCCCTGGAAAAGTAGAGAGGCAGCCCTGAGCCTGTCTCCGTGTTCTCAGTGCAGGGTATTCTGAAGTCAGACTCCTTGAGCTGAGAATGGTCTCACACAGCTTTAAGAGGAACTCAGTGACCAAAAGATGGATGGGAACAGCAGACACAGCTGCCTTCTGGGCACTGGAGGGCTCAACTCTCCACGGGCATGTGTTGCCAGGGCAGAAGTCCCGGCCCCCTGGGCCAGCACACTCTGGAAAGCTCCTCCCTGGCTGCCCAGGTCTCCGTGTCGTGGGGCTGGATCAGGGGATGGATCTCCACTGAGCATGGCCCCTGTCAGCTCAGGTCCCTGCCACTCAGTGGATGGGACTTTGGCAGACTGTGGGGCCCCTGCAGGGAGGGTCTAGACAAGCAACACCGGGAACCTGAAGCCTCTCCAGCTGGGGCTCAGCTGCCGCCAGGATGGCAACAGTTAAGCTGCCTGCTGCAGGATAAGCGAGCCACTGCCTGTCCTTCCTCAGTGACATCAAACAGGAATCAGAGGCCCTGGAAAGAACGGCCAGCAGGCAGCCCTGTGGAGCCCAGGTCTGTGCCACGAGCCCAGGGAGGTGTGGCGTCCTCACGCACAGCCAAGATGGTGCTGGTGCTGCGCGGTCCTTTGTGTGCCCGGGGAGGGCGTTCTGGGAGCTGGGTCGGGGGCTCCTGACAGCTGCCGGGCAGCATGACGCTGAGCCGGCTGTCACTGCTGTGCCGGGACCTCTGGGTGCTGTGGCTACTGCTGAAGGCAGGCACAGGTGCACGGGGAGCGGGCGGGTCCTCACCTCCCCGGAAGGCGTTGTGGGGCGACCGCGCGTGGGGACACGGGGCCAGAGTGGACGTTCTGGGCTCAGCCCTGTCCTCAGAGGCCACCTGGGCATGCGGCATGGCTGCGGGGCAGGAGCCTGGGGCTAGGGGATGCCGGGGGTGGATGTTGGTCAGCTCAGGTCCCTACCACGCAGTGGATGGGACCTGCTCCTTGTAGGGAAGGTGTGTGCAGGCCTTGCCCAGTGGATGGCTGTGGTGCTGGGGTCCCTGGGCAGCAGTGAGGCTGCCTCTGCCCTTGGCTATGAGGGACCGCCTGTGCTGGTACCGGAAGGCTGGGATCATCTTTCCACAGGCTCCTTTGTTCAAGGTTTCTCAAAGACAGGCTGTGTGGACACGTGAGCGCAGCGCCGCATCTGGCTGCTGGAGGGGCTGTGGCTCCTCCTTGGAGGGGACTCCTGGCCACTGCTGTTCCCACAGCAGGGCCACCCGTGGTGCCGGGTGTGACCAGCTGCCCTCTCTAGGCAAGCAGGACTTGGGAGGCCCCGGGGCAAGCCTGAGGACCCGGCCGGGCAGCCTCTGTAGGCTTAGGTCTGGGTGGGTTTGGTCTGCGTGGGGCTCAGGGGCTGCTGGTCCACACTGGCTCCGTCCTGGCATCTGGAACTTTGGGGCAGGGTCCCTGGAGAAGGGGCCTCGTGGGGAGGAAACAGCTTGGGTTTTGGTGATGGCTTTCTAAGAATGGATCCCTCGTTTTGAAGAGACCTGCCCTGATTTTATCTTCCAGGGGGACTTATGCCAAGTATTGATGAATAATTCATAAAATAAGCATCTTTGTGAATTTTGCTGACTCAGAGTTTAACTATCAATGGCAACGAATACACATCTGAAGTTTCTAATTTTTAAATAAAGAACTGGCTGGGTACAGCAGTTCATGCCTATAATTCTGGCTCTTTGGGAGGCTGAGGCTAGAGGATCACTTGAGCCCAGGAGTTTGAGACCAGCCTGGGCAACGTGGCAAGACCTCATCTCTACAAAATATTTTTTTTAATGAGCTGGGTGGTGGCACGTTCCTGTAGTCCCAGCCACTCAGGAGGCTGAGGGGAGGATCATGTGAGCCCAGGAAGCCAAGGCTGCGGTAAGATATGGTTGCACAACTGCAGCCTGGGTGAGGGAGCGAAGCCCCTTCTCAAAAATACTGATAACAGTAAATAAAATGAACATGTGACAAATGGCTGATTAAATGAATTTCCCTAACAGATGAATTCAGGGGGAAGTTTAGGGGGCAGAGATGGAAATCTCAGTCCTTGATTTTTAAACTAGTGTAGCCACCGGTGTGTGTCAGAAGTTTGATTTTACGTCTGAAGTCAGGGTGGAAGAGGCAGCACTGTGAACAGTCCCGTGGAAGGACCCTAAAACAGTGCTTTCGCCGATCACGGCCGACATTGGAGTTTCACAAGCACGTGGCGCTGTCCGTGGGGTTGGCCAGATGCCGTCCTGCCCTCCTGCCCTCAGAGCAGGAGAATAGGGCCACGAGTGCTCACTTTAGGTGGCTGTTTGTTTAACAAAGTGCTTCTTTCAATTCTTACAACCCTCTCTTCACAAATCCTTATTGTTTTTCTAATCCCTAATTCTAACGTGTACTCTATTAAACAAACGGACTCTCAAATGTCTCCAGGGGATTTCGTATAATTCACGGTTTGGGGCTTTTATCCACTGTTTTCCTCCCCAGCCCCCAAAACGTGTTCTTGGATTTCTGAAGAAGCAAATGTTGGCCCTTGTGATAGCCGAGCTTTCTCTAGGGGACCCTGGGGAAGCCTGTGGGTGGGCGGAGCGTTGCCAGGTGCCACAGGCTGTGCGCTTGGGGACCTGACGTTCATTAGCACCCACTGTTGACAGAGAAAGGTCTCCACGTAGGTCTCTCATCCCACAGGCCACAGTAGGTGGTGGGCAAGCCAGCCAGGTGCAGAGGACAGGAGAGAAGGTGGAGCCTGGCCACCTGTTGGGAGCCCAGCTGAGTGGACAAGGCGGCATGGGTGTGAGACCCTGAGGGCTGACCCTCTGTCTGGATTCCACAGGCCAGGGCCAGGGCCAAGCTGCAAGTGTGGGCACAAGTCTCGGACCTTGGTCGACCCCTGTTTTCTGCCCCTCACTAAATTAGTGAAGTCTGAAAGTACGTGTGCCCATAGCCACCCTTGGGAGGAGAGCTCTGCCAGCCCCACCCCACCCGCGCATTTCTCTCTGTCTCTGTCTTCATTTCTGTCTCTTTCCTTCCTTCCTTCCTTCCCTTCCTTCCCATTCTTCTCTTTCCTTCTCTTGTTCTTTTCTCTGTCTCTGTCTCTCTATCTCTGTGTCTCTTTCTATCTCTGTCTCTCTCTCTATCTCTGTGTCTCTATCTCTGTCTGTCTTTCTGTCACAGTCTCTCTACCTCTGTGTTTCTGTTTCTTTCTGTCTCTTTGATTCTGTCTCTGTCTCTCTCCCTCTCCCTCTGTCTCTGTCTCTGTCTCTCACACACACTGTCTTTCTGGTCGGCTTGGCCTGTGCTGCCCAGCTGACCCCTTGATCATTCAAGGCCCAGCTGATTGTACCCCTGTGCACCGCCTGGCTCCTGCAGGTGTGCGCTCTCAGCCCCTGTGCCCCACCTGGCTCCTGCAGGTGGGCGCCGTCAGCCCCTGTGCTGTGCCCCCACTCCTGCAGGTGGCGCTCTCAGCCCCTGTGCCTCCGAGAGGCTGACCTCCTCTGCACAGTGTGTTATCGTTTTAGTCTGTCTGGGATGTTTTTGATGAAGGTTAGAGTAACTTCCTGTTGGTTTTTATATGCATAGAATTCTTGGTACTTAGAAAAGAGAAAAGACTTATGCAGCTACAGTTGACGGGGGATTTTCAGAGAGCTGCTGGGGTTCCTGGAAGGAGCTCAGCTTTGGCGTTGGATGGAGCAGTGGCTGGCTACGGGGGTGCATGCAGAGCGCTGTGTTCTATGCAGCCCTCCTCACGGCAGGTCTGAGCGAGAGACAGAGGTGGACACCTGTGCTACAACTAGGGACAGTGCCATGACCAGGGACCACACGGTGTCTGTGCCAGTCATCGGTGTCAATCTCCCTAATCTTTAACCGAGTTATTTTGATTTTTATGTGGACAAGTAATTATTTTAGGATGTGTAAGAAAAGAAGAAAAGCTGTCAGAAAAATCTTCATTTCTAAATGGCAGTGGGGCCACATGGAGTGTGTGTGTGTGTGCACGCATGTGTGATGTGTGTGTGTGCACGCATGTGTGATTGTGTGTGCACACATGTGTGATTGTGTGTGTGTGTACGCATGTGTGATGTATAAGCCGTACCTGTTCCTTAAATGCCAGCTGAGATCTGATGCTGCAGCCACCCTGGGGTCAGACAGGAGAGACTTTAAAACAGACTCTCGGAGGCGCGAGAAGACTTAGGTGCAGCTTCAGGCCGAGGCTTGGTTCTCCCCAGCGCTCCCCTGCTGTGGGGAAGAGAGAGGCCGGGGCGCGACAGCTGCCTGACTTGGCCTGAAGTTAGCTGCTTTAACTGCAGCCCCAGAGTTCAGGCTCTGCAGAGGAACACCCTGCTGTGTCTTCAAGTGTCTGAGGGACTGGAAGGGGGTGAACGTCCTTCCAGCCCCTTCTCCCTCCGCCTCCCACATTCACAGGGTGTCAGGATTACTGGGACTCCTCCACAGCCTGTTTCTCTGTCAGCCTGGCTGCTGAGCTTCTCCCTATGGGAAAGTCCTGACCCTGTCCTGAGACCCATGGGCGGGCCTCCGTAGAGACTCCTGTCCCCTTTGTCTTTGGGGACTCCTCTGCTGGGGAGTAGATGGGTGGTTCTCAGCTGGGCCTGCTCAGCCCTCAGTCCTATTGGGCATCTGCGTCTGGTCTGGGCCAGACCAGAGTCAGGACCCCCAGGAGAGGCTCCTCCACAGATGACTAAACACAAGCAACAGGTGCGCCTTCTGGTTGACACCAGAAGCCGGTGTCAAGAAGAGCCGGGCCCGTGCGTGGTGCCCACAGGCCGGGGACAGAAGCAATCGAGACTCTGCCCGAAGGTTCCACCTGCCTCACAGAAGCCTCCAGCTTCTGTTGATCATTTCTCTTCTCCAGTAACCTCTGCACTTGTGTGGTGGACATGAGCGCTTAGGGGGCAAAACTCACTGAGTTAGCTGGATCCTTGGAGGATGTGGTGCCCCAGGGGAAAGCCCGAACCTAGGAACGCAAGTCACTCCTCCAGGTTACCTGCCAGCCACTCTCGTGGGAGCCAGTTAAGAACCTCAGAGGAGGCTCCCACGAGGCACCTGCTGAGGCTGTCCACACAGGCACAGCACGTTGCTCTCGGAATTTGCTCCAGTGACACTCCAGGGCTCACCCTCGCTCAGAGGTCCGGGCCAGGGGCGTGGGCAGCTTCGCCAGCAGAGTGAGCCCAACACAGGCTCTGCGCAACACACCTGTGACCTCGACCGTCATGACCTTGGCTGCTGTGACCTCAGCTGCTGCTACCTCCCTTGAGCCCGTGTCCGCCACCAGGAGATGCATGGGAAGACGGATCCGATGACTGACTGATGTAAGACGCCTGCACAGTGCCTGGGTCTGGGCAGAAAGTTCCTGAACAGGAAGTTTGATTGGTAATAAAGCATCTAGAGATGTCTCTCTCTGAGATCGAGGAAGCATGGATCCTCAAGTCTGACCCATAACCAGACAGGAGAGGGCTGCAGTCAGCGTACACATCAGCGGCCCCAGGTCCTGTTGGTTCTCGCTTGATGTTCCCTGGTGCACCTGCCACCCTGTCTGTCCCTGCAGCTGTGGCATCCTGGACCTGGCCAACCCCAGCAGGTCTCCACCCACTCTCTGCACTGTGCACAGTGACAAGCATGATAAATTCACCTGCAGTGTGACCACAAGCCTCCTCTCCAGGCTGTCCACTTGGCATGACCCCCCACCTGCCTCCCACCTGCCTGGGCCACACCATCCTGAGGTGTCTGCCCAGGATTACTCTTCAGGGAAGGCTTCTGCAGGCAAAGCTAAGTGAGGCCTGATCCTGGCTGGACCCGCTCCACCACCCTCTCTCAAAATTCATGGGTCCGGACGCCCTCAGTCCCACTGGGCCTCGCACTTTGGTGACCACAGGCGCCAGCACCCACTGGCCTCATGCCTGCTCCTCTGGGCTGTGGCCTTCCTGTGGGCCTCAGCTCCCTGACCTGCACCTGCACTGGGACACGGGCCTGGGAAGCCACTGTGCGGCCTCCGGATTTCCCATCTGCTCTAATGGAAAAAGTGACTTAGGAGTGCCACTTTCCCAAATCATGACCCACAGAGCCTTTCAGCCCTTGCTTTCAGAGCCACCTTGCCCTTGTCTTTAGTCTGGGCAGCGGCATAAGCACTGACGTCCCCACATCGCAGTCAGCTTTTCCTGCTGGTGGGAATTCTGTCGGTGGGCACCCAGCAGGGGTAGGGCTGTCTGCTGGGTCTCACCCAGTCCCAGGCCTCAGGGGCGACAGCGCCAGGTGTCCTCCCTGCCTGGTCAGAGGCGCAGAGCACGGGTGCTTGGGGTTTGAATCTGAAGCTTATGGGACCATCCCATTGGTTTCTGGATCCACGAAGGGGTTCCCTGTGCCCTCCATAGCCATATGCGGCCCACCCTGAATTGAGCATAAATATGACTCTCTTGGCACAGAACCCAAAAGCTGAAAAGCACAAATGAAATTCCCTGTTACATTTAATAGTACTTTTTTTCTTGGTGGAAGCTTGAGTTGAGGCAGCTAAGAGACGCTGACTAAGGACCCAGGAAGGCTGTGGCCAGGAGGTCCCGGGAGGAAGCCACGGCTGCAGTCAAGGCAGACAGAGACGCTGATCCAGGACCTGGGAAGCCTGTGGCCGGGAGGTCCCGGGAGGAAAGTCAGGGTTGGACTGTACCTGCAGAGCCATGTGGCCCCAGGATGGCTTTGCCACAGCAGTGAGGCAGAGTTCCAGCTCCTGAAGTATGTGGTTTCTGGATCGTGAATGCCAGGCAGCCCCTTCAAAGGAGATGCACCTGGGTGAGCACATCTGGCCTCGCTGGGTGATCCTGCAGCACCTCGTGGGGAGCGGGCCAAGCCTGGCTCCTGCCGTGTCATTATCGGAAGTGAAGCACAAGTCCCAGCCCCATGCCCGAGCTGAGCCTCCAGTGGGCCTGGCTATCAGCACCCTGTGGCTGAGATCCTGGTTCCCTGAACCTGAGGTCTGAGTGACACAGCTCCTGGCAGTGCAGGGAAGTTCCCACCTGCCTTCCATGATCTGTTTATGGTGGCCATGGTGGTCTGTTCTTGGTGGCTGTGGTCTGTTTGTGGTGACCATAGTCAGTTCATGCCAGCTGTGATTGGTTCATGGTGGCTGTGGTTTGTATGTGGTGATTGTGGTCTGTATGAGGTGGCCGTGGTCTGTTTGTGGCAGCTGTGGTCTGTTTGGGGTGGCTGTGGTCTATTTGTGGTGGCCGTGGTCTGTTCGAGGTGGCCGTGGTCTTTTCAAGGTGGTTGTGTTCTGTTCAAGGTGGTAGTGGTCTGTTCATGGTGGCTGTGATCTGTTCATGGTGACTGTGGCTAACACTGTATTTGTACATGAGGTTTGATGGGAGTGGATGTTGAATACTCTAACTGCAAAAGGAAAGGGCAGCTACGGGGGGTGACAGACATGCCAGTGAGTTTGGTGGTGGCCATCGTTTCACAATGTGAACTATGTAAAAACAACACCTGTGTACCTTAAATATATACCACTACCAGGAGCTGTAAGCTCAGGACGGGAGGAACCAGCCAAAGGCTCCATTCACGACCTGCACAGTGAGCAGAGCTGAGTCCATGGGGCTGTTCAGTGAGAATCGTCGGGCATGCAGCTTCAGCTCGGCTGGGAGACCCCCACCCAGGCGGCGCTGAAGGAAATGAGAGGCAGACACCCAGACAGAACAACAGAGTGGGTCTGTCCAGGGGGCCAGCAGCCTGTGGAGCTGAGAGCCTCAGGGGCTGACACCTTTCCAGGCTGAAGGCCCCGAGCAGATTCTGATCCACGTATTTATTCTCTCTTAATAGGTGCTGATTATTAATAAACAGGTTTTCCTACTCATAACTCAAAAATATTCCAAGTAGGCAGCTGTTACCCACTTACCACTAATTGCAAACTAAAAGGTATTCTCCACAAGGAAGCCACGGGGCCGGGTAAGCATAATGTTTTTCTCAACAATCTTCCGTGACTCTGGGCAGCTCCTGTGCAACAGGAGGCCGTGCCCTGCCGTGTCCCTGCCTTCTTGCCCACAAGCCTGCCCTGTCCCACCATTCATCAGCCTGGAAACAGATGCATACTGTCACCCTCCCAGCCCGCTGTGAGAGCCTCTCCGTAGCCTCACTGTTGAACCCGTGGCAGTGAAGGTCCCAGGAGCTGGAGTGGACGGTGTGAGCTTAGTCCTGACACTGCCCGCCCTGCAGTGCTCATAGCTGAATTCCCCGTCTTTGAAACGAGGATGATGAGGCTTCATGCTCCCTCGGTCCTTGTGACAACTCACTCCCTGCACTGGCACCCGGTGTAAGAAGACTGTCCTTCTGGCCTGATCCTCCCTCCAGGAGCACAGGGTGGTCCTCATCTTAACCCCGAGGGGTCACCCTGGCATGCCCTTGCTCCCTGGACCCCCAGCCATTCCAGGTGTGACCCTTCCCACAGGCAGGGGGTCTGTGTGAGGGCTCAGCTGCCTCCGAGCAGGACAGGCACTGGAAGGCAGTGGCTGGGAGGGCAGGTGTACCCCGTGCAGTCTCCAGGAGAGAAAGGGAGAGATGTGTGCATCTCAGTGGGGGCTGGCGGGAGACCCTAAGATGATCAAGACCCTTGGATCCGGGCCCTGTGGAAATGCTCCCTGCAGGGCCACCAGCCCTGCCACTCAGCTGTCACATCAGAGCGCCCTGAGCACCTGGCCCAGGAGCACGGCCTGGAGCCTCACATGCTCAAGGTCTGGCTCAGCCCCCAAGGCAGGCCCAGGTCCCTGGCAGGGTGTGCGAGGTAGTGGGGCCATGGGTACCGCGCAGCTGGTGGCGACTGGAGGTGGCAGGGCCAGGAGCCAGTCTGTGGAGCCCACTGGGGCAGTGGCGCGACCCTCAGGGGAGACGGGGAGGGGCCAGGGTCTCTGAACTCCGGAAGGACCTGAGTCCTTCATCCTCAAACCTGGCCTCCTGTGTCACTCAGACGGTGGCTCTCAGTCATTTTGGTCTCTGGCCCCTCTGCCGCATGATGTTTTAAGTTGTTCTAGCTCAGAAGCCGTTGCGTGTATGGTGTGGCTACCCCCAAGCAGACTTGGCTACCCCCAAGTATACCAACGTGCTCAGACCTAGCCCCGTGCAGATCCTGCCAGATGTGGTGTGGGGGGTGGGTGCTGCAGCCCACCTGGCTGAAACTGCACTCAGGCCATTTTTCTGATATCAGGAAGCCTTTGTGAAAATGCAAGCTGGTGAGCGGGCAAGTACCCCTGTGAGGACAGACCTTCCTGGTTTCCCTGGCTCAGAGAGTGTGACCTTGAGAACAGTGGGGGTCTAACCCGTGACCCCAGCGTCCGAGTGACCTGGGAGCCTCACCTTGAGACCCCTGCGTCGTGGTTCTGAAATCACTTGAGTGGGCCATGGCCACCATGGGGCAGAGGGAGAGGAACTACCTGCAGAAGATTGACCCGTGTCATTTGAGAGTCTCTCGGGCTGTGCTGGCAATTCTGGAGGCAGGCAGCTCTTGGGTCCGTGAACTAGAATAAGAACTCCAGGGAGGCACCGGGCGCAGGGCGGGCGTATGCACGGGGCTGAAGGAAGCAGAACCTGAGCAGACGCGATGGGTCGCCTCAGTCACTGTCCTTTGTAAGCACAGAGAGACAGCAGGAGAAACACAACCCACTGGTCCCCTTCAGGCAACTCTGTGTTGTAAGGATTACTTTCATGTTAGGTGATTGCCAGACTTACGTCAAGCTCGAAGAAGCAGAAGGTCCCTGCACCTGCGTGTGGCCCAGGCCAAGAGCAGTCACGTGACAAACTTTGTGCTTATGTGGGTGTTTAGTATGTGTATCTTTTTTTTTTTTTTTGAGATGGAATCTCGTCCTGTCTCCCAGGCTGGAGTGCAGTGGCACAATCTCAGCTCATGGCAACCTCTGCCTCCCAGGTTCAAGTGGTCCAGCCCCCTGAGTACCTGGGACTGCAGGTATCTGCCTCCATGCCCAGCTGATTTTTGTATCTTTAGTAGAGAGGGGGTTTAGCCATGTTGGCCAGGCTGGTCTCGAACCCCTGACCTCAAGCGATTCGCCCACCTTGGCCTCCCAAAGTGTATCTTTTTGACAGTGTGAAGAATGCATTTAGGCTTGACTTTTAAAGCACCACAATGAATGTGTGGTTAAGCTATGGTGAAGTCTTACGCCTTCATCACAGGGGACGGGACTATGGGTGGCCGTGTCCCAGCCCCTGGACTCTGGCCTTCACCCTCATGAAACCCCCACCTCCCCGATGTCTGCGGGCAGCTCGGAGCCTTCACGCTTTTATATTTAATTCTCATGGTTAAATTCACCACCATAACCCATGAAGTTAGGTCTTTTTAAAATCTAAGCAAACTATCTTCGAGACAGAGACAGTTGGGTAATTCTCCATCTACCTGAAGTAATGCTGTCTGGGTGGCCGGCATCCTAAGAATGCATTAAAAATGGAGATTCTGACCACCATTTTGATTGTCCTTTTATGTATCAAACAAGCTGAGAACAACAACAAAAATAGGCACCTCTGAGCCACGAGCGAGCCTGGCCTGGTGGGAAGACACCTCCTCTCTCTCCTGTTTTCTCCGAGGTCAGATAACACTTCGATTTCCCTGGTGAGCGTGGGGACCTGGTTTTGATTTCCAGTCTGGTCTTTTGGGGTCTAGGCAGGAGCTTGGTCCCAAACAGCACACCCACGTGTGCTGAGGACACATTCCAGGGCATTCTCACGCCACCTGCGTCGGGGAACCCAGGGCTTGTGGGCGAGGCAGCGTGGAGACGACCCCGGAAGAGATTCGCCAAGCACCCGGCGGGCGTGAGCATCCTCCCTGCCCGAGGCGCAAACCATCTCCCTCCAAAGGGCGTTGGGGGGTTCTGCAGGTGGCTGTGTGCTGACACCCGCACCCCATGTGGGGGTCCGCCGGCTCCTGGCCCTTGCCGGTTGGTTTTGCGGGTCTGAGATGACACCCGCTGTGGATGGAGCTGCATTTGCCTTATCACCACTTCTGTTGACCATCTTTTCTGGCAGGGCCTTTTATTTTAAAATGTGTCAAGGTTGAGCTTTCTGAGATCAGAAAAAGAATATTTAGTGAACCAGGTGATTTAAGTAAATGAGATATTTATACCTAATCCACTAGCAAATGGGCCATTAAAAATATTTGGGATTTAATGTAAATGAGAACTCTGCCAAGCAAGTCAGGATAGACCTTAAACCTCTGGACTTCGAAATCCAACAGCCCCAAACGTACATTACAAACACATGTGGATGCCCCTCTTGTCCCAGCAGCAGGGATGGGACACTGGTTCTCCTCCCTGACTCACGGTGTTAGGAGCTTGTCTGGAGGGGACGGGATGCTGGCCTCCTGGGGTGCCCTTGTCTGAAGCCTGTGGTTTTGAGCATTCTCCTTACTGAATTTAAATTTTGTTCTGATTTTGTGGCCTGCCTTTCTTACTGCCCTGCTCTGCAGCCCTGCTCTTCCTGGGTCGAAGAGCCTCATGGATGGGCTTGGGGAGGGCCTCCTGCTGGGCGATTCAGAGACGTAATCCCATCCGATGCTCAGCCTTGGACTTGGAAAAGGCACGACTGTCCTGTCTGATGGACAGGATGCAGAAGGCTTTGGGAATGGGCTTTTTGCCAGACATACAGAAAAGGAGACAATTGGCAAACGATGGACTGTGCCCCACAGCCCCAGGCTGCTGTGTGGAGGGCCTTGTCCTCTCCTCTGCCCACGGTCACCAGTGAGCACCAGGGACGGGCTTTCCGGCTGCACCTGGGGCTCTTCCTGCTGCCAGGAGCTGCCTGGCTGCCTCCACCTGTGACGATGCACCAGCCCCCCCCCACACCATGTGGGGTTTCCAGGGGCCCACCCAGCTCCACCTGTAAGGGTGCACCCCCCCACACCATGTGTGGGTTCCTGGAGCCCCACCGGCTTAACCTATGAGTGGTTTCCAGGGTCTCACCCAGCTTCACCTGTGAGGATGCACTCCCCACACCATGCATGGGTTCCTGGGACCCCACTGGCTTCACCTGTGAGGGTGCACCCCCCCACACCATGCGTGGGTTCCAGGGTCTCACCCAGCTCCACTTGTGAGGGTGCACCCCCCCACCCCCACTGAGTGGCCACGTGAGTGGGTTACTGGGGTCCCACTGAGATCCATCTGTGATGTGCCACCCCGCCCACACTATGAGCGGTATCTGGCCCCACCGGCTCCCAGCTCCGTCTCCTGCATTCTCTCTGCTGCTTGTCAGCAAAGCCGAGGTCACCCCAGGTTGGAAGGGGTGCCCGGGATGCTGCTCAGACGTCTCGGCCGCTCTCCCACCTCCCGCTCCCCGACTCCCGGTTTTCAGGATGAAATTGTCCTCAAATAAAGCCAGTCTTCAAGTCAGTTTGCAAGAGGAAGGAAGTTTGCTTCAGGCGTCTCATTTTGTTGGAACAAAGGGATCTAAAGATAGACACGTGGTTCCACCTCCCTGGACTGTCACCTGGCCAGGAGCCAGAACCCTATTTTCTGTGAGGAAAGCTTGGTGGTGGGCTTCACCTGTGTATCCACTGAGCCAAGGGCACCTCTGCCCTTCCCACCTGTCATCCCCGAGGTGACCAGAAGAGATCGGCCCTCCCAGGTGGGGCTGCTGCACTCGGCCAGGGGAAGGCCTGGCCACCCCCACACTGGCCTCCCCTGCCGCCTCTGCCCAGATGTGCAGGATGCAGGAAGTGACCCGCACACCAGGGGAGTGGACGGGCAACCTCCACTAGGCCTCAGACGTGAGACCCTAACCCTCGCCTTCAGACCTGCCCTAACCCTCCCCTCTCAGACCTGCCTCCGAGCTGTGGGGTCATCACTGGGGTGTTGCTTGGGGCAGGAAGTCAGGCCATCAGGCACTCCCACAGAGGAGCTGGCCTGGGCTTGGGTGCTGAAGACGGGTGCGGAGCCCACCGCCTCCCAGATGTCCAAGAGGATGGAGCGCCACGAGGCCACGCTCACCTGCCTGCATCTCCTTCGGGGACCTGCCTCCTCAACCGGGTGCCACCCTTGTCCTTCCGTGAGCTTCTTAGTCTTATAGCTGCAAAATTAAGTCGATTGGAACTTTTTAAAAAGTGTGATCATAAGTGCAGAACTTCCCATCACTCGAGTGGATTCAAAAAATCAGGAAGAATGACAACTTACACATGTAAACAGAAACACCCAACACACTGAATATCCCAGGGCCTCCGGCTGCCGATGGTCTGTGTGAGGAGCAGGAAAAGGCCAACACTGATGGTGCTCAAAGAGCGCCCTTCGGCCTCTTCAGCTTCATGGAGTGGCCGGTGACCGCTTCAGATGCAGTGATTTTTTTTTCTTTTTGAAGATGGAGTCTTGCTCTGTCACCAGGCTGGAGTGCAGTGGTGAGATATCGGCTCACTGCAACCTCCAACTCCTGGATTCAAGCAATTCTCCTGCCTCAGCCTCCCCAGTAGCTGGGATTACAGGCTGGTATCACCATGCTCAGCTAATTTTTGGATTTTTAGTAGAGACAGGCTTTCACCGTATTGGCCAGGATGTTCTCAACTCATGATCCACCCACCTCAGCCTCCCAAAGTGCTGGTATTATAGGCGTGAGCCACTGCACCCGGCCCGTGATTTTTTAGAGTTTATTTGTACGAGCTTAGCCGTGTGCAGTTTCTGATCATGCAGAGGGGAACCCTGTTTTTCAAACCCAAAACGAAGCATTTGATCTAAGGGATGATATTTAGAATTTGTCCTGACCCAAGGAATCCAGAGGCACCAGGGGCTACCAGCAGGTGGATGCTGCAGTGTGGACAGACAGTGTAGATGGTGAACAGGCAGTGTGGACGGTGGACAGGTGATGTGGACAGTGGCAGGCGGCATGGACGGTGGCAGGTGGACAGTGGACAGGCAGTGTGGACACTGGACAGGCAACATGGATGGTGGACAGGCAGTGTGGACGGTAGACAGGTGGTGTAAATGGTGGCAGGTGGTGTGGATGGTGGATAGGTGGTGCTTTGACCCCTGTGGGCCTGTGAGACACTCAGAGAGTGGGAGCCTGCTTGTGAGGGGTCGGGGCCTTGGCACTGGATTCCACAGGCTGCTCTGAGAAGGCCCCCCTCCCTTCCTCCACTTCGTTAGCAGGGAGGGCTGCTGGGCCGGGCCCTGTGAGGAGGGTGGGGATCCAGGCATGGTCCCTACAGTCTTGAGTAGGGGCTTGCGGGCACCCATGGAGTGTGCAGCATGCCGGGAGGGCCCCTGGCTGGCGAGGAGTTGAAGAAGGTCCTCTCCAAGATGGTGTCTCCATAGGAAATAGAGTGGGGTCAGACTGGCCACAGAGGGGCCACTGAGCAAGGGCTCCTGGCCTGAACCTCACCTGTCTGAGGAACTCTGAGTGTGTGGCCAGCCCCTGGAGGGGGTACAAGGAGGCCCCCATGGACAGCCTGTCCCAGAGGCCACTTCCACTTCATGCACCACTCTCTGGACATGGAGGGGGCGGTGGGTGGTGTCTGTCTATCTCTGACACACAGGAAAGATGTCTGCTGTCAGCAGAGTCCCAGTGCAGGTGCAGGCGAGGTCCAGAGCTGCGTCAGGAATGCCCGAGCTATTAGGGAACACGCCGCCCGCCTCCTGGAGCTGCCACCGTGGAGTCTGGGAGTCATTGTGGAAATGTCCATTCGATGCCTGACTCGCAGTCAATGGCATCTGGAGGTTGAAGTGTGGAGGGGAGACATGGGTGATGCTTCCCCGATCGTGTCCAGGCCCCGGTGAGCCCAGCCGCCAGCCTCCTCCATTGACTGTGGCAGCCCCTGTCCAAGCTGACCCCCATGACAGACCTGCCAACTCACAGTAGCACAGTCTTTTCTGTAGCCCCCAGAATTTCTGAAAACTCCAGGGAGAGCCTTCCCCGCCGTGGTCTGTGTCAGCCATGTGCTTCTCCACGGTGAGCAGACGCTGGGTTTGAGGAAGGCGCCCCCTGGTTTCCTCTCTGAGGCTGCAGCTGCTCCTGGTGAGAGAGAAAAACGCAATGCAAAATCTGAATGTTCAGCTGTGTAGTCTAGGCTGCCGTCAGCTGCGCCAGATGCAGGTTCTAAAGAGAGGTGTGCACCAGTGGGAGTCACCTCGCCTGGAGTGTAAAAAAGTATTTCACATTTTACCGGCGTGACTGTTTCTGTCCTCCCACAAAATAAGCCATTGCTGAGACGTGGCTGTGTACTGGGAACAGATCTGTGCCCTGAGCTCTCCCTGCAAGACTCAGTGGAAGGGCCTCAACATCTGTGTGGCTCTGGCAGCCCCGTGACACCGTGGCTCCGCTGCTCTGTCACCAGCACTGGGGTTGTCTCCAGCTTGGAGGCAAACCAGCCCGGTAGCCAGCAGGGCTGCAGCCCAGGAGGGGACCCCGTGGGTTCCCTGAGTCCTGTGTTTACACTTGCTTGTCTGCAAGACTGGAGGAGCAGGATTTAAGCCTGATGCCAGGTCAATATTATCTCTCGGCCTCCACTGGGAATTTCCAGGTACAAACACCTCTCTGACCCATATCTTCAGGCTGTGGGTGGCCTGGGTCCTCAGGTGGGGAGGAGTTGAGTGTTTAAGCCATTCTCAGGCCGTCAGCGTGAGTCCCACATCTTAGAGGGAAACTGAGTGGCTGTTCAGGTGAAAATGTGTCTGTGTGATGAGAGCACTGGCCAGAAATCTCATCTGCTCCAGGTCCGTGTCCCCGAGGCACAAGCACCTGGCACCTGCTTTGAGACTGCCAGCCTGTCAGTCCACATGGCTTTCCCTGGAGGGTCTTGCTGGCCTCATGCTCCTGGCCGGTGCTGGCCCTGTGCTCCCTGCTGGTGCTGGCTCCATGCTTCCAGCCGGTGCTGGCCCTGTGCTCCCAGCCAGTGCTGGTTCCATGCTCCTGGCCAGTGCTGGCCCGGTGGCTGTAGGTGCAGCAGTGCATCCAGACCCATCTGCAGCCTGCTTCGTGCAGGGATGGATGTGGGGGTTGGCCCTGCCATTGCCATCCTGTCTCATTTGTATCCAGCTAATGGTGAGGCCAGAGGTGTGGCACAGACCCCCGAGTGTCCCGTGTGTGCGGTGGCAGTGGCCTGTTCCTTGGCCAGGTTTTCCTCATGGGCCACAAGTTATTCCACCTGCAACAGGTGTGGGCCAGGGATCATCTGAACGTGTTCCCCGATGTGGGTGAGATTCTGGCCAAAGCGAATTCATCCAAGGAGCCAGGACCCAGCCCTTTGCCGCCGCTCTCCTGCCTCCCCTCTGCCCAGGTGTCTGTCTTTGTCCCTCGCTCTCTCTGCCTCAGTCTCTCTCTCTCTGGACCTCTTATACCACACTATAAACATTGATGGCGAATCACTCAACACACAGCTTTTGTGCGCTGAGAAGTGAAAGGCCTCTCCGTATTGGAAACTGAAAAGCCTTTCTCCAGCCACACGACGTGGCTCCCGCAGGTGCCCGTGGAAGTGCCGGCTCTGCATGAGATCAGTGGGCGCTTGCGCTGGGGGCAGCTTCTCGGGACTGACGCATGCTTTCTCTTCCCCACAGATGAAATCATGCACCAGGACATCGTCCCGCTCTGCGCTGCTGACATCCAGGACCAGCTGAAGAAGCGCTTTGCTTACCTGTCTGGTGAGTTCCGGAAGCCGGGACAGCGTGGAGAGGGAGAGGTCTGGGTCCTGGCCTGGGCTGGAGCTGGGAAGGGTCATCTGAGGGCTGCTCGTTCACTGCCTTGGGTCTGACCTATGACCTGGAGGCTCTCCCCATCTCTGTTCATCAGGCAGCTCCATGCACTTGGCACACGGCCACTGGGAGGAGGTAGGCGGAGGAAGGTCAGGGTCCCCAGCGGGACGCAGCCTGGGCACTACTGACTGTGGCCTCCAGGTACAGACGTGCGTGGTGTGTGGGTGCCGAGCCCGTGGGCTTCAGTGACCCCCAGTTCCCGCTGCATCCGGGCACCTTCTGGCTGCTCTGGCCACCCTCCCAGGCCATGTTCTGTCCACTGCAGCCTCCAGCCCTGCGTCTGGCCCACCTGTGGACATGGGGACACAGTGAGGCTCCCAGCCCCCTGTGTGGGTGCGGCAAGGGCGCCTGAAGTGTCCCTGAGCTGTGCAGATGCTGTTCTTATGTGAACAAATCTGCCCAACAGGACCCATCGGAAAAAAACCCCACACACATGCGTGCCCTTCCTGGGCCATGAGGGTGCCCTGGCACTGAGGACACAGTGCTCCTGGGAGTCGGCCTCTGCCTCTCTGCATTCCGCCCCCACTCCATGACTGGCATGGTGGGAGCCTCTATCCTGCACCTGCACCCCCAGGGCCAGCCTGCACCCCAGGCCGGGACTTGGAGTCTGAGGGAGGCTGACTGTCAGAGGCCAAGGTGCAGCTCATGGGTTTTACGAGAACAACATTGAAGAGACAGCCAGCAACACAATGGCCTGAGGAGGAGGAGAGCCGTCCCGGGCCTGGCCCCTGCTGTCCATGGTCTTGTGACCCAGGAGGAGGAGGGGAGGGAGCGGGTAATCTTTGAGAACTGAAAACTCCCAGAGGTCAAGGGCTCCAAGCTCCCTGCATCGGGGACCAGGTGCAGTGATGGCTCAGGAGAGGCACTGTGGTTTCTGCTGGTTCCTCCTGCATCCTCAGCTCCCTTAATCCCTTCCTCAACTCCAGAGAGACTCACGGCTTTGCCACGAGCAGGGACCCTGACCTAGACCTCCAGCCTTGACCTTCCTCCAGATGCCAGGTCATGCCCCCATCCAGCGGTGCCTGGGACGGCCCCAGCCACCACCGTTTCTCAGTGGTTCCTCAGATGCCACCCCAGGAGCTCTGTGAGCGCATTTTGCAGATGAATGTAAGGCTCCCAAATCAGCTACTTTAAGACCTTCCTTGGTGGGCCGGACCCAATCAGCCAAGCCCTTAAAAGGCATGTGCTCTTCCTGACATGAGAGACTCCAGGTGCAGGAGGGATTTGACACCGGGGAGTTCTCTGTGTGGCCCTGAAGGAAGCAGAGGCCGCCGGACCAGGATGAGAGCCGCCCCGTGGAGGAACCTGGGCCCTCGGCACTGCAGCTGGGAACAGAGCTCTGCCAAGCCCATCGCAGGGAGCTGGAGGAATGGGGCTCAGAGGCGATCACAGCCCGGCGACCCTCCACACGGACCTGGAGACCCGAGCAGAGACCTGCACGCTGATCACTGCCGGAGCGTCAGAGGTCCTGGGAACCACACTGAAGCCTCCGTGGGCTCCTCTCCCTCCTGGAATAAAAGCCGGACTCCCCTGTGCCACCACTGCCTGCTCTCGTCTCCTGCCCACACCTTGGAGGCTGCCTCCCCATCCCCTGCCTCGGGCCAGCCTCAGGGCCTTTGCGCAGCAGCCCTTCTCCCTGCAGCCCATTTTTTCCAAGGGGCTTGGGGCTGGCCCGTCCCCTCAGGCCCCTGCTCAGAGGCATGCCCTCGGCCACACCCTCTCCCTCCTCACCTGTGCTGTCTTCCTGTATGTGATGAGGGTCCCTCCTGAGGGCTGGGCTTGCTCACAGCTGCCCCCTGACTCCTAGAGGTGCGCCCAGCCCAGAGCCACATCCTGAGGGCTCAGCCATGGGCCCAGCTGGGGTGGGACCCCGTGCAGGCCAGGCTGTTCTCAGGATCCAGGTTGTAGCAACAGTACCGCATCTGAGACAGATCGGTGTCAGCTGGCGCTTCTCCTGCAGATGTGCGTGGCTTTGGATGAAGTCCGTGGCAGCCCTCTGGTGTGTGGGTCTCCAGTTACCCCATCACCTCCTCACTGCGTCCAGCACAGCTGCGTCCTGAGGCTGCACCTGTGCTCTGGGTTCCTGCCATGAAGCCCCCTTCTGCATCCACATGACAGGAGCCAGGCACAGGGAGACTGAAACATGACACAGGGGCTCCTCTCAGGTTCCATGGGCGGCGTCCCTTCCAGAGGCTCCTCCAGCTTTGGGGCACGGGCGTTTCTTGGTGTCCCTTGGTGTCTTCCTGCGGCCGCCTCACCTGCAGGGAGCCCCTCTGCCTTTCTCCCAGGACACCCGACACGAGGTTTAGGGCCCACTCTCTAATCCATTACGGTCTCATCTGGAGAACTTAGTTACCTCTGCACAGACTTTTCCAAATAAAGTCACGTTTTCAGGCTCCTGGAACCGAGTGTGAAAAGGGGCCACCTTGGACTCAGGGTGAATTTGGCTCAGAGATTTGCCATCCTGACAGCTGCCCCAAGCGGGGCTCCCCCCAACCCCAACACCACCTGCGGGACTTGCGGTCACCGTGTCACTCCACTCAAAGGAAACACTAACTCCCCTACCTGCCGCCCCTGCACATTGACCACTGTAGCCGTGGGGCCCGGCCGGGTGAGGTCCCTCATCATAGCTGGAGCCCACAGGCCGACCACCCCCCAGCCCGTTCCGTGGACTTTTGCTTCATTCCCTGGTCTTTTGGTGCCTGCAATGAAGTCCAGAGCAAAGAACTGAAGACATCAGGGAGGAGCGGCTCCAAAGTTTCCTTTTCAAGAGGAGACTCTGCGATGGGTTCCACGTGTGCTGCCGACTTCCTCTCCCTGCAGACATTCGCATGTGCCCCTCACTGTCTGCCGCGGAGCCAGGGCTGCCCTGTGACCTGTGCGGTCCCCTCTCTTCTGCCTCTGTTGTCTGCAGATGTGCAGGTGCCATGCAGAACCCTGCAGCTCTGTCCAGGTCCTGGTCCAAACCAGGCAGTTTTTGAAAGGCAGCCAAGTGAGAGGTGTCTCTGCCCTGGGGGCTCTGAACTCCTTGGCATGGCCACCCACAGTTAGGGACGAGCTGCAGACATGGCCCCTGGAATCTGCCACTGCAGACGGCAGCTCCCAGTCCAGCCTGCATCCTGCGTCATCCACATTCTCTACCCCACAGTGACATCGTCCTGAAAGCACCTTGCTTAACCAGAAGCCACAGGACATGCCACCCTACTGTCCCCTCTAGTTTTCTGAGATTTGGGGAACAAGGAATTGGGTGTAAAATCAGGAAATATCCTACATGTAAATTCTTGATTGTTCTTCTCCAAGAATCTTGGAGGCAGAGCTACCTCCTGAGAGTCAGCCGTTCGACTCTCTTACTGAAGGCTGAGGGCTGGGTGCCCTGAACCCAGAGGCAGAGGCGTGTCCCCTGCGTGGCGGTTGGAGCAGGCCCTGAGGAGGTCGTGGCCTCAGAACTCAGGCCTTGTGTCATCTTAGAAAAACGCTTCAACTTGCCGGCCGTCAGCAAGAGCTAAAAACAGGGCGGGAGGATTTACCATTGAGGAACTTGTGGTCTGAAGCAAAAAACGCTGAGAACAGTCTCGCCACCGGTGAAAACCACAAAGCTGAAACGGAGGCCGCACCCGGAACGCGGAGGCCGCTGGCATTGGGCATCCCAATCCCTGCTGTGGACGGCGCGAAGGCCGCCAGCACTGCGCATGTCACCCCCTCCCACTGTCCGTGCAGCTCGGGGGAACTGCGTTTTGCTTTTACAAGAACCTGGTATGGTCAGGGGCAGCCATCGGGGGCATCCAGGGACCTGGACTTGACAGGATTGTTCCATCCCAGGCCCAGGCACCTCTGGTGTAGGGACCCTCCCCCGGCCCGAGCTCTTCCCGGGAAGAACGCTGGAGACCCTCGTCTCATCTCCTTCGTCTCCTCTGCTTCCTCACCTGCCCAGGCCCTCACTGCACAAGCCCCTCCTACAGGCATGCCTGTCTCCTGGCCCATGTTGGTTTGTCCCAGCTCACGTCTTGTCCTAAGGATTTACGTGTCTGTGAGCTGAGCCACAGTTCTCAGATGAGCTGCAGGGCTCCAGTGCGGTGCTGCCTGGGCTGTCCTGAGAGAGGGCTTTGAACGGGGGCAGGACCCTGGGGTCTTCCTGGCACACGGTCTGAGGCTCCAGCCACCAGGCCCCAAGCTCACTCTGCACTCACCAAGGCCGCATGGCTGCTCCAGCCTGCAAGGACCAATAGTGCCCTCCCTGAGGCCGGCGTCACTGAAGCATCAGCCACAGACACGGGGTCCCCACCCGTAGGGGTTCACCCTTGCGGGAGAGAAACAGAAATGGACAGAAGGTCACTGGGGTGGCCCTGGGCATTCTGCAGAGAATCAAGGCAGTGAGACTGAGACAGGAGTCCCCGTAGGTTAGGGCGGAGCCGCATGTTTTCTTTCTGGACCTGCTTCAAGGAATCAATGGTTGCACAACCGGAAACCAGTTGCTGTGGGATGTGCCCCTCCACGTTCAGAGGTCGAAACCCTAACCCCTGAGGTGATGTTTTGGGGAGGTGAGGCCTATGGGAGATGAGCTCGTGAAGGTGGAGCCCCAGGTGGGACCAGTGCCTTTAGAAGGGGCTAAAGAGACCAGCCCTCCCTCGACCTTGGGCTTACCTGGCTGGAGCTGTGAGATTAATTTCTGATGTTTGAGCCACCCAGTCTACGGTGGTTTGTTCTGGCTGCTCAGACAGACCAGCAACCAACGTATGTGAAGGTGTGAGTCGCTGCCACAGCTGTGGTGTTGACAGAGGCGCCCATCGAGGTGCAGCTCCGAGTTGCCGTCCAGTTTCGGAACGTCGGGCCTCCTCGGTGCCTCCACACTCACAGGAGGTTTCTGTTTAGTTCTTGAGATTTTTCTGCCTGACAGTTAACTTAGGGTTCAGGTGTCATAGTAAGTTAACCACGTGAATGTTTTCGTTCCTAAGCAGCTCATGTGGGTGTGAGTTTCTAAAGCCAGGTTTGGGCCGATGCGTCAGAAAGAGGGACACCGTAAGATGCACCATGTCCATGGGTAAAATGAGCAGGACACATGTGTGAGTCGTCACACACTTGGTCACCCGGCTTGGCCATGACACATGCCTCCTGCCCAGGATGTGTGTGTGTGTGTGTCTACATGTGTGTCTCACCTCCTGCCCAGGGTGTGTGTGTGCCTTCATGTGTGTCTCACCTCCCACCCAGGGTGTGTGTGTGTCTGTGTGTGTCTACATGTGTGTCTCACCTCCCGCCCAGGGTGTGTGTGTGTGTGTGTATGTCTACATGTGTGTCTCACATCCTGCCCAGGATGTGTGTGTGTGTCTACATGTGTGTCTCACCTCCTGCCCAGGGTGTGTGTGTGTGTGTGTCTACATGTGTGTCTCACCTCCTGCCCAGGGTGTGTGTCTACATGTGTGTCACCTCCCGCCCAGGGTGTGTGTGTGTGTGTGTCTACATGTGTGTCTCACCTCCCGCCCAGGGTGTGTGTGTGTGTGTGTGTGTGTGTGTCTACATGTGTGTCTCACCTCCTGCCCAGGATGTGTGTGTGTGTGTGTGTATGTCTACATGTGTGTCTCACCTCCTGCCCAGGGTGTGTGTGTGTGTGTGTGTGTGTGTCTACATGTGTGTCTCACCTCCTGCCCAGGGTGTGTGTGTGTGTGTGTGTGTCTACATGTGTGTCTCACCTCCCGCCCAGGATGTGTGTGTGTGTGTACCTTTGTGTGTGTGCATGTGGGTGGGTGTATGCATATCTACATGTATGTCTTGGTCAGCTTAGGCTGCTTGCTGTGACAAAGTTCCCTATGCTAGGTGGTTTAAGCCACAGGAGTTTATCTCTCTTGGTTCTGGGGCAGGAAGTCTGGGATGAAGGCACTGGCAGACATGCTGCCTGGTGAGGGCTCACTTCCTGATTTACAGACTGCTGCCTTCTCACTGTCCTCATGTGGCCAGGAGAGCAGAACAAGCCCACAGAATCCCATTCGCGGGAGCCCCACTCCCATGGCCTCCTCACTTCCCAGAGACCCCACCTCCCAGCACCGTCCCCTTGGGGATCGACATTTCAACACATGAATTTGGGGGAAGACAAACATCTAGTCCATAAGAGTGTGTTTGTGCAGATGTGTGTACGTGTAGTGTGTATACATGTGCATGTATAGCTGTATGTGTGTGTGTAGATTGTGTATAGCTGTGTATCTGTGTAGAGTAGCTGTGTATGTGTGTATCCGTGTGTGTAGGTGTGCATGTTTGTATATATATATATACATATACATACCTGAACATGCATATGCATGTGTATGTAGCTGTGTAGATGTGTGTCTAGCTGTGTGTATGTGGCTGTGTGTGTATTAAACTGAGTGTGTATCTCACATTAAGGTGAGATACCACAGGAGTCATACTTGTTTCTGGTGTCAGGGATGAGAGGGAGCCGCACTGCCTTCCCCTCAGCAAGTGGACAAAGGCCCAGTTGCTTGGGTACAAGAGTTCACATGCAAGTGTGACAGGTCTCCACCAGGACAGCGGTTTTTGGACGTGGGTGGGGACCGGGGGCTGTCCCTGGTGCTGGGTGGACCACACTGTGTGGTTTGGGCGCTGCTCTGAACCGCACAGGAGCTTTGCAGCCCTCTGTCCTCTGCGGCACTCAGTCGGCCTCCAATTACCAGGCCGGGTGCAGACGCAGAAGTAGAGCTTGTTCTTGGTGCCCTCAGCCCAGCAGGGTCCTGGCACTACCCACCTTGGTGGGAGGGTCTCTCCAGGGAGGGGCTGTGTCCCCCGACTCTGCGTCCAGCCTCATAACCACAGGTGCTGGGAGCTTTGGCATCTGCTTTTTGAATCGCAGTGGGCAGACTGGGACTTCCGCTCCTGGCTTGGGAAGAGAGAATAGGCCTTTGCTTCCTCCTGAGGCTGTGCTGGATCACAGAGGGTTCAGATACCCGGCCCCTGGGGGCAATTTCAGCCCCGGCTGAACCCAGCTGGTAATTGTGTCAGGTGCCAGGTGAAGCTGAGACATGCTTTGAGCCCCCACCCTGGCAGCGGCCGAAGGAAGGTTTGTCGTACAGGCTCAGGAGGACACAGGGCCGCAGTGTTCACTCCTCGGGCTCTTATCGTTGGGATCTGAGGAATTTTCAGAGAGGAAGTGAGAATTAGCCATGCTGATGGGTTTGTGAGTGAGGGTCAGGCACGTTCTGTTGAGGACTGCATGGGGCATTGTGCGCCGCCACAGGCGGGAGCAGAGGTCAAGAGACTGGGGGGCTGGGAGAGTTCGGAGGGCAGAGGTCGGCAAAGCACAATGGAGCCGGATCAGGCAGCCGCCTTCCTGTTTGGGGCTATATTAGAATCAAGCATTGCAGGGACTGGGCTGTCCCAGGTGAAGGGGAGGCCATCACGGGGTGTGGGTGCCCCTCAGCTCTGCCCGCTAAGAGGCTCGGCTGCTGTGACGGGCTGGAGGCAGGAGCCCCAGAGGAGGTTAGGAAGGAGCTGGGGAGATGAGGTACGCTCGTGTGACGTCCTGGTCTGGCGACAACGGTCATGTCAGATAGAATCATGTCCCACCCAGGGGTCCTGATGGGCCAGACGGGCTCTGTGGAGGGGGCGCTGGGAGGAGGCCAGACCCAGGCACTGACAAAGTGCCACGGGAAGCCTCGAGGGCCCAGTGCCCCAGGATCACTGGACAGTAAAGCCGCCCTGCCTGGCGTGGCTGAGCTTGGCCAAGACTCAGAAGCAGAAGTTCCTGAAGCCAGCGGAAGCGGCTGTGGGGCCTGAGGCAGCGGGGCTGTCACTGTTAAGACACAAAGCTGTGGCTGTCCCCGACCGTGTGAGGCCCAGGTCATCTCAGTGAGGACGTGGATGGGGGCGGGGAAACCCACCGTTATCTGTTCCATGTAAAAAGCTTCCCTATACTTTGCAGCTTGAAACAGCCCTATTTTACTGACTCATTCTTCATTGAGTGGATCTGGAGTTCTAAAAGGGCACTGACCGGGTCCTTCACCAGCTGCGTCCTCGCGGGGGCCGGGCTGGGGTGTCCCGGGGCATCCCGGGGGCTACAGTCCCACACCCCTCCTCCCTGCCCTTTCACCCAGCCCACCCTCTATGCGCAGCTGGGTCTCCTCACAGCAGGTGGATGCAGAGTCATGGGGCACCTCGCCAATGACTGGGGGGCGATTAGAGGCAGCTGCAGTGTCCTGAGTCCCAAGCTCACCTCTGCTGAGTCCTGTGGGGAAAACAGGTCGCAAGGCTGGGCCCAGGCTCGGGGGAGGGAAGTGGACTCGGTCCAGCCAAGGTGGTGTGGCAGGGGCGGCGTCCGGCTCCAGCAGGGAGGCCCGGAGCCCAGCCTGTGTGACTCAGTCCGTGCTCGTACGAGCCCTTTGGAATTGGATGTGGGAGAAGCTACACCAGCCCACAGACGGCACAGGCAGCAGGTTGTCAGGCACGTGTGTATGTGGAATATCACACAATATTTAAAGTTATGGTTGGGCTATTTACAAAGCGTGGAAACAGTTTGTTCTCGGCATTAGGAAGGAGCCAGGAGGCTTCTCTATCTGGTTCCATCTCCTTGAGGTTAAAAAGCCTGTAGAAAAAGGCTCGGAAGGGAGACACTGAATGGTGACGATAGCTGCCCCATGGTGGCCACAATAATGGGTGATTGTCTAAGTTCAGGGCACTTTTATGTACTTCCCAAATACTTTATTCACGCGACACACATCTTTTTCAAGTAAAAGTTATGTGATGGTGAAGAACGTGCGTCGGTTCTGACTGAAGCACTGGGTGCTGGTGGGACTGAGTGGCCCCGGGAGCACTCGCCTAAGTCCTGCCTCTGGTCTCTCCCCAGGTGGGCGGGGGCAGGACGGAAGCCCAGTCATCACCTTCCCCGACTACCCGGCCTTCAGCGAGATCCCGGACAAGGAGTTCCAGAATGTCATGACCTACCTCACAGGCATCCCCAGGTGCGTGCACTCAGAGGCCGGCAGGCACTGTGGGACGGGGCGGTGCCTCTGTGAGGCTTCCTTCACCATGGTGGGGTCCCCGTAACTGTGGGACGAGGCGGCACCTCTGTGAGGCTTCCTTCACCATGGTGGGGTCCCCAAGACTGTGGGACGAGGCGGCACCTCTGTGAGGCTTCCTTCACCATGGTGGGGTCCCCAAGACTGTGGGATGGGGCGGAGCCTCTGTGACGCTTCACTGTCATGGGGTCCCCGTGACTGTGGGACGAGGCAGAGTCTCTGTGAGGTTTCACCATCATGGGGTCTCCAAGACTATGAGGCAAGGCAGAGTCTCTGTGAGGTTTCACCATCGTGGGGTCTCCAAGACTATGAGGCAAGGCAGAGTCTCTGTGAGGTTTCACCATCATGGGGTCCCCGAAACTGTGAGACAAGACAGCATCTTTGTGAGGTTTCACCATCGTGGGGTCTCCAAGACTATGAGACAAGGCAGAGTCTCTGTGAGGTTTCACTGTCTTGGGGTCCCCGAAACTGTGAGGCAAGACAGCATCTCTGTGAAGTTTCACCATCATGGGGTCCCCGTGACTATGGGGCGAGGCAGAGTCTCAGTGAGGTTTCACCATCGTGGGGTTCCCGAGACTGTGGGTCAGGGCAGAGTCTCTGTGAAGTTTCACCACGGTGGGGTCCCTGTGTCTGTGAGATGAGGCAGCGTTTCTGTGAGGTTTCACTGTCATGGGGCCCCTGTAACTGTGGGTCGGGGCAGAGTCTCTGTGAAGTTTCATTGTGGGGTCCCCGAGAGTGTGGGATGAATTCGGGTCTGTGGGAGCCATTACTGAGTTCTCCGTGGTTTTGCTGAGGGGTTGGAGCTTTGTCTGCATCGTGGCTCCGTGGAGCTCTGTAGTCAGCCTCAGATCTGAGCTGGGCCCCGAATCCAGCTTTTCTGCTCCCAAGCTGCTGCTTTTCCCGATACCACCTGGAGGCCCCGTTGCTCAGCAGTTGTTAAGTTGACTTAGCCCAGGCACTGCTTTTCTCCCGAGGAGACTGTCACCAGCGCGTGCCTGTTTGATCAGCAGAGCTCTGGGGGACGCAGGCTTCTGCGTTTCTAGTGCCAAGGAGGCCGTCTGCACAGGGGCTGATGCTCACGGGGCAGTGCCCATCCACATGGCTTGTCTGGCGTGGTCGACCGTGGGGGCGTGGCCATCTCCTGCCCTTTCCAGGAGAGAACTGACCCCAGAGGTGGCTACTGGGAAATCAGGTCAGCAAAAATGGTTCCCTTGGGCTGCAGTTTTCTGTTCTGTCCCAGGCAGAGCTGGGTCCCCATCCTCTGAAAGGGTAGGGAGCCTGGCTCTGTGTCTCCGTCTCCCCGGTGGCCCACGGGGAGCAGTGTCAGGCCGAGAGCTGCAAGCTGACTTGGGGGAGATGCCGCAGGGGTCTGGCATCTGATGTGCACATCCCAGCCTTCAGGAAGATGCTGAGAGCGGCAGCCTCACACCAGACACTGTAGCTGCTGCTTCTGCTTGGGGTCTAGTGAACCCTGCACCAAGTGAAACCAGAAATATCCTTAAATGCAGCATCTGTATCCCTCACATGACACAAGCCGGCGAAACACACACAGAGGAGGCGTTTCGCCATCGGTGTGACAGCGTGGCTGCGGCCCACCGTGAAGTTTCTCCGTCCTTCTGTTGAAAACAGCAACACCCTGGGCCTCATAACCAGAGCTTGGCAAATCAGCATGACCTGGAAAACAGCACATGGGCACCCTGATAAATGTCACATGTCACCATGTAGCAGTAGCCGGCATCTGCAGTAACGTCTCGAGGAGTGGGGGCAGGCTCCTCTGTCCGCTTGGTGGGGTGAGGCAGGAGCGGGGACACCCTGGTGGGCGTGTCGGGGCAGGACGACTTGGTGGGCAGGAAGATGGGGACTCGTGGCCACCTGTGGTCAAAAGCCTGTGCGTGGCGGTATCCTGGCAGCCCCAAATCACCGTGTGCTGGGTTTGTTTGTGGTTCTGATCTGGGTCTCCTGTCTTTTGCAAGAATCTTGCAGCCATCATGTGTCGGGCTCTGCTGGTCCAGCTGAGCACACAGAGGATGTGTTGGGTCTCGGCCGAGCAGCCACGCCCCCTGAAGGGCTGCTGGGACCGGCTTGGAGGGGCAGGGGCTGCGATGCTACAGACGCTTCCCACATGTTCCTCCCTGGTTCTCAGTCGCACTGTGGTAGGAAGGCAGTTACTAAGCCCATGTCATAAATGAGGCTGAATCACAGGTGATATCTGAAGAGAGGGGATGGCTGGGTGTGGGAACGCCCCAGGGTCAGACCACATGGCCACACCCCGAGGACGTAGGTGCCAGGCGTAGGTGGTGGCCAGAGGGGTGTCCTTGGGGAAGGCAGTGATCCCAGGCCTCCAGGCCCTTGTCTGTCGCCTGCACGGATGAAGAGGCTGTGCCCCGGGGACTGGCTGGCCTGACAGGTGCACCCGGCCCCTGATGGCACCTCCCGGCATGGGGCTAAATGAGATCCCACGGTGTCCACACTCAGTGCTGAACAGTCAGACTTGTTCTTAGCAGGCGGGGCTGTGGTCAGCACTTGCTTCTTGGTGCTGTGAGCTGGGGCACCTCCTGCTTGTTGACCCTTTCTGTCTCTTTCGTTGGGGAAACTTCATGGAGTCCCTTAGCTACCCACATCCCTTTTTCTGGAGATGTTTCTAGAATCTTTAGCACTCAGAGGCCATCCATAAATGCCACGAGAGCACGGTATGCGACACACGTGTGTGATCACGTGTGCATGCCGCTACTTATCCTGTGCTCCAGAACCTTCCACAGCCTCCTGCTGCTCTACCCCTTCTGTCTGCTTCTCTTCAGATCCTGGAATGTCCAGATGGGTCTAGACACCCGTAGAACAGACCCACTCCAGCCCCCTCAGTCGGCAGGTTGCCCGTCTGCGAGCCGCAGAGCCTGGTCTGGCTGGGGGCAGCAGGAGCATGGGTCCCATCCCCACTGTGGACATGCAGGCCCCAGATCCTCAGAGGTGGCTGCATGGATCCCCACTGTGTGCCTGTGTGTGCAAACTCAGGTTTTCTGGTCACACTTAGATTTTAAAAAGTGGAAGAAGCCTTTTATGTCACCAACCTGTCTAAATCAGATGCTGGAAATGCCAGCTCCGTTCAGCTGTGAGCAGCACTGCTCACTGTGCCTCTGTCTCCCCCACCGGACTCAGTGTGTGTGTCTGAGTGTGTGATGTGTGTGGTTTGTGTGAATGTGTGGTAGCTGAGCATCTGGGGTGGGTGGTGTGTGTAATGTGAGCATGTGGTATGTATCTGTGGTGTGTGTGGCATGTGTGTATGGTGCATGAGTTGTGTGTTTAGTGTGAGCCTGTAACGTGTGTGGGGGGTGTGTAATATGTGTGGCATGTGTCTGAGTGTATGTGGTATGTGTGTCTAAATGTGTGGTGTGTGTATGTAATGTGAACGTGTGGCATGTCTGAGTGTGTGGTGTGAGTGTGTAATGTGATCGTGTGGCATGTGTGGGGTGTGGGGTGTATGTGGTATGCGCGGTGGTTGTGTGGTATGAATGTGTGTAATGTGAGCATGTGGCGTGCGTGTGTGGGGTGCGTGGTGTGAGTGGGGTGTGTGGGATGTGGCGTGTGTGTCTGAGAGTGTGGGGTGTGTGGCATGTGTGGTATGTTTGGTGTGTGTGGGGTGAGTGTATGGGGTGTGTGGGGTATGGCGTGTGTCAGTGTGTGGTGTGTGTGGTGTGTGTACAGTGTGTGTGTCTGAGTGTATTGTGTGTGTGGTGTGAATGGGGTGTGTAGGATACCATGTGTGGTGTGTGGGGTGTGTGGGGTATGGTGTATGTCTAGGTGTGTGATGTGTGTGGTGTGTGTGGTGTGAGTGCATGGGTTGTGGAGTATGGTGTGTATGTCTGAGTGTGTGGGGTATGCTGTGTGGATATGCATGTGTGGGGGTGTGGCATGTGTCGGGTGTGTGGAATGAGTGTGTGGCGTGTGTGTGGCATGTGTGTGTGGTGTGTGTGGGGTGTGTAGGGGGTATGTGTGTGGGGTGTGTGTAGGGTGAGTGTGGGGTAAGGGGTGTTGCATGTGTGGATTGTGTGTGTAGGGGTGTGGGGGGGTGTTTGGGGTGTGTGTGATGTGTGTGCAGTGAGGGGGTGTGTGGTGAGTGGGGTGTGGGGTGTTAGGGATGTGTGGGGGTGTGTGTGGGGTGTCAGTGTATGATGTGTGTGAGATGTGTGTGGAGTGTGAGTGTGGGCTGTGTGGGGTGTGTATGGCATGTATGTGGGGGGTGTCAGGTGTGAGTGTGCCATGTCTGTGGTGTGTGTGTGGGGTGTGTGTGGTGTGTGTGTGGGTGTTTGTGGGTTGTGGGGTGTGACTATGGTGCATATGTGGCCTGTATGGGGTGTATGGCATGTGTGGGGGGGTGTGGGGGGGTGTGTTTGTGTGGGGTGTGGCATGCGTAATGTGGGGGGGTGTAGTGTGTGACATGTGCATAGTGTGTGTGCGGATGTGTGTGGTGTGTGGGGGATGTGTATGGGGTGTGTATGCAGTGTGTGTGTGGGGTGTGTGGGGGTGTGTGGCATGAGTGTGGGGTGGGGTGTGGTGTGAGTAGTGTGTGGTGTGTGGGGTGTGTGTGGCATATGTGTGGTGTGAGTGTGGTGTGTGTGGCATCTGAGTGGGGGGTGTGGGGGGTGTGTGGCATGGGTGTGTAGGGTGACTGTGGGGTGTGGTGTGAGTAGTGTGTGTGTGTGGAGTGTGCGGGGTGTGTGTGTGGCATGTGTGAGGGGTGTGTGGGGTGTGTTGGGTGAGTGTGGGGTGTGTGGGGTGTGTGAGTGGTGTGTGGGGGATGTGTATGGAGTGTGTATGCAGTGTGTGTGTGGTGTGTGTGGGTTGTGTGGGGGTGTGTGGCATGAGTGTGGGGTGGGGTGTGGTGTGAGTAGTGTGGTGTGTGGGGTGTGTGGGGTGTGTGTGGCATATGTGTGGTGTGAGTGTGATGTGTGTGGCATGTGAGTGGGGGGGTGTGTGGCATGGGTGTGTAGGGTGACTGTGGGGTGGGGTGTGAGTAGTGTGTGGTGTGTGTGGAGTGTGCGGGGTGTGTGTGTGGCATGTGTGAGGGGTGTGTGGGGTGTGTGTTGGGTGAGTGTGGGGTGTGTGGTGTGAGTGTGTGAGGCATGTGTGGGGTGTGTGGGGTGTGTGTAGCATGAGTGTGGGGTGTGTGGTGTGAGTGGTGTGTGGTGTGAGTGCGTGAGGTGTGTGTGGCATGTGTGGGGGGTGTGGGGGGTGTGTAGCATGAGTGTGGGGTGTGTGTAGGGTGTGAGTGAGTGGTGTGTGTGGCATGTGTGGGGTGTGTGTAGCGTGTGTGTGGGGTGTGCGTAGGGTGTGAGTGGTGTGTGTGGCATGTGTGGGGTGTGTGGGGTGTGTGTGGCATGTGAGTGTGGGGTGTGTGTGGCGTGTGAGTGGCGTGAGTGGTGTGTGTGGTGTGAGCGTGAGTGCATGCGTGCACTCTACCCACGTTTCCTTTCTTCCTGGGCAGGTCCCGTGGGTGTCAGGTCCAATGCTCCCTTTCTATCTGGAAATAAAACTCTTCCATAACAAAACCAGCTGCATGTGAATTTGGGAGGACGCCCGTGTGCCCTGATCCGAAGGACACACAGCAGAAGGGAGGGTGCAGGCGTGAAAAGCCACCTGTCCCGCTGGCTCCTCAGCGTCATGGGCGCAGCAGTCGTCGCAGCTCCCTGTATTTCCATGGGCATGGGGTAGGGGGTGAGGGGTGGGGGTCCCGAGAGGTGCTGTGGGGACCCCGTGCCTCCAGGGTGTGGCCGTTGGGCCCGTCCTTCCTGAGAGAGTGAACAATTCTTGCTGCATTTTAGGGGAAACTTCTTTCTGAGGGCATCTGAGGGATGCTTTCGTGGGAAGTTCAGAGCGTGGTAAAACGTGGGCAAAGCCCAGCCTCTGCAGGTGAAACCAGGGGCCCTGCGGGCCTTGCAGGTGCAGCTTGCTGGAGGGGACCATCCCACAGGAAGTCTCTGCATCCCTGGCGAGCAAAATTGCCAGGCTAGTGATGAGGGGGAGACCTGCCCGTGGCGCCCTGGGGGTGCTGTGCTCCCCCAGGAGCATCCTCCACAGGGGACCCTCTTCCCAAGGTATGGGCGGTGCTGCCCTCTGCTGGACATGCGGAGCATTGCGGGTCAGTCTCGGGGCAGCTCCAGACCAAGTGAGGGAGGGCAGCGTGGACCCGTTCTTCCAGGAGAAGGTGGGTGAGACCCCGGCACAGGCAGTTCCCCAGCAAGCAGCTTCCAGAGAGCTGCACAGACAGCACGGTCTCTAAGTGGGAAAAGTGAGATTAGGGCCAGGCTTGTTCTTTCAAATGTCAATGCAAATTAAATGCACAAATCTCTCACGGAGGCTGCTTTTAAGGGTTTTCAACTCTTACATTCTAGACCAAGCACCACTCTGTCGCTTCAGAAAGAATGTTGTATTCTCATGTTAATCTTCCTTCTGTTTTCATATGCAAATACCAGGTGTCCCATTCTAAGCACTGTATCTGACTATACTCACTGTTTTTAAAATATTAGACTGAAGTACACGAGTTTGCCCCGAATGGTTTGGGACACTTGGTCATATAAAGTCAGTTCTTGGTCTTTGGGAAGATGACTCACCAGGGTAGCGGGGTGCCTTGTGCTTTGTCGCTCAGGTGCCCACCGGTGCCCAGGACGGATGGGGTGCCTTGTGCTTTGTCGCTCAGGTGCCCACCGGTGCCCAGGACGGAGGGGGTGCCTTGTGCTTTGTCGCTCAGGTGCCCACCGGTGCCCAGGACGGAGGGGGTGCCTTGTGCTTTGTCGCTCAGGTGTCCACCGGTGCCCAGGACGGACGGGGTGCCTTGTGTTTTGCTGCTCAGGTGCCCACCGTTGCCCAGGACGGACAGGGTGCCTTGTGCTTTGCTGCTCAGGTGCCCACCGTTGCCCAGGACGGACGGGGTGCCTTGTGCTTTGCTGCTCAGGTGCCCACCGGTGCCCAGGACGGACAGGGTGCCTTGTGTTTTGCTGCTCAGGTGCCCACTGGTGCCCAGGACCGAGGGGGTGCCTTGTGCTTTGTTGCTCAGGTGCCCACCGGTGCCCAGGATGGAGGGGGTGCCTTGTGCTTTGCTGTTCAGGTGCCCACTGGTGCCCAGGACGGAGGGGGTGCCTTGTGCTTTGCTGCTCAGGTGCCCACTGGTGCCCAGGACGGAGGGGGTGCCTTGTGCTTTGTTGCTCAGGTGCCCGCCAGTGCCTGATGTGGGCCCTGCATGTTGCGGATGCTGGGCTTTGTGCCTCCCGTTCGTCAGAGGGCAGATTCAGATCTCTGAAAATCCTGTAACCCTTCCTATTTCTAATGGAGCACAACTTTACCAACATCGGCCACGCCTTGGTAGGAGCCAAGGCCTCAGAGAGGTGCTAGGGACCAGGGACAAGCAGATTCCAGACCCTGCAGCCCCCTCAGAGCCCCATGCGCCAGGGAGGAGACGTGTCAGACCTGGGTGTCCAGGCCCCACTTGCTGAGAAGTCTCAGGGGTCAGCGTACACTGGGGACACAACAGGAAATAAACAGAGGAAAACGTGGTGCTGAGACACTGAATGTCTGCATGCCTGCGTGTGTATGGAGGGTGTGCAGGTAGCAGGGCTCTGAGAAAAGAAAGTCAGAGAGAGACAGACAGAGAGAGAGACAGACAGAGAGAGATAGAGACAGAGAGACAGAGAGAGACAGACAGAGACAGAGACAGACAGAGAGACAGAGAGACAGACAGAGATAGAGTCAGAGAGACAGAGAGAGCTAGAGAGACAGAAACAGGGAGACAGAGAGTAAGAGACAAAGAGAGAGCCAGAGACACAGACAAAGACAAAGATAGAGACACAGAGACAGAGAGAGATAGAAACAGAGACAAAGAGAGAGAGACAGGAAAAGAGAATCAGAGAGAGACAGAGAGAGCATGAGGGAAGCAGGGGGGCCGCAGCATCACCATGGAACTTAACGTTGGGAGGGTCACAGAGGCCCCAGGAGGGAACTTAATGTCGCGGGGGGGGGGGGGGGGGGTCACAGAGGCCCCAGGAGGGAACTTAATGTCAGGGGGCGGTCACAGAGGCCCCAGGAGGGAACTTAATGTTGGGGGGGCGGGTCACAGAGGCCCCAGGAGGGAACTTAATGTCGGGGAGGGGGATCACAGAGGTCCCAGGAGGGAACTTAATATCAGGGGGGGTCACAGAGGCCCCAGGAGGGAACTTAATGTCGGGGGAGGTGGGGGGGCAGGTCACAGAGGCCCCAGGAGGGAACTTAATGTCGGGGGTGGGGGGTGGGGGGGCGGATCACAGAGGCCCCAGGAGGCAGCCAGCTCCCTACAGGATTTTCCAGCAAGAGGAACAATGTGTCAATCAGCTGGCAAGATTAAAGTCCAGATTAAAGAAATGGCATGTTTTATGAGGCCAGAAATGACCCAATAAAGAAAGAAAAATGAATACACATTTTCTTTTCTTTTTTTTTTGAGACGGAGTTTTACTCTTGTTACCCAGGCTGCAGTGCAATGGCGCGATCTCGGCTCACCGCAACCTCCGCCTCCTGGGTTCAGGCAATTCTCCTGCCTCAGCCTCCTGAGTACCTGGGATTACAGGCACGCGCCACCATGCCCAGCTCATTTTTTGTATTTTGAGTAGAGACGGGGTTTCACCATGTTGACCAGGATGGTCTCGATCTCTTGACCTCGTGATCCACCCGCCTCGGCCTCCCAAAGTGCTGGGATTACAGGCGTGAGCCACCGTGCCTGGCCCCACATTTTTTTGATTTCACACCTAAAATGTATTCTCTGTGCACTGACTGAGCCCAGTGCTAAGCAAATTAGCACCGATGTGACAGAGCCCATTTACTGCACAGGAATGGCATGATGGTGGCTCTAGAACCTGAGTCCTGAGTTTCCTCCCCTGCTCTGCAGTCCTGGAGCCCAAGTCTCCCCTCCCCCGGCCCCTGCAGTCCTAGAGCCCACATCTGCCCTCCACAGGAGCATGTAGAGTTCACTGATGCTGATGATGATGACGCTGACTTTCCATGGGCCTGGTTCAAAGCTCCCAGCTCCTTGGGAGGTAGGGACTCCATCTCCCAGTCAGCTTGCAGGGATGGGGTCAAGTCAGCCATAAGAGGCATGTGCACATACAGAGGCACACACACAGGCTTGCACGTGCCACACGCACACACATGCATGCAGGCATGCAGACAGTTACACAGATGCGCAAAGACAAGTGGGCACTCACACAGACACACACACAGATACACACGCATACACACAGGCTTGCAGGCACTCACATTTACACAGATGCACAAAGACACAGGCACTCACATGCACACACATGCATGAAGGCACAGTTACACAGATGTGCAAAGACACGTGAGCACTCACACACACACAGAAACACCCACACACACAGATGCACGCACATACACAGGATTGCATGTGCCAACACACACACACACACATGCATGCAGGCATGCGGGCACTCACAGTTACACAGATGCACAAAGACATGCAGGCACTCACACACAGACACACCCACACATACAGATGCATGCAGGCATGCACATGCACACACCATACTCACATGCATACACCACACATACCTACACACATGTACAAAGACGCGGGCACTCACACACAGACACACCCATGTACAGATGTACAAAGACGTGGGCACACACACACAGACACACCCATATGGGTGTGTACACACATGTACAGATGCATGCAGGCAGGCACATGCACACACACATGCATGGTACTCATACACACACACACATCTGCCATGAGGGATCAGCCCCCAGGATCCAAACACCTTCCATTAGGCCCTACCTCCAGCACTGGGAATTGCAATTCAACATGAGACATGGGCGGGACAAACATCCAAATGATATCTCACACACACAGGCACACAGATGCAGAGGCCATCACACACTCACATACACAGATGTGCACATGTATAGCCACACACACATGCACACACAGAGACATGCAGGCGCTCATGCACTTACATACACAGATGTGCACATGTATAGCCACACACACATGCACACACAGAGGCATGCAGGCACTCATGCACTTATATGCACATGTGCACATGTACAACTACATACACACAGGCTCTCATGCAGTTACACAGATGTGCACATGTATAACCACACACACAGGCTCTCATGCACTTACACATATGTGCATATGTGTAACCACACACACAGACACGCAGGCTCTCATGCACTTACATACACAGATGTGCACATGTGTAACCACACACACACAGACACGCAGGCTCTCATGCACTTACACAGATGTGCACATGTATAACCACAGACATGCAGGCACTCATGCACTTACATACACAGATGTGCACATGTATAGCCACACACACATGCACACACAGAGGCATGCAGGCACTCATGCACTTATATACACATGTGCACATGTACAACTACATACACACACAGGCTCTCATGCAGTTACACAGATGTGCACATGTATAACCACACACACAGGCTCTCATGCACTTACACATATGTGCATATGTGTAACCACACACACAGACACGCAGGCTCTCATGCACTTACATACACAGATGTGCACATGTGTAACCGCACACACACAGACACGCAGGCTCTCATGCACTTACACAGATGTGCACATGTATAACCACAGACATGCAGGCACTCATGCACTTACATACACAGATGTGCACATGTATAGCCACACACACATGCACACACAGAGACATGTAGGCACTCATGCACTTATATACACATGTGCACATGTACAACTACATACACACACAGGCTCTCATGCAGTTACACAGATGTGCACATGTATAACCACACACAGGCTCTCATGCACTTACACATATGTGCATATGTGTAACCACACACACAGACACGCAGGCTCTCATGCACTTACACAGATGTGCACATGTATAATACACACAGACACACAGGCGCTCATACACTTACATACACAGATGTGCACATGTATAACCACACACACAGACATGCAGGTGCTCGTGCACTTACATACACAGATGTGGGCATGTGTAACCACACACACAGACACGCAGGCACTCATGCACTTACACAGATGTGCACATGTATAACCACACACACAGGCACACAGGCACTCATGCACTTACATACACAGATGTGCACATATGTAACCACACACACAGACACACACAGGTGCATGCATACCCCCCACAGACCTGAACACGTACCCACCACATGCATGCACAGTTTCTGTAGACCGTATGAGGAGGGTGAGTGTGGACAGAACAGAAACACAAGTGGAATCATTAGGCGGCCAGTCAAGAGGGGCGTCCTCCTATCTCACTGATTCTAAGATGGACGCCTACATCCAGCCTGGTTTGTTGTCCCCTGTGGTGACCTGAGCGCCGTGTCCTGCTGTCTGAGCTGGCGAGCAGCCGGACCCCAGCCCTTGGATTAGCCCTGCTTCTCGCCGAGGGTTTGATTTCCTATTGAACTTTGAATTGGCTTTGGATATAAAGACAGGAAGTGTTTGTGGGCGTGTGTGAGTGTGCCAAACAGTTGCAATAAGTATGCATGAAAAAGTGAAGCTTCCGCTTCACCTCACGCTTCCCTCTCCCCAGCTGGCTATGGAGCTGCATTTGGGGGCACCGAGGCTGATCATCCATGGTGGTGGGACAGCACGGGACCCGCCGCCTCACAGCCTACTGCTTCTGTTTGGGGCATGTTGTGGCATCCCTCTACCTTGGCACCCTTTGCTGCCGCCTTTTATTTTATATTTTTGTTTTTTTTTATGTTGAGACTAGGTCTTGCTCTGTCGCCCAGGCCGGAGTGCAGAGGCAGGATCTCAGCTCACTGCAGCCTCGACCTCCTGGGCCCAGGGTGAGCCTCCTGCCTCAGACTCCTGAGTAGCTGGAACTGCAGGCATAAGCCATCACACCCGGTTAATTTGGGAGTTTTTGTAGAAATGGGGTCTCATCAAGTGGCCCAGGCTGGTCTGGGTTCAAGCAATCCATCCACGTTGGCCTCTGAAGTGCTGGGATTGCAGGCGTGAGCCACCACACCTGGCTGTGCCTTCTTTTTAAAGGCCGATTGACCCCATGACGTAAGTGGACCCAGTGTGTGCATGGCCTGTTTGTGGGCATTTTGTGGTCCCCACAGTTTCCCTGTTAAGGTCACCGCTGTAAAGAGTAGCCGTGTGGCTGGTTTCTGTGTTCTGTCTGTGAGATTATATCCCGTTTCTGGCAGTTCTCAAATGCTCTAGCAGGGTGATTCCCTCCAACCCCAACCTCAAAGATTTGGCAGTTCCAGGGCCCCCCTTGTCTGCCAGCCTTGTCTGGCCTGAGGCCATGCTTGCCCCAGTCACCCCGCATGGTCTGAAGCCCTGAGAGGAAGCTCTGCCACCCAGCAGCCTCGTCGGGAGGAACCTGGCGACGCCGCGCGGCCCGGGTGTCTGTGCTGCCCTGGGTGTGAGGCCACTTCTCAGCGTGCTGTCCATCTTCCATCCGCTTTTTCTTCATGGAGTCTGCTGCTTCTGACCACTGGGGACAGGTCCTGGAGGCCCTGCGATGCCTTCCTCTGGGTCCTGTGCACACTGCAGTGACCACCTCCCCTGATGCCCTCTCCCCAGGCCCTCCTGAAGCGTGTTCTCCAGGCCGTCTTCTCTGTTACGCTGTTGAATTGAACAGCCACTGACCACTTGTGGCCATTTAAATGTAGAATGAAAGCCAAATGAAATTTAAAATCTAGCCCATGGCAGGCAGGCTGCCTTTTTTTTTTTTAAAGACAGAGTCTGACTGTTGCCCAGGCTGCAGTGCAATGGCGAGATCTCAGCTCACTGCAGCCTCAACCTCCCAGGCTCGGGTGATCCTCCCACCTCAGCCTCCCAAGTAGCTGGACTACAGGCATGCCACCAGGTCTGGCTAATTTTTGTGTTTTTTGCAGAGATGGGGTTTCACCATGTTGCCCAGGTTGGTCTTGAACTCCTGGGCTCAAGTGATCCACCAGCCTCAGCTTCCCAAAGCGCTGGGATTACAGGTTTGAGCCACTGGCCCAGCCTGGCTGCCTCATTTGTGTTCACACATGACCAGCAGCTGCTTATTGGCCATGCGATGGTTATACTGGCTCCGTCCTGGATTAGGAGTGAGTGCCCTGGTCTCACCCTTGCCCTGGTCTCATGGGCATGAGCAGAAAGACAAGGCCAGGGGTTGCAGTGTCTTTGCCCAGGGTCCGGGATACAACTCAGCACTGACCTTCCTTGGGGAGGGACCATCCAGGAAGTTAAGGGTTGCTGTGGCCACGGAGACATAGGTCTGAGGTGAGGAAGGTGCTGCCTGGGGTAGGGCGGGCCCACAGTCCTGGGAGACTGGTATTGGGGTGGGTGCCCTGATAGCAAAGGACCCTGAGCTGGGTACACCTCTTGGGCCTGTCCTGGGAGGGGGCGGACCCTCTCTTGGGCATGGCAGCTCTGCTCCTGGCCCTGCCTGTGCCCCTCCACACCCCATCCTCCTGTCCCCTGCCTGGGGGGCCAGGGAGGCAGCCAGATGTAAGGCCCAATGGAGACCAAGAGAGGTTCTTGCCCAGGCAGCGGGTGGACCCCACATCCCGGGCCCCAAGGGCTGGTTGGTCTCTCCCTGGCTTAAAACTCCTGAGCTAGCAGGAGCTGGGCAGACACCCTCAGGGTGAGATAAAAGGGCCCAGGACTGAGGGATCTTCCCAAAGGCAACTGTCCCCCACCCCACCCCCGCCCCCCGAGATTCTGCAAGACAGGAGAGCCTGGATGAGTGCAGAGGCTGCATTCGCCCTCCAGAGGGACCCTGGAAGACCCCGCGCCTCCCCCCCCCGCGCAGGATGCCTGGGCCAGGCTGGGGGCGTCGTGCCCCATGGCGCCTACACTGGAGGGCGGGAGCAGGAGGAAGAGCAGGTCCCCATGAAGCCCCACGTGCAGCCCCCCGCAGACCTCACCATTCCCTCCAGGAACACTTGCGATGTTCACTTGCAACCACACGAGGGCGCCGCTGCGCAACCGCAGCTTTTGGAAACATTTCAAATCCGGAGGCTTCTCTGTGACATGCTCTCGTGCTTCAGGTTTGAATGTTGTGTCCGGCTGTGACTACCACGCAGCGCATTTATGAATGGTGAATATTCTACTCTAAGCTCGTCTGTAAACCGTAATAAATGACGCTACTCAGGTAAGACGTCCTGACAGGAAGCTTTTCGATATTTACAAACCACGGACTGGCCACAGACTTCCTTGGTGGGAAGCCACGTCCCGTGGCCTCGTCCAGCTCTGCAGTCCGGTCCACCTCAGGCCCCCTCGCAGTGCACAGCTCTGGGTGTCTGCTCCCTCGGGGGTCCTGTCTCCCCTCCGCTGGCCCCCTCTGCGGCTCCTTCGCCTGCTGCCTTTTCCTTCTGTCAGGATGCAGCTCCAGCACCCCCAGGCAGCTTCGTGGCCAGCCGCCTCCGTGGATTCAGGTGGCACAGCTCCTGCGGGGAGCTCCTGTGTTATCTGCCCTTTGGCCGAGGCTCCTTGGAGGACAGGGATTCAAGGTCCTGCTGTGGTGTGAGCGATCCGCTCACCCCAGTGTTTACAGGTAGCCTCGGGGCTCAGACCCCAGCGCCCCACTTGTGA
This sequence comes from Callithrix jacchus, assembly GCF_049354715.1. NCBI lineage: Eukaryota > Metazoa > Chordata > Mammalia > Primates > Cebidae > Callithrix > Callithrix jacchus. The sequence continues at coordinate 28,494,978 of NC_133502.1, forward strand.
GCTGTCTGACCCTGGATATGTGGTTCACTTCTGCGTTCCTCAGTTTCTGCATGTTGACAATGGCTGAGGCCCCTTCGGTGGTGAGTCTGTGTGACGGGCGGTGGTGCAGCAGGGGCTTGAGGGGTGTTTGACTGGGCAGGTGGAGGATGGCTTCCGGTCAGGATTTGGCATCACAAACGACACGCCTGGGGTCACATTAGTGGATTTTGCTATTATGGAGGACACCTGTGTCTGTGACTCCAGGGCCCACTGCCCATGCCCAGAGGCTCCGCAGCCCCCCAGACCCCAGCCTTACTCTGGGTGCACAGTCGGGCTGGTGCTGCAGAGGCTTGCAGAGGCGTCTGGAAGTGAGAATGACGCCCCATTCTCTTTACACTGTGTGGTAGATCTTCCTTTCTTTTGTACAGAACTTAACTTAGACTGATTTGCTTTTCACAACCCGAGTCCTGAGACAATGAAGTGGCGCTTTTCTTTTGCTATTTCTTTATGAATGTGTTGGCTTTTAGGAATCACAGATGTGCTGGGGCCAAGGCTGTGCCTGTGCCTCTGAGCTCTGGGAGGCCTTCTACAAGCTTTGCTTGAGACACTGGCTGCCCACAGGTTACTGGGCATGGAGGGCAGGAGAATAAAGCAGGCCAGGGCGTCAGGTGGGGCTGATGCCATGGAGGGCGACTGCAGTGGCGGGAGCAGGTACGGTGGGTGATGGCGGCAGCCACCAGAGAAGGACGTGCTGTCCCTGCCCCTCACCCCCAGGAGTGCCTGTGTCGCAGAGGCCGGTCCTCACCCAGGAGCCCTCTGAGCTCCCCTTCTCATCCAGGCATCCGCAATGTCACTCCCCTTGTTTTCCTCTTGGCTTCCGGCTGCTGCAGGCGGGCGGCCCCCATACCTCTCCACCAGATCCTGACTCTCAGAGGACCCCCAGTCTCTATATTTGTGTTATTCTCATTCGGTCCATGGGGTTCAGATACCAAGGAGAACTTTTACCAACCGTGAGTTCCAGGCCCCACTCTCGAATCACCACATCAGAATATCCAGGAGTGGCCTGAGAAGACCTGTGCTTTAGCAAGCTCCCGATGTTTCTCTTGCTGAGCCCCTAGGTGTGGAAGGTGGAGGGCAGGCCAGGGCAGGGTTGAGCTAGATGGTGAAGAACAGAAATTCTGGGGAAGTAGGGAACTGTAAGCAAAGATGAAACCACCTCTTCCCAGCGGCATCCTTTGTAGGAACCTTGAAGAGGTGGCTGCACGTCTGCAAGGCATGGGGTCAGAGACTCAGGTCAGACTGATCTGGTTCAGAGCCAGGATACCCCTTTCCACCTGAGGTCCATTTGTCATCATTCATGTAAATGTTTCTATTGGATGGAAACAGGTTTAAAACCCATTTATCTGACTTCTGTTCTGTCTGTAATAGAGTATCTTGTAACCAACTGATATTTCTACCAAGAGCCAGTGTAAGACCTGGTAAAATTTTATTTCAAAATCTGTTGGAGTGATTGAGAGGCTCTAGAGGCAGCCAGGACGTGGGGAGCCAGATTCTGGAATTTCACAGACGTGAGCTCCACTTTCTGCATTTAATGGTGAAATATCGAACACTTTGCCCCAGAGATCAGGGACACTGCTCCTGTTTTTATTCAGGATTGTGCTTGGAGTTACCAGGCAGACAAGAAGACAAGAAAATAAGATAAAAACCTTAAGGATTGAAACAGTAAGAAACACAGATATTCATTATTTGTAGACAATGTGTTATGTATGAAGAGAATCCAAATTAAGTAACAAACTCTTAAGCTGAGTAATTGAGCAAGGTCAATGGCTAGGGGCCAACATACTAAACTTAATTGTATTTTAGTATTTTTACATATACCAACAATGTACAATTGGAAAATGAAGTCTGTAGATATCACTCATAATGACATCAAAATTGAGTACACAGGAATAAAACCATATCTAGTCAGAGATGTGCAACACTTCTAAGCAGAACACTGCAAAATGTTATTGAAGAAATTAAAGTAGCGCGAATAAATGAGGAATATTTTAGTTTGCAGATTAGAAGACTATTAGTATTATAACAATGTCAATTCTCCCTCAATAGACATATAGATTGAATGCAATTCCCAAATAAAATTCCAGCAGGTTTTTCATTTAGGTGTGAACATTGAACATTTATAAGGAAATGTAAGGGGTGAGGAACAAGACATGTTATTAGAGTGACAGTGATTAACACAGATGGTGTAAACAGAAGAGCGGCAGTGCAGAATATAGAATCCAGACATAGACATCTATGGTCTCTCCATTTATTTCAAAAGTGATACTGTAACACAGGGGCAGGGGGGAAAGAATGTCCTCAGTAAGAGGAGTGGATGTGATTGGCTGTTCGTGTGGGAAATTGTGAATGCTGATCCCTGCCTCACACCACATGCAAAAGTTAATTCCAGGTAGATCACAGGTGTAACTGTGAACTCTAAGGTAGTATAGCCTCTATTCTAGACAAACATAGGGAAATGCCTACCTCAGAGTGAGAAAAGATTTCTTATACAAGGTTTCAAAAGCAGTTAACAAGGCAATTATCAGAAAGGAAAAGGTCAGTAAATTGGGCCACATTAAAGTTAAGTGACTCTTTTCATCAAAATGCAACATGAAGAGATTGACACAGAAAGCCAGCAGATGTTTGCAATAAATGCATCAAAGAAGAAACTCGTTTCTAGCTTATACAGAGAACTACACACCAACAAGAAAAAGAGAACTTAGTAGAAAAACAACAAAAAGATGTGAACTGGCATTTCATGAAAGAGGATCGCCCCTAAACATAGGAGGAAACTTCCTGCCTCTGGGAAATGCAAATTAAAGCTATACCAGGGCAGCAGTCTGCATTCACAAGAATAGCTAGAATGCTACCGACAGACACTATCCAGTGCTGACAAAACCGTGGAGCAACTGGAAGTCGCGTGCATTTCTGGCGGGTGTATATTTGTCCATATCCTCATAAATACAGCAATTCCTAAGAACCTGTCCAACACGAGTGTGTGTTGTGTGTTAGAAGACATGCGTAAGAATGCTCATTGTCTTATATTCAGTTTAACCCCAAACTAGAAACAACCCAAATGTCCATTAAGAGTAGAATTTATGGCCGGGCGCGGTGGCTCACACCTGTAATTCCAGCACTTTGGGAGGCCGAGGCGGGTGGATCACGAGGTCAAGATATCAAGACCATCCTGGTCAACATGGTGAAATCCCGTCTCTACTAAAAATACAAAAAATTAGCTGGGCACGGTGGAGCATGCCTGTTATCCCAGCTACTCAGGAGGCTGAGGCAGGAGAATTGCCTGAACCCAGAAGGCGGAGGTTGCAGTGAGCCGAGATCACGCCAATGCACTCCAGCCTGGGTAACAAGAGCGCAAGTCTGTCTCAAAAAATAAAAAGAGTAGGGGAACGATCCAAGATGGCTGATCGCTAACATCTTGGGATTGCAGCTCCCAGTGAAAGTGCAGAGAACAAGAGGATGCCACACTTTCAGACAAATTTTTGTCACTCACAGACCAGAAGATTCCCAGTGGAGGAGCCACACGGGTCGCCAGCGCGACTCTTGTGGCTGGCGCAGCGGTTTTGCTGGCACCTCAGCATGGCAGCTCTTGGTGCAGAGTAAACGGGACTGGTTCCCCTTGTGACCGAAGTTTGGAGCTCCAGGAAGGCAGAGTTGCCTATTACAGACTCAACAAGGAAGCCAGACCAGAGATTCCCGGGCAGAAAAGCACCATCAGTCTTAACGCCGCTGTTTTGGCCGGCGCAGTGGGTTGCTCATATTTCGGCCCTGGGAATTATCAACTGGACGTCCACTCAGCGACCTAATTTGAAAGTTTGTAGTTACAAAGATGACAGGTAGGTAAATTTACAATGATGGGAAGAAACCAGCGTAAAAAGGCTGAGAATACTCAAAATCAGAATGCCTCTCCCTCTAAAGAGGATCACAGTTCCTCATCAACAAGTGAACAAGACTTGATGGAGAACGAGTGCATCCCATTAACAGAATCAGGCTTCAGAAGATGGATAATAAGAAACTTCTGTGAGTTAAAAGAACATGTTGTAACCCAATGTAAAGAAACTAGAACTTTGAAAAAAGGTTTGACGAAATCCTAATGAGAATAGACAACTTAGAGAGGAATATAAGTGAATTAATGGAACTGAAGAATACAGTGCAGGAACTCCGAGCAGTATGCACAGGTTTAAACAGTCAAATTGTTCAAGCAGAAGAAAGGATATCAGAGTTCGAAGTCCAACTTAATGAAAGAAAATGAGAAGACAAGATTAGAGAAAAAAGGATAAAAAGGAATGAGCAAAGTCTCCAAGAAATATGGGACTATGTGAAAAGACCTAATTTACGTTTGATAGGTGTACCTGAATGCGACGGAGAGAATGAATCCAAGCTGGAAAACACCCTTCAGGATATTATTCAGGAAAATTTTCCTGAACTAGCAAAGCAGGTCAATATTCAACCCCAGGTAATACAGAGAACACCACAAAGATATTCCTCAAGAAGAGCAACCCCAAGGCACATAATCATTAGATTCACCAGGGTTGAAACAAAGGAGAAAATACTAAGGGCAGCCAGAGAGAAAGGTCAGGTTACCCACAAAGGGAAGCCTATCAGACTTACAGCAGATCTCTCAGCAGAAACCCTACAAGCCAGAAGAGAGTGGGGGCCAATATTCAACATCTTTAAAGAACAGAACCTTCAGCCCAGAATTTCATATCCAGCCAAACTAAGCTTCACAACTGAAGGAAAAATAAAGTCTTTTATGAACAAGCAAGTACTCAGAGATTTTATTACCACCAGGCCTGCTTTACAAGAGCTTCTGAAAGAAGCATTATACATAGAAAGAAACAACCAGTATTAGCCTTTCTAAAAATATACCAAAAAGTAAAGAGCATCAACATAAAGAAGAATTTACATCAACAAATAGATAAAACAGCCAGTTAACATCAAATGGCAGTAACCCTAAATTTAAATAGACTAAATCCCCCAATCAAAAGATACAGTCAAAACCCAATGGTATGCTATATCCAGACCCATTTCACATGCAAGGATACACAAAGACTCAAAACAAAGGGATGGAGAAAGATTTACCAACCAAATGGAGAGCAAAAATAAATAAATAAAAAGCAGGAGTTGCAATTCTGGTATCTGATAAAATAGATTTTAAAGCAACAAAGATATAGTGGTAAAAGGATCAGTACAATAACAAGAGCTAACGATCCTAACACCCAGATACATAGAGACTTAGATTCAATGAGACAGAAAATTAATAAGGATATCAAGGACTCGAGCTCAGATCCAGAACAAGTAAACTTAATAAATATTTATAGAGCTCCCCACTTTAAATACACAAAATATACATTCTTGTCAATACCACATCACACCTACTCATAGGTTTAAATGAAATACTGATTGGCCATTATTAATACCCATTTTTTTTAGAATAAAGCAACATTTCCGTTCTCTCTCCCTCTTATTCTTCCTCTTTCTTCCTCTCCTTCACTCTTTTTTTTCTTTCCTTCTCTCAAAAAAAGAAAAAAAGAAATCAACTTGTAGACCTCTAGATCCAGGTCGGCAATGTCTCCCTCATTGCCTGATTTCCTTCCTTTCCTTCTCTCCCTCCCTCCCTCCCTCCCTCCCTTCCTCCCTCCCTCCCTCCCTCCCTCCTTCCTTTCCTCCCTTCCTGCCTTCCTCCCTTCCTCCCTTCCTACAAAAATAAAAATAAAAAATAAAATAAATAAAAATAAATAAAAAAGAGTAGAATTTACTAATAAACCATATGTCATCATATATGTATACTCTAACCCAGCAACAAGAATGAACAGACACCCCACTGCAACAACATGGGTGAATCCTGCAATGTTGAAAGAAGCCACACACCAAAAAAGCACATATTGCATATTTTTATTTGGTCAAAATTCAAAAGCAAGCAAGACGAATCGATGGTGACAGGAGTGGGGATGGGGCACCCTGGGTAAAGGGAACGGCCTCTCAGTCTGGGCACTCACTGCCATCACTCACCCTCTGTACTTCTGCATGATGTGCATTATAATTGGACAAAATATTCACGTAAAGAAAGGTGTCCTCCAAGGAGAAGAGCTGAGGTGCCACGTCCTCCATCCCAGAAGGGCCGAGGTAACTGAGCCACCCGGTGCAGGGAGGGTCCTCTGTGTGTGTTTGTTTTGCTTTTCCTGAGGACACAGCCATCCTGCTGTTCGGGGACCTTTCTCCTGGGTTCCTCTTCCCGTCTCAGGTGCAGGTTGATGTTTGAGAACCAAAGGCACCAAGGGTCCCCTTCCTCCTGCCTGGGCCTCATGTCCCCTCAACCCCTCCTGGCCACACACTGTTGATTCCTGAGAGCTGCTGCTCCAATGTCCTGGCCTCTGCCTGCCCCCACCCTGGGGCGAAGCATCCTTCTTGCCCCCACCATGTCCATGCAGCAAAGGCAGATAGCCAGGCACCAGAGGAATGTGGTGCCAGGGCCTTCCTGCCCCACTGGCAGGGAGCAGCCAGCCTCTGCATCCAGAGTGTCCCTCACACTCCACTCCTGTCCAGAGCTGTGGTCCAGTGAGCTGTGGGCTGCCTGCCCACGTGGGTGGGGGACCACAGGGCTCACACAGGAGCCCTGAGCGGTTTGGGCCTCTCAGAGAAGACGCAGTGATTGGAACGATCCTGAAACCGTTCATGAGACCGCTGGGCCTTTTCTGGGCCAGAAGGGATCTAACTGACCTCAAACTTGGCTGCTGGGTGGCCGGCCAGGGCGTCCCCTCCAAGGGTAACTGTTGCAGAGTTGGAGGCTGATGTTGGAGCGCCTGTGGGCGCGTTCATGTCCCGGGTACTCAGGGCATTTCTGGATGACTGCCAGCTTGAGTTACTTCACCACCTCCTGCGGCACCACCTTCCTCCCTCTGGGGACCCTGGGGATCATTTCCTGCTGGAATTAGGCAGGAGCCACACCACCCTCTCCCTTAGGCACCGGAGGCCACAGATGTGGGAGCCACACCACCCTCTCCCTCAGGCACAGGAGGCCACAGATGTGGGCGCGTGTCCAAGCTCCGTAAGCCCCCGTCCTTGCTTCTGTGAGCAGATCCAGGTCCTGCCTTACGGTTTTGGGCAGTGCAGCCTCAGGAAAGCCACGTGCCACAGGACCACAGTTCATACGCGTAGAGGAGGCACCAGGGGCTCCTGACCTCCTCGCATCAGCCCCTTCTGAGTCGGTGTTCCCGAAACATGGTAGGAGAGGAGACTGAGGAGGCGTGGACGAGTGTCCACCTGAGCCCTGCGTAGGGACCAAGGTCATAGTGACGGCTATGCAGAGCAGGAGGCTGAGTGCTGCTGTGTGGGCATCTGGGGTCAGGCCCCTGCTTGGTGGGAGCACTAGGAGGCCGCCAGGGTGGGGGTGGCCTTAAGAGCAGCTCCTGTGGCACCTGAGCCAGGTTCCCCTGTCTGTGCTCACAGCTGTGTGACTTTGGGCGAGTGACTAAAGCCTTCTGTGCCTGCAGAGGATCTTAGCACCAGCCTCTTGGGATGGTCACCGGAGATTGATGAATATCGATAGGGCTGCTGGCTCACTGCCTGCTCCGTAGCAACCCCGGAGCACAAGTCCCTCTCCCTGAAGAAGCGAGCCTCCTGCCCTCACTGTTCCCGTGCCCTCCCTGTGCCAGCACCCACAATTTTGAGCACGGCCCGGGCAGGAGGAACTGGCGCTGTGGTCCCATGCAGGTGCCACCCCTTCCGCAGCTGAGCAACAGCCACGCCCAGGGCCACCACCTGGAAACCAGTCCGTCCTTCTTGTTCAGAAACTGGTTTCCTAGTGTGCGTTTTGTGAGTTGGATAAATTTATAGCAGGTTACATTTCACTTACAATTTTGACTTCTAAAAGATATTTTTGGTTGGTAACTTTGGTTTCTCATTGAAAACAGTTGTCTATTTGGGATACTGGTGTTCCTATTACAATGTAACATAAAGATTTTTATATCTTAGAACTTTTTAAACTCAAGTTGTGTGCACATAGAGTGAGTGGAAGCGCCCGCATGGGCAGGCCGGGCCGCCTCCCAGTGGTGTTGGCATCTTTTCATGGCTGCAGCGTCAGCCTGCACTGCCTGGGTGTGAGACAGATGTGCACCTAATGGGGCGAGTAGCTGGATGTGGGGGTCACTGGGCGCTGCGGACAGTGAGGCAGGAGCTTGGCCACATGTGAGACAGAAGCTCCATGGCTGGAATTGAGTGTGTTTGGGTCACAGAAGTCTGGGGGGTGTGTTCTGCGTCCAGCAGCTCTCCCACGGCAGTCGTGATCGTGGTTGCTGGTCCTAGCCTGATATGGAGTACCGAGGGGATTCACTGGTTGACACAGAGGCTGAGATTCCACCCCAGTCAGAGCTCTATCCCAGGGGAGAAACTGAGTCAGGCTTTGTCACTCTGCAAAACAGTGATGCCACTCAGCCAGCGTTTCGGGTTGCGGCACACTCAGTGGCTTCATTTCACTCTCACGGTCACCCCCAGGGGTGGATTCCATGACTGTCCTCATTTCTGCAGAAAAGGAAGCAGAGGTGGTCCACAGCTGAATCACCTGTCCAGGGCGATGCCTTTGCAGAGCCTGGCAGAACCTGCCAGTGTCACAGAGGTGGTGAGCCCCTCTGGCCCAACCCACAGCCCCTCCGCAGGGGCTCTATAGCAAACCCTGCAGACGGGCAACTTGGCGTGTTTCTCAGACCCCTGCTTCAGGACTTGAGAGCACTTGAGTGGGTTTGCTGGTCTGAGGATCTTGTGCTCAGTGGAAATTGATCATTTGGGCTCTTCTTTCCTTCACTCTGGGAGGAGTGGGATTATGTGCTCAGCAGAAGTCAAGCGTTCTGGGCTCTTTCTCCTCCACTCTAGGAGGACTAGGACTCAGAGAGCTCTGGGCCCGGCTCCCTGGCTTGGAGTCCAGAGGCAGCTCTGACCACACCGCCTGGGGCAGGAGGGAGGGGAGCTGGGTTCTGTCTCCGTGACCTGGCGTATCCAAGGTCCCATTGTGGAAAAGGGACATTGAGCGCCTGTTTCTGGAGGATGACTTGTAACTCTGTGCCTCTCCCAAGGGAGCACACCAGTCTAAACAGGGGTAAGATTTCCTGTACCTACTGCATCTCACAGTTCAGCAAAAGTCATCAAAGTGCTCAGACTCAGGAAGTAAATACAGAAATATGAAAACATTATTTACTTCTTTTTTTTGAGACAGTCTCGCTCTGTTGCCCAGGCTGGAGGGCGATGTTGCCATCACAGCTCACTGCAGCCTCAAACTCCTGGGCCAAGCAATCCTCCCACCTCAGCCTCCCAAAGAAGGCCACACCACCACACTCAGCTAATCTTTGTTCGTGTAGACATGTGGTCTCGTCATGTGGCCCAGACTGGTCTTGAACACCCAGGCTCCAGCGATCCACCCACCTTAGCCTCCCAAAGTGGGGTTACAGGTGTGAACCACCATGCCCGGCTGAAAATATAACTTTAAAAAAATCTTAGCTTTATGAGAACTAGGCCAGATTAAAAAATGAATTCTGTTTGTGCCCCCACAGCTGTGAAATGGAGGGGCTGACCCCCCGTGTGTGCAGCACTCTGGTGCCCACTGCAGAACACTGCTTTGAATGAAAGCTGATGTTTATTCATGCACTTACCCAGAAGGTTTCTGCTGTGACTGAATCAAACTTCCTGTATATGAGGAGTTCTTCACTATCAGGTGCAGACAGGGACACAGAAGCAGCAGCACACACAGCCACGCACCCACGCACATTCGGGGGTCGCTGCCGTGTCTTCGTGGTCTTGGGGGTCGCTGTTTCTGTTTTTAAATCCGAGCGTCAGAAGGGTCTGAGACATCTGCTTAAGTCCCTTGCTTCATTAATGATGCTTACAGCGTGCAGAGCGTTCTCACTGCGTAATTGATCTGTGTCCTGTAGAATTCTGATTTTTGTGTAAACCCAGGACATGTACAGAGACTTGGAAATCAGCAGTTACAGCCCTGCCTTAGGCGTGCCTGTGTGGTTGTTTCTGCTGTGGATTGGCTGGTGGTAGCAGCTGCTGGCATCGTGCAATTGGCTTGGCTGCGGAGTGAGCCCGCGGAAGAGGCCTCTCCGCCTCTACTCCGTGACTCAGGCTCCTGCCGCCAGCCCCAGCCGAGGACGGAGGCTGTGGTTACACAACGCGCAAGTGTGGTCTCTGTCACAGATGTGGCTGTCGCAGAGAGTGCCGTCTCTGCTCCTGTTTCCAGCAGATGCCTGGGAACCTCTGGATGTCTTGGGGATTCTCTCCCAGCACCGTAGCAACGCCACCACGAGCGAATCCTTGACTGGGACCAGCACGGGCACCTCAGACGCCAGGACCAGCGAGATGTATGCGCCATAAGACTGTTTTAGAGGGTTTAGTCAGCTGGTCACTCAGGAAAGGGAGATGACTCGGCTGTTCCTGTGGAATATAAAATGACTGAGCTTGGGAGACGCGGTTCTGCCTGGGTGTGTGAACTGAGGTGGCTGGTGTTAGGCTGAGCGCTGAGAACATGCTGAAAGTGTCTGCCCTTCCTGAGAAAAGAGCAGGTTCTGGGACTCTGGGGATGGGGCTGCAGGGGCCCCCCGAGGAAACGCCGTGCTCTGCCGAGACCCCCATGTGGCATCACTCTCACCTGGTGTTGCGGAAGTGGCATCATGAATACAGGGGGGACCGCTTTCCCGGGAGGTTTTCCTAGGGGCTTCGTGGGCAGCAGCTTCCCACCTGCACACATTAACGGCGGCGTCTCTTCCTCACTGCAGCCTGCAGGACGCTGGCATCGGATTCATCCTGCTGATAGACCGGCGGCGGGACAAATGGACCTCCGTGAAGGCGTCCGTCCTGCGCATCGCAGTAAGTGCCGCCAGGGCTCTGCCCTGCGCCCAGCCCCTCCCTGGGCTGCGTGACTGCAGGGTCCCCTTCCTCTCGGTGCTGCGGCTCCGCAGTTCCTGCCTCGTGCCGAGGGGGACAGAGCCTAGCCCCAGCGGGTGGCGGCCGGCACCAAGGCCCCCCTGCTTGGGCTCCCGAGGAGCTGGTGCCTGTGTGTGGGTTTTCACAGATGGTGGAACTTTTAGGGAGCCCAGGGTGACTTGAAAACAATTTCCCCAGGCAGGGCAGCCCATCTGTTTGTGAACAGCGCATCTGAGATGCTCAGGTTGAATCTGCACTCTCTTTCATGAAGCTCAGCAAGCCCGGCTAGGCGGCAGTGGGTGTGTGCAGAGATGCTCCAGGCTGCAAGTTTGAAGCAGTTCTGCACAGCTTTTCTCAGTGATTTTCTCCTTTCCAAATCAGGCCATCTATCTTTAGCTGTGACACGGACGAGCTGCCACCGCCTCCTTTTCCCGGTAACCCAGCCCTGAGTGGAGCTATCCTCCTTCCCAAGGACCTTCCCTGAGAGTCTGTTTGCAGATTCTGCATGCTGCCTTCCATGGCAGAGGAGGAGCTAGGTTTGCTGTTGGTTTTAACCCAGAGTAACCATTTAAGAGGGAGGATATTAAGTCAGCAGAAAGCCCCCAAGTCTTATTTTTGTTGGGTAGCTCTCACCCATATGCACAACCCCGGCGTGGAGCGTTTCTCACCCACACTCTCTGCGCCTGTCAGTGCAAGTTTCATTGCAGCCAAAGGACCAAAAATAAGAGAGCTTAGTCAGCTGGTCAGTCTTTGGAATGAAGCGTCTCCTTGCACCCCCTCCCCACCCCCTGCCTCTCACCATGGCTGGCCCCTGTTCCTGACCCTGCCCCAACCTGGCAAGGCTACCTATGGCATCATTATCTGAAAAAAGTCTGCCTGTCTGCCTGGAGGTGACCTGGGACCAGGGGTCCTCAGCTGGGATGGCACAACTGCTCCAAGCATTCCCAAACCCTGGTGAAGTCCGATTCTCCTGGCCTCTCCCAGGTCCTGCGTTCAAACCATCTTTGGGTTCCCTGGCCTCTAGTGGCTGCTGCACTAAGGTTCTGGGTGTAGCAAAAGATGCCATCCCTTTCCCTGCCCATTCCCTCCTTCCTTCATCTTTCACAAGAATTAGAGGCCCCACATCTGCCCTGATGCCCAGAACCTTCATCATTTTGGCACGAGCCTGTCAATGGGTTGCTAGTTCTCACTGGAGTCTTTGGAATGAAGTGTCTTCTTGCACCCCCACTGCACCCCCTGCCCCTCACCGTGGCTGGCCCTGTCCCTGATGCTGCCCCAACCTGGAGCACGCTGCCTATGGCATCGTTATCTGAAATAATTCAGAACACTTCAGGATGCTTCCAAGAAAGTAAACGTGTATATAATCGGCCTTCCCTGAAACACCACATTTGTTTGCTTTTGCGTCACTGTAAAGAAATACTTGAGCTGGGTAATTGATAAAGAATGAGGCGTAATTGGCTCACAGCTTTGCGGGCTGCACAAGCTTGGCACCTGCATCTTCTCAGCTTCTGGGGAAGCCTCAGGGAGCTTCCAGTCGTGGTGGAAGGCAGCAGGAGCCTGCGTCAGGTGGTGAGAGAGGGTCCGAGAGAGAAGGGGGAGGTCCTGGACTTGAACAGCCAGATCTCGAGTGAACTTACTGAGCGAGAACTCACTCATCCCCGATGGGATGGCGCTGAGCCATTCATGAGGGGCCACCCTGTGATTTAATCACCTCCGCCAGGCCTCACCTCCGGCACTGGGAATCACATTTCAACATGAGATGTGGAGGGGACAAAAGTCCCACCCATATCAAATGTCCCCGGAAATATAGAAAGTTCTTGAGATAAGCCATCACCAGCTAATAGCAATGTGTCCCTTTCATGATTGCACATTTTAAATGAGTTTGCACATGTCATAGACAATTCTAAAAATTAAATCGTAAGAACCTATGGGGTCAGACACACAGGGACGGACAACAGATGCTCTAGAAAGCATACATCAGCCCTGGGCAGGTCCCACAATGTTCCCAGCAAGCGCGTCATCGTTGAAAGAACAGACAACACTGTTACAGCCACATCTTTCACACTTACCTGCCACCAATATAAGCCAGCCCTCAGGACGTCTCTCAGCAAGACGTGGTGGTAGGAGTCGGCATCCATGCCAGGACACTCGAGGGTGTAAGGACGCACCTGGGTGCCTTCCATGCTTGTGGGACCCATGCATCTGCATCTTCACATGCCCACCACAGCCCATCACTCACACATGGCTCCCGAGCCAGGGTCTCTTTGCCTGGGCTCCTACTCTGCTCCTCCCTCTGGGAGGCCACACTTCACTGCATGTGCCACAGTGCATCTGCTCATGCCTCACTACATGTGCCACGGTGCCCCTGCTCACACTTCATTACGTGTGCCACGGCGCTTCTGCTCACGCTTCACTGTCTGTCATGGTGCCCTGCTCACACTTCACTACGTGCACCATGGTGCCCCACTCATACTTCATTACGTGTGCCACAGCGCTTCTGCTCAAACTAAGTGTGCCATGGTGTCCCTGTTCACACTTCACTACATGTGCCACAGCGCCTCTGCTCATGCTTCACTACATGTGCCACAGTGCCTCTGCTCATGCTTTACCACGTGTGCCATGGCACCTCTGCTCACGCTTCACTACGTGTGTCATGGTGCCCCTGCTCACACTTCACTATATGTGCCACAACGCTTCTGCTCACGCTTCACTACATGTGCCACGGCGCCTCTGCTCACGCTTCACTACATGTGCCACGGCGCCTCTGCTCACGCTTCACTACATGTGCCACGGTACCTCTGCACATGCTTCACTATGAGTACCACAGTGCCTCTGCACATGCTTCACTACGTGTGCCATGGCACTTGTACTCACGCTTCACTATGTGTGTCATGGTCTTCTGATCATGCTTCACTATGTGTGCTATGGCACCTCTGTACATATTTCACTACATGTGCCATGGTGCCCCTGCTCATGCTTCACCACGTGTGCCATAGTGCTTCTGCATGTGTTTCACTATGTGTGCCATGGCACTTTTGATCATGCTTCACTATGTGTGCCATGGCACCTCTATACATGTTTCACCATGTGTGCCATGGTGCCCCTGCTCATGCCTCGTCATGTGTGCCATGGTGCCCCTGCTCATGCTTCACCACGTGTGCTACGGCGCCTCTGCACATGCTTTGCTATATGTGCCACCGTGCCCTCACACATGCATCATCCGTCATGTGTGTCTCAGATTAGTCACTCCCAGGTTAGATGACAAGAGCTTCCCCAGATACAAGGTTGCTTTTTAAGAAATACAGAAATTATTTTCGAAAAGCAGAATATTTCTGCAAGGTCACCCTGCAAGATAGCGAAGCAGCCCCCAGCAGAGCCGTGGTTTAGATGTTGATCTTCAGCTGCTGAGTGTCCGTTCCATTCACCGTGTGTGTGAGTGAGTGAATTTCTGAAGCAGGTGCAGGTGAGAGCGGGTAAATTTCTGAAGCAGGTGTGGGTGTGAGCAGGTGAATTTCTGAAGCAGGTGCAGGTGTGAGCAGGTACATTTCTGGAGCAGGTGCGGGTGTCAGCGCGTGAATTTCTGGAGCAGGTGTGGGTGTGAGTGGGTGAGTTTCTGAAGCAGGTGCAGGTGTGAGCGGGTGAGTTTCTGAAGCAGGTGCAGGTGTGAGCAGGTGAGTTTCTGAAGCAGGTGCAGGTGTGAATGGGTGAGTTTCTGAAGCAGTTGTGGGTGTGAACGGGTAAGTTTCTGAAGCAGGTGTGGATGTGAACAGTTGAGTTTCTGAAGCAGGTGTAGGTGTGAGCGGGTGAGTTTCTGGAGCAGGTGTGGGTGTGATCGGGTGACTTTCTGATGCAGGTGCGGTTGTGATCGGGTGAGTTTCTGAAGCAGGTGTGGGTGTGAACGGGTGAGTTTCTGAAGCAGGTGCAGGTGTGATCAGGTGAGTTTCTGAAGCAGGTACAGGTGTGAACGGGTGAGTTTCTGAAGCAGGTGTGGGTGTGAACGGGTGAGTTTCTGAAGCAGGTGTGGGTGTGAATGGGTGAGTTTCTGAAGCAGGTGCAGGTGTGAATGGGTGAGTTTCTGAAGCAGGTGTAGGTGTGAACGGGTGAGTTTCTGAAGCAGATGCGGGTGTGAACGGGTGAGTTTCTGAAGCAGGTGCGGGTGTGATCGGGTGAGTTTCTGAAGCAGGTGCGGGTGTGATCGGGTGAGTTTCTGAAGCAGGTGCGGGTGTGATCGGGTGAGTTTCTGAAGCAGGTATAGGTGTGAACGGGTGAGTTTCTGAAGCAGGTGCAGGTGTGAACGGGTGAGTTTCTGAAGCAGGTGTAGGTGTGAATGGGTGAGTTTCTGAAGCAGGTGCGGGTGTGATCGGGTGAGTTTCTGAAGCAGGTGCGGGTGTGATCGGGTGAGTTTCTGAAGCAGGTGCGGGTGTGATCGGGTGAGTTTCTGAAGCAGGTGTGGGTGTGAACGGGTGAGTTTCTGAAGCAGGTGCGGGTGTGAACGGGTGAGTTTCTGAAGCAGGTGTGGGTGTGAACGGGTGAGTTTCTGAAGCAGGTGCTGGTGTGATCGGGTGAGTTTCTGAAGCAGGTTGGCTCATCTTGGAAGCTGTCTTGTGAACATCATAACCAAACAGTTAGTGTTTGAGTTTTTATTTTTGCAGTGATTCTTATACCACAAAAATGTGGCTTTTTCTATTTTTTTCCTTTCGTTCTAAGAGTTCACCAGCACTGGTTTGGAAGCAACAGAAGCTAGCATTTTTCCAGCAAAATCACCCAGAATTCTGTCTGAACGCCAGTGCTTTCTTGCCATGAGAATTTACAGTCGTGTTACTGCACAGACTGTATTTGTGTAGTCAGCACGTCCTGAGGATCTTCTCTGTCCCGGGCACTGCCCGGTGTCACGGATGTGAGGGAGGAAATGAGCAAGGCGCACCCACTCTGGGTGTGGACAGTTGAGGGACATCTCGATGGGGTCACAGGCAGGGGCGGCAAGGAGTGGCTGGGAGGGCGGCTGAGCTGTGGGCAGGGGGCAGAGTCAGGCCCCACACGCCAGGCCCCATCCACCTGGGCTGTGACCCTGGAGGGGGTGTCTTCCTGTCCCCAGGCCCCTGCTGCCCAGGAGCCAGACTGCCTCCAGGAGGGTTTGGTGCATGAGGGGCATGAGTAGCCAGCAGGAGATGGCGATGGTGGGCGTTGGATGGGCAGGAAACATAGAGCTCAGAGCTCTGGTTTCATGAAGGAGAAGTGGGGCACACGGCCGAGGGGGCAGGCGGTTGGGGGGCAGGTGGTGGCGGCACTGTCATAGGAGCTGGCTGTGCACGTGCTGAGGCTCAGGGGGCCACTGGGCAAGGGAGTGAGGGCAGCCATGGACCTGGCCGAGCCTGGGTGCCAGGCAGGCTGAGAGGGGTACAGGTCTCTGTAGACGGGAAGGGGTGGGTGGTGGAGCTGCGAGAAGTCCCCAGGCTCTGTCCATGGGCTGCTCACTGCCCAGAGAGGGCAGACCAGGGATTACCACTTGCACGTCTTGGTTCAGTTGTTTGGAGATGGTGCAGTTCACCTGACATGGGGCACCAAGTAGTGCCTGCAGGGCCACCTGGATGCCACCCCCTGGGCTCCCGGCCTTGACAGCAGGCTTTGGTGGCCTCGCCTTCCGCCTAAAGTGGCTTTGGGAAAACTAGCACTTAGCACCAGCCCAGGCCAGCCGGGTCCTCAAGCAGTTTCCAAACAGCCACAGGCTCCGGCTGCCCGACCCCACGGTGGGCTCACGGTGCTGCAGGCCCAGGACAGAACCGTACCTCCAAGCACTCAGCCACTGAGGGAGACGCAGCGGTTACGTAATGTGCTGTGATTGGGGCTATTTTTAGCCACCTTATGTGCTGCCTTATGAGCCGAGCTTTCCCTAATTTGGGGTGTTCTTTTTCTTTTTTGGATGCCTTCGGCATGGCTTGGAATCAAAAAATAAGACATTGGAAGAGCCAAAAGCCAGTGTTCCCAAAACCAGGGTCCCTGTGCCTCCATCCAGAGCAAAGCCTGTGTGGTTATGAGGGTGTGCAGGAGCAGAGTACGTTCACTGCTACCCACGTGGGGGGTCAAGCACCCAGCAAGGCAGGAAGGATGAGAGCCTCCTCTGGGAACTCACACGCCTCTTCTCCCTCAGTCCAGCAGTTGCGCAGTCCTCAGATAGATGCATCTTTTATAAAATGCTGTTGCAAAATCTAACCCTCTTCCACTGTACCGTGTGTGCATGTTCACACTTTCTGATTTTGTAATTTATTTTTGGATTTTATATATTCGTGTTTATATCAAACTAAATCTAGATCCTCAAGTGTGTAGCTGGAGAAAGTGAATCTAATTTTTAGTCTGCATGGGACCAGAACTCTGTTTTTTCCTGTGACGCCAGTGCCGTCTGTATGCCGGAACAGTAGAAAGCGAGGTGTCTGAGGGATCCCGGACTTCTGGGTCACCCAGCATATCCTTCTCTTTGGCAAAGTATGCTTCTTTGGAGTCCTGCGACTGGACCTTCCCCTGTGCCGGCTACTGGGGCTGTGGAGGAGCTGACTGTGGAGGTGGGGGGTATGGTGGCGGTGCTAACTCCAGGAGGACTTCTCGGCTGAGGTGATGCTTGATGAGAGCCTGACAGGAGGTGGAGTTGTTCAGATGGAGAGTGGGGGACGAGGAGCTTCCCCTGGAACACAGAGCAGCTCTGGGATGAGGGGTGAGAGCGCAGGCTGCCGGGGAGAGACAGCCAGGTCCATGTGCCCCTCTCGGAAGAGGCAAGACCGTCCCACAGGGCAGGGTGCTAAAATGCACGCTGAGTAACAGTGGTGACTGGGGGGACCCAGCTCTTCCCACTGTGGCTGAGCTTTCTCAGGACAGGACCGCTGTGCACAGCAAGCACCTGCTCAGTGAGCACAGCCCCCAGGGACCAGGACCTGCGGGGCATCTCCTGCACACCAGCTGCTGTGGCAGATGCATTTCAGCACACCCAGCACATCCATCAACCCCAGACTACAGGTGGAGGAGCTGAGCTTCGGGCGACAAGGGAACCTGCCTATGAGGTGGGGCAGCTCTGGGGCCGGCCTAGGCCTTCCTGTCTCTGAAGCCCGAGCTCTCTCCCTGCTCTGGGGGTCCCAGGGCCTCGGTGTGGGCAGTACCGGTGTGGGTTCATGCAGAGTATTGTGGAGGAGGCAGCCCGTGAGGCTTCCAGCAAGAGAGATCTCAGCAGCTGCGGCCCCTGGACCCTAAGACATGAATCCATGACACTGAGAGCATCCATTTAAGTGACTGTGCCTCATCCAAAGGGTTGCTCCTCCAACCTCGGCAAGGATTTAACGACCTTGAGCATCTCTAGCAGGGGTGAGAGATCCAGAGGCCCCAGCCCTTCCTCCGGGTGTGTTTCCTAGAACGTGGAATCCAGGCGTCTAGTAACGTCAGCACCAGTCACTCCGTTCTCTCGAAAGACCTCGGAGAGACACAGTGAATAAAAGGTCATCTTAGTCCAGGTCTGCTGCTTGTGTGTGAGTATGTGGAACTGGGCCCTTGACAAGAAAAGGAATTCATGTCTTATTCATGTCTTACAGTTTTCAGAGGGGCCGCAGCTGCTGAGAGCTTGCTGGTGGGTCCCGAGGCGGTGGGGGGCCTTACCTGGCAGGGACAGTGAGCCAGATCAGGGCTGCCTTCCACTGCTTATAAAGCCACCAGGCCCCCACCCACCCCCAGGACAGCCCATGAAGCCCTGAACCCATGAATGGATTAATCCACTCACGAGGGTGGGGCCATCCTGACCCAGTCGCCACCACCTCTCAATGCACCACGAGTTTCGAGGTTTCACAGGAATGAACATTCCATCCACAGTAAATGTATATTTTCGAATTGCTAAAAGAATCGATTTTAAATGCTCTCAGCACAGAAACATAGTGAGTGGGTGAGGTGACGGACCCGTTAATCAGCTTGATGTAATCATCCCACCCAGGATACCTGCAGCAAGACATTGCTGTCCCATGAGAGTAGGTATAGTCATGATCTGTCAGGTAAACGCAGAAACGTTTGTGTAAAAAACATGAACAGAGAAAAAGAAAGTGCTCTGGGACCCAGGCTTACTCAGGAGCTTTTTTTCGCAGAGAAGAGGAAGGAGGCTGGGGATCCCTGAGACCAGGTGCCTCATGAGGCTCCATGGGAGGGGCCGTGGATCCCACAGGCCACGCTGACTTCCCCGACAGACAAACCCAGAGCCAGGCCTTGCCGGTGAGGGGCAGGGCTGCTCACTGAGGCTTCTCCAGCGCTGCTCCTCACTCCCCTTGATGCCTGGAGTGAGAGTACTTGCCTGATTTATTTTTTGCAGCTCAGAGCTCATGGCGCAGGAGGCAGAGCCCCTGCATTCGGGTGGCTGAGGGTTTGAGTTAAGGTTGGATTGGGAGGGAGGGAAGATGTGGCTGCTCCACACGTGGACGAAAAGAGGCACAAGTCACAGCAGCCCCGTGTCTTTTTCCTCTCAACTTCCAGTTTAGAAATATTTCCGACCTACAGAAAACTGGGGACGGCCTCACAGTGAGCATTACCATTTCTGTTCCTCAGCTGTGGTCATTAACAAATGATCATTATGTGATGTATCTGCCCATTTGTGTGTGTGTTTGTGTACAGAAACACACAGACACCATAACACACACAGATACACAGACACAGACATGTACACACATCACACAGACACACATATCACACACACCCAGAGACACACACACACATCACATACATAGACACACACATACACACATTATACAGAGACACACATTACAGACACACAATCACAGACACACACATAGACATGTACATACATGACACAGATACACAGAGACATCACACATACACATCACATAAGCACACACACAGACACAGACATGTACACATATGCAGACACACACATCACACATACCCAGGGACACACACAAACTGACACATCACGTAGACACACATATGTGCAGATACATCACATAAACTCGCATGCATCATACAGATACACCACAGACACAGAGGCGTGCACAGACACAGACACGTGCACACATCACACACACATATATACAAATATACATGCACATCACATAAACACAGACACACACACACATACACACAGAGACACACACACACCTTTTGCTGGTGAGAGCTGGTCCCTCCATCGTGTCTGTTCACCCTGGATTGCTGTCATGGGCATCTCCCAAGAACAGCCTCCCTCCTGCGTAACCACAGGAAAGTCAGCATCGTGGCAACACAGCCCTCTGATCAACCACACGTGGGATTTCCCACCGTGCCCCCGTCACGTCCTGTGAAAACCTACTGAAGGGCGATGCCTGCGCCAGCTGTCAGCCCTTCTCGGCAATCTCTAGTCCACCCAGTTGTTCGGTTTTGTTTTGCTTTCTGTCCTTTGTGAGATTAAGATTTGGGAAGGGTTGAAGCCAGTTGTTTTGTGCATATCCTTTCATCTGGTTTCCATGTGATTAGGTTCCTTGTGGTCCTTCAGGGCAGGAATCCTGGTGGGTGAGCTTCTGGGGCAGCCCATGGAGGCCCAGGATGCCCATGTGTCCGGTGATTGGGGAGGTCTCTTGTGTTCACAGGGCCGGGGAGGCTTCCGGATTCCCTGTGGAGAAGGTGCCTCTCCTCTGGGTAATCAGTGAGTCACATGTGGTCTGTATGTGTCCCTGTGTCTGTGTGATGTGTGTGTGTGTTTATGGACATATGGGTGTGTATATATACATACATGTGATCCTCGGGATGGGGTGAAGGTCCCGTGGCTGAGGTGTCCACTGACCATTTCTGCCTGAAGGGGTGGTGTGGTGGTGGTGGCCGCAGGGCTGGCTGTTTTCGACGGGAGCAGTAGGTGCCTGGTGTCTGCATCCACAACTGCCTGGGAGCCACCTCCGTTTCTTACTCCACCACCTCCCATGTCCCTGCAGCTGTGTCTCCAGTGCTCTTCCCTCTACTCTCCACCTCTGCAGGGTGAGGTTTCTCACTGTGTATAGAAACACATACACATCACGCACACACAGACATGCACAGATACACATAGACAGACATGGACACATGTCACAGACATACAGGGGCACACATCACACACACACAACCACATAGACACACACACAGACATGTACACACATCACACAGACACACATATCACACACAACCAGAGAAGTCCACACCCCTTCAGGGTCCTAGTCCTTAGGGAGCTCGTTAACAGGGTGGCCAGAAAAACAACTGAATTCTCCTCAGCTCTCGATGTGAGCTCTGAGTTCACATGGCTCCGAATCCCTGAGATGTGAGCAGCGCTGGGTAGAACCTTTCAGGACTTTGCCAGCATCTGCTGAGAAGCTGCTGGGGAGGTCCTGGGGGTTGGCTTGAGCTGTGGGGTGAGTGTGAGAGAGACAGCGAGTTCCCGCCCATCAATCAATCAGCAGACTGTCCCATTTCCATAGCAGTCCGTGCCCAAATGTCATTCGCATCCAGTCTCGGGATCCTGGGTGTACGCCTGTTCTCCAGGTCTGGTTCCTGTGAAATTCATAGAGATTATTGTACATTCTGGAGTGGGCGTGCAGTTGTGTGTGTGTGTGTGTGTGTGTGTGTGTGTGTGTGTGTGCCGATTCTCCCTGCATTTTCTCCCAGGCTCTCTAGAGGAACATTTGCGAGCAGACCAGTCCCCAGACGGCCATGCTGTGGTTTAGGATGGTTTTAGGAGCCATGGCCTCACACACGTGGCAGCGGCCATGCTGAGTGCTCATGTCCAAACATCTGCAGGAGCAGTGTCCATGCTCACTGCGTTCCTCACCTGGTCAGCCTCTCTGATTCAGCCTCTGAAGTTTCTTCCTCTGTTAACACTGAGACACAAACTTTCAAGTGCATATTTTTACATAAACTTGTGTTTGCTTTTTGGCTGCTGTCAGACAAGTGTAATTGGTGAGTTTTCAGCGGCTCTGAAATTAAATATGTAATGTCAGGCTGGATAGATGTGGCTTTGAGTGGACCACAAGGAAGGTTATCTGAACTTGGGGAGGGTTTTTCAAACAGGGTTACCCAAAGCACCCAGTTATCAGGGTTCCCAGCGTGTCCTGTTGGCTTTAGCTGTGCTGGTAATACACGGTGATTATTTGTGAGTCACTGAGAGTGAACTTTTTCCACCTCCAGATTACAGTGCTGTGGCCATCACACATATCTGTTGCTAAATTCATCCAGTCAGCCCAGAAAATGAGCAATATTGTTTTCATATCAGATAGAACCTGTTATAATCTTATGATTACTTTATTGTTAAGTAATTTAGAAAAAGACTTGACAGCCCCATCCCAAATTCTTCAGCCAGTTACCATTTATACTTACCCCTTCTTGTAAAATGAAGTTTTTATTTTAGACCTTTCCCCAGCTTTTAGTACAAACGATCGACCCCAATTCAGAGGAAATTTAATTTGCTGTTATTTTATTCAGGGTATGTCCTTGTGCACATTATTGGCACCTTCTCGCTCAACTAGGATCTTGCAATTATTCTATTTAATATAATGATCCAACAGCTTAGAAAACAAAAAGACTAAAACTGAGGCAGGGAAGAGGGGTTGTGGCAGAGCTGAGCCTCTAGGGACCAGCCGGCCTTGCCGCGGAGGGACGCTTCACTCCCGGAGGCTTTAGGGGCAAATTGAGCTGAACCTGCTGGAGATGCAGACCCCTGCCCCCTACACACCTGGCTTTCTCTCCATGCTTCAAGCTCTCAGCCTGTCCTAAAAGATCCAGGTGATAAAAACAACAGCAAGATTTAGAAGAGCATGACTCATTGCGCCTCCAGAAAAAGACTGGTTTTCCTTAAGTAGCGGTGGCTGAGTTCACAGTGGTGGCGAGGGATTTTCAGTCCTCTTGTTGCTGAGAGGCACAGAACCTGCCCTGGGGCGTCTCACCTTTCAGGGCCTTGCTTCTCCAAGAACTGCCCAGGTGTCCCGTCCACCAGGAACTCACTCCCCGCAGATGCTCAGCTCATGACTCCCCGCTTGTAATTCGGCCTGTCACAGCATCTTACCCATGCGTGCTCCTGCCACAGGTGAATGGCTGTGGCCTTAGTTTACGTCCAGTTGTCGTGTGAGATGCTGGGGCAGAGAGGGCTCAGATGCAGGCCCCTCCAGAGCACCTCCCTGAGGTCTGTGGGTAGAGGGGATGGGTGTGGAGGGCAGTGGAGGCAGGAGGGTCCCTGGTAGCCATCAGCCTCCCGTCCCCCATCCACTCGGCAGAAGACACCCACAGAGCACCTGCCAAGTGTACTGGCCACTAAGAGCCATGGTCCCTGCCCTCCCCATGCAATGCAAATGAGGCAGAGATCTCCATGGGAGGGGCCCTGTAGGAAAGGCATGCAATGTCCACCCAGCAACAGGACAGTGTCCACCCACCCTGGACGGGGAGGGCGGTCGCCCAGTGACAGGACAGTGTCCACCCGCCCTGGACGGGGAGGGCGGTCGCCCAGTGACAGGACAGTGTCCACCCAACCTGGATGGGGAGGGCAGCCACCCAGAGACAGGACAGTGTCCACCCGCCCTGGATGGGGAAGCAGCCCTGGGCAGGACAGTGTCCACCCACCCTGGACGGCGAGGGCGGCCACCCAGAGACAGGATAGTGTCCACCCACCCTGGACGGGGAGGGTGGTCTCCCAGAGACAGGACAGTGTCCACCCACCCTGGCCGGGGAGGGCAGTCGCCCAGTGACGGGACAGTGTCCACCCAACCTGGATGGGGAGGGTGGTTGCCCAGCAACAGGACAGTGTCCACCCAACCTGGATGGGGAGGGTGGTCGCCCAGCAACAGGACAGTGTCCACCCAACCCGGATGGGGAGGGTGGCCGCCCAGAGACAGGACGGTGTCCACCCACCCTCGACGGGGAAGCAGCCCTGGACAGGACAGTGTCCACCCACCCTGGACGGCGAGGGCGGCCACCCAGAGACAGGACAGTGTCCACCCGCCCTGGACGGGGAAGCAGCCCTGGGCAGGACAGTGTCCACCCACCCTGGACGGCGAGGGCGGCCACCCAGAGACAGGACAGTGTCCACCCACCCTGGACGGGGAGGGTGGTCGCCCAGAGACAGGACAGTGTCCACCCACCCTGGCCGGGGAGTGCAGTCGCCCAGTGACGGGACAGTGTCCACCCAACCTGGATGGGGAGGGCGGTTGCCCAGCAACAGGGCAGTGTCCACCCAACCCGGATGGGGAGGGTGGCCACCCAGAGACAGGACAGTGTCCACCCACCCTGGACAGGGAGGGCGGTCACCCAGCGACAGGACAGTGTCCACCCAACCTGGATGGGGAGGGCCGCCGCCCAGTGACAGGACAGTGTCCACCCAACCTGGATGGGGAGGGCGGTCGCCCAGTGACAGGACAGTGTCCACCCACCCTGGACGGGAAAGCAGCCCTGGACAGGACAGTGTCCACCCACCCTGGACGGGGAGAGTGGCCGCCCAGAGACAGGACAGTGTTCACCCGCCCTGGATGGGGAGGGCGGCCGCCCAGTAACTGAGCCCTTAGTTTATGCACATGGGGCAGAAGCACGTCTCTGGTTTTAATTCCTGCAGGGCAGTCAGCTGAGCTGAAACACAGCTCTCGGTGGGTGTTTGGGTGCTGAGGACAGGCTTGTGAAGGTCTTGCTACTAGGATCCCACAGCTGTGGAAAGGCATTGTGTAATCATGGTTGGGGTCCCAGCCGCTTGTGTTGTAATCCCAGAGCTGGGTTGCAACTTGGGGTGCGTGATCTAGAATTCCCGCCTGAGACCATTTTGTCAGCAGCAGAGATGAGCCGGGGCGTTCCCTGCAGCCGATGTGGCCAGAGCACCCAGCCTTGGCCCATGCCCCATGGGCCCCTGACTTCAGACCCTCCCCCAGCTTCAGGGCTCTCCTGTGGCCCTCGCTAGGCCAGCCTGGACCTTCCAATGTGGGCAGCACCCAGGCATGGCCTTCCAGTGGGACAACACCCAGGCGTGGCCTTCCAGTGGGCAACACCCAGGCGTGGCCTTCCAGTGGGACAACACCCAGGCGTGGCCTTCCAGTGGGCAACACCCAGGTGTGGCCTTCCAGTGGGACAACATCCAGGTGTGGCCTTCCAGTGGGCAACACCCAGGCGTGGCCTTCCAGTGGGACCACACCCAGCCAGGACATCTTGGCAAGTCGGTCACTCCTTAGTCCTTGCGCTATATTCCTTTCTGCGTTAGGGCAACGCCACCCTTTTCTATATGTCATACTTCAGGTGCATTTAACCCACTTATCCAGAAATCAAACTCAGTTGCTTCACAGTTTCCTTTTTGGTGACAGGGTCTCTCTGGGTTTCAGCGTCTGGACAGAACTTGGCGTCGAGAGCAGCATTCGCTGCACGTGTGTCATGGTGGCTTTTGAGCACGTCCTCTGTGTGGGCACCAACGAGCACCACGCACGCCTTAGTCAGTTTCATCTTGGAGCGGGTGTGCCACTCTCCCCACTTTCCAGATGGAGAAGCCGAGACACCGAAGGGGAGTGACCTGCCCAAGGTCTCCTGCCTTGTAAGAGGCAGAGCCGGCTTCCAAATAAGTTCATATAATTGCGTGCAAGGGCACGTGTGCACACCAGGGCGCAAGATTATCTTTATTTTTGTAGTAACACACATATGTGTTCATGTTGCTTTTTTAAAATTTGAAAAGTGTCTTGCTTTCCTGGGACCACGGTAACAAAGTGATCAGAGACTGACGGCTGGGCACAGACACGCACTCCCTGCCAGCCCCGGAGATGGGGTCTGAACTCAGGTGTGACTGGGGTGGGCTCGTCCCGAGGCTGTGGGGAGCATCTGTCCACCCCAGGCCTCTCTCCAGCTTCCATCCTGGCTGTGTCTCTGGGTCTCCCTGGGTGTGAAAGCACCGCCCCGACCTCCGCCAGCATCTTCTCTGGGTGTGCTCCACGAGACGAGGGGTCAGGGCCCACCCTAGTGACCTCATTTGAGCTTGGTTTCCTCTGTAAAGAGTCTCCAGCCAAGGTCACATTCTGAGGCACCGAGAGCTAGCTTTCAGCATCACCATTTGGGGAGACACAGCTCGGCCCCAACAACTGTCGTAAGCTTTTGACCTTCACATTTGTAAGCAGCGTAACGTTCTGCCAAGGCAGATGCTTTTTTTCTTTTCTTCTAAAAACAGGCGATGCCTCTCACAGAGGCTGGCATCTCTACCATGTTTATCTCAGCATAAACATGCCACGTTGAGGACGCCTGGCCTGCGAGCTGTGCCTCCCCAGTCAGCCCAGGGTGCAGGCCCCGCACTTGGGGGGGCCCCTTCCGCAGAGCAAGCTGCAGGCTCTTGTCTCCCGCCTTCTCTCACAGGCGTCTTTCCCAGCAAACCTGCAGCTTGTCCTTGTTCTTCGCCCAACGGGATTTTTCCAGAGGACTCTCTCCGACATCGCTTTCAAATTCAATAGAGATGACTTTAAGATGAAGGTGCCGGTAAGTGTCCCTGCCTCCATCCTGAGGTAGCACTGCCTTCCTGCCCCATCTGTGATCATCAGCATCTTCGAGGAGCTGACTTCGGGGCCCCGCAGGAGCTGGCAGGAGGTTGCACTTCCTCAGCACCGTCAGGAGCGATGCAATCCTTTCTTCTCCCACCCCCGCCCCCGGCCCCCACCCCGCCCACCTCAGAAGGGCCACGGTGTGGGTGTCCCACCAGGACACGGGTCACACAACAGATGCCCCCAGGAAAGCTGCAGAACTTGGGACCCCAAGGGCTGAGAGTCCCCCCAGCCCACCTGCAAGGAATGCAGCCCAGACCCTGCCTGTGGCCTGGGGATGAGAGAAGGGCTGGGGAGGGGACTGTAAGCATCCCTGGACCTGGGAGGGAGCCCCACTGCTGGCAGGGATGGGCTGGACCTGTCCTGGAGCAGCCAACAGGGTGACCCCTGCCCTGTTGCCACCACCCTAGCCAGGCACAGGGCATCATCTCCCAGTGCTCCCCACTGAGAAAGTACCTTCAGCCTTGATCCACTGTCCTTTAAAGAACAAAGGCTCCACAAAGCCCCTTAGAGCCTGTGCAGCCCTATCACCAGCCCGAGCTGTGCCAGCTTCCCTGAGAGCCCCAGTCAACTGCTTTGGGGAGCTCATGTCTTCTCTGCCACAAAGAGAACAGGGACATATGGGCCAGCACCAGCAGCCCCCTATGACACCAGCCAGACCCTGCTGGAAATCAGGGAATCCGGGGTGCAGGTAACTAGCTGTGAAGCTACTCCCTGAGCTCTGGGAATCAGGTGGCACCAGCCCTCCCTCCCCACTCTCACTGTACTGCTACAGCCTCCATGCCACGTGAGCAAGAGCTCTGTGCACGCCCCACCATGGGGAAGTTCTGTGCACACCCCACCACGGGGAAACTCTGCACGCCCCGCCACGGGGAAGCTCTGTGCACGCCCCGCCGCGGGGGAGCTCTGTGCATGCCCCGCCATGGGGAAGCTCTGTGCACGCCCCGCCACGGGGGGGTGTTCTGTGCATGTCCCGCCATGGGGGAGCTCTGCGCACGCCCCACCACCCAGAAGCTCTGTGCATGCCCCGCCACGGGGAAGCTCTCTGCATGCCCTGCCACAAGGACTCTGTGCACACCCCTTTTTTGTAGCCTCCAAGAACCCTTTATTTCTGAAAAGTTTATTTACTAGAGACGACCAGTGACAAACCCGTGCAGAGCAGGGAGTCGTGGGCAGTGGGAGGTTCGTGTCCTGACACTGGGCAAGCCAGGCATTGCATGTGCAGCTCAGCACCCCAAGGACGCGCCTCTTGTGGTGGCGTGTGCGTGTCATGGCCCTTGTGAGAGAGAAGATTCCATGGGCCCAGCCCTTCCCTCCTGTATGGAGGCACTGCACACTAGCCACAGGCTTCGTGACCACACACGTGTCACGGGGAGCAACACCGACCTCACTGGTCATCGTGCCACGGGCTCCCCCACACAACGGCGCCACGGCGAGGCATCAACATGGGTTTCCCAAAAACCATCACCAGCATCTTTAAACACACAGCCCCACTTAGATAATTCTTGACGTTACAGAGTGAAGCACGTGAGGATGCAGCCGAAACATGCGCGCCCTGTGTTTCAGTGCTGTGTGCTGAACTCAGCCCTAGGAAGGAGACAGTAGGGGGAACAGTAGCCCCAGGACCCCTGCTGCTGTGGCTGGCTAGGGAGAACAGTGGTCCCCAGACCCCCTGCCACTGTGGCAATCTGGCAAAATCACCCCCAGTTGAGAGTCCCCACTCTAGACTGATACACTGTCTAATAATACATGACGGGGGGCTGAGCTAAATCTCAGGAGACCCGCTTTGTGGTCCTGCCTGACAGCTGCAAAGCCAAGCCTAGATTTTATCCAAACCCATGGATGGAGTGACCTCAAAAAAGGCAGGAGAAATGCAGAAAAATGAAGACAAGGCACATGCAGAGAAGCGTGCGTGGCCGATGCAACCACGGGTTTCCCGTGTAACCGCAGCCAGGAACCGAAGGCCATGTTCCCCAACTAGCCTCAGTGGGGTCGTATTGATTCCAGCCGGAGTCTACAATGACCACGGGGTGTTTTTGGGAGGAACAGGGAGAAAACTGATCATCTTTCCATCAGAGCGCTGTTCGAAGGTGTTTCTGGGGAGGTGTAAACACCTATTGCTCACATCATCGGCCGTCACAGGCCACACTCCCATTGGGTTCTGTGAGCCTCCAGTGGTGCCATTTGCCCCTCACCGTGGCATTTATGAAGGAGGCACCTGAGACACAGAGAGAGTCGGCAACTGGCCTGCGGGCGAGTGGGACCCACACCCCGGTCCACGCAGGTCTGAAGCCCAGCGCTCCATCCGCACAACTTCCCACAGGGTCAAGACGCCCTCGTCCCCACAGCCACCCACAGCATCCAGGCCACCCCGTCCCCACAGCCACTCACAGCATCCAGGCCGCCCCGTCCCCACAGCATCCAGGCTGCCCATCCCCACAGCCACCCACAGCATCCAGGCCGCCCCATCCCCACAGCATCCAGGCTGCCTCATCCCCACAGCATCCAGGCTGCCCATCCCCACAGCCACCCACAGCATCCAGGCCGCCCCATCCCCACAGCATCCAGGCTGCCTCATCCCCACAGTATCCAGGCTGCCCATCTCCACAGCCACCCACAGCATCCAGGCCGCCCCGTCCCCACAGCATCCAGGCTGCCTCATCCCCACAGCCACCCACAGCATCCAGGCCGCCCCATCCCCACAGCATCCAGGCCCCCCATCCCCACAGCCACCCATAGCGTCCAGGCGGCCATGTCCCCTCTGTGCTGCTGGGTGCTCTGCAGATGGGGCAGCTCTTTTGGGAGCCAACAATAATTCCAAAGGCCACTGCCCATTTCCTTTCTCCTCCAGGTCATAATGCTGAGCTCTGTTCCAGACCTACACGGTTACATTGATAAGTCACAGCTGACTGAGGACCTGGGCGGGACCCTGGACTACTGTCACTCTCGGTGGCTGTGCCAGCGCACGGTGAGCCACGTTGGGGCCACGGTTGGCTGCGGCCAGCTCGAGTTCACCCATGAATTGCTCTTGATTACAGCACAGCCTTTTCCAAAAACACGTCCACAGTAAGAGACGTTTTCTTCCCCAAGAATGAGGAGATGGTCTCAGTGGACCTCCATCATTGTAAAGAAGTAACATGAGCAATAAGCCAGGGAGTGACTTCTCTGCGCTTGGAGAAGACCAAAAACACCCTTGTGCTGTGGTTTGCAACACTCACTGCTCTCAACGGGAAGAGGCAGCGCAGGCAGGGGGTGACACGAGGCAGTGGGCACATTTGCAGAGGGTGCCTGGCAGGGGATGACGCTAGGTAGTGGGCACATTTGCAGAGGGTGCCTGGCAGAGGGTGACGCTAGGTGGTGGGCACATTTGCAGGGGGTGCCTGGCAGGGGGTGATGCTAAGTGATGGGCACATTTGCAGAGGGTGCCTGGCAGGGGGTGACACTAGGTGGTGGGCACATTTGTAGAGCGTGCCTGGTATGTTTCTGAGGAGGCCCTGGAGGGTGGCACGCTATGGGAGGGCATTTGCCATTGTGGCATCGGCCAGTCTCTCCTGATGGGTCGGAGTGGGATGGTTTCCAAGGTGTCTGCTTTCAGGACGGCAGGAGGTGGGCGCAATGCACCAGGCGTGTGATTGTGCTTTCTCTCTCCCCAAGGCCATTGAAAGTTTTGCCCTCATGGTGAAGCAGACGGCTCAGATGCTGCAGTCCTTCGGGACGGAGCTGGCGGAAACAGAGCTGCCCAATGACGTCCAGTCAACAAGCTCAGTGCTGTGTGCACACATGGAGAAGAAGGACAAGGCGAAGGTAGGTGGGGGGCTCTGGTCGGAAGCTGTGGGGTTCTTCTGTCCCAGGGTCGGAATCCGCAGCATGTGAGATCAAGAAGTCGGCAGGCTTGAGATGCCTTTTGATGGTGATTAGCTGGGCAGCCTCTCAGATGAGAAGCGATGTTCCTTTTTGAAAGGAAACCTGTCAAATGCCGGCTGCGGTTACCACGCACAGGCTGGTGCTGGATCAGCCATTGGTCCTGGGTGGCCATGGTGTCAGGAGGGGGACCAGGGCAGCTTTCCTCTCAGGAGCAATCTTGGGTGTCTGTGCAGGAGCCCCCAGATAGACGTCTCTGTGGCTTCTGAGTGTGACAGAGACAGGAGGTCTGCCCTGGCTCCTTCTGCCGAGCAGGCGATGAAGTGCTGGTTGGATTCGTGTGTGCAGGGCACTCCCGTGCTCACGCGTCCGTGTTGTATGAGCTTGCTGGGACGGACGTACTGTGAGGAGTGTGTGTGCCCTGCTCTGTTCTGCCCCCTCTCCCCCGCACGCTGCTGGCTTTGAAGCAGCAGTGACCCAGGCCCGGGACCTGCGGGTGCATCCCCAGGACGGTGCCTCTGTGCTCAGTGGCTGCTCCTCCCTGAGAACAGTGTGAGGACCAGGAGCAGGCCCTGTGAGAAAGCTTGGCCTCTGGTGACTCTTCCACCATAACCCTCTGCCCCAAGTGACCTGTAGCAGCAGCTCTGCCTGGGGCACACAGGAGTGAGGGAGTCCCCCACGTCAGCCTGCCCTCCCTGCACGACCCCACAGAAGACACTGGGGAGACTTGGGAGGGTGACCCCCTCCTCAGTCCACACCCCCTCAAGAGCAAGGCCCCATGAGGCCTCACCTCTGGCCTGTGCTGCTTGCCTGTCGGGCCGGGTGCGGGTGCGAGGCTGCGTTCTCTCCACAGGAGGACTTGTGGCTGGCACTGAAAGAGGGGCACAACATTCTGGAGAGCCTCAGGGAGCCGCAGGCTGAGGGCTCGGAGCCCGGTGTGAACCAGGACCAGCTCGACAACCAGGCCACCGTGCAGAGGTGAGGCTTAGCCCCCTTCCTGCCCTCGCCCTGCCCCGGTCCAGTAGGAGTCTCTCAGGCACACGGTCTCTGCAAAAGAGCGAGCCACAAACGGCAGGCAGCCCCACACCCCACCCAGGCCAGCACAGCAGCCAGCATCCCAGCCTCGGTGTGGACCCAGCTCCTCCTGCTGAAATGCTTTCTCCTGAACCCCACAGAAAGCCACTGTTGTAGGGAGGACGATTTCCTAGAGCAAACGCCCTTCCACAGGCGCGAAGGAGATGTTAGGGCAAGAAGAGGCGAGGGAGCGCTTTGGACACGGGGGCTTCCGCACTCCCAGCGGGGGTTTCGCAGACAGGGAGAAAGCCTGGGGGTCTCCTCGCTGCAGCTCATGGTAAAAGGTGTGATTCACATATTTTTCCTTTGGGCTTCCAGCTTTACAGAGCACAGGGTAGGACACTTGTGTGCTTGGCATGGTGCCCTAGGACATCCAGAACTCCCAGAGCTGCCCCCGACCCATCCCTCGAGGACTTCCCAAGCCTCATCTCATCCCATCCCCCCAGGACTCCCCAGCCTCATTTCATCCCATCCCCCAGAACTCCCCAAACCCCTCCCCATCCCATCCCCCTAGAACTCCCTGAGCCTCATCTCATTGCATCCCCCAGAACTCCCTGAGCTCCCTCTCCCCTATACTCCCTAGAAATCCCCGAGTCCCCTCCCCCATCCCATCCCCCAGAACTCCCCAAGTCTCATCTCATCCTGTCCCCCTAGAACTCCCTGAGCCTCATCTCATCCTATCCCCCCAGGACTCCCCAGCTCCCTTTCCATCATCCCATCCCATCCCCCAGAACTCCCCGAGCTCCCTCTCCCCATACCCACCAGAACTCCCCAAGCCTCATCTCATCCCATCTCCCCCAGAACTCCCTGAGTCTCATCCTGTCCCCCCAGAACTCCCTGAGCCTCATCTCATGCCATCCCCCCAGGATTCCCCAAGCTCCCTTTCTACCATCTCATCCCATCCCCCAGAACTCCCCGAGCTCCCTCTCCCCCGCACCCCCCAGAAATCCCTGAGCCTCATCTCATCCCATCCCCTCAGGACTCCCTGAGCTCCCTCTCCCCCTGACTCCCCAGAAATCCCTGAGCCTCATCTCATCCCATCCCCTCAGGACTCCCCGAGCTCCCTCTCCCCCTGACTCCCCAGAAATCCCTGAGCCTTATCTCATCCCATCCCCGAAAACTCCCCAGCCCCCATCCCATCCCCCCAAACTCCCCGAACCCCCCATTCCACCCTCTCCATAACTCCCTGACCCCCATTTCATCCCCTTCAGAACTCTCCAAGCTTCCCCTTCCCCATCCCATACCCCGCCAACTCCCTGAGCCTCCCTTCCCCCATCCTATCCCCACCAGAACTCCCCAAGCTTCCCCTCCTCCATCCCATTCCCCCTCAGAATTCCCCAAGCCCCCTCCCCCATCCAGTCCTCCCCAGAACTCCCTGAGCCTTCCCTGTCCCATCCTCAAAGGTGGGTGTTATCAGCCCCACCTCCTGGCTGAAGAACAGGCCCCACCAGCTGGACAGAGGCTTGTCCGGCAGGGCTGTACTGGGTGCACCCTGGCCTGGACTGAGCTGGTCCTTTTGACTCTCAGCTGCCTTTGACTCCCATGCAGCATGACCCACACTGAGCTGCTTTCTGTGCCAGGGACACAAGGAAAACCCTTGAGGGGCTCCTTATAGATGGGGTGCTATGAACCACCAGGCTGATATTGCAGCCCTGCCCATGAGGGTGGGCCAGCCCTGGTATGTGTTGGGCACCTTGTCAGCTTCCCAGAGACTCAGTTTCCCCATCTGTAAAGTGAAGCTAATTTGTGCACATGCCTGGAGGTGGGTGTGGAGCTGACTGGGTGATACAGGTTGGTGACCCCAGCTTCCCCCTGACATTTAGGGACAGCTCACTCCCCTGGACCACAGCTGTAACTAATCACCCCAAACCTTGGCCTTTTTGGCCTTTTGAAAATGAACAAACTCAGGCCGGGCACAGTGGCTCACACCTGTCATCCCAGCACTTTTGGAGGCCAAGGCGGGCAGATCGCTTGAGCTTATGAGTTCGAGACTAGCCTGGGCCACATGATGAAATCCTGTCTCTACAGAAAGTATAAAACTCAGTCAGGCATGGTGCTGCACAGCTGGAGTCCCAGCTACTCGGGAAGCAGAGGTTGCAGTGAGCCAAGGTTGCACCACTGCACTCCAGACCAGGCGATAGAGCCAGACCCTGTCTCAAAACATAAAGAAAACTTAATTTACATTTTTTTTAAAAACTAAAATGAACACACTCAGTGGCTCAGCCCAGCTGCGGAGACGTAGAGGGAGAGAAGCAGGAAGGAAAGTCCACAGCCCATGATGCTGTCTGCAGGGCCTCCTCCCATCCTGATGGTCCTAGGTGCCTGCGCCTGCAGATTCTGGGTTTGGCTGCAGGGGTGAGCTGAGGCCAGATCACAGGAAGGCTGGCCTGGATTGGAGATGAGCCCCGGTGTCATTCGAACTCCCAGTATGCTCCACGTTGTGTGGGGCTCCCTGGGCCACACAGACTGTTGACTCCTCCTCTTTCCCAGGCTCCTGGCCCAGCTGAATGAAACCGAGGCTGCCTTCGATGAGTTCTGGGCAAAGCATCAGCAAAAGCTGGAGCAGTGCCTGCAGCTCCGGCACTTCGAACAGGGCTTCCGGGAGGTGAGTGGCCCTGGCGGAGCTGGCAGTCGTCCTGATGCCCTTGGGGCTCCTGTGACCATGCCCTGGTCCCAGTGCCAGGAGCTGAGCCGAGCTACACAGCTGACCTTGGCTTAAGGCGGAAAAATCTCCTCTCACCACATGGAGCCTGTGAGATTATGTTGGGCTGAGCCTTGAAATGTACGACTGATGACTGGCCATTGTATAGAAAGGTGATTGAGGAGCCAGGCGCGGTGGCTCACACCTGTAATCCCAGCACTTTTGGAGGCCGAGGCAGGCGGATCATGAGGTCAAGATATTGAGACCATCCTGGCCAACAGGGTGAAACCCCATCTCTACTAAAAATACAAAAATTTCCTGGGCATGGTGGCGTGTGCCTGTAATCCCAGCTACTTGGGAGGCTGAGGCAGGAGAATTGCTTGAACCCGGGAGGTGGAGTTTGCAGTGAGCTGAGATTGTGCCATTGCACTCCAGCCTGGGTGACCCAGCAAGAGTCCATCTCAAAAAAAAAAAAGAAAGAAAGAAAGGTGATGGGACATCAGCCCACAGGGATGCACTTACACCTGCATTATTCATAAATTAGCCAGAAGCCCTTGCTCTCCCTCCATAGTCATTCGCATGCTCTTTTATTCAGCATGCATGTATGATGTGCCTGCTGTGTGCCAGACTGTGGGATGGCATCACAGCCGTGAGGTGCCATCGACACAGCCAGACCCAGACATCGCCCTCCCACGGCCCCTGAGGGACCCACCCATGTGCCATCGTCCCAGCCCACCCCTCCTCAGCCCCTGGCAACCACTCATCTGTTCCCATGGCTGTACTTTTGCCATTTTGTCATATAAACAAATCACACAGAATGTCCCTCCCAGGACTGGCTTTGCTTGCTCAGCACAGCTCTCTGCAAACCCCCGGGTGCTGGTGGTTCTTTCGCTGTGTTCCCCGTGTGGACAGACCACACTTCCTTTTCACTCACCTGTTGAAGGGTATCTGGGTTGCTTCCAGGTTTGAGTATTACAGATAAGGCTGTTACAAACATCCACATACTGATGTTGGTGTGAATGTAAGTTTTCATTTCTCTGATTTAAATGCCCAGAATGTAATTGCAGGGTTAAATAGTAGTTGCATGTTTAGCTTCGTAAAGAAAGTGCCAACCTGTTTTCAGAATGGCTGTGACATTTAACATTCCCACAAGCGGCGATGAGTGACTGGTTGCTTCCCATTTTCCACAGCATGTGACACTGTAGTGATTCTTTACATTACACTCACATCCTGATGTGTGTGCAGGGAAATCCCACAGTGCTTTTCCATTTCATTTCCCCAGTGCTGGTGGTGCCAGATGCCTTTCCATGTGCTTATTTGCCATTCACATATCCTCTTTGGTAAAATGTCCTGTTTCTGTTTCCCCTCCACCTTTTTTTTGTTGTTGTTGTTGTTTGACACAGAGTCTTGTTCTGTCACCAGGCGCCAGGCTGGAGGCTGGAGTGCAGTGGCACAATCTCACTCACTGCAACCTCCACCTCCTGAGTTCAAGCAATTCTGCCTCAGCCTCCCGAGTAGCTGGGATTACAGGCGTGCACCACCACACCCAGCTAATTTTTTCTATTTTTTAGTAGATGTGGAGTTTTTACCATGTTTGCCAGGATGGTCTCGATCTCTTGACCTCATGATCCACCCACCTCGGCCTCCCAAAGTGCTGGGATTATAGATGTGAGCCACGCTGCCCGCCCTTGTTGCCCCTTTTCTAACTGGATTGTTTGGTTTTGTGTTTTCATGTTAGTGTTACATTTTGAGAATTCCTTATATGCTGCAGATACTAGTTCTTGGTCAGGTGTGTGACTTCCAGATATTTTCTCCTGGTGTCTAACTTGTCTCTTCATCCTAACAGGGTTTTTCACGTGGCCAAACATTTAATTTTGATGAACTCCGGTTTGTCAGTTTCTCCTTTTAAGGATTATACTTTTGGTTCTAGATCCTAAGTATTTCCCCCTAAGCTTTTCCCCCCCAAATTTCATAGTTTTACATTGAAGTCTATGATCTATTTTGAGCTAATTTTTGTATAAGGTATGAGAAATAGACCATGATTCATGTTTTACCTCTGGATGTCCAATTGCTGTAGCATCATTTGTTGGAAAGGCTCTTTCTTCTACTAGGTTTCTTCTCCACCATTGTCAAAACTCTGGGCACATTTGTGTGGGTCTGTTCTGCAGGTTCTCTATTCAGTTCATTTATCTACATACCTGTTCCTGTGTCAGTACCACGAGGTCTTAATTACTGTTACTATATAATGTCTTGGAATCAAGTGTACTCACTCTTCCCTCTTTGTTATTCTTTTTCAAAATCATGTTAGCTTCTAGTTTATTGGCCTCTTCATGCCAATTTTACATCTATCTTGTCTACATATATAGAAACAGATTTGCTGGAGTTTTCATAGGAGTTGTGTTAAACCTATATTTGGGGAAGAATCGATGCCTTTACTGTGTTGAGTCTTCTAGTCGACAAACATGGTATTGTCAACGTTTGTTTCTATTTCTTTCATCAGTGTTGGGTAGTTCTCAGCACACAAGCTCGGTACATGTTTTGTTTGATGTACATTTAAGATTACATTTTTAAGAAGTCATCATAGTCTTATATTTTTAATTTTGAGGTTTATGTATTAATTGCTGCATATAGAAATACAATTGATTTTTGTATATTTATCTTGTCTCCTGTGACCTTGCTGAACACACATACTCTATTCAGTGTTTTGTAAAGTCCTCGAAATTTTCCATATAGACCATCATGTCATGTTCAAATAAGGACAGTTTGATTTCTTCCTTTTTGAAGATACACCTTATATTTTACCCACCCCCGCCCTCAACGTGCTGCCACCCAGCATATTGCACCACCTAGAGCTTCCACCGTTTGGTAAGAGTAGTGAGACTGGACATCTCTGCCTTGTCCCCAGTCATGGGGGAAAGCGTTTGGTTTTTCACTATCAGGTGTAATGTCAGTTGTAGGATGTTTGTAGATGCTTAATAAAACTATCTGGGCCTAGAGATTTCTTTGGGAGGCTTTAAAAATTATGAATTCAGTGTCCTTTATAGTTACACAACTATTGAAATTATCTATTTCACAGTGAGATGTGGTAGTGTGTTTTCAGGGCAGTGCAGAGGGTTGTTATCTATTTCACAGTGAGATGTGGTAGTGTGTTTTCAGGTCAGTGTGGATGGTTGTTTTTTATTTCACAGTGAGCTGTAGTAGTGTGTTTTCAGGGCAGTGTGGAGGGTTGTCTATTTCACAGTGAGATGTGGTAGTGTGTTTTCAGGGATGTGTAGATGGTTGTTATCTATTTCACAGTGAGATATGGTAGTGTGTTTTCAGGGTAGTGTGGAGGGTTACCTATTTCACAGTGAGATGTAGTAGTGTTTTTTCAGGGCAGTGTGGAGGGTTGTTATCTATTTCACAGTGAGATGTGGTAGTGTGTTTTCAGGGCAGTGTGGAGGGTTACCTATTTCACAGTGAGATGTAGTAGTGTTTTTTCAGGTCAGTGTGGATGGTTGTTTTTTATTTCACAGTGAGATGTGGTAGTGTTTTCAGGGCAGTGTGGAGGGTTGTTATCTATTTCACAGTGAGATGTGGTAGTGTGTTTTCAGGGCAGTGTGGAGGGTTGTTATCTATTTCACAGTGAGATGTGGTAGTGTGTTTTCAGGGCAGTGTGGAGGGTTACCTATTTCACAGTGAGATGTAGTAGTGTTTTTTCAGGTCAGTGTGGATGGTTGTTTTTTATTTCACAGTGAGATGTGGTAGTGTTTTCAGGGCAGTGTGGAGGGTTGTTATCTATTTCACAGTGAGATGTGGTAGTGTGTTTTCAGGGCAGTGTGGAGGGTTGTTATCTATTTCACAGTGAGATGTGGTAGTGTGTTTTCAGGGCAGTGTGGAGGGTTACCTATTTCACAGTGAGATGTAGTAGTGTTTTTTCAGGTCAGTGTGGATGGTTGTTTTTTATTTCACAGTGAGATGTGGTAGTGTTTTCAGGGCAGTGTGGAGGGTTGTTATCTATTTCACAGTGAGATGTGGTAGTGTGTTTTCAGGGCAGTGTGGAGGGTTACCTATTTCACAGTGAGATGTAGTAGTGTTTTTTCAGGTCAGTGTGGATGGTTGTTTTTTATTTCACAGTGAGATGTGGTAGTGTTTTCAGGGCAGTGTGGAGGGTTGTTATCTATTTCACAGTGAGATGTGGTAGTGTGTTTTCAGGGCTGTGTGGATGGTTGTTTTTTATTTCACAGTGAGATGTGGTAGTGTTTTCAGGGCAGTGTGGAGGGTTGTTATCTATTTCACAGTGAGATGTGGTAGTGTGTTTTCAGGGCAGTGTGGATGGTTGTTTTCTATTTCACAGTGAGATGTGGTAGTGTGTTTTCAGGGCAGTGTGGAGGGTTGTTATCTATTTCACAGTGAGATGTGGTAGTGTGTTTTCAGGGCAGTGTGGAGGGTTACCTATTTCACAGTGAGATGTGGTAGTGTGTTTTCAGGGCTGTGTGGAGGGTTACCTATTTCACAGTGAGATGTGGTAGTGTGTTTTCAGGGCAGTGTGGATGGTTGTTATCTATTTCACAGTGAGATGTGGCAGTGTGTTTTCAGGGCTGTGTGGAGGGTTACCTGTTTCACAGTGAGATGTAGTAGTGTGTTTTCAGGTCAGTGTGGATGGTTGTTTTTTATTTCACAGTGAGCTGTGGTAGTGTGTTTTCAGGGCAGTGTGGAGGGTTATCTATGTCACAGTGAGATGTGGCAATATGTTTTCAGGGCAGTGTGGAGGATTACCTATGTCACAGTGAGATGTGGTAGTGGGTTTTCAGGTCAGTGTGGATGGTTGTTATCTATTTCACAGTGAGATGTGGTAGTGTGTTTTCAGGTCAGTGTGGATGGTTGTTTTTTATTTCACAGTGAGCTGTGGTAGTGTGTTTTTAGGGCAGTGTGGATGGTTATTATCTATTTCACAGTGAGATGTGGTAGTGTGTTTTCAGGGCAGTGTGGAGGGTTATCTATGTCACAGTGAGATGTGGTAGTGTGTTTTCAGGGCTGTGTGGAGGGTTGTTATCTATTTCACAGTGAGATGTGGTAGCGTGTTTTCAGGGCTGTGTGGAGGGTTGTTGTCTATTTCACAGTGAGATGTGGTAGTGTGTTTTCAGGGCAGTGTGGATGGTTGTTACGTATTTCACAGTGAGATGTGGTAGTGTGTTTTCAGGACAGTGTGGAGGGTTATCTATGTCACAGTGAGATGTGGCAGTATGTTTTCAGGGCTGTGTGGAGGGTTACCTATGTCACAGTGAGATGTGGTAGTGTGTTTTCAGGGCAGTGTGGAGGGTTGTTATCTATTTCATAGTGAGATGTGGTAGTGTGTTTTCAGGTCAGTGTGGATGGTTGTTGTCTATTTCACAGTGAGATGTGGTGGTGTGTTTTCAGGGCAGTGTGGAGGGTTGTTGTCTATTTCACAGTGAGATGTGGTAGTGTGTTTTCAGGGCAGTGTGGAGGGTTGTTGTCCATTTCACAGTGAGATGTGGTGGTGTGTTTTCAGGGCAGTGTGGATGGTTGTCTATTTCACAGTGAGAAGTGGTGGTGTGTTTTCAGGGCAGTGTGGAGGGTTGTTGTCTATTTCACAGTGAGATGTGGTAGTGTGTTCTCAGGGCAGTATGGAGGGTTGTTGTCTATTTCACAGTGAGATGTGGTGGTGTGTTTTCAGGGCAGTGTGGAGGGTTGTTGTCTATTTCACAGTGAGATGTGGTAGTGTGTTTTCAGGGCAGTGTGGAGGGTTGTTGTCCATTTCACAGTGAGATGTGGTGGTGTGTTTTCAGGGCAGTGTGGATGGTTGTCTATTTCACAGTGAGAAGTGGTGGTGTGTTTTCAGGGCAGTGTGGAGGGTTGTTGTCTATTTCACAGTGAGATGTGGTAGTGTGTTCTCAGGGCAGTGTGGAGGGTTGTTATCTATTTTACTGTGACATGTGGTAGTGGGTTTTCAGGGCCATGTGGACAGTTGTTGATTCTTTCTTATCTTTTTGATGTCTTCAGGGTCTGTAGTGATATTCTCTGTTGCTTTCTGATATTGGCAATTGCAGCTTCTTTCTCTTTGTCTTTGTCAGTCTAGTTTCAGATGTATCACTCCTCTTCTTTCCAAGGAACCAGTTTTTTGTTTCATTAGTTTTCTCTGTTGTTTTCTTTTCTCAATTTAATTGATTTCTTACCTTTATTATTTCTATGGATTGCTTTGGTGAGAGCTTACATTCTTTATTTGAGATGATTCTTTTTATCTAACATACATATTTAATGAGAACATTATAAATTTCCCTCTCATCACTGATTTAGCTGTGTTCCACAAATTTTGATGTACTGTATTTTCTTTTTCATCTAGTTCAATTGTTTTTCAGTTTCTCTGGGAGCTTCCTCTTTGATCCATGAATTGTTTAGACGTATGTTGTTGGCTTCCAGGTGTTCAGAGACGCTCCTGTTGTCTTTCCATTCTTGATTTCAAGTTTTATTCATTGTGATCAGAGAGTGTAGTTTATATGATTTCAGTTCTTATACATGTGTTGAGGTTTGTTTTATGGCCCAAGAAGATGGTCTTTCTTGGTGTATCTTCCTCATTGAAAATAATGCGTATTCTGCTATTATGAGGTAATGTTCTATCAATATCAGTTAGATCCTCTTGGCTGATGGCATTGAGTTCTTCTAGATCCTAACTGATTTCTGAGAGTGCTGCGTTAACCATACTCAGCAGCTATGGGTAACATGGAGGGAGGTCTCACACATCTGCTGTGCCAGATACAGGGGCCTCAAGGACGGACAAGAATCCTGCCTTCCTGGCCTTCAACCCCAGGCTATCTGAATGACAGCCCCCCTTGGCACTGGGACATCTGCATACACCCCCGGCTCTCAGGATCACTTCCTAACAAAAATTAAAAGCCTTTGTATTTAAAGGAATAAGTGGTTATGTGTCTTAAAAATCAGGCCAGGTGTGGTGGCTCACGCCTGTAATCCCAGTACTGTGGGAGGCTGAGGCAGGTCGATCACCTGAGGTCAGGCATTCAGTACTAACCTGGCCAACATGGCGAAATCCCATCTCTACTAAAAATGCAAATATTAGCTGGGGTGTGTTGGCAGGCACCTGTAATCCCAGCTGCTCAGGAGGTGGAAGTTGCCATGAGCTGAGATTGCGCCACTGCACTCCAGACTGGGTGACAAGCAAAACTCCACCTCAAAAAGAAAATTTAAGTATAAAAACAAAAATCACTTGTAGGACACCCATTATCTTTCTGCCAATACCAGAAATTGGAGATACTAGAGGTTAGTAGCAAGCTAGAAGGGACGGAGTTACGGAACTCTCCTGGCCCACGCCTGGGATCCTGCAGGAAGGCAACAATCTGGAGTCCTCACTGCTGTGACAGTCCAGCACCCATCCACACTGCTGTCTTTCAGCAACCAGGGCCTCATCCCTGTGCAGTCTCATCTTCTCCTCATGCTGTTTTCAGGTATCCCCATGTTGTGGTTGATAAACGGAGGCACACGCAGGCCACAGAGAAACAAGTGTCCTGGTGAGGTCACTGATGGGCAGCTCGTCCCAGAAGGCCCCATGTCCCCACTTGATTGGTGACCATGTGGCTTGACTTTGAGTTCCATCATCATTTTCCTGATCTGGAGCAGGTTCTCTCTGTTTGGGTGAGGGAGACGCTCCCCCTGAGATGGGCCCTCCTCTGTTCCAGGTCAAAGCCGTCTTGGACACGGTGTCCCAGAAGATAGCGACCTTCACAGACATTGGCAACAGCCTGGCACACGTGGAGCACCTGCTGAGGGACCTGGCCAGCTTTGAGGAGAGATCCAGCGTAAGGCGGAGTCCCCGCTGGGGTGGCAAGAGGGTGTGGCCAGCATTGTCAAGTGCTGCTCAGGAAGGTGCAGGAATGAGCCTCCCGCCCACGGAGGAGGGGCCCCCATAGCCCCCCCGGGGGATGGCCACAGGCATGGGGGCCGCTACCTGTGTACCTCCCCTCCCTCACCCCACCCATGGGCACAGGGCCCTGCCCAGCCTCCTCTGGGTCAGGTCCCTGCAGATGGGCAATGCCTTTGCTGGGACCGTCACAGCCCCCAGACGCACCTGCCACAGACTAGCTTCAGGGATTAGGCAGCGTCTCAGTCATCCGAAGCAGTTAACAAAGAAATCATGACCTACATGTGCCCCGGGACACATCCCATACAGCTAGGCACCGTCTGCCTCAAACAGAAAGAGGCCTGAGCTGGTCCTCTGGGTGACCGTCTGCAGGTGGCTGTGGAGAGGGCCCAGGCCCTGTCTCTGGACGGCGAGCAGCTCATTGAGAACAAGCACTACGCCGTGGACTCCATCCACCCCAAGTGCCAGGAGCTCCGGCACCTCTGTGACCAGTTCTCTGCAGAGATCGCAAGGAGGAGGGGCCTGCTCAGCAAGTCACTGGAACTGCACCACCGCCTGGAGACGGTAGGCCCAGCCAGACCCACCCCTCCCCTACTGCAAAACCAGCCTCCTCACCCCACATCCACCACCAGCTCACCCGTGTCATGGGAGGCAGCTCCCTGGCTGGAAAATATCCTTGTAGCCTTCCATTCTGTAGGCCTCGTTCTTCTTGGCCTAGCGGGTCTTTTTCTAGAATTCATTTGCCACAGTTTGATTTCTTTTTTTTTTTTTTTGGCTCCCTGCAACCTCTGCTTCCCCTCTCACTTCAGCCTCCTAAGTAACTGGGACCACAGGGGCAGCCACCACGTCCAGCTAATTCTCGTATTTTGTGTGTGTGATAGAGATGGAGTCTCACTACATTGCCCAGGCTGGTCTCGAACTCCTGGGCTCAGGTGATCCTCCCGCCTTCGCCTCCCAAAGTGCTGGGATTACAGGCGTGAGCCACCCTACCCAGCCAATAATGATTTCTTTAAAAAGGACCAGAAGCTTACGGCCTGGTTGATCCTGCCACGCATTCCCTGAGCCCCGCCCTGGGTAATTCACATGGCCTCGTCCAGCGCTGTGTCCCCTCGGAGTTCCTTACACAGGGCAGCGGGAGCATGAGTTGGTGGTCCGGGATCCATCAGTAGGGTGCCCCGGCAGCGCGGGCCTTGACAGGGCGCCGTGCCCACCCTCTCACGGAGTCCTGCCTTCGGCAATGCTCTGTTTCCAGTCCATGAAGTGGTGTGATGAAGGGATTTACCTGCTGGCCTCACAACCTGTGGACAAGTGCCAGTCCCAGGATGGTGCAGAGGCCGCCCTCCAGGAAATTGAGAAATTTTTGGAGACCGGCACGGAAAATAAGATCCAGGAGCTCAGCACGATTTACAAGGAATATGAATCCATCCTCAACCAAGACCTCATGGTAACACTGACTCAGGCTTTCCACTGCAGCTCGGCTGTCCTGAGCGGTGGGGCATTCCTCCCTGGGAAGTTTTAAATAATTATTTGATGAACTACTTGTATTTATTTATTTATTTTTGAGATGGAGTCTCACTTTGTTGCCCAGGCTGGAGAGCAGTGGCATGATCTCAGCTCAGCACAATATCCGCTTCCTGGGTTCAAGCGACTCTCCTGCCTCAGCCCCCCAGAGTAGCTGGAATTACAAGTGCCCACCACCAAGCCCGGCTAATTTTTGTATTTTTAGTAGAGATGGGGTTTTACCATGTTGGCCAGGCTGGTCTCAAACTCCTGACCTCAGGTGATCCGCCCACCTTGGCCTCACGAAGTGCTGGGATCACAGGCATGAGCCATAACACCC
Source organism: Callithrix jacchus (assembly GCF_049354715.1). NCBI lineage: Eukaryota > Metazoa > Chordata > Mammalia > Primates > Cebidae > Callithrix > Callithrix jacchus. The sequence goes on from NC_133502.1 coordinate 28,538,726, forward strand.
AGCCCATTTAATGAAATGCTAGCAGATAATGGGCACTTGAGAGAAACATACAGTTGGCAGGTTGGACTGAATTTTCCTTTCGACACAGAAATTATCCACGCCAACCTTGCGAGGTGGCCATCCGCCCCCTCTCCCCGCCCGGTGGACTTTACGGCGTCGGCATGCCTTCAGGAAGGGCCTGGCCCTGGGACCTGGGGATGCCCTCGAGACCAGGCTCCTCCTGACCCCTCCACATGCCTGGGGAAGGCCTGGCTCCCTCCCTGGCATGGGGCTGCCCTTTCCCGAGGCTGGGGCCCCATCCTGTGGGTGGGCCACCTCCCCGTCACCGTCCATAGTGGCCAGGACTCGACACAGCCGCGCGGCAGTGACAGACCCCACCTGGCAGACATTTAAGCGGGGGTCGGGCATGCCCCGGCACGTTCTGTGCATGACCATGTGTTTTCAATGATGACGCCAGCGTGTGCGGGGTGCCTCACTGCACGTGTGGTTTCAGGAGCATGTGCGGAAGGTCTTCCAGAAGCAGGCGAGCATGGAGGAGGTGTTCCACCGCAGGCAGGCCAGCCTGAAGAAGCTGGCAGCCAGGCAGACGCGGCCCGTGCAGCCGGTGGCCCCAAGGCCCGAGGCGCTGGCAAAGTCGCCCTGCCCCTCCCCAGGTCTGTGCAGCCACCCCCTGCCCTGAGTGCTGTGGGACCCTCGGGGGAGCCCCAGGCATTGGGGGCTTGGTGCGTCTGAGGCAGCCCCCATGAAAACGGTGTCCCCACACGTCCTCCCCTCCCACGTCCGGCCAGGTTCGGGCCCTGAGGCCGATTCCAGCTGCCCCTCGCCCACGTTTGTCACTGGAGTTTTGTTAGGACCTGGCCACATGCCTCCTATAGGCATTGGTGGTGGCTGTTTGTTCCTGAGGCTGGCAGGGTTTCCTGGTGTCAGTGCAGCCCGACTGGCCCAAAACTGAAAACGCGGAGCACCCACGGAGAATCCACCTCCGACTTTCCCACCTGCAGCCTCCCCGTGGTCTGTCCTTTCCCAGTGCCATTGCCAACCACCTTCCTCACACACGGCTCAGACCCTGGGCTCCCAGGGCCCTAAAGAGCCACGTCCACACACCTCAGACCACCTGGAGTTCCTGGTCCCGACCCCACCGTCTACACCAAGCCGGGCACTGCGCCATTGCCGGAGACTTTACTGTCACCTCTGTGTCTCAGAACAGACCCTCTTCCCATCCTTGCTGGTTTCTCACACGAGAACCCACGAGGCACGCGGCTGGGCACTGCTGCCGCCCCAGCTGTGGGAAAGTCAGCTGTGAATCCTAGAAGCCCAGGGCCAGGCTCCTGCCTTCCCCAGCGGGGACCCAGGCAACGTTCTTTTCTCTGCCTGTTGGGAGGTCTCCCAGGCTTGTGTCCCTGTGGGCTGTGGGAACATGGGATGACTTGGGGAGCAGTGAGACCGCATGGTCCTCCCCCTTCCCGAGCCACCACCCGGGGCCTCAGAGGCTGAGTTCTGCCCTCTCTCAGGGCCTTTTCCCACTGGGCACACGTCCCTCTCCAGAGGGTCGGAGGGGTCTTCATGCCCCGCTCCCCTTCTTCCCTGCAGGCATCCGGCGAGGCTCCGAGAACTGCAGCTCCGAGGGCGTGCTCCGGAGAGGGCCCTACCGGAGAGCCAAGGTGAGGCTAGGCGGCCACAGCCCCGCCATCCATGCCCTCCTTCTCCCCGGTTCACACCGTGCCTGGTTCTCCAAGTGGCCTGCCCTCCAGGCACTGCCAGCCCTCCTGTCGTGGAAACAGCCCTGTCCCCAGATGGGAACCGGGTGGGCTCCGGCCTCGAGTTGGCCCTTGAGGCTCCATCCCGCCCTTCAGACCTGATGCTGTTCTTCTCCCCAGAGTGAGATGAGTGAGAGCCGGCAGAGCCGCGGCTCGGCAGGGGAGGAGGAGGAGAGCCTGGCCATCCTGCGCAGGTGGGTGTGCTGCCCTTCTGGCCTCCCAGGGACCTCCGACCACAGTCCAAACCAGCAGGTGCCATTGGGCACTCGAGTGGATGCCTCACAGATAGAAGGCTGGTGCACAAGTCACTGTGGTTTTTACTTTTAAGGCCCTGCTGTGGCTCGGGCGTGTGTCTGGTCCCCACCACATGAAGCACACACATGCCACACACACGCCACTGGGGGCATTCGGGAGGGAAGAAAGGGTGATGTTTGAACGCAGCAGTGATGGGGCGTCTCCACCCCAGTGAGAGCCTCCACCCACCACTGCCATTCACAGGAGGTACCGCTCAAAGCCCCCAGCGAGCGCCAGCCACCGGCTGCTCAGGGCTGCATGCAGGAGGTGGTGGTGCCAGTCGCTGATGTGGGTGTGGCACCGTCTCCATCCTGCCTCTTCCCCTGGGATGCCCGGTCCTCAAATTCAGGGAGCATTGTGTGAACAAAAGCAGTTCCCTATCTTGGCCTCCTTCACCTTTAAGAAAGAAAGACCTCACTAGGGCAGGGCCAGGAATGCAGGCCCAGAGCAAAACTGCGAAAGAGCCAAAGCCCGTGTCCCTCCCAGCAGCCCTTGAGGAGCAGGAGGAGGCCACACAGTGACCAGGCGCCGCCACCAGCCCTCCTCACACTTTACACTGCCTCCCTTTTTAATGTTTGCACTGAACACGTTTGCAAGAGATGCTTGGAACCAAGTCCCCTTTTTCAATCATCAACACTCCAAAATTAGGAAGGGGAAAGGCTCTTCGTGACGCGCTAACAAGCGGTGTTTGCAGCAGTGCCAGTGTGATGGCGTCTCTCTGCAGGGTTGGGAGATGGAGCAAAATTGGGGACTACAGTAAACCGAGCTTGGTGTGAAAGCTGAGTCCGTAACTTACAGCTTCCGACTGAAGCGGTGGAACAGGATGGGGAGGAAGAGGGGGTTGCCAAGAAGCATCCAGGCAGAGGAGCGTCCACACGGAGGAGGGTCCAGGCAGAGGAGCGTCCACAGGGAGGAGAGTCCAGGCAGAGGAGCGTCCACAGGGAGGAGGGTCCAGGCAGTGGAGCGTCCACAGGGAGGAGGGTCCAGGCAGAGGAGCGTCCACAGGGAGGAGGGTCCAGGCAGAGGAGCGTCCACAGGGAGGAGGGTCCAGGCAGAGGAGCGTCCACAGGGAGGAGGGTCCAGGCAGAGGAGCGTCCACAGGGAGGAGGGTCCAGGCAGAGGAGCGTCCACAGGGAGGAGGGTCCAGGCAGAGGAGCGTCCACAGGGAGGAGGGTCCAGGCAGAGGAGCGTCCACAGGGAGGAGGGTCCAGGCAGAGGAGCGTCCACAGGGAGGAGGGTCCAGGCAGAGGAGCGTCCACAGGGAGGAGGGTCCAGGCAGAGGAGCGTCCACAGGGAGGAGGGTCCAGGCAGAGGAGCGTCCACAGGGAGGAGGGTCCAGGCAGAGGAGCGTCCACAGGGAGGAGGGTCCAGGCAGAGGAGCGTCCACAGGGAGGAGGGTCCAGGCAGAGGAGCGTCCACACGGAGAGGCAGAAAGAGCTTGGCCCTGAGATACAGAAGGAGTGGCTTTCAGCCAGCAGTTCCAGGGTTGTGAAAGGGACCCCCGAGCCCTTTCAGTCCCCACCCTGTGCCAAGGCAGGGGCCTCTTTGTGCCGACAGCTGTTTTAGAATGAACCTTGCTGAATAGCCTGGACCCAGGACCAGCCCACTGGCTCATTTCTGTGCATCACATAAGGAGATGGGGCCTTGGCTGCTGAAAGGCGCTCACACCGTAACAAACCTGCACAGCTTGTGTCCCTTCCCCTTCCAGATCCCGTGTGCCAGGTGCAGGGACACCACAGACCACCCCTGCCCACCTGCTGTGTGTGAGAGGGCGTGGGCAAGGGCTGTTCCCTCAATGCCAGAGTCCTGCCCTAGCCACCAGTGCCCACACAGATACACACCACGAGGAAGGCTCAGGGAGGCTGGGCAGGGGCAGGGTCTTCTTGGCAGAGGAGACGGGTGGATCTGATGAGTAGGATGACTTGCCCGTGAGCATGAGGAACTGAGCTCATTTTGCACAGGTGGGACCCAAAAGCCCAGGAGGCAGGTCAGGGAATCCCTCCTCCCAAGTGGTGTATGCCAGGCCAGGGGTAGGACAGTGCTGGCCGGTCTGGGAACTGGGGAGGGGTCCAGCTGCCATCTGCGGGGTCTGAGGCCACAAGCTAGGAGGGGAGCCCCCAGGAGTGTCCAGCCCGTGGGCTTAGTGTCTCCACCAGTGCCCTCTCACTGGGCAGTCTGCCATTCTAGGTGTGCATGTGAGACTGTGGTGGGGCCATTCCTGCCCTCCCAGTGCTAACCTTTCTTTCTCTCCACACGACCTGTGATCAGGCACGTGATGAGTGAGCTCCTGGACACAGAACGGGCCTACGTGGAGGAGCTGCTGTGCGTCCTGGAGGTGAGGCTGGACTCGGGGAGGGCTGACCACCATGCAGACTCACCTGCACCAGCATAGGAGCTGCTGTGCATCCTGGGGGTGAGGCTGGACTCGGGGAGGGCTGACCGCCATGCAGACTCACCTGCACCAGCATAGGAGCTGCTGTGCGTCCTGGGGGTGAGGCTGGACTCGGGGAGGGCTGACCGCCATGCAGACTCACCTGCACCAGCGTAGGAGCTGCTGTGCGTCCTGGGGGTGAGGCTGGACTCGGGGAGGGCTGACCGCCATGCAGACTCACCTGCACCAGCGTAGGAGCTGCTGTGCGTCCTGGGGGTGAGGCTGGACTCGGGGAGGGCTGACCGCCATGCAGACTCACCTGCACCAGCGTAGGAGCTGCTGTGTGTCCTGGGGGTGAGGCTGGACTCGGGGAGGGCTGACTGCCATGCAGACTCACCTGCACCAGCTTCTGGGGCTTCCTCTGACAACTGCTGCTCGGAGCATGCTGCTGTCCACCAAATGCATGTGAAAGAGCACCCACAGCAGCCTGGTCACAGCTGCCCCAGGAGGGGGACCCCATCGGGGGCCCACAGCAGCCTGGTCACAGCTGCCCCAAGACAGGGACCCCATCGGGGGCCCACAGCAGCCTGGTCACAGCTGCCCCAGGACGGGGACCCCATCGGGGGCCCACAGCAGCCTGGTCACAGCTGCCCCAGGATGGGGACCCCATCGGGGGCCCACAGCAGCCTGGTCACAGATGCCCCAAGACGGGGACCCCCTGGGGGCCCACAGCAGCCTGGTCACAGATGCCCCAAGACAGGGACCCCCTGGGGGCCCACAGCTGCCCAAGACAGGGACCTCCTTCAGGGCCCAGAGCAGCCCAAGACAGGGAGCCCCTCAGGGCCCATTAGCAGGATAGGGACCAGGCAGCTCAGAGGAATCTGCACAGGGGACCCATGTAGTAACAAGAAAGAGGAGCTGACACAGCAGACACAGGAAACGCACACCCATCCTCATGAACACAGGCCACAGAGTATGTGCAGTTCCTGGCACACAGCACTCCAGGGCAAGCAAAAGTGGTCTGGGGTGGGAGGCAGGATGGGGGTGACCTTGCCAGTGTGCTGTTGCCTGGCTGAGCTTGATGTGAGTGGTGGTTACCTGAGTGTAGACAGGTGTCTCATTCGCCGAGTGTGCACAGGTGGTAGTCACTTGAGTGTAGACGAGTATATGATTCTCCGAGGGTGCACAGGTGGTGGTCGCCTGTGTAGATGAGTGTCTGAGTCATTGAATGTGTGCAGGTGGTGGCCACCCAAGTGTAGACAGATGTCGGATTCACCAGGTGTGTACAGGTGGTCACCCAAGTGTAGACAGGTGTGCGGAGATAGTAATGACCTGAGTATAGATGGGTGTCTAATTCACCAGGTGTGCACAGGTGGTGGTCACCCACGTGTAGATGGGTGTCTGAGTTGCCAAGCATGTACAGATGGTGGTCCCCTGAGTGTAGACGGGTGTCTTAGTTACAGAGCATGCACAGGTGGTGGTCACCTGAGTGTAGACAGGAGTCTGAGTCACTGAGTGTGTGCAGGTGGTAGTCACCCAAGTGTAGATGCGTGTCTGATTTACCAGGTGTGCACAGGTGGTGATCACCTGAGTGTAGATGGGTGTCTGAGTTACCGAGTGTGCAGGTGGTTGTCACCCAAGGGTAGACAGGTGTCTTATTCACTGAGCATGCACAGGTGGTGGTCACTTGACTGTAGACAGGTGTCTGAGTTACCATGATTTACCAGGTGTGCACAGGTGGTGGTCACCTGAGTGTAGTCAGGTTCTGATTTACTGAATGTGAGCAGGTGGTGGTCACCCGAGTGTAAACATAAGATTTGTGCCTCTGTTTCAGTTACACCTGCATAATAAAAGGTTAAAAGTGAGAAGGGTAGAACCTCCATGCCATCCCCCCAGGTCAGTGCTGTTCACAATACTTTGGCTTTGGTGGATGCCTGTCCAGATGACTGTCCTAGAAATCACCGAGAAGAAAGATGAAGGGACTGCCTGCCCACAGAAGAGCAGCATCCCTGGCCCACCTGCCCCACCACAGCCCGATGCCATGGGTGGGCTGCAGCCAGGATCCCTGCCGACCTCCGCGCTCTCCCTGCAGGGCTACGCCGCTGAGATGGACAACCCGCTGATGGCTCATCTCCTTTCAACAGGCCTGCACAGCAAGAAGGACGTTCTATTTGGGAACATGGAGGAAATCTATCACTTCCACAACAGGTGGGTCCTCCCGACTCAGACTCAGGCATGCACCTGTGATCTCCTGTGGCTAATGATGCTGGCTTGCGGGGTGCAACAGGAGGGATCTGGCCACACCTGGCTGGGGAGGAGCGCCCAAGGAGTGGGATCACAGAGGCTCAGGCATGAGTGTGAGTACGTGGAGCCATCTTGGAGTGCTCATGTGGCACCATGCCTGGTGGCTTGTGCCCAGGCAGCTGAGTTTTAAGTGAGCCACCAGCCCTGAGGAGAGGGCTCTGAGCCCTCTGAGTGCACCCTATTTTGTGGTACAGGAGATAGGACCCGCCTTTCCCTCATCCCTTCCTCGTCCTGTTGCGCAGGTGGAAGCCGGAAGCCCCTCCCACTTGTATGTTCGGCCCTTTGGAGGTCACCGACGGCCACAACACATAGCAAGGCCTATTTTGTTCCCAAGCTCTTGAAAAGGATGGCAAACCAGGCGTTCCCTAGTTGTCATGGGGGTTGCTTGTCCTCTGAGCGACCTGTGGCCTCTCCGGTGCTACTGCTATGTCTGTGTCTGGCTGCTTGTCCTCTGAGCGACCCGTGGCCTCTCCGGTGCTACTGCTGTGTCTGTGTCTGGCTGCTTGTCCTCCGAGTGACCCGTGGCCTCTCCAGTGCGACTGCTGTGTCTGTGTCTGGCTGCTTGTCCTCTGAGCAACCCGTGGCCTCTCCAGTGTGACTGCTCTGTCTGGCTGCTTGTCCTGAGCGACCCGTGGCCTCTCTAGTGCAACTGCTCTGTCTGACTGCTTGTCCTTTGAGCGACCCGTGGCCTCTCCAGTACGATTGCTCTGTCTGGCTGCTTGTCCTCTGAGTGACCCGTGGCCTCTCCAGTGCAACTGCTCTGTCTGGCTGCTTGTCCTGAGCGACCCGTGGCCTCTCCAGTGCGACTGCTCTGTCTGGCTGCTTGTCCTCTGCTCCTCTGAGCTGTTTGGCTACTTTAATGCAGTTGGGGGAGCTCATGGGAAGGTGTAGGGTGGGTGTGCAGTGCAGAAGGCTGGGGAGGCCGGCAGTAGATGGCCCCTGCTGCATATCCTGGAAGGAGCCTGGGTGGGTGGCTCCCGCGGTCACGTGCTTGGGGACCAGCATGCCCCATCAGCCGTGGGAATCACAGTGCTTGGGATGTCATTCTCACACCTGCTTCTTGTCTCCTGCCGTGATCATCGCCTCACCTGCTACTTACAGGGAGGCAGCACATCTGCAGTTGACCACCCAGGAGACTTCCATGTCCACAGAGCTTGGGCAGAACCTTCATGTCCCTTATCATCCCTGGGCATCTGTACCCACAGCCCCCAGGCTCTCAGCCAGTGCTGCACGCCGGGGTCCCCACAGCTTTAAGCTGTAGTGTTCATGCCCCGAATCCACCCCCAGGTGGTTCTCCCTACCCCAGCCAGACTTCCTCCAGCAGACAGATGCAAGTCAGAAACTAAAGGGCAAACAGCCCAGGAGCTGGGGTTTGGCACTGCCTAGGGCCAGGGCTTGGGGTGTCTGCAGAGAACCCACATACCCCCGGCCATTTATGGGGATGGTGCCTCCAGGGCCCTGAAAGGTCCCATCTCTGTCTTTGCCTGTGGCCCTGCAAGCCCGTTTGTGCTGAGGGAAAAGCAGCTCTCCAGCTTCTGTGTGCAGCCAAGGTCAGAAACATGAAGTAACACAGCCCTGGGCTATACCTGCTGGCGCCTGGGGAACATCCTGTACCCCAGAACCTCCTATAACCCCAGAACCTCCTGTACCCCAGGACCTCCTGTATCCCCAGAACTTCCTATATCCCCAGAACCTCCCCAACCACCCCAGGGCAGGCGTGGGCTGCAGCCTCCCCAAGTCAGGCAGGGCACTGTTGCCACATAGTGGCTTACGTTGTCCAGAGCAAGGCAGAAAAGACTTCTGGAAACTCATATCAGTTTGTCACCAAAGCTGTGTGACCACGGCTCTTTCATACTGCTGTCTAGGATATTCCTGAGGGAGCTGGAAAACTACACTGCCTGCCCAGAGCTGGTTGGAAGATGCTTTCTGGAGAGGGTATGTGGTTTTTTTATGTATATTTTGTCACAACTTCTTAAAATTACTGAATAATGAATTCAAATTCTACTGTAAGTTCCTATTCTAACCAACTGAAGTCACAAAATACAAATGTTTTCAATTTGGCTGAGATAACTTGACACTCCTGTATCCCCAGAACCTCCTGTACCCCAGAATCTCCTGTGCCTCCAGAGACTCCTGTACCCCAGAATCTCCTGTACCCCTGAACCTCCTGTGCCCCCAGAACCTTCTATGCCTTAGATCCTCCTGTATCCCTGGAACTTCCTGTGCCCTAGAACCTTCTTACCCCAGAACCTCGTGTGCCTTAGATCTTCCTGTACCCCAGGAACCTCCTGTGCCCCCAGAACCTCCTGTATTCCCAGAACCTCCTGTACCCCGGAACCTCCTATACCCCAGAACCTCCTATAACCCCAGAACCTCCTGTACCCCAGAACCTCCTGTATCCCCAGAACATCCTGTACCCCAGAACCTCCTATAACCCCAGAACCTCCTGTACCCCAGAACCTCCTGTATCCCCAGAACTTCCTATATCCCCAGAACCTCCTGTACCCCAGAACCTCCTTTAACCCCAGAACCTCTGGTACCCTGGAACCTCCTATGTCTCCAGAACCTCCTATGTCCCCAGAACCTCCTATACCCCAGAATCTCCCATTCCTCAGAATCTCCTGTGCCCCCAGAAACTCCTGTGGCCCCAGAACCTCCTATACCCCAGAACCTCCTATAACCCCAGAACCTCCTATTCCCCAGAACCTTCTATACCCCCAGAATCTCCTGTTCCCCAGAACCTCCTATATCCCAGAAACTCCTATACCTCAGAACCTCCTGTGCCCCCACAACCTCCTGTGTCTTTAGAAACTTCTATGCCCTGTGCGCTAAAACCTTCTATGCCCCTAGAACCTTCTGTGCCCCTAGAGGCACCCAGGGGCAGTTGCACCTTACAATAGGGTTAGGGTCTGTTTTTCACTAAATAACTTAGGTAGTTTGTAAAACTGCCAGAGAAAATGCTAGAAGTTCTCTTATAAACAAATCAACAAATGACACCATAAATGGCCTTTTAAGAATGACTGGGGCTGGGCATGTTGGCTCACGCCTATAATCCCAGCACTTGGGGAGGCCAATGTGGGCAGATCATGAGGTCAGGAGATCAAGACTATCCTGGCTAACACATTGAAACCCCATCTCTACTAAAAATACAAAAAATTGGCCGGGCGCAGTGGCTCAAGCCTGTAATCCCAGCACTTTGGGAGGCCAAGTTGGGTGGATCACGAGGTCAAGAGATCGAGACCATCCTGGTCAACATGGTGAAACCCGTCTCTACTAAAAATACAAAAAATTAGCTGGGCATGGTGGCGCGTGCCTGTAATCCCGGCTACTCGGGAGGCTGAGGCAGGAGAATTGCCTGAACCCAGGAGGTGGGGGTTGCAGTGAGCGAGATCGCGCCATTGCACTCCAGCCTGGGTAACAAGAGCGAAACTCCGTCTCAAAAAAAAAAAAATTCCCAAAAAATTAGGCAGGCATGGTGGCACGCGCCTGTGGTCCCAGTTACTCAGAAGACTGAGGCAGGAAAATCGCTTGAACCCGGGAGGCAAAGGTTGCATGAGCAGATTGCTCCCCTGCACTCCAGCCTGGGTGACAGAGCGAGACTCAAAAAAAAGAAAAGAAAAAAAAAGAACAACGGGGTAGACCCATCTCCAGTCCACTCCACACCTGTGCTCTGGGAAGTCAGTGGGGGACAGGGAGCCCCACTAATGGAGGCAGGCCCCCCAGCGGGGCCTGGGAAGCTGTGGGGCGAGCAGCAGTGCGTCGCTGGGCCGGGGAGACACTCGGTGATGTGGTGCCTGTCCCTCGCTGCAGATGGAGGACTTCCAGATCTACGAGAAGTACTGTCAGAACAAGCCCCGCTCCGAGAGCCTGTGGAGGCAGTGCTCGGACTGCCCGTTCTTCCAGGTGTGCCCCAGACCTTCCTTCAGAGCGTAGCTCCCTTTCCCAGCCGACTCCTGAGGAATGATGAAAATAGTGCAAACCAAAGCTCTGGGTTGGTTCCAGGAATGCCAGAGGAAGCTGGACCACAAGCTGAGCCTGGACTCGTACCTGCTGAAGCCGGTGCAGAGGATCACCAAGTACCAGCTGCTGCTCAAGGTGGGCTCTGCGGTGACTGTGGCCCAGCCTCCCAAGGCACCTGCTGGCCAAGTGCCTGTGCCCCCTGGGGCCCCGTCCCCATTGTGCCCTGCCCCTCCCATGCCCAGGACACCTCCTCCGAGCCTGTGCTGTGGCCTGGCTCATTTGGACACCTTTGGAGGTCCTACTGTGCGCCACTGTCGGGGGGCTGGGGACGGAGGTTAGCAGACAAGTCCCTGTCCCCACGGGTTTCTGCACAGCCCAGCCCACATGGGATTCTGTGTGATGTGCTGACCTGTCCCTCCACGGGGGAGCCGTGCCCGGATTATCTGGTACACAGCAGAGATGTGGGAGGCGTAGATGGTAGATTCCAGCTATGAGTTTGCCATGTGGGCCCCTCTAACCTTCAGGCAGGAAACTGCAGCTCCATGCCTTTGGCCAGGGTCAGGGTGGTGAGAAGAAGCTCCCTGGGAAGTGGGTGTGAGGGGTCTGCACCTGGGCATCAGGATGGTAGGAAGGAGCTCCCCAGGGAGGAGGTGCTGGGGTCTGCACCTGGGCATCAGAGTGGTGGCAGGAAGCTCCCCAGGGAGCAGGTGCCAGAGGTCTGCACCTGGCAGGGGTGCCACCCCATCTGCAGCACAGCTCAGTTCGTCCCAGCTGCAGGAGGGTGGGCAGGACAGCTCCCCACAGACCAGGGGAGGGTGGGCAGCATCCCTACCTCATGCCAAGGTCCCGAGGGGCTTCTGCGTGTCCTGATGGTTGCCCCACCCTGCACCCCTCAGGAAATGCTGAAATACAGCAAGAACTGCGAGGGGGCTGAGGATCTGCAGGAGGCACTGAGCTCCATCCTGGGCATCCTGAAGGCCGTGAACGACTCAATGCACCTAATCGCCATCACCGGCTATGACGTAAGGCGCCCAGACTCCCAGCCTTCCCTGGTGCCTCTGTGGGATACGCCAGGCCTGCAGCTCAGCAGTTCCCCTGCACACCCCCTAGCTTTGGTGTGAATGTGCAGGTTCTGAGCAGGAGGTCTGGGTGGTCCCCAGAGGAGCCCTCTCCCAGGCTCCACAGCCAGGTCCAGACCCCACTGGGCTCTCTGGGACATGGAGAAAGTCAGGAAGCGTTCCCTACTTGGAGGGCACACATCTCCAGCAGGAATGCAGCTCAGACCTCCTCAGCTCCTTGTCTTCTCCTGGGGAGGAGGCATGGCTTGGAGCAGATGTCTGTGTCCTGGGCTGGTGACTTAGAGCAAGTGGCCGCAGAAGCCAGATGTTCACTTTCCCCTTAGAGCTCCATGTCAGCTTATTCCGTTTTTGCCCTTCTCTGTGTCCGTGCAGCACTCATTCTCAAGGTTTTTTAAACTAGTAGAGTTGACTTATTACAGCAATTTTTGGTTTGTGAGATAATTGAGTGTCAGTCCGAGTCCCCGAGGCTTCTGCTAGTGCTGACATTCAACATGTCACATGTGGAGAACCGGCCCCAATGCTGATCAGTGACTGAGGGCTGTTCCCCTTGGAGCTCACTGTGGGTGCCGTATGTTCTGCGGTTTGGACAGGCATGTAACATCCTGCACCCACCACGACAGCATCACACGGAGCAGCGTCACCGCCCTAGAAGCCCACGTGCCCCCCGGTCTGTCCCTCCCTCCCCCAGCCCCTGGCACCCCCAACCCGTCACGGTCTCGACAAGCTCGCCTCTCCCAGGGCACCTGCAGCTGGAACTGCACCAGGGGTGGGCTTTGTGGAGCGGCTGCTTTGGCTTAGCGACCTGCTCCCTCAGCCCCATGCCTACCCCGTTTTGAGCACACCCCGCGGTCCCTCCTTTAGGGGAACCTTGGCGACCTGGGCAAGCTGCTGATGCAGGGCTCCTTCAGCGTCTGGACCGACCACAAGAGGGGCCACACCAAGGTGAAGGAGCTGGCCAGGTTCAAGCCCATGCAGCGGCACCTGTTTCTGCATGAGAAGGCCGTGCTCTTCTGCAAGAAGCGGGAGGAGAACGGGGAGGGGTATGAGAAAGCCCCCTCCTACAGCTACAAGCAGTCCCTAAATGTAAGTGAGGCTGGTCCTCAGGAGGAGGCTCCTGGCCGCACACCCTGAGGGAGGAGGGAGACCTCTGACTGGGTCGCTGTTACCACAAACCTTGGTCTGGGGTGGCTGCATGGAGACTCAGCTCTCACCGTCTCTGTGGGGGTGGGGGATTCTGCACCAACACCTTTTAAAAATGAGGCGGCAGGCTCACGGCACTCGTGAACCCGTCTTCGCTCTCTCCTCCCAGATGGCTGCCGTCGGCATCACAGAGAACGTGAAGGGGGACGCCAAGAAGTTCGAGATCTGGTACAACGCGCGCGAGGAAGTCTACATCGTCCAGGTGGGCTGCCCACCCCATCCCGGCCTCTTATCCGTCGCCCTGAAAGGTTCCTCATGGGAACCAGTGCTAGAATCTGCCAAACTCGTATCAAGGCCAGGAGCAGCCGCCGTGCACTGAGGGTGCTGCCCTGGGCTGTCTCCACCCTAAGCTGGACCCAAACACAATGTGGGGAAAGGACACATCAGAGGGGCTCTGTGAGGACAGCAGTCGCCGTCCCCGCAGGAGCTCGTGCCGCCCTGGAGAGTGAGCCTGCGGCCGCAGGCACCATCCATTCTCATGGTGGGGAGGGTGCTGGGCCCAGGGCACCAGGCACGGCTCTTCTGGTCAGTCCTGTGCGGTGCATGGGGAGCCGGGAGCCAGTCCACAGCGCTTCCTCCTCTCCCCTCACACGTCTGACCCTTGACTTCGAAGACTCTCCTTGGAGGTTCCGAGAGTGAAACCAAAGGGTGTTTCCTCGGGGGCCTGAGGACTCACCTCCTGACGTTTCTTTTGGGGAAACAGGCACCAACTCCGGAGATTAAAGCCGCCTGGGTGAATGAAATTCGGAAGGTGCTGACCAGCCAGCTGCAGGCTTGTCGAGGTGAGGCTGCCTCAGCGATCCTTTTCCCTTAGCTTCACTCCAGGTGCCTCTTTCCCCGTGTTTGGAGCAGCCACCCAGTCCCTGCTTGTGCGAGGTGCCTTGGCAATGAAGCAGGGACACCCGTTGACATGGTTTGTCTGCTCCACTCCCTCCTCGCAGAAGCCAGCCAGCACCGGGCATTGGAGCAGTCACACAGCTTGCCCCTGCCGGCGCCGACCAGCACCAGGTGAGGACGCGGACGCCACCACGCAGGCCTGCATTTCAGGAGTACTCCCAAGCAGGGGTCCTTGGCCTCTGTCAGCGGGACCCTGTGGTTATTGGGGTTTTCCTTGAGGCCCCTGGTGTTGATGTGTTGTGTGCTGACAGGTCAGTCCTAGAGGGTCCACTTCACAGATGTGTGCTGCTGGCAGTGCCCAGCCCCTCTCGGCTCTTCCCAGTGTGGCCATTTCGCGTCACGGCCATTTCACGTCCCGGTGTGGCCATTTCATTCACAGCCCATCCAGATCACAGCCACACCCGAGCATTGCAGAGACAGTCGGTGCCACAGCTGGGACCCTGGGTGCTGATGGCCCCAGCACATGGGTGGCCACATTTCCCCCTTTGTTTTTTCTTTATTTATTCATTTATTTTTTTCACTTTATCCTGTTTCTGATATAAGCCACCTTTAATCATTCATGGAACAGGATATGGCCTAAATAAATAGTGCATAGAACAGTAGTTTTGACAAAGAAACACTCCCCTGCTAGAAACCTCCTTCAGAGCTAGCGGGGTGGATTTTGCTCTCATCTAGCCAGTCGGGGTGTAGCTTAGAAACGAGTGCCCCTCGGAAGCAGCAGGAGACACAGCCTGGAGTTTGGGCCGGGAGCTCAGCGATGTCCGAACGCCTCAGATCCTCGGTTCTGAAAAATTAACCACGTAACATACTATTTTTTTTTTCATTTGTCTGATACCATCAGTCCCTCAAGAGGAAACCCAAGGAACATCAAAAAGCTGGAAGAAAGGAAAACAGACCCGCTGAGCCTGGAGGGATACGGCAGCTCAGCGCCGCTGTCAAAGCCCCCCGAAAAGGGCAAAGGTGGGTGTGTGCAGGGGCCGGACCTCAGAGCGGCTCACGGAGCGCTCCCCCTGTCTGAGACTCGTGTGCGTCCTGCAGCGTGAAGGTTTGCAGAGCAAGCGTTCAGGGCCCCTGCTCCCCGCTTAGCAGAGCTGAGGACCTTACAGAAGAGCAGCACCCCTGGGTCAGCAAAGGCAGCCCCAGAGAGAGCCCCGGCGGAGGCCCGGCATGCGACTGGAGCAGCCCTGGGCGCCCCTCCCCTCATGGCCAGACTCACCTGTGGGGTTGCGATGCTGTCTGCATTGTGTCCCCTCCCCTCACGGCCAGACTCGCCTGTGGGGTTGCGTCTGCATTGTGTCCCCTCCCCTCACGGCCGGACTGGCCTCGTGGGGTTGCGATGCCGCCTGCATTGTGTCTTTCTCTTCCTTCATAGATGACGAGGTCACTAGCTCTACCTCAGAAAGCTCTGCGCTTTCCAGAAAGCGCTTTACCCTGCAGGGCTTTGGTAACCTCAAAGGTCAGAAAGGTAAAAGCAGAACCCACCCGAAAGCCGCCGTCACCGTGGTGGTGTCTGTCATGCATTGTGTGGTGACCATTCGTGCCTCCTTCATCACAAGGGCGGCCACGCAAAAGCGTTTCTTTCAACCAAATCACATATTCACGGTTGCTGCGTGTCTAGCATTCCGGCACACAGACACCGGAGTTACCCTTTAGGGGTGTCCACAAGGGCAGCCACACAACAGTGTTTCCTTCCACCAAATCACATGTTCGCTGACACTGTGTGTCTAGCATTCCGGCACACAGACACTGGAGTTATCCTTTAGGTGACTTTGCTTTGGAAAAATGAAGGCAAGTTTTTAAATGGAGGCTTCTTCAGACAGGGGTGCTGTCCTGCCTTTCCAGCACCTCCTTCCTCTCCCTGCCCCCCACCTTCTCCCACCTCCTCGGGTGAGTTCCCTGCGGGGCACTGATCTCCCGGAGGCGGGGGCTGCTCAGCCATCTTGTGGCATGGCTAGTGAGCAGGGCTGACGGGACCGTTGAGGTGGGGACATCTCACGCCCTGCTCACTGAGAGAGCTCCGCGCTGGGCAATAGATGGAGGAAAATGGCCGGCCCTGGAGGGCAGGCAGCTCTTCTGGGAAGCCCTCGAGGCCAGGGCGGACGAGGCTCTTTCTAGAGAACTAGGAGTGTTTTCCAGTTGATCAGATGTTTTTAAGTTGGTCTCAAACTTGAAACAGACAACAGATTCTGGTGCTACAAACTGCCAGCTCAGAACTAAGAAAACGTCCCTAGCGACGGCGCTGAAAGGACGCCTCTGAGTGCCGCAGCCCCCACCCGAGCCGCTCCCGGCCCTCCGTCACCGCGCAGCCCTCGGCCCCCTGCATTTTGCTCACAGAAGCTACTTCTCCCCAGTGGAAAGGGGCCAACCTGGGTGTCCCCTCCCGACATGAGCGTGGGTGGCCCCCTCGCCTGCTCCCTCCGTCCCTCACGCTCTCTCTCCGCTTGTATTTCTGCCTCCTCCTCCTCTTGCAGCTTCTCCTACCAGTCCTGACAAAAAAGCCAAGCGGCACGAAGTAAAGAGCGACCCGACTCCTTTTGGTCTGCGAGGTAGAGTGGCATCCTCGGGCACCCGCTCTGCGTTGGCGGGGGTGCTGCCCGGCTGGCTGTCCGTGGCCGTCAAGGCTGCCTGAGGGGGAAGCTCGCGTGGGTCTTTGTGCTCCAGAGGCAGACACGCCATTGTGTTCGGTGTGTGGTGCTCTGGAGACAGGTCCTTGAGGACGGCGCTCCTCCCAGCAGGTCCGTCTGGAGCCCGTGAAACTGCCCAACCCTGCGGTGGCTGCTGGCCGTAGCTGCTGTGCTGGGCGGGGCTGGGTGCGTTCTGACTGCCCAGTGGCTGCTGTCAGCTATAGGGCACCCCGTTCCCCACCCCTTCCCTGCGCCACAGTTTGCCCCGACACGCCCTGCTGGGGACACAGAGCGAAGCAGCTGGCAGGGCCGACCCAGACCCTCCTTGCCCGGGCAGACAAGGCCGAGCACCCTGTTGAACCCGGGCGTTCTTGCTTCCTGCCTCCCTTACATTCTGTGGGTGGAAACTGCCCTGTGAAGCCCAAAGGCTTCCCCTGACCCTGTTGAGGACCTCAAATACAGGGAGGGGGGTCTCACGTTTAGAATCTTCCTGAGTTTTCAAAAAATTTGCAAAAGTTCCCAGGGGTGAAGCAGATCCAGCCTCCCCATCCCACCTGCCTCCAGAGCCACCTCCCATGACACTGTGAACCCCCAGGATCCAGGCAGAAGCTGTCGCCACCCTGGGCATGGGTCAGAGGCAGGGAACTGGCCTGGCATTCTTGACCATCCCACAGTCTGCCAGTGGGTGGGTGCCCGGCTCGCTGCTGTGAGGCCCCAGGAGCTTAGAAAGGCATTTCCCTGTGACAGTCACCCAGGAGGGGCTACTCTTGTCTGTTAAACCTCCATGTGTGACCTGGAGCCACAGAGCCGGTCCCTGGTGGAGCAGATGGGCCGGGCTGGCCCTGTGGGGCCAAACGCTGCTTCTGCTGCATGTTAGCCAAGCTCAGCCTCTGCTGCCGTCTCCTCATCCGTGAATGGAGCCGGTGCAGCCTTGCAGGGTCTCGAGGAAGGCAGTGTGGTGCTGAAGCCGGGCCACATCATCAGTGGCAGACAGCCCGGGTGGTCCTGTGTGGCCTGGGGCACGGCTCAGGCTCGCTCCCAAGCCCTGCAGATGGTGACTCCATTGAAGAAAGCACAATGGCTATTTTACAGAAAACACGGCTGTGGCCCGGCCCCTGCCTTCACGCAGAATCCCCCGCCTCCTTGTGCAGCGGTGCCGGCCTGGTCACAGTCAGACCTCAGTGTTTCGCTGCTGGCCTCCCCGGGGCACTGTTACAACCGGGCGCTCTCGGAGAGCACTGCACACCCCAGGCCCCGGCGGCTCCAGAAGCCCTTTGTGTCTCTGGTGGTGCCGGGGACAGAGCCGCTTGGTCCCACAGCGCAGGCCAGCCTCACTGCCCCTGTGGAGAGGTTTCTACTCAGGTCACACTGGCTCCTCTGCACACAGCAGCTGTCCTTTTCTCGTTCCCACTGTCCTCAGTCAGATTGTTGGTTCTGTCTATCCAGAGGCCCCACGCCGAGTGCCTCAGAGTAACCGTGGGCCTGGACAGGGAGGGGATGCTGGCAGCCAGGCCCACAGGCCAGTCCCTGCTGCCGTAGCGGTGGCGCCTGGGCCCCCAGCCTGTGCTGTGCCTCAGCCTCCCTCACTAGGGGCCGCTGCAGGTGCACTCAGGAGGCCGGGCTGCAGGTCTGCCGCCGGAAAATCACAGTCCTCAATTCTCATGCAGATGCAGGCCTGACTCAGCTGCCTCCAGCTGCACCCCTAGAAGGCAGAGCACCCAAGTGGGGTGGAGGGAGTGGCCCCTTGCTCTGCTGGCTGACGGGTGCCGGGCCCAGCTCCTTGCTCTATATGATGGCAGAGGCCCGCTCAGCACAGGCCTTTTCCTCACTGGCACGGACACTGTCAGCCATTGGAACTGGCCTGCAGGACAGCTTGCCGTGGCGGCTTCGCGGGCACAGGGCTTACAGGCACCCATACCCACAGCTCCTCTGTCCTCCCCATGCCCTGCCTCCTCCATCGCAAGGAAACACTTGCTTCCAGTGGCACCAAATAGGATTTGGAACCAGTTTGTGCCCAAGTTCAAGTCCCGTCAGCATCTGCCTGCTTCCCTGCCACCTGCAGCTGCTGTTGCCATGTTTACTCAGCCCCAAGGGTGTCTCCCCGTCTCCCCTGAATGGGAAATGAAGGTGCTGCCCTCCGGGCACCTGGCAGGAGGATCAGGGTAAGGAAGGAGGACACGCAGGGTCCCAAGTTCGAAAGAAGCTCCTTCCTCTTGTCCCGCTTGAAGCTGCATGGTGGGGGTGAGAGCCCATCTCCACCTCAGCGCCTGCATGGCCTTGGCCTCCTGGTTCGGTGCCTCGGTGCTGCTGTGCTGGGGGCTACTCTCTCACCAATGGGGACCGCAGCCCTCGGTATCCCGTAGGTAAGGGCGTCGGGCCTTCTCCATGAGCCTCTAGCATTCCTTTTAGAAACTGCCTCCCAGCTGGGTCTGCTAGGTGTTGAACATGACCGTGGCCCTGACTGCACACCCCGGCCCTGGTCAGGTGTCAGCGGCAGGGGGCCGCCTCCGGGGCAGTGCTCTGCCTGACGAGGGCATGGCTTCCCCCCAACCTTACCCCCCCATTCCGGCCTCCACAGGGTGGCCCAGCAGGGGGAAGCAGAGGCTCTCAAATCCTGAACCATGCCAGGCATTTTGGAAGTCTTCAGTGTCCCACTGAGCTCTTTATGAACTTGGGGAGACGACAGGCTCTGTTTGGGGGCCCACGGCGCACATTTCAGGGGGTCTGTGGGACTTAGGTGACCCTACCTCAGACGGATACAGACAGCGGCTCATCACTGGGAGGTGCTCCATGGGTGTCTGTGTCTCTCTTAGGTTGGAGCAAAACATCCCACTCACTGGAGGCACCTGAGGACGACGGGGGCTGGTCAAGTGCAGAGGAGCAGATTAACTCGTCCGACGCAGAGGAGGACGGCGGGGTGGGCCCCAAGAAGCTGGTAACCACAGCCTCCCTGCGGGCACTCGGAGTGGGGGCAGCGCTCCAGGAGTAGGGGTGCTTCTGGAAGGTCCACCGGTCCTGGGTCTCAGGGGCAGCCCCGGCTCCTCCTAACCCTGGAAGACCCACCGGTCCTGGGTCTCAGGGACAGCCCTGGCTCCCCCTAACCCTGGAAGGCTACCGGTCCTGTGTCTCAGGGGCAGCCCCAGCTCCTCCTAACTCCTCCATCTCAGTGGCACTTTGTGTTTGGTGCGTTAATTTCCAGGTGCCCACTCAGACTCCGATGGAGCCACCGGTGGGTGCACCTTCCTCAGAAGAGACAGTCCCACCCCACTACCCTTATGTCATAGAATGCTGTCACTGAGCCTTCATAACTGTACCCACATCTGTCTCTCATTTTGTAACAAAACGGAACTCCTAAGCATGGATTTGCATCTGAAACACATCCATTGTTAATGTCAGAGTGAGAAAAAGCTGCCGCGTCTTTATCATTCCAGTGAGGGTTACACCAAGAAGCGTCTGCCGCACCTTCTGTGCTGTGCCTAGTCCAGGCACCAAGGCTGCAGGACCAAAGCGGGCAGGTCCCAGAGGCTCTGGAAGGGCAGAGAAGCCAGGCGTGGAAGGGCAGAGAGGGCCCTCAGGGCCAACAGCCTCTCCCAAAGAGACAGCACAAAGGAAGGCCTGGGCGTGAGAACAGATGTGGGGGACACAGAGGCAGAGGCTGCATGGCAGGAGGGGAAACAGGCTGGTGGACCAGGGCGCACGGGGCCTGGGGAGGAATTTGGATCTCATTCTCTGTGGGGTGTGGGGAGTGGTCCTGTCTGCTCTGGGACCACAGGCCATTGTGGTCACCATCCTGCACCAGGGCCTACAGCCACAGCTCCCCTCCACAGCCCTCCGCACGCAGCACCAAGGACGCTGTGGATCTCCCAGCTCTGTAGAAACAGCTGCCACTTCCCGGGTTCCCATTCCCCTGAGAAACATGTTCTAACATCTGTGCAGCGCATCCACTGGGGGCCAAGTGCAGTTCTAGGCTCTAGAGACAGTGGGACCAGAGCAGACAGGAACCTCCGCTCGCAGCATGGAGAGGAGTGGGGCTTGGAGAGGCTGTGCAGGACAGCTGCGGGGAAGAGAGAGGGCCGAAGAGGGGCGCATTGGGGAGTGCCAGGGAAGGCCTCAGCAAGAGCCAAAGGCAGGGAAGCCCCCTCCTCTCGGGGTGGGAATGCAGAGCAGAGGGCCTGGGGCCAAGGGCTGTGTGGGGAGAGCAGCTTGAGGCTGGGGCAACTGGGCCCAAAGACAGAGTCACAGACATGTTCTGTCGCCTTTGACATGGTTGTGAGCTGCGGTGTGGCCTCCTCCTAAGGCTCAGCTCTTCCCTGAGATGACCAAAGCCCAGAGCTCCCACGGGGCCAGGGTGCTAGCCCAGCACTCCACCTGGCTGCAGTGGGGCGCTCTGCGTGTATAGCAGACGATGCAGCTGTCAGGCAGATGCTGACGCTGCTTGTGTCCCCGCCCGTCTCCCACCAGGTTCTGGGGAAATACACAGTCGTGGCAGACCACGAGAAGGGAGGCCCCGATGCGCTGGTTGTGAGGAGCGGGGACGTGGTGGAGCTGGTGCAGGAGGGCGACGAGGGCCTTTGGTAAGAGCCCGCACTCACCCCCCAGGCCCCCCGAGTATGGCCCCCGCTGACCCACACCCCTTGCAGGTATGTCAGGGACTCCACCACCGGCAAGGAAGGCTGGGTGCCGGCCAGCAGCCTGTCTGTCCACCTCGGCCAATCCAGCTCGGCCCAGTGCCTGAGCAGCTCAGGTAAGGCCCACGTGCTCCAAGCCCACCCGTGACGCTGCCAAGGGCCCATGTGTGAGGAAGCGGCTCCGTGTGTGCCCAGGAGAGCGGACGCCGAAGCCTGTCCCCGCCTGATCTCCCCGCAGAGTCAAGCCCCGGGTCGGCCGTGCTGAGCAACTCATCCAGCTGCAGCGAGGGCGGCCAGGCCCCCTTCAACCTGCAGGCGTAGCGCCACGCCGTCTCGGCACAGAAGACCAGCGCGCTCTGGGGACTGCCGCTGCGAGGGCTGGCGTGGCATGAGGAGGGCACGGTGCCCCCGGACATCCCAGGAAGGGGCACCTCACCGCCCAGACCCAGAGCTCCTGGCTGTGTGAGCTGCAGAGGACCCCTCCGGGGCAGAGGCTGGTTCCACGGAAGACCCCGGACCACAGGGCCTTCCTTGGAGACTCCAGAGCCCGCCGAGGAGGGACTGCTGGGAATAGCCCTGGCAGGCAGTGCCAGGCAGCGGTGTCTCACCCTGGCTCCACTGCGCTGTCTCTGCCTCCGGACAGTGCCTTCGGGGGCACGCAGACCAGGGAGCTGGTCCCGGAGAAGGGTGAGATCCTCTGACCAATGGCCTGAGGGGAGCAGGGCATGGGGACTCTGTATTTACAAGTTTTAGGATTTTTTTTTAAGCAGGGATCAATCCCATGGCCATTTTTTGTGGTACTTTGGCCTCAATTCTTTACCAGGAATCACTGTGTTTACACGAAATGACAATTTGATACTGTATTTGATAGAAAACTATTTTTTGTTACCGGGGTTTACATAGAAGCATGTTGTTTATACCACGGCATGACTCTGGGACCCTCCTGTGGGAAACAGATGGCACTCCCTGAGCTCCCTGCTCACAGGTGGATGAAAACATGCCCCTGGTGGCATCTCCACCACCAAAAGCGGTCAGAAGCCAAGGAGATTCCTTCACCTGCAGACACTTCATTTTCAAAAGAAAATTTAAACCATAATTTAAACAGTTAACCTTCTTTTCTACAAAAATAAAATGCAGGGACTTGATTTTTTTTAAAGAGCTCCACTGGATTAGGATATTTTTATTGCTTTTAAAGAAAATACGAAGATGCCGTTTTTGCAGGGTGTCGTGTGCACCAGCACTGCTGACCTGAGCTCAGAGAGCCCTGCCCCTGCCTCACTGCACCGCAGCCTCCTCGGAGGCCACACCTCCACTCCCCCCACGTGCCCCCTGCCACCCTCCAGGTCCACCTGCCACCCAATGACCATCTTGGGTAAGAAGTGTAAGTGGGGAGAGTTTATTTTATTTAAGTCACAGCAGAACTGGAAAAACCCCTTCTGTTTTACCCTTCTTGTGTTTCAGAAACATATTTTGTTCTTTTGAAGCCTTTTTGGTGTCTGGTCTGCAGATATTTTTGTATGTGTGCACCTCTGACCATGTGTGTACATATGCCTCGCCGGAAAGGGCACGTTCGCCGTCCCCATGCTGCTGGGTGCGCCGACTCACCGCCTCATGGTTGTGGCCCCAGCGCAGTGGAGGCGGGCATGGCTGCATTCCCCTCATGCTCCCCTCCTGGTGGTGGCCTGCAGCCATCACTGGCCAGACCTCCAGGGTGCAGAATTACATAGGGAGCGTGCAGAGACTCAGTAGCTTTTCCTCTGATGTATAAGTTACTTGGAACTTGCTGTGTCCTACGTCCCCGATGTGCTGTGAGGGCGCAGTGCCTCCATCTCATGGTGCAGCTGCGTGCCCTTGTGTGACCCTCTCCATAAAGGCACTTTACAGCTTCATGTTTCATCCACTGTCACTTTTTTTTTAACTGCTGATGTAAATGAAATTTTAAAAGCAGAGTTCTTTATTGTATGGATGAAGTCTGAATAAATATCAGCAACTCCTGCCGTCTGCCTGCCTTTGTCTAAGACACAGAACGTCTGTGCCGTCGGGGTCCCCAGGGCTGTGCTTGCACACGGCGAGTCGGTGTTGGGACGGAACAGAGCAGGGCAGTGAGCAGGGCCCGACATGAGGCTCTGGCACCAAACGGCCCCTTTGCTCCAGTGTGTCAGACAGTGAGGACGACAAGACAGCAGCAAGGCTGAGCGTGTCGGAAACGCGAAAGCAGCGGAGGAGGCGCAGAGGAGCCGTCACAGAGCACAGTGCCGCCAGCATGCTCCTGACCAGAAAAGGGAGCACAGAGAGGGTATTGCTGATCCGGCAGAGGAAGGGAAGGGTGCAGAAAGGGGAACGTGTGTGAACAGGAAACTAAATGTGATGAAGACAGCGCCCAGATGGGTCTGCCTCACAACAGACGGGAGTGACTGTGTTAAGCTGGCCTCCTGGATGAGCATGGCATCGGACGCAACAAGTAACCACTTAGAGACCATCGAGCAAAACTATACAAAGATCGAAGATTGAAAATAAAAGAAAAAAGACAGAACACACAAACACTAACCAAAAGAAATCTGGTGTAGCAGTGTCGATAGCATGAAGTGGAATTCAGGACGGTTAATAGAGACGCAGCTGCGTGGCAATCAGGAGCTCAGAAGCAGCTGACGATAAAGCTCAAAACGCAGCACAAGTTGGCGGTTGGGTGAGATGTTGACGGTCATGAAAAGTGATCCCCGTTTATCCCTAAACACAGATAAACCTGCATTATTTTCCAGCACACATGGAGCACAAGAAAAATATTTAGCAAACAGTGGGAAGACCATGGAAACTGGCAGTTTAAAGCGTGTTTCTAACTCACCGTTGGAAAGGCAGTGCCGTAGGGATGCAGGATTCTGCTCTCTAGAACTGGACGGACGCACAGAGCCACGGAAGAGGAACAGCCACGGCTCAGCTTGGCCTTGGCAGCTTAGTGGTGTCTGATTTTATACATGACAAAATAAGTGAGTTAACCGTTTAAGCCAAAAAGTAAGACCAGCCTAACCCAAAGAAACTATGTAAATGCTTCTCTCAATTACAATTGAGAAAAGAGAATAACAAAATCAAAAGCAAAACTCAGACTTTGTACCTGAAAAACCTAATAAAACTGATTTATAGAAAATCTGAGAAACTCCATATCAAATAAAAAGTTTTAAATATGAGAGAACTGTTATGAACACCTTTCTGCCAATGTATTTGAAAACAGAGTAGAATTTGTTAGAATTGGTCAAGAAGAAATAAAATACTTGGGTAAAGGAATAACAATTACAGAAATTGCATTGCAGTAAAAAAAAAAAATTACTCCAGATACCAGATTAGGTGATTTTATAAGCATACAAACATATTTATTAAAACTATTTAAAAGAATATAACAAGAGAAAGCAACTCAACAAAGTTACGAAGGAAGTTTAACCTTGGTAGCCAAACCTGACAAAGATAATGTAAGAAAAAAATCAGCGGGGCCACGTGGCTCACACCTATACTTCCAGCACTTTGGGAGGCCAAGGTGGGAGAATCGTCTGAGGCCCAGAGTTTGAGACCAGCCTGGGCCACATTGCAAGACCCCATCTGTACATGAAATTTAAGAATTAGCTGGGCATGGTGGCACACACCTGTAGTCCCAGCTACTTGGGAGGCTGAGACCTGGCAAGTGAGCCCAGGAGTCCAAGGCCGCAGCGAGCTGTGACTGCACCACTGCACTGCAGTCTGGACAACAGAGCAAGACTCTGCCCTCAAAAGCAACCAAACAAAAAGATAATGTAAGAAAAAATAAAATGAATGCAAAAATTCCAAATGAAATATAATCAAATAGGCCGGGCGCGGTGGCTCATGCCTGTAATCCCAGCACTTTGGGAGGCCGAGGCGGGTGGATCACGAGATCGAGACCATCCTGATCAACATGGTGAAACCCCGTCTCTACTAAAAATACAAAAAATTAGCTGGGCATGGTGGCGCGTGCCTGTAATCCCAGCTACTCAGGAGGCTGAGGCAGGAGAATTGCCTGAACCCAGGAGGCGGAGGTTGCAGTGAGCCGAGATCGCGCCATTGCACTCCAGCCTGGGTAACGAGAGCGAAACTCCGTCTCAAAAGGAAAAAAAAAAAGAAAATATAATCAAATAAAACCCGATTTTATGTTACAAATAAAGGTAATATGTTCTGAGCAAATAAATTCATCCCAGAAATGCAAGACATAGTATGTTAATGTGGCTATAATTTGCCATATCCACAAAGTGAAGGGGAAAACCACCAGCTTAACAAATGCAAAACAATAATTCAATTTTTAGTCAGCATTTATTTATCATGTTAACCAGTAGAAGAAAATTTCTTTAAATAAATGAAGTATATCTAACAAAATCTTTGCAGCAAAAATGTAAGGTACTGGAGTCCTTTAGAACCGTCCCCCCTGGCGGCAGAACTGAACAGGGACCCCAGCACTATCCAGCGCAGTTTAGCAGCCATACTAGTGATTATCACAACAAAGAGAAAGGAAAGAAGGCCTGGCGGCAGCTCACACCTGTTCTGCCAGCACTTTGGGAGGCCGACAGGCAGATCACCTGAGGTTGGGAGTTCGAGACCAGCCTGACCAACATGGAGAAACCCTGTCTCTACTAAAAATACAGTATTAGTCCGGTGTGGTGGTGCGCGCCTGTAAGCCCAGCCACTCAGGAGGCTGAGGCAGGAGAATCACTTGAACCCGGGAGGCGGAGGTTGCAGTGAGCCAAGATCATGCCATTGCACTCCAGCCCGGGCAGCAAGAGTGAAACTCCATCTCAGAAAAAGAAAAAGGAAACAAGTCATGCTAATTGAAAAATAACTTTTCATGTCTAGAAAACCCAGGTGAATTCATAAACTATTGAACTAAGACGTCCACAAGATCAACCCACAAAACGTTATTAATATTCCTAGCAATGACACCACCATTTTAACAGCAACCACACTTAAAATAAATGTAACATTTTTGGACAACATTATGAAACCTGATAGAAGGCCGTGAAAGCAGACCTAAATGGGAGATTTTTCTGCATGGAACAATTCCGTATCACTAAAATGTTAACTCTCCCCCAAATTAATCTGTGTATTTAATCGAAATCCCAACAGGATTCTTTGTGGAATTAGTAAATTGATTGTAACATACATAGAAGATAAAGGTCTAAGTCTAGCCATGGCGATTCGGGGAGCAGAGGCAGGAAGGGGAGGGCTCACCTACCAGGCGTCTGGACAGATCGTAAACCTGCCGTCAGTCGTGATGAGGGGAGCGAGGCTAAATTGGCCGAGCAGAATTCAGATTCCCATGTGTGCAAGTACCTGGCTCGTCCTGGGGCTGGTCAACCAGTGGCACGGCACGGCCTCCAGGAACCGGCATTATTGGGACAGCTGCCCTGCCATGTGGATGATGGCATAAAAGTAGACCCATCATCTCCCAAACTTAAGATCAAAACACTAAGATTATTATGAGAAAACAGAATTTTCTTATTGCCTACGGTAAGGATACATTTCTTACAAAGGACAAAACAGCTACACTTTAAGAGATGGACAGAAAGAAAAGAGGGACACATCTGAGCACACCCCTGGTGAATTTCTCGCCACACTCAGACCCTGGACAAGGGCGAAAAGCAGGACAAAGGCCCAGAGAAGACAAATTCTGCTCCAAATCATAACCATTCAGCCTTCCACACATTCTCTCGTCCTTAAACTGAAAGTTGTTCAGCCTCATACAGCACCAGTGTGACGCCGGCAGGCCCGAGGGCTCAGCTGCCTCCAGCTGTGGCCCCAAGAAGACAGCACCTGGGTGGGTCGAGGGAGCAAGCCCCCACTCTGATGGCTGACGGGGTGCCCGGGTCCAGCTCCCTTCTCTGCTCAGGCAGCAGAAGCCTGCTTAGCACAGGCTTTTCCTCACCAGCACAGACTCGTTGGAACTGGCCTGCAACACAGCTTGCCATGGCGGCTTCCCGGGCACAGGGCACACCGGCGTCGGTACACACAGCTCCTCTGTCCTCCCCATGCCCCACACCCTCCCTCAGAGGGAACGCTTGCTTCCAGTGGCACCAAATAGGATTTGGAACCAGCTGGTGTCCAAGCTGAAATCCGGTTAGCGTCTGCCTATTTCCCTGGTGTTAAGTACTATTCCTGGGACCTGCCCTGAGATTCCAATTTCTTATGGATGTGGAAAAGCCTGGAAATCCCATGTGTGTGGGAGTGTGGCGTGTGTATAGGGGTGCGTGTGTTTATGTGGTGTGACTTTAGGGTTTGAGTGTGGCATGTGTATGGTGTGAGTTGCGGTGTGGTGTGAGAGTGGCATATGTGTAGGGGTGTGTGTAGTGTGTGTGGGGTGTGGTGTATGGTGTGAGTTTGGGTTGTGTGAGTGTGGTGCTCTGGTACAAGTGTGAGCACAGAGATTCTCTGGTGGGGAGGGAGTCGGGGTCCCCCTCTGTCTCCCAGGCTGGAGCACAGTGACACATTCTCCCTCCCTCCAGCTGTAAGAAGAGCTGGACCTCAGAGAGTGCAGGCATGGTTTGGATCCCAAAGAAGTCATCAGCAATGCAACTGTTCAACAGAGGATACTCCCTGCTAGAGCGGTCGGCCAGGCCTCTAGGCAACTCAGGAGGCTTGGGAGACCGCCCACCCCTTGGGATGGGAAATCCCATGACCTGAGAACCTCAGTCCCTGGGCACCTGGGGTGGCCGGTCACCACAGCCTGTGGCTTGGGCCCAGGAGAGTGTGAAGAAATGACATGGACCACCACCAGCCAGGTACAGTGGCTCATGCCTGTAATCCAGCACTTTGGGAGGCCGAGGCAGGTGGATCACCTGAGGTCAGGAGTTCGAGACCAGCCTGGTCAACATGGTGAAACCCCCATCTCTACTAAAAAATATAAAAATTAGCCAGGCCCTGTGGTGCACACCAGTGATCCCAGCTACTCGGGAAGCTGAGTCACAGGAATTGCTTGAACCCAGGAGGTGGAGATTGCAGTGAGATGGCACCACTGCTCTCCAGCCTGGCAACAGAGCAAGACTCCATCTTAAAAAACAAAACAAAAAACAAAGAATGACATAAGACATGGACTGCTGGAGAATGGGGATGCTGCCCACAGTCAAAGTGAGCGGGGGCCCAGCTCAGAGCCAGAACAATCCTCTCCTCTTCCCGGCACTTCTCAGTGAGGCTCTGTGGCTCACCTGGGAAACCAGCCTCCCTTGTAGGCAACGGCCCAGCTGGCCTGGTCTCCTGGAGGCTCTCTTCAGACACCGACATCCACACCCAAGATGCACTCTGGAGATCTGACTTGCACTGTGGCCACAGGACAGCTTTTCATCGGCACTTTAAATGTTTCCCAACCTGCATTCCTATGTCCTAGGGGTTTGGAATTCTAGATCAGACTTGAAGTGTTAGTGCCACACGCACCTCTTAGCACTTGCACCCTGGCAGCAAACCACCAGCTTTGCAGCATAGCTGAGGCCGCCAGAGCTTGCTCCTGCTCTCCCAGCCTGAGCTCAGTGGCTGGTAGGAGGGGGTGTATGGCCACTGGCTGGCCAGGTGCCGCTCTGTCCTCCCCTCCCCCATCCCTCTATCACCCTTAGAGGCCGAGAACTTTGCCCGCCCGTCCCATGGGGAATGTCAACAGGCAGGGGCTGCGCTGCTGAGAGTCATCATGGCCTCCCAGGCCAACCAGCTCCTCTGCCTTCTGCTTGGGCTTCAGGGCTGTCTGGCTGCAGGTGCGTCCAGGAGGCTTTCCCCGTAAACTTGGTGGAAGGGCGGCAAGCAAATCCCAGGAGCAGGCCAGGGCTTCCCAAACCCACCCTTGCTCTGGACACCCCCACCTGCCATGAGGGTTTTCTGGGGGCTCCTGCTCCATTTCTTTCCTTCTGGAAACCGGCATCCAAGCGCATGCTGTGTGACAGTGGGAAGGCCCTTCTTGGTGGCTCAGGCTTTTTCAACGAACGTTAGGAGCGGTTGTTGCTTTCCTGGCCTCCATGAGACCCTGCCTGTGAGGTCTGACAAACACAAGTAGTCTGGGGCCGCTCAGTGTCCGGGAGGTACTCACAGGCTGCTCCCAGGCTGGGGAGGACCTCTGGGGGACAGTGCATGGGGGATGGCGCCTGTGATGTGGTGGATAGGGTGTGGGAAACGGCATATGGGGCTGGGGGATGGGGTGTGGGAAACTGTGTGGGGGATGGGGTGAGGGAAATGATGTGTGGGGGATGGGGTGAGGGAAACGGTGTGTGGGGGATGGGGTGTGGGGTGTGGGAAAAGGCATGTGGGGTGCCGGGAATGGGATGTGAGGGATGGAGGGTGTGGGGCATGGGGTGTGGGGAATGGGTGTGGGGATGGAGGGTGTGGAGCATGGAGTGTGGGGCATGGGAGGGGGACGTGGGGTGTGGGGGATGGAGCGTGGGGGGAATGGAGACTGGGGATGAAGGGTGTGGGGCATGGGAGGGGTGCAGTGTTGGGGATAGGGCATGGGAAAGGGTGTGTGGGTCTGAGGGACTGGACGTGGGGTGTGGGGGATGGAGCGTGGGGGGAATGGAGTGTGGGGATGAAGGGTGTGGGGCATGGATGGGAGGGGTGCAGTGTTGGGGATAGGGCATGGGAAAGGGTGTGTGAGTCTGAGGGACTGGACGTGGGGTGTGGGGGATGGAGCGTGGGGGGAATGGAGTGTGGGGATGAAAGGTGTGGGGCATGGGAGGGGTGCAGTGTTGGGGATAGGGCATGGGAAAGGGTGTGTGGGTCTGAGGGACTGGACGTGGGGTATGGGGGATGGTGTGGGGGGGGTGGAGCTTGAGAAACAGCACGTGGGGTGGGGGTTGAGGGGATGTCGAGTGGGGCATGGGCTGTGGGGGACAGAGTCTGGGATGTGAGGCTGCAGCCTAGCTCACAGCATGGACTTGTGACCCCAGCCACCTTCCTGCCCCAGGCGGGGTGGCTGAGGCCTCAGGAGGAGAACACAGAGGATGTGCTGTGGAAGCCTGGCCTCATAGAGGCGAGCAGGGCTGACCCTGGTTCTGTCCCGGGAGCTAGTAGGGGCCAACACCACCTCCTTCGCCTCCCATGGCAAAGAGCCAGCACACGGCGTGGCTACTGCGGTGCCCCTGAAAGAGGGCGTTCCCTGCTCCAGAGGGAGTGACCGCTCCAGCTCGGCCTTCCCTGGGCCTGGGGCTGCAGGCGATTTTCTCTTCTTTGTTCCATTCTGTCCCTTCTCAATAAGCATGTGTTCGTCAGGTTTGCCTCAGTTCTTGAGAGTTTTCCTTTTCTTTCATTTTTTTTGAGACTGTTGCCCAGGCTGGAGTGCAGTGGTGCGATATTGCCTCACTGCAACCTCCCAGGTTCAAGCGATTTTCCTGCCTCAACCTCCCAAGTAGCTGGGACCACAAATGCACACCACCATGCCTGGCTACGTTTTCTATTTTTAGTAGAGTCGGGTTTTCACCATGTTGGCCAGGATGGTCTTGATTTCTTGACCTCATGACCTGTCCTCCTCAGTCTCCCAAAGTGTGGAGGGATTTTCTGATGCAAATCTGCTTTCATCCCAGGGCAGTCACCGGCTCTGCCCACGCCAGCCTCCAGGGGTGTGGGTGTCCTGGGAGTACCCCAGGGGGTGTGGATGTCGCAGAAGTGTGGGTGTCCTGGGGTGTTGGTGTCCCAGGGGCGTGGGCGTCCCAGATATGTGGGTAGCTCGAGGCTGTGGGTGTCCCCAGGCTGTAGGGACATAGGCCTCCCCTCCGCACTCCTGCTGCCTGGGGCACCTCCTGTGAGGACTTAGTCCAGGACTTCCCACCTCCCGGAGCCTCGATTCTCTGGAGTCCCCGCCTGTGCACCCTCAGTCTCTCCTTCCCGACCAGATCGTTCTCTAGGGACGTCGACGTGTGAAGCTGCTTTCATAGGAAACAGGCGGTGGCGTTTCTCTCGGCCCCACGTGGCCCGGTGGCGCCCACCTTCCGTCCCTTCCTCCACGATCGGTAACTGACTTCTGCTCCGCGTTCCCGAGGCCGCTCCTGCAGAACTCGGGGCTCCTGCCCACCGGCGGCCTGCGAGCCGCTGAGGCCGGTCCTCCGAGCAAGGGCGGCCTGGTCGTCCCTCCGAACGCGCCCTCCGCTTTCCCCTCCGCCCCGCTCGCCTCCTCCCGGGCCTCCCTCTCCCGCACCGGCTGGGGCGGGTTCAGGCAGCGCAACTGCCCTGGGAGGGTCGCTCCTCACTCCGCCTCCGCGTGGCGTCCACAGCTCTCAGCACCACCGTCCCGCGCCCGACTCCGCGCTCCGCGAGGCGGTCCCCTCGGCTGCGGGGCGTCCTGAGGAACCGCCTGCGCCTCGCCCGGGGCCTCCCTGGCCCTCCCCAACCCCGTTTTCCCATAAGCAGGGCGGGGTCGCGGGTGCCTACGAGTAGCCTCAGGGTTACTGCGAGGCCGGGAGCTGCGCCGGGGCGCTGTGCCCTCAGGACCGGCCCGAGGAGGATCCGCGGGGTCCTGAGCTCCGGGGGTCGCCGGGGACCGAGGGGCACCGAGCGGGGGCGGGGAAGGCGCAGGAGCCCAGGACTGCCCGGAGCTAGCGAGGAAGCCAGGGCTCGGTGTGGGGGAGCCGGGCAGGGCCCGCGCCTGGGACCACACAGGGGCCTGGGGACCGCAGGCCTGGCCGCCGGGGACGCGGTGCGGGTGGAGACGAGGAATTTGGGTTGCCGCAGGCGGCGGTGCAGGGCCCCCGCGGCATTGGCGGCGGGTCACGTGGCCCCAGGGGGTGCCCAGCGCCCCCGGCCGCGCCGCCTTCTCGCCAGGCGTCAACCCCAGCATCTCATTTCCGCCGCGGCGCCCGCGGCCCCCTTTCGGCTCAGCTTCCGCGTGGGCCCCTGGGCGCGCCCTCGGGATCAGCTCCTGGAAGCCGGGAGGCCAGGCCGGGAAGGAGGAGGGAGTGGGGTGGCCGCCCGGGGAGCACCGCAGGGAGGACACCGGCCAGACCTACCGGCGGCGCAGGCCCCGAGTCCCCCGTCGCGCCGCTCCCCTCCCCCGGGACGGGAGCGAACCTGCGACCCCAGAGCTGCGCGGGGCGGGGCGGGGCGGGGGGGCGGGGCCGGGGGCGAGCGTCTCACGGGGCTCCCGTTCCTCAGTCTTCCTGACCCCGGAGGAAGCCCACGGCGTCCTGCGCAGGCCCCGGCGCGCCTACGGGTTCCTGGAGGAGCTCCGGGCCGGCTCGCTGGAGCGGGAGTGCAAGGAGGAGCAGTGCTCCTTCGAGGAGGCCCGGGAGATCTTCAGGGACACGGAGAGGACGGTGAGTTCCCCGCGCCGCGGGCCGTGGGCGCCGAGAACCAGGCCGCGTGGGGCCGCCCGGCGTCTCCCTCTGAGCGGGAACACGCGGCGGCGCCCACGGAGCGCCCCCTGCCGGTCACCTTCCGCCTGGGGCGACTCCTCTCTCCTCGGTGACGCTCCGCCACCCTCGCCCCGTTTCCAGGGACGCCCCCCGCCCCCCGCACACGCTGTCCCCACGCTGCCACACCGCGCATGACCGTCTTCACATCAGAAAATAGGACTTAAGAAGCGCACTTAGGATGTCCCCCAACCCCCTGAGGATCGGGGCGGCGCGCGGCTCACAGCAGGCACGCGGTAGAAGCTGGCCCGGGGGAGCGGCCCGCACCGTGATCAGCGGCACCACCCAGGGCACGTGTCCGGGAGAAGCAAAGTGTAGGGACCTGGGGCTTCCTCACAGGACATCTCACACTCACAGGTCACACTTCACACAGGTCACCTCACACTCAAAGGTCACACTTCACACAGGTCACCTCACTCAGATCACATCACACTCAGATCATATCACACTCACAGGACACACTTCACACAGGTCACCTCACACTCAGATCACCTCACACTGAGATCACATCACACTCACAGGTCACCTCACACTCAGATCACCTCACACTCACAGGACACACTTCACACAGGTCACCTCACACTCACAGATCACACTTCACACAGGTCACCTCACACTCAGATCACCTCACACTCACAGATCACCTCACACTCAGATCACATCACACAGGACACACTTCACACAGGTCACCTCACACTCAGATCACATCACACTCACAGGACACTTCACACAGGTCACCTCACACTCAGATCACCTCACACTCAGGTCACCTCACACTCAGGTCACACTTCACACAGGTCACCTCACACTCAGATCACCTCACACAAGTCACCTCACACTAACAGGTCACCTCACACTCAGGACACACTTCACACAGGTCACCTCACACTCAGATCACCTCACACAAGTCACCTCACACTCACAGGTCACCTCACACTCAGGACACACTTCACACAGGTCACCTCACACTCACAGATCACACTTCACACAGGTCACCTCACACTCAGATCACCTCACACTCACAGATCACCTCACACTCATCACATCACACTCACAGGACACACTTCACACTCACAGGACACCACACTCACAGGACATCTCACACTCAGGACACACTTCACACAGGTCACCTCACACTCAGATCACATCACACTCATCACATCACACAGGTCACATCACACAGGTCACACACTCAGATCACCTCATACTCAGATCACATCACACTCACAGGATACCTCACACTCACAGGACACACTTCACACAGGTCATGTCACACTCAGATCACATCACACAGGTCACCTCACACAGGTCACCTCCACTCACAGGTCACACCACACAGGTCACCTTACACTCAGATCACCTCACACTCAGATCACCTCACACTCACAGAACACACAGGTCACCTCACACTCACAGGACACTTCACAGGTCACCTCACACTCAGATCACCTCACACTCAGATCACATCACACTCACAGGTCACATCACTCAAAGGACACACTTCACACAGGTCACCTCACACTCAGATCACCTCACACTGAGATCACATCACACTCACAGGTCACCTCACACTCAGATCATCACACTTACAGGACACACTTCACACAGGTCACCTCACACTCACAGGACACCTCACATTCACAGGTCACCTCACATTCACAGGTCACCTCACACAGGACACCTCACACTCACAGGACAGACTTCACACAGGTCACCTCACACTCACAGGACACACTTCACACAGGTCACCTCACATTCAGATCACCTCACACTCAGATCACATCACACAGGACACACTTCACACAGGTCACCTCACACAGGACACCTCACACAGGACACACTTCACACAGGTCACCTCACACAGGACACACTTCACACAGGTCACCTCACACTCAGATCACCTCACACTCACAGGACACACTTCACACAGGTCACCTCACACTCACAGGACACACTTCACACAGGTCACCTCACACACTTAGATCACCTCACACTCACAGGACACTTTACACAGGTCACCTCACTCACAGGACACCTCACTCTCAGATCACCTCACACTCACAGGACACTTCACACAGGTCACCTCACACTCACAGGACACTTCACACAGATCACCTCACACTCACAGGACACCTCACACTCAGGTCACTTCACACTCAGGTCACCTCACAGGACACCTCACACAGGACACACTTCACACAGATCACATTACACTCAGATCACATCACACAGGTCACCTCCCTTCATAGATCGTATCACACAGATCATATCACACACTCACAGGTCACCTCACACTCGCAGGACACACTTCACACAGATCACCTCACACTCACAGAACACTTCACACAGGTCACCTCACACTCACAGGACACTTCACAGGTCACCTCACACTCAGATCACCTCACACTCAGATCACATCACACTCACAGGTCACATCACTCAAAGGACACACTTCACACAGGTCACCTCACACTCAGATCACCTCACACTGAGATCACATCACACTCACAGGTCACCTCACACTCAGATCATCACACTCACAGTACACACTTCACACAGGTCACCCCACCTCACACTCACAGGACACCTCACATTCACAGGTCACCTCACACTCAGGACACCTCACACTCACAGGACAGACTTCACACAGGTCACCTCACACTCACAGGACACACTTCACACAGGTCACCTCACATTCAGATCACCTCACACTCAGATCACATCACACAGGACACACTTCACACAGGTCACCTCACACAGGACACCTCACACTCAGGACACACTTCACACAGGTCACCTCACACTCAGATCACATCACACAGGACACTTCACACAGGTCACCTCACACAGGACACACTTCACACAGGTCACCTCACACTCAGATCACCTCACACTCACAGGACACACTTCACACAGGTCACCTCACACTCACAGGACACACTTCACACAGGTCACCTCACACACTTAGATCACCTCACACTCACAGGACACTTTACACAGGTCACCTCACACTCACAGGACACTCACTCTCAGATCACCTCACACTCACAGGACACTTCACACAGGTCACCTCACACTCACAGGACACTTCACACAGATCACCTCACACTCACAGGACACCTCACACTCAGGTCACTTCACACTCAGGTCACCTCACAGGACACCTCACACAGGACACACTTCACACAGATCACATTACACTCAGATCACATCACACAGGTCACCTCCCTTCATAGATCGTATCACACAGATCATATCACACACTCACAGGTCACCTCACACTCGCAGGACACACTTCACACAGATCACCTCACACTCACAGGTCACCTCACACTCACAGGTCACCTCACAGATCACCTCACACAGATATCACACTCAGATCACATCACACAGGTCACCTCCCCTCACAGATCATATCACACACTCACAGGTCACCTCACACTCACAGGACACACTTCACACAGATCACCTCACACTCAGATCACCTCACACTCACAGGTCACCTCACTCACAGATCACCTCACACAGATCATATTACTCACAGGTCACCTCACAATCACAGGACACCTCACACTCAGGTCACCTCACACTCACAGGACACCTCACACAGGACACACTTCACACAGATCACATCACACTCAGATCACATCACAGAGATCACCTCCCCCCACAGATCATATCACATAGATCATATCACACACTCACAGGTCACCTCACACTCGTAGGACACACTTCACACAGGTCACCTCACACTCAGATCACATCACACAGGTCACCTCACACAGATCACCTCACACTCACAGGTCACCTCACACTCACAGGACAGACTACACATTCACAGGTCACCTCACACTCAGACTACCTCACACTCACAGGTCACCTCACACTCACAGGACAGACTACACATTCACAGATCACCTCACACTCACAGATCACCTCACACTCACAGGTCACCTCTCACAGGACAGACTAAACATTCACAGATCACCTCATACTCACAGATCACCTCACACTCAGATCACCTCACACTCACAGGATACCTCACACTCAGATCTCACACTCACAGGACAGACTATACATTCACAGGTCACCTCACACAGGATACCTCACACTCACAGATCACCTCACACTCATAGACTGTCTGACATTCACTGTGTGAGATCTCTCACCTCACACTCATAGGATGTCTCACACAGGATGCCTCACAGTCACAGAGAACCACATCTCATAGGCACAAGTCACCTCACACAGGACATCTCATACTCACAGGAAGCCTGACACTCACAGGAGATCGAGCTGAGACACAGGCTAACATGGCCCTCTCCAGGCAAATGGAGGATGGTCATGCCTAGCGTTTTTCTACACCTAGTTTTCAAAGCAGTTCTCATCTGTTATATTCTCACAGCACCCTGTGAGTTTGAGTTCTGATGACCAACAGTTTCTTCAGCAACCACTTTTTTCTGCGGAGCGCTTTTGTAGTTTGTGGAATATTTTTCATCTGCTACTACACCTTCTCCCCGTGCAGCTGTGTGTGTGGCTGCCCTGTCAGAGGTGGAGCTGTGGTTCAGAGCCTGTGTCCCTCGCCCCAGGTCCACAGCTCGGCAACAGAAGAGTCAGGGCTGAACCCCAGCTGTTCTGACTTGGGAGCAGACAATGTGTGCTTACCCGTAGTTCCAGATGTCCTGGGGAGGGGCTGAGATGAGGAGAAACCTCCCTCGGCTCCAGAGGAAAGTCTGGCTTCCTGAGCCCACCCCGCCAGGCCCAGGTCTAAGCCCCCGCCCCTAGCTTGTGCTTTGTCCAGGGCTTGCTGGTGGTGCTCTGGTGAAGGTGTGGCTCACGTGCTTCCTCTCTTGCTCCCTCAGAAGCTCTTCTGGATTTCTTACAGTGGTGAGTAGATCGCCCACCGATGCTGCCTGCAGCCTTCTCCGCAGTGTCCTGACGCCAGCCCACTCCACAGATGGGGACCAGTGTGCCTCAAGTCCATGCCAGAATGGGGGTTCCTGTGAGGACCAGTTCCAGTCCTATATCTGCTTCTGCCTCCTTGGCTTCGAAGGCCGGAACTGTGAGACAAGTGAGGTCCCACTTTGGGTCCCATAATTGCAGAGGGCCCTGGGGAGCTGGTGGAGGTGGCCTAGCCCAGCGGGCTACAGGGTGCACCATGGTGGGGTGTGTGGACCGGGCATTCTGGGGTCAGCCCCAGTTGGAAGTTGGTGTGGGTGACCTTGAAGTTCCTTCCAGTCAGGTCTTTGATCCAGGGACCCAGGGTTCTAAGTCTCAGACTCAGCGGCCCCTTGGGCTCCCGGCCCCGGGAAATTCTCAGCCCTTGAGAGGGCCCAGCTGAGAGTCCCAGTGTCCCTGTCCCACTTCCACATCCCACCAGGCCAAACACTTCCCATTACAAAGGTTTGAAGGTTTTCCCTTCTGAACATTAAATTATTGCCAAGTGGGGGCCCCCAACCTCCCTTGGGTTCAGTCATTCATCGGAAGGACTCAGAACCCACTGAAGTGGATACACTCACCGTTACTGTGTATTACTGCAAAGGATGCAGCCCTAAGTCTGCAGAGGGCCCAGGCACAAGCTTCCTATTGTCCTCTCCCTGTGGGGTCATGTGGACAGTTCTTAATTCTCCCAGAGCGACTTGTGACGAGATGTGGGAAATACGGCCAACTTGGGAAGTGCCACGAGCCCTGGTGTCTAGAGATTTTATCAGGGCTCAGTCACAAAGACCCAGCTGACCCCCCCATGTGGCTGACCTAAGTTCCAGTCCCTCCAGAGGCCAAGCTGTTAGTGTGGCCCTAGGCCCCGCCATGTGTCACATTGTCAGCTAGACTGTCCAGCATGGCCTACGGCCTGGGTAAACAACAACATTCCCTCAGGCAGGACCTCCCAAGGGCTTAGCGGTCACTTCCCAGGAGCCAAGGCAAAGGCTGCCCTCTCTCCCTGACCATCCAAGTCCACATTCTTACACTGAATGAGCTCTCTCCGGCAGCAGCCACTTTCTAATTTAAGCAGAGGAGAGCCCAGCAGAGTAGGGGAGACTGAGGAGAAAGGCTTCCTGCTGGTCATCTGGGCCCAGGACATCTCAGAGCTCTGCTCAGCCCTGGTGCCCAGCAGCCCCGGTGCCCAGCAGCTCTGGTGTGCATCCCGCAGGGCAGCCTTCCCCCCAGAGTCCTGGGCTTACTCAGGACCACTCCCCTTGCCCACATCAAGCAAAGTCGGGCTGCCGGTTCTGTGTCTTCTGTCTGAGCCCATGGCCAGTGCTGGGGCTGACTGTCCCCAGGCTGGCTCATGGAGGCACAAGGACAGCATGGAGAACTGTCTCAGCTCTCTGGTCCTCCTGCCAGTTGGATCCCTGACTGGAAGTCCCTTGGACACTTGTATTGTCCCCATGGGACTTTCACTTTCCTCCAGGCTTCCCTCAGCTCCCCATCAGCTGCTTAGAAGAGCGGTCGCCCTGGAGGCCACTGCCCACCAGCCAGGCATCCCCCCAAATGCAACTGCAGCCAGCGCTGTCCCCAGCTGGCAAGGCTGTTCAGACATGTGACTCCTGATCCAGGCCTGGTCCTTTGGATCAATCCATGGAGCAGTTGGTGCCAAGCTCAGTCTCTGTCGCCCACGGCTGAGTGCTACCTTCCAGGCAGCTGCTGACCCAGGGCACGGCTACCCCCGGGGCTGGCTCTCACTGACTCCAAGGGGCCATTCTCGAGCTGTCCCCTACCTGTCCTCAGACAAGGATGACCAGCTGATCTGCATAAATGAGAACGGCGGCTGCGAGCAGTACTGCAGCGACCACGCGGGCACCAAGCGCTCCTGTCGGTGCCACGAGGGATACTCACTGCTGGCAGATGGGGTGTCCTGCATGCCCACAGGTGACCAGGCCCCAGGGGCTGCTTGTGGTTTCATGTACCAGATGACCCCCAGTCCCAGATGACACCAGTCTTTGTCCCACCACGGATTATCTTACTGGACAAAAGATGGGTAGGGGTGGCTTTGCATCTACTGAGCACCCACTATGCGCTGACCAATTGTGAGGCGGGATCTGGGCACCAAGGTGGCACAGGCCAGAGCCATAGTGCCTGGGATGGGCACCCTGGGGCAGTCCCTGAATGGCCTCAGGCCCCCCTGCCCATTCTAGACAGGCCAGGGGAGACAAGCGAGGCATTGTCTCACATCCCACCCCGACTTGTGGGACCTCCACCAGGGTTCGTGAATCTGCTTGGACACAGCCAGTGTCTACTGACTGCTGCCCCACTCTGCATTCCTAACCCGGTAAAGGCTCCTGGGAAAATGGGACATTTCTCCAAACCAGCCTGGAGCTAATGGGCTGCACTTCCAAAGACAGGGACATCCCACGCATGCTGTGTCTCAGGCAGGGATACCCCACCCCCACTCTGCCTCAGGCAGGGTCACCCCATTCCCGCTCTGTCTCAGGCAGGGACACCCCATTCCCTCTGTCTCTGGCAGGGTCACCCCACACCCGCTCGGTCTCAGGCAGGGACACCCCACTCCCGCTGTCTCAGGCAGGGCCACCCCACACCCGCTCTGTCTCAGGCAGGGACACCCCACTCCCGCTCTGTCTCAGGCAGGGACACCCCACTCCCACTCTGTCTCCGGCAGGACACCCCACTCCCACTCTGTCTCAGGCAGGGACACCCCACTCCCGCTGTCTCAGGCAGGGACACCCCACTCCCGCTGTCTCAGGCAGGGACACCCCACTCCCGCTCTGTCTCAGGCAGGGTCACCCCACGCCCACTCCGTCTCCAGCAGGGCCCCCTCATGTCCGCTGTGTCTCTCAGAGGCAGATGTGCCCACCCCAGCCATACAGCCTAGAACTCAGCCTGCCACCTCCTCGGATTTTCTTTCTGGCCCAAGGCCTTAATTGGAGCAGATCGAAAACTCAGCGTGGGATCAGAACAACACAATTGTTTGTGCTGTTGATTCATCTTTAGGCAGAATTTCATTAACCTTTTAGTAAAGTCAAGCAACACATCGTCCCCCTGAACAGTGAGCAGAGGGTGGTTTCAAGATGTAGGGCCCTCCGTTTCCTCCAGAGCCAGCCCTGACCATTGTCTGCTCAGCCAGCTGCTTCTGCCAGGGCCTCTCATGGGCCAGCCCCACCAGCCAGGCCCAGCCAAGGCCCTGCCCTCCCCTACCCCTGGGACCTGGCAGCTCCTGCGAGGGGGCCTCCCGAAACCTCGGCCTCAAGCCTCTCAGAGCAAGGATGCTTCTGAGCCTGAACTTGGGGCACACTCCTCACAGATCTCTGCATCTTCCTGACTTTTGTTTTACACAGTTGAATATCCATGCGGAAAAATACCTATTCTAGAAAAAAGAAATGCCAGCATCCCCCAAGGCCGAATTGTGGGGGGCAGGGTGTGCCCCAAAGGGGAGTGTCCATGGCAGGTAAGACTTCCCTGGCCTCAGGATTCTGAGCCCTGAGGGGCTTGGAGACTTTTGAATGTGAGCTGGACAACAGCTCTGGAAGGGAAACAGGCAGGTCAGCCCAGGCCCACCAGGCTCCACGTCAGCCCACCCAGCACCTCCAGCTCGCTGCACCCCGCGAAGGAGAGAAGAAAGCGACACTCACTGAGGGTCTACCCTGTGCAAAGAGCCCAGCGAGGCTCCCCACCCGAGCTGTCATGTCATCCTCCCTGTCACTCTTTAGAATCCTTGCCTGAGCTTTGCAAAGTCAGGAGCACTGGATCAAAACTATGTGAAGATCCTGTGAGGTGAATAGTGAAATCCCACAGCGACATCTGTGTTGTTAGGCTGTACCCAAGAGCATGCGTCAGCTAGAGAGGGGCTCGGCCCCCTAGAGCTACTGTACCCAAGAGCATGCATAAGCTAGAGAGGGGCTCGGCCCCCCAGAGCTACTGTACCCAAGAGCATGTGTCAGCTAGAGAGGGGCTCAGCCCCCCAGAGCCACTGTACCCAAGAGCATGCGTCATAGAGAGGGGCTTGGGTTAGCCAGAGAGGGGCTCAGCCCACCAGAGCCGGGTCTGAGCAGCTCTGCCCGGGAGGGGTCTGCAAAGACCCGAGGATTGCAGAACCAAATTGTGCGACGCCAGAGGTCCCTTGTGGTGCCCAGGAGGGTGAGTCATCAGGGAAACTGACAGCAGTGTGACTTCCACGCCTGCTGTGCCCCGCACAGGTGCTGCTGGTGCAGAATGGAGCTATGTTTTGTGGGGGGACCCTGATCGACACCAGCTGGGTGGTCTCCGCGGCTCATTGTTTTGACAAAATCAAGAACTGGAGGAACATAAGCGCGGTGCTGGGTAGGTGCTGCCCTCTCTCCCTGACGGCAGCTCTCAGTCCCAGGGGCCACTGCTCTGGGCTTCACGCTGTCACTTCCACAGACAGACAGATGTCTCCAAAAGCTGGGCATGCCTGCTCTGGCCACCATCCTCAGCCACTTTCCCATGCCCAAATAAAATGGTAAAAGACTGGGGGCTCTGCCCATCATGCCTCGCTTGCCCAAGAGCCCAGAGGAGGGTGCAACGCCCACAGCCTTGTGGGCCCACCAGGTGGCTGGATTTATGGGCAAGATGATCACTCCCAGGAGGGCCACCAGGCCGAGAACTGAAGAATCGGGGTACACCCTGTCCCCCCAGCTGCCAGGCCCCAGTACCGCTTCCCTACCCCAACACCCAGGCCGCAGTTTCACCCCAGTTCACATGTTCCCCACGAGCCACAGGCTGCCACTGGGGCGGGTCTGCCAGGTCCCCTTGGGGTGCGATGCAGGCCCCCTGGCCCCAAAAGGAGACTGCAGCCCCTGCAGATGTGAAAATGGCCACAGCCTGTCCCCATGCACCAGGGTGGGGCTGCAGGCGGTGGCATAGCCCTGAGTGGGGTTCCTTCCTTCCAGGTGAGCACGACCTCAGCGAGCACGATGGGGACGAGCAGAGCCAGCGGGTGGTGCAGGTCATTATCCCCAGCACGTATGTCCGGGGCACCACCAATCACGACATCGCACTGCTCCGCCTGCACCAGCCTGTGGTCCTCACTGACCACGTGGTGCCCCTCTGCCTGCCTGAGCAGACATTCTCTGAGATGACGCTGGCCTATGTGCGCTTCTCGTTGGTCAGCGGCTGGGGTCAGCTGCTGGACCGTGGCGCCAAGGCCCTGGAGCTCATGGCCATCAACGTGCCCCGGCTGATGACCCAGGACTGCCTGGAGCAGTCGGAGAAGACGAGAGGCTACCCAAATGTCACGGAGTACATGTTCTGCGCCGGCTACCGGGATGGCAGCAAGGACTCCTGCAAGGGGGACAGTGGAGGTCCACACGCCACCCGCTACCGGGGCACGTGGTACCTGACAGGCATCGTCAGCTGGGGCCAGGGCTGTGCAGCCGTGGGCCATTTTGGGGTGTACACCAGGGTCTCCCAGTACACCGAGTGGCTGCACAAGCTCCTGCACTCAGAGCCACATCCAGGCATCCTCCGGCGAGCCCCATTTCCCTAGCCCAGCAGCCCTGCCCCATGGAGAGAAAGCTGGGGCCATGTAGAGCTGTCCTGGGACCAAACCCCATCGATTCTTCTGCAGTTCATGGAGTAGAGGAGGGCATGGGAGGGGTGGAGGGGTGGGGAGGGAGACAGACAGAAAGAGACTGAGGGAGACATTCTGAGGACATGGAGAGACTCGAAGAGACTAATAAAGACAGAGGGCATAGAAAGATGAGAGGCAGAGGCAGACAGGCGCTAGATGGAGAGCAGGACAGTGCTGCAGCTGTCCTGGACGCAGACAGCCCACCCAAGCCTCCTTGTCTCCCTTCAGCCAAGTCCACCTGCATGTGATCTGCTGGCCTCAGGCTACTACTGGGCCTTCACAGCTGGAGACAGTAGAGGTGTGTACACACACAGATACCTACGCACACACACAAATGTACACAGATACATGTGCACAGGGATGCACACATACATATGCACACATGTACACACATACATGCGAATGCACACGCACCAGTGCACACAGAGATGTGCACACACACCAATGCTGACTCCATGTGTGCTGTCCCCCTCTCACTTTTCTCATTCTTATGCAAACATTTCATCTTCATTTCAGACAATTCAGAAGCATCAGCATGCATGCTGTAAATGACCCAAACTTCCCCCAACTGTATTTCACCCTAAGCTGGGTGCCGCACTGCACAGGCTGTTCCCCACCTGCTTCCCAACTTCGCAATAAATAGCTGCATCTCCTCTGTTTGCCTTTGGGGCCTCCCACCCCCTGGGTTGCCCATGATTCATTTTTGGGGCTCATCCTCTAAGCTGCTCTTTTCTTCACAGTTTTCAGCATCACCGAAATGACCGTTCCCATGGGAGCTGTTTAAAAAACAAAGGTCTTGGATAGATGTTTGAAGCTGTAGCTGGCAGGCCCCTGT
The DNA here is from genome assembly GCF_049354715.1 of Callithrix jacchus. Classification (NCBI taxonomy): domain Eukaryota; kingdom Metazoa; phylum Chordata; class Mammalia; order Primates; family Cebidae; genus Callithrix; species Callithrix jacchus. The sequence goes on from NC_133502.1 coordinate 28,582,587, forward strand.
GCACCTGGATGTTCTGTCCCTGCAGCCCTTGTCAATGACATTTCTCAGTGGCCCCGGGAACCCCTGCTCGAAATCAGGAACACTTCGCTAAATGTGCGCTCCCAGGCTCTGGCTGCAGGGGGAGGACCTGGCAGGCTGCACTCTCACCAAGTCCCCAGGGTTGGTGGGGAAGAATGAGAAGCATGTGAAGAAAATCGGGAGGCGACAGACACTGCCCCCACTCCAACTCCAGCCAGCATGGCTTGTAAAGCAGACTCGACGTCGCCCTGCAGGGCCCTCCTGGGCACCAGCGGGGCTCACAGCGGCAAGGCAGGTGCAACCCACCTCGGGGGCTCTCAGGGAACATCTGCTTTGGAGCAGACAGGGCCTGTGAACTACGGCCCAGGACTGCTTCCAAGACACCCTGCTCTTGTAAATAAAGCTTTCTGGGAACACACCCATATTAGTGTCTATTGAGTGCATGACAGAGGCCGTCCAGCCACACAGACCCAATGACCGCAAAGCCCAGGGTGATTCGAGTCAGGACCACTGCCGAAGACGCTTGCTGACGCTGGCCAGACCCCGGTTCCTCACGCCCCACACATGGAGCTCAGACTTTACGGGAGCCAACAGCAGGGCCTTACCCAGGTAAGAGCTGGCTCTGCTTTCTCTTTTGTCCAAGTGACTATGCCTCAGTTTCCTCGTCTGTAAAACAGGAGCCCTCTGTGATGCTTGTGGTGGGATGAGATCAGTGCGGGTGGAACGAGGTCCTGGAAAAGCCCATGCCATCATCATTGTCAGCAAAGCCACTTTGGAAATAGACGCGTCAGTGAATTCATAGAAAATTCTGCAACCAGAATGCTCCGGGCTCCTGAGGCCCTAAGCCCAGCCCAAGGCTCTGGAAGCTGCGCTGGCTTCTTGGGAGAGAAAGTTGGCAGGACTCCTCTTCCTAGGAAGAAGCGGAGCGGGGAGATGAGAGGACAGGCCAGGACCCCACCCAGACCCACAAGAATCAACAGGGAAGTCATGCAGGGTCCTGGCGGAGCACCAGCCTCCCTTCCTGCCAATGGGAAATACAGGCAGTCACCTCACAGTGCTGTTGGAGGAGGAGTCCCCAGAGGCCTTGCTGAGGGCCTGGGCACCCCCAAAGGCTACATGTTTCATATGGGACGTGCCCCCTGCCGTGGCTGAGCTCCAGCTTTCTGTGAGCGGTGAGATAGAATACAGGGAGGCCACCGGGACAGGGCAGAGGAGGCGGCAGGCTCATGCCCCCAAAGCCAGCATTGCCACCCAGCACTAATCACAAAGACTGCGTGTCTGCATGGGCACTCTGCTGGTAGTACACATACTGCATTGGTCTCTCCTTACACGCATGCCTAGAGGTGATGCCAGAGCGTGGACACCAGGAGAGGCAGGAGCCAGACACCTGACGCCACCAGGAAGGCCCCTCTCAGAGGACTGGTGCCCCCCCATGGGAGGCCAGCCCAGTGTTGGCATCCACCATCATCAGTTTGTGCAGTCGGGTGGGACTCAGTGAACGGCTCCTGTGTGCCAGGCACAGATGCACAATGTGTGCACAGCAGGCTCATGTGCAGGTGGCCACGAGACAGGGCGACTCGTCAAGGCAGATGCAGCACGAGGCAGTGGCCAGCACTGTAGGTCTTAGGGACCTTGTTCCCCGTCCAGTACCGCGTAGCAGGGAGTGGTCGCCACACTGGCCAAGTTTTAGACCATTTATTCCAGAGACCCCAGAGACAAAAATCCTGGCTGCACCTCCCAGTGACTCCTGCAGCCACTGAGTAGAGGAGTGTTTCTGGAAACCGCTGTGTTGTGATGCAAGAGCAATTCTGTGGATGAGCTGGAGCTGGAGCAGCCAACCTGCTGGCCTGCTGACGGAGGTTCTGCGCTGGAGAACAGGCCCACGGGCCCTCTCAGTCTCGGAACAGTGTGGCCAGTGGTGGGGAGGCCAGGAGGGGTTTCAGGCAGAGCCTGTCCCTCCAGGTGGTCAGAGGAGGCCCACTCCCAACGGCAGTACATGTTGGGGCCACGTGGGCACAGAAGGTTTGAGGGTGGGTGGGAGAGGTACCAGCCTGGCCTGTGGGAGACCGTGGTGCAGATGCCAAGCCACTGCCGTGACATGAGACCACCAGACACTACCCAGAGAGTGGCCGTGAGCAAAAGGACCCACCCAGAAGCAAGCAGGGCCTTGGAGCAGCCATCCTGGGCTCAAATCCCACACTCGCCACCCTCGGCCTCAGACCAGGCTTCCTGCTCTCTAACCTCAGTTTTCTGTGCTAGAAAAATGTTGGGAAAGTGACACGTTCATGTGATCGTGAGGACAGAGGGTTAAATGTACACATCTGGAAACTACAAAACAAGCATGAAATGATGCTTTTCTTCGCTCCTGGAACAGAACGTCCCCACGCCCACGGCGGGCCCTGGTTACTGATGAGGATGGGGCTCCACTGGGCCCCTCTGGCCGCCCAGCTCTGCCTGGGGAAGGTGGGGCCGGGGTGGCTGTGTTCCCAGCGTGGTCACTCCCCTGCCTCCCCAGCAGGCCCCGGCTCCAATCAGGAGGCCTAAGCCAAGTGACAAGCAGCGTGACAGCAGCCGTCCCAGCTGGGCGTGGACTTTGCTCCGGCAGCCTGTCCCGCTGAGGACAGGGACATGGTACTCAGCCACACCATGAGACACCCACTGCACCTCGTCCTGCTCAGCACCTCCCTGGCTGGCCTCCTGCTGCCCGGGGGAAGCCGTAAGTGCCCCTCACCCTTCAGACTCAAAGGCAGCACCGGGGAGCAGGGAGGGGCGGCAGTTGGGGAAACCCTCTCATCTCCGCAGCCTGGACGGTGGGTGCCTTGGCCACTGTCAGGGGCTGGCCTCGGATGGCTGGGCTTGGCCTTTCTAGCCAAGGATGTCCCTGTGGCTGAGAGTCAGACGGGCAGATCAGAGGTCACAGAGGCAAAAACACAAGGACAGAGTCAGAGAGCAAGAAGGAGAGGGAGGGAGAAACAGTGAAATGGGAGACCTGGAGGCAGAGACAGAGATAGACAGGGAGACAGATGGGGGAGGGACACAGAGGGAGAGGTGGGGGCCAGGCAGAGTCAGGACAGTTGGCCATCTGCCACCACAGGGAGGATGGGAAGAGGGGCACCGCAGAGGCGCTCCCAGGGAGGAGGCTGAGCCGAGCCAGTGCCACCACCCTTGGACTGGCTCCACCTGGAAGGGGCTGCCTAGTGAACAGCTGGATTGGGGGGGCAGAGGCCCAGAAAGGGCAGAAGCCAGGCAAGGCTGGGGGCAACAGAGGAAGGGAAGGCCCCTCTGCTGGAGATTCAGGAGACAGGGACCCTCGGCTTGTGTGCGTCCTGGATAAAGTGGACAGGCAGGGGCACCTAGCGGACACAGGCGTGTGGAAGGAGGGTGTGAGGGAGAGATGGAGCAGGGGAAGACCCTCGTGAGGAGGAAAGGGGAGGCCCCTGGGAAGGCTGAGTGGACTCTCAGGCGTGGATAACTTATCTGAGGCTGAGGCCTTGCTGATCTGAATGCCCCCCCCCCACCCCCGGTGACACCGGAGCTCCAGCCACATTGCATGGGGGTCCTCTCCATCCCACCCTCAGCCTGCTGCCCCCTGAGCCCACCTCTCCCTGTCTTCCACACAGAACAGGACTCCCCTCCATGGGCTAATGTGTGGTTCCATCTCCCCCAGCTCCTCCCCACCCCTCAGGCCACACTGCCCTGTGCAGGAGCCCTGAGACCTCTGGACCCACGGAAGCATGACACCCTTAGCCGTGTGGAGCCGGCCTGGCCCATGACCACGCCCGTGGTGTCTCCGGGGCCAGCCTGCATCCTGGGAGGACATGGTCAGCAGCAGAGACGGCGCCAGGCTGTCTCCCTCCCCCACTCCGCCTCAGAGGCCTCAGCAGCTGTGCTCTGAGGTCGGTGGGACTGAACGCAGGTCCCAGAATGTCCCACTCAGGACCTTGCTGTGCACACTTTTTATTTTATAAAATCAAATACACATAGCACCTGCAGTCTAGCCTTGAAACGAACGTGGCTGTCCTGGCAGTCACGAAGCTCTTCTGGGGTGGTGGGGCCTCAGCGCTACTTGGCTGGGGCTGCCATGAGAAAGGACCATGGACCAAGTAGCTTAAAGCCACAGAAACATTTTTCCCACAGCTCTGGAGGCTGGAAGTTCAAAATCAAGGTGTCAGTGGGGCTGGTTCGTCCATAGCCTGGGGGAGGGTCTGCTGTGGGCCTGTCTTCTGGCGTCGGGTGGCAGCGCCTTGGAGCTGTGGCTTGTGGGTGCATCACTGTCACCACTGCCTCCATCGCCACGTGGCATTCTCATCACGGCTGTTTTTCTGTGGGTCTTCTTTCCTCTTGGAAGCACACCAGTCATTGGATTTAGGGCTCCCCCTACTCCTGTAAAATGTCTTCCCAACCAAATACATCACAAAACTTCTATTTCCAATTAAGGTCATGTTCTGAGGTTCTGAGAAAGACATGAATTTGGAGGGACATTATTCAGCCCTGTCCTGACACCTGTAAGTGCTTTTGCAATCCAACTTTTTATTTTAATAAAATCAGAACATGCACAGCACCTGCAGCGCCAGCCTCTAAACGGCTGCTGTTGACTGGCGATTGCTAACGCTACGTGACTTCAGTTCCGTCCTTACATTCAGCAAGTGAAATCCACTCTTCATGAGTTTTGACCTTACAGCTGAAACTTTTGCTTGCTGGTAAAACCTGTTCGAATGCAGCTGCTGACCGTGGAAGTCGCTGATGTTGCCACAGCAAACGCAACTGTGTGTTCAAAGATTGGGACACTCCTGACGACTTCCGAAGAACAAATGCACACAAGAAACAAAACCACAGGGACACAAACACGTGCTAGTATGGACACTCCGGAATGCTGATCTGGATTAATTCCATTCATGTCTTGAGACAAGTGTCTAAAAACCTTGTTACATTTTAATTTCGTTTTGCCAATCCCACTTTACTCACATCAGAAAATGCGGCCATGTGGCCAAGGCCCAACCTGCTCAGTGTGACTGAAACGCTGACGCGACTCAGAAGTGCCCAGATTCAGTCCAGAGGCCCGAGCCAGGCGTGCAGCCTTTCCGCCATTCCCTTAACAAATATTGGCTAAGTTCCGGTCGTGCCAGGGGACACAGCCGTGACCAAACAGGCCGAGTCTTTTTCCAGTGGAGGAAAGGATGAACCTGTCAACATGTAATGTCAGAGTGGGGTTAGACGCTAGCAGACAAATAGCACAGTGTAAGGGGATGAAGACAGAGGTGGGGGCACCTTCAGAGGGCGGGGTCAGGGAGGGCCTCTCATGGGGAGCTGGGGCCGGGCCATGCAAGTATCTGTGGAAAGAATGTTCCAGACAGGGAAGTGACTGGTGCCAAGGTCCTGGGGTATGAGTCTTGGGCTCAGCCAAGGTCAGCCTGGAGCCCAGTGTGGCAAAGAGACATGAATGAAGGCAGAGTTGAAGGTGCTGTGGCCTGGGAGCCCTGGCCGTGGGAAGACCCTGGGATGCTCTATTCCAAGACCACTGGGTTCGGGTTCTGGGTGGTCTTTGACTTCCTTGCATCATCCCTTCCATCCTGTGCCCACCACCTGCATCCTCCTCCCCACCCAGTCCTGCTCAACCTGCATTAGAACATCGAGGGCAAGGCAGAAGGTGGCCTTCAGACCCCAAGTGGAGCCCAAGAGGCCACCAGTCCCAATTTGGAAAACCCTGAGCCAGGCTTGGATAACTGGTCTGAGGCTGTGGTCATCCCAACGTGAGAGCCAAGCTCCCGAGGGACACGGGCATTCCCTGCCCCACCCCCAGCACCCTCAGGGACTTTTGTGGAGTGGGGTGGCATGAGGCTGCAGGTTGCAGCAGAGAGCCACGTGTGGGCTGTGTTTCAGAGCAAGTGCTTGAGCAGACATGCAGAGTAACGGGGCAGGGTCAACAAATAGTAAATCTAAGCCTACCATTGGTGGGATAATGTTGGTGTCACTTAAAAAATGGGGAATTTGGAAGGTAAAGTAACTGGAGATAGGAATGAACCTAAGATTTATTGAGCACCTTCTGTATACCAAACTCAACACTAGGAGTTTATACACTCTTTAAAACAACTCTAAGAATAGGTATTATTATTCTCATCTGCCAATAATTAGTAAGTGACTAAGATGTTTTCGAAACTCAAAATTGCTTGGTTCTGGAGTCTTGTTTTTAAATATTGGACATGGAGAGTTTGGAGCTCTGAGATGAGGGAAGGCATCTGTCATGGTGAGAGAGCTGAAAACACGGAGCTCAGGACATGTCAGTGGGGGAGAGATCAATTTGGAGAGTCATCTCTATAGTGGTGAGACATTGAGTTTTTCAGTGGAAAAAAAGTACAGAAAAAGACTCCAGAGCCAAGAAAAGAAACTTGCCAGTCATGCCAGTGATTTCATGCTTGCCATGAAATCAACTCAGTATTAAAGAAAAAAAAAGTAGAATCAAATAGAAAACTTTGTACTAAGCTTTTCTTTTTTTTTTTTTTTTTTTTTTTTGAAATACTAATCAGTGGTATTTCTTGAAAGCTGGCATATGTCTGTGTCCTGGGACTTCATACATTGTACTTCTACAGCTTGTAATCGAAAGAGCATCACAAATCACCACATAACGAAGAGCAGAGACCTTAAAGACAGTGAAGCCAGGCTGAAGGGGCACAGCTTGAGCCAAAGCACAGGGCAGAGTGGGCTGAAAGCACTGTGGGGGAGGGGATTCAAGGAAGGGGGCTTGGGTGGCCGTCTGAGCCGGCGTGAGCATGCGAGGAGGCTGATGAGCTGACTGGATGTGATGTGTCTATTTCTCCAGAGAAGGGTGCATGGGTCTAGAGCAGGTGCCTCATGCTGTACCTCATAGAGAACTGGGGGGAAGAGATGGCCATTCCCCTCCACAGTCCCCAAAGGGCCTGAGGAAAGTATTGATGAAGAAGCCAAACTCTGTAAAATATCTGAAGAGATTTATTCTGAGCCAAATGTGAGGGCCATGACTCATGACACAATCTTGGGAGGTCCTGAGAACATGTGTTCAAGGTGGTTGGGTCACAGCTCGATTTTATGCATTGTAGGGGAACAGATATCAATCAATAAGCATAAGGTGTAAATTGGTTCATTTCAGAAAGAGGGAAGGTGGGGGCTTCCAGGTCATAGGTGGCTTCAAAGATACACTAATTGGTAATCAGTTGAAAGAATTATCTAAAGACCTAGAATAATAGAAAGGCGTATCTGGGTTATGATAAGGGGTTGCTTGGAGACCAAGGTTCTTGTTATGTAGATGAAGACTCATAGGTGGCCACCCTTATTGGCAATAGATGGCAACTGTTTCCTCTACAGACCTTTAAAAAGTGCTACACTCTTGGCCAGGTGCCATGGCTCATCCTGTAATCCCAGCACTCTGGCAGATCACTTGAGGTCAGGAGTTCACCAGCCTGGCCAACACGGTGAAACTCCATCTCTACTAAATACAAAAATTAGCTGGGTGTGGTGGTGCTCACCTGCAGTTCCAGCTACTCAGAGGCTGAGGCAGGATAATGTCCTCCTGAGGCAGAAGAACGGCTTGAACCTGGGAGGCAGAGGTTGCAGTGAGCTGCCGTGCCACTGCACTCCAGGCTGGGTGACAGAGCAAGACATAATCTTAAAGGAAATAAAGGTGCTAGACTCTCGACTCAGAAAAAGACCTGGAAAGGTAAGGGGGTTCTCTACGGAATGTAGGCTCCCCTGAGACAGCTTTGCAGGGCAATTTCATAATATGTTAAAGAAATACAATTTGAGGGGAAATAATTTTTTTTAGGGCCTGCTATATGTCATGTGATCCTATACTAGAGAAGTCAGGTTGGAAACTGGTATCTCATCGCCACCAAGGATCTGTTTGGTCTTAAGTTCTCTTACTGTAGATGCTGGTCAGCTGTGCCTGAATTCCAAAGGGAGGAAGAAATAATGAGGCATGTGGGACCCCCCGATTCCCGTCATGGCCTGAACTAGTCTTTCAGGTTCCAATGGAATCCCCTTGGCAGAGAGGAGGGTCCATTCAGCAGGCCGGGGGCTTAGAATTGTATTTTGGGGCCGGGCGCGGTGGCTCAAGCTTCTAATCCCAGCACACTTTGGGAGGCCGAGGCGGGTGGATCAGGCGGTCAACAGATCGAGACCATCCTGGTCAACATGGTGAAACCCCATCTCTACTAAAAATACAAAAAATTAGCTGGGCATGGTGGCACGTGCCTGTAATCCCAGCTACTCGGGAGGCTGAGGCAGGAGAATTGCCTGAACCCAGGAGGTGGAGGTTGCGGTGAGCCGAGATCGCGCCATTGCACTCCAGCCTGGGTAACAAGAGCGAAACTCCGTCTCAAAAAACAAAAGAATTGTATTTTGGGTTTACAAGGGAGCGATCCGCCTTTTGTGATGTGGTGTGCTAAGGGACATTGCAGTTGGGGGCCCGGCGAGGCTGACCGGGGCTTCTCACGCTGTCCTCCCTGTCTTCCAGTGTTCCTCCGCAGGGAGCAGGCCAGCAACGTCTTGGCGAGGGTCAGGAGGGCCAATTCCATTTTAGAAGAGTTAAAGAAAGGAAACCTGGAGAGGGAGTGCATGGAGGAGACCTGTTCATACGAAGAGGCCCGCGAGGTCTTCGAGGACAGCGACCAGACGGTAAGGGCTGCGACTGCGGCTGCGGCCGGGCTAGGGGAGGGGGCTCAGCCCAGGGCGCCCTCGCCAGCCCCGCAGCTCCGTCCCCAACCCCCGGGGGTGTCTGGAGGAAGGCGCAGCGCGCGAAAGGGCTTTCCGGGGCGGGGCCCAGCGAATAGAGGCCGCGGCTGAGTCCTGCCCACAGGGACGTCGTGCCGCCCCGGCCGACTCCTTCCCGGCGGGGACTCGGCAGGGAGGGTGCGCCCATGGCCCCTGAGGGTCACAGGGCTTATACCAGAGGTAAGTCCATTTAAAAATAAAATGTTAACCTAAAAACCAATACTCATGGCCTCGGCCTGCGCCTCACCGAGCTGCGGTGAGCTGAGATCGTGCCCGCTCACGCGCGCAGTGAGAGCGCGCGAGGCCACCGTCCGGCCTCGGCCTCTGCGGACGCTGACAGCCACGGCCTACAGCGGCAGTGCGCAGGCGCACAACTGACGCCAGGCCACAAAACCCTGCGCAGCAGGACCCGCGCAGAGGCTGGGCCCCCCCAACCCAGCATCGCGCCTGCGCAGCAGGAAAACCAGCTGTGACGCCTGGCCGCGAACCCAGGACTGCGCCTGTGCAGAAGGAGCGCGCTGACGCCAGGTCGCGATTGCGCAGCCTCCGCAGCCCCGCGCGGAAAATGCTCGCCCCCTCTTCCCCGGAAGAGGCGGGGCTTCGGACGGACCTGGAAATGGACAAGGGGTCTTGAGGGGTTTTGTGGCCTCACCCCAGACCTCAGGAAAGGTGGCTCAGGACTCTGAAATGGAAGTGGATGGCAGTGATCCGGAACTGACAGAAAAGCCGAAGAGAAGAGAGTAGTCGGGAAGGGGCCCAAGCCAGAGCTCAGTGAGCAACAGCTAGGCCAGCCGTGGCTGCTGCCACCAGCCACACCACTGACTGTGGACCCGAATGGAAACTTCAGGGCTCCTTACAGGTCCCCAGCATAGGCCACCGCCAACGGTTACTGGGGAAGACCCCTGCAGCCTGTGACCACCTGACTGACGTCACCCTGAAGATCCATGCCAAAATAGCTGGGGAAGTTCCCCTTCTAATGATCCCTGCAGACTAGGGTGAAGTTGCAGGTTATGGCCGAGTCAAGGGATTATAAATCAATAAATAAACTCCCAGACGTATTTGGAGTCCAGGAAAATCTGGGAAACACCAAGAAGGGCGAGCTCAGCATCAACCCCTGCAAAATTGCACTGCTGTCTCCTGGCTCGCATGTTGCCGCATCCTTACTGTAGCCTCACAGGCAAGGAGACCCAATGTTATTTGAGTACTTGGACTTGATCCTGAGTGACTTTCTGAGAAAGCAATGTATCCTCTGCCTTAAGATCACCACATATATGAGAAGTTTTTTGGATGAGTTGAGATTTCTGGACATTAAACCATCATGATGAACATCATCCCAGGGTAGCAGGGGCTAAGCCTTTCATCACCTGCCACAACAAGGTGGGCATTAACTTATATTTGAGAATTGCTTCAGGACTCTACCTTAAAATGCTGGTTAGTGGCATTGATTGGATTTACAAAATTGGATGCCAGTTCATGAATAAGAGAATGTATTTGATTTGCCACCCTGAGTTCAGCACCTGTTGGTTCTACATGGTCTATGCAGACTATCATGATCTCATTGAAATCCGAGAAAAGATTACTCAGGGGTGAAGCACATCACAGGTAGTTCCAAGGTCACCCACCATCCAGATGGCCCAGAAAACCAAACCGATGGAGTTGACTTCTGCTCACCCTTCTGGAGAATCAGCATGGTAGAAGAGCTTGAAAAAGTGCCAGAAGGGTGTGACGCTGCCAGAAACTAACCTCTTTAGAACTGAAGAAACTCAAAAAAATTCTTGGTGATTTCTCTGTAACAAGAGCTTTTGAAAGTCTTCCACCTCAGCCCACAGCCAGGCTCCTTGATAAGCTTGTCAAGGAGTTCCTGAAGGTGACTTACATCAGTCCCACATTTATCTGTTATCACTTGCAGATAATGAGCTCTTTGACCAAATGGATCATTCTGAGAATGTCTCACTTAGCACTTTGACCTGTTTGTCATGAAGATAGCTGAATGTTTCCATGCAGCAACAGCAGCAGCTGTTGACAAACAAGACAAGGCCGATGAAGATGATGAGGCCACGTTCATAGGTGATAACTTCTGTAGATCCCTACAATATGGGCTTTCCCCCACAGCTGCTTGGAGTGTGACAATCAAATATGTTACCATATTTCTCATAGACTCACAACATCAAGGAAATACTTCTGCCTCCTGGCATGAAACTTGAAAACAAGAAAGAGAATATAGGAACCACTAATACAATGGAAAGCACAACATTGACACTTCTATCTAGAACATTTAAATTGTCCAAGTTGTGTGATTCAGATATCTTTGCATTTCTGCAAAAGATTAATATCTACTCTAATTCTTAATTAAGAGTTCCTTTTTATTCCTTGTTAGCAAATAAATGATTTGTCTCTAATATAAAAAATTTAGAATTTTAGCAGCTATTTTCAAATATTTCTTTTTTTTTGGCAGGGGGAGGAAGGCAGGAAGGAAGGGAAGGACGGTAGGGAGGAAGGAAGGGATGAAGGAAGGAAGGAAGGGAGGAAGCGGGGAGGGAGGGAGGGAGGGAAGGGAAGAAAGAAAATCAAGCAATGAAAGAGACATTGCCGACCTGGATCTAGAGGTTTACAAGTTGATTTCTTTTTTTTTGAGAGAAGGAAAGAAAAAAAATAATAAATAAAGGAGAGGAAGAAAGAGGAAGAGAAAGAGGGAGAGTAAATGGAAATATTGCTTTATTTTGAAAAAAAATGGGTATTAATAATGGCCAATCAATGTTTCATTTAAACTAATGGGTAGGTGTGATGTGGTATTGACAAGAATGTATATTTTGTGTATTTGAAGTGGAGAGCTCTATAAATATTTATTAAGTTTACTTGTTCTGGATCTGGGTTCGAGTCCTTGATATCCTTATTAATTTTCTGTCTCATTGAATCTAAGTCTCCTATCTGGGTGTTAGGATCGTTAGCTCTTGTTGTTGCATTGATCCTTTTACCACTATATCTTTGTTGCTTTAAAATCTATTTTATCCGATACAAGAATTGCAACTCCTGCTTTTTATTTATTTATTATTTATTTTTGCTCTCCATTTGGTTGGTAAATCTTTCTCCATCCCTTTGTTTTGAGTCTTTGTGTAACCTTGCATGTGAAACAGGTCTGGATGTAACATGCCGTTGGGTTTTGGCTGTGTCTTTTGATTGGGAATTTAGTCAATTTAAATTTAGGGTTACTGCCATTTGATGTTGACTGGCTGTTTTATCCATTTGTTGGTGTAAATTCTTCTTTATGTTGGTGCTCTTTACTTTTTGGTATATTTTTAGAAAGGCTAATACTGGTTGTTTCTTTCTGTGTGTAATGCTTCTTTCAGAAGCTCTTGTAAAGCAGGCCTGGTGGTAATAAAATCTCTGAGTTCTTGCTTGTTCATAAAAGATTTTATTTTTTCCTTCAGTTGTGAAGCTTAGTTTGGCTGGATATGAAATTCTGGGCTGAAGGTTCTGTTCTTTGAGGATGTTCAATATTGGCCCCCACTCTCTTCTGGCCTGTAGAGTTTCTGCCGAGAGATCTGATAGGCTTGCCTTTGTGGGTAATCTGACCTTTCTCTCTGGCTGCCCTTAGTATCCTCTCCTTCGTTTCAACCCTGGTGAATCTAACGATTATGTGCCTTGGGGTTGCTCTTCTTGAGGAATATCTTTGTGGTGTTCTCTGTATTACCTGGGGTTGAATGTTGACCTGCTTTGCTAGTTTAGGAAAATTTTCCTGAATAATATCCTGAAGGGTATTTTCCAGCTTGGATTCATTCTCTCCGTCGCATTCAGGTACACCTATCAAACGTAAATTTGGTCTTTTCACATAGTCCCACATTTCTTGGAGACTTTGCTCATTCCTTTTTATCCTTTTTTCTCTAATCTTTTCTTCACGTTTTATTTCATTAAGTTGGACTTTGACCTCTGATATCCCTTCTTCTGCTTGAACAATTCGAGTGTTTAAACCTGTGCATACTTCTCGGAGTTCCTGTATTGTATTCTTCAGTTCCATTAATTCACTCATACTCCTCTCTAAGTTGTCTATTCTCAATAGGATTTCATCAAACCTTTTTTCAAAGTTCCTAGTTTCTTTACGTTGGGCTACAACATGTTCTTTTAACTCACCGAAGTTTGTTATTATCCATTCCTTGAAGAGTGATTCTGTCATCAGGAGGCACTCGTTCTCCATCAAGCCTTGTTCCATTGTTGATGTGGAACTGTGATCATCTTTAGAGGGAGAGGTGTTCTGATTTTGAGTATTCTCAGCTTTTTTACGCTGGTTTCTTCCCGTCATTGTAAATTTATCCTCCTGTCATCTTTGAAGTTACCAACTTTCAGATTAGGTCTCTTGAGTGGACATCCAGGTTGTTAGTTCCCAGGGCCAGAGCAGTGGCGTTAAAACTGATGGTGCTTTTCTGCCCAGGATTCTCCTGTCGGGCTTCCTTCTTGTTTCCGTAGTAGGCGACTCTGCCTTCCCGGGGCTCCAAACCTCGGTCAGAAGGGGAACCGGTCCGTTTACTCTGCGCCGAGCGCTGGCGACTCGTGTGTTTCCACCACTGGGGGATCTTCTGCTCCGTGAGCGACCAGACTTTGTCTGAAAGTGTGGCGTCCTCTAGTTCTCCGCGCCTTCCCTGAGAGCTGCAATCCCGGGATGTTAGCGATCGGCCATCTTGGATCGTTCCCCAAATATTTCTTATATATACATTTTTTCTCCCACTGGTAGAATTTTTCTTTAATAAAATAATGCTGATTCAAGTTTATGTTTAACTCCGCATCATTTCTCAAAAACTTTTCTTCTATTATAGCTATGCTATATTTTATCATATGATGCATTTATGCTTCTCACAATTTGGCCATGTAAGTTATTTCTAAATATTGCTTTTAGGAAAACACATATGCGTGCATTTCTTCTAGATTATTTTCTAAGAATGGCTTCTCCAGAGAGAGAGATGATGGAATTAAAGGTTATCAACAAGTTCCAATTCCAGATAAGATGAAGAAACCACATTCCACACCGTCTCTCCCACTAAGTGTAGCTCCAAAACATGGATAGAATGCACGTAGCAGCTATTTGAGGACTCTAAAAAGTAAATTGCATTGTACTGAGGAATAAGATTAGAATTAGAAGTACTATATGATACAACTGGCTGTGAGTTTATCATTTTTTCCTCCAGTCTTCCAGACATCACTTGACATTTATAGGATTTATACTGTAAAACCATTTATAAAAAAAACAATGGACCTTTATAGGATTCTCAGCAATAGCAGAGTACACTTTATTTCTGCCTGCGGAAAATTCCCCAAGGTAGACTGTATCCTGTGTCTCAAAGCATACCTCAATAAAAAGATTGAACTCACATAAAGTATGCTTTCTGACATAATGTAATTAAACAAAAAATTACCACCAGAAAAATAACTAGAAACTTCCCTAAGTACTTGGAAATAAACTCACACATGTATAAATAATCAGTGAGTCAAAGAGAAAATTTTAAAAGAAGTAAAAAGTATTTTGAGGTAAGCAAAAATGGATATGAACGTAAAATCTGTGGGATGCAGCAAAAAAAGCAGTGTTTCAAGGGAAATTTATAGCATTAAATGCTCATATGGGAAAGGAAAGAAAGCCTCCAATTTACATAAGCTTCCATTTTAATGAAGAAAAAGACAAAAGGAAATTAAAAAAGCAGAAATTGAATAAATTGAAAACAAAAATAATAGACAAAATTAATAAGCTAATGAAACTCAAATAAGACTGACAGAAGAAAGAACAAAGTAACTATGTTGGGAGTGAAAGGGGACATCACTACAGAAACTGCAGATGTTAAATGTACAATAAGAGAATACTTTGAACAACTCTGCATATATAAATTGGGATGATATTTGAACAACTTGAATGAAAGGGGCCTGTTACTCAATACCACAAGCCACCAAAACCTACGCAAGATGAAAGAGATATCTGCCAATTCAATTCTTAATTAAAGACCTTCTGAATAGTAACGTTCAGGTACAGATGATTTCACTGGTAGAATTTTACCAAACATCTCAAAAAGAATACCAATTCTATATGATTCTTCTAGAAAATAGAAGAGGGAACATTTCTCAGTTTGCTTTAGGCCAGCATTACTCTGATGGCAAAATCAGACAAATGCCAAAAACAAAACCACCCTATATCACAATATCTCTCATGAACCTAGACATGAAAATCCTGAAAAAAATGTTAGCAAATTGAGCGCAGCAATATATTTTTAAAAGAATAATAGTACACCATGACCAAGTGAGTTTATCTGGGGCACACATGGCTGGCTCAATATTAAAAAATAATTATGTAATCCACCATATAAACAAAAGAGAACACCCACATAATCATGTCAATTGAGGCAAAAAAGAAATTTGGCAAAATTTAACGTCCATTTATGATTTTATAAAAAACTATCAGAAGAATATCAGTAGGAGGAAATTATATCACCATAATAAAGCTCATCTGCAAAGAATCTACAGTTGATGTTACCCTTTAAGGTGAAAATTGAATGTTTTCTTTCTGAGACTGGGAACAGCACAAGAATGTCCATTCCCAACACTCCCAATTCAACATTATACTAGAAGTCCTAGCTATAAAGAAGGCCTTCAATAGATCAAGAAAAAGAAGTAAAGTTATCACTATTTGAAGATAACATGATCATGCATATAGAAAATCGTAAATAATTGAAGGGTGAAAAAACTTGTTTTAATCCATTCTCATGCTGCTATGAAGAACTGCCTGAGACTGGGTAATTTATAATAGAAAAAAAGGTTTAATTGACTCACAGTTCTGCGTGGCTGGGGAGGCCTCAGGAAACTTACAATCATGGCAGAAAAGGAAGTAAACATATCCTTCTTTACATGGCAGCAAGAGAGAGAAGAATGACAGCTAAGCAAAAGGGGAATCCCCTTTAAAAAATCAGATCTCATGAGAACTGTCACCAGAACAGCATGAAGGACCCACTCTCATGATTCAGTTACCTCCCACTGAGTCCCTCCCGCTACACATGGGGATTATGGGAACTACCATTCAAGATGAGATTTGGGTAGGGACGTAGCCAAACCATATCAATGCTCCTAAAATTGACAAATGAGTGTAACGAGGTCACACAATACAAAGGCAGCACACATATTTTAATCATATTTTTATGTAAGCAATGTACAGTTAGTTGTAAGCCAAAATTTTTAAAATGCCATTTACAATTGCTTCAAAGACAATTATATACTTGCATGTAAAGCTAATACAACATATACAGGATCTTTTTATCACGAAATTTGCAAAGTTCCAATGAAAGTCTTTAAACAGACATAAGTAAATGGAGACACATACAACATTCATGGACTGAAAGACTCAACATATTAAGATATCAATTTCCCCCAATTTGATCTATAAATGCAGTACCCTGCCA
This sequence comes from Callithrix jacchus, assembly GCF_049354715.1. Classification (NCBI taxonomy): domain Eukaryota; kingdom Metazoa; phylum Chordata; class Mammalia; order Primates; family Cebidae; genus Callithrix; species Callithrix jacchus. The sequence continues at coordinate 28,598,774 of NC_133502.1, forward strand.
GTCAAACTTTAGCAGATAGAGACAAGTTGATTTTAAAATTTATATGGAAAGGTAAAGGAATAGAATGGCTAAAACAATTTTGAAAAGGAAGAATAAAATTGGAGGAGTCACACTATCTGATTTTAAGACTTATTATAAAGCCACATTAATTACAGAGGTATGAATGGGTGGCATTTGTGAAGAAACAGACACATAGCTCAGTAAAACAGAATAGTGAGTTCAGGTGTAAACCAACACAAATATGGCCAGTTTATTTTTGACAAAAGTACAAAAGCAATTCAATAAAGAAAGAATTGTCAGCCAGGCACAGTGGCCCACACCTGTAATCCTAGCACTTTCATGTAGGTGGATTACCTGAGGTCGGTTGAGACCAGCCTGGCCAACATGGTGAAACCCTGTCTCTACTAAAAAAGTACAAAAATTGTCTGGGCATGGTGGTGTGCACCTGTAATCCCAGCTACTTGGGAGGCTGAGGCAGGAGAATCACTTGAACCTGGCAGGCCGAGGTTGCAGTGAGCTGAGATGACGCCATTGCACTCCAGCCTGAGCAACAAGAGTGAAACTACATCTCAAAAAAAAAAAAAAAAAAGAAAGAAAAAGAATTGTCTTTTTCAACAAATGATACTAGTCTCAGTCTGTTTGTGCTTCTATAAAAAAAAAATAGCTCAGACTGGGTACTTTATAAACAGAATAAAGTTATTGCTCACAGGTATGGAGGCTGGGAAGTCTCCAAGATCAAGACACCAGCAGGAATAGGGCCTGATGAGGGCCTGGTCTGTGCTTCCAAGATGGTGACTTGTGGCTGCATCCTCACCTGACAGAAAGCAGAAGGGACGGACACTGTGTGAAGCCTCTTTTATAAGGACATTAATTCCATTTCCAAGGGCAGAAGCTTCCTGACCTAATCACCTCCTCCATATCTCATCCTTAATACTATTACATTGTGGGGCTGGACGTGGTGCTCAAGTCTGTAATCCCAGCACTTTGGGAGGCCGAGGCAGGTAGATCACAAGATCAAGAGATCGAGACCATCCTGGTCAACATGGTGAAACCCCATCTCTACTAAAAATAAAAAATTAGCTGGGCATGATGGCGCGTGCCTGTAATCCCAGCTACTCAGGAGGCTGAGGCAGGAGAATTGCCTGAACCCAGGAGGCGGAGGTTGCGGTGAGCCGAGATTGTGCCATTGCACTCACAGGCTGGGTAACAAGAGCAAAACTCCATCTCAAAAAAAAAAAAAATACTATTACATTGTCAATGAAATTTTAACATATGTATGGGGGGCATGTTGAGACCATAGCAATGTTGAAACAATTATATATTTACATCCAGAAAAAGAACCTGGCCTAAACTTCATAACTATATGAAAGTGAACGCAAAATAGATCATAGATCCAAAGATAAAATATAAAACTATCGGGCTGGGCGCAGTGGCTCAAGCCTGTAATTCCAGCACTTTGGGAGTCCGAGGCGGGTGGATCACGAGGTCAAGAGATCGAGACCCTCCTGGTCAACATGGTGAAACCCCGTCTCTACTAAAAATACAAAAAATTAGCTGGGCATGATGGCGTGCACCTGTAATCCCAGCTACTCAGGAGGCTGAGGCAGGAGAATTGCCTGAACCCAGGAGGCGGAGGTTGCGGTGAGCCAAGATCGCGCCATTGCACTCACAGCCTGGGTAACAAGAGCGAAACTCCATCTCAAAAAAAAAAATATATATATATATATATATAAAACTATCAAACTTTTAGGAGAAAATACAACCAAATTTATGACATGGAGCTGGGCAAAATTCTTAGCCATCACACCATAAGAATGGTTCATAAAAGAAAAATGTCATAAACTGAACTGTATCAAAATTCAAAACTACTGCACTGCAAAAATACACACTGTTAAGAGAATAAAAATACAAGCTACAGACTAAGAGAAAATATTTGCAAATCACGTGTCCAACAATGGAATCATATTCAGAATATATAAGGAAACCTTACAGCTCGAAAGGAAAAAAAAACACCCAATTAAACACTGAACAAAAGACCTGAACAACCACCAGGCCGAAGAGGATACGTGGATGGAAAAAAAACGTGTGAGAAGATATTCAGCATCGTTAGCTATTACAGAAATGCAAATTAAAACCGCAGTGGGAACGACCACATACCTATAACATAAAAAGCACTGACACATGACAGCGTCGGTTAAGACATAGAGCAAGCAGAAGTTTGAAACGCTGCTTGTGGGAATGCGAAATGGAACAGCCACGTTGAAAAGGAGTTTGACAGTTTCTTAGAAAGTTATGTAAGGTTATCAGATGACTCAGCAATCCCATTCCTGGACATTCACCCTACAGAAATAATAACTTATTTCCACATAAAATTCTGTACATAAATGTCGATAGCAACTCTAGTCTTTATTTATTTATGTATTTATTTTATTTTTTGAGACAGAGTATTCCTGTTGCCCAGGCTGGAGTGCAATGGCACAGTCTTGACTCACTCCTCTGGCTGGTTCAAGAGATTCTCATGCCTCAGCCTCCCAAGTAGCTGGGATTACAGGTGTGCTTCACCACGCCAGGCTAATTCTTGTACTTTTAGTAGAGACGGGGTTTCACCATATTGGCCAGGCTTGTCTCGAACTCCTGATCTCAAATGATCCACCCGCCTCAGCCTCCCAAAGTGCTGGGATTACAAGTGTGAGCCACCACGCCCAGCCAGCAACTCTGTTTCTTCCTTGCCGAAAGGTAGAAGTGAGATCAATGTCTTTTGCTGGTGGTGGTCATACAACATGATAGTTGTCAGCAACACCAAGGAAGAAACTATTGATACAACAATTTATTTACAACATTTTGTACATTTATGTACAGGAATAACTTGGATGAATTTCAAAGACTTTGTGTTGAATGAAAAGCTAGTTTCACAAGGTCCTGTAATGTACACTTTCATTTACACGACATTCTCAAAGGGTCATTATTATCCTGATGAAGAGCAGATTAATGGTGAAGCAGGGTTTGCCAGGGGTTGGCAGGTGGGGGGGCTGATGGCATGGGCAATTCTGAGGGGAGGATGGAGCTCTTCTGTATCCTGCTCCTGGTGGTTACACAAGTCTCTGCATGTGCTGAAAATCATAGACGTGTACACCAAAACATGGATTTTACTGGGATAATTTTTTCAATAAAAAAGTAAAACAATGATGTGTTTGCTTCCTAGGGCCACTGTAACAAAGTACCACAGATGCCTTAAAATAACAGGGATTTGGCCGGGCGCGGTGGCTCACGCCTGTAATCCCAGCACTTTGGGAGGCCAAGGCAGGTGGATCACGAGGTCAAGAGATCGAGACCATCCTGGTCAACATGGTGAAACCCCGTCTCTACTAAAAATACAAAAAATTAGCTGGGCATGGTGGCGCGTGCCTGTAATCCCAGCTACTCAGGAGGCTGAGGCAGGAGAATTGCCTGAACCCAGGAGGTGGAGGTTGCGGTGAGCCGAGATTGCGCCATTGCACTCCAGCCTGGGTAACAAGAGCAAAACTCCGTCTCAAAAAAAATAATAATAATAACAGGGATTTATTGTCACAGCTTTGGAGGCAAGTCCAAAATTAAGGTGTTGGCGGTGTTGATTCCTTCTGAAGGGTGTGAGAGAGTCTCTGTCCCAGGGTCTCTGCTTGCTCCCAGGGCGCCCAGCAAGCGTGGGCGTCCTTGGGTTGCAGCGCTCCGATCTCTGCTTTCATCTTCACGTGGCCTTCTCTCTCTGTGGCGCCGTGTGGCGTTTCTGTCTTGTATAAGGACACCGTCTTGGATTCAGGGCCTGCACTGACCCAGCATGATCTTATCTACAGTCTTGCCTTCCCACAGCTGCAAAGACCCTATTTCAGACTAAGGTTATATTCTGAGGCTAATGCAGGTGGGCCTGAATTAGGGAGGACACTATTCAACCAACTTATTTTTTTAGAGAATTAAAAAAAATAAGACTGTGGACATTTTTTAGTATAATACAGGCTCTTGGTACGTAGTTTAAGCTAATCAGCAATAAATATTTTTCAGCTAAGGTAATGACTGTTGACAAGCATGTGACTCTTGTCTGAGTGTTTAGCCCGGGCACATCAACTAAAACCACCCCTGACCGGCAAACAGAGAAGCTATTTTTGGTGAAATCCATTTCTAGGTAATTAACTTGAAAATATTTTCAATATTCAACATAGATGGTGCATTTAAGATGACTGAAGCCACGTCTCCACAGATGCAGAGGATCTGGATAGCTTTCCTCTTTAGATTGAATAGTTCTAGAATGATTCCTAAAAGTGACATCTGGTGGGAAATACCCACTTCACGTTGAGTCACTCTGTTATGGTTCTTATTGGTGTAAAATGTCTCTGTTTTCCCTAATATATTTTTTAATCTTTTTTTTTTTTCTTTTTAGAATGAATTCTGGAATAAATACAAAGGTACGTTTTTTATTGTTTTAACCTTAAGTGAGAGGGGTTCATTAGGATATTTGAACTTTGAAAATATTTCCTGAATTTCCTTTCTGCTTTTGTTTTAATCTGACCCATTTAAGACTTTCTCCCTCAGGGTGTTTCCATAATAGTTATTGTAAAAGAGTTTTTGTAGTAATTTTATACTAATTCTTGTTTTGTTACTGACTTAGAGATATATACTTAAATCAGTACATTCTCATTTGAGGATACCAAATTCCGTAACTTTTCTTAAATACAAGTGTATTAGGTAAAAGCAAAAACAGTCTGAAGGATTAGATTCCCTACAAAAGTAACCGCCTTGGTTTCATGCTTAGTGCTGTCTGAAGTGGCATCAGTCATTCACATTTCTCAAAATGACAACTGGACCTATCTCTAAATCAGGTTGTGTAAATCCTCCAAGAAATGTGAAGTCCTGCGTCAGCCTTCGCATTCTCATTTCACCCCCGATCACCTGGAAAGAGGAACCCTAATATCCTCTCCCCTTGAGGCTCAGCCCAGAAATGAGCGCCATACTCTCGCCTTCCCTGTGTCCTTCCAGCTGGTCCCTGTGGTTGCCTCTGGCTGAAAACACACAGCAAAACACCTCAGCAAGAATCAGAAAGCCAGGCCAGGGATCCACCTAGATAAAAGCATCACGTACACATGGCCACAAAAGGGGGTGGAAAAGTAAAGTCCAAAGAGGAGGAGTTGTTTACAGAGGAACAGGAAGCCATTTCCAGTTCTCTGAACAGCAGTGCCAAGGTTAGCACAGCAAAGCTGTTTCCATGACGCCCAGAAATGGCTCGCAGACTCCAGTTTCCAAATCCTGTCTTTGCAGATGGCGACCAGTGCGAGAGCAGTCCTTGCCAGAACCAGGGCAAATGTAGAGACGGCCTCGGGCAATACACCTGCACCTGTTTAGAAGGATTCGAAGGCAAAAACTGTGAATTATGTAGGTTCCTCTGCCTGACATACCTTCAGATCAGACTCCCCTGAAGAGCAGCAGCGGGGCGGGGGAAGAAGTGCAAACGCCTAGTGAAACAACCTTAAGTCCTTTCTGATGTATAAAGTCTGGGCTCCATTGCGCTGTGCCACTATAGAATAAAAAAGCCCTAACACATCCCTCAAATGACTCGGCTTGGGGCTATGACGAGAGACACAGTCACTTCTCAACCCCCCCAGAGAGACTAGAACGTTGACGTGTGGGATCCATTCATGTGTAAACGAGTGGACTCTGTTTTCCTTGGGGCCAAGTGCATCGCCCTGTTACCCCTGCTCCTGTGACCTGTGCAGTGATTCTGTCACCTCTCACCTATGTGTGAGGATGCAGGTGTCAAGGACGAATATTGGAGATTGTCCAATTATAAAAATTTGATACATTCAATTATCTCTACAAGGAAAAGTCACTAAAAGCTTTCTCTAATGTGGGATTAATTTTTAAATAAACAGCTAGGCTGCTATTAGGTCAATTTTCCCTAAGGAAAAAGATTTGCATTTCTTTTAAAGTACTTAATTGATCATCTTTAGGCCATGTTCTTAGATTGTATTACTTTTGAATTTTCCCTGATGGGAATATCAATTATGCATCATTCCATTACAAGTCCAGAGTCACCTCCCAGGGACACCATTTGGTAACTTCTGAGGCATAATCCTGTTCAGGCTCCCAGGGCTATGAATGTTTTCCAAAATTCCATGCATGTTGATCTTTGCACTGGGATTACTTTTTCATTAAAACCCACGCAGAGGGATGTGGAGTCAGCATAATGTGAGTGCTGCTGGGACAGGTGGTGCCGGTTACCCAGTATGTGTGAGGGGCAGGTCCCTGGAGCCTGGCGTCTGCCGAGGAAGCCAGGCTCCACCGGGCACTGCACCATGAGCTCCCCATGACCCTCGAGCTTTCCCTTTGAGGCAAGTGTGCCTGTTGCCTGGCTCTGGCCCCTCGCTCTAGCCCAGTGGCCACTTTATGGCAGAAAGACAAGTGGAGGTAGCCGGCAACCTTGGGCCAGCCCAGCCTCCATGTCCCCAGCCAGCCGACCCCAGAGCCAACATGCCTGTCTCTTGCAGTCACACGGAAGCTTTGCAGTCTGGACAATGGGGACTGTGACCAGTTCTGCCACGAGGAGCAGAACTCAGTGGTGTGCTCCTGTGCCAGTGGGTACATCCTGGCTGATGATGGGAAGGCCTGCATTCCCACAGGTAGGAGGCACGCTGGGCCACAGCCACCAGCTGCCGATGGGGGTGGGGCAGGGACATAGGCATGTTCTGGGTGGGCCTGGCAGGTGACAGCAGCACCAGGAGGGCAAGATTGAGTCCTGGGCTCTGGGCTCAGGTGGCCAAACATGAAGACCACAAGGTTTGGAAACAGACCGATTATTTCTGTGCACCAGATGTGCTGTTTAACCTCAGCTTCCTCGTCTGACAAATGGGACCAACACTCTGGCCTGAGTGCCTGGGTGACCCCTGGCCCACCACAGGCCCTCAGTCTCCCTTAGGACTGGGGGGGATCCACCTATGCCAGGGAGCTGGGGGGACCACAGGCCCAGAGCACCAGGGCACACGAGGGGCAGAGGTGGCCCGAGGAACTGGAGCTAAGGAGCGGGGCTGGGGTGGGGCCAGAGGACACTCAGCCTCTGAGATTGCTTTTCCGGAACCACTGTTGATTGAACTTATTTCTTCTTTTCCTTGATGAAAGTGGACAACAGGTGCCCAGAGGGCAGTGAGTACAGCACAGACCGGGGCCTGGGCAGGGCGGGGACAAGCCTCCTTGTCCTGACCCTGTGGGCATCGCCTGCGCCGGGCCTGCCTGGCTGTGGGCGCTTCTGCACAGGTGGGGCCCTCGAAGGCGAGTCCCAGGCATCACAGCCGCTCTTTGCACAGTGACCCCATTCCCACTCATAGCCAGCCACGCCCACAGCTTCAGCCTCACCCAGGGGTGCATCAAAATGCAAAGGCCCAGGCCAGCCTTTTCAAGAGCCTGGTAACCCAGCTCACCTTCTGGCCTCAGGCGCAGCTCAGCCCCAGACTGCATCCTGCCTGCGACCGCCATGACTGTCCGCTCCAGACACAGGTCACTCCCGAGCACCCTGAAGTCATTTCTTGACATACGTATGAACATTTTTAAATTCTAGAAATAATCACAAATTCACTTAAAACCAAGTGTGATGTTTGAAAATAAAATGAGGGAAACTACTTCCTAGTGCAAAAAGTTCAGGCTGGGCGCAGCGGCTCACGCCTGTAATCCCAGCACTTTGGGAGGCTGAGGCGGGTGGATCACCTGAGGTCAGTTCAAGACCATCCTGGCCAACATGACAAAACCCTGTCTCTACTAGAAATACAAAAATTAGCTGGGTGTGGTGGTGGGCATCTGTAATCCCAGCTACTCGGGAGGCTGAGGCACAAGAGTCACTTGAACCCTGGAGGCAGAGATTGCAGTGAATCGAGATGGCACCATTGCACTCTAGACAGAGCGAGACTCCATCTCAAACAAAAAAAGTTTAGTTCCACCTAATGGATGAACTCAGAACTTGTAAGGGTAGCGATTGCACACATGGGCAGAGCTGAGGCCTGCAGGGGTTTGGGGGTGACAGCACCTGCAGCTGGTGAATTCGCCAGAGCCCCTCAAACCCTGCAGGAGCACTGCAAATAAGCAGCTGAGCTGTGCCCCCTGCCGCCCATTTCCTCCTCTCCTCTCCTCTCCTCTCCTGCTGCCCACACCCCTGCCTTCCCCCACCTGCTCCCCACACCCCTGCCTTCCCCCACCTGCTGCCCACACCCCTGCCTTCCCCCGCCTGCTGCCCACACCCCTGCCTTCCCCCGCCTGCTCCCCACACCCCTGCCTTCCCCCGCCTGCTGCCCACACCCCTGCCTTCCCCCGCCTGCTGCCCACACCCCTGCCTTCCCCCGCCTGCTCCCCACACCCCTGCCTTCCCCCGCCTGCTGCCCACACCCCTGCCTTCCCCCGCCTGCTGCCCACACCCCTGCCTTCCCCCGCCTGCTGCCCACACCCCTGCCTTCCCCCGCCTGCTGCCCACACCCCTGCCTTCCCCCGCCTGCTCCCCACACCCCTGCCTTCCCCCGCCTGCTGCCCACACCCCTGCCTTCCCCCGCCTGCTGCCCACACCCCTGCCTTCCCCCGCCTGCTGCCCACACCCCTGCCTTCCCCCGCCTGCTCCCCACACCCCTGCCTTCCCCCACCTGCTGCCCACACCCCTGCCTTCCCCCGCCTGCTGCCCACACCCCTGCCTTCCCCCGCCTGCTCCCCACACCCCTGCCTTCCCCCGCCTGCTGCCCACACCCCTGCCTTCCCCCGCCTGCTGCCCACACCCCTGCCTTCCCCCGCCTGCTCCCCACACCCCTGCCTTCCCCCGCCTGCTGCCCACACCCCTGCCTTCCTCCGCCTGCTGCCCACACCCCTGCCTTCCTCCACCTGCTGCCCACACCCCTGCCTTCCCCCACCTGCTAATGCTTTCATCCCACTCAGAAACACCCCCCCACCCCCCGCTGTCTGGCTGTCTGTCCTTCCACCCACCAAGCCTTCTTAACTTCTTGGTGCATTTCCAGGCAAATCGCAGATGCCCACACTGCCCTTGCTGCCTGGGCTGCTGCCAGGCTGTTACTTGAGGGGAAGCCAATGCTCGGACAGCTGCGCTCACCTGCAAACCCAACCCCTACCGACCCGGAGCTCCCCGCAAAGCCCTCAACCCTCTGGGTGCCCACACTGCTGCCTCCGGCTGTCTGATTTTTCCCCCACAGCTGAGCCTTGCAGGTGTGGGGAGCCTCTCGCTGTGCTGAAGGCCCTGGTTGTCCTTTCTTTCAGGGCCCTACCCCTGTGGGAAACTTACTTTGGAACGCAGGAAGAGGTCAGTGGCCCAGGCCACCAACAGCAGCGGGGAAACCCCCGACACCGTCACCTTGCCACCAAACAACACAAGCGACCTGGACCCCACCGAGAACCCCTTCGACCTGCTGGGCTTCAACCAGACGCAGCCCGAGGGGGAGGACAACGACCTCGTCAGGATCGTGGGTGGCCGGGAATGCAAGGATGGGGAGTGTCCCTGGCAGGTAGCAGTGGTGACAGCCCCTCAGGCTTTCTGGTCAGACCACCCGACCCACTGTGCACCTCGGGGAGGCCAACCCCACACTCTGGGAGTAGCAATCCGGGAAGGCAGTGGTCCGCACTAGGACAGAGGGGCTCTGCCACCCAAGCCTGCCTGCCTATCCCTCCCTCCAGGTGGCTGAGGAGGCTGTGAGCTCCACAGGGAGCAGCCGGGGCTAAGGGAGACGCTGGGTCCAGTCCACGCCCCCTCACCCCCACCCCACCAGGCGTTTCTACGGTTGCATGTGGCGTGCCCAGGATGACGCTGTCCTGTGAGAGGAAAGAAGGAGAAGGCGTAGCCATGCCCTCAAGTGCCCTCAAACCTCCCTACACCAAAAGGAGACAGGGCTGAAGCCTGGGAGCCACCCAAGCTGCCAGGGGGCAGGAGGAGGGTGAGGGGGTGGGTGAGGCCTCCATTTCCTCTTCTGTTTGATGGAGGCAGGGAGAGTCCATGTCCTCACTTCATTTTTAATTTCGGAAATATTTTTACCCAGACACCTAAGTCCTATGGAAACAGAGAGTACCTTGGAGAAAAACACATCTACTTATTTTCAAAGGTAGAAAGAAAATCACTCTGAGGTTTTCTTTACTAAGACACAGTACCTTGCTCTGTCACCCAGGCTGGAGTGCAATGGTGCAATCTCAGCTCACTGCAACCTCCACCTCCCGGGTTCAAGTGATTCTCATGCCTCAGCCTCCCAAGTAGCTGGGATTACAGGTGCCCACCACGCCCAGCTATTTTTTTTTATTTTTAATAGAGTTTCACCATGTTGGTCAGGCTGGTCTCAAATTCCTGACCTCATGTGATCTACCCTCCTCGGCCTCCCGAAGTGCTGGAATTACAGGTGTGAGCCTCCATACCAGGGCCTAATCTTGGATTGTTGATTTAGACTAATGCTGCCAGATTAAACAAATGAAAACACAAGACCTTCAATTAAATTTCAATTTCACATAAACAAGAAATACTTTTGGAGTAAGTATGTTTCAAGTATTGCATGAAGCATACCTATGCTAAAAAGTATTTTCTGTTTATCTGATTCATATCTAACTGAATTAGATTTGATAAAGACATACCTGAGACTAATTTATAAAGAAAAGGTTTAATGGACTCACAGCTCCACCTGGCTGGGGAGGCCTCACAATTCTGGCGGAAGGCGAAAGGCACGTCCTACATGGTGGAATCAAGTGAGAGGGGTTTTCCCTTATAAAACCATCAGATCTCGTGAGATTTATTCACTACCACGAGAACAGTATGAAGAAACTGCCCCTGTGATTCACTCACCTCCCACCAGGTCCCTCCCACAGCACATGGGAAATATGGGAGCTACAGTTCAAGATGAGACTTGGGCGGGGATGCAGCCAAATCATGTCACTGGGCATCCTGTATTTTCTCTGCAGTCCTCACTTGGACTTGAATTTTCTTTTCTTTTTTTTTGAGACGGAGTTTCGCTCTTGTTACCCAGGCTGGAGTGCAATGGCGTGATCTCGGCTCACTGCAACCTCCACCTCCTGGGTTCAGGCAATTCTCCTGCCTCAGCCTCCCGAGTAGCTGGGATTACAGGCACGCGCCACCATGCCCAGCTAATTTTTTGTATTTTTAGTAGAGATGGGGTTTCACCATGTTGACCAGGATGGTCTCGATCTCTTGACCTCGTGATCCACCCGCCTCGGCCTCCTGAAGTGCTGGTATTACAGGCATGAGCCACCGCGCCCGGCCTGGACTTGAATTTTCAATGCCCAAAGCCAGAATGTCCTCTCCTACAAGCAAGAACCTCAGAGCCGCCAGCACCCTCGGGAATTCCCCTGGGGCTTCCTCCACCCCAGGCCCTGTGGAGGGACCCTCTGTCTAATTATAAAGAGCTGAGCAAGAGGGAAGCGCTGAAGCGGCTCTGACCCCTCCTCCACGTGACGCATGTTTGTTGAGGGCTTTCTACGTGCCAGGCACTGAGCTGGGTGCTGTGTACATGGGATATGAAACTGCAAAGCCCCTCTTCTGACACACAGAAGTCTAAACCTATTAGGGAGCTGAGACCCAAATCCTCCCAATCCCAGGCACTGTGTGTCTGGGGAAAGAACTGGGATACAGGAGACCCCACTGAGGCTCCATTGGGATGAGCAGTAAAAGCCTCCTGTGGGGCTGGTGAGCTGGACTTGGAGCCCCAGGCAGGGTTTTGAGGGGGTCCCGGGCAGCGCGGCAGGTCGGAGCACCTTGAAGGGCTCCTCAGAGGGCCCCTGGCTGAGTCTGTTGAGGTTTGTGATTCTTGTCTCCTGGTTCGAGTCTTGGCAAGTGGCCTCATCTGCATCTTTAGGAAGAACGGTTGGTGTTCATTTCTTAGAAAGCCTGACTTTCCCTTATGTCAGCTGGATAATGAGTTGATAAATTATGCAAAAAAGAGGCAAAAACAGCCGGGTGAGGTGGCTCACGCCTGTAATCCTAGCACTTTGGGAGGCCGAGGTGGGTGGATCACCTGAGGTCAGGAGTTCAAGAAAAGAGGCAAAAACATGACCCCTTTTCTAGCCGTGAACATTTTAAGAAATCGTTTAAGACTGGGTGTCGTCAGTAGTCAGTTTCACTGGCCTTCACATGCGCCCACCCACTATCTCAGGACAGGAAACTCCTCCGAGAAAAGAAAGCCAAACTATCCCAGGCTCCAAACTTGTAAGTCCAGCTCCCTGGGGACAGCGTGGGGCACCCTGGTCCATGCTCAGTCCCTAGGGACCCCTCACAGGAGCTGCCACGGGGATCCCCAAGAAGTCACCTGGGGTGGAGGCATCCATGCCCATGGGGGATGGGCTTGCCCTGCTGAACCGTCGGGACCCCAGGCAGGTGCACCGGTCTCGGCAGACGTTTCTGCACAGCCTCCTGGTCGCGGGTAGAAATCCTGCCATGGAGACAGAAAAGGCTGCTCCCACAGTGAGCGTCTTCTCCAAAGCATGGACAGATGCACTCTGCGCGTGAGACTTTAGAGAATGCTGTGATGGGTTTGGAAGGAAGAAAAGATGATTGAGTGAGTATGTCGCGCAGGTGGAGCAAAGAGATGGACAAGGAGCTGTCCTCGGGTGGACAGCAAGAGACCGGAGAGGACAGGCTGGCATGGGCAGGGCCGGGCAGTGCCACCTGAAGAGCTGGCCTCTTTTTGGGCACCACCTGTCTGCCCTGCCCAGCCACACCGAGCCTGTCACGTCTGTCACAGGCTCTGCTCATCAATGAGGAAAACGAGGGGTTCTGTGGTGGCACCATCCTGAGCGAGTTCTATGTCCTCACTGCAGCCCACTGTCTCCACCAAGCCAAGAGATTCAAGGTGAGGGTAGGTAAGTGACACCCAACAGCACCCGGGGCTGTGGAGGGGGGCACAGTCACTGTCTGCTTGACAGAGACCACTAGAGCTGATAGAATTTCCTGGGAGCACTAGTTAAAATCCTGAAATCCTATTTGTGGGGTTAGGGGCGTTTCACAGGGGACAAAGATGAGGAAGCAGAGGAAGGGGAAGAGGACAGAGGAAGATGGGGATGGGAAGGGGACCCAGCCCAGCCCTTCTCCCGCTGGTGTCCAGGTCTCGGGTCTTCGAGTCTCTGGGTCCCAGGTCTCTGGGCCTCCGTGCCCAGCTAATGTTCTGTGTTTCAGTGTGTTTTCCTGGGAGCCTTCCAGACCTCCCTCTCTGTTCAACATACTCTGGCCACCAAGCACCTCTGTCTCTTCTGTTTCTGTGTGTGTGGGATTGTTTCATTCACATCTGTCTTTGTCCTCTAGACCCTAGAGCTGTTCAGCACAAACCTAACACAAGCCACAGATGCAAGTGATATATGTAAATTGATATTTTTATAACATTAAATGTTCTATTATACATTATAAAATACAAAAAACAGGCTGGGCATGGTGGCTCAGGCCTGTAATCTCAGCACTTTGGGAGGCTAAGGCAAGGTCAGGAGTTCGAGACCAGCCTGGCCAACATGGCGAAACCCCATCTCTACTAAAAAATACAAAAATTAATCAGGCGTGGTGGCGGGCACCTGTAATCTCAGCTACTCAGGAGGCTGAGGCGGGAGAACCACTTGAAGCCAGGAGGTGGGGGTTTCAGTGAGCCGAGATCATGCCACTGCACTCCAGCCTGGGCAACAAAGCAAAACTGTCTCAAAACACAAAAGAAAACAAATATATGTGTGTGTGTGCATCAGATTTTATAATCTGACATATATTAGATTTTCATAATATATCTTATTTAACTCAACATGTTGAAAATCTTATTTTTCCCATGTGTGTGCTTGTGAAAGGTGTAATAAGACATTCTGCGCGTTTTCTTTCATTCTAAGACTATTTTACACTCACGGCACAACTGTTTCACTCTCTCGGCCGGCGGCCACACTGCACAGCCTGGGTCTGGGACTCCAAGCCTTTGGCCCTGGGACACCTGGTTGGTGCCCAGGACTGGCACTGAGGATGCACCGGTCAAGGGGCACGGGAGGGATGGTCATCAGAAGAAGTAAACTGTGAGACGTGACCAGTGGGGTCCTGGGTAGCGAGGCTGAAGGTGGTTTTTATTTGTTGCTTTGCACTTTCCTATCTTTTTTAAATTTCCCAAAGTGACCACATGCCATTTTTAATCAGAAAAAACATAACTCCCTTGAAAAGCAAAGGATGTGCAGAGGCACGTCCAGGCTGCGCTGAGCGCTGTCCTGCCATCTTCCCAGGGGACCGGGACACAGAGAAGGAGGAGGGCGGCGAGACGGTGCATGAGGTGGAGGTGATCATCAAGCACAACCGGTTCTCGATAGAGACCTACGACTTCGACATCACCGTGCTCCGGCTGAAGACGCCCATCACCTTCCGGATGAACGTGGCACCCGCCTGCCTCCCCGCGCGGGACTGGGCCGAGTCAACGCTGATGACGCAGAAGACGGGGATCGTGAGTGGCTTCGGGCGCACCCACGAAAAGGGCCGGCAGTCCACCACACTCAAAATCCTCGAGGTGCCCTACGTGGACCGCAACACCTGCAAGCTCTCCAGCAGCTTCACGATCACCCAGAACATGTTCTGCGCCGGCTACGAAGCCAGGCAGGAGGACGCCTGCCAGGGGGACAGTGGGGGCCCCCACGTCACCCGCTTCAAGGACACCTACTTCGTGACAGGCATCATCAGCTGGGGGGAGGGCTGTGCCCGGAAGGGGAAGTATGGGATCTACACCAAGGTCTCCGGCTTCCTCAAGTGGATCGACAGGTCCATGAAAACGAGGGGCGTGGCCAAGGCCGAGAGCCAGGTCTTGGGGGTCAACACATCCTCTCCATTAAAGTGAGATCCCACTCAAGGCCTGGTCTGTCTCTCCATTGCCGCCTCGCCCTGGCTTCTCCCACCCTGTCGAGGTGGGAAGATGAAGTGTCTGGAGCCCCAGCTCCACCCTTCCCAGCCAGCCTGGAGATTTCTCCAGGGAATGTTCTCTTCTGTGGGGACGGGATGGGGGAGGCTGCAGAGATGATGCTGTGCTGTGGCGGCCCTGGCTGTTCTTGTCCCCACACACCTTCCTGTGTCTGGGTCATGCTCAGAGGCAGGCGGGAGCCTGTGCAGGCCCTGTGGGGTCAGGAGGGCCCCACACGCTGGCTCGGCCTCCCCAAGACCCCTCACCTGGCCTAGTCTCTCTTGTTCTCCATGGAATTAGACACGTCCCTGGTGACCGCCTATGACACGCAGACTCCCTGGTAGGGAAATGTCCAGAAAGCTTCTCATTGGCACGGACACTTCACATTAACCTGAACAACCAGGTGCTCTTCAACTGCACCATGCCAGGCCCCACCCCAGGTAAGGCTTGCATGGTGGGGGTGCATGGGCATCCCCGGGAGGGTGAGCTGCTCACCAGGTGGCGACCAGGACCCCACACAGTGGGCCCCACCCTGGCCACCCTTAGGACCCCCTGGGGGCTCTGGTTTGCCTGCATCCAGGCCACAGCCCACCACTGAAATCAGTCTCTGGGGTGAAACTGGCCAGGAGCTTCTGGAAGCTTCTGGAGCTCCTCAGGAGCTGAGCAGTGCTAGTGGCATGGCCAGAGAGGCTTCGGGGGGCTCCCCCTTCTCTCCTCAGGTGCGATGTTGAGTCCTCGCCTGCTGCAATCTGGACTGTCCCTAGGCCTCAAGTTAAATGCCATGAAAACCAGATGAACGTTCAGTAAACAGAAAAGGCTCCAGACAAGGCCTGCGCATGTCTCCCAAACGTCCCTTACAGTTTGCGTCTTGTGTAATATCCCCAGGCAAAGTTCAACAGTGCTAGTACAGAAACACCCAAAAAAAGTCATAAGCTGGGCAAAACTGCTGGTAAACAGATGTCACGAGGTTCGGGAAAATCAAAGTGGACGGGTGTTCGACTTCCTAGAAACGGTCTGAGGAGGGTGGGCGGGAGGCGTTCCTGGCCTGCCTGCTCTGAGGCCTCCTCTGTGGAGCTGGCTGTTGGGTCCACCCTGGCCCTTCCTAGAGAAAAGCCTTCTGCCTCGGAGCCAGCACGGTGTCAGGCAGGATTTCCTAGGCAGCACCATGGTCTTCAGGGCCCCAGAGGCAAACCCTGGCCTTGAACTCCTGTTTCTGGAAATCAAAGTTTGAGTGGGGACCAGAGAGAACTCTGCGGGAAAATTTACAAATGAAACCCACCGTCACTGTCATTTTTTAAAGAGATTCCAAAGTGGCAGTGCCCCCAGGGGGCACCATAAAGTACAAACCCTTCAGGAAGAACTTGACCTTGTCCAGGCTGACATTAGAACACAACTGCTGTGAATCCCAATTCAGGGATGTTGAACCCTAAAACACAGGTCCTGGGGTTGATTGAACATGGTGATTAAATAGGGACTGCTGCGAGATCGAAGTATTCAATGAGCAGGTTCTCCATAGGCTGTTCATTTCAGGTTCCACACAAAGCTGTGGGGTCAGCTGATTTAGCTGGGGACCCCCACAGAGGACACCCCAACATCTGAAGGACACGACAAAGGCCCTAAAGGAAGGAATACAGAAGGAAAGTAAACCAGTCAACGGAAAAAGTCGGTTGGTTGGTTTTTCAGAACAGAAGAGGGTGAGAGGGGGATGATTACTCATATGAGAGCTGCTGACGTTGAGTGGAACAAGGTGAATCTTAATGTTTGTACAATTTGTTGTGGTAGAATTGTTGGTGACATCTTTGAGAAGACAGATGAGAAAATTAAGTCACCACATACAACAGTCAGTCCGCACACAGCACAGTCAGTCCGCATACAGCACGGTCGTTCCACACACAGCACAGTCAGTCCGCATACAGCACCGTCGGTCCGCATACAGCACCGTCGGTCCGCATACAACACGGTCAGTCCACATACAGCACGGTCGGTCCGCACACAGCACCGTTGGTCCGCATACAGCACGGTCAGTCCGCACACAGCACGGTCGGTCCGCACACAGCACCGTCGGTCCGCATACAGCACGGTCGGTCCGCATACAGCACGGTCAGTCCGCATTCAACACTCAGTCCACGTACAACACTCGGTCCACATACAACACTCAGTCCACATACAGCACGGTCAGTCCACATACAACACTCAGTCCACATACAGCACCGTCAGTCCACATACAGCACGGTCAGTCTGCACACAGCCCGGTCGGTCCGCACACAGCACGGTCGGTCCGCATACAGGACGGTCGGTCCGCATACAACACTCGGTCCACGTACAACACTCGGTCCACACACAGCACGGTCAGTCCACACACAGCACGGTCGGTCCACATACAGCACGGTCGGTCCACATACAACACTCAGTCCACGTACAACACTCAGTCCACGTACAACACTCAGTCCACATACAGCACGGTCGGTCCGCACACAGCACGGTCGGTCCGCACACAGCCCGGTCGGTCTGCATACAACACCGTCAGTCCGCACACAGCACCGTCGGTCCACACACAAGACGGTCAGTCCACATACAGCACGGTCAGTCCGCACACAGCAAGGTCGGTGCGCAGACAGCACGGTCGGTCTGCACACAGCACCGACAACACAGTCAGTCCGCACACAGCACCGTCGGTCCACACACAAGACGGTCAGTCCACATACAGCACAGTCAGTCCGCACACAGCAAGGTCGGTGCGCAGACAGCACGGTCGGTCTGCACACAGCACCGTCGGTCCGCATACAACACGGTCAGTCCGCATACAGCACGGTGAGTCCACACACAGCACGGTCGGTCCACACACAGCATGGTCGGTCCACATACAGCACGGTCGGTCCACATACAACACTCAGTCCACATACAGCACGGTCGGTCCGCACACAGCACGGTCGGTCCGCACACAGCCCGGTTGGTCTGCGTACAACACGGTCAGTCCGCACACAGCACCGTCGGTCCACACACAAGACGGTCAGTCCACATACAGCACGGTCAGTCCGCACACAGCAAGGTCGGTGCGCAGACAGCACGGTCGGTCCGCACACAGCACCGTCGGTCCGCATACAACACGGTCAGTCCACATACAGCACGGTGAGTCCACATACAGCACGGTCGGTCCACACACAGCACGGTCGGTCCACATACAGCACGGTCGGTCCACGTACAACACTCAGTCCACGTACAACACTCAGTCCACGTACAACACTCAGTCCACATACAGCACGGTCGGTCCGCATACAGCACGGTCGGTCCACATACAACACTCAGTCCACGTACAACACTCAGTCCACGTACAACACTCAGTCCACATACAGCACGGTCGGTCCGCACACAGCACGGTCGGTCCGCACACAGCCTGGTTGGTCCGCACACAGCACCGTCAGTCCACATACAACAATGGTCAGTCACAGCTGTGGCCTCGATGTTGGTGTCTTCCTGTTTTAGTCTGTTCTCACGGCGCCATGAAGAAATACCTGAGACTAATTTATAAAGAAAAGAGGCTTAATCAACTCACAGTTCCACATGGCTGGGGAGGCCTCAAGAAATTTACGATCATGGCAGAAGGCACCTCTTCACAAGGCAGCAGGAGAGAGAATGGGTGCCAGTCGAAGGGGGAACCCCTCATATGAGAATGCACTAGCAGGAGAACAGCATGGAGGAAACCATCCCACGATTCAGTCACCTCCACCTGGTTCTGCCCTTGACTGTGGAAATTATTACAATTTAAGGTGAGATTTGCGTGGGGGGCACAGAGCCAAACCATATCACCCTGCAAAACTCATATTGAAACCTAACCCTCTGTGCAATAGCACTAGGAGGTGGGGCCTCTGGGGGGCCTCTGCCCTCATGGATGGATGACTGCCCTCCCAAAAGAGGCCCCAGGGAGCACACATATTCCTCCCTTCCACCATCCAAGGACACGTCGATGAATCATGGTCTGTCACCACACACTGAATTTACTGGCGCCTGATCTTGGACTTCCGGCCTCCAGAACTGTGAGCAATAAGTTTTTGTTTATTGTAAATTACCCACTGTGAGGTGTTTGTTACAGCAGCCCCCGTGGACTAAAATGGTCCATGAGGGAAGAGCTTGCAGCTCAGACACCCACGACCGGCACATAGGACGTGCCTCATTAACATTTATTGATCAAATATGCATGTCCCCTGTCTGCCTTTCCATTTCTAAGCAGATATTTATGGTTTTTAAATTATCCAGCAGAAGTATTTTTAAAGTACACAAATTTCCAAGTAGGAATATATTTTCACAAAAAAAGTCACCTTTTCTTAAGAGAAGGCCACGTAAAGATTGCCAGGCTGGTGCAATTCACCCAAGATCTATCCTAGGTCAACTTCTGGCTTTGAAATTATTTTAGCTTGCTCACTAAAGATCAACTTTAATTTGTTTTCTTTTCCCAGCTTTTTAGAGCAAACTTCACAGCCTCGGTGCATCCGCCAGCATGCCCTCTTCCTCAAGGCTGTCAGCTTCTTAGTTTCCTTCTGTTCCCACTTTAACAAAATTGTACACAGAATCCTTTAAGTTTTGCCACTTTTGAGCTTCATTCAATCAATCAAAATCTATATACTGACAATGCTGTCATTTCATCTGTTACCACCTGAGTCTCCACTGCGAGTGCAGCTTCTCTGATTCCCACTCCCGTCTCCACCTAGACTTCTCACAGACACCTCGAATTCTCCAAACCTCGCCTCCTTCCGCCGTCCGGGAGCTTGGCCACTTCAGCACATGCACCGCCATCCTCCGAATCGCTCAGCCCAAACCTTAAAGCCATGCTGCCCGGCCCAATTCATCACGAATCCCATCAGCTTTCCCTTCACAAGCCATCCAGACTACAAACGTGCTTCCTGCTGCATGGCTGCACCCTCACCCCCTCCTGGACTAGCAGCAGTTTCTCTTTTGACTCCTCTGGAATGTTCTGTTCTCCACACAGCAGCCATGGTGATCCCTTCAGAGCACAAATCTTCCCACGTCAATTCCTGTTCCCTTCAATATCTTCCTAACACAGTGCAAATGAAACACCAGGTTCTTACTTCAGGCTTTAAGCGCTGATATGGTTTGGCTGTGTCCCCACCCAAATCTCCTCTTGAATTGTAATTCCCATAATCCCCGCGTGTCACGGGAGGGACCCAGTGGGAGGTAATTGAATGATGGGGGTGGTTTCCGCCATGCTGTTTTTGTGATAATGAGTGAGTTCTCATGAGATCTGATGGTTTTATAAGTTTGCATTCATTCTCTCTGCTGCTACCCTGTGAAGAGGTGCCATGATTGTAAATTTCCTGAGGCCTCCCCAGCCACGCGGAACTGGGAGTCAACTAAAACTCTTTTGTTTATAAATTACCCAGTCTTGGATATTTCTTCATAGCAGTGTGAGAAGGGACTAATACAAAGGGCCTACATCTGAAATCAGCAAACTACAGCCCTGGAGCAAAATCTGGCCCCTTACTGCCTCTTATAAATAAAGCTTTATTGGCACACAGCCAAGTGTTCATTCATGATTGTGTGTGCTGCCTCTGCTTCAAGGTGCTGGGCTGTTGTGACAGACACCATTTGGCCCTTCCCCACTTTCTCCCTCCTTCCTCCTTCCCTCCCTCTTCTCGCCTTCTTCCTTCCTTCCATCCTCCCTCCTTCCTCTTTCCCTCCTTTCCTATGTATTCCACACACACCTAGAACGTAAGCTGCATGTGGCAGTCTGTCCTGCCCACTGCCGTGTCCCCAAGCTGGGGCCGTGCCTGTGTCACCCCAATTCATCACACAGGGCATGGGTGCCACCTTGCACCTTGCACTTGCTGCCTTTACCCTCTGCTCTCTGTCTCCCTAAATATTTCCCAGGGCCCTCTGAGCCTCCACAGTTCATTTCTCTGCCTGGCCTCAAACAGAAAACTGCAGGAGGGGAGCACCCAGCTATGCAGGTCGTGCCCCGAGGCTCCTGCTGCGTGGGCACCTCCCCCAGCCTGGACTTTGGCTGTGTTTGCAGCCCTATCCCAGTGCTCCGGGTGGGAATGGCAGGCTGTGTCCCGCTGCTCCAGGGCCTGGTCCTGGTCCTTGTCCTGCATCATGCAGAGCCCTCAGGTAGGCGTCTGGCTTATCCATCTGTCATGCCTGCACTGCGCCCTTCTTGACTCAGTGCATGGTGAATTTGTAGATGATGCTTTTTCTAGGAGGCAGAGGAGCCCTGAGTGCTCAGACTTGTCTTAATTCCCCTTCCTGAGAAAGCTGCTTGAATCTTTATCATTTGCTGACAAGTATTTGGGACAGGATGGTGTCACTTGGGGTCCTCCCGAGAGACGCCAGAATGGAAAGAAGCATGTGTGCAGGAGATTCAGCAGGGAAAGGCCTTGGAGGGGTGAAGGGTCGGGGGCCAGGCTTGGCTCGGGCACCGGACAGGATGGAAGGAGCAGGGCAGGCCTAGCCCAGACTGCAGAGTGGGCAGAGAGAGCCTTGGCCGGGCTGGCAGGAGTGCCCAGTCTTGAAATAAAGACACACCCAGGGAGCAGGCCCTGGAGCGTGCAGCCACCCTGCCCCCCAACACTCTGTCCCCACCACCCTTCCTCCTACCACCAGCCACCCTGCCCACCCACCACTCTGTCCCCTGCCACCCTTGCTCCTACCACCAGCCACCCTGCCCCCCCCACCCTGCCTGCCCACCACCCTGCCCCTCCCCAGCCACCCTTCGACCACCAGCCACTTCCCTGGAGGGACAGACACAAACCCCATCCTGAATCTGCCTGCACAGGCGTCCAGGAAAGCTGCAAGTCCCGCTGGTCCCATAGTCTCCGGCCCTGAGAGGGTGACCCCTCCCAGCACTTACCGTGGCCGCGCTCTGCCATAACCCTCGGCACCGGAGAGAAAGGGAGGGAGGATGGGAAGGGCCGAGGCTTTGACCCTTGGGGAGCAGGAGAGAAGGTGGTTCAGGGCCCTCGGCTGGGAGGAGGCTCCAGGGGCCACTGCCGTGGGCCGACTGGCCTGCCTTCTCCTCCGGGGAATCGCAGAGCCTGGTGCAATTGATATGTTTCTTCTTTTTGTTTTATCAAGACCCTCAATACTGAGCACAGAGGCAGCACAGGGGCTGATGGCTCCTGGTCCCCACTTCTCAGCACGGTGACTTTTGTCTCCAGCTCGGCCTTCCTTTACACTCGGACCCAAAACCTGGCCAGAGCGCTCCCTCCTCCACTTTCCTGACAGGCCGTGGCCTCGCTGGGGAACCTCAGTGTATCTGCCCTGATCTGAGGCCGGTTCACTGGCCCGGAAGATGAGGTGCTTGCCCACCTCGAGGGGACAGAGAGCCCGGGTGCCCTGAGGCCCACGCAAGCTCTCTGAGGGCCTGTGGACACTGAGAGGGCTGAGGCTGGCGGCCGGCCGGGGCGGAAGCCAGGCGGTCCTGGAAAGCAGGGCCCCCGTGCTCCCAGTCACCCGCCTTCTCGTCCTGCCTGTAGTCTTTCTCCCGGCCTCAAAAGCAAACGACGTCCTGGTGAGGTGGAAGCGTGGCGGCTCCTATCTTCTGGAGGAACTCTTCGAGGGAAACTTGGAAAAAGAATGTTATGAAGAAATCTGTGTGTACGAAGAAGCAAGAGAAGTGTTTGAAGATGACGTGGTCACTGTATGTACCCCACAAAGCACAGGCTGCCTCGTTACTGAGACGTCTGCTGGCACGGGCACGTCGTCCAGAGACGGGGCTCCGTTAATCAGCCTGTTTACTTACTTTCAGAAGAGTGGCATGTTTGAAAGAGAGTTTCCAGTTTTACATATAGACATAGTAATATTTAGAATTGATTCGGAATTAAATGTTGACCTGTTTCTCTACTATATTTTTTTAATGTTTCTATATGAGAACTCTTATAAAATAGACCATTTTTAATGCAACTCAGAGAAATCCTAGAGGCATGTGAAAAGTATAAAAATTTTTCAAAGCATTTCGCCCTAAATTTCCGTTTTCAAACTTCCTGGTAGAGACAATTGTGCTTATGATTCATGT
Source organism: Callithrix jacchus (assembly GCF_049354715.1). NCBI lineage: Eukaryota > Metazoa > Chordata > Mammalia > Primates > Cebidae > Callithrix > Callithrix jacchus. Next base: position 28,621,694 of record NC_133502.1, read on the forward strand.
TGCCAGATACAGTTTTGGAAGATCCCATTTCTCACACATTTTCTTTCTAGGCGTTAAGCCTGAACAATTCTCCTAATTTTTTAGATACTCTGTCTCCAAACTAAGCATCCCCACCCCCTACACATACATATATGTTTAAAATCTGACCTGTTTGTAACAAAGGAAAAGGTGATGTGACTTCTAGATCACGTGCTTTTGTGGAGGGCAGCGTGGAGGTTGGCCCCGGGAGGGAAGGGCCACGTCAGGAGTGTGCGTGGCGGGTTTGTGCTACACGGCAGACGACGGCCCTTCCTTAAATAGGTGGTGCTAAGCACACGTTGAGTAATTACATTTAGTTAATATACATTTAACATAAACAAATAGGCCGTAAAACAGAGAGGAAGATTGTGCGTTGTTTGTTTCAACCAATATTGTCCCATTAGGTTCATCTACAGGAAAGAATACAGAAAAACAAACATCCCATTTGTAACCTTGTTGTGTTTTACCTCTAAAGGATGAATTCTGGAGACAATATAAGGGTAAGTGGGTTCCTTCACATCCTTGGAGTGTTAATTCCTCGGGGTGAGGTGAGGGTGTGGGCTGAGGACACTTCATGACCTGAGACCAGAGGATGCCAAGCCTTTGGCTCCGGGACCCACAATGTCTTGCCAAGGAAGGGCACAGCCCCGACTCCCCAAGGATGAGGTTCAGGAAGCCCCTGGGTTCTGCTGCCAGGGCCACGGGTGGTGCCTGGTTTGTCTTGCCCAGTGTCTGGGTAGCTTCTAGGCACCCAGGGGCATGGGCCCTGGACCAGGCAGGACCCCCAAGAGCAGCTCCTCTAGCTGCCTGGCTCCTGGGAAGCCTCATGCTGCAGCAGGGTCACAGCTCATCTCACATTTGGAAAGTGACAGCCCCGATGGAGATGACTTTGGTTAGGGGACTGCTCCCGAAGGAGGAGCTCAGAGTGGGCAACTGCAGAAGAACTTGGGACAGAAGTGATGGAGACAAAGACCCATGGGGCTGGGGGAGGCCAGGGTAGGACCCACCCGGGAATGAGTAAGGAAAGAGCTGCAGCCACCACCAGACAGGCACAGGGACAACTGGCCACAGAAGGAAGAGGGAGAGGCTTGGGAGGCTGGAGAAGGGCAGGACAGAGGGGCCGCAGGTGGACACAGAGGTGTCACCAACAACGGAGTGGGAGATACTGGCAGCCCAGCCCTGTGACCTGAGCGAAGAGTATCCTAGGGGCCAGGTGATGGCATGGGGAGCAGCACAAGCAGGCTCAGGTCCCCATCCCAGCTGCCACCCCCACCCCATCCTCCTCCTGCAGGTGGCTCCCCGTGCATCTCCCAACCCTGCCTCCACAACGGATCTTGCCAGGACAGCACCCGAGGTTACACCTGCTCCTGCCCCCCTGGCTATGAGGGCATCAACTGCGAGATCGGTGAGGCTCTGGCCATCCCCTTCCCCCAAGGGCCTTCCCAGGCAACCGGGCCTCGCACCCTCGGCCAGGGTCCTGATGGGCCCCTCCTGGGTCGTAGACAAGCAAGTGCCTGTGTGAACCGCGATCCGGCTCACCCCAGTAGATTCCTTTCCTCCCAACCAGATTCTCCTCCAGAAACCACGCCTGGAGCGCTGGCTGCATTCTGAGCTGCCCTCCCTTCCAGATGAGCCCCCCACACTTTTCATGGCGTGGTCTCCTCTCCTCCCCACCCCCGCCTCCACCATTCACAATCTGCTCACAGGCTGGGGTCACACACAGGCATCCTCAGGGGAGACTGCAGGCAGGGAAGACAAAAAGCACATAAACCAATATCCTTAAATACCCGCCAAGGGTCAGCGTCCATAACCCCCAGCTACAGCAACAAGTGTGCTACGTCCTCAGCACCGCTGGGCAACTTGGAGCCCATTTCTCTGGGGAAGACCTTCCTTCCAGCCCAGCCCTCTCCTCCCAAGTCCGGATTTCTGCTCCATCTCCCTCCTTGATGCCCCAGTTAGGGCCGTCGCAGACATCCCAGATTTACTACGTACCAAAGGAGGCTTTGACCTTCACCCACCACGTGTCCCCCAACTTTTTATTTATTTATTTTTGAGACAGAGTCTCGCTCTGTCACCAGGCTGGAGTGCAGTGGTACAATCTTGGCTCACTGCAGCCTCTGCCTCCCAGGTTCTAGCGATTCCCTGCCTTAGCCTCCTGAGTAGCTGGGACTAAAGGCACGCACCACCATATCTGGCTAATTTTTTTGTATTTTAGTAGAGATGGGGTTTAACCATGTTGGCCAGGATGGTCTCGATCTCCTGACCTTATTATCTGCCCACCTTGGTCTCCCAAAGTGCTGGGATTACAGGCGTGAGCCACCACACCCAGCCACGTGCCCCTCTCTTAATCTTCTCCCTCTTGGTGGAAAGCCCCCATCCCAGCTGCTCAGTCACCATCGATGTCACACTAACCCCCTCCCATCCCACATCCCCTCCTTGAAGAAGCAATTTAAAAGGACCAGCCACTGCAGTGGGAAACGCAAGCCGGCAGAGAAAACAGGCTCGTGGATTCCAGTCCATGTGGAAATACATCCAGGGCCATGTTTTCTAAGGACAAACAGAAGTGCTGTCACTCACTGAGTCTGATCTACACACACCTTCCTGAAACACGGAAGTGTGGGAAACTGTCACACAAAGGGCAGAAATCTGAAGAGAATGAGAATGCAGGGACCAAAACACCAGAACTCTGTGCGAGGCTGTGATCAAATGACTCTGTTTCCAAGCTAGTGTTTCTAGTCTTTCTCTGTTTTTTTTTTTTTTTTTTTTTTTTTTTTCCTTTTCAGCTAAAAATGAATGTCACCCAGAGCGGATTGATGGGTGTCAACACTTCTGCCTCCCGGGACAAGAATCCTACATGTGCAGCTGTGCTCAGGGCTACAGGCTTGGGGAGGACCACAAACGGTGCGTTCCCCACGGTGAGTGCTCAGACCACAGCGGCCTCCACACCATCGACCTGTCCACATCCTCCTTCCTCCTTCTGTAGTATCAGGTGAGGCCCACGGATTTGTGATAAGGAATTGCCACGACTCAGAAGGTGGTTGGGTCTCCACGCTGGAGCAATGGCAATGCTAGAAAGTGCAATTCCTGTCACTAGTGCTTGCCCGGACCAGTCTGAGCTAAACCATGAGTGCAGTGAGGGGTGGTTTAACTCCACCTGCTCCATGTCTATGTCAGTTACTGCACGTTCATCAGCACTGAAGACGAGATTGTAATGGCTAGTACCGTAGACCGAGTCCAGTACTTGCTGGGAAGGCACTGACTTTCACTCTCTTGTTGATGCCACAAATGCAGACCAGTGTGCCTGCGGGGTGCTGGCCTCCAGGAAGAGTGCACAGGACCCACAGGACCTCCCGTGGCAGGTAACAGAGCGCTCTCCGCGTGCTTCCATTTACTGCTGCGGCCTTCACCGTGCCTGTCATTTCCATCTTCTTTGCTAAACAGAAATGTGACGACCAAGTGAATTGGGCATCCTGACTTTGTGGGCTGTTGACTGTAACCTCTATTCACGCCTCAAAGCATTTCCTACCGCTGAGCTCCTATTCACGCCTCAAAGCATTTCCTACCGCTGAGCTCCTATTCACGCCTCAAAGCATTTCCTACCGCTGAGCTCCTATTCACGCCTCAAAGCATTTCCTACCGCTGAGCTCCTATTCACGCCTCAAAGCATTTCCTACCGCTGAGCTCCTATTCACGCCTCAAAGCATTTCCTACCGCTGAGCTCCTATTCACGCCTCAAAGCATTTCCTACCGCTGAGCTCCTATTCACGCCTCAAAGCATTTCCTACCGCTGAGCTCCTATTCATACCTCAAAGCATTTCCTACCGCTGAGCTCCTATTCACGCCTCAAAGCATTTCCTACCGCTGAGCTCCTATTCACGCCTCAAAGCATTTCCTACCGCTGAGCTCCTATTCATACCTCAAAGCATTTCCTGAGCTCATAACTTCAGCTGTCTTCATTATTTGCCCCAAATACAAAAGGACAGCATCATTTACAGCCCCGAAGACCCTTCCCGTGCACTTGCAAAGTATCACCAATGTCATTTTCTCCGAACATCTCGAAGTCACAGCGTGTCTGGGAAGCACTTCAGCGACAGGCTGCTCCACGCTGGGGACCTGGGTGTCACCGCAGAGGCTGAGGGGCAGCCTGGGCCCAGCTCAGGCACTGGCTCTGCTCTCAGCTACCGGCGCCTGACTGGTGTTCTAGCTTCGTTATTTCATTCACTACTTTTCTCTAGTTTGGCATTCGTTTTTGTTCTCTCCCTCTTCCCCCTTGGCTGATTTAGAAGTCAACCATTCACTTGTTTTCGGTTTTTTTTTTTAGATGGAGTCTGGATGTGTTGCCCAGCCTGAAGTGCAGTGGTCCAACCTCCGCTCACTGCACCTCTGCCTCCTGGGCTCAAACGATTCTCCTGCCTCAGGCTCCTGAGTAGCTGGGACTGCAGGCACGCCACCACACCCGGCTGATTTTTATACTTTTAGTAGAGATGGGGTTTCACCATGTTGGCCAGGATAGTCTCCAACGCCTGACCTCAAGTGATCCACCCTCCTTGGTCTCCCAAAGTGCTGGGATGACAGGCGCGAGCCACCACACCCGGCCTAGTCATTCACTTTCTGTTTATTTCATGGTCACTCTTGACACATAAACATCCGTATTTAGCATATGTAAAGTCAGCCATTTCTCCCACCTCAGTCTTCCTTCCTAGCACATCTTCTGGGTCTATTTGCTGTCTGGCCAGTATTTTATTCTTTTCTTGCTCTCTGAACAGCTTCACAACATGGATGTTAAGATTTTTATTACCACGGTTTTATGCCACCAACACTGGCTTTGCTTTCCTTGCCTCTCCGGCCTCTAACACGATTATCTCCTTCTGCCTGAGCAGATGCTTCAGAACAGCCTTGTCCAAGAGAAACGCAATGTAAACCACATATATAATTTAATATTTTCTAGTAGCCACAATGATGTAAGTAAAAGCATGTGAAATTAATTTCAATGATATTTAGCCCAATATAAGTGTCAATGCTTCCACATGTAACGAATAGAAATATTGAGGTATTTGGAATCTGGTGTGAATTTACACTGAGGTGCAGCCCTCACGCCCACAATGCTCAGAACCCAAGTGTGGCTGCCATGTGGATGGCACAGCCTCAGGGGCCCCCTCTGCGAGGGCCTGTGAGGAACAAGCCCCTGAGGTTTCTGTGTGTGTGTGTGTGTGTGTGTGTGTGTGAGAGAGAGAGAGACATGCTTCAGTTTCACCCCAATTCTTGTGTGTGTGTGTGTGTGTGTGTGTGTGTGTGTGTGTATGTGTTTAGATGGAGTTTCACTCTTGTTGCCCAGGCTGGAGTGTAATGGCACCATCTCAGCTCACTGCAACCTCTGCCTCCCAGGTTGAAGTGATCCTCCTGCCTCAGCCTCCCAAGTAGCTGGTACTACAGGTGCACACCACCACGCCTGGCTAACTTTTGTATTTTTTAGGAGAGATGGGGTTTCACTATGTTGGCCAGGCTGGTCCTGAACTCCTGACGTGATCCACTCGCCTTGGCCTCCCAAAGTGCTGGGATTATAGGCGTGAGCCACTGTGCCACTGGGCTTTACCCCAATTCTTACTAGACAGCTCTGCCCAGCCCACTCACTCGGCAGCCATGTGGACTGGGAGAGAACAGGATGGAGCTGAAGGACTTGAAGCTACCCAGCTCCAGGATGGAAGAGAGTGAAGGGAGGCAAAGCAGACGGAGTGCTGGAAGGCGGGCTGGAAGCAGGAACCACCTATCATCAGCTTTGCAAGCTTCCTCTCAATCGTTTATCACCTTTCTTCCCCAAGCTTTCTAAGACAGTTCTTCCTATCGCTGTCTGCCCCATGAGCGCGTGGAGGGTTGGTACCGGGGCCCAGGGTGCAGTGGTCCTCCATAGGTGGTGACAGGATCTGGCTCTATCACCTGCAAGGCTGCCTCCAGCCTCCTGGCTTACCCAACCGTAGCACTCATACCTGCAAGGCTAAGAGCCATATAACGTGGGAGGCGGCATTCTCTAAACATGGCTGGTGTGTTTAAGACAGGACGTCAACCTAGGCAGGCTACATACTGTAGATTTTTACTTCAGTACTACAAATTGCTCTGAAGTGATTTAACTGAACTGACATATGGAATTTTCCTAAAACAAACTTTGAAAAGGAGGATAATCAAGTGACCTAGCAGGACGTAGGGCCGAAGATTATCTTTAGAACTTCCTGGTTTCTTACAACCTAGGGAAGAAACTGGCTGTCGGCTCCACCGCATTTAACTACAATTCTGGCAGACTGGTGGCGCAAGTGCCACCTTCTCTCAAACTTGGTTTTATCCCCCTTTAAGTGAGGATCTCACCCTAGAGCTGCAGTGAGGATCACAGATTATGTCCTTGACTTACAGTAGGTATTCAGCAAGCGGTAGCCATCACTCATAAACACATGAACAGGTCCAGAATAGTGACATGGTAAAGTTGAAAAACCCTTTTCTACTTTGCTCGGCATTTTCCATTGTATTAGACCATTGACGATTACAACACTTAACCCTTCCGGAGCCATACCTGCACTACGTGGGCACGTGCTTTATTTCATTTAATCTTTCCAGTAACTTCTCACGTTCTCCTTTTGTATTCCTGGTAATACTGTTTGCTGTAAAATCCCCCTTGTCTGATATTGATACAAACACTTTAGCTTTCTCATAATCAGTGTGGGCATGACTTACTTTTCCCATTCTTCTACTTTTAACCTATGAGTATTTTTATATTTAAAGTACGTGGTTTTATGGGTAGCATATAATTGGCTTTTATTTTTATCCAGTCTGGAAAATCCCTGTCTCTTAATTGGGGTATACAGGCCATTTTTTTGTAATTGTTGATATGCTGAGGTTTAAAGCTATCATCTTGCTATTGTTTATTTTTCTCATCTGTTCTTTCCCCCCGTTTCTGCCTTCTATTAGATTACCCACAGCTTGTTTTGATTCTGTTTTCTCTCCTCGTTGGTTTGTCGTCTCTGGTTCTTGTCAGTGGTTGCTTCGCGGTTTGGAGGACACATCTTTGGTGGATCGCAGTCCACTCCACCTTCACTGATGCCACGTCCGCTCGCTGTAGCGTGAGTCCTTACAGCAATCAAGCCCCATTCCTTCCCTCCTGGCCTGGGTGCTGTTTTTGGCACATGTCTTACATCTAGAGATATTATAAATGCCACTCTGTACTTCCATTATTTTTGTTTAAACAGTATCCTGTAAAGAAGTTTAAATAAGAAAAAACCTGACGTGTTGACTGAAATGTGGATAAAAGCTTAACAGGATGTCATGACCTTTCCCAGTGTTCCTTGCTGTTTTGCGTAGATCCAGGTCTCCCTCCCGCATCGTCTTCCTCCTGCCGAAGGGCCCCTTTGATGTGTGCTGTGCTGTGAGGCGTCTGGGGAAGAAGACTTCTTGCATCTGTCCGGAGAATTCTTTACTCACCTTCACGTTTGAAGGGCACTGCATCCGGCACAGAGCCCCAGGCTGGCAACAGTCCTGTCCCCTCGGCACTTGGGCCTCTCCCGCTGCCTTCCTGTCTGTTCGTGCCACAGATGGCCCTGGTCACCGAGCTGCCGTTCCTCACATGTCCTTTCCCGTGGCACTTTTCAGATCTTAAATGCTTTTTAACCCTAACTTTTTAAGATTGCCTACATTGCAGATTTTGAGGAGTTTAATTATATTGTATCTTTCTGTTGCTTGTCTTCATGTTTCTTATGCATAAGGTTTCTTGAGATTCTCAGATTTGTGGGTTTATAGAATTCATCAAATTTGAAAAATGTTTGGTCATAATTTTCTCTCCTTTTTTTTTTTTTTTTGAGACAGGGTCTCACCGTGTTGCCTGGGCTGGAGTCTAGTGGTGTGATTATGGCTCACTGCGGCCTCAACCTTCTGGGTTCAGGTGATCCTCCCACCTCAGCCTGTTGAATAGCTGGGACATAGGTGTGCACCACCACATATAGCTAATTTTTAAATTTCACGTAGAGATGGGATCTTGCTATGCTGCCCAGGCTGGTCTCAAAATCCTGGGCTCAAGCAATCCTTCCATCTCAGCCTCCCAAAGTACTAGGATTACAGGCAGGAGCCGCCATGCCCAGCCCATTATTATCAGATATTTTTTCTCTTCTCCTTCTCCCTGCTCTTTTTTAGGACCGAATGATATGTATCTTAAGCTTTTTGAACGCTATAGCTCAGAGACGGTCTGTTCATTTTTCAAAAACCTCCTCTCTCTGTGTTTTACTTTTAATAGTTTGTTGTGATGTCTTCAAGGTCATAAATCTGTTCTTTTGCAATGTCTAATCTGCCACCAACCCTGGCCAGTGGATTTTTAACCTCATATATTGTAGCTATCATCCAAAAATTTAATTTAGGTTTTTTAAAATATATATTTTTGTCTCTACTTAACTTCTTGAATATTTGGACTATAGTTACAAACCCTATTTAATTGTCCTGTCTACTAATATCTGCCGGTGCTGACCGTTTTGGGGCTTTTCCTTCTCATTACGGGTCACGTTTTCCTGTTTCATTGTATGCCTGGTGATCCGTGATGGGTGGTCAGACACTGTGAATTTTATCTTGTTAGGTGCTGAATGTTTTGTGTTCTATACATACACACGGTTGTTGTTCTGGGATGCAGTTAAGCTGGAAATGCGTTCATCCTTTGGGATATTGCTCTTATGTTGTGTTGGGCAGGACCAAGGCAGCTCAGTCTGCAGCTAGTTGTCCTGACTACTGTGCATCCTGCCCCGTCCCCCAGAGTCAGGGATGCTTTAACTCAGCAGGTGGAAACAATTGCTGTACCCAGCCTGTGTGAGTGTCCAGCACGGTTCCCTCTCACCCTCTCAGGTGGTCTTTTCCCAGGCCATAAGTAGTCTGCATATACACATGTGATCACTACCGCTCTGCTGAAAATTGCTAGCATGTGGCCATCTTCCAGTGTTCCCTACCAAGCCCTCTCCTCTGCCGGACTCTGTTCTGCCAACTCCAGCCACAGTGGCCTCCTTGGGCTCTCAGCTCTCTCTTCAGTTCAGGGAGTCGGAGGGGCTCCAACTGAGATGCCCTGTCCCGCCCCACACCATGGAAACTCAGGACTGTAGCTGGGACAGTCATTTCTTGGAGATTACAGGCCCTGAAAACCTTCATTCCATAGATTTTGTCTGTATTTTGCTTCAAGTGGGAAGGTAGATCTGATCACTTTTACTTCACCGTGGCCAAGAGGGGAAGTGCCAGCCCCATTTAATCCCTGAGTGAGTAAAAGCTTGGATTGCCAGTGATTCGCTAACAATCCATTGCGTGCCAGGGCACTCAAATGCAGCTGTCTGCCTTCCGAGTACATATCCCTGACCAGCATACTTCACCGCCCCAATCCTGCAAATTGTCACCAGCTATTTATTGTCTGTTTTGATTTTTAAAGGTAAAGCTAACAAATACCGAAGGAAAAGACTTCTGTGGTGGCGTTATAATACAGGAAAATTTTGTACTGACAACAGCAAAATGTTCACTGTTACACAGGAATATTAGTGTAAAAACACGTAAGTATTTTATCATGAGTTTTTATAAAATCACATTGGAAATAAACTATCCTATGTCAGAATGAAATGAAAATTTTAAAACTGGAATGTTTGTTTCTAATGCAACATAGAACCGAATTTACTGTCAATAAAACTGAGATCCTTATACACTCAGGAAGCATCTGTAAAACACCCAGCACGACCGCTGGGCATGGTGCCAGGCAAGTGCTGACTCACACTTAGCAAGGGAGGAACCGCCGCCAACACAAGGGTGATTGAACGGTCATGGCATAAGAGATGAGTAATTGGCTAAAAATTGGAAGAATGGGGCTGGAATCCCCCAGCAATTGAGAACCTGGGCTGAGATAGGAGCCTTCTCATTGGCTTATTTGTGCCTTTCTTTTCTTTTCTTTTCTTTTTTGGAGACAGAGTCTCACTCTATTCCCCAGGCTGGAGTGCAATGGCGCGATCTGGGCTCACTGCAACCTCAGCCTCCCGGGTTCAAGCGATTCTCCTGCCTCAGCTTCCTGAGTAGTTGGGATTACAGGTGCCTGCCACCACACTGGCTAATATTTTTGCATTTTTAGTAGAGATGGGTTTTCACCATGTTGGCCAGGCTGGTCTCGAACTCCTGACCTCAGGTGATCCACCCACCTTGGACTTCCAAAGTGCTGGAATTACAGGCATGAGCCACTGTACCCAGCCATGTGCCTATTTCTTTAGCTGTCTAAACGCACAATAGTTTCCATCTCATCGGGAATCTGCAGAGTTCCACATTAACCTGTCAGCAGGCTCTATCATGACTCTGAAGAAACTCAAAATAAATATATTTTTACTCTTCATCTTTAATATTTTTTTTTTGAGACAGAATCTCATTCTGTGGTCCAGGCTGGAGTGCTGTGGTGCAATCTTGGCTCACTGCAACCTCCACCTCCTGGTTTCAAGCGATTCTCCTGCCTCAGCCTCCTGAGTAGCTGGGATTACAGGCATGCATCACCACGTCCGGCTAATTTTTTGTATTTTTAGTAGAAACAGGGTTTTGCTATGTTGGAAAGGCTGGACTCAAACTCCTGCCTTGGCCTCCCACAGAGCTGGGATTATAGGTGGGAGCCACTGCGCCCAGCCCTGCTGGGATTATAGGTGTGAACCACTGCGCCTGGCCCTTAAATATCTGTCAGTGAACAAAATCACCCGAAACCCACTTCTCTACAGCCACTATGTGACTGGCCTGGAAAGTTCTGCATCAGTGCTTCCTACTTTATAGTCATTTAACCAAACCCCATTGTAATTTCCAAAACAGAAAACTTACCTTGACTATTTTTAATGCTGGGACATTTGGTTGCAATGGTACAATCTGTGAGTGGCCTTTCCGTCCACAGAGGAATACAAAAGGCCACCACAGGGCAGTGAGCCTGCGGGTCTCCCAGGGGCCGTCTCTCCCTCCTCAGGTGGCTCACTGAGAAGTGAGTTCCTGTACTTACCTGGCAGGGGAGATACCATGATCACGAAGGTGGTTTTCCCAGGGCAAGGCTTATCCATTGCACTCGAATGTGCTGACCCCTGCGATTTCCCCAAATGTGGGAAACTCAACTGCATAAATAAAAGTTAAAAAATGAAAAAATTTTTAAAAATTAAAAAAAAGAGAGAAGTGTGTTCCTGAATATCATGTCACCTTAAAAATCAGACTGTAAAGAATTGGCAATTGTTCCTGATTTCAGATTTTAATAGAACAAGCAAAGACCCACTGATGATGAAGATAAAGCATGCCCACGTGCACATGCGGTACGATGCAGACACTGGGGAGAATGACCTGGCCCTGCTGGAGCTGGAGCGGCCCCTCCAGTGCCCAGGCGCGGGGCTCCCCGTCTGCACCGCGGAGAAGGACTTCGCTGAGCACGTCCTCATCCCGCGCACCAGGGGCCTCCTCAGCGGCTGGGCCCACAACGGCACTGACCTGGGCAACTCGCTGATCATGCTGCCGGTCACACTTGTGGAGGGCGAGGAGTGCGGGCAGCTCCTGAACGTGACTGTCACCACTAGGACCTACTGCGAGAGAAGCGGCGTGGCAGCCACGCACTGGTTGGAGGGAAGTGTGGTCACCAGAGAGCACAGAGGCTCCTGGTTCCTCACGGGGGTCCTGGGTGCACAGCCAGCAGGAGGGCAGGCTCACACAGTCCTCGTCACCAAGGTCTCCAGGTACTCACTCTGGTTTAAACAGACGATAAAGTAGCAAAACTCAGCTAGCCAGAAAGAACACAACCGAAGTGGGATCCCAAGGTTGCACTGCCACCATGGGGCGGGGGGCACTGAAACTTCGCCACACGCCAGGTCACAGCGTCTGTGGCAACTGTCGCATCCCCGACCACCCACTCACGGAGCAGCAGAGCAGCTGGGTCGTTTACTGAGTGCTGTGATCTTTCTTTCCCTGGAACTCTATTTCAATAGAGACCTTAGAAAACACGAGATACACTAAATAATAAAATAAGATAATCCGTCAGTTGCAAAACAGCCTGGTTTCCTGAAATTCTTTCCAAGTCCAGTGTTCTCTGTGCTCAGGGCCTGGCCACCCACTTGCACACAGGCGAGTGTGTTCTCGTGCAGAAGCCGCCAGCAATCACCAGTTACAGCCGAAAGTGACCTCCTGACTCTGCTGGTTCACCGGTTGCTACTGTGACCAAGATGGTGGCTCGGTGTGGGAAAAGTCACTAGAAGCAGGTTGGCAGTGGAGGAGGAGAAGGATCCTGGGGTGCCCTAGAGAGGCAGCCTTAGAGGAAAGGGCCGGGGAGCACAGGAGGCTGAGGAGGCAGTTTGGCATCTCATGGGCTTGTGTACCAGCCCATCTCTGGGAGGTTCCCACAGGTTCCCAGGCCCCGGGTCAGGGCTGAGCACTGGAGTCTCAGCTCTCTGCTCATCCCGCCAGGTGGCTCTTGGACAATTGCTCCAGTTACCCAGGGTGGAATCCCAGCACCTCGCCAATGGGCTGATGGGCGGCTGGGGCGGCGCTCAGTACTGCTGTGACTTGAGTGTGTCCCCTCAAAACTCTGAAGCTGGAACTTCCCCCAAGATGACGGTATGGGGGAGGGGTGCCCCCGGGAGGTAACTAGGCCATGAGGGCTCTGCCAGACCCTTCTGTCCCTTCTCCCACACAAGGACACTGGAGCAAGTGCTACCTTGGAGACAGCCCTCAGCAGACACTGAATCTGCCGGGCCTCTGCTGGCACCCAGATCTTGAACTTCCCAGCCCCCAGATCTGTGAGAACTGAGTTTGTGCTGTTTATTACTCAGTCTGTGGTATTCTGTAGAACAGACCAGGAGTCACAGTGAGCACCTGCTGTCCTGAAGGCTGCAGCTGCAACAGTGAGTACCAAGGACAGAGCTATAGCACAGCACCCCCCCCCCCCTCCCCGCCCAGAGACCGGAGCTCCTAGCAGGGTCTGAATTTGCACGGAAATGGACAGAAATGACCTGAATGTTCATGTTAACTCTGACTTCGTTAAGGAAGGGGCAAGACTGCTTCTCCACCAGCATCCTCAAGAAACAGTTTGCAGAGGCCGCTTGCGGGAGGTGGGTGGGCAAGGTCTGCTCAGCTCGGGCAAGGGCAAGGGCCAGCTGCAGGCACCGTGGCCAGCAGAGCGTCGTTGAAGAGCAGAAAGGACTTTTAACAAGGGGACTGAAAATGTAGGTGGACAGCTACTCTCCTGAGTTAAGAGGTTACCCGGGTTTTTAAGCCTTACTGTTCTTCAGCGCACTCTCTTACGTTTACACTTTAACCCCAGAATTAAACTTTTCTCCAATCTGTAGATGAAATGGCCCATTTCTCTGAAAGGAACTTGGCAAAAAGCAACACTGTAATTTAAGGCAAATTGATGGGGACAGCAGTTTAGAATTCACGCTAGTGAATTTTAGTCTTACTGAAGTTTGGTTGTATTATTTTCAGACTAACATAAGGTAATTCGGTCACTGCTTTAAATGCCTACTAATGATTTTTAAGCCAGCTAATGAATATGGCAGGCTTTCTGTAAATAACGCTGCAGAAATGTCTGCAGTCTTGCTTCTGGTACTTCCATTACAAATGTGGACTGACTAGAGTGGAAGCCCTGCTTGGAAACTATTCCCAACACAGCTGGGCAGGGGCAGCGCACAGGAAGACCCTCCCTGCATAATGACACAATCAGGGACAATCAGAGAAAGCTGCAGGCCCAGGCGGTCAGCCCAGACATGAGGAGGCCTTTGAAATGCAAGCACTTCTCTACCGGCACTTTAGACAAAACCACAGCAGAAACAAACCCAACAAAACTCAAGAAAAGGGAAGCTAGCGATGATGACTTTGTTTTTCTTGTTTGTTTTTTGAGACAAGGTCTCTGTCTGCCGCCCGAGGAGGGAGTGCAGGGAACGGCCCTCCCACCTCAGCCTCCTGACTATAGGTGCACACCGCCATGCCCAGCTGTTTTTTCTGCACAGATGAATTTTGCCATGTTGCCCAGGCTGGAATCAAACTCCAGGGCTCAAGCAATCTACTGGCCTCAGCCTCCTGAAGTGCTGGGATTCTAGGTGAGAGCCACCATGTCCAGCCTGTGGTGACGTTTTAAAGGACCAAACGCGTTTACACTTGGGCAGGGATGAAGTCCAGTATTGGAATCCATGCACACACTGACGCATGCCCTTGTGTACGCCTGTGAACTTGAATGTGGCCATGCTGGACGCAGGCCTTGATATGGTTTGGCTGTGTCCCCACCCAAGTTTCCTCTTGAATTCTAATTCCCACGTGTTGAAAAGCAATTGGATCATGGAGGCAGCTTCCCCCACGCTGTTCTCCTGATAGGGAGGGAGTCTAACAAGATCTGACGGTGTTAAAAGCGGCAGTTTTCCCGTGCTCACTTCCCCTTCCACCATGATTGTCAGCTTCCTGAGGCCTCCCCAGCCATGTGCAACTGTTGAGTCCATTAAACCTCTTTCCTTTACAAATTACCATCTCGGACAGTTCTTTACAGCAGTGTGAGAACCCGCTGATACAGGCCTGAACACCAAGAGGTAGACTAAAGGCGCCTACACTGAGGCTGTTTCTTTCACCGTCAGGAATAGCCATGCACGACCTTAAAGTGCCATCCTCGACTCCAGGTGTCACTAGGGACTGTTCAGCACGTTACCCAGAAATGTTGACCGCTACTAAATCCAGAATGAAATTCAGGTATGCTGCTAGAAATTCCAATATCCAAATTACTGTAAGAAAATCATTTACAGCAAAAGCTGAAGGATGTTCAAGGCCCATGCTGAACAGCAGGGAAGATCAGATTTCCATACCCAACACTGCAAGAGAACAGGGCCCCACTGGACACATGGGTAGTTAGAAAACAGAGATGCACAGCCAAAGCCTCCATCAACGTGAGTTCACTCTGTGTCTGCGCCACAGGACACAGGAGGCACTTGCTGCGAGTAACGCGCTGAGGACCTTGCTGCTGGTGGGGAGCAGCTCTGAAGGTCACGAGGATCCCTGGCGTGAAGTCCACAGGCACAGGCGCTCGCCCTCCTGCATTCATCTCTCGTGTGCGTGTGGCAGCCCGCAGCTGCAATCCAGGTGTGACTCAGGAGAGCAGGGCATAAAAGGGATCTGGCTTCCCTGGCTCTGCTGGGATCTGCGCTCCCAGAATCCAGCTCCCGGAGTGTGCAGAGGGATGGGGAGCCCACCCACAGCCCTGCTGAGCCCCACGGGAGAGCCCTCCGACCCAGCACCGCTGACACATGGCAATGAGGCACCTTTGACGGGGTGCATTCAGGTCCCAGAAGAGCCCACAAACTTCCCCTCCCAGCCCCAATGAAACTGCAGACGACCAAATGTCCCAGCAAGCTGAAGAGCGCCGCTGAAGCCCTGGGCGTTCCTGCATCCAGGGGAACCTGAGAAAGGATCCAGTGAGTCCCGTACTGCGCGGCTCCAGAGTGAGCAAGAGGGATTGGCACTTTGTAGGACAGCTTCTCCTTGCACGAGCTGCTTTCAAATGTGCCAACTTCGCAAAGATGAGCTAATGTAGTTTGTGTTCTTCTTTGTAAATTTTTTATAAATAGGGGAAATGTGCACGCTCTGAAAAACAGCAGTGCTAGAGACTGAACAGTGTCCCCTCAAATGTCTTACATTGAAGTCCTAACCAAATGTGACTGTACCTGGAGGAAGGTCTTTGGGAGGGGAGGTAATTAAGGCTAATGGGCCATAAGGGTGAGGTCCTAATGCGACATAACTTTAGTCCTATAAGAGGAAGAGAGCCAGGTGGCACATGCCTGGAATCCCAGCACTTTGGGAGGCTGAGGAGGCGGGGATTGCTTTAGCCCAGGTGTTCCAGACCAGCCTGTGCAACATTAGCAAGACCATCTCTACAAAAAATTTAAAAATTAGCTGGGCGTGGTGGCACGCGCCTATGGTCCCAGCTGCTCGGGAGGCTGAGGTGGGAGGACTGCTTGAGCCCCAGAGGTCAAGGTTATAGTAAGCATTAACTTCATACCACTGTACTCCGGCCTGGGTGACAGCAATGCCCTGCCCCCCACCAGAAAAAAGAAGGTGGGGGCAGGAGAGAGTCATCTCTATCTGTACCATCTCTAACATAGCAACAATACCGCCATATTATTTTTCATTTATTTATTTTGAGACAGAGTCTCACTCTGTCACCACAGTGGAGTGCAGTGGTGTGATCTTGGCTCACTGCAACCTCCGCCTCCCGGGTTCAAGCGATTCTCCTGCCTCAGCCTCCCAAGTAGCTGGGACTACAAGCACCCACCACCGCACTAATTTTTGTATTTTTAGTAGAGACGGGGTTTCACCATGTTGGCCAGGATGGTCTGGTCTCCTGACCTTGTGATCTACCTACCTTAGCCTCCCAAAGTGCTGGGGTTACTGGCATAAGCCACTGTGCCCGGCAGAATACCACCATATTCTTAACTGTGCAGCTGAGAAGAGAGCCCTCCTTAGAAGCCAAATGTGCTGACAACCCCAGCTTTCAGACCTGCAGCCTCCAGACCTGTGAGGAAATACACTCCTGTGGCTTAAGCCGCCCAGCCTGTGGTATTTTGTGATGGTGGCCCGAACAGCCCCATGTGAGTGGCCTGACTCAGCGACCTCTCAACCTCACCATGGTGCTGAAGGGACGCACCCAGGGACAGCCATGCCTCGGCGCCCATGCAGCCCTTCTGTTTCCACTCTCAATGCAGCACTCAGTAAGCTACAAGAGGCATCCACACCTTATTAGAAAATAGAGTCGCCTTTGTGCTTGGTTTTCCAAGCGGAGGCTTCTGAGTACACTAAGGAAAGCCAGAGTGAGCCGTGATGTTTAGCAGCAGGTGCATAAAATGCATTCTCAACCTAAGATGGTTTTTTAAAAGAAATAATAAAATAAGTTTATTGGGATGTAACTCCATCATAAACTGAGGAGCATCCATCCAGGCAAGCTATAAAATCTGGAAAATTTAAATCAAATTAAATTCTCCTTTTAAAAAGATGCCTTAAGTTAACCAAGCATTCTGATGGCATAAAATATTCAAATTTAATATACAAAAATAGATGTATCCTGGCAGATACAACGAAGAACATGCCATGTGTATAAATTCAGAATACCCTTCTTATACAAAGAACTACAAAAAAGTTACAAAGACAGTCTTCAGGAACCACAGTTAGGAGAAGTGAGTTGGAGCTGCCCTCACACAAAGCCTCCTTCAAAGACTCCAGAACCAGCTGAGTTTTTGTAAAAAAGGAAATTCCAGGTTTTCATGACGCTGAAATTAGTTACAAATGAAGAAGGAGACTGACTCAGGTGTGCTGAAAACCTCCGCCTCAGCATCCCTGGGGAAAGCGCCTCCAAGAGTTCCAGCTTCAGAGAGCCCTGCCGCAGTACGGAGGGGTCTCATCAGCACAACCAACACGGAAACAACCGCCCCCCATCCTCAGGGCTACGTATACGGTCAACACACCGTGGACAGCGGAGGAAATGGGTTTTGCTTGCTGACCACTAGCTTCTGATGCTGATGCGATATGTAGCCTTTGATGTGACCCTGAAGGAGAGGAAGAGAGGAATTAGTTGACATTTTTGGATCAGAGTCCTGTCAAAGATG
The DNA here is from genome assembly GCF_049354715.1 of Callithrix jacchus. Classification (NCBI taxonomy): domain Eukaryota; kingdom Metazoa; phylum Chordata; class Mammalia; order Primates; family Cebidae; genus Callithrix; species Callithrix jacchus. The sequence continues at coordinate 28,639,333 of NC_133502.1, forward strand.
CTGGCTGATTTAATTAATTTGGCATTAGCATTATTCCCCAAGAGCAGCACAGCTGAGTTCAGTGGGAGGACAATGAATAAAAATAAATACAATTGACCATCCGTAACCAACGGTGAGTTTCAGATTCGCGAATCCAACCAACTGCGGATTGAAAATGTTTGGAAAAAAAAGAAAACACAAATGCATCTGTATTAAACACTTACAGATGCTCTTCCAGGCCATGAGTCCCCAAACAATGCAGTGTAACAACTATCTAGAGTGCACTGAGTATACGTCACCTCGAGATAATTCACAGCACGCAGGAGGGTGTGCATAGCTCACACGAAAATACTACATCCTATCAGTGACTGGAGCACCTGTGGACTTTGCTATCTGAGGGGCATCAAAGAATCAACAGATACGGAGGGATACACCGGTAAACAATATACCAATGGTCGGGCACGGTGGCTCAAGCCTGTAATCCCAGCACTCTGAAAGGCCGAGGTGGGTGCATCACCTGAGGTTTTGAGTTTGAGACCAGCCTGACCAACATGGAGAAACCTTGTCTCTCCTAAAAATACAAAATTAGCTGGGCGTGGTGGCACATTCCTGTGGTCCCAGCTACTCAGGAGGCTAAGGGAGAAGAATCGCTTGAACCTGGGAGGCGGAGGTAGTGGTGAGCTGAGGGTGACAAGAGCAAGGCTCCATCTCAAAAAACAATGCAAACATACGAGTATCCACCCCTCACGATCCTAAGGCCCGGTGAACGGTATGTCCTGGGCTAAAATTAGTTCTACCAAAAATACCTTCAACAAAAGCAAAAGGCCTTTTTAACAATTTTAACACCCCCACGCTGAAGCTTCAAATTCTGGGCTGAATCCTGCCATGGGTAGGTGCTTCAGTGAAAACCAGGACTCACATACCATGTATATCAAGTTAGCCAGAATGCACTGGACTTCGTCAATGTCCACGTCCTCCACCTGCATGAATTTCAAGGCAACCAGAAAAGCATCCAGAGACAGCTGGTGTGTTTTCAGCAACAAATAGCTGGAAGAGGGGAGAAGAGCACTGTGGTTACTGACAGGACACAGCACTCCACAGCCAAGACAAGGCACTGTGAGTCAGCAGGGGAAAAAGCAGCTTTTACTAAGCCCCTGTTCTAAAGCAGTAAAAAAGTTCCCACCTATTAGATAAACTCGAAAAGACACTCAAAGAACTATTAAATTTCACTTTTCAATATTAAAAAAGCCACTAGTACAAATTTTTAAATATTTTCCAAGTATTTCATTCATCTAACCTATATTTTCACATTTTAATCTCCCCCAAATAAGGAAGTACCCAACAATGGGCTATGTCTCCTGGATTCAGTCAAACAGGGTCCCTACTGTTTGTGACGTGCTATCCACGGCTCTGTACAAAGTCAGCCTCTGCCTGAAGTTTACTCAACTGAGATCCTGCTGGGACGAGGCCTCAGAGGACGCGTGAGGTGAGGAAAGGAATGATGATCTCTGCATCTGCCTCTGTGGCAGGCAGGAGTGGCTGGAGGGCTGGTAGGTTATCAATAAGGGAGGTGAGTACGTGGCAAGTCCTACGTGGTCTGATGAAACGTGGGGCTGCCGCTCTCAAGGCTGATGTTTTCAAGTCTTCTCACACACAACCTGTTTACCTCCCCGAGAAGTCCAGGCACAGCCTGAGCTACTCAACGTGTCTCCACGCAAGGCCCCCAGGAGGCAGTGGGCAGAGGCTTCACTTCAGCCCATACAAGGGAAGGAAGATGATGGCCCTGCCCACACAGCGGCCTCCTCTTAGGCTGCAGCAGCCCTTGCCCTCTGACTGCTCTGCGGAGAGCCCCACGGGGAGCCCAACTGCACAGGGGAAATGCTTACACTTTCTTAAAGAGGTTCCTGTAGGTGATGATCTTCAGCTTCTCAAGGATGAGGAAGATCCCACAGCGAATGAAGAAGGCCTCGTGCTTCGCCAGCGCCTCATGCAGCAGCAGCAGGTTGCCCTCGCTGGTGACGGGGGAGGCACGTCAGAAGCAGGGCGAGTTTCTCACATAGCGATCACATCAACTCTCATCGGGTTTGCATTTTTAAAAACCCCAAACAGAAAGGACAGCATACTCTACCTCACGGCTCTGGTTACTTCTGCAAACTGCATCAGGTGATACTTTTTCAGGAGCTCAACAGTGGGCATGTGACCCTAAGACAGAGTTGAGTTTCCAGAATGAAAACACTTTCATTTTTGACAAAATTGTCTTTGATAAAAATTCACATCAAGGAATTAGGTTTTAAGAAAACTGCAACCTGAGTGAGTTTCTTAGAGTGTCCATGGATTAAACACACCATAGCATACTAGAAAAACAACACTGGTCTAGAAATCAGAACACCTGGGTACAACACAGTTTTGTCATTCCAAGACTCCTGACCTTGATCTTGACTTTCTTACACCTCTTTGAATTTCTATTAACGGGGAGAGTGATAACTGAAGAAATGCCAGTATAAGCATGAGCCATGGGAATGAGGAAGTAGCTTCCAGAAGAATCAGCTAAGAATTTGAAACTGGCTGTCTCTTAAGTAGGGTTAGAATTGAGAAGGACAGGCCGGGCGCCGTGGCTCACGCCTGTAATCCCAGCACTTTGGGAGGCCGAGGCGGGTGGATCACGAGGTCAAGAGATCGAGACCATCCTGGTCAACATGGTGAAACCCCGTCTCTACTAAAAATACGAAAAATTAGCTGGGCATGGTGGTGCGTGCCTGTAATCCCTGCTACTTGGGAGGCTGAGGCAGGAGAATTGCCTGAACCCAGGAGGCGGAGGTTGCGGTGAGCTGAGATTGCGCCATTGCACTCCAGCCTGGGTAACAAAAGCGAAACTCCGTCTCAAAAAAAAGAAAAGAAGAATTGAGAAGGACAGGGCCACATCAGTACTTTTCCATCACAATCCATTCTGAGCTACAGCAGCCTTAGCCACCTGTGTCTAATGCTTTTTTCATTAGTCAATTAACTTACTAGTTATTTCAAGTATCAAAACTACATTTTGGTAACTAAATGAAATACCCATAGAGAGGCTGAAATGATATTTTTCTTTCTTTGTGAATCCACTGCTTTTAACTTAGGTTTTAAGGGAGAAATACAAGTGACATGTACATGTTTTATTTTGTCACATGAATGTGAAACTCCTGAGTCAAATACTTTCACGGGAAACAAGACACAGGGAAAGTTTTTCTAGAAGGATGGAGGCGTAAGGCATGAGCTCTGGTTGGGGTCACAGTGCCTGCTCCCTCTTTATTTTGAGGTGTGCTTACACACAGCTCAGACTGAACAACTACAGACTGTCTGCTAGGTTTTAAGAAACCTATCAGCTGTCAACTTTGTGAAGGCACCAGGATCTATAAACATGAAGTAACGATCACTCACCAAAAGCATTTTTACTGGAAGCAGATAGATCAGAATCATCCTTTTGTTCTTCTGACTGGAACGGTGGCAATGCTCAAAGGCAAACGACAGGTACTCCTCGGCTACAAAGAAGGCAGAGCCAGCACAGGTGAGACCAATGCACCTCGACTGTGCAGCAGTGTCAGGCCCGTCATGCTCCATATTGTACCACTGTATCCTGATTTAAAGGGCGAACCCCTCCCTTCATTATCTCAAAAAATACCAGCCCAGTTTCATTTCTGTGATCAACGACTTTTCTTAAGTAAAATCCACAGCCCAAATTCACCAGGAATTGCCTGAGAAGTCCTACTTAACAGAGGAAATCTGAAGAAACTAAATTCCACAGAGATTCTGATTTGCCTAAGGGCATCTGCCAAGCCACGATAACACTTTAGAAGTTTGACCCTGCTCAGATGATTTCTACATTCATGAAAAATACAAAGACATGGTTAAAAACGGACCTGCACAATACATTTTAATCACTCATTATTAAATAGAATGAAAATAACTTAGTGAAACACCACCCTCCAGCTTAGCATACAATTCAGGGATCAAAATCACTACTTGCTTTAAAAAATTATCTATTAATAATTTATAACATATTGATTCTGTCCTGACAGCAATATTAAAAAAGGATTCCATTTCATATAAAATAGATTTGAATTTAATAGACTTCAAAATATGAAAACAATTCTACTTGTCAAGATTAATCCTACAAGCTGCACATGACAGGCCCGAGAAGAGTTCAGCCCACGCTAAGGAGGAACCCTCAGAACAGGCAGGCTCCGGGGAGCTGAGTCTTGTCCTGAGGCCAGAAAGCTGAAGGCAGAGGGAACAGTCAGGGGTTTCTGGACAATGATGGTGACAAGAGGAGGCCTTGCTAAGGCTGGGTTTGGGTCAACAATTTCCAGGAAAGTGAGATGTTCCTGTTTATGTAATTCTGCCTGAACAGTGATATTAAATCCCAAATATAAGAGAATAGAGATGCTCAGAGCTGCAGAGGTCCTCCCCTATGCAGAATGGGTCACCAGAAGCAGCAGGCCCTGGGTCTGGGTTGAGGCCGAGGGAACTCACACGGAGACCCACTGTCTCTGCTCCTAAACTGTGTGGCCACATCGGCACAGCAAACATCCAGTCTGCACAGTGAGCGTGAATGCTATGGGGCGAGAGTGTCTCTTCCACACCATGGAGCCTTGCCCCACCAGCAGCCCTGTGGGGTGGAGACCAAGGAACAGATTCACTGTAAGTCTGCAGAATCCCACCAGCTGCCAGTTTGACCTTTGCTACTACCCAGGGTAATCTCAAATTCTCCTGGATGTGCAGAAAGTGCATTTTCTAATAGTTAATGCAAGGTGAGATGTTCTGCTGTCTCTGAGGGACCTGTAGTCATTTTGCATCAAATAATGTATTTCGGTTGGAGTCAAAAACATCTAGAGTATAAATCTGAGAAATTAATAAAGAAAGGATATTAACAACTGATATACTCCAAATATTCTTACATAAATAATATAAAATCACAGGAAAGAAAATCACCACAATCTTTGCAGACATGTTATCCACTTAAATCCAATCATAGCTTTAGGAATTCCTAGCAGTAAAATGGAAATCAAAATCTCTGAGAGCTACAAAGCAGAAGATCCATGGGCCAGTGCTGGCTTTTTGGGGACACAGAATAGCTCAGTAATCTCAGAAAATCACACTCTCAATGGCTTTCTATTTCTTTTACAGTAAAATGAAAGAATTGGATGATATAGACTTGAACAAACTTTTTGGCTCTAAAGATGTCAGAAATGAATATGTTGCATCAATATTAATAACCATTTCTGGCTATGTTAGGTATTCAAAAATACCACTTAATGAATCCTAAGGAAAAAAAATCAGTTATCTTAATAAAATCCAAAAGAACATAAAAGCTTCTACCTTTAGAGAGAAAGTCAAGAAAGGCCGTTCTTTAAAACCCTACATCTACTAGAAACTGTGGAAGGAAATGAAGAGTTTGTCTATATAAGCCTACAGAGCTGTTATTTATATATGAAAGGGCTGTTATTTATCTTGCATTGCCTAAAGTCAGGTTGCTTCATGTACTTGGGACCGTGTGCTCCACAAACAGCTGAAGAGTCTGAAGTCTGGTTTGAGTACAAGGGGAGTGGTCACAAAGATCGATGCGGTCACAGCCAATAAAAAATTGCAAAAAGGAGACACGACTGGTTTCCTGTTCTTGAGGAAGTGACCAACGTAAACTGAGACAATCGCGTCAAGTGTAACAAGACACCATGCGAGGCTGTTTAAACACGAGCTCTGACCCCAGGTCCAAGGGCACATCCCGGCTTCTAAGTTGTCTCCTGGTGGGATTTTTAGGTCATAAATCAGTCATTGAACTAAATGTTGTCCTAATCTCCATTTTCTGTGTCAACATAGCCAGCAGATATTACGGAGTCAAAAGGCAAATAAAGAAAACAATGATTTACATTCTATTCCAAGAACAGTCACACTTAGTTAACTCAGAAAGGACATGCGTGAGGCCTGTGAGACTCCAGCAAGCACTTCAGAGACCCAGGATGGATAAACAACCTTCAACAGAATTTCCATTTAATCAGCTTTAGTGTCAGAAAATATACATATGTTTACACAAATATTCTACCTTAAAAATAAAATACAGTCATAATGTGTTCTCTGAAATTGTATTATTCAAAGTTGTTCAGAATGCAGTGCCTTATTTAAAATACTGGGAAAAAAATTAGCAACGCACCTTGCTTAAAGTCACTGTCAAACATGGCCTTGCGTCCAACGTAGTATTTGTATGTGACTCTCTGTGCAGTGCTGTAATCGTCTTTCAGGTTTGAGCTGTCAATTGCTCTAATTAAGGGTTTACATAAATGGAGTTTGTTGATCTATAATGAATAACAATCCATTTAAAATATTTAAAAACAACAAAAATAGGTGGTAAAAGAAACTAAGCATGTCTCCTTAAAATGCAAATTACAACACCTATTATATCATTAAAATTATTTGTTTAATAATAAAAACCAAAACAGAAAGCAGCCAGCATAGATGACGTTCACCCTGGGAGGCTCTGGGAAGCCCTTCCAGGGGGCACGGCCCTGCAGGAGCCTGAGCTTGCGCAGTGCTGGCAGGAAGGTGGGAGGCTCTACAGGAGTGGAGGGCCCTGGACAGAAGGCACAAGTCCCAGCTGCTGATACATGATGGGCTGCTCTTCATCTGGCTGACTTGATGTGGCAATGGGTTCTTTATCCAGCCATCCACCTATATGCCTGTTTTTCCAAAGTTAATTATGACCACAGAAGACAAAAGGCTCTGGATTGAAACTACCTGCGCTGAAAGCCTAATTCCACCACACCAGGCCAGCTGCTTCATACACAGGTGCCTTCGTTTTCCTGGAGCTGGGAGCACTAACCTCAGAGGGCTGAGCTGTCAACAGGATGACATTTGTAAAGCATTCAGAATAGTGCCCTGCACCTAGTAGGCATTCAGAATAGTGCCCTGCACCTAGTAGTCATTCAACAAATGTTAGCTATCGGGACCATGAATACGGTTTTGATCACTTCCTGAGCAACGCCAGGAAGGCTAGCTAATCGTGTATGATATGTGGGAAGCCAAGGAGAATGGAAAATCATAGAGATATCAAGCATTCAAATAGGAGCGCACCTTGAAGTAGATTTTAAACAGCTGATTCACCAGAAACAGCATGCCCCACTTCTTTGAGTCCTCTATACCAGCGCGGCTACAGGGAAATAATTTTCTTAAAGTTACACAGGAAATAAAGTGTTATTTATAAACCACAAAATAAAATGCCTAAACAAATTAACATCTTGAGGTAAAGTCCCAACGCTCAAGTTATATTCATCAAACAAAATAACATTATGAGAAAAGATGTCTTACCTGATGGGCAAAAATGCAAGAAAAAGCAAACCAGGAAAGTCCCATCCACTTTGCGTATAACACACTCTCCCTCCACAGCACCAGCTAAAAGCTGCCTAATTGGCAGCAACAATGTGTGAAAGTTAATTGGTATAAATCACTCATGAATAATAGGGCTTGGTGCTGTGTGCCTGTCATCTCAGCTACTCAGGAGGCTGAGGCAGGAGAATCACTTGAACCCAGGAGGCTGAGGTTGCAGTGAGCCAAGATTGGGCCAATGCACCCCAGCCTGGGTGACTCTGTCTCAAAAAAAAGAAAAATGGAAAAATACAACAAAACAAACCAGTAAATCACACAAAGAGGATAAGTCCCACCAAGGAAGACACATTTACCTGAAGTCACCAAAGAGGCAGAAGTGACTCACGGTGGAACAAATCCAGACAGCAGAAAGAGCCTGCCCAAAATGAGGGATGAGGGAAGCTTCTGGCGTGACAATAATGTCCTATACCTCAACAGCAAACATACAGATAATATTGTACGTTGTTCACTGGACGCAAATTTTACCTTGAAAGACTGAAAAAACAGAAACGGAAGCACCTAGGGGAGAATATACCACTGTCTGCCATTAACTTGGAAACAGTCACAGGTTACACAACATTTCAGTCAACTACAGGACACGTGTGGGATGGGGTCCTACAGATCCTTATGCTGTACTTTCACTGCACCTTTCCTGTGTTTAGATACATCTGGACACACAGATGTCCCACGTGCTGCAGCTGCCTATAGCACTCAGCGCGGCACGCGCTGCTCTTGCTCCCATGGCCTGGGAGCCGTAGGCTACGCCACACAGTGGGGTGTGTAGCAGGCAAGTACACTCTGCTGTTCACACCTAAAGTCAAGGCACAAAAATATAAAAGTGCCCAGTATAAAAAACAAGCAGGTGGTTCACAAGCCAGAGAAAATAAAATTACTCTTCAAAGACCAAAGCGTGTCTATACAGAAACACTTAAAATAATAGAAAAATACAGTTTTAAAATATCAAAGCCTGTTTTATAACTGCCCATGAGCTACTCTAACCAGCTCTTTCGTATGGCTTTTATCACTACCTAGGTGTAGGACTGCAAGCAAGATTCTCTCAAAGTTTCATTTTCCTCATCTGAAGAGGAAAACAAACAATAATACTGTTCTGTGACTTCAAAGCGTTATGGAAAAGCCAAAAAAACACGCCACGCAAGTACTCCAACTCATGTAAAATGCTGCATGTATGCTAACATCCTAGCTGGGCTGACACCAGGGACAAACCCCAAGGGGAAAGAGATGTCACTGGGGACTTGCCTCTATCTTCTGAGTGTCCCCCTCAGAGTGGAACTGTGGGGTCACACAGTAACCGTGCGTTTAACTCTGGGGAACTGCCGTCCCGTTTCTGCACAGCAGCTGTGCCGTGTTTGTTCCCCGGCAATGTGTACGAGACGCCAGCCTCTCCACACTCTTGCTGGCGCTGCCAGTCTTCTGATTAGTCATCCCACAGGGTGTGCAGTGGCAGCTCTTGCTCGTTCTGATTTGCATTGCAAATGACTGATGCATTAGTCATTGGTGACTAGTGATGTTGAGCATCTTTTCGTGCACTTACTGGCCACCTGTGTATTTTGTTTGGAAGGTTTTTCAAATTCTTTAACCATTTTAAAATTGGATTATTTGTCTTTTTACTGTTGAGTTGTAATAGTTCTTTATATATTCTGGATATTAGGTCCTGATCACATATTTTATTTGCAAATATTTTTTCCTAGTTTACGGTTGTCTTTTACATTTTTGATAAAGTTTCTAATTTTGAGTTCAATTTATTTTTTCCTTTGGTTGCTTATGCTTTTGGTGTCGTATCTGAAGAAACCACTGCCCAATCAAAGGTCATGCAGATCACTGCTGTGCAGGAGCAGACAATCGAGCAGAATTTCAAGTATTCATCCGAGAAACACTGAGCTCCAGTGGTGCAAGGGGCGCTAGTGATGGAGAAGGCCCACGGCCTCATGTACTCGCCATCAGACACACAGCACTACACGGTCATCAAATCACCCAATAAACGCAGTGGAAGGAATTTCATAAAAGGAGAATCTGATCCACTGTGAAGTCCAGCAGCAAGAGCTCTAGAGAAGGCAGAGACCTTCAAAACCAGCGTAGACAGCCAGGAGTGGAGTGGACAGCCTCCATGGGAAAGTGCCATGGCACAGCAAGGGCTTTTCCACCGTCCAGCCTTGGGAGGAACGTTCTGAAGCGAGGCTGGGTAGGGAGGCCATGTTACCCCCACAGCACCGCACATCTTGCAGGCTTGGCCGAACAGCTGCACAGCTCACACTCTGCTTGTCTTCAGCAACAGAATGCCTGAGGTCAGAGGCTCCCCGTCCGGCTAAACCAGCTAAGACCAGCAGGACACAAAGCGGAGGTCTACCTGGCCTTTGCAGGGCCTCCGAACTTCATGACGATCTCATTTTCATGCTCAGTGACACTCCCACCAATGCCACAACAGTTGACAATCACCATGACAGTGATGGGAACAAGCCATAAGGACATAAAGATGGCAGTACTTCTGCTCCCCGAGGTCTCCCACCCATTTCCAGAGAAGCCACGGACACTGCTCCCCTTGCATTGAGTGCCAACGTCGTCATTAAAGAAACCCTGTGTCTCAATGCCCTCGCCCTCTTGAGTAGAGAAGTTGGCCTATGAGCCACACTCCTGCTTCTTCATTCCTTGGCCTTTGCATCCAGCTTGCTCTGCTCAACACTTACGTTTGGTTTTGTGGATTGGATCTACAACACCCAACAGCAAAAGTTCCCATCTTTTGAGGCCACCGAGTTTACTGGCAGCAGACACAGTTAGGGAAAAGAGGTGCTAGGCTAATGCTATGGTTTAGATGTGGTTTTTTGGCCCCATCAAGCCTCATGTTAAAACCTGATTCCCACTGTTGGAGGTGGAGTCTAATGGAGGTTTTTGAGTCACGGGGGCAGACCCCTCATGAAGGGCTTGGTGCCGTCCTTGCCATAATGCATGAGTTCTCACTCTGAGCTCCTGTGAGCATTCCCAGACAGCTGGTTGTGGAAGAGCCTGGTGCCTCCCCTTCTATCTCCTGCCATGGGGTAGGCTTCTCTTCACCTTCCCGCATGAGTGGAAGCAGCCTGAGGCTTCACCAGAAGCAGATACCAGCACCATGCTTCTCGTGCAACCTGCAGAACTGTGAGCCAAACAAATCTCTTCTCTTACTTCCCAAGCCTCAGGTATTCCTTTATTGCAACACAAGAGGACTGAAACAACTACTCTCTCTGGAAACAATGGTTTTTTTGTTTATTTATATATGGGCACCTTTGATAATGTTTCTTTGCTTTAAAATGTGCTAAATCTCATAAATAAATGTGATTATATAATGGGTGAAGAGATGGGAGCTTTAGGATAAAAAAATGGAAACTCTAAAGTAAAATCAGATGGAAAGTTGAGAATTAAAAATAAATACAGGCAGATAAGATCAGTCAACTTGTAAGTAAGTCAGTACAAATTAGCCAAAATGAAGGAGAGGGAAAAAAATACTGAAGCCTGGTGCAGGGGCTCACACCTGTAATCCCAGCACTTTGGGAGGCTGAGGCAGGTGGATCACTTGAGATCAGGAGTTCAAGACCAGCCTGGCCAATATGGTGAACCCTACCTCTACTAAAAATACAAAAATTAGCTGGAAGTGGTGGCAGGATGCCTGTAATCCCAGCTACTTGGGAGGCTGAGGCAGTAGAATGGTTTGAATCTGGGAAGAAGAGGTTACAGTGAGCTGAGATGGCACCACTGCATTCCAGCCTGGGCAAGACAGCAAGACTCTGTCTCCAAAAAAAAAAAAAAAAAGTTAAAAAATAAAGAATAACAGTGGACTTTGTGGGATATATCATGCATTTAACACATATGCAGGTGAAATCCCAGAAGGAGAGGAGACAGAATGGGGCCAAAAGTAGTTGAAGAAAGAATGTAAAAAATTAAAATTTTAAAAACATCCAGGAAGCCCAATGAATCCTAAACAAAAGAAATTAAAGGAAAAGGAAAAGCTATGTCCATCAGAGCCAAATTGCTGAATGCCAGTAACAAAGAGAAAATAATAGCCACAGGAAAAAGACCTGTTCTGTACGGGCAAAAACAACAGGGACTCATCAGAAGCAAAGTACACCAGACGGAATGACATTTTTAAAGTGCCAAAAGGAAGAAAACCAGTTGGCCCACAGACTCCACCTAGCAAAAGGAGTCTTTAAAAAGGAAGACGATCAGTGCTGCTTCTTCACGGGTAAAAAGAGAAAATGTCTTAAAAAAAAAATAAAAGTTCCAGAAAGATGAAAGCCTAGAGGATTCACTGCCCACAGACCCTCACCAAATGCAAACGCTGAAGTGCGTGCTTCAGGAAAGGGAAACGGCACCAGACGGAAACGGACCAGCATGGTCAAATGTGGGCAAATGAAAAGACCTTTTTCCCTAAGCTCTTCTTTCCTTTACAACACAATTAACTTTCCAAAGCAAAAATAATGATGGCTGTGGGATTATGTCTAGAAGTAAAACACAGGCCAGAAAGGGGTGAATGCTGCCCTGAAGAACATGACCAAGTGTGTCTTGTGGTCCCCAAGTCCTTACTCACGTGTCGCTGGCACAGACCCGGAAACAGCTCATCAGTAACTCTGCTGCTTTTTCTAACATGTCCCCAACTTTGCTTTTTCCTTTCTTTACCAACTGCTGATCTGCCTAAGAAAATATAAAAATGTTTATTTTATTTTTCCGAGGCAAGGTCTTGCTGTGTTGCCCAGGCTGGACGCAGTGGCACAATCATACCTCATTGCAGCTTCAAACTGCTGGGCTGCACCAATCCTCCCACCACAGCCTCCTGAGGAGGTGGAACCAGGGAACCAGACACCACCATGCCTGGCTAGTTTGGGGGTTTTTGTTTTAATTTTAATTATTATTTTTTGCTGGGGGGGAGAGATAGGGTTTCACTTTGTTGTTCTGGCTTATCCTGAACTTCTGACTCCAGGTAATCCTCCCACCTTGGCCTCCCAAAGTGTTGGGATTACAGGCGTGAGCCACTGTGCCCAGCCAAAACATTTATTTCTTAAAGTAAAGAATGGACACAATTAAGAGTCAAAGTCTCAGAGGATTCTGGAGAAATCAGCCAGCATGTAACCATAACATTTAAAAAATGGAATAGTCTATATTATTCCAATTCTTCCACAAACCAAATCTTTCTTCGACTGATTCAAGTCAGCCACCGATTTTTCAAACCTTCACTACGTATGCTAATATGCTACTGAGCTTTCTCTTACTTAGGTCCCTGAGCTGGCTAGTCAAAATGCTCGAAAGAAAAATGTTTCACAAACATTAAAGACATCACTGAGTTTGACTTTTCCCTTGCATTGAGGATGGCCTTGGTTAAAGAAGAAAGAACCTGTTTCTCCCACTGGTGTTCTCCACAAACCCGAGGCCTACAACAGGTCTGCAGATGACCCACACTCAGCTCCAACTGTATTTACGACAACACTAAGCCATTATGGTGTTAACATTTACACTGATGGTGCAAAAACAGCAATAGGTAAAATGCTGGAGGGCTCTCACCAGCACCAAACTACAAGATAATCATGTTCTTAAACACCAGACACTTGCAATCAATCAATCAACACACCAATGCAATTCGTTTCCCTTTATGTCCTTGATGGGCCAAGCACCGTGGTTCACACCTGTAATCCCAGCACTTTTGGGAGGCTAAGGTGGAAAATCACTTGAGCCTAGGAGTTTGAGACCAACCTGGGCAACATGGCAAGAACCTATCTTTATGAAAAATTTTAAAATTAGCCTGATATCATGGCATACGCCTGTAGTCCCAGCTACCCAGGAGGCCAAGGTGGGAGGCTTCAGCCCAGGAACTCGAGCCTGCAGCGAGCAATGACTGCACCATTGCACTTCAGCCTGAGTGGCAGAGCAAGACCATTTCTAAACAGATAAATAAAATGTTCTGGATAATGCAGCAAACATGAATTTTCTTAAATTTTGGTCCTTGAGCACCCGTATTTTAGATATTCTTTGTGATGAAATGAGAAGTATGCAGCACTTTTGGTGCACACAGTGTCTCACGACTGTTTACGGAAAAGCTCTGGGCGGCTGTCTGAGCTGTGAGCTGGACTAGCTACTTCTTGTGGAACAGAAAATGGACAGGCAAGCATGGCTACCCAGGCTTGAGCTTCTGGCAGACCATGTTCTCCAAAATGAATGAAACAAATCTGTCACTTCTAGGCACACAACTGATAGTACTGGTTGACAATGACATTTGCGCTTTCAAGAAAAATCAGAATTCTGGGAAACTTTTATCAATCACCATGAGCTTAGCAGTGTCTCCTCATGCCAAGACCTTTCTGATGAGGCCCCTGGAGATGTTAAGAAAGGCAGGGGCTTGGAGGTTGGGTTCTTAACAGTGGTGTGTCAACACTTGGGAGCTGCTGCATGGCTCAGTAAGCCAACATTCTCCAAATGGCCTGCTATGGTCTGAATGTTTGTGGCCCCTCCAAGACTCATGCTGAAATCCTAACCCTCAAGGTGATGGTGTTTGGAAGAGGGGCCTTTAGGAGGTCACGAGCTCATGAAGGTGAAGCTGTCATGAATGGGATTGGTGCCCTCATAAAACAGACCCCAGAGAGATCCCTTGCCCCACCTACCACATGCTGACACAGCAAGAAGATGCTATGAGCCAGGGAGCAGCCCTCACCAGACACTGAATCTGCTGGTGACTTGATCTGGGACCTCCCCACCTCCAGAACTGTGAGACATCAATGGTTGTTGTTCACAAGCCACCCAGTTTGCAATGTTTTGCTGTAAGATATGACTAACGCAAAATACGACAAAATCCATTCAAAGTGCTCTAGGCAGAACAGTGGATCTTAGTGCAAAGGGAGAAAAAGTTTATCGTACACTTCAGAAGCCACACTGTTAACTAACCTTTAAAAAACAATTGCTTCTTGGAGTTTTGGTACATAGACTCAAAGAAGAATTATCTCAATGGTCTGGAAAGCCTATCAGAATATTTCCCTCTTTTCCACTTACATCTTTGTGAGGCCAGAATGTCTTGAAACACTTTATTCAAAACAGTATACTGTAACAGAGTGAGTGCACAAGCAGGTAAGAGGACCAGATAGATTTGGCTGAACTCAACATCAAAGAGGTCTAAAGTGATGTGACACCACTTTTCTTAGTATTTTGTTTTGGAAATAGTTATTTTTTATTTAAAAAGTCACTTATGTTACATGTAAAAGGTTTATTATTATTGCTTTAAAATGAATAAATATTTAAAAATCTTCTCGAATTAAAATTTCTAATACAGTAAATATAAACAGATAAAACAAAAATAAAAGCTCTCTGGGGTCTTATTTTTCAGTTCTAAAATTTCCATTTGGTTCTTCTTTGTGTCTATTTCCTTGTTGAGCCTTTAAATATCTTTATTCGTTTCAAGCATGTTCTTTTTTTTTTTTTTTTTTTTTTTTGAGACGGAGTTTCACTGTTGTTACCCAGGCTGGAGTGTAATGGCAGGATCTCAGCTCACTGCAAACTCTGCCTCCTGGGTTCAAGCAATTCTCCTGCTTCAGCCTCCCAAGTAGCTGGGACTACAGGCGTGCACCACCATGCCCAGCTAATTTTTGTATTTTTAGTAGAGATGGGGTTTCACCTTGTTGACCAGGATGGTCTCGATCTCTTGACCTCGTGATCCACCCGCCTAGGCCTCCCAAAGTGCTGGATTATAGGTGTGAGCCACCGCGCCTGGCCTGAAGCATGTTCTTAATTGCTTGCTGACTCATTCTTAGAGGGCTGTTTAAAATTCTTGTCAGATAATTCCAACAGCTGTGCAATCTCAGCATTGGTGTCTTCTGCTGAATATTTTTTCTCATTCGAAATCTTAAAAAGTTGAGATTGTTCCTGGTAATTAGTGTCATTAAATCCTGAACATTTGGGGCATTATGTGACAAGACTATGGACCTTATTTATCTTGCTTTTAGCAGGCCTCACCATGCAAGTAGAGAAACAGGGGCATCCCCTTTGCCGCTGAGTAGGGGAGACCCAGGTCCCCTGCACAGCCTCTGACATCAACCTGGTGGGAAGGGGACTAGCTCCTCATTACTGCTAGCCCAAGGTGGAGGTCCTGGGCTGCCCCCAGCCTGCACCACTTTGCTGATGGGGTAGGAGGGACCTGCTGACTTTTTTGTGCCTGACACTGGAGTGAAGCAGTGACGGTCAGAGTTTTGTCTTGCTGGACTGTCTTGGGGCTTTTTGCCTCTGCCTGATGGTGGAAGACTCCAGGCTTCTAAGGCACCCAGTCCAGGATAGACAGGAGGCAAAAAGGAAACCCGGGGACTCCCTACACGTGACTCTGAGAGCCCCACACCCCCTTCTCTCCACCTCCCATAGCCGTGCTGGCCTGACAACTCCCAAGGTTTTAACTGTTTTTAGCAGGCGCAGTAGGGAGAAATCTACTGCATCCTGCCTGGAACTGGAGTCATCAATCATTTCTAAAACTGTAAAGGGGTTGTCCTAAGACCAAAAAGTTGACAAATGCTGCTCAATAATGGGAGTTTCTGTGGGTCCCCAAGAGGAAGTCACCTCCATAAAACCCAGGATCTCCCCTCGCCCCTGGAAGCCCCTTGCTACTGCCCAAATCTATATGAAGCTGAATTCTTTTCGGCAGGGAGCAGGCCACATCTTAAGGTTAGAAGACACACAGAAGAGCTCATATGCTGTTGTTCCACTCATTTCACAAAAATAACACATACCATAAATGGTTAACCACAGACTGAAACCTCTCCCTCTATATGAACAGTGTGGAAATCTGAGCAAATGTTTATTTAAATCTTTGTGTTAACCCCAGAAAAAACAGTCAATATCTGTTCTTCTGCTCCCTATACCAGACACATCTCAACTCCCATTTACCCCGCAAAAGTTTTGGAAAAAATAACATGAAATTAAACAACAGTCGCCAAGTTTTAGTTTTAAAGCAATAATGACAGCAAATTAAACTTACATTATTGGCAAACACTCGAAGGTCAAGCGCGACTGCATACATGACAGGCAGAGCCCTAAGTGCAAAAAGGAAACGTGTGAGGGGCTGTGAGGCACAAGACTCCATCCCCAGAAGTCACCCAGGGCCACTACCCAGAATTGGGTCCATATTTTTCCAAAACTCTGACAGGTGTCTGCTTCCTCACCCTCTTTCCAGGTGGGCTGCAGGCCCCAAACTTCCTGATCATCCTGGGGCCCCACATTGCGGGGCTCCACAGCCCTGTCTCCAGCCCTGTCAGAAGACCCAGCCCTGTTTCAACGCTGGGCTCCCAGGATATCCTCCTCCCCTCAGCTTCCCACCAGGATCCAAATAGCGCCACTAAAAAAGAAGTGGTTTCATCAGATTTCCTAAACAGGAACCAGAATATGTAATACACAAAATGTCACAAAACCTTTACAGCCGACTGGCAAAAGTGGACTGTTTTCATGTGTGAGCTTTCACATTAAAGAGAAAAGGGTGGGTTTGTTTGTCTGCAAAAGGCCTTTGGTTATTTTAGTATAAACAGACTTCAGTATTTACCTACAGTTTGTTAATAAATCATAAAATTAAGAATCTATTTGAATTAGTTTGGCAAGGCATTTAAAAATGCCACCATTACTATGCATTAGAACACCCCAAACGAACTGTGGTTGGTCCCCCTCTTTTACCCAACGTTTAAAATCAAAGCAAGTTCAAAATCCACGGCTGAAGGCAAAAGCAGTATTTAATACATACCTGGGGAAACAGACATCTGAGATAAAAATCATACTGCATTTACATACGCACACTCCAAACGACGTGGCTGATCTACAGTTAAAGTTTACTAGATTTATGACTCCACTATCTGTGTAGACATTACCATATGTCAACACGCTGATACTAAATATCCGCATGGAAAAAATACATACATATTTATTTACAGCAAATCTGTAAAAAGATTCTGCTAAAAAAAAAATTGCGATTTGCTGATCTCCAGCTGTTTCTGTTCACACTTACCAGTTTTCTTCTTTGTGCGCCTGGAATGCTCGCAAGAATGACGTACTGTATTAAGGAAGATACGGCATATAAAGTTCAAATAATGCTACGCAGAATAAAAGGAATAAGAACCTAAATTTTAAAAAATGTAGCTCATCCTTTAGCAGATTCTATAACAGCAATAAGTTCTTGAAGGAAAAAAAAGGTATAAACTCACATTACAAATATCTGTATCTTAGTAGGTTCAAGTATACTAAATATATTTATTTCATATATACTGTCTCTTAAATAAAAAAGACTTCTTAAATCAGCAGTTTCAAATGTTTTGTTTGGTTTCTCTGAGCCCAGAAGATCATGAGTCATATTTAAGCGCTTTAGAATCTGTAGCATACAGCTGATTTTATCAACTACAGAATTCCTGAATTCCAAGGAGGCTGTTAGCAAGTAGCCCAACTCTCCTCTGTATATTTAAACAAGGTGGTTAAAAAGAAAAGACAATAATCTAGAGATACATACAAATCCTTAGAACACTCACTGATTCAGGTTTTAACTGAAAATACTCTTTAAGTGACTTTGTACAAACTGGCTTGATTTAAGGTCTTCAGCTGCCACAATTCAATGCTGATGTGTATCTGAGTTCACTCTTGTCCACCTCTGCCTGAATTCTGGATTTCTGCTATTTCACCAACAGGGCTTAACCAATCCCTACAATTATGCTTACTACCGTATTAAGGGCAACGAAACATTCTTCTTCTCAACAGAATTAAATAAGATCCTTCCTTTCAACACAGTGTTCTTCCTAAGTGGCTGCATGAGTCTTAAGATCCATGCTAAATTTAAGTACCCAAATGAAATAGCTGAAATGAGTTTATCTTCCAAAACACTGTCATTCCCTTCTAACTGCAGAAGTGAGCAACTGCCCCAATGTTTCCAGGCCTCAAGTCCCAAATAACCCACTGCACGTGTCTGACGCTGGACAGCTGCCATAAATGACAAAGGATATTGGACTATCACGGTCTGGCACTTGTATGCCTCTATGAAGTCATGGTTCCCCACTGCGTACGTGCACCTGGAAAAGAAACACACTTTCACACAATAAAAACCTGGACACTAGTTATGCCATACACACAGCTCACTTCACTGCACTGGTCCCAGTGGTCCTGGGATGAAAGCTGGTGGTCCTGCTTGGCAGGTGATAAAGGGTGAAGGAAGAAACACACAAATGACTGAACACAAACAGGTGAGTATAAGATGAAGCCTGGGATGGGAGCAGTGGCTCACACCTGTAATCCCAGCACTTTGGGAGGTTGAGGTGGGCGGATCACAAGGTCAGGAGTTCAAGACCAGCCTGACTAAAATGGAGAAACCCCATCTCTACTAAAAATACAAAATTAGCCAGGCATGGTGGCACATGCCTGTAATCCCATCTACTCAAGAGGCTGAGACAGGAGAATTGCTAGAACCTGGGAGGAGGAGGCTGCAGTGAGCTGAGATCATGCCATTCTATTCCAGACTAGGTGAGAAACCAGTCTCAAAAAAAATAAAAAAATAAATAAAAAAGATGAAGTCCCACAGTAAGTTTTGAGACTCTTGTTTCAAGTCCTAGAAGGACCTAGCTCCAGCAGTTTCCTGAGTAACACATTATTAGTATGACCCTTCTATCAGAGGCTGACAATGACATTTAAACTAGATTCCCAGCTGCATAAAGTCAGTATTAGTTCATCGCCAAATTTGGAACCCATCGCACACTGCACAGAGCTATCACGGGTGCTCTGTACTACAAGGAACACGGTGGTGCCCCAACTGTTCCCAAGACCCTGCAGGGTTCACAGGGCATTCCTGCTCACAGACCGCACCCTGGCCCTGTAGCCCTGGCTGCTCTGAAAGACAGTAATCAAATCTCACAGAAGGACACGATCTTCTGCCTGAATTGATCCCTTAGGGCTAAAACAGTAGACACGGAGTGTATGTGGAAAGTGGCATCGTTTGTTTTGCTCAACTCTAGTTTCTTTCCCAGCAAGGTAAAGAGGTTCAAAACCAGACATATTTCCATGAAAAGGGTAAGTTAATGGTTAGGTTCCACACTTTACTAAAAAGACCACTATCCAGTCACTATGGTAAATACTATGTGACTTTAAAAATAGTATTATACAACCGATGTAAAAAAATGTCACAGGCTTTATCAACGTGATATTACAAATGCATTTTCCTACTTTTTCAAAGTCAATTATCCTGTTTCAAGCATAAGATAATACTAGATAAAATCCCCCATCAGTTCAGCAATTTCCAGATGTGTGTGTTTTCCTTCCTCCCTAACAGATTACCTTAAATGAGCTGCAAACATTTCATCATAAGGGGGTTCCAAGACTTGCTGACACTTCTCCTCTGGAGAGGCCATCTGATTTTAAAAAAGAAAAATGGCAAAAGTAAAATTAATAGGCACAGAAATAATGCAACATATAGAAAGAAAGATTTAAACCTCTGTTTCAAGAGAATTAATACTTTATAGTTCACAGTACACTTTACATTTAATACTCTAAATAGAAGGTTCAGGCCGTGAGCAGTGGCTCATGCCTGTAATCCCAGCACTTTGAGGAGGCAGGAGCAGGCAGATCACTTGAGGCCAGGAGTTCGAGACCAGCCTGTTTCTACAAAAAAAATTACAAAAATTAGGCCAGGCATGGTGGCTCACGCCTGTAATCCCAGCACTTTGGGAGGCCAAGGTGGGCAGATCACAAGGTCAGGAGATTGAGACCATCCTGGCTAACGTGGTGAAACCTCGTCTCTACTAAAAATACAAAAATTAGCAGGGTGTAGTGGTACATGCCTGTAGTCTCAGCTACTTGGGAGGCTGAGGCAGAAGAATCCCCTGAACCCAGGAGGCAGAGGTTGCAGTGAGCCAACATGCCATTGCACTCCAGCCTGGGCAACAGAGCAATATTCCATCTCAAAAAAAAAAAAAACCAAAAAAATTAGCCAGGTGTGGTGGCATGTGCCTGTAATCCCAGCTTCTCAGGAGGCTGAGGCAGGAGAATCACTTGAACCCGGGAGGCGGAGGTTGCAGTGAGCCGAGATTGTGCCACTGCACTCCATCCTGGGTGACAGAGTGAGACTTCACCTCAACTAAAAAAAGTATAAAAATTAGCCAGGTGTGGTGGTGAACACCAGTAATCCAGCTACTTAGGAGGCTGAGGCACAAGAATCGCTTGAACCTGGGAGGTGGAGGTTGCAGTGAGCCAAGATTGTGCCATTGCACTCCAGCCTGAGTGACAGAGAGAGACTGTCTCATAAATAAATAAATGGTTCACTACTTCAAAAGATATTTATCAGTATTTCAGGGGAACAAGAAGCCCATGAATATAATTTAGTGTTACCTTCTACAAGCCAGAAAACATTCTAGGACTCTCATGTATATTTTAGTATTTAATAGCCAGTCAGTCAATAAATAAGTAACTATCATGTTTATTGTTAAGCAACTATGATGGATTTAGTAAGTGAGGCATAGAAGACCTTCCGTGAGGTCTGAGTTACAGATGGTGCCACGTTAGGAATCACCCTTCTCAGCTTCCTGCTGAGAGCACCACTCTCATCTCCTGGACTAGTCTAGACATTTCTAAGTTTTCCTCTCCTCTCAACTTTAAGATAATCTGAACAACTGAATAGACGATAGTTAATTTTGCCACCTGACTGGCCGTGGAGTGACCAGACAATGTAATTTCTGAGGGTGTTTCTGGATGAGACTGGCAGTCGTACTGGTAGACTCAGGAAAGCAGACGTCCCTCCACGGTGTGGACAAGCAATGACCAATCTGTTGAGGGCTTGAATAGAACAAGAGGTAGAGGAAGGAAGAATTTACTCCTTCAAGGGACTTCTCGACCTCTATAATCAGAGGACCCAGTTCCTCACACTAAACCTCTATAAATATCAACATATCCCATTGGCCCTGTTTCTCTGGAGAACCCGGACCAACGCACGATACATGATAGCACACCGAGGTTTTTTTACAAAAGCAATGAGCCCATGCTGATATGGTGAGAGAGAAGAATGACACTATTCTATAGACCCTGGTGAACGAAATCACTGTCAGGAAGGTTAGTGGGGAGTTTTACAATGACGGGATCCGTCTCGGATTGCAAATAGGACAGTATGTGTCCTCTCATGTGATATGATACAAAGCACACGGTGCCAATCATGGGGTGCTCTGGCCAAGGCAAGCCTGGTCTCATCGAGTCTCCAGCACTAACTCCTACTTGGAGCAATGGTTTTCAACACATAGAATCACCTAGATAACTTTATTAAAAACAAAAACAGCAAGCCTGCCGCTGCTGTAGAGAATGATTTACCTGGTCTGAGTTGCAGTCTGTACACCACCAAACGTAATCCCCAATAGATAAGCCCATTTTTCTTCCAAAAGAAAAATGTTGCGCCCAGTAGGAACACACTCCAATATGATATTGGGTGTCAATAAGGAAACAGGGCTTTACCAAATGCCCACAAGATGTTCTACATAAAATACTGCTTTATGTCATCTGTGCCACAGACGACACAGAAACTCCATGGACAACCCCAGTCTGGGCCTTGCTTGCCCGCCTTTCTAAGGACTGAAACGGGAGCCGCCTGCAGTGCACGACGTCCGTGGGGCTTTGGGGACGCACAGGCCTGGACGGAGTCAAATCTCCACCACCTCACTTCTCCAAACCTCAGAGAGTCCTGGAGGAATCAAACACACAGGTGGGAGGTCCACACCACTACAGTGTACCTACACAGTCAGGGCTCCATAAATAAACAGGGATTACATATATCATAAAGAAACTTTAAAATTTCAAATAAAGAGTGACAATATTGGTTTTCTTCTTACTCAAATTCTACACTGCTCTTAGGAAAGTGATTACCCTGTAATCATCTGCAGACACCTGTGTGCACAGGTCTTTTACCTACTTGGAGTCGTGGGTTTGCAACGTGAGGATGTTTAAAAGACACCAACTCTGCACAAGATGCTCCATCTCTGGTGTCGATGGCTTCATACACCTGAAACGTTTGAAAGGGAAACCTAAGTAGAAAATGAAACATTCTGTTCTAACAGAACCTACAATACGTTGCATGCCTCACAGGGGAGAATTCATTTTCCCCTACTTTGAAAGAAGACAGAATAATCCAAATGTAACAGGTCACTACTCTCTACAGTGGGTAAACAATAGCTTCATTTTAAAATGGGATGTTCCTGGCTGGCTCAGGCCTGTAATCCCAGCATTTTGTGAGGCTGAGGGAGGACTGCTTGAGGTCAGGAGTTTGAGACCATCCTGAAAAACATGGCAAAACCAATCTCGTTAAAACTAACTAACAAAAACAGATGTTCTTGAAGCGAAAGAATAGGCCAAGCACGTAAGTCAGTGGTTCATCACGTAACTCTTCATAAAGGTGAATTACTCTAGTTTTACTGGATCACAGTACTATATGCTTGAAAATCCAATTATACAGTTTATGAAAAAGAAATCAGTTTAAAAACCACATATATCCAAAATCCAAAAAGCTTCCACCCAACCTAAACAGAAAAGGAAAATGGAAATAGCTGGGCACAGTGGCTCACGCTTGTAATCCCAGCACTTTGGGAGGCCAAGGCGGGCGGATCATGAGGTCAGGAGATCGAGACCACCCTGGCCAACATGGTGAAACCCCATCTCTATTAAAAATACAAAAAAAATTAGCTGGGTGTGGTGGGTCGCGCCTGTAGTCCCAGCTACTTGGGAGGCTGAGGCGGGCGAATCACTTGAACCGGGAGGCGGAGGCTGCAGTGAGCCGAGAGTGCACCACTGCACTCCAGCCAGCTTGGTGGCAAAGCAAATATCTGTCTCCAGAAAAAAAAAAAAGGGAAATGAAAATAGCTAAATAGACTGTCACATTCATACAATGGGATACTTGGCTACTGATAAAAAGAATAAAATAGATCTACATGTAATAACATGAGAAAATGTCCACAATATAACCGTGTAACTTGATTTGGGAGAAAAACGAACAGAAAAATTACGTACAACATGTAAGCAGAGGAAAGAACGAGGGCCCGTAGCACACCATGCCAGCTGAGTGCGGACCGTGGATGGGGCTGGGAGACCCGAGAGCCTTTCGCCCTATCTAGCTCCTGCCACGACAGACATTTTGTATTTAGAAAAGCAAATATGTTTTAAATCATATTTATAAAAAAAGACATAAAAATTCTAACTAAGCAAAAAGATAAGCACAAAGCTTCAGATACAGTGTAATTAAACTATGATAAAATTAAATATTTACATTTTATGCCCACACAAAACTGAGCAGGGATGTTACAACGATGTGCAAATGGAAAAAAGCACAAGCAGAGGGTCCTCCACACTGCGACCCATCAGTGAAAGGCAGAGGGTCCTCCACACTGCCACCCATCAGTGAAAGGCGGAGGGTCCTCCACACTGCCACCCATCAGTGAAAGGCGGAGGGTCCTCCACACTGCCACCCATCAGTGAAAGGCGGAGGGTCCTCCACACTGCCACCCATCAGTGAAAGGCGGAGGGTCCTCCACACTGCCACCCATCAGTGAAAGGCGGAGGGTCCTCCACACTGCCACCCATCAGTGAAAGGCAGAGGCCTCCACACTGCCACCCATCAGTGAAAGGCAGTGAGATCCCTCTAATACCTACCAGGGTACTTACAACTAGGAAGGCTGATGACATCAAGTGTTGCCAAGAACATGAAGCAACTAGAAGGCTCACACATTGGTGGTGGGGTAAATTGGGGTAAAATTTTTGTAGGAAATTGGTATTCTACTAAAGCAAGCAATTACCTACTCTCTGACAAGTAATCCTGTGCACAAGTGTCTATACCCCGAAGAAAGGGAGGCACATGCCAGCGGGACATCACACTGGAGTCCAACTCCTCGTACCCCAGGGTTCAACTCAGGGGATGACTGGGAGGCTGACACCGCCTTACTGAAGTCTACGTTATACGATAAGGAATCTCCCACTTGACTATTCCATCCAACTACATATGCATTGACATTTTGAAACAGTAATCACACTTCCAGGGACTTACGACTAGAAACAGGAGATACTTGTACTGGTTACACGCAATCATGAAACACTGGACACAGGAGGCTGGCTGAATATACCGTGAAACATCTACTTTAAGGCAGCCATGCAACCACTTTTTAAAAATGAGGAGGATCTCTATGAATTTACGCGGAATAATTTTTAGGAGATACAGTTGAGTGAAAAAAGCAAGTTGTAAAAGAGTATGTATAGGGTGCTGCCTCGTGTAAGAATGAAGGAAACAAGAAAAATATGTGTGTTTATGTCTATGCATGTGTCACATGCACATCCCAAAAGGAAATACAGGGTGGAGAAGGCAGAATCTCATGAAAATGCTCATCTTTCTAGAGAGTGGGTAGGATGAGTTGAGACAGAAGGGAAGTTTCTGAGCACACCTTTTTATATAACAGTTACTTACAACCCCATTCAGGAAATAAAATGGAAAGACAAACCTTAAAATTTAAGACAAAAGAAAATACAAACCTAAATGGATATCAGAAAAAAGAATGTTAAGTAACCTTTGAAAACAGTACTTTGTGGGATCTGACTCTCCTTATTCTAAGGACGAAAAGACTACAAAAAAAAAAAAAAAAAACCGTGAATTTCAACATCACTGAGTAGATGTTGTTGGTGGCACTGGGGCCTAATCCTGAACTGCTTGTGAGTGCAGTGGGTAGGTCGGTGTCACCAGGACCACAGTCATAAGAACAGGGAACACAGACACAGACCAGGGGAAGTGAGAGTCCCGTGGGATTTGGATTGGAGGTGAGTAGGAACTTTCTCTTCAGCTGAAGCCATCTGAAGACCACCAGGCTGTGCTCACAGGTTTTATGCCTTCATAGGAAAATTACAGCCATTCAGAGACAGCCCTCTCCTGCCTGAGTCCATGCAAGATCACAGGTTGCGGCTCAAGGTCACATCATATCCCACCTCCTCACTAACATTTTCAAAGTCACAAATGGGTGCAAGATGACTTGGGCCCAAGTATTATGAAAACCCTGTCACGAAAACCAAGTTTCTCTTCATAGCCCTGTCCACAGGTTTAGGAATTTCATCTAAACAGTAGATAGATGGATACTAAGATCCTCAACTGTTTAGGGGAAGGAATTAGGTTTCCTCTTTAAAATGACCATGCTGGAGATCAATATTTTGCAATTTGAAACACTGCATTTGCTGATCATCATCAACAAGCTGAAGGTGGCCCAGAGAAGACCAACACTGGCACCCACCCATCCTCTGCAGGAGGCTTTCCAGTGTCCTGTGACCACACCCTACAAGAACGCACTGGTGCTCAGCTCCAAATGGGCCTCTTGCGGCTTCCTCCAGGTCACCTGACCACGGCAATGGAACAGCGCCTTCAAAGATGAGGGAGGCAACTGCCTTGGCCAGGCAGGCACACGGGGTCTTCCCTGCTTGCCCTCCCATCAGTAGCTGGCCCTGAGCTAGAAGGCAGAATTATGGATCCTGCCCAGGTCTTGGTCTGCAAGTCCTCCAAGAAAACGAGTATTAGTCAGTTTAGCCCCAGTGAGGACATGAAGTGGCTCTCTCTGTACCCTGTGGGCAAGCCCAGCCACGGGAGCCCCAACAGACTCCAAGCATGCTCAACTAAGGTGTGTCTGGCTACAAAGTGGTTCTGGAGCCTGCTGACCAAGCCGTGAGGTTCACAATAAAGAGTCCCCCACATGCACCCCTGCCTGTGGTTGGAAGCACACCGGGTCCTGCACTGTGCTAACACTCCCACACCCAGGGCCTGGCACAGCCCCAGGAGCCTGAGGAGAGGCCTTGCTCTGGTTAACATCAGGACTCTGGTCATGGGTCACACTTGAGCATGACGTTCTGACGTCGCCAAGGGCTCCAGAGCTCTCTGCAAAGGAAACCTATGGGTGACTGAGGGCTGAGTCCCAGACTGGAGCAAGCACTGTGGAATGGAAGCATACTTCAATGACTAAACGCACTGGGGTCACAGTGCTCACGAAGGGATCAAACCCTGGAGTCTAGACACCGGGTCCCTCCAAGGAGAGGTGGAGACCCCTGCTGGGGGCACTCACTGGTCACCCTCCTTTGCCTGTGACCCCCCCCAGAGTGGTCCCCACACACATGCAGGGTGATGTCACCACAGCCACATCCTCAGCTCACGCCGCCACATCCACCTGGGCTGCACCCAGTGTCCCAGGTGTGACCTGACCGGAGGAGGGCTCAGTGCCACAGGGCCTTGAACCCAAGGAGAGCCCCAGCTTGCTTGGCAGGCATGAATGTGTACCAAGAGTGGTCCTATCAAAGCCCCGGCCTCAATGACTAAATGGTGAGAAGGCTGGGGGTGTGAAGAGGAAAAGCAGGGATGGCAACAGGCAGTACCAGCAACCCCTAAAGTTGCGACTGGTGCCACAACGGACACAGGACCCCCAGCAGCCCAGCCACCTGGCCAACTGTTAACATGTCATGCTGCAGAGACTTCAGCTCTCAATGGGACCACACAGCCACATTCCAAGTGAGCACCTTCTGAGAGGCACCCTCAGGCCTGGTTCACGAGGGGATGCTCCCTGCTTCTGGTCCCAGGGAGACTTTCTTGTGGCTGCTGCATGCCTCTCACGCCCTCCAGGGTGGTCCACAGAGAACGCGTAACTTCTAAAAATGCAAAATTATTGGCCGATGCTGCGGCTCATGCCTGTAATCTCAGCACTTTGGGAGGCCGAGGAGGATGGATCACAAGCTCAGGAGTTCGAGACCAGCCTGGCCAATATGGTGAAACCGGGTCTCTACTAAAAACACAAAAAAAATTAGCCGGACGTGGTGGCGCATGCATTGTGCTCGGAGAGAGAAGGTTAACGGCAGCGAAGACCCGGAGTGCGAGCCCGGCCTGCGGCACTGCCACAGCCTCGGGCTTGCCCCTCCATCGCCTGCTGGACGTCCCTCCGACACAGCACCGCCCACACCAAGGCCCGCAGGCCCTTCAGAGCCCCTGGGAGCGCGGCCACACCTGCCAGCAAGAGAGGGCAGCGACCTGGGGCCCCGCGTCTACTTCCACTGCGACGACTCCGCGATCCACGGACACCGCCCACGGCGGCCCTACAGGGGAGACCCAGGGCTGCCTTCCCGAGCCCCTGCCGCCGCTGTTCGGCTCGCGGGAACCTGGACGAGGAAGGAGTGGCGGGGCGGGGAAGGAAGAGGCCTGAGGGTGCAAGGCAACAGGAGACACGCGGAGCACGCCGAGGGCCAACCACGCCTCCGCGCACCGCCCGGCCGGGACCCACCTGCTGCAGGTACTGATTGATGGTAATGTGCGCCATGGGAGCGCCGCCGAACGGGGAGCGCCACCACCGACGCCCCAGGCGGGCCAGCTGGCGTCACTTCCGGCACTCGGTCCGTTTAGGTCCCGGCGCCCCCGGCCTCGCCGCCTGCGCGCAGGTGGTTCCGGAGGAAGAACCCGGGGGCCGGCTCGGCGACGCGCTCGGGCTGAGGGGGCCCCGGGTCTTTCTGCCGGGCCCCCGTCCTCTCAGCTGGGACGCCAACGGCTCTGATTGTGTGTTTGAGCCCGCCCCGGCTGAGGGGTTAGGGGTCCAGTGGCAAGGACAGCCCCACGGCGAAACTGCTTTTCACTGCGCTGACCCCTCGACTGCCTCTTGTGAAAACGAGGCCGCAGAGGACGCTCAGCGCGCGTCTGGGTCAGGGCCTAGGGGCGCGCGCGCCCGAGCGGGGGGGGCAGGGGAGGGACATGGCGCGCGCTCCCAAGGCCTCTTAAAGTGCCTCCGCCGCGCGCTCCCGAGCCCTCAGGAGTCGGGGGACGTCTCGGCGCGTGCCCCCCGAGCTCTCGAGGTGGTCCCGAGTCCCGCATGGGGGTGCCAAGCCCTCAGAAGGGGGGCCCCGGCGCGCGCGCCCCGAGCCAGGACGGGGTTCCGGAGCCCTGAGTGGTGGGGCTCCCAATCTTGGGGTGGGGGGGGGTCCCGGCGCGCGCCCCCGAGCCAGGAGCGGGGCCCTGATCCCTCATGAAGGGGTCCTGGCGCTTGTCCCCGAGCCCTCAGGGGTCCCAGTCCCTCAGGAGGGGTGGTTCCGGGCGCGCGCCTCCGAGCCAGGAGGGGGTGTCCGAAGCCCTTAGGAGGGGAGCCGGCCGCTCAGGAGGGGTTCCCGGCGCGCGCCCCTAAACCCTCAGGAGAAGCCGGGCGCGGCAGCGGTTGGGCTCGGGCACGCGGGCCGGGCGGGGCGGGGCGCTCGAGGAGGCCGGGGCGGAGGCCGCGCGGACCGGGGCGGGCGGCGGCGGCTGCGGCTCTCGGGGCGGGGCGCGGCGGTTCCGGCCCAGCCATGGCGGACGAGGCCCCGCGGAAGGGCAGCTTCTCTGCGCTCGTGGGCCGCACCAACGGCCTCACCAAGCCCGCAGCCCTGGCCGCAGCGCCCGCCAAGCCGGGGGGTGCGGGCGGCTCCAAGAAGCTGGTCATCAAGAACTTCCGAGGTGGGTGCGGCGGCCGGGCCGAGGGCCGGGCGACTCTGGCAGGGACCCCGCGAGATGCCGCCCGCCCCGGGAGGGGGAGGCACCGAGATCCGTGCGAGCCCCGCTAGCGCGGAGGCCGGGGCGCTGGCCGGGCCGGGCCGGGGGTTGGCGACGCAGGGCCCCTGGGACGCGCCCTGAGCCGCCCGCTCTCCCTTCGCCCCGCAGACAGACCCCGGCTGCCCGACAACTACACGCAGGACACGTGGCGGAAGCTGCACGAGGCGGTGCGGGCCGTGCAGAGCAGCACCTCCATCAGGTACAACCTCGAGGAGCTCTACCAGGTGAGGCGGCGGCCGGGGCTGGGGGCGCCGGTCCTGCCCCGCGTGACGCAGACGCGGCCAGGCGGCCGCTCCGGAGCGTAGCAGGCTCTCGCCCGGGAGCCGGAAAGGCAGGGCGTTTGCCTCCTCCGCAGGCCGGGAGCCCCAGAGGCAACAAGTGGTCTTGTTTATTGCCGTGGTGGAATTTTTGTTTTCAGGCTTAAGCTGTTTAGAACGATATTTAAAGTTATCCCATTACAGAAGAGGAGGAGGTGTGTTTCTAGGAGCCACGTGACTCATATTTTGCAAGTATGCAGCAAATTATTTCTCTCGTTACATGTAAAACTGGTTACTGTGTCACTTCCCAGTGTGGGTTTTTTTTTCTCTACTGTGTTTTGTGATTAATGTTGCCTTTAAGATAGTCAGATTTTGTAGCATTTAATGCAAAGTGATGGTGTTCTGTTTCTAAAGTAGCAGAAAATGGCCAAAAGTACATTTTGCTGCTTGGAGATTTCATTTACAAGCGTACTTTTTTTCTGGCATCTTCTTTTTGTAAGACAACGTTCATTAAGTAGTCTAATATCTACATTTTAGGGCACAGTGTGTCATACAATTATTCCTATTAACAGGCTTGCATTTAAAAAATCTTTTTCTGGATATGCAAGTGACTGCATTGTAAAAATTACAAAAAAGAAAACTTAAATCACCTATAATCCTACCACCCAAAGAAAACTACTGTTAGGCAGTTTGGTGTACACACATCCATTCTTTGTCCTAAGTGGATTATGTTTTCTTACCAGCTTTTTTGAGGTATAATCTACATATAATGTGTACTGCAAGAAGTTTTAACAGATAAATACAGTTGTGTAACCGGCCCCTCTTGGTAGAATGGTAGAATATTTCTACCACCCCCAAAATTGCCATGACCAGATTTGCAGTGAGTCCTCTCCTCTGACTTCCAGCCCTTGGCAATCCCCAAGGGACAAAATACAGTGACATGTTTTGTCGTTTCTAGAACCTTATCTAAATGTCGTTTCTAGAACCTCATCGTCTTTTTTATCAGGCTTCTTTCACTTAGGACAGTGCTTTTGAGATTCATGCACACACAGTGTGATTGTGGTTTATTACCGAGTACAATGGGTGTACCACAATTGTTTTATCTGTTCACCAGTTAATGGACATTTGGGTGTCCATGTTTTGGGTTTTGTTTTGTTTTGTTTTGAGACAGTTTCCCTCTTGTTGCCCAGGCTCGAGTGCAGTGGCGTGATCTCGCTCACTGCAACCTCTGCTCAGGTTCAAGCAATTCTCCTGCCTCAGCCTCCCGAAGAGCTGCGATTACAGGCACCTGCCACCACATCCCGCTAATTTTTTGTATTTTTAGTAGAGACAGGGTTTTGCCATGTTGGGCAGGCTGGTCTCAAACTCCCGACTTCAGGTCCGCCTGCCTTGGCTTCCCAAAGTGCTGGGATTACAGGCATGAGCTACCGTGCCCAGCCTTGGGTTGTTTTAAATAAAGCTGCTGTGAGCATTTGTGAATAAGCCTTTGTTTGGAAATATATTCTCATTCCTCTCAGGTGAGTTCTGCTTACTTCTATACTAGAGGTAGGTTCTCAGGGTCCTGTGGAAAATGTATGTTTGTCTTTGTAGGAAGTCCTTGTTTTTCAAAGTGGCTGCCCCTTCTGTGTTTCTCCCAGCCGTGTATGGGAGTTCCAGTTCCAGGCTGCCGCCAGCCTGTGGTCTTCTCAGTTTGTAATTTTAGCTGTGCTGGTAGGTGTGTGGTGGTTTTAGTTTGCATTTCCCTCCGATGCTAAGCATCCTTGTACTTGCCGTTCTTTATCTTCTTTGACGAAGTTTCTATTTAAATATTTTGCTCATTTTTATTGGGTTGGTTTTCTTGAGTACATGAGTGTATTATGTATTCTAGATACAAGTCCGATGGCAGATTTTCACCTTGCAAATACTTTCTCTCTAGTCTTGAACTTGTCTTTAGATTCTCTTAACTGTGTCCTTGGAAGAGCAATAGTTTTAAGTTTTGAAGTCACATGAATCAGTTTGTTCTTCTATAGATTGTGCTTTCAGTATCTAAGAAATCTTGCTTAATCTAAGGTTACAAAGTTTTCTCTTATATTTTCTTCCGGACATTGTAGGGTTTTAGGTTTTACATTTAGTTCTCTGATCTATGTAGGGTGAATTTTTGTATATATTGTGAAATATAAATCTAGGGTCAGGGCCAGGCCTGGTGGCTCACACCTGTAATCCTAGCACTTTGGGAGGCCAAGGCGGGTGGATCACCTGAGGTCAGGAGTTCAAGAGTAGCCTGGCCAACATGGTGAAACCCTGTGTCTACTAAAAATAGAAAAAAATAGCCAGGCGTGGTGGCAGGTACTTGTAATCCCAGCTACTTTGGAGGCTCAGGCTGGAGAATCACTTGAACCCTGCAGTTGGAGATTGCATTGAACCGAAATTATGCCACTGCACTCCAGCCTGAGCAACAGAATGAGACTGCATCTCAAAAAAAAAAAAAAAAGAAAAAAACTCCAGAATCAGTGTTTTTCCTGTCAATGTGGAGCTGTTCGGCCTCTTTTCCCCTACTGATCTGCCTTTGCTCCTTTGTCAAAAATCATGTAGCAGTAGGTGGAGTGACTTGGGAAATCAAGTGTGCTGGCCCTCCACCTTCACACTTTTGCACAGGTTTTTGGCTATTCTTGGTCCCTTGTGTTTCCATATAAATTTTAGAATCAGCCAATTTCTACAAAAAAACTGTGCTAAGATTTTGATTGATAGTATATAGAATCTATAGATTAATGTGGGAGAGTTAATTTCTTAACAATATTGAGAGGCTGGGCACAATGGCTCATCCCAGCATTTTCAAAGGCCAAGGTGACCTGATCACTTGAGCCCGGGAGTTGGAGACCAGCCTGGGCAACATGGTGAAACCCCATCGCTACAAAAAATTTAAAAATTAGCCCAGTGGGGTGATGCACACCTATTCCAGCTACTCACTCAGGGCCCCCACATCACAGCCTGGAAGCTCTCCATGCAGGAAGCTGAGCAGTTGGGGCCTGTTTGCCTCTCATTCTTCTGAGAGTCACTGTCTTTCTAGCCCAGTACCCAGTGCTTCAAAAACTGTTGCTCTGTATATTTTGTCTGATTTTTTGGTTATTTCAGGCAGAAAGTTAATATAGTTCTTTTACTTTGTCTTGACCAGAAACAAGAGTCCCACCTGAACGCTCATAGGTCTTTGGTTTAATAAAATGTGCTATCTTACAGCTAAGACTTCTTCCTACTGTTTTCCTGGAGATTTGGCTGTCCGTCATCTGCTGCCTCATTGTTTTTACTTAAAATGGTGGAAGTACTTTGCAACACCTTGTATGTAGTGATAGGTCTCACAAAACAATCACTGTAGATGTTACGAACAGTGTTTGCAGGTGCCTTGGGGGTCTGTCGCGAAACCCTGAGAACTAGGAATGCTAACCCCAAAATGACAGTCACTGGTTCCTCCTGGAATGAAACATTGCAAATTCTAAGGGCATCTCTGGAGGTGCCGCCCCACCAGGGGACTTGTGGAATCAATTGACTCACTCACCTGTGAGCACGTGCAGCTGGTCATCTCTCCACACACAGGTGGGCTTCTGACCTGTCACAGAGTCTGAAGCATGGGCTACCTCAGATGTACTGGAAGCAAGTAGGGTAGAAATGGTAAGAAAAGTAAATGTGAAATTACTGATCTCTAATCAAGCAGGCAGTACATTTGACTTGGTGTTTCAAAATAAATTCTAAGTTTTTGTATAGGTGGTGTGGTGTATACTTTGCTAAAGAATCTTATGTGAAAGTACCAATTCTCACCCACCCAAGTTTGCAAGGTTTGGTTTAGTGTTTGGTTTTCGTTTTGCTCAGTCTCACTCTAAACACCTCAGGAGGCCTGTTGATTACACTGTGTGGGCCTCAGCTGGCCTGTTGTTTCTGTTTGGTACTTTTCTTTTCTTTTTGTCATTTTCCTTCTGTAATGGGTAGAGGAGAATGTTGTGAAGGCATACATCTTTTCCCTTGAACGGCCTGAATTTAGGTCTGTAATAACTAACTCCCTGAAGAAAGTGGATCTTCTGTGTCTTGTGTCTATGTTTTAGTCCTGCTTGTAGCTGAATGAGCAACAGAAAACTGAAGACTGCATTTCTAAAAAGGCTGTGTATTGATTTAGGTCTGGGCTGTTTGTTTTTTTGCATAAAAACAAATCTCTCAGGCCTTTAAAAAAAGAGAGAGGAGTGGCCTCCTCAGGTTGTCGAGGCTGCTTGGGAACTCTGAGACTCAAGCAGTCCTCCTGCCTTGGCCTCCCAGAGTGCTGGGATTGCAGGCATGAGCCACTGCACCCAGCTGACATACAAGTTCTGAGGAAAGCCAGGCCGTCTTTGTTGAGTCACACAGTAGTCGTCTCTGTGACATCTGGATACTGGGTGATAATGGTCAGTGAAGGGGAGTGGTTAGTCCTTTGTATGCGGCGGCATTCTTCCCTCATGCCAAGCTACAGACCCAGTGTAGGAATGGAGCCTCCACAGCTACACAGGCCTTATCCCATGTGGCTGTGGAGGTCTCTGTGACTATGGGGTTGCATACCATGTGGCAGTGGAGGTCATCCCCACAGCCCCGTGGACGTCTTTGTTCTGTCTTCCACACCTGAGAGCAGGGATTGCCCTTGTCGGCAGAGAGCATTTTGTTTAAGTAGCAGTGAGTTCGCTCCAGGCATGACACTATAAATAGATGTGCATATTGAGCTAATACAATCATTTGATGAACCTGTTGGTTAGGAAGTAGCTGTGATGTGAGGAGACACAGTGTTGGGTGAAGATAGACACAAATTCTCACTTGGCTGTTTATACAAGGAAAGCATCTTGATACTAAGAGCAGTAGAATGCAAATGGTGCTTCTCCACCTCCGATCATTGGATTACATTCCTTTTCTCTGGGTTGAATCTTTAAAATTCTGATGGCCTGAGGGCACCAACATGAAGCACACAGTACCATCTGATTAGTTGCTTTATACCTCCAGAGAGGTGTTGCTAAATCTCATTGAGTCTCAAAAATTTATTTCGGGGAGGGGTGACTCCTATGTTGTGCTGCTTCTATAAGAGCACAAAAAAGTCTTCCAGCATTCCAGCCAGCAAGGAGTTGGCAGGACGGAGAGAAACAAAGGCTGTCGCCTTTCCAGTGATGAGTGCCTGTAACATGAAGCTGGCAGTCCTGACTCAGCACCTACAGCAAACCCGGGTTACCCAGGACTTGCTACTTATTTTGAGAGATTCCTAAATTCTTAATTTTAAAAGCAAGATAAATTACATTATGACTCATATAAATAGTAAATATGTACCAAATAGGACACATAGTAGGAAGAGTGGGTTATAAAATATTCAGCAATGATATGCCACACCAGGAAAAGATGGTTTTATGGATATTGGTTCTTAGTTTAGGAATTAAAACATCCAGAAAATGGTCCTCCGTTACTGTTTATGAAGGATATACACCACTAAGCTTATCTTGATTTTTGCTGAAGAAAATACATTTTCTTCAGCAAAAGATGATACAAAAGATGACAGATCTTTGACCAAATTATAAAGACTTGGAATCCAAAGGGATGGAATTAAAGAGTTTGAGAAAGGAATTAAAAGAAATACAGAATGTGGGTAGGAATTCCTTATGTCTACAGTAAGACAAAATGTAGGGGGAAAGTTTGTATTTCTTTGTTATGTGGATATTAAGCTTGTTAGAAAACAGGATTATAATTATTCCACATTCTCTTTTGATCTTTGTAAATATGCATGTATTTTATGTGGTAGTAATTACTGTATTTATTTAACTTTGGTTAATACAGTATGTAGCAGCTCTCCTATAATACTGGAATTATTAATACTTGTAAGTATTAGTAAAATGAATAGCTTTATAACTTTAATCTACCTTTTTTCCTGGGGGACTATTGTATTCAAATCACACTCAGATTATTTATCTAAAGTGTTTTTATTCTGTATATCCCCATGTTTTTTTGAACCCCATATTGGTTCAAAACTTGCTAGTAGAAAAACCACATTTCTGTTTATAGTATTTCATATTTGAATTGAATGAGATTAAGGTTTTGTACATGAGATTTGAAAGGAAATTTTATTAGAACTGGTGAGAATGTGCAAGTACTGTTTCTTTGAGGTGAGTAGAAATATTGTAAGAAAAATTTTTCTGCCTCAAAAAATGGTTTCGGCTGGGCACAGTGGCTCACACCTATAATCAACACTTTGGGAGGTTAAGGAGGGCGGATCACCTGAGGTCAAGAGTTGGAGACCAGGCCAGCCAACAGGGTGAAACCCTATCTCTACTAAAAACACAAAAATTAGTGGGGCGTGGTGGTACATGCCTGTAATCCCAGCTACTCAAGAGGCTGAGGCAGGAGAATTGCTTGAATCTGGGAGGCAGAGGTTGCAGTGAATGGAGATTGTGCCATTGCTCTCCAGCCTGGGTGACAGAGCAAGACTCCATCTCAAAAAAGAAAAAAAATGGTTTCTTCTTGTATTGGGGATATTCACAGAAAAAAAAATGTTTCTTAATTAAGACAAAACTGAAGTGAATTACACATCTATCTAGCCTGCAGAAAAGTAAATAGGAAACAATACAGTCTGGCCCGAGTCATCCAGAACAAAGCTCAGTGTGGACGGAATGACTGCCCTGGGGAGGTGAAGGGAACTGGGGCCCCATCTTGTTATTCTCCTTCCTGGTGAGAAGATGGTCGCTGAGGGAAGAGATATTCTTGGTTCTCTAGCCCTGATTTCACTTTGTAATCATCAAGGTGAACTTAAACACATACATGCTCCGGTGACCCCACCTCAGGCTCAGGAATCAGAGCACCCAGAAACAGGCATGTGAGGATCAAACCTGTTCGGAAGTTTCCATATGCTCAGAAGTGGTGCAGGCCAACTAGCCGCCTGGGGCCTGAGGTGCCATGTGCCACATTAACTGTTGTTACCCCCATGCCAGCTCTGACCAGACTTAGCCATAATAAATAATGTATTTGTAGATTCTGTAAGTACTGGGGCGGGTGGCGTGCCTTTTTGTTATGATTACAGCTATGTAAACAGTCGGGTTTTTTAAAGAACCAATCTGTTCATACTGAGGAATTTATGTGCTCCTTTTGTTTGCAGGCTGTGGAAAATCTTTGTTCGCACAAAGTCTCCCCCATGCTCTACAAGCAGCTGCGTCAGGCCTGTGAAGACCACGTCCAGGCACAGATCCTTCCGTTTAGAGAATATCCTTTTTTTGGTTCATAAAGTTTCTGTTCATTATCTAAGTCTTTTAAAACTGAACATTACGATAAATAACTAATGTGTATCCTTAAGATTATAACAAAAGCTTTAAAGTGCTCTTTTATTTCATGACTCAGTATGGTAAGTTTTTAAGCAAAATTTGCCATTTAAAGTATTTTGTTGATCTGAATTAAAGGGAAACCACGTCTACTTATTGGATATGATTGAAGTATTTAGGAAAAGTTCTGAAAAATGTCTTAAAGTTTGAGTATCCTTTATTCTAATAAATACCATCTGCATTAGCCTTCTGTGACATGTCACAAATTCCCACTACTTGGTGACATGTGGAGACAGCCTCTTATCAGCTCATGGTTGTGTCTCTTAGAAGGCTGGGCAGGACTCAGTGGATTCTGTGCTCAGTCTCATGGGCAGAGTCAAGGTGTCAACCAGGCTGGGGCCTCACCCGAGGTGAGGTCCTTCGCTAGCACGGGCAGGCAGTTGGCAGAAGCCAGTTCCTGTGGCTGTGGGACTGAGGGCCCTGCTTTCCTTCCTGTGTTACGTGTGGTCACGTGCAGCTCCTTGCCTCTATTCTCACAGCACAACTCTTTTGCTTCTAGTCCTGCAGGAGAATCTGCCACTCTGGCCTGCTTAGATAGGGCCTTATATGATGTAAACTGTAACTGAGTCAATGAATGATGACCCTGTGTATCCACAGCCTCATTCACAGTTGCATGCGAGGCATCATCCATGTAGGGACAGGGCAGGGGCATCTCGGGATTCTGCTGCCGCACCAGCTGTGACTCAGTTGTCTACAGAGGGGTCTCTGGGCTCCTTGGCATCCTATAGAAAATCCTTTAATCTGGACTCAGTCTCATTTCCCAGCCTCCTCCCATTACTATAGCTATCCATGTGTTTCATTGGGTAGGAATTAGAAAGTAGAGTTTATAGTTGCAGAAAGTCTACTTGTGATTGGAGTTGTCTAGGCTTCCGTTTCTTTATATGTAAAATTAGGTAGTTGGTATTTGCTTCTAGTTCAAGGAAACTTCTGCTCCCCCATCTCCTTGATCTTGGGAAACTAAACCATCTGAGTTCCTTGGAAGGACCCTTGGGGAAGCTGCAGCAGCTGGTGTTGCTGGGGTTGAAGCACATGGCAGGGAAGCTGAAATGCAAGGTGAGAGGGCTCTGTTTAGGCAGTCTCCACAGCGCTCCCCACAGATGGTGAGTGAAGTCAGCGTCAGTTCTTTTGTGCTGGCTTCTGTAAATACACCTCTGCAGTGTTTTCCAGCAAAGCCTTTTCCTAAAGATCACGAGTTTGTTCAAGAGATCAGTGACCACACACAACCTTCTGGAACCTGGCCAAAGTGCATCTTATCTCAGGAGGCACCTGTGAGGGTGCACAGAAGCAGGCCCCGCCCCAGGGCCACAGCTCAGCAGTGCGCTTCCAGGAACCCATGTTTCGTATGTTTCGATCCAAAAAGTGGCCTGACTCCTAGGCTTGGGGGAAGTCTTTAGCAGATGCCCAAGCCTTCTCCAAAGACTTAGGCATTGGTGAGTCAGTAGGTGATAATTGTTCCTATTCTAGTTGCTGTCTCAATTTACTTGAAAACTGCCATTTGATTACCTGAACAAATTATCCTTCTGCCAGTTACTGCTACCCTGTGGGTTGTCATCAGTTCACTCACTGCACAAGCGCTTGCTTTCTGCCTATGGCACTGGCACCACAAAATGGAAGTGACCACCATGCCTGATATCTACCCTCCAAGAAGTTACAGGCCTCTGGGAGAGGCAGGAGAATTAACTATGTTTTCCTGGTGCAATGGCAAAACCATGATTACAAAAATTATTTATTTCATTAAAGGCAAAAGAAGAAAACACCACCATACCAAATGGCCTTATTAGTCATGAGACATCTTGAGTTGAGAACTGTTGAGTCAGGCCAGCAGTGGTGGCGTGTGAGGCAGCTGGGGCAGAGCCTCCAGGAGAAGACGCCCTTGAAGGGTGGGGAGGGTCCGCCCACCTGTAGATGTGGCACCGATGCAGAGCGTGGAGGGTGCCTTGGAAATCCTCAGCAGCACAACTAGCACTCCAGAGAGCTGGCGGCCCTTTGGCTGTGATGCTGAGGTGCAGATTGGATTAGAATCTTTGTGGATAGTGTCAAGGAGTTGGGCTCCAGTCTCAATATCCCAGCATTCTCACAGGTTTTGAAGCAAGAAACCAGAATTAGATTGTTCATGGAGGTCACTCTGGCAGAATGATAAGATAAGTTTACATAGAGACCAGTACACCACAGCCTTTCATTGGGTAGGCACATGTTTTTAAGTATCGGTCATGTGCTGAGTATAATACCAGGCCCTGGGAAAATAAATTTGAGTAGAATGGGATTCTGGCCCTTTGGAGCTTAGAGCCAAATGGGATGGCAGAAGCATCAAGATAAGCATTGACAAGTGCTGTGATAAGGGTTTTCAAAGGTTCAGAAAAGCTCCTGGGCCCTGAAGAAAGAGTAGCCAGCTCACCTGCGTAAGGGAGTGTTGCAGGGATGGACGACGTCTGAGCCACGTCCTAAAGGGTGGATGAGGAGGTGGCACAGGCCAGTGGCACAATCGCTGGCTCTGAGGAAGCATACTGGGCACAAGAGCCAGGTGCACTGCTGGACGTGGGAGAGTTGACCGCTGACAGGATCCCTAAAGGGGAAAACGAGAGGAAGGCGGATGCCGAATTATGGAGGGCCTTTGTTGAACCAAGAAGCCAAGGTTTTATCTGAAGATGGAGATTCATCTGAGGTGTTCAGGCACAGAGTGTCTGGGTTATGTTTGTAAGAAGTTGGTGTGCCTGTGTGTGTGCCTTGTGGTGTGAGGGGTCAGTTGACTGACTGGGCAGCAAAACCATGGAGTTGGAATGGCAGCATCCTGCCAGCAAACCTCTTATGGTTTAGAGGGAAGGGATCCGACTGGTGTGGAAGGATGAACCAGACAAGGTTTGAGGCAGGGAGGGTCTGTCTTGGTCACATTGATTTGAAGGAGGTGAGGAGGCACTGGGGTAGAGGTGCTTGATGTGCATTTGGGGCTGTAGACACAGATCCAGTGGTCACAGACACAGATGAAATTGGCCAGGAAAAATGAGCAGAGTGGCCAGATGTAGTGGCTCATGCCTCGAATCTCAGCACTGCATTTTGGGAGGCCAAGGTGGAAGGATCACTTGAGCCCTGGAGTTCAAGACCAGCCTAGGCAATAAATAGCCAGGTGTGGTGGTGCATGCCTGTGGTTCCAGCTACTCTGGAGGCTGAGGTTGGAGGATTGCTTGAGCCCAGGAGGTTGACGCTGCAGTGAGCTGAGATTGTGCCACTGCACTCCAGCCTGGGCAACAGGGAAAGACCCTCATCCCTAAAAAGAAAAAAGTGAGTAGAGCCGTCAGAGGAGGTGGCCAAGGGCTGGTGTCAGGGAGGCGAGAGGAAAACCTGGAGAGTCATCTTGTGGGAATCGAGGGGCAAGTTTAATATGGCAACTGGCTTAGTGGCTGGTAAGTAGAGTCTGAAGGTGCGATGAGACCAGAGAGTGTAGGTTACCATGATGAAGGCTTTCTGCTGCATGCGTACATTAACCTAGCGAACATGGATGTTTATGTCCAACTCCACACTGTGCACTGGGGACCAGGGACAGGAATGAGTGGCATGGGTCCTGCCCTCAAAGAGAGTTGTGACCCAACCCAGCCTCATATGGCGAAGTGTTCCTGTGATGGCAGATGCTCAGATCCCCACGTAGCAGGGCATATCCAAGGTCTGCATATTCGGATTTCTTTTGCCTCTGGGATATTCCAGTACTTTAATGTAACTACTTTCTAAGATTTCAGTAATGTTCTATGCTGGTTATATTTTGATCGTATGCTGATGTCAGATTACAGATGAAACCCATCAGATGCGCAGGCAGAAAAAGGGGCTTTTGTGGAATTGAGTCCTTCACTCGCATCTTGGTCCACCACGTCCATTTTCTTGTCTCAGGTGTTTGATAAATTCTGCCCTTAGTTGTCCCTTTCAAAATAGGTACCTGTTCTTGGTGACGTCGCTCCCCAAAATAAGAGCCATTCATACCCACACGCTTGCACACTCGCTGAGCCACAGGCAGCTGCTGCACATCCCAGATCACATGGTGCGGGACCACTTGCCACCCAGCCAGGCTGCATGGGCACTGGGAGCTTTTTGAAAATGTCAAGCCAGCTGTCCTCAGAATCTAACCTGTAGGTAACAATAGATGAAACTCACATTTTTCCTTCCCCTGGTTCACCTTGACAGCATTGCAGCTCTGGTCAGCTACACAATGCCAGGCAGTGGTGGACACCACAAGAGCAGCGTGGTCAGTGGAAGGGAAGGGCATGGGAGTGAGCAGGGGAGCCTTGGCTGTTGGGGAAGTCGCGAAGCTCCAGTTTCCTCTGTGAGCATGCCTGTATGATCCGCACTGATGACAGCAGGCTTTGTTTTTCCTTAGAAAGACCTTGTGCCTGTTCTCACAGGCACAGATGTGACCAGATACCGTGTTCGGAGCGCTTGCTGGCAGTAGGCCGAGCTCTGCACATTCACAAATTGCTTTCTATCTCACAATACCCTGAGCTGTAGTTACCTTTGTTGACCCTATTTTCTAGATGAAGAAACGAAAGCTTCTACCTACCCTGTTAGTGCTCAGCCAGATCAGAGGGGACAGAACAGCACCCCTGCCTTCATGGGCTATGCAGATGAATGAGGGTCGGCGTAGGCCTGTCCTCTTTCAGCCTGTCTGTGGATAGAGGCAGCCGATGAGTCATTCCTCCCTGGAATTGGCAGAAGCAGGATAACCAGGCGTAGAAAATATTTGTATCCCTCTTGTGCCCCGAAAGAAGCACTGTCTTTTTTACTTTCTTTTTAATTATAGATACGATGGGTAGGTTTTTTCAATGGTGTAAGCATTTCTGCTATTGGATTTTGTTTTCTGTTTGAAGACCTGCCTGATTCATCCCAGTATGCTGTATCAATCTTTTAACTAAGATTGGCCCTTCTCTGAAACCTATTTCAAGAATATGCTGTTGACAGACTCTCACTGTGTCTATATGTCTCACATCCTGGAATTGCACATCATGGCTATTTGTTACAGCCTAGAATTTGGAATTGATTCTGATGTTGAGAAGACCGCAGCTTACTTAGTAAATGCCACACTGTGATTTTAGCTTACCATTTTGTACTTTTTTCTGTGGGAAATAGCAAAAAGTTACTGAGGATCTATATTGATTTTACAGAGCTATTTTAGAGAAAGTCTTTCTCGTTTAGTGAACATTTTACGTTGGACCTTTCCATCGTAACAAGATACTGCCCCAGGTGGAACTCTGATCTTCACAACACCTGAGCTGCCCAATGGTGTCAGATTGACTGGCATCAGTTTAACCCCATTAAGTTTAAAGGATCTGTGTAGCCTCAACCTGAAACAAAGCTCCGCCTTCGGCTGGTGTGGTCTCCCTGCCAGCAGAGACTTGCTGGCGGGTCCAAGCGGCAGCTCTTGTTCAGCTCCTGGAGTCAGAGCTGCAGGATGGCTGTTGGGTTCCTTGAAGCCTGTCCAATGTACCTGTGATGGATTTTTTGTTGTTGTTTTTTTCCAGACTGTTTCTGTAGCTTCCTAATATAATGAGCCATTATAATTTTGCACAATTTAAAAAGAGTTCTTCCAGAGGAACCTGTTAACCATTCAACCATTAGGTCTTTGCTATAACTGTCTGCTTTTAATTTTCTGGCCGTGCTTCCTGAGAATTCAGCAAAGCCTCAAGAGAAAATAGAGTCAGCTGTCTTAGCCAGGCTTGTAGCTGTGGTCATAGCACTTCTTGGTGTGATGAGGATGCACACCCCCTGAGAGCCCCTCAGCTGTCCGCAGCACCCTTTATTCCTCCTCAGGCTCTGTCTGGCACCCAACCCTCCCTGCTGCTCTTTCCTTGCCAGGCCACTCTTTGCCACCCTGAGACTCCAGCCCCTGTCTGATTTGTGCATCCTACTTGACTGATGGCGTTTTCCTCCTTTCTGTGTGCTGAGGATGTTGTCACCACCTTATGTCGGCTCTGAGTATGTAGTGTCTTGCGCACAGCAGAAACAGACCTAGAGAAGTCCCTTGGCTTGGCCAGTATTGTGTTGCTGACAGGCGGTTGATCAAGAAGAGTTAAACTGAGAAGTTCACGTTGTGTCCACTTTGACCAGCCATTTTGCTCATCTGTACAAAGGGAACAATGCCTGCACCACAAGGTTGGGGAGGTTCAGTGAGAGTGGACGTGAAGAGTGTTTTGTAAACCATAAAACAGATTGTAGCCATTTATGATTCTCAGCTTTGTGTGAACCTGAGGGATGCCAGGTTCATGCCACTTGCTCTGGAAGCCCAGATTTTGGTTTCTTTTTCCTAAACTACTTTTTGAGGCTTTTCCTAAAAATGTATATTCTAAGAGTCAAAGTAAGTGTTCCTAATTTGGTACCTGGATGAGAGTTCATGTCAGTTTTCATTGAGGCTAGAAGTTGAACCTGAGCCATTTTCCTGTCTGGCTGTACTTTGTCCTAACAGGCTGAGCACAGTGGCTCACACCTGTAATCCTAGCACTTTGGAAGGCTGAGATGGAGGATTGCTTAAGACCGTGCGTTCAAGACCAGCCTAGGAATATAAGATGCTGTCTCTAAAAATCATACAACCTTTTTTTTTATTTTTAAAAAATAGTCCTAGTGGCCGACTCTTACCAGGCCAGTCACCATGTCCAGGAGCCCCCGCTGTGGGATTATGTTCAGTTTCTGCGCTTTGTGAAGCGGAGCCTTTTGTCTGGCCATCCAGCCCCAAGGCATTTATGGCCTGGGTGTATTTCTGCTAGCAGGGACTTGAAAGCATCTGGCAGGGAAGGAAGCAGAATATGAAGGGAGGCTGGAGAGGGAGCGGGAGGGACAGGTGCAGCCATGGGAAGGGAGACTGGAGAGGGAGCAGCGAGGGGCAGGTGTGGCCACGGGAAGGGAGGCTGGAGAGGGAGCGGGAGGGACAGGTGTGGCCACGGGAAGGGAGGCTGGAGAGGGAGCAGCGAGGGGCAGGTGCGGCCACGGGAAGGGAGACTGGAGAGGGAGCAGCAAGGGGCAGGTGCAGCCACAGGGAAGGGAGGCTGGAGAGGGAGCAGCAAGGGGCAGGTGCAGCCACAGGGAAGGGAGGTTGGAGAGGGAGCAGCAAGGGGCAGGTGCAGCCACGGGAAGGGAAGGCAGCTCAGGCAGGCTGAGTGCATGTCGGTGATGAGATATGGAGATCCATAATTGAACTTCTCGTCTATCTTAGTCCAGTGGAGCTGCTGTAACAAAACACCGTGGACTGTGGCTCATCAACAGCAGGAATCTCTTGCTCACAGCTCTGGAGGCTGGAGGTCCAGGGTTGAGGCACTGGCAGGATCCATGTCTGGTGGGGCCCCACTTCCTAGTTCACAGCAAGCACCTCTCTGCATCCTGATGTGCTGGAAGAGGTGGGAAGCTCTCTGGAGTCTCTTTCATAACCCCATTCTTGAGGCTTGTCCATTTTCATGGCCTAATCACCTTCCAGAGGCCCTACTTCCTAACACCATTACCTTGGGAGTGGGAGTTTCAGCCTGTGAATTTTGGGGGGGACATGAACATTCAAGACTAATAGCACAGTCTTTCAGTATTTCGATTACTAAATGATGTGTAGTATTGAGTGGAGAGGGTAGCTGAAATCAAGGGGTTAAAATTGTAATACATTGGCCAGCGTTTTGCAAGTTTTCCTTAGCAGGTCTGTACAGACTCACTAGACAGTGTTGTATTTTTAAAGAAGATTAACACATGCTGGCAGGACCACTGCAGACAAATGGTAAGCTTGTTAATCTTTTCCTCCTTAATCAAAACGTGGCTTCATCGATCTTCCCTCTCAGATGATTGAGAGCTGAGACATAGAAGTTCTGTCTAGCAGTGTCTGTTCAATGCTGTAGTTGAACAGCACAATGAGAAAAGCAAGGAAGGTGAACTCCTCAGCTCCTGTGGGAGGGCCCTGCTTACTCTCCTGGCCTTCAGGTCCACAGTCAGAGCCTGCAGTGGTAACAGGATTCTTAGATGCCCGAGTGGGTCTGTAAATGTCTTAAAGCACAGCATACTCCTGAAAATCAAGCGTGAATCCCAGGTCTTTACTGTAGCTGCACAGCCAACCTCCTAGACTTTGTAGATGTGTTGGCTCTGACTTCATGTATAAATTTTTAGTGTGACCTGGCTATTAATTACTTAAATGAGAGAAAAAGACAGTATTAATTGCTTTCCCAAGTAGGTTGAAATCTTTTGTTTTCTAAATGAGGTAGGTAGGAGACGAAGGGTGTATTTCACTTCTGGGCCAGACACTTAGCTGCTAGAGCTCGCTGAGTGTCTGTTGGGAAGGTTTTGGTCCGACGTTTCAGCATCTCCCCAGCCAGGTAGTGGGCTTGATGG
This sequence comes from Callithrix jacchus, assembly GCF_049354715.1. Lineage (NCBI taxonomy): Eukaryota > Metazoa > Chordata > Mammalia > Primates > Cebidae > Callithrix > Callithrix jacchus. Next base: position 28,684,203 of record NC_133502.1, read on the forward strand.
TAGGAGCACAGGACAGGGAGCAGCGCATCATCCCTCACTGCTCGCAACACTGAGACAGAGACGTGTCCAAGAGCTTCATCATGTAACAGGAACTCGTTTTTTTAAAGTTTAGTGCATCTCCCTAATATAATAAGATGTACCACATCGGTAAAAACATGACTAAATTTAAAAGATATCCTTTAGGCCTTGGCTGAACATAAGATATCTTTTAAAAAAAAAAAAAAAGGCCCGGGCACAGTGGCTCATCCCTGTAAATCCCAGCACTTTGGGAAGCTAAGGCGGGCGGATCACAAGGGTAGGGATTCAAGGCCAGCCTGGCCAATATAGTGAAACCCCATCTCTACTAAAAATACAAAAATTAGCTGGACATAGTGGTGAGCACCTGTAGTCCCAGCTGCTTGGGAGACTGAGGCAGAAGAATCGCTTGTACCTGGGAGATGGAGGTTGCAGTGAGCCGAGATCGTGCCACTGCACTTCAGCCTGGGCGACAGAGTGAGACTTCATCTCAAAACAAACAAACAAAAAGATACCCTTTTAGGCGAAGTGTGTTAAAATTTCTACAATCAGATTTGCGATATACCAAGGGGACAGAGTTAACTTTAGAAAACAAATCGAACCTGAGGGTGGGGGCAGCATCTTCCCATCAGGAGGCAGTTGTTGACTTTGAGACAGCTAGCATGGAGTCCAAAAGGCCTGATGTGGAAGATCCTGCTAGTAGAGTTCCTAAGTAAATGGTTCTCCTTTCTGCTGGTCAGATCATGATCAGAAGCATCTTCCTGTTCCTGGACCGCACCTACGTGCTTCAGAACTCCACACTGCCTTCCATCTGGTGAGTGTCCCTGTCTGCAGGGCTGCATCGCCCCTGCGGCTGACACTTTCCATCCCGTTTGTGCCTTCGGTGTGCTAAGGTGGTAAAGCATGTGTGATTACTTGTGCCTTCTTTTCTTCAGCCAAAATTGTTACAGTGGATGTAGGAGTCCAGATGGGTCTTAGCCTTGAAATACCAGGTGTCTAGCCAGCAGTGAGGAGTGGAATGGGAAGCTGGGACAGGTGGCTGACTTTGGTCATGAGGGTGGAGAAGGAGGGCCTTGGTTTCTCACTGACAGCTGGAGTTTGAGCCAGGCGCAGCTCTTTCCAGCATTACAGTTGAAACTCTGAGGAAGACTGCCTGCTGTCCATGGGGTCCCGGCCCTGAGGCTCTGCGGCCCCTTCGGAATGGCTTGCTGAGCCTCCCGGCCTCCGGAGCACATAAATGGCTCTCATCGTCCATCATCTTTTAGGGACTGTGTGCACTAGGGGTTCTGGGGCCCCTCCTCAGCAGCATTCACAGCCACCGACCCCTGCATGTTCTCTGCTGATGCCTCTGTGTCCTCTGTGACCACTCCATGGTGCTGAGGCCTGCTGCCTCCTGCAAGCCGACTTTGGACAAAAGCTGTGTCCAGTCTCACCCTCTGATTTGTCTTGTTCTCTGTTAATGTAGAGTTTCATTCTTCTCACCTTGGAACATAAAAGTGATGTTGCGGCTTCTCATGACCTAAAATGTTGCTTTTTCTACCCCCACCCACTGAGCACGCTGACCCGAAGCAGTGTGATTTCTGCTTTTGCCGTGCAGAGATTGCTCGTCTGAGATGTCAGTGACCTGCAAGTTACCAAACCCAGCAAGCGTCTTTTGTCCTTATTTTATACAGTATCTGTGCAATTTTATACCCTCTCCTTGCTGAAGCTTCCCTTAGTGCTATTGCCCTTCTGACTTCCCTGTGGAATTCCCACAGCTCTCTTACCAGACATCCATGTGGTCTACGAGAAGGCAGGCACTGCACTGAAAGGACAGCCTATGTCTGGGAAACACTGGGGAGGATGAGGGTGATCAAAGCAGATCATTTAGCATTTACTCTGTGCGAGGGAATGGTTCCTACTAATGTACTTGATCCCTAGAGCAGCTGTGTGGCGTGGCCATTATCATCCCCATTTTATACAAACTAGGGCCCAGAGGTTAAAATAGCTTGCCCTGCCTGGGTTGTCCGGCCCATAGTAAACACTTTTGAAAAGTTACTATTATTGATTTTAGAGACGAGTCTCACTCTGTTAACCCAGGCTGCAGGGCGGTGGTGCGATCAACTCACTGCAGCCTCAAACTCCTAGGCTCAAGCAATCTGCCTGCCTTGGCCTCCCCTGTAGCTAGGACTATAGGCCTGGACCATCACATTCACCTAACTTTTAAAAAATTTTTTGTAGAACCAGTATCTTGCTGTGTTGCCCAGACTGGTCTTAAACCCCTGGCCTCAAGCAGTCCTCCCACCTCAGCCTCCCAAAGTGCTGGGATTACAGGTGTGAACCACCATGCCCAATACTAAACTTTTAATTAGTATAGTTTATACCGTAACTGTCATAAAACTATAAACATTGTTTATAGCATTTATAGAATAAATGATAGCACCTCCAGTCTACCACAAGAGGCTAACAACCTGAACACGAGCATCAGTATAACAAGAATCCTGGTTGAGGTGTGCGTGGGCAGTACATGGTGTGGACACACTTTGTCCATCTCTGGGATGGGGAGGAGGGCTGAGGGTGAACCTTGGCCTATGCTTTGAAGACTGAGCAAGGGTGGTCAGGCAGATAAGAAAGAAGGAGAAGGAAGGAAGCAGGAAGTTCGAAGCCGGGTATCTCCTTCCATGGACGGCTAGGATGGCAGCATGACCAGAAGCAGCCTGTGTGGGAGTCGGTGGGGATGAAGTTGATGAGGGCCCTGAAGGGTTTTCAGCTGAGGCCGATGTTTTGAAGAGAAGATGCCAGTAACAGGGTAGAGGGTCACACGAGTGGAGACCTAAGTCTCCCTGAGTACTGGCTACCTGCCTGGCACTGCCCTCAAAGGCTTCACAGGCAGGAACTAATACATCTGATCCCCATTTTACAGTTAAGGAAGGAAAGGCACAGAAATGTTAAGCTCCTTGCCCAGAATCACACAGCTAGCAAGTAGTAGGGCCAAGATTCAAACACAGGCAGCTACCTGGAGCCTGCAAGTCTGGCCACTACACCTTCCTGCTCCGGTGTGGTAAAGTGCACGGAAGAACTGGTGTGCATGCAGCACGCCACGGACAGGAGAGGCCTGCGGTATTGTGGTGGGCAGTCAAGGAAGAGGTGGCTCCTGGGGCCCTCTACACACCTGTGTGGCACCCACCACCACTGCTGCTGCTACCTCCACCACCGTAATAGTAATTTTACAGCCAGGCACGGTGGCTCATACCTGTAATCCCAGCACTTTGGGAGACCAAGGCGGGCAGATCACGAGGTCAGGAGTTTGAGTCCAGCCTGATCAACATGGTGAAACCCCATCTCTACTAAAAATAGAAAAAATAGCTGGGCGTGGTGGTGTGCACCTGTAATTTCAGCTACTCAGGAGGCTGAGGCAGGAAAATCGTTTGAACCTGGGAGACAGAGGTTGCGGTGAGCCAAGATCATGCCACAGCACTCCAACCTGGGCAAGAGAGCAAGACTGTGTCTCAGTAATACAATAATTTTACTACTGCCACCATCACCACTCTTACTAGTGCCACCACTAACTGCCCACCACCATTACTACTGCCACCGTCACCACTATTACTATTGCTCCTGCCACCACCACCATCACCACTATTACTATCGCCACCACTACCCACCCACCGCTATTACTATGGCCACCATCATTATTACTGCCACCACTACCTGCCCACCACTATTACTGCTGCCACCATCACCACTATTACCACTGCCACCACTACCTCTCACCACTACTATTGCCACCACCACCCACCCACCATTATTGCTGCCACCACCACTGCTATTACTGCTGTCAGCGCCACCACCGTTACTACTGTCAGCATCACCACCGCCACTATTACCACTGCCACCACTACCTCTCACCACTACTGTTGCCACCACCCACCATCTCACCGCTATTACTACCACCACCATCACCACTCTTCTGTCACCATCACCACCATTACTACTGCCAACAGCACCGTCACCATCACCGCTATTACTACCACCACCGCCAGCACCCTTCCTGCCTTGAGGTGCCAGTTGAGGACTTCTGACTGGAGCCCAACACCTGCATTTTTGGCCCCACCTTAATGGAGCACGTGGTCACTGGGGGCAGAGTAGTGTTAAAGCAAAGCACAGAGCCCATAAGATGGTTTAGTGGACACTCAGTGGCAGTTGAACCATCTTCCTAACATTGCTAAGGCCATGAGCTGAGGACTGCGATGAACTCTGAAATCCACGTGCTTCTCTTCTCAGGGGAAAGCAGCTAACATTTGGTAGGAGAGCTCCCAGGGCTGGAAGGGAAGCTGCTGGGACGTACTTCATAAGGACACGGGGAAGAGGGTGCACGCTGAGGGCTGCTGCAGATGGAGCCAGGGCGGGGCAGGTGGGGCAGGCAGGGTCGTGGTACTCGAGTGCCTGAGTGTCTCCAGCCACTCACCAGGAAGGTGATGAGAACCCTGGGCTTCCATGGCAGATCGTGTCATACTAATTTTATTGTCAGTGGCATGCATGACCTAGCAGTGTCTTAGTGCCTGACTGCCCCCAGGAACATGGAGCAGTCCTGTTTAAGGAAGGAAATACATGGCACACTAGTCTGGCCAAAAAAACAGACGTTTTTAAAAAGGAATGCTTGGCATCTAGATGTAGAGAATTAGCAACTTCACATTTTTTTGATAATGTTGAATAGCATAGCTGGAGTTTCACCCATAACTTCTAAAAAGCAAAACTAAGTCGTCTTGTTTCTTACTGTCTGTACAGGGATATGGGATTAGAACTATTCAGAACCCATATTATCAGTGATAAAATGGTTCAGAGTAGAACCATTGATGGAATCCTGCTGCTGATCGAGCGTGAGAGGAGCGGTGAGGCCGTGGACCGGAGCCTGCTGCGGAGCCTGCTGGGCATGCTGTCCGACCTGCAGGTGAGCACGCTGCACTGGAAGATACCCGGGTACCTGCCCAGCTCCTCGCTCCAGAATAAATGGTTGTACCAAAGATGTTTAACAATGAAATCACAAAAACATGTTGGAAATAGGAGTTTTTAAAATTTGTGGGAGGGGAATGACTCTCAAGCTAACACCACACCAGGTGCCACAGAAGAGAAGATGGATCAATATGACTACATAAAATGCATGTTTTTCCTGGAAAATACACCAAAATCAGAGACAAAACCAGGTGACACGCTGGGGGAAAGTATTAGCAGCACACAGAACACAAAGGGCGAAGTTGTTTAGTGCAGCGTGACCCCAAGGCACCGGAGGAGAAGGACAGAGGAAGGACAGTGCAGCCGGGCTGGCTGGGTGACCACAGCTCCAAGTTCAGGTCATGGCAGCCTGCCCCTCAGAAACCAGGATGTGTTAGCACTCGAAAAGATAGTTTCCCTTACTGAAATTGGTTAGTAACTCTGCTCATTTCTTAGGTGTATAAAGACTCATTTGAACTGAAATTTTTGGAAGAAACGAATTGCTTGTATGCTGCAGAAGGCCAAAGGTTGATGCAGGAAAGAGAGGTGAGGTGATGGGATGTTTCGCTTCTGTGGACGAGCACCCGGGAGTACTTCCCTAATGTTCGCCTTTACACACACACGCAGGCGTTTCATTGAAATCTGAAAGCTGCAGTCTTGCCAGAATACCCAGTAATGAGCTTCATTCTGAGTATACTAAGAATTTAGTTTCCATTAACTTAGTAACTATTGCACTCCTCCGACAAGTAAAAAGCCAGTAAGATTGTTTCTGAAGTAAGTAAAATAACTCAAATTTAAGCAACATGAGAACATTTTAAAAATGAAATATAAATACAAATTATGAAATTTTTTATGTGTGTGAAGCACTGAAAAAAAAATTCCCAAAAAAGCCATGTGAAAAAACGTGTAATAGTGATAGGAACCCAGAAACATGCCCACTTTCCCACATAGCAGAGCAGAGTCAGAAAGGAGCCTGCCCTGTGGGCTGCCACCCAAATGGTGCATGCTACTGCCCAGAGTGGACCTTGGCCATGGGTTCCTTTATCCTGGCTTTGGGGAGGAAGTTTAATGTCGGACGCTGGACCTGGCTGCAGCTACCCAGGGCAGAGCCTCAGACCTTTCCTGTGATGTCTTGGGAAACGTGGGTGTACTTTGAGGTCTGCAGCCATGTTTGGTGTCCCCACGTGAGCAGCCAGCTTGCTGACTTGCTTTTGCTGACCCAGCTGTGCGGGCTCAGCACCTCACCCTCCTACCAGGTGCTGCTCACCTCCACACTGGCCTCGGGGATGGGAGGAGGCTCTGCGCACACCCCAAAACTTGATGGCGAGCAGGGACGACAAAGAAGTGCAGCCTGGGCGCTTGTTCTAAGATGGATGTTAGTCTCAGGAGCCTGCTCCTTGTCCCCCACACACTTCCACCCTACCTCTCCCTCCCTATTAGTCTGTGTTAACATTTGGCTTGAATGTATATTCTGATTTTTTAAAAAATTAAGGAAAACAAAATGTTGATTTCTTGAATAACGTCAGCAGTTGTTTTGTTACTGATCTGCTTGTTTTGTTTGGAAGGTTCCAGAATACCTTAACCATGTAAGTAAACGCTTAGAGGAGGAAGGAGACCGAGTAATCACTTTCTTGGACCACGGCACACAGTAAGTACCATTCACGCACCGAGCGTTCGTGTCTTCACCACGGCTGGAAGGTTCTCCTGGCTGGTTCTTGAAATAAAGGGTGTCTTTGTCAGTTCATTCAGTACTTTCTAAGAGTGTTTTTGCACCTAGCGTATCTTACTTATGTTATTTGGCATGATTTGGCATTTACAAATTACACTTTTTACCCAGTGCTTCGTCATGGCTTATTGTCTAAGTGGAGTAAATCTTGCTGAGATACCTGGCATCTTTGAGTTTTGAGATGGTCTATTTACGTTAATGGAGTCTTACTGAATGTTAGACTATTTTGATTGCAAACCTTCTGCTACACATTTTATATCGCTTTAATTTTATTTTTGGTGCTGTCACACAATTTTCTCTTTTCATCTGATGTTTTTTTTCTGTAAACCCGAGGTTGATGAGTAGTTAGGGAAATAAAAAGCTAGAGATTGTGTGAGCTTGCATGTCAGGCACAGAGGGTCCATTCTTGTGATGGGAGGCAAGAACAGAGGCAGAGGGGACAGCCAGGGAGAGACATGAAAATGATAGAATGTGCAGAACAGGACTCGGGGGGACTCAGCAGAGAAGACAGAGGAAGAGAGATGGAAATGGTACCATGTGCAGAACAGGACTCGGGGGGACTCAGCAGAGAAGACAGAGTGGAAGAGAGATGGAAATGGTACCGTGTGCAGAACAGGATGCGGGGGGACTCAGCAGAGAAGACAGAGGAAGAGAGATGGAAATGGTACCCTGTGCAGAACAGGATTCGGGGGGAACTCAGCAGGGAAGACAGAGGAAGAGAGATGGAAATGGTACCCTGTGCAGAACAGGACTCGGGGGGGCTCAGCAGAGAAGACAGAGGAAGAGACATGGAAATGGTACCCTGTGCAGAACAGGACTTGGTAGGGAAAGGGGCAGACAGGGTGAAGGAAAGGGACAGGATTATGACAGCATACAGCACGAAAACAGAGGATGCAGGAGAAAAGATGCAGTCACTCAGATGCGTGGAGTTGAAGGAGCCTGTAGGAAATCCAGGATCTTGAGCCAGGCCAGGGCAGCTTAGGGGCCACCTTGTGCTTCCATCCAACCAGGAGCAGAAGAGGAGCCCCCAGGGAAGTCCGGGGTAAATAGCGGAGAGAGCGGCTGCCACGGCCAAGCCCCACAACCAGGGTGTGCAAGTCACACAGCCTTCCTGAGCTCTGTCTGCTCTGCCCTTCTCTATAAGGTGACTGTAAGATTTAAATAAGATGGTACAGTAAAATGTTCCTTGTAAACTAGAAATGAAAGCTTGGGAAGATGGCTAAAATTAGCAATCCTTGGAATAAAGCAGATGCTCTGATCTTCTGAAAAGAACCTCTGAAGAATGCATTGTGCATAATAAAAGAGAAAGGCTTGAAGAACGGTTTTTGTGCACCCTGCGCGTGTGGTGGTCACACATCTCAGGCCTCACGAAGGAGCTTCCAGGATCAGCAGGAGCATGCTCAGTGATGATGGGAGGAAAAGGGAGAGGAGCCAGGGACAGAGGCGTGGAGCTGGAGGAGGTGGTGGCCTGGGTACCTGGAGTGGAGCAGGCATGTGGCTGCAGTGGACACCTGCATTGTACCGGATCTCAGGGGTTCTTCAGTGCCAGTCTGAACCACAGAAGGGGTGTGGCCTGTCCACCTGTGGCTCAGAAAAGTAACAGCAGTAGTGCTAAGAATAAATGAGAAAGCCACACTAAGGGCAGAAAGATGGGGAGAAGAAAGAGGTGAGCAACCAGCATTTTAGCTCTGAGGGAGAATAGTTGATCCCAGAAAATTCTCAGACCTGCAGACCTGAGGCCATGCCACATTTCAGTGACTGCCTGTCGCTGAGTGTGGATGTGGATGTCTGCACTGAGTCCAGATTGAACTGCTTGGCAAGCTTGTCAGGGCCCTAGACTCTGCCCTGGAATGTGTGTCTACAATGTGGGAAGCTATCAGGAAGTGACAGGAAATGCACACGATGGGGGCAAAACTGGAACGTGACAGCTGGCCCAGCACCCAGCCAGGGCAGGCAGCAGCCTGGATGTTGTTCTCAGGGGTGCCACCCACCTGTCCACTGCGTCCCTGCTTCCCTGGGCCCACCCGTGGGCCTGTTTGTGCTACTCAGTAGGTGGTTTTTAGAAAGCGCTTCCTTCAGAGTCATGAGCAACAGGAGTCGTCCATTTGCGTGAGGAAAACGTGCTTATCCTTCGGTTTCCGACTGCCTGTAGACTGCGTCTGTCATAGACAGACGCCCTCATCTTTTACAGAGAGCCAGTCTCTTTAAACTTAGTTTCTAACGCTTATTCTTTTTGCCCTATATAGGAAACCACTGATTGCTTGTGTGGAGAAACAGCTATTAGGAGAACATTTAACAGCAATTCTGCAGAAAGGTAGATTTCCTAATTCTTGTGCAAATTAAACTGAACAATTACCCTAAATTCATTAGGAAAGTAAGGAAAGCATTACAAATAGCACTGTTAGGATATTTGTTGTTTTCATAAGACAGTCATTAAAGAGCTTTTCTAATGAATACGTTCGCCGTGAAAGGAGAAAAAAATCAGTAAGAGAAATAGTGGAAGGCACTAAGTAGAGCTACAGTAATCACTTAAGATCCCATTGGCGGGAAGGCAGGGACCTGTGCACCACACACATGCTGAAACGTGGGTGCCTTAATCACTTAAAACCTCAGTGGCAAGAAGGCGGGGACCTGTGCACCACACACATGCTGAAACGTGGGTGCCTTAATCACTTAAAACCTCAGTGGCCGGAAGGCCAGGGGCCTTGTGCACCGCATGCATACTGAAACGTGGGTGCATTAATCACTTAAAACCTCAGTGGCCGAAAGGCCAGGGGCCTTGTGCACTGCATGCATACTGAAACGTGGATGCATTAATCACTGCTAAAACCCCAGTGGCGGGAAAGCCAGGGACCTTGTGCACCACATGCATGCTGAAACGTGGGTGCATTAGTCACCGCTAAAACCCCAGTGGCAGGAAGGCCAGGGACCTGTGCACCGTACGCATGCTGAAACGTGGGTGCGTTAATCACTTAAGATCCCATTGGCAGGAAGTCCAGGGACCTTGTGCACCGCACACATGCTGAAACGTGGGTGCCTTAATCACTTAAAACCTCAGTAGCAGGAGGCCAGGAACCTTGTGCACCACACGCATGCTGAAATGTGGATGCATTAGTCACTGCTAAAACCACAGTGGTGGGAAGGCCAGGGACCTGTGCACTACACACATGCTGAAACGCGGGTGCGTTAATCACTTAAAACCCCAGTGGCAGGAAAGCCAGGGACCTTGTGCACCCCACACATGCTGAAACGTGGGTGCAGTGAGCCTGATGCCGCTCCCCAAGCACACTCACTTCCTGTGCCAGGTCATCTTCACACATACTCAGGTATAGGGGATGCAGGGAGCTGTTCAGGCTGTTAGATTTTTGTGGGACTTCCTCACCTGTGGAGTTTGTGGATCTTACTATCAGGTAAGCTACTGACTAGGTGGTCTGCTTAAATAGAGTACACTTTTCTCCTGATTTTCTGGAAGAGAAGAGCAAACGTTATGGTCTGACTGTGCGGCCTTGACGTCCACTTCTCCCTAAGCGCTGGCCCAGGACCTGGCTGCAGCAGGAGGATGGCTTCTAGGAGCCTGCACCTTTCAGATCAATGCTCGATCTTTGTTCTGTTGTTTTTATTTCTAGGCTTCAAAGTGTGTTTCATTCTGTGAAAATTAAGAGCAGTCCAACCTTTATAACACTTTAGTACTTACTGTGACATTTCAGTGTTACCTTTTGAAACAGTGTTACCTGAAAGTCATTTTTTTTTTTTTTTGAGACGGAGTTTCGCTCTTGTTACCCAGGCTGGAGTGCAATGGCGCGATCTCAGCTCACCAAAACCTCCGCCTCCTGGGTTCAGGCAATTCTTCTGCCTCAGCCTCCTGAGTACCTGGGATTACAGGCACGCGCCACCATGCCCAGCTACTTTTTTGTATTTTTAGTAGAGACGGGGTTTCACCATGTTGACCAGGATGGTGTCGATCTCTTGACCTCGTGATCCACCCGCCTCGGCCTCCCAAAGTGCTGGGATTACAGGCTTGAGCCACCGTGCCCAGCCTGAAAGTCATTTTAAGTGTGTTTGGAAACTACAGGATTGTTTTCAAGCCATTGGGTACCTTAAAGTTTAATTTTGAGAAGGTCCTAAATGGTATCCAAATATATTCTGGTTTGGGTTCTATATTATCAGATAATAGTATTTTGCCTAATGAGATACTTCAGTGAAACCAGAATAATACGAAAAGGGAAGAGAATTAACATGATTGAGCATCTACTGTTACAAACAACTACACTTCACGTAAATATCTTTTAGAACAAATTTAAGACCAGCCTGGACAACAAAGAGAGGCCCTGGTTTTACCAAAATTATAAAAATATTTAAAAAGCCACAGGTGGTACATGCCTAGGGTGCCAGCTACTGAGGAGGCTGAGGTGGGAGGATCACTTTGGCCCAGGGGGTTGAGGCTGCAAAAGCCTGAGTGACAGAGCGAGAGACCCTGTCTCAAAAAAAAAGGAAAAAAGAAAAAGATTTCAATAGTAGAAATTTACATAAATTGTTCCAGTTCATACTTTGTTGAGCAAAATTATTTAAAGAAATGGTAAATTATATATGTAAAAGCTTACTCTAAATTTTATTGGAAGTATTTTAGTTACATTTTTTGAATTATAACATCATTATTTAGGGTTTTAGTAAAATAAAGTATGAAAAGTTTATTTGTCAGTAGATCAAAATGTAATTGAGAGAAATAAACATTTGGAACTCTAGGTAAGGATTGTGATAATAGCCCCACCATGTGTTTGCATACGTCTTTAAACACCTCGTATGTGTGGTGCCCACGTAGGCAGAATCGGAGACTGAATTGTATAACTGTTCACAGCTTTTATGCTCTAATCTGACTGTCTCTCAATAGTTACCATAAAGCAAGTATTTAGAAAATCTTCTGTGAGCATTTTTCTAATTGATGTATTGTTTTAGAAAACCCTTGTAAACTTCAAAAATCTAAAACACTGACAGCTTTTAAAAATGCACTTCAAAATATCTGGTGATGTTTTTCCCTTATAGTTTACTATAGGTATGAATAAGTTTAGTCCACTGTAAATTAGATTTGATAGCTTGTCCACTAACAAATACATCTTCTGGCTGATGGACCAAATCAGAAGTAACTTGGGAACATGAACCTCCCGGGTTAAATAGTTGGCATAAACGGAATTTTCTGACCACTGCTAACTTTAGTGAGAAAAGAAGGCTTTAGTGACATGAAGAAGTAAATAATACGTCTTCCAACATACTCAGAAAAAATGAGGTTCACCTAATAGGATCCAGATATTTACCCAGATCACCCTGCCCATATAGAGCTGTGATATGTGTACATACCCTCCCAATTTCTAAGCGGCGTATTCAATGTGGTGCACACCGTATTCTAGTTTAGTTGTTGCTAATGCTGCCCTTGCTGTCCTCTGCTGACATGTCCTACACATCTCAGGGCTTGATCACTTACTGGATGAGAACAGAGTGCCGGACCTTGCACAGATGTACCAGCTGTTCAGCCGGGTGAGGGGCGGGCAGCAGGCGCTGCTGCAGCACTGGAGCGAGTACATCAAGGTACTGGTGGGTTTGAGGCCGCAGGCGCGGGTGTTCCCTGCAGGGAGCAGAGCCCCTCGTGAGAACGCCCGGTGCCCTGGTAAAGGGAACTGGGCCATTGGAGGGGTCATTTGCATTTTCATCACAGATGGTGGGTGGACGGTAGGTCCATCTGCTTCCCAATCACCGGTGTGAATTTGTTTTTTAAGATACCACCAGCAGTGATTAATAACATCCAGGTACAAAGTATAACTTAAAGAACAGCTGTTTTGCTCCTCATCAGCATAAATATTGATTTGATTTACAGTCATGATTTTTAGGAGCGGAATCATTTTTGTAAATGTTGATCTTTCATGCCCTTTGCTCTGTGAGAACTGTTAACACTTGGCATATCAGGTTGCATTGTAGACTCTGTTTCTTAATGGTCCAGATTCAGGATTTACTACTTAAACTTGCAGGTTTCAAAAGCATTTCTTTGGCATCCCTGACAAGCCTGATCCAGCCTGTACAGAGAGTGAGTTCTTGGGCAGTACCTTGAGCTTTCCCGTGTCCTGCCTGGGAGAGCAGGTGCTGACAGAACCTCACTGAAGACTAGGGGCTCTCGGCCCAGGGCACCACCCCACCAAGGGGACACTTGTGGATGTCTGGAGACGTTTGTGTCTGTCTCAACAGAGAGGGTGCTTCTTGTTCTGCCGGGCGACACTAGGAGTACTGCTGAATGCACAGGGCAGCCCTCACCACAAAGAATTGCCTACCCAGAGTGCCACTGGTGCCCAGCCCAAGAAACCTCCTGAAGACCCTCTAATAGAGAAGTCATTTTCCAGACTCCCTTCATGGAAACGGGAGAACTGAGGCAAACAGCAGGACCCTTCACAGATAGCTCGTGTTTTTAGCATATGCCGGGGGCCTAGCATGAGTTTTCCAGCTTAAATGGTGAACATTCAGCAGGTACCTGTGTTTTTGCTTGTTGGTGACTATTCTTAGGTCCTATAATTAAAAGATAAAATTTTCAGAGAATTACGCTGAGAAAAATAAAAAGCCAATCCTAGGTACTTAACATACTATTAATATATTATTCCATAACATTTTGGAAATGTCAAAGTTCAGAAGTGGAGGACAGAGGAAAAGTTACCAGGGGGTAGGGACGGGGTGGGATGTATGGTTAGAAGAGGCCCCAGGAGGTAGCCTTCTGGGGGAATGGTTGGGATTTTGGCTGAGGTCATAGATGTGCACACCGAGATGAGTTACAAGTAAACTGGGCCATTTGAAAAAGTCTAGGGGTTAATGTGTTCGTATCCCAGTTGCTGCTCTGTAGTTTTGCAGACTGTTGCCATTAGAAGAAACTATGGAAACGAAGGTACTGGGATTGCTCTGCTATTTTTACCATAATGCAAGTCTTTCATTATCTCAATAAAGATTTCTATTAAATAAAAAAGCCAAATGAAGGCTTACATGCTGCTTTATGGAATAATCAGATCTGAAGTCATGTATCAGTCCAGCTTGGAAAGCCAGTACACACACAGCACCACTCCTGACAAGGTCTCGTAGAGTGCTATTGAACTGGAAGTTATAACTGAGTCACATTAAATCAGCCTTAAAGCTACTGAAAATTTAGGATTTTGCCAGTGAGACAGTCTTCAGGGGATAGGAATACATCTAAGTACGAGGAAAGGTTCACCTTTGCAGTTTTTAGTCTGGGTAATAAAAACCAGTGCATGGTGGCTGGCGCGGTGGCTCACACCTGTGATCCCAGCACTTTGGGAGGCTGAGGCAGGTGAATCACAAGGTCAGGAGATTGATACCATCCTGGCTAACACAGTGAAACCCATCTCTACTAAAAATACAAAAAATTAACGGAACGTGGTGGTGGGTGCCTGTAGTCCCAGAGACTTGGGAGGCTAAGGCAGGAGAAGCATTTGAACACGGGAGGCAGAGGTTGCATGGCGCCAACATCGCGCCAGTTCACTCCAGCCTAGGCAACAGAGCGAGACTCTGTCTCAAAAAAAAAAAAATCAGTAAGTGACCATCACTCCTCAGTGTCAGCAATAAGCAGCTCTGCTGTAACAAAATAGTAGTTTACATGCGACTCCACACATGCCGCCATCAAAATAAAGCTGGGCCTTATAGTGTTTGAGATGTTGAGTAAGAAGTGAGTCCCTCCACACCTGTGAGCCACATACTGCCCTCTCCAGGAGGATCTGTGCCCTTTCTGTTGGCATCCTTCCACCAGCCAGCTGTCTCACCTGTGTGTGACATGAGTGCCTCTGTGCATTCTATTGAGACAAGTTTTTTTTATATTCAGTAATTATATTCAGCTCCTCTTCAGCATGTATAGTTTATGTCATCAAATAGTTAACTGTTTATTAGCACCACACACAGACTTTTAGGAATGTTTAATACAGCATTTTTAAATTAAAAATACAAACTAGTCTGGGCGCGGTGGCTCACACCTGTAATTTCAGCACTTTGGGAGGTTGAGGTGGGTGGATCATGAGGTCAAGAGATCGAGACCATCCTGGCCAACATGGTGAAACCCTCTCTAATGAAAATACAAAAATTAGCTGGGCATGGTGGTGTGCACCTGTACTCCCAGCTACTCAGCAGACTGAGGCAGGAGAACTGCTTTAACCCAGGAGGCAGAGGTCCCAGTGAGCCGAGATCGCACCACTGCCCTCCAGCCTGGCGACAGAGGAGACTGTGTCTCAAAAAAAATACAAACTAGAAATAGCTTTTCATGGTTAGAAGTGATGGAGAAAGAAAACTGTAGCTAAGAAATCCCAGCAGATGTATTGAATTAGTAAGAATTAACTTGTCTTTGAGGAACTTATGCATAAACATTCTTTAAGAAGCAGTGGACATTCTCCCAGTCATTTGTAAGTTATCTCGAAAAAGAATTGTAAGAGCAAGGCATTATTGTATATCTAACTGTATATTGACACCAAGCACAGGGGCTCATCCCTATAAACCCAGCACTTTGAGAAACCAAGGCGGGAGGATTGCTTGAGGCCCAGAGTTTGAGACCAGCCTAGGCAATGTGGCAAGACCCTGTCTCTACAAAACTTTTAAAAAGATCAGCCAGATGTGGTGGCCTGAGCCTGTGGCACCAGCTTCTCGCAAGGCTGAGGTGGCAGGATGGCTTGAGCTTGGGAGGTCAAGGCTGCAGTGAGCCGTGATTGCACCACCCCCCCACACTCCAGCTGGGCCACAGAGTGAGGCCCTGCCCCATTTAAAAAAAAAAAAAAAAAAATCAAAAAAAATATATTCACTTAATTTTTGAAATATGAACTCAATTTGTGAAACTTTTAAAGTTACTGGGTATTTACTCTTAAGAGTAGTTTATATTGAACTATCCTGACTGTGTGATAGCAGGAGGAAATACTGTTTGGTGTTATAAGCATGTTGCTGAGTGGGTATTGATCTGCTTTTGTAGACTTTCGGGACAGCGATCGTCATCAATCCTGAGAAAGATAAAGACATGGTCCAAGACCTGCTGGACTTCAAGGACAAGGTGGACCATGTGATAGAGGTCTGCTTCCAGAAGAATGAGCGGTTCGTCAACCTTATGAAGGAGTCGTTTGAGACGTTCATCAACAAGAGACCCAACAAGCCTGCAGAACTGATTGGTAGGAAAATCTGGGTTTTTTTTTGAGACAGTCTCACCCATTTCTAGACGGTTTTTTTAATGTGGGAAAATAAGGCAAAACTCAACCAAATTTTTTTCCACAATGTTCAACCTGCTCCTGGGGTGTGTGGAAAGTGTTTTTATCAAGGTCTTATTAGGGCATACATTTTAAAAAGGGGGCACACCTGCATTCATGGGTGGAGGAGGGCATTTCCAGAAGGGAAGATGAGGTAGGAAATCTTTAGAAAAGAAATGATGCTTGACTTCACCAAAGAAGGAAGGGGTGATCCACCATCTTTGTATCCTCTGATCAGTATTAAAATAGGATATAATCAGGTGAGATCTCAAATGATAGCATATTTGAAATACTGTTTTTAAGTTGTACAGTGTTTTCACAATAATACCAAAATAATTTCAGAATTCATAGGCTTTCTGTAGTCAGTAAAAATTTTTTTAATTTGAAGGAGAAAGGGGGCAAAGAGAACTGTAATACGATGATGCTAGATTGACGTTGATTACGCTGAAGGTGCATGAAGCATGGAGCTCATTGTGCAGTTGTCTACTTTTCTGTGTGTTCAGAATATTCCATTGTAAAATGTTCAAAAGAAAAGAACTATAAAAGCAGCAACAGAAAGAATTGAGGAGGCAGTTTACCTTGGCTTTTGTGCCTCTGTTTCAGCTTTGGTTTCTCTCAAAAGGAGTGTTGAGCTTTTGGGAGTTTGGGCTTCTGGAAATCTTGAGTTCTATCACATGGGACGTAGGCCCTCCCTCCCGAGCCACCTCACAGATGGCTTGTGCAGCCTCAGAAACAGGAAGCCTGAGTAGAAATGCTTCTACCCTGCGTTGCCACCTTGGATACCCTGAGAAAGTCTTTTTCTTTGAGAATGTCTCCTCTGAGTTTATGACACCAGATCCCAGGAATGGGCACTCCTGCGTTTGGGGCAGCCATGTGTCCTGGAACCTGAGCATGTGATCACTGAACCCATTTTATTTTGAAATTCAGAGATTACATTTAGAGGTAAGACAGATAGTTCAACCTGCTTTAAACATTCAGTCCCTGGCTTTGTTAAAATTTTGGGAAGTATTTGCTCTCACATGACTTAAGAGTATTTATCTTAGAAAATTGGATATTTGCTTTTTCGTCATATAGTAATATCATTTTGGAAAGGTTCCAGAATGTTACTGTACAGTATTGCTTATAGAAATTAAAGATGCTATGTGTTTATATGTTTTTATGTAGTATTCCTATATGTTTATGCTCACAGCAAAGCATGTGGATTCAAAGTTAAGAGCAGGCAACAAAGAAGCCACAGACGAGGAGCTGGAGCGGACGTTGGACAAGATCATGATCCTGTTCAGGTTCATCCACGGTGAGATTTGGGCACTCAGAAAATGCTGCTTGATCTAGAGGTGTAAACACAGGCTCTGCTTTCTCAGAGCAGGTTCAACATGAGAATGGCGGTGTCAGTAGAGCCAGTTTGCATTAGAATGGACACTTCTAAGGGTTTTCAGCAGTTGAAGACTGACATTTGCTTATCCACGCTCTGATGCCTTGATTCTTCTCATCTGGTTATAAATAGGTAAAGATGTCTTTGAAGCATTTTATAAAAAAGATTTGGCAAAAAGACTTCTGGTTGGGAAAAGTGCCTCAGTGGACGCTGAGAAGTCTATGTTGTCAAAGCTCAAGCATGGTAAGCGTGCGGGGCCTGGGCTCCTCCCCTGCAGCTGAGGGGTGCTGCCCGCGTGCTGCCCCAGTCTCACTGCCTCCTTTGCTGTGTCCAGAGTGTGGTGCAGCCTTCACGAGCAAGCTAGAAGGCATGTTCAAGGACATGGAGCTTTCAAAGGACATCATGGTTCATTTCAAGCAGGTGAGTTGTGTTTCTTCAAGTAAAGCAGCAGATGCTTTAAAAAAGTATCTGCTGAGTGTGGTGGCTCATGCCTGTAATCCCAGCACTTTGGGAGGCTGGGGCAGGAGGCTTTCTTGAGGCCAGAAGTTCAAAACCAGCCTGATCAACATAGCAAGACCCTGTCTTTACAAAAGAAAAAAATTTTAAATGAGCAGGTAGGGTGGCACATGCTTGTAGTCCCAGCTACTAGAGTGGGGCTGAAGTGGGAAGATCACTTGAGCCCAGCGGTTTGAGGCTGCAGTGAGCCATGACTGCACCACTGCACTCCAGCCTGGGCATGAAAGTGAGACCTTGTTACAGATGTATGGATAGATAGCTAACTACGTAGATACATAGATAACATAGACACATAGATATATAGAAGACAGAGAGAGCAATACCTTGGCACAGATAGAGAATTAAGGTAGGTAGATTCAATGGATTAGATAGAATGAATGAATCTCATTCTAAACTATGTAAGAAAAAAATTGGCCAGGCGCGGTGGCTCAAGCCTGAAACCCGAGCACTTTGGGAGGCCGAGGCGGGTGGATCACGAGGTCAAGAGATCGAGACCATCCTGGTCAACATGGTGAGACCCTGTCTCTACTCAAAATACAAAAAATTAGCTGGGCATGGTGGCGCGCGCCTGTAATCCCAGCTACTCGGGAGGCTGAGGCAGGAGAATTGCCTGAACCCAAGAGGCAGAGGTTGCAGTGAACTGAGATTGTGCCATTGCACTCCAGCCTGGGTAACAAGAGCGAAACTCCGTCTCAAAAAAAGAAAAAAGAAAAAAATTACACTATTCTTGTTTCACAAGTAAATTTTAAAAGGAGAAGAAAAAGAAGCTCTAAACCTGTGGCAAGAATTTGATTTCTGTGAGTCTGGTGGTAACACCTGAAGAAGGGGAAAAGGCAGTTCCAGTGAGGCTTTGGATTTCACGGAGTATGTTCTTAAGACTGAGATAAATACTAACACAGATGAAACTTTGTTTGAAAAATTACAATTTATTTTGTTATAAGTTAATTGTTTCATGACTTTCTCAAATGATTATTTGTCTTGGATTTCTCTGTTTTTAGCATATGCAGAATCAGAGTGACTCAGGCCCTATAGACCTCACAGTGAACATACTCACGATGGGCTATTGGCCGACATACACGCCCATGGAAGTGCACTTAACCCCGGAAGTAAGTGTGCAGACAGCGTGCTGTCCGCTCCCACGGTCGTGCCCTTTCCAGGCAGATACATTGCCTTCAAGAATTGTTTAATGGGGAGTTTTTTAAAATAGCCCACTCAGTCCAAAATCAAACTGCTCTTATGGTCTTTGGAAAGCAGCATTAGAAAATGACCGCTTTTGTCACCCTCCGTGGCTTCTCCCAATGCAGCCTGTGTCCACCTGCTGACCTGCAGGGGCCCAGGAGTGCAGGCACTTGTTTGGAAGTGATGGCTGATTGAGCTGTGGTTGTCCGGTTGCTCTTTCTTTCCGTTGTAGACGTTGCTGACATCTTGGGAATGGCAGTGTTTAGCGTCTTTTTGTCAGCCACTGCTTTAGCCGCACTAAACTCTTTAGTGGAGGGTCTGCACATCGGAGGTAGAATTCTGTGCCCAGTGAAGTTAAAATCAGCAGGAGACACATTACGTGCACCATTCATTATAATACTGGGCAAAGAGAAAGGGCTGAAACCAGTCTGGGATCATCAAAGACGTCCTGGAAAAGGCATCCCTTAAGCCTGATCTCAACCAAAGGTGAATGATCATTTTCTCAGCTGAGAGGGGAAGAAAAACTTACAGCGACAGTGGTCGCATAATGTCATTCCTTTTCTCACCCATCATAAGGGTCATGGCCAGTGCTCCTTTAACAAAAGACAAATTAGGAGGAGAAAACCATAACAAATTTATTTTATCAGAGTCTTACTTAACACAGCAGGCTTCAGAAATGAAACCAAAGAACCAGGGCAGCTTAGGTTTGATCAAGAATGGGCAGCCATGTAGAAATAGGTGTGTTAGTCTGTTTTGCATTGCTCTCAAGGAGTACCTTAGGTGGGGTAATTTGTGAAGAAAAGAGGTTTCACTGGCTCACGTTTCTGCAGGCTCTACAAGCATGGCACCCATGTCTGCTAAACTTCTGATGAGATCTCAGGAAGCTTTTACTGAAAGTTGAAGGCAAAGGGAGAGTAAGCGGCAGAGAGGGTGCACGAACGAGGCAGTGGGAAAGCGCCCAGACTCCTAAACAATCAAATCTGGTATCTCTCATTACCTCAGGGAAGGCACCAAGTCATTAATGAGGGATCCACCCCATGACGCAAACACCTCCCACCTCCAACACTGGGGATCACATTTCAGTGTGAGATTTAGAGGGGACACACCCAAAATCTATCAGTGTGACTAGACACAAGGGTGCCATCTAACAGTAATAGAGCAGTGGGAATCCAGTAGGCCTGTCTGTTCAGATTCTTCTTGGCCTCTCTGGGCAGTGTTCTTTCCTCCCAGGTGTCGGGCAGGACTTAACTGTCAGCAAGGCAGGTCAGAGAACTTCTTAATGTCCAGATACTACACAAAAGGGCAGGGGAAGGATAGATTAGTATCTTTAGGTTTTAAGGCTGGCTTTGGGAAAGAGGGGTTCAGGTTTTCTCTGACCCGCCTCAGGGAAGAGGAGTTCTCGTTCCAGGACTCACTTTGGTGGAGAAAGTGGGGTGGGAGGTCAGTGAGAGAGCTTGCTTCTGAGGCATCCCTGTCAGACTTACAAAATATGTGCAGGATGCTCAGAGAGAGCCAGGCAGCCCACTTTCCATGTTGGCCATGTGGTGGTGTCCCTCCCGCTCTCCGCAGATGTACGTGCTCCTACATCATTCCCTTTACCCTTGACATTTGAGTGGCTGTCTCCCAAGAATAGAAAGTACCCTGTCAAATGAGGGCATTCACCTGATGTCATGCTTTCATCCCATTTCTACTGGCTCTCTCAAATATGTCCTTTGTAGTATTTTTTTCTGGTACCCAGTTGAGCCCAGGACCCAGGCGGTCTTTGGTGCTCCCTTGTGGGTAGCAGGTTCAGGTTGTGCAGGTCCAGCCAGATGCCCCATGTCCCCATCAGGATCCTGGCAGGAGGCATGTGCTACCATGTGTTGCAGTATCTTGATGACGTGCAATAGAATCCTTCTGTTAAGGTGGTAGCTGGTTCCTCCACTGTAATTACTGAGTAATCTGGGAGGAGACATTTCAGGACTGCGTAAACATCTTAATCCTCATCCAGCTGTCAGCTGTGTGGCAATTCCTGCCTGAATTAATGTTTACCTTCGTGAATGGGGATTTTTTCCCAGTTCTGTTGTTTCCTTGTATTTAGAAGTTGACTTTCTACTCTAAGGAAGAGCCCTCCTTTCCACCCACTTTATTTGCTTATTTCTTTCTCTCTCTCTATCACTAAGAACTCATGGATTCTTAATTGATGTACTTGCTCTCATGCCTAAATTGTCCCATATGTGGTCCGTGGTTGGCCACCCTTAGGCTGGCTCCTTTGCTCTTTGATATGCCCACATCATTTTTTAGTACTTTTTTATTTTCTAGCAAAAGATGTTTGAGGCTTACGCTACTATATTTTTTTAATGTGGTAAAATATACTTTAACATACAACTTAGCATTTTAATGTGTATGGTTCAGAAACATTAAGTGCAGTTGTACCTCAGTATCCATGGGGTACTGGTTCCAGGACTCCCACAGATACTAAAATTCACAGACTTATTTCATGTAAGCGTGATATCGTACATAACCTAGGCATACCCTCCCATATACTTTAAATAATCTCTAGATTCTTTATAATAGCTAATAAATGCTATGTACATAGTTATACTGTATTGTTAATAACAGACTGTTCAGATTCTTCTTGACCTTTTAGGGGATTAATGACAAAAAAGTTCGTACATGTTCAGTACAGACAACCTTCCTTTTTCTTTTGAAAATTTTTGACCTGAGATTGGTTGAATCCATGGCTGTGGAACCCACGGACACAGAGCCAGTGGTACATTCACAGGGTCACAGAGCTGTCACCCTGTCTGTCCCAGAATTTTCCATCACTCTGTTAGTAGTTCCTCCCCAACCTGCTCTCCTCGGCAGCCACTATCTGCTTCCTATCTCTATGGACTTGCCTATCGTTGATATTTCACATGAATGGAATCATACAACATGTCAACTTTTGTGTCTGGCTTCTTTGACTTAACGTGCTGTTTTCAAAGTCCATCCGTGCCGTACCACACATCAGCCCTTCATTCTTTTTCTGGCTAACATCACATTGTATGGGCAGGTCATATTTGGTTTATCCATTCACCACATGTTGGACATTCGGTTATTTCTACCTTTTGGCCGCTGTGAACAATGCTGCTGTGAACACAAGTGTACAGGTTTTAGTTTGAACACCTGTGGTCGCTCCTTTTGGGTATATACACACCTGTGATCGCTCCTTTTGGGTACGTACACACCTGTGGTCTCTCCTTTTGGGTACGTACACACCTGTGGTCTCTTCTTTTGGGTACATACACACTTGTGGTCGCTCCTTTTGGGTACGTACACACCTGTGGTCTCTCCTTTTGGGTACATACACGCCTGTGGTTGCTCCTTTTGGGTATATACACACCTGTGGTCGCTCCTTTTGGGTACGTACACACCTGTGGTCTTTCCTTTTGGGTATATACACGCCTGTGGTCTCTCCTTTTGGGTATATACACGCCTGTGGTCTCTCCTTTTGTGTATATACACACACCTGTGGTCGCTCCTTTTGGGTATATACACACCTGTGGTCGCTCCTTTTGGGTATATACACACCTGTGGTCTCTCCTTTTGGGTACGTACCTGCCTGTGGTCGCTCCTTTTGGGTATATACACACCTGTGGTCTCTCCTTTTGTGTATATACACACCTGTGGTCGCTCCTTTTGGGTATATACACACCTGTGGTCTCTCCTTTTGTGTATATACACGCCTGTGGTCGCTCCTTTTGGGTATATACACACCTGTGGTCTCTCCTTTTGTGTATATACATGCCTTTGGTCACTCCTTTTGGGTACGTACACGCCTGTGGTCTCTCCTTTTGGGTATATACACACCTGTGGTCTCTCCTTTTGGGTACGTACCTGCCTGTGGTCGCTCCTTTTGGGTATATACACACCTGTGGTCGCTCCTTTTGGGTATATACACACCTGTGGTCTCTCCTTTTGTGTATATACACGCCTTTGGTCACTCCTTTTGGGTACGTACACGCCTGTGGTCTCTCCTTTTGGGTATATACACACCTGTGGTCTCTCCTTTTGTGTATATACACGCCTGTGGTCGCTCCTTTTGGGTACGTACACGCCTGTGGTCGCTCCTATTGGGTACGTACACGCCTGTGGTCTCTCCTTTTGGGTACGTACACGCCTGTGGTCGCTCCTTTTGGGTACGTACCTGCCTGTGGTCGCTCCTTTTGGGTACGTACATGCCTGTGGTCGCTCCTTTTGGGTACGTACATGCCTGTGGTCGCTCCTTTCGGGTATATACCTGGGAGTGGAACTGCTGGGTCATGAAGTAGCCTGTAGTTTCAGTTCCTGAGGAGTTGCCAGACTGTCTCCCACAGTGGCTGCACCAGCTTCTATTCTAGTTAGCAATCTCGAGCGCTTCAGCTTTTCACCTCACCTACGCCTGTGATTTGCCTCTTTCATTGTAGCTGTCCTGTCGCTATGAGCTCTCTCATCTTGCCATGATTTGCATTTCCCTGATGACTATTGATGTTGAGCATCTCTTCATGTTCTAATTGGCCATTTGTGTATCTTCTTTGGAGAAATGTCTGTTCACGTGCTTTGCCTAGTTTCTAACTGGTCTGTTTGTCTTTTGTTATTAAGCTGTAAGAGCTCTTTGTATTCCAGATGCTAGACCCTTATCAGACCTGTGATTTGCAAGTGTTTTCTCCCAGTGTGTGGGTTGGTTACCTTTTTACTTTTTACTTTCTACAAAAGTTTTTAATTATGGTAAAATCACATTTATTTTCTCTTTTGTTACTTTTGGTGTCATGTCTGAGAAACCATTGCCAAATCAAGATCACAAAAAATTTACTAGGCCAGGTGCAGTGAGTGCCTCACACCTGTAATCCCAGCACTTTGGGAAGCCAAAGATCACTTGAGCCCAGAAGTTAGGATCAACCTCAACAACATGGTAAAACCCCGTCTCTACAAAAAATAGAAAAACTAGCCAGGTGTGGTGGTGCCCGCCTGTAGTCCCAGCCACTCAGGTCGAGGTAGGAGGACTGCTTGAGCCTGAGAGGTCAAGGCTGCAGTGAGCTGTGATCGAGCCACTGCACTCTGTCCTGGACAACAGAATGAGACCCTGTCTGAAGAAAAGAAAAGAAAAGAAAATACCACTATGTCTTCTCCCAAGAGTTTTAGAGTTTTAGCTCCTATGTTTCAATCGACCCATTTTAGGCCTGGAATGGTAGCTAGCGCGTAGTAAGTACCTAAATGATAGCATTATGATTATAATTAGCATTGTTAATGCTGACCCAGTCCCAGGAATGAATCCCAAGGAGATGATTTTTAGGGAAGATAGGCACTAAGAGGTTTATCACAAACCATGGTACTTCTCAAGGCAAAAAGAAAAAGAAAAAAGAGCGTTATCACATTATTGACTTTTATTTTTTAGGTTTGTAATGATGTAGTACATACATTTCCTGAAAGAGTTCCTTTCCTTTAGATACATGGAAATACTGACAAATGAAAGTATATTATGCCTGGGATTGAGTGTCATTGAAAATGGGTAATAGGTCGAAGGGCCAGTGGCACAATGGATAACGCATCTGACTACGGATCAGAAAATGGGTAATAGGTACATCAGGTGATTTATACGTTTGGTTTCATAGACAGGTAACTCTTGGGTTGAGTTTTGAAGCATGAAGAGGAGATTGCCAAGCAGATGTGAGGTTGGCAGGAACATCTGACGGGCACAGCTTAGACAGAAACACAGAAACCAAAAGGGCACGTCATGTCTAGGGAGCAGCAGGCATTTATGCAGCACCTGCTGGTGCCATGCATAGTACAGCAACGGAGAGGCCCTGCCCTGTGAGCTCCTGCCCAGAGTCCACATTCACACCGTGCTATAGATGTGGTCCGAGCTAAGAGGGTGTCAGAGAAGGCTTCTCTGAGGAGGCAGTTCTGGAAAAGAGCAGTTTTCATGAGGGAGATGGGATATGTGATCCAGCAGAAAAAAACCACACGTGTGAAAATCTAGAGGGATGAGAAGGTATGAAAGACAGTGGAGTCTCATGATTACTGGACTGGGCCTGGGGATGGGAGGGGCATAGTCCAGTTCTGTGAGATCAGAGGTTAGAATTCCTTGCTTTCTTTGTCCCAAGTTCTTTGGAAGCCATCCAGAGAAACAGGGAATGGTGAGTGTGTGAAAGAGGAGTGACTGGTATGGATTTGTGTCCCTGCTGAAATCTCACATATTGAATTGTAATCCCCAGTGTTGAAGGAGGGGCTTGGTGGAAAGTGACCAGATCCTGGGGGCAGACTTCCCCCTTTCTGTGCTGCTGGTAGTGAGTGAGTTCTCATGACCCCTGGTTATTTAAAAATATGTAGCACCTCCCCCTTCCCCCTCTCTCCTGCTCTGGTCATGTGAAGACGTGCCTGCTTCTGCCATGATTGAAAGTTTCCTGAGGCCTCCCCAGCCATGCTACCTGTACAGCCTGCAAAACTGTGAGCCAATTAAACCTTTCTTCTTTATAAATTACCCATAGTCAGGTATTTCTTTATAGCAATGAAAGAAGGGACTCATACAAGGTGTCTAGGTGGATACAGAGTCCTGGAGCACTGGCGTTTGTGGAGTGGACAAGAGCAGGGGGAGGCCACGCCCTGGGCGGTCCAGAGATGGTCTCCTGAGGTAAAGCTGACGAGCCCTTGCATGTGCAGCACAGACTCGCCGGAGAGCCTGGGTGTGGTGGGCACCAGACAGAATCAAGCTGAGGATTGGAGGGTATGGTGGACCAGGAAGGGCATGCAGAAGTTGGGAAGCACCATGCACGGGAAAGCCACGCAAAGTCGGCCTCCAAGGCATCCACAAAACGAGCAGGATGCAGGCCGTGGAAAGGCTGGTGCACTGAGTGCTAGGAACTTGAAATGTGACAAACGCAGTTTTTAAGGATCAGTAGAAAGTTTGGAAAATGTAAGACATTCAGTCAAGGCCAGGCACAGTGTAATTCCAGTGCTTATGGAGGCCAAGGCAGGAGGAGCACTTGGGCTCAGGAGTTCAAGACCAGCCTGGGCAACATAAAGACCCATCTCTACAAAAATTTTAAAAAGTCAATCAATTGACTGGGTGTGGTGTCACGTACCTGTAGTCCCAGCTACTCAGGACCATGAGGCAGGTGGATCACTTGCACCTGGGAGGTCCAGGCTGTAGTCAGCTAGGATAGCCCCACAACCTGGCTGACAGAGCAAGCCTATGTTCCAAAAAACAAAACGTCACCCAGAAACTAATCATAAAAACAACTAACTCATGCTGCACTTTCCGTGCAGGAAGCGTCTGCCATCGGCCCCTGCACAGTGCAACACAAGTGGTGGTGGTGTTACCCCTCCCAGCTGAGGAAGCAGGAGCCCTGCTCATTGGGGAGAACACAGCCAGGGCAGGGCATGGCTGGCCTGAGACACAGGATCTGGCCTCAGACGGCTTTTTCTTGTTGGCTCCAGTCTTCACTCTGCCACTGGCCCCAGCAAACCCAGGTGTGGGCATAGACCACCGAATATAGCTCGTCTGCACCATGGAACACCAGTGCAAGCATTATCTCATTGGCATTGGGAAGCCCCGGAGTGCAAGGATTGAGATAGTGGAATCCAGAAAGTGTCAGAATATAGAGCTGACCTTTCAGTTCCGCTGTGAAAAATTGTAAAACTGCGTTGAATGTGGGACTGTTTTGATGGGTGGTGTGTAGCATAATTTTGTTCTCCTATGCTTGACAGATGATTAAACTTCAGGAAGTATTTAAGGCGTTTTATCTTGGAAAGCACAGTGGTCGAAAACTTCAATGGCAAACTACTTTGGGGCATGCTGTTTTAAAAGCAGAGTTTAAAGAAGTAAGTTCTTTGTTTCATTTATTTTTTGTTTGTAAATATGTTAATAGAAGTTTTTTATTGTTACTGAATTTTGGTAGCAAAAAAAGGAAAGAGTGTTTTGCTTTAACTTACTAGCTTTTGTAAGTCAGTAAAATTAATAACAAAGGGTTCAAGTACAGAAAATCAAACAACGCGTGTTCTCACTCATAGGCGGGTGTTGAACAGTGAGAACACATGGACACAGGGAGGGGGGGAGCACTACACACCGGAGTCAGCTGGGGGGAATAGGGGAGGGACAGCAGGGGGTGAGGAGTTGGGGAGAAATAGCATGGGAAAATTGCCAGATATAGGTGAAGGGGAAGAAGGCAGCACATCACACTGCCACGTGTGTACCTATGCAGCTGTCTTGCATGTTCTTAACCTAAAATGCAATAAAAAAAAACAAAGGGTTAATATTCCAATCAGTAAAAATTATTGAGAAATTAATCCATAGAAAACCATTCACCTGTGGGGGGAGGGAAGCAGAGACTGTGAAGAAGCAACTAATAGAAGCAAAATTGAAAAAAGTTAATGTCCATGAAGATGCATTACACTTCTCTGCTAGGCAAAGGGCTTCAAAATAAAATACAGTAAGATACCACTTTTTGACTAAGAGATTTGATGAAGCCTTAAAAAAAAAGAAAAAACGGACTCTAAGCCTCTCCTGGAAGAAGCATGAACTGTAGTGAGCGTTTGGAAGGGCAGTTTGGCACTGTCCTCTACAGCAGCACTGCTGAATTGTTGCCATACTTCCAGCTCTAGACCTTGATCTTAATAAGACATTTTCGCAGATTACTCAATACGAATAGTGGTGGCTGTGCTGTTATTATCAGTGATTATTTAAGAGGGGCAAATGCATGCAATGCACCAGTCAATGAGAGGAGCTTGTCATGAAATAGGGTGGTCATATACACTAAGCAAAACTTTATGTAATTCCTATTTTGCTTAGCTATTATATTAATAAGACACTTGCCTGTACATTACCAAGTAAGTTATACATACCTACTTTATGTGTATTATTGTATAGAGTCACATATGTAAAACCATACATGCTCTTCCTTAAGGTGTGAGGAAAGTTAATTTCTGTCACCCTGGGTTTTGTCCTTACTTGCTGACTTTAGTAGAACTTGACCTCCACAGGGTTTGTGCTGGCGCCACCGACTGCAGCTTTGCAGGTGTGCAGGAAAGGCTTGTATGGGTTCGTGATAAGTCAGGGCTGGGTCTGCAGAGGGAGCTCCTGACTGCCACCCCACCTCGCATGTGCCTCTCATGGGTCTGACTGAGAGGCATGGGGCAAGTCACTGCAGCAGAAAACCCTGAATAGAAAAGGAGATCATCTTAGGATACCTAAGGCCAGCTTACATCGCCCCTATGTTACAGTCAGCCCTGTGCAAAAGGCAGCTGGGCTAACGGATTGATTATGCTCCACGAGCTTATTTGTTATTCTTTCTTGTAATGAAATTGCTGATGGTTTTGCCAGATTCCTCTTTTTGGCATTTTTTTTCTTTTTTTGTTTCGGGACAGGGACTTGCTCTGTCACAGGCTATAGTGTGGTGGCATGATCATACCTCACTACAGCCTCAACCTCCCAGCCTCCTACCTCAGCCTCCCGAGTAGCTGGGACTACAAGTGTGTTCTATCATGCCTGGCTAATTTTTAAAACTTTTTGGGGAGATGGGGTCCTACTGTGTTGTCCAAGCTGGTCTCAAGTTTCTGGGCTCAAGCAGTCCTCCCCTTGGCCTCCCAAAGTGCTGGGATTACAGGTGTGAACTACCATGCCGAGCCTGCTAGTAATTCTTAATCACGTCACAAAAAGTTTGAGGGTGAAAAGAAGCTTCTTTTAGTTTTTCAAAGACCGTACAAGCACAGCTTCAAAAGTGTGATGAGGCCTTCTCTTCCAGGGGAAGAAGGAATTCCAGGTGTCCCTCTTCCAGACACTGGTGCTCCTCATGTTCAACGAGGGAGATGGCTTCAGCTTTGAGGAGATAAAAATGGCCACGGGGATAGGTATGAAAACCCCAGAGTGCGTAGCTCCACAAGTCGTTTCTAAAGCACGTGTTTGTTTTAAGATAAGACATAGACTTCTTAGCATGATTTGTTTGCCATGTTGAGTCTCATTCACTTAATGCCAACCTTTGCCTACGTTTGCTTCCCATTCAGAGGATAGTGAATTGCGAAGAACGCTGCAGTCCCTGGCCTGTGGCAAAGCGCGTGTGCTGATTAAAAGTCCCAAAGGAAAGGAGGTAGAAGACGGAGACAAGTTCATTTTTAATGGAGAATTCAAGCACAAGTTGTTTAGAATAAAGATCAATCAAATTCAGATGAAGGAAACTGTATGTATAAATTTTCTCCTTTTACTTATAGGGTGTTTAGCAAGGAATCATTCGTTTTTGTAGTGATTTTTTTTTTGGCTGTTAAGAGGCCTGAAGCACATTTCCAGAATATCTGATTTAACGATATAATGTTTATAAGAGTACTCATGTTCATGTCACTTTCATTAACTTTACATTCTTAGTAGGAAAGAAAATCAGAAAAAAAGCCATTTAATGTTATTCCTATTCAGAAAAAAAAAGCTGTGAGCTAAGCCAGAACTTCCCATGTCGAATTGTATTACCATAGAAAGTATGGGGAATTTCTGACACCCTCTATTTTTTGGGTCTTTATATATTCTGCAGCACAGTTCAGCCATTCTCTGAGCCTCAGCCTCAGGTAGGGTCCCGGGTGGAAAAGTGCAGGGTCTGTGGTTGGGCCTTTGATGTCATGGAGCCATTGCAATGGAATCTCTGTCACTGTGACCACAATGAGGTCTTTAGGTTAGGTCAGACTCTTGAGGGTCACGTGTCCACACAGTTAGGAACCACCGTTCTGAGGTACCTTTTGATGCAGCAGACCCCACCCCGTGTGCCCACCCCACACCCCCACCAAACTCACATGTGTAATGGGCCAGCCGCCTTCCTGATGGTGCCTGTAAACACCATGTGTAATGCAGGATCCTTCCCCCATCCCATATGTGTAACATGGACCAGCCGCCCTCCTGATGGTGCCTGTAAACACCATGTGTAATGCAGGATCCTTCCCCCATCCCATATGTGTAACATGGACCAGCCGCCCTCCTGATGGTGCCTGTAAACACCATGTGTAATGCAGGATCCTTCCCCCATCCCATATGTGTAACATGGACCAGCCGCCCTCCTGATGGTGCCTGTAAACACCATGTGTAATGCAGGATCCCTTCCCCATCCCATATGTGTAACATGGACCAGCCGCCCTCCTTATGGTGCCTGTAAACACCATGTGTAATGCAGGATCCCTTCCCCATCCCATATGTGTAACATGGACCAGCCGCCCTCCTTATGGTGCCTGTAAACACCATGTGTAATGCAGGATCCCTTCCCCATCCCATATGTGTAACATGGACCAGCCGCCCTCCTTATGGTGCCTGTAAACACCATGTGTAATGCAGGATCCCTTCCCCATCCCATATGTGTAACATGGACCAGCCGCCCTCCTTATGGTGCCTGTAAACACCATGTGTAATGCAGGATCCCTTCCCCATCCCATATGTGTAACATGGACCAGCCGCCCTCCTTATGGTGCCTATAAACACCATGTGTAATGCAGGATCCCTTCCCCATCCCATATGTGTAACATGGACCAGCCGCCCTCCTTATGGTGCCTGTAAACACCATGTCTAATGCAGGATCCCTTCCCCATCCCATATGTAACATGGACCAGCCGCCCTCCTTATGGTGCCTGTAAACACCATGTGTAATGCAGGATCCCTTCCCCATCCCATATGTGTAACATGGACCAGCCGCCCTCCTTATGGTGCCTGTAAACACCATGTGTAATGCAGGATCCCTTCCCCATCCCATATGTGTAACATGGACCAGCCGCCCTCCTTATGGTGCCTGTAAACACCATGTGTAATGCAGGATCCCTTCCCCATCCCATATGTGTAACATGGACCAGCCACCCTCCTTATGGTGCCTGTAAACACCATGTCTAATGCAGGATCCCTTCCCCCCACAACCCACATGTGTAACATCGACCAGCTGGCCTCCTGGTCCGTGACCAGAGTGTGTAACAAAGGGCCTTGTGAAGGAGTGGAGTCATTTTAGACAATAAAGACAGCATTCATTGATCTGAAGCTGGATCACAAATGCCTCTGGCAGGAGATGATGATGCCTCACCCACCTAGAGGGGTTCACCTATGGTGCAGTCAGAACACACAAAAAAGACCAATCAAGGTATAAAAGATGTGGCCGGGCACGGTGGCTCACTCCTTTAATCCCGGCACTTTGGGAGGCCGAGTCAGTTGGATCACCTGAGGTCAGGAGTCTGAGAGCAGCTTGACTAACGTGGTGAAACCCTATCTCTACTAAATACAAAAAAAGTAGCCAGGCGCATGCTTGTAATCCCAGCTACTTGGAAGGCTAAGGCAGAGAATTGCTTGAACCCAGGAGGCAGAGGTTGCAGTGAGCTGAAATCCCACCAGTACACTATATAGCCTGGGCAACAGAGCGAGACTCTGTCTCAAAAAAACTGTTTGGGTGGTAAACTTGTGCGAATGTGTGCTTTTTTTTTTTTTTTTTACAGACTATTTTTAGTGTTGTTTAGATTCACAGCAAAATTGAAAGGAAGGTACATATGTTTCTAATGGGTCCCCAGTTATCAACATCTCCCACCAGTGTCTAGTTCTTATCATCAGTGCACCTACATTGACATGATTATCATCCAGAGGACACGGTTTACATACCGTTCACTCTTGGTGTTGCACATTCTGTGGGTTTGGATAAATGTATAATGTTATGTGTCCACCATTGTAGGATCATACAGGACAGTTTCATTGCCCTAAAAATTGTCTTAGGTCTGTCACTGTATCCCTGTCTCCCTCCGAGACCCTGTTACTGTTGCCATAGTTTGCCCTTTCCTGAATGCATGCAGTTGGAGTCATAGTGTGTAGCCTTTTCAGATTGGCTTCTTTGACTTAGTAGAAGCGTTAAGGTTCACCCATGTCTTTTCATGGCTGGGTCACTCATTGCTTTCTGCACTGAACCATTCTCCATGGTCTGGATGCAGCACAACTCATTCTTTCACCCACTGAAGGTCATCTTGGTTGCCTCCAAGTTTTGATGATTATGAGTAAAGCTGCTGTAAGCATTTCTGTGCAGGTTTTTATGTGGACTCGGGTTTTTAACTCCTTTGAGGGTGCAACTTTCATAGCAGAAGCGCGAAGGTCTGTCAGTTTTCTCCTGAAGAGAACCACTGTTGCCCGTTTTGTTTGTATTCACAGCCCTTTTCTGTGGTATAAGTACATGTAAACTTTTTAGTGGGATCACTAAGCCAGGTACGGTGGCTTACACCCGTAGTCTCAGCTACTTGGGAGGGTCGCTTGAGCCCAGGAGTTTGAGGCCATCCTGAGCAATGCAGTGAGATCTCCGACTCTACAAGAGCAAACGCCTGGGAATCACTGTAGATAGGGCACCTGTCAGGGCCCTCCTGTAGCCAGTTTTCGTTGCTTGTCACAGTCTTCTCCTGGCCAGGACTTGTTGTAGGAGCAGAGTGCCGGTTGTGTGGACCCAGCATGGCTGGCAGTGCCCTCGGCCACAGGCACTAGCACGCCTCCATTTCCCCTCCTGGAAGTAAGATTACGGTAAACACCCTGGCACAGACATTTCTGTGCGCTTGTTAGATTGCTTCTTTATATGATTCTTGCTCTGGAGCTGCTAGATAAATAACATGACGTTTCTCAGTTTGACTGCCCTTTTCAAAATTGAAGTCTGGCAGATTTCACCAGATACAGCTTCTGCTTTCAGGAGAGTACCTGCCCCGCCTCCCTCTGTCCTTTGCCCTCGCTGTTCTGAGCAGCGCAAAGATCACTTGTTGCTCTGAGCACCTTAGTACCACTGAGCAGTTTATACAAATGATAGACTCTTTCTAATACTCAGTTTCTCAGATTTCAAATAGACATACTGCTGCCTTAAGGTGTGAGAGTCAAATGAATCGTTATAAAGCTCTTTGCCACACACCGTAAGCACTTCGTAAACGTCGGTGCTGCTCTTTTTATGCTTAGCCATTTGTAGTTTTCTTTTTTTAATTGATTTTAAAGTCATGTATTTATTATAATCTTCCTTTTATTGATTAGTAGGTTTTTTAAATATATATTAAGGATATTAATGCTTTGTCCTGTTTTGCGTTGGGGGGAGTCTCACTCTGTCACCTAGGCTGGAGTGCAGTGGCGTGGTCTTGGCTCACCACTACCTCCATCTCCTGGGTTCAAGCAATTCTCCTATCTCAGCCTTCCAAATACCTGAGATTACAGGCACTTGCCACCACACTCAGCTAAGTTTTGTCTTTTTAGTAGAGATGGGGTTTCACCAGGTTGGCCAGGCTGGTCTTGAACCCCTGACGCCAGGTGAGCCACCCACCTCAGCCTCCCAAAGTGCTGAGATTATAGGTGTGAGCCACCATGCCCACCCTACTTTGTCATTTTTGACAGATGATTTTGTTGTTTTTAGTGGTTTTTTTTTTTTTTCACATAACAGTTTTTAAGTCCTCAAATATACTCTCCTTTTCTTTTACGGCTGTGACCTAACATGTCATATTGTATTAGGCTATTCTTGTGTTCTATAAGAACCCAAGACTGGGTAATTTATAAAGAAGAGAAGTGAGATGGGCTCCCAGTTCTGCAGGCTGCACCGGAAATATGGCACCAGCGTCACCTCAGCTTCTGGCAGGGCCTCAGGAAGTTTCCAGTCATGGCGGAAGGTGCAAGAGGAGCAGGCGGCTCACATGGCAAAAGCAGGAGCAGGAGCAGGGAGGGGCCTCACCTGTCTCATCACAAGCGGAGGGGCCCAAGCCATTCATGAGGGACGTACCACCCTGACCCAGTCACCTCCCACCAGGCCCCACCTCCAACACTGGAGACCACATTTCAGCCTAAGATTTGGAGGGTTCACATATTCAAAACTGTGTCACAAACCTAATAGAAAAGTTCGCTTAACCAGATTTTTAAAAAACATTCTATGCTGTTTTCTAGAAGTTTACATTTAAATGTTTCTTTGCATGACGTAGAAGTTATTTTACTATCTGAAACCAATCTAACCACTCACCCTTTCTAAAACCAAACTTAAGATATTATCCTTGGACAAGTTATTTGAATGATCACCTTATTATATATCAAATTCATATATTATAGGTCAGTTTCTCAATTCTCTTCCATAAGTTCTGTATCTCTTTCATAGCCATCCCTTTCCCCACCCCAAGTTTTTGGGGTGTGTGTGTGTGTGTGTGTTTGGTTTTGGGTTTTTTGTTTTTGCGATAGGGTCTGGCTGTGTCGTTCTGGTTGGAGTGCAGTGGTATGATCATAGCTCACTGCAGCCTCAACCATGTGGGCTCAAGAGATGCTCCCACCTCAGCTTCTGAAGTAGCTGGGACCGCAGGCGTGTGGCACCAAGCCTGGCTAATTTTTTGTATTTTTGTAGAGATGAGGTCTTGCCATATTACCTAGCTAGTCTTGAACTCCTAGGCTCAAGCAGTCCTCCTACGTTGACCACCCCCCCCCCCGAAGTGCGGAAGTGCTGGGATTACAGGCATGAGCCACCATGCCTGGCACCAGATTCTTTTAATAATGTAGCTATTCTTTTAGCTTTATTCTCCCAATGAACTTCACAATAATTGTATCATGTCTTTGCTCCCCTAAATAAGAACATTAACATTTTAAATACCTACTGCATTAATTTGCAGTTTTTCTTTATGTTACATGTTCTGATTCGTACATATGTGTATGTATAAAATGTATATGCAAACCTTTTCTCTTTCTCAGAGCTTTCTAGTTTTAGTCGTGCATATTTCTTGCTAGTTATAAATTTTAATTCGTTCAACAAATACTGAGCATCTGTGGTGAGCCAGGTCCTCTATGAAGCACTGAGAGTTCATTCATTAACAATAAAGAATAAGTCCTTGTTTCTGGGTGCGTTGAGTCTTTTCTGGCAGAGAGGTTGCAGAGGATCACACACATTGACTAACCTGTAAGAGTGGAGGAAAATGTTAGGGCAGAGAGGTGCAGCAGAGCCTAATCAAATACTAGGGTCAGCCAAGGCTTTCCTGAGAAATGACTGGTTTTGCTCAGGAACTGAAAGGCCTCTGGCTGCAGCAGCATTGCCAGAAGCGGAAGCTGAGTCAGACAGGTCTAACTAGGCAGCCATAGCTGGACCCTCTGGAGATGGCTCAGACCTGTGAAGCGTTTGGAAAACCATTAGTTTTAAGCAAGACAGGCGAATGAAATGTTGATCTCTTATAAAGCGGGTCTTTTTTCTTTATATTTCTGACAGTTTTTATCAGAATGTATATATTAATGCTATTTATTTATTTATTTTATTTCCAGCCACTTTACAAAACTCGTTTGCTTTGAAAGTTTTTCTGTTGATTTTCTTGGATTTTCCAGCTCATCTGTAAATAATGATCATTTTTTCTACACTTTTTCAATATACCTCTTTAGTCTGTTCTCGTATTGCGTAGTTAGAACCTTTAAAGTCACGTTTTTAAAGATTAGCAGTGCAACTAAGCTTCCTAATTTTATCTCTGGCTCAGAGAATATTAACTTTTGGGGGTCGTGGATCCTGTTGAAAATGTGATGAAAGCTTGGAGCCCGTCCTGTGCTGAAGCATACTTGCCTCACATGTATGCATAGACCTTCCGCCAACCCTGATTTCAGCTGCAGACCACAGCCCGTCAGGTTCCTATTTGACTGAGGTTAAGTTGCCTCTAGTAGTTGCTGTTTGTTTCTGATAACCACACTTCACGTTCAGATTCTGTCCTTTTTTATTCATCCTTGTAGGCTAATGTTTATTTTAAATCAAAAGTCAGTTTTCAATTTGCTCATGCCTTTTCCAGCATCTATCAAGATGGTCATATAATCTAACCTTTCAACTGTGACAGTGCCCTCACTTATATTCTCAGATTTCCTAATGTTGATCAGCGCTTACATTTCTGGAATATATCCTGATGGTCTTATGCTTTGTTTTGTTTACTGTGCTGCTAGTTTTAATCTACATCATATAAGAGTTGTTACAGCTTCTTTCAAGGAAAATATAACTTTTAAAAATATTTTCTAAGCTTCGGTTTGGGAGTTTTGCTATTCTGGGAAGGTACATTTTACTAGAACAAATAAACCTGCATAATAAAGTAGAATTCATCCAATATCTGACCTTTCTTTGCATCAGAAGAGCATTTCTCATCATATTTGGTAACATAAATCATTAATTTTGAAAATATAGGTTGGGTACAGTGGCTCACATCTGTAATCCCAGCACTTTGGGAGGCCGAGGAGGGCAGATCACCTGAGGTCAGAAGTTCATGACCAGCCTGGGCAGCATGGTGAAACTCCGTCTCTACAAAAATACAAAAAGTGGGCAGGCATGATGGTGGGTGCCTGTAGTCCTAGCTACTCAGGAGGCTGAGGCAGGAGAATTGCTTGATCCCGGGAGGCAGAGGTTGCACCATTTCACTCCAGTCTGGGCGACGGAGCAAGACTCCATCTCAAAAAAAAAAAAGAAAGAAAATATAGCTTTGCACTTAACTTTTTTTTTCTTTTTTTTTTACAGGTTGAGGAACAAGTTAGCACCACTGAGAGAGTGTTTCAGGATAGACAATATCAGATTGATGCTGCTATCGTCAGAATAATGAAGATGAGAAAGACCCTTGGTCATAATCTTCTAGTTTCTGAATTATATAATCAGCTGAAATTTCCAGTCAAGGTAAATGTAGCATTAGCATAATTAAATTTGTAGTATTATGCTAGGTAATTGACAAAGCGCGTTTAATTCTCACTGTTCAGTCATATGATTTGACCTGCATTATTTGTGATCATTTGTGTGTACACTGAATGTAGAAAGACTGGTGAATGTGAATACCCTTACTCCAGATGTCGTTCGTTGCCACTGTGGAAATAATAGTGTCCTAAAACTCTCCTTCCCAGGGATAGTGCGCTTGTTCATATTCTCAAGAAGGGGACAGGAAGATAAAACATGGAAAGCTCAACACTTTTCTTATAGTAGCAGCAGTCAAGGTTACATCACAAGATTGTAAGGAAATGGTGACAATAACTAATTTATTCAGCGAGTACAGGTTGCCCAGCATTTTCTACCACGGTAACAGTCCACTGTCGCTGTTGCTTACGAAAATGGCCCAGACCTGTCAATCTGCACTGTGTATTTAGAACAGAGATTTACTCTCCTGCCACATGTGGGATGCAGGATAAGCCAGAAAAGTACTACAAAATGTTTTTACCTGTATTTATCAACCTAGAAAATCCCAAACTCTGATGACACCTACCCCCTCAGGGACTGGATCAGCCACACGTGCTTTGGAGGGAAAGTCCCCAGATGCCACGTTGTGCAGTTTGACGCCCCCAGCAGAATAAAGTCTGGATACACTAAATAGTCAGACACGTAAGAGTGATGGAAGTGCCACTGTCCATCAGCCTGCGCTTGCCTCCTTCCCTGCAGGGGTGAGGCATCCTCAGGGTTCTGCGCAGCTTCGGAAGCACCGTCAGGGATGCTGCCCCTTCCTCCCACCAGCTGGAGCACATCTCCTGTTCCCACTCTGAACAGCCAGGCCCAGCATGAAGCAGAAGGCAGGCGAGGGCAGAATGTGGCCAACCAGGGCGCCTGCTGTGCTCTCACAGATAGTTAGGTTTTCAGCCACATCTTGTAAAATATGTGGCTTATCACTGAATAGAAGGTTATGTTTGTTTGGAAAATAGTGGGTCTCCCTTGTATAGGAGAACCTTGCACATAAGTGCTCACACAGATGTGCTTCCTCATACAGCAAAGCTGGAGTGGGCGCCCTCCTGGGCAGAGACAAGCATGGCTGTGGATTTGTCTAGTCAGTTACCTGCTTTTAGCACAGGAGCACCTGGGGTTGTAGTTTCACGTATGTAGACATAGCGTGTAATAACTATAGAAATACATAATAGAAATACAGCTGGGTGCGCTGGCTCACACCAGTGAGGTTGAGGCAGGCAGCTTGCTTGAGCCCAGCCTGGGCAACATAGTGAGACCCCCTTCACTACAAAAAATAAAATTAGCCAGGCATGGTGGTGTGCACCCGTGGCCCCAGCTACTGGGGAGGCTGAAATGGAGGATTGCTTGAGTCCAGGAGGTTGAGGCTGCAGTCAGCTGAGATGGCACCACTGCACTCCAGCCTGGGCAACAAAATGAGACTCTATCTCAAAATAAATAAATACATTAATAAAATAGGGTACTTAGGCAGAAGCATCCTGACAAAGGATAAAAATGCCCCAATAAGGCCAGGCGGCTCATGCTTAATCCCAGCACTTTGGGAGGCCGATGCAGGTAGATCACAAGGTCAGGAGTTCAAGACCAGCCTGGCCAACACAGTGAAACCCCATCTCTACTAAATATACAAAAAATAGGTGGGCATGGTGGCAGGCTCCTGTAATCCCACCTACTTGGGAGGCTGAGGCAGGAGAATCACTTGAACTCAGAGGTGGAGGTTGCAGTGAGCCATGATCGTGCCACTGCACGCTAGCCTGGGTGACAGAACCAGACTCTGTCTCAAAAAAAAAAAAATGCCCCAATAAAACATGATGAGATTTTTCCTTTCAAACAAACAAAAACGTGTCATGTGATGGGCTCTACCTTGCTTATGTCCTGTTTATGATGGTAGATGATATATGTATATTTCACAAGTTTCACATTTCCCTCAGGAAGGCACACTCTGACCATAAACTCACATGGACACATTTTTCATCTAGAGGTAACCTTAACTTTGAAATAGACAATTGTATTACTTTTATAAATGTGCATAATTATAAATGATTTATATATAAATGTCTATTTGTATATATATTTTAGTAATTACAATTATATACTTCCTGCATATACCCCTATGTTTGTAAATTTATTGCCACTATAATTAGGGAGATTGTTTTATTTTTCTTTTTTAGCCTGGAGATTTGAAAAAGAGAATTGAATCTCTGATAGACAGAGACTATATGGAGAGAGACAGAGACAATCCGAATCAGTACCACTACGTGGCCTGATGCATCTGCAGACAGTTCCCGTTCATGAAACACTAGAATGTACCCTCAGAGCAGGGAAGCACACCTGTGCCATTTCCAGGACTCTGTAATTGATCCCGCTGTGGACATTGAAAGAAAGAAGGAAAGTGACTCCTCCTGGGTCATCCTTCACAAGGCTCAAGACTTCAACTGGCAGATGTGTCTTTTTTTCCTCTGGTTTTTCCTCTAGTTCTTTTAGGCATTTAAATTGTTTCTGTTACTCTGCAAAACAACTTTGAGATTGGACAAGAAGATACTGCTAAAAAGAAGTTCCTTTAAAAGGTCTTGTTCTTGTGTCAAAAAGCTGAAAGTTTGTTCTTGTGTGATCATGAATGCACAATGAAGAAGACCCTAGATGCTGCATTTTTTAGCTCTAAAGATTCCCTAGGTACCCCTGAAGATAAGCTCGCTCAGATGATCGGCGTTTAGAGTGAAAACAAGGACCCTTTGTGGGTGAACATTAGGAAGGGCGAGGGTTCGAAGCTGGCAAGATGGATGGTGCATCCTAGCCACTGGCCCCTCTGTGTCATGTATTTCTAAAAGTTTTAAACTTCGATGGCTGGTTTTTTGCAAGTCCGGTTTCTAAGTGAGCTCCCTGAGGTGCCAAGGCCGTGGTGTCCACCCTGCTGCATCTTTTCGTTTCAGCTGAGTTGCTTGTGGATCTCTGTTTAAGGGTTTGGGGCTCGTGTGTTTGTTTCCACGCCAAGATTGAGTCTGGCGGTCCCTGTTTTGTTTTTGTTTTTTTGCATTGGGGTAACTGCTCTTTGATTTTTTTTAAATTTCAGTATTTGTATGATTGCAATCATTAAAAGTTTGGTTTGGTTTCACAGTCATGTGCAGGGACGATCCTTGTTCTCTGCTGTAAACTGTAAAAGTTTATGGAGACTTAGCCTTGATGTTGTGAAACAGAGGGTATTTTGTCAGAAGATTAAAGGGCTTTTGTGGGTACCTGGTTTTGTGTTGTGTATGTACATGAGGTTGAACAGTGAAATGGAAGTTCAGTAGTGATGGTAGAATGGTAACTGTGACAGATGCTTTTGAGATAACATTTAAAAGTACTTTATATTTTACATAATAGCATGTTTCATTTTGATTAAAAGCTACCAAAGGAATTTTGACCATGGCATAAATGTTTAAAGCAATATTTTCTGGAATATACCAAGTTTATATAATTTGATTTTGTGCTAAATTATTAAAAGATTCCCTTTTTGAAACATGCGGGTTTGAAATATG
Source organism: Callithrix jacchus (assembly GCF_049354715.1). Taxonomy (NCBI): domain Eukaryota; kingdom Metazoa; phylum Chordata; class Mammalia; order Primates; family Cebidae; genus Callithrix; species Callithrix jacchus. The sequence goes on from NC_133502.1 coordinate 28,724,399, forward strand.
ACACCTTGTGCATTTCTGTATTAAAATCCTCACTCTTTAATTGTCATTTCTATCTTTGAGGATTTTCATTTATTCTATGATATGTGGTCTGAGAAAGACCAGATTTCTATTTTTATTTCTTATATAAGTTCATTGTGCCTAGTGATTAATATTGTAATTTAATGTAGACTTACTCTGAATAAAATCAGTTTGATTGGCCTTAAAATTACATTAATAAAATTTTGTGATATGCAAACAACACATTCTTCCTAACTCTTCAGCGGCTTTGACTACTAGTGGTCCAGACAGAAGTCAGGAGCAATGAGCACCTGTCCCTTCTCAAGTGATTTTTCTTTCCCGGTCACCTGTACCACAAACCGCCGTTGGCAAATGGGTCTCTCTTCACTCTGATGATTCATTGTACTGTGCCTTTAATTCTGTTTTGTTTCATTCAGACACAGTGGCTCATGCCTGTAATCCCAGCTTTGGGAGGGCAAGGCGGGAGGGTCGTTTGCGCCTGAGTTCCAGACCATCCTGTGCACCATGGGGAGATCCTGTTTCTATTTATTTTATTTTTTATTTTATCTTTTTTTTTTTTTTTTTTTTTTTTTTGAGATGGAGTCTTGCTCTGTTGCCTAGGCTGGAGTGCAATGGCACAGTCTTGGCTCACCCCTCTGTCTCCCGGTTTCAAATAATTCTCCCACCTCGGCCTCCCGAGTAGCTGGGATTACAGGCACCCGCCATCATGCCCAGCTTAGTTTTGTATTTTTATAGAGATGGGGTTTCCCATGTTGGCCAAGCTGGCCTTGAACTCCTGACCTCAGGTGATCTGCCCACCTCAGCCTCCCAAAGTGCTGGGATTTACAGGCATGAGCCACCACGCCCAGCCTGCCTATTTGTATTTTTAAAAAGAAAGGAAATTATATTTGTTTCTATCCTCTTATTTAGCAGTATTTAATATTTTATTGTTAAAGATCAGTGTGGTAAACCAAATAGTGTGGAGGAAATAATGGAAAAAGAACCAGCCCTTAGACAAGCAAGAAGTTGTAAACTAGGAAAGAAAAGGTGAAATTGTTTGCAGATTAGATGATTGCATACCCAGGTCATCTCAGAGGAGCGAATGGAAAGCAGCTACTGAAGAAAGAATTCACCAAGTTAACTGTACGTAAAAAAAGTAAGTAGCTTTGCTATAAATACAGATTATAATGGAGGGTTATTTTTCATTTTTATTTAAAGACAGGGTCTTATTGTCACCCAAGCTGGAGTACAGTGGCATGATTATGGCTCACTGCAGCCTCTACCTGCTGGGCTCAAGCGATCCTCTCTTCTCAGACTCCAGAGTAGCTGGGCTTACAGGTGCACATCACCACACCCAGATAATTTTTATTCTATTTCTTGTAGAGCCAGCATCTTGCTATGTTGCCAAGGCTGGTTTTGTGTTCCTGGCCTCAAGTGAACCTTCCACCTCAGCCTCCCCAAATTCTGGGATTATAGGCATGAGCCACTGCACCTGGCCAAAGGTCATTTTTTCAATAGCAACCCAGAAAAAAATGATAAAATACTGGGACTGGGCACGGTGGTTCATGCCTGTAATCCCAGCACTTTAGGAGGCGGAAGCGGGCAAATCACCTGAGGTCAGGAGTTTGAGACCAGCCTGACCAACACAGAGAAACCCCATCTCTACTAAAAATACAAAATTAGCTGGGTGTGGTGGTGCATGCCTGTAATCCCAGCTACTAAGGAGGCTGAGGCAGGAGAATCACTTGAACCTAGGAGGCAGAGGTTGCGTGAGCCAAGATCGCGCCATTGCACTCCAGTCTGGGCAACAAGAATGAAAATTCGTCTCAAAAATAAAATAAAATACCTAGTAGCATATAGGGAAACACCTATGTGAAAGGCATTCTAAAATTACTAAGGAACACAGGCCCTGAATAAATGAAAGGTCTTATTTCAGTACACAGTACCTTAAGATGTAAAAAACTTCCTTTAAAACACAAGCTGATTCTAAAAAGAAAAAACAAGCAAGAATAGTCAGAAATTGTTTCAAACTCTTGTTTGTTTTTAGAACAAGGTAATTGATGCTGGCTCTTTAAAACGGTTCCTGGAACAAGAAAGTCCACAAATAAGGCAAACACACGGGCATGCAGCATGGCACAGAGGGCCGTGTGCGATCAGGAACTGGGGACTTGCAGCAGGTGCCCATGCTTGGAAGCTTGGGTCACCGCCTTGAAAAGCCAAAAGTCGGATTAGACTCCCTTTTTATATGAAGAAATTCCAAGTGGTTGAGTATTTATGTGTAAAAACTATGAAACCAGAAACATGAGATACATTTTTTAAGTTGGCAATTTGTATAAACTTAAGAGTATGAAGTGTTCTTACAATGTATGCATACAGTGCGGACTAGTCAAGGTAGCTGGATCCATCACCTCAAGTACTTAACATTTTCGTAGTGAGAACATGTGAAATTTGTTTGTAGCAACTTTGATATGTACAATACTCTTTTTTTATTATATTCACTATGCTGTGCAACAGAACTCAGAAAAAGAAAAATATATTCCTCCCTTCTAAGATTTTTGTACCCACTGCCCCTTTATTATTTGCGTTTTCCACTAAATAATCAAGTGCATTATCATCGATTTTCTTAAAAAAGGATTGACATTAAATGACATCTTTTAAAGTCAACATAGGGAAAAGCAAGATTTAAGAAACTGAAACAATCTTGGATAAAATGTATGACAAAATACTGGTTAGTTTAATGTTAACAGAACTGGAAGTTAACGAGATCACCACCAAGCCATTGGGTAAGTGTGAGTTCTTCATTACCTCTAAGAGAGTGGGACAGAGGAAACGGTGCCTAAGGACAGACCCTGCTTTCAAGAACATGGACGGCGGGGGAGATGACTCCGAGAGGCTGCTGAGCAGAGCTGCATTTCAGTGGCAGGTGACTGGGCATCATCCTGCTGCAAGGCCCTAATATCCCAGGTGAGGGTGGGACCGAGGGCACAGGCAGTGGGGGCAGGTGTGGGCTGGCTGTAGGTGTGGTGGTGCCAAGGGACATGCTGGTTTTGACGGTGACAGTGGCCCTAGGCTGGGGGGTGAGGGGTTGTACAAGGTGAAGATTTAGGTAGTGAGCTTGGAGGGCACAGCTGTTGGCAATGATGGTCTTGGTGAGGACAGATGGGGAAGTGGGGCCAGAGCGCAGGGGACAAGACCTGATGGTTGTCCAAAAGTGAGGGACACTGACAGGAGCCGGTGCTGGAGGCCATGAGCTCAGGACAGCCCCGGGGCCTAGAGGTGGGCTCGCCAGTGGGAAGGGCGCACCTCCTGGGGTGTCCAGCGGCATGGAAGGGGTATAGCCTGGAGTGGCAATGGGCAGAAGGGAGGGCCTCGCCCCACCTGCAACCCTACACGGAGGTCACAAAGTGAGCGGTGGGCCTCTGCCCCCCTCCCCCTTGGAGGAATGGGCACCCTGTGGTGGGTTTGGAAGGAGAAAACAGGCAGTGGCCAGGCCCAGGCCTAGGCCTCATGGAGCAGCCCAGGAAGTTCTCCTGGGAGGAAGGGTACAGGTGTCAGGACCACCTGGCAAAAACGTTTAGGAGATGGAGGTTTTATGAACCACAGACTGAGTCATCAAGGTTAGTAGAAAGGGCTGGAGGTGGGAGAGGTGACAACTGGGCCACTGAGAGTGAAAGGCCCAGCAGTGGTGGGGCAGATCACCTGAGGTCGGGAGTTCGAGACCAGCCTAACCAACATGGAGAAACTCCATCTGGTGATGGAGGCAGCTCGAGGGATCTGAGACACTGTGAAATGATGGTTTCTCACGTGAATTTGTGAGGTGTATTAAATGTGAAAATGCCCACACCTTTGACCCAGTACGTTTCGGGTTTTTTTTTTTTTTTTTTTGAGACGGAGTTTCGCTCTTGTTACCCAGGCTGGAGTGCAATGGCGCAATCTTGGCTCAACGCAACCTCCACCTCCTGGGTTCAGGCAATTCTCCTGCCTCAGCCTCCTTAGTAGCTGGGATTACAGGCACGCGCCACCATGCCCAGCTAATTTTTGCATTTTTAGTAGAGACGGGGTTTCACCATGTTGGCCAGGATGGTCTCGATCTCTTGACCTTATGATCCACCCGCCTCGGCCTCCCAAAGTGTTGGGATTACAGGCGTGAGCCACTGCGCCCGGCCAACCCAGTAAGTTTCATTCACTCATGTGGAGTGATTTCTAGTACTGTTGCAGCATACATAGAAAATAAATGTTCCTCAGTAAGGAAACTGGCCACGTGCTAAGTCCATGTGTGATGTTCTGACCGTGCAACTTTGAATCGAATAAGATCTAGATGTCCATCTGCAGTGGGTGTTGAGAAAAGGGTGGAGCAGTGAGCCTGCTGCCACTGTTTGGGCGGCCTGTGTGTGCATGAATCACAATGGCTGAACCCCAGAATGGAGTTCTGGAAGGCTGGGAGAATCTTTTCTACCCATAGACCCTTCTGTATTTTTTTAATTTTGCATCAAAAGAGTGTTTAAAAGTAGTTACAGATTATTAAGAAAACAAAATGGCTCCACCCACTGTGTTGTTTCTTTACCATAAAACACAAGGAATCAGTCAACCCAAAGTAATTGCACTTCCCCACCTGCTCTCCTCCCTGTCTAATCCACTGTCGTCATTAGTTATTTTATGGGTCACCTTTGTAACTGTAAAGAACTTATTGAAACCCCTATTCTCTTGATCCATGAATGTACTCAGTTTCTCAAAAATATCTTCTATGTAAAATGAAAAAAATCACTTTCCCCATGATTTCTTCCTGTCCTTCCCAATGTCTGACAACCCTTGTCAGATTGCTTTTATGATGATCTCACCATAAGTAGACTTTGCATGTTTTGTCTCAAAGTTGAAAACTCATAAATGGCATTTATGCTATTATGATAATTCACCCTAGAGACAAGGAGCACACCTAAATCATAAAAGAAATGTAATTCTGTATTTGTGCAGCACAGAGAATATTCTAAGCATCAAAGACGCTATTTCCTTCCACGCTCCATTAACGCTGAAAATGTATGTCACGTTTTAATTCACTATATTTGCACTATGGCATTTTTGTCCAGCTTTTTGTTTTTCCTAGCATTTTTAATTGCTATTGTTGACCAAAAAAAAAAAAATACCTTTTGTCTTATCACTAAGATAATCAATTGCCTTATCACAGTTTGCATAAACCCAATTTTTTCCTTAAAACACACATTTCTCAGGATCCTCTAATAGTGGTTTTCTTGTTGTTTTAGGGTTTTTGTTTGTTTTGAGATGGAGTCTCGCTCTGCCATCCAGGCTGGGGTACCTCCAGGCTGGGGTGCAGTTACTTCCGGCTGCCTCATTTGCTTTTGAGGTCTCCTGCATAGCTGTGATCCTGGAACCCATTTTCTTTGCATTTCTGTTTAGGTCCACGCCTTCTTGGATCTGTCTTCTCTTTGTCTTGTCTTCTTCTTTTATTAAGTAGATTCCTTTTTTTTTTGAGACAGTCTGACTCTGTCACCCAGGCTGGAGGGCAGTGGCGCGATCTCAGCTCACTAAACCTCTGCCTCGTGGGTTCAAGCGATTCTTCTGCCTCAGCCTCCTGAGTAACTGTCATTACAGGCACACCACCATGCCCAGCTAATTTTTGTATTTGCAGTAAAGACAGTTTCTCCATTTAGCCAGGCTGGTCCCGAACTCCTGACTTCAAGTGATCCTCCCACCTCAGCCTCCCACAGTGCTGGGATTACAGGCATGAGCCACCGCACCCGGCCTCATTGCGTAGATTCCTAAATGATCTTCTCAGAAAGAATGCGTGGGAGACAAATCTCCCGAATCCTAGCTGGACTGTTTTACTTTGCACTGTGTTCGATTGTTCAGCTACGTAAAAACTCTGGGCTCTAAGTCACTTTCCTTCAGAACTTTGAAGGGATTACACTGTTACAGTCTTCTGTTTTCCAGCTCTAAAGTCTGACGCCATTTCTAACTGCCCTGTAGTTCTTTCACACAACTTTTAGAATCTTCTCCTCCTGGAGTTTCGTATTTCACGAGTATCTCAGTGTGTGTCCACTTTGATCAGGCCTGCCGGCCACCCACTGAGCCTTCAGACGGAAGAGTCACAGCTTCCTTCTGTTCCGGGAGACGTTCCTTTCTGACATTCTGCATTGCCTCTTCCCCTTCAGCTTCTTTGCCATCACTTTCCTTAGCACTAACTTTTCTTTTTTTTTTTTTTTTTTCTGCTTGTGTTTATTAACCACGTGTCTGCATAAGGCGGGGCGGGAAGGCAAAGTTATTTTGTGCACAGCAATTTTTTGGCGATCTCTAGGTGGCTCTGAAAAGAGCCTTTGGGGCTTGGCTGCGGTTTTCACACTCAGCTCCTACTTCTTTTTGGCCTTCGCAGCTTTAGGTGTTGCTGCTTTGGGCTCTGCTGCCTTTGGCTTAACCGCCTTGGGCTACTCAGGACTCCTGGTTGACTTTCTTTGGCTGCCCTTAAAAAAGCACCTACTGGCCGGGCGCGGTGGCTCACGCCTGTAATCCCAACACTTTGGGAGGCTGAGGCAGGTGGATCACGAGGTCAAGAGATCGAGACCATCCTGGTCAACATGGTGAAACCCCGTCTCTACTAAAAATACAAAAAGTTAGCTGGGCATGGTGGTGCGTGCCTGTAATCCCAGCTTCTCAGGAGGCTGAGGCGGGAGAATTGCCTGAACCCAGGAGGCAGAGGTTGCGGTGAGCCGAGATCGCGCCATTGCTCTCCAGCCTGGTTAACAACAGTGAAACTCCGTCTCAAAAAAAAAGCACTGACTTTGCTAAGTCAACCGACTTGAAGGTCTAATGAGAAGCAGCAGACCTGGCCTCACCGTCCCCACCCATGGTACCCTCTTCCTTTTTGTTTCTGGTTAGCTTTTCTCTTGGTGGTTTCTCTTCTATTGTCAGATTATTATTTCTTATTTTTCTTTTTAATAAAAGATTGTTTTATGTTTTTACATTATGTCTTGTTTTTCTTTTTAATAAAAGATTGTTTTTATTTTATTTCTAGAATATCTTCTTGAATCTTAAACTGTCCTTACCAGGGTAAACAGGAATCACACACGGGGTTCTGGGCAGAAATGCAGTTATAACTAAGTATGAATCAGGCTGCACTTCGGCCCACTTCCTTGTAACTGAAAGCCATGTAGTCCCAGATACTGACTGTGCACCCCCATTGTTCTTACAGATAGCGCCACTAACGTTAGAACCATAAGGCTTTAAAACTTGCTTCATATGTTTTTCAGACGCTCAATTCCAGCAGAACAGCTGACATCAACCAGCAGAAGACTCATAGGGAGCTAAGCCAGCATGGGAACGCAGTTTCCTCCTCTCGCCATCCCATGACTTCACCCTGCACGCTTCAACTAATCAGCAACTCCCACACCACAGCCACTCCAAAACCCTCAAAATCCCTAGCCCCAAATTCCCTGGCGAGGTGGATTGAAGGCTTCCTCCTGCCTCTTGCTCAGTTGCCCTGCGGTTGCTAAGCTCTGCGTCTGCCGCAGTTCCAAGTGTCTCCGTGTGGCCACTTCCTGCACAGCAGGCAAATGAAGCTATTAGGGTTAGAACTGCACAACTTGGGCGGGACGCAGTGGCTCGCGCCTGTAATGCCAGCCCTTGGGGAGGCCAGTGTGGGCAGACTGCTTGAGCTCAGGAGCTCGAGACCAGCCTGAGCAACATGGCAAAAATCCATCTCTACAAAAATTAGCCAGGCGTGGTGGCACATGGCTGTCCTCCAAGCTACTCGGGAGACTGAGGCGGGAGGATTGCTTGTTCCTAGAAAGTCAAGGCTGCAGTGGGCAGTGATGGCACCACTGCCCTCCAGCCTGGGCAACAGAGCTAGATCCTGTCAAAACAAAATGAAACAAGTTTAGTTAGTGTCCTCAGAGAGTTTTGTAGTTTTTCTTTTTTTTGAGGCAGGTCTCAACATCAAGCCCATGCATTATGATCTGGGCCCCCATGTGTCAGGCCTCTGAGGTAGTGTTTTTAGGCACAAGTCTGTCCCCGAGTCTGCAACATCTGCTACACAGTGCTCAGTAAACGCTGAGGAGTAAATGAAGCAGAGCCGGTAGGAGGAATGAAGGCCAGCGAGGGAGGAATGAGAGGATGAGTGTGACGACCACAGAAGGGGTGTGCAAGGTGCGAGGAGCAGAAACCTGCAGCTCGGGCCGGCCAGGACAGCATTGATGGGTGCAGCGAGTGGTCGCTGGAGGCAAGGCAGAGGCCGGGGAGCTGCCCGGGTGTGAGGATTGAGGTGGTCTCTGGAGACAAAGCAGAGGCCGGGGAGCTGCCCGGGTGTGAGGATTGAGGTGGTCTCTGGAGACAAAGCAGAGGCCGGGGAGCTGCCCGGGTGTGAGGATTGAGGTGGTCGCTGGAGACAAGGCAGAGGCCGGGGAGCTGCCCGGGTGTGAGGATTGAGGTGGTCGCTGGAGACAAGTCAGAGGCCGGGGAGCTGCCCGGGTGTGAGGATTGAGGTGGTCGCTGGAGACAAGGCAGAGGCCGGGGAGCTGCCCGGGTGTGAGGATTGAGGTGGTCGCTGGAGACAAGGCAGAGGCCGGGGAGCTGCCCGGGTGTGAGGTTTGTGGTCGCTGGAGACAAGGCAGAGGCCGGGGAGCTGCCCGGGTATGAGGAATGAGCAAGCAAGAAACAACAGGGGTTGGTCTGAGCATATGGGAACGAGAAATAACTCAGGCAAGTTTCCCGGGAACAGAACAGGGGAAACCAAGGCTCAGGGGAGCGTGTGTCCTCCCCAACAGAGGTCGCCAGGGAACCGGCGGGTGGACAGCTGAGGACATGTAAGGGTTTCTGTTGTGGGTGATGGAGGAACAGAGGCATCATTGCCCTGAGAAGTGGACGCCCGGTAGGAGTCCACTCTTCACAGAATGAACAGCACCTTCAGGGCACTGGGATCAGCGGGGAGTCCTGAACACTGGCTGGGTCCTCCCACTGTCACTCTCTGGCGGCCCCTGAGCAAATTTGTGCAGTGCTTTAAACCTTGGTTTTCTTACGTTTCTTTATTGGAGATAATAATCTAGTTACCTCGTGGGGTTGTTGCAGTGAACACACACCACACAGCAGTAAAAGGGACTGAGTCACAGTCAAGCCTGAGCACAGTGCCGTCATCAGGACAGCCACGTTCCTTACAAGTCTCAGCCGCTTATCTTCAAAACTGCTCATGGAGAGCTGAAGCAAAAACTGTCAACGTGGAAGTCCACATTCAGGGAAAGCACCTCCCACATGAGGGCAGGGAGCCCTCTGGCAGGAGACGTGTGGAGGAGCGAACCTTCTTCAGCCGGTGGGAAGCCGGGGTCTGCTGGGGTCTGCCAGGGTCTGCCAGAGGCATGGGGAGACACACAATCAGCTTCACGACGTTCTTATTTTCTTTAAAACGACTGTTTAAAGAAAAAATTATTTTGGCATTAATAAGATGTAGAAATAAAACGTATGACACAACACCAAGAATGGGAAAGAGGAAACGGTCTAGTGAGCGTGATGAGCTGGATGCGTGTGGTAACTCCAGGGCAGCCGCGAACAACGCGGCAGAGAGACGGAGACCAGGCGAGACCGAAAGAGCAAGCCAAGAGAGACCAAGTGTCATTCTAGAGAACAGTCACTGCAAATGGTTGACAGAGTGAGACTGTGAAAGATTTGAACGGATTTATTCAGAGCCAAGTGTGAGTGACCAACGGCTCATAACAGCCCTCAGGAGGCCCTGAGAACATGTGCCCAAGGTGGTCGGGACACAGACTAATTTATTTTTAGGGAGACACGAGGCATCGATCACATACGTGTAAGATGTACATTGGTTTGGTCTGGAAAGGGGGCTGGAGAAGGCTTCCAGCTTACAGGCAGATTTAAAGTGTTTCTGATTGACAACTGGCTGAAAGGGTTAAGTTATTAGCTAAAGACCTGGAATCAACAGAAAGGAACGTCTGGGTTACGATAAGGGGCTGTGGAGACCAGACTTTCTCCATGCAGATGAAGCCTGCAGGTAGCAGCCTTCAGAGGGAACGGATTCTCATGAGGATTAAGGAGTCTATTCGATCAGTAATTCCAAAAGGGAGAGGGTATCATGAGGCCTGTCTGACCCCTGCCCCCATCATGCCCTGAGCCAGCCCCTCGGGCTAGCCTTGGAACGCCCTCCCTGACAGGAGGGGTCCATTCAGATGGTTGAGGGGGCTTAGAATTTTATTTTTGTTTCACAAAAGGCAGACAGGAAATTCTTTTTTTTTTTTTTTTTTGAGACGGAGTTTCGCTCTTGTTACCCAGGCTGGAGTGCGATGGCATGATCACGGCTCACCGCAACCTCCGCCTCCTGGGTTCAGGCAATTCTCCTGCCTCAGCCTCCTGAGTAGCTGGGATTACAGGCACGCGCCACTGTGCCCAGCTAATTTTTGTATTTTTAGTAGAGACGGGGTTTCACCTTGTTGACCAGGATGGTCTCGATGTCTTGACTTCGTGATCCACCCGCCTCGGCCTCCCAAAGTGCTGGGATTACAGGCGTGAGCCACCATGCCCAGCCCTAGGAAATTCGCTTTTTAAAGTGAATAAAGAACAGATAAGACAGAAGTGGAAAGAGGGTGGACTTGAGCCTGACCACGTCATTGATTTCATTAGTTACAATGACATAACACTCCAATTAAATGACAAAGATTTTCATACTGTGTAGAAAATTAAGAACAAAGTGTAGGTCATCTACCAGAAAAGCACTGTTTCTTCAAGAGAGGATCTCACTCTGTCGCCCAGGCTGGAGTGCAGTGGTCCAGTCACTGCAGCTCACCGCAGCCTCAACCTCCCGGGCTCCAACACTCCTCCCACGTCAGCCTCCTGAGTAGCTGGGACTGCAAGTGTGCGCCACCACAACTGGCTAGTGTTTTATTTCTTGTAGAGATGACACTTCACTGTGTTGCCCACCTTGGTCTCGAATTCCTGGGCTCACACTGCTCCTCTGCCTCAGCCTCCAGAACTGCTGGGACAACAGGCATGAGCCACGGTGCCCAGCCCAGGGAGTCATTTTAATAAACACACGGATGAGTTAAAAGGATGAGAAAAGACAAGACCCACGCAGCTGGCATTGTCTTCTCTATACAACTGTTACAGTGGTTTCCAGAACCTTCTCTCCTGTACACAAGGGCATTTCTTAAGGAAAAACTCATTGCACCAGCTGCAGAAGAAGAGGCAACAGTCCCAAACAAGATCACCGTGTGGGCTGGGACGAGCCGGTGGGGCGTGTGCTGTCCGAGTCTGGGAGGGTCTCTGATGAGCTTGCTCTTGTGCGAGCTACGGAAGAGCAGTATAAAGGCGGAATGCTGGATCTGCAGATGGCCGCTTATTCCTTCAGACACCTAAAATTATGGCAGATAAAGGTGACTGTGTCCACCGGTGCTAAGATTGTGGTGGTAACTGTAGACGTCCATCATCAGCAAGAAGGAGAGAGTCGTCTCAGTCTGGTGCAGAGAGAACCTGATTGTATCATAACTGAGGTTTCCAACGCAGCGGACATTCTTACATATGTTGGATAGCCCAAGCACTGTGTGATTGGAAGTGGGTGTGACCTGGATTCTGCCACGGATGGATTTTGCGAGAACACAGTGACTGAAGTGTGGCTGTGTGGAGTAGTGGAATGTGGCAGGTATTTCTCTCCAGGAATTGAATCCAGAAATGGAAACTAACATCATGAAACTTGGAAGGAAGCATGAGAGGGTGATCGAAAGTGCCTGGGGTCGTCAAGCTAAAAGGGTATACCAGCTGGGCTACTGGATTGAGTGCAGCTGGTCTCATGGAATCCATGTTGAACAATCTATCCAGCGTTCATCCAGTATCAGCAACAGTGAAGGGGATGCAGGGCACCAAGAATGCAGCCCTTTGGAGCCTTCCATGTGCCCCCAATGCTCGGGGGTTAACCAGTGTTACCAACCAGAGCTAAGGGAAGATGAGGCCATTCTGCTCGAGACAAGTGCAGATGCCCCGTGGGACAACCAGAAGGACCTAAAGACCTGTGACTGCTGAGCCGTAGAGATGTAAAAACCAGCGTGAGATGAGCCCTGAGACTTGAGTGTTCATCCATAATCATGCACGCTGTTCGCTTTTATCTTCCGTGTGTGAATTTGGGCTCACAGGATCAAATCCCACGCTTGATTTAATGCTTGCAATCTGAGTCCTTGAACAAATAAACTATGGCATTATGCTTCTTAAAAAAATAAGAAAAGGCTGGGGGCAATTGCTCATGCCTGTAGTCTCAGCACTTTGAGAGGCCAAAGCGGGCAGATTGCTTGAGTTCACAAGTTCAAGACCAGCCTGAACAACATGGCAAGACCCCGCCTCTACAAAAAAATACAAAAATTAGCTGGGCATGGTGGTGAGTGCCTGTAGTCCCAGCTACCGGGGAGACTGAGGTAGGAAGATGCCTTGAGCCTGGGAGACAGAGGTTGCTGTGAGTCAAGATCACACCACTACACTCCAGCCTGGGCAAGATAGAGCTTTTTCTCTTTTTCTTTTTCTTTTTTTTTTTTTTTTTTTGAGATTGAGTCTCACCTATTGCCCAGGCTAGAGTGCAGTGATGTGATCTTGGCTCACTGCAACCTCCGCCTCCCAGGTTCGAGCAATTCTCCTGCCTCAGCCCCCCAAGTAGCTGGGATTTCAAGTGCCAACCGCTATGCCTGGCTAACTTTTTTATTTTTAGTAGAGATGGGGTTTGGCCAGGCTGGTCTCAAACTCCTGACCTCAAGTGATCCACCCATCTCAGCCTCCCAAAGTGCTGGCATTACAGACGTGAGCCACTGCACCCGGATGAGAAACTTTGTCTATAAAAAGAGAAGACAGACATACCGTGAAAACCAATGAGGAAGATGGAGTGGCTATATTAAGATCCAAGCAGACTTCAGGACAAGGAATCTCACCAGAGATGAGAGGTACATTTTATAACGGTAAGATGCAGACATTTGTCCCAAGACTTAACCCTAACTGTGCAGGTCTCTATTCACAGACCTCAAAATACATAAAGCAAAAGCTGACGGGAGGACCCATGGGTGCAGCAGAAGTGCCAACCCTCTTCGTTCCGTAACTGAGAGGAGACGGCAGAAAATCAGCAGTGACAGGAAGACTTGAAAAACACTCTTCACTAATTCAAGCTAGTTGACAGTCATGTAGCATTACATCCAACAGCAGCAGCACACACCGGGACAGGCACAGGTGGCTCATGAAACAGGTGCTAATATATTCAAAGGATTAAAATTATGCAGAATGCATCCTCTGACCACAATTAAATCAGGTATCTAACAGAAAGATAATTAAATAACTAAATGGTTAGAAATTAAGCGGCTGGGCATGGTGGCTCATGCCTGTAATCCAAGCACTTTGGAGGCCAAGGTGGGTGGATCACCTGAGGTCAGAAGTTTAAGACAGCCTGACCAACCTGGTGAAACCCATTCTTGGAAAAAAAAAAAAAAAAAGTAAAATTTAAAAAAAAAGAAATTAAGCAATATATTTTTGAATGAATCTAAAGAAGGAGATAATCCTAAATAAATAACACACTTGTAAATCAATAATCCACCAGTCAAAAATCACAAAGAACATTAGAAAATGTTTTGAATTTGATGACTATGAAATAATTGAGCAAATATTTGTCAGATGCACTAGAGCATGTTTTGAGAGCCATCGATGGAGTCAGATGGTCGTATGATGCTGTGGACTAGTGTGTACCTCCAAAATTTGTGTGTTGAAATGGTCGCCCCCAAAGCGGTGGTATCAGGAGGTAGGGCGTGTAGAATGTGACTGGATCATGTGGGTGGAGTCTGTGAATGGGATTCGTGCCCTTGTAAGAGCCCAGAGAACTAGCCAGTCCCTTCCCCCATGTGAGGACACAGCAAGAAGGCACCTTCGAAGATCCAGGAAGCAGCCCGCAGCAGACAGTGAATCTGCTGGCACCTTGACCTTGGACTTCCCAGCCTCTGGAACTGTGAGAAATACATTTCAATCAACCAATTTACAGTGTTTTGTTGCAGCAGCCCAAATGAACTAACACAAGTGAAAACCACAAAACACGGTTGGAAAAAAAGACGAAGACCAAAATAAATGGAGACGTATACCACGTTATTGTCAAACCCAATATTAAGATGTTGGTACTCTCTGAATTTATACATAGATTCAATCCAAAGCCCAGCAAAATTCTGGCTTTACAGAAAAATGACAAGCTGATTCTAAAGTGGATATGGAAGTGCAAACAGTCAAAACAAAGTTTAAAAGAACAAAGTTGGAAGACTCACTCTACCTAATACCAAAATTTATCACAAACCAAGACATTGCGATACTGGCAAAAGGCTGGACGCATAGATCAGCTGAGTTACGCAGACAGTGTAAAACTTCATCCACCTACACTGGGTCAAGTTATTTTCTTTTTTCCTTTTTTTTTTTTTTTGTTGTTGTTGTTGTTGTGGAGACAGAGTTTTGCTCTGTCACCCAGGCTGGAGTGCAGTGGCACATTCTCAGCTCACTGTAGCCTCCGCCTCCCAGGTTCCAGCAATTCTCCTGCCTCTGCCTCCCAAGTGGCAGGGATTATAGGTGTGCACCACCACACCCAGATAATTTTTGTATTTTTAGTAGAGACAGAGTTTCACTACCTTGGCCAGGCTAGACTCGAACTCCTGACTTCAAGTGATCGACGTGCCTTGCCTCCCAAAGTGCTGGGATTGCAGACGGAGCCACCGCGCCCAGCCGGCTCAAGTTATTTTCAACAGAAATGCCAGACTGGGTGCAGTGACTCACACCTGTGATACCAGCACTTTGGGAGGCTGAGGCAGGCGGATCACCTGAGGTCAGCAGTTAGAGACCAGCCTGACCAACATGGAGAAACCCCTCTCTACTAAAAATACAAAATTAGCCAGGCATGGTGGCGCATACCTGTAATCCCAGCTACTCCGAAGGCTGAGGCAGGGGAATTGCTTGAACCCAGGAGGCGGAGGTTGCAGTGAGCTGAGATGGCACCATTGCACTCCAGCCTGGGCACAAAGAGTGAAACTCCATCTCAAAAAAAAAGACTTGAAGTCAGTAGAAAGAAAACTTGAGATAGGTTAAGAAGGTATTGGGGTGGACGCAGTGGCTCTTGCCTGGAATCTCAACACTTTGGGAGGCCAAGAAGGGTGGTCATTTGAGTCCAGGAGTTTGAGACCAGCCTGGGCAATACAGTGGAACCTTGTCTCTATAAAAAAAAAAAACTCAAAAAATTAGCTGGGCATGGTGGCACATCCCTGTAGTCCCAGCTACTCAGGAGGCTGAGGCAGGAGGATCTCTTGAGCCTGGGAGGTCAAGGCCACAGTGAGCCATGATTGTGCCACTTTCCTCCAGCCTGGGTGACAGAGTAAGACCCTGTCTCAAAATAAAATAGATTTAAAAACATAAAATGGAAAGCTTGCTCTTTGACAGACACCATTAAGATAACAAAAGGACAAGGCATAGAATGGGAGAAAGCATGTACAGTACGTAGAGCTGACAAAGGATCTGTGTCCAAACCATGTCAAGAACACTCAGAATTCAATAATAAGAAAACCCATTCTTAAAATATGCCAAAGTTTAAATAGACACTTCACTGAAAAAGATACAAATGGACATTAGACACATGAAAGGACCCTCCATGCCATCAGTTGTCAGAAAAATGCAAATGACAATGACAATGAGATACTATTACAGTGCTATTGTAATTTTTCTTAAAAAAACCAATGTGTGTGGTGCTGCAGACCTGTAATCCCAGCTATTTGGGAGGCTGAGGAGGGAGGATCACTGGAGGCTAGGACTTGAGAGGAACCTGGACAATGTAGCAAGACTCTGTTGCAAAGGACAAAAAAGAAAAGATTTACAAAGAAAAAGACTGACAATTCCAAGTGCTGGCAGAGATGTGGAGAGGCTGCTGCCGGGAATGTGCAGTGGTGCAGCCATTGGGAAGTTTCTGGGGAAGTTAAAAGGCTCACCTGCCACATGCCCCGGCCATTCCACTCCCAGGGTCCACGAGACCTGCACACAAATGTTCACAGCACTTGTAACAACCAAAAAACTGGAAACAACCCAAATGCCCTTCGGCAGGTGAATGAGCGAACAGTTATGGTGGAGCTAAACCATGGGACGTGCCTTCGGGGAAGGGTGAATGCGCGGTGTGCACGACACGTGGGTGAGCCTCAGAGAACCCGGACACGACAAGGTGCACACTCTGGGATTCCAACCGAGTGAGATTCTGTGATACAAAAACCATGTGGCTGTGTGGGTTTAGGGGTCAGGGTGGACCACAGGGGCATGAGGGAGCCTTTTGGATTGAGGAACATGTTTCCTATCTTGATTGGGGTGGTGCTTTCATGGGTATGTATACTTGTCAAAATTATTCAAACTGAGCACCAAAAATGAGTTTCTTTATTTTATGTAAACTAACCTCAGTGAAGTTGATTTTTAAGGTTAAAAGAGCCCAGGAACAATGGCTCATGCTTGTAATCCCCACACTTTGGGAGGCTGAGTCAGGTGGACCACTTGAGGTCAGGAGTTTGAGACCAGCCCAGCCAACATGGCGAAACCCCATCTCTCCTAAAACTATAAAAATCAGCACAGCATGGTGGAACGTGCCTGTAATTCCAGCTACTTGGGAGGCTGAGGCAGGAGAATCACTTGAACCTGGAAGGTGGAGGTTGCAGTGAGCCAGATCACACCACTGCACTCTAGCCTGAGAAACAGAGCAAGACTCTGTCTCAAACAATAAAAGAAAAAATGGAAGGCCGGGCGCAGTGGCTCACACCTATGATCCCAGCACTTTGGGAGGCTGAGGCGGGTGGATCACAAGGTCAAGAGATCAAGACCATCCTGGTCAACATGGTGAAACCCTGTCTCTACTAAAAATTATAAAAAATTAGCTGGGCATGGTGGTGCGTGCCTGTAATCCCAGCTACTTGGGAGGCTGAGGCAGGAGAATTGCCTGAACCCAGGAGGCGGAGGTTGCAGTGAGCTGAGATTGCGCCATTGCACTCCAGCCTGGGTAACAAGAGTGAAACTCCATCTAAAAAGAAAAGAAAAAGTGGAAAATGAAGAAGGCATTTACATAGCTCTACTAGATAAACTAATGGTTCTTCATTGAGGATCTTTTTCAAAGTCAGTACCATGGTCATTGTGAGCTTTCTTAATGCTCTTGTCTGGTACTGACGTTTTCTTCCTATGAAACAGAAACAGACGATGGCCAGAGTGACTGATGACTGATGCCACTGTGTAGTTCCTAACTACACAGAGACCACCTGGGGCCCACAGAGGAGCAGGAGTCTGCAGGTCTCTTGTCACAACCTCCGTCTCATCACCAGCTCTTCAGGCGTGATGTTCACACACTTCTGACACATCTGCCCTGTGATGATGCTCAGTGCTCTATTGCAACGGCTGCATAGAGCCTTTTTCTTTTCTTTTCTTTTCTTGAGATGAAGTGTTGCTCTGTCACCAGGCTGAAGTGCAATGTCGCCATCTTGCCTTACTGCAACCTCTGCCTCCCAGGTTCAAGCAATTATCCTGCCTCAGCTTCCCAAGCAGCTGGAATTACAGGTGTGCACCACCATGCCCAGGTAATTTTTGTATTTTTAGTAGAGACGGGGTTTCACCATATTGGCGGGGATGGTCTTGGTCTCCTGACCTCGTGATCCTCCCTTGTGAGCCTCCCAAAGTGCTGGGATCACAGGCGTGAGCCACCGCACTGGGTCTCACGGAGCCATGTTTAAATTCGCCTTTGAGGTTACAGACACGAGTTCAGACGAAGAAGTGGTTTCATGTGGATTTCAGTTCCCACTCTGTGTCTGCCATTATTAGGAATAGGCTCTGGAGACGAAGAAGTGGCTTCATGTGGATTTCAGTTCCCACTCTGTGTCTGCCATTATTAGGAATAGGCTCTGGTTAACAGAATTTCATTCTTAAAAGAAAAACAGGCTCTAATGAACCACACCTTGGACCCCAGGGCTCTCAGGAGACAGCATAAGGTGAGTCTGGAGTGAGAACATGAGCATTACCGCAGTTACCGAATATCTCTTGCTGCAAATGACTTTCAACCATTTTTTCTTAAACCTGCTTTCGAAGAAGGTAAAAGTTTTGGTTCTTTTCTTGTGAGAGGGTTCCTGTTTCACGACCTTCTAAAACAAAGCCTACCATGGTTTAAGGACTTCAAGGAAACTGGTAAACCTTGCCCATTTTAAGAGGGTTAAGTCACAGCACCTGACACTCAGGACAGTATTGTGAGGCCTTCTCGTGAGCAGGTCCTGGAAAGCAACTCAAAAACATGTCAAAAGGCTGACATTTTCTGACCCAGCCATTCGCCAAAGAAACTCTCACAGGTGAACCGACACACTGGTACAAAATATGCTCCCAAAGGCATTATTTTATTTTATTTCATTTTATTATTTTTTATTTTATTATTTTTGAGACAAGACCTTGTTCTGCGGCACAGGCTGCAGTTCAGTTGTACAATCACTGCAGCCTTGACCTCCTGGGGTCAAGCAATCCTCCCACCTCAATTTCCCAAGTAGCTGAGACCACAGGCCTGCACCAACACACTCAGCTGATTTTTATATTTTTTGTAGAGATGGGGTCTCCCTATGTTGCCCAGGCTGGTCTCAAACTCCTGGGATCAAGTAATCCTCCCACTTCTGCCTCCAGAAGTGCGGGGATTATAGGCATGGGCCTCTGTGTCTGGCCCCAAAGGCATTATTTTAAACAGAAAAAATGTAATTAAATTTCCATAGAGGGGGCTCATTTAAAAAAGTGATCACATCATGGGAGTTTTGCTTCATTTTTTTTTCTGCTGATTAGCACATATTTTACTTAAAAACTTCCTGTTTTACATTTCTCTGACATGTCATTTGTTAACCCTGACCGCGCACTCACCAGCACGATCGGTTGTCTCTCACTAACACTGACTGTACACTCACCAGCAGGATCGGTTGTTACTAACGCTGACTGTACACTTACCAGCACGATCAGTTGTCTCTCACTAACGCTGACTGTACACTCACCAGCACGATCGGTTGTCTCTCACTAACACTGACTGTACACTCACCAGCACGATCGGTTGTCTCTCACGCTGACTGTACACTCACCAGCAGGATTGGTTGTTACTCACTAACGCTGACTGTACACTCACCAGCACGATCGGTTGTCTCTCACTCACTAACGCTGACTGTATACTCACCAGCATGATCGGCTGTCTCTCACTAACACTGACTGTACACTCACCAGCAGGATCAGTTGTCTCTCACTAACGCTGACTGTACACTCACCAGCACGATCGGTTGTCTCTCACTAACGCTGACTGTACACTCACCAGCACGATCGGTTGTCTCTCACTCACTAACGCTGACTGTACACTCACCAGCACGATCGGTTGTCTCTCACTAACGCTGACTGTACACTCACCAGCAGGATCGGTTGTCACTCACTAACGCTGACTGTACACTCACCAGCAGGATCGGTTGTCTCTCACTAACGCTGACTGTACACTCACCAGCACGATCGGTTGTCTCTCACTAACGCTGACTGTACACTCACCAGCACGATCGGTTGTCTCTCACTAACGCTGACTGTACACTCACCAGCACGATCGGTTGTCTCTCACTCACTAACGCTGACTGTACACTCACCAGCACGATCGGTTGTCTCTCACTCACTAACGCTGACTGTACACTCACCAGCACGATCGGTTGTCTCTCACTAATGCTGACTGTACACTCACCAGCACGATCGGTTGTCTCTCACTCACTAACCCTGACTGTATGCTCACCAGCACAATCGGTTGTCACTCACTAACCCTGACTGTACACTCACCAGCACGATCGGTTGTCTCTTACTCACTAACGCTGACTGTACACTCACCAGCACGATCAGTTGCCTCTCACTAACCCTGACTGTACACTCACCAGCACGATTGGTTGCCTCTCACTCACTAACCCTGACTGTACACTCACCAGCATGATCGGTTGCCTCTAGTTTCATTAACGGACCAACAGGAAATGCTGCTGAGGTAAGTGTGCACTAGCAGGGTAAAGAAGTGAAATTCAAGGACCCCAGTGACAAGTGACGACAGGGGCTTCAAGCCCAGGTCCACCTGGTGCCAAAGCCCACACTCTGAGTAGCCTCTGCAGAGCTCAGCTCTGATGGGACCCCTGGGAGAAAGGCAGGATGGTGGGAGGAAGACCTGCTTTCCCCCCCAGGCCCAGTGCTAGAAATTCTAATCACAACAGTGGTCTCTTCTGTTACAGAACTATTTGCTGATTCTTGGAAAAAGAAAACAATAATGGCTATGGGGAGATTTGCCGAAGGACAGCGGATACCAGGAGGAACAAGCTCTATCCTTCCAGAGCACAGGAGGGCGACTACAGTCTCAAACAGCCAGAGTGAGGACGCTGAATGACCCCAACAACAAGAGCTGACAAACGTTTGATTTGACAGATATGTTAATTGCCTCAGTCTGTCGCTACGCATTAGATGGACGCATCACTAAGTGCTCCACAAATACGTGCAATTATTATGTGTCAACTGAAAAATAAAATAAGGCAGGGCTCGGTGGCTCATACCCATAATCCCAGCACTTTGGGAGGCTGAGGCAGGGAGATGGCTTGAGGACAGGAATTTGAGAACAACCTGGGCAATGTAGCAAGACCCTGTCTCTACAAAAAATAAAAAAATTAGCCCGGCATGAATGCATGCACCTGTAGTTCTAGCTACTCTAGAAGCTGAGGTGAGAGGCTCTAAAAATAAGAAATAAAAGTAAAAAACAGAATAGTAGATAATTTCGGTAATAAACAGATGATTCAGCCTGTTTGATGAATGGCTAAATGAAAGAATAAAATAGTATGCCCTTTACTGTTTGCTACAGGGGCATAAACTGGCCATGTGTTAAACACCATTGCCTTCAACCCAGTAAACTTAATCTATGGGAAAATCATAAGCACATATGAAAAATTTTATTCTCAAAAATGTCTATCATATTACTTACAGAAATCATCAACATGGGGTATCATTAACTAAAATGTTGTAGCCAAATGACATAATAGTACAAAAATATAAAAACTCTATATCTAAAGAACTTGTAATGTCATGAAAAATATTTCTGTTATAAGTGAAAAAATATGATATAAAATATGACAATTACTTTTTAAAAGCACATATGCTTGGATAAGAGACTTCGAACATGTGACATAGAATTGGTTATTGGTAAGCAGTGAATTTTACATATGACATAATCGATTATTGGTAAGTGGCAAATGAATCGATTATTGGTAAGTGGCGAATGAATCGATTATTGGTAAGTGGCGAATGCATCGATTATTGGTAAGTGGCGAATGAATCGATTATTGGTAAGTGGCGAATGCATCGATTATTGGTAAGTGGCGAATGAATCGATTATTGGTAAGTGGCGAATGAATCGATTATTGGTAAGGGGCGAATGAATCGATTATTGGTAAGGGGCGAATGAATCGATGATTGGTAAGGGGCGAATGAATCGATTATTGGTAAGCGGCGAATGAATCGATTATTGGTAAGCGGCGAATGAATCGATTATTGGTAAGCGGCGAATGAATCGATTATTGGTAAGCGGCGAATGAATCGATTATTGGTAAGCGGCGAATGAATCGATTATTGGTAAGCGGCGAATGAATCGATTATTGGTAAGCGGCGAATGAATCGATTATTGGTAAGCGGCGAATGAATCGATTATTGGTAAGTGGTGAATGAATCGATTATTAGTAAGTGGCAAATGAATTGGCTATCGGTAGGAGTGAATTTTTTCCATCTTTTCCAATTATTCCACATCTTTCAACTTACCTATTACATACAACTATTATTTTCACACAGTAAAACAATAAACTATTTAAAAATAAAATTAGCCAGGCGAGGTGGCTCATGCCTGTAATCCCAGCACTTTGGGAGGCCGAGGCAGGTAGATCACCTGAGGTCAGGAGTTCAAGACTAGCCTGGCCAACATGGTGAAACTCCGTCTCTACTAAAAAATACAAAAATTAGCCAGGCGTGGTAGTGGGTGCCTGTAATCCCAGCTACTCAGGAGGCTGAGGCAGGAAAATCACTTGAACCTGGGAGACGGAAGTTTCAGAGAGCTGAGATGGCAACACTGCACTCCAGCGTGGGTGACAGAGCAAGACTCCATCTCAAAAAATAAGTTGTGAATTATCTTTTATTGCAGAGAAGTGTTCTGTTGTAAATAAACTATGTACTATATACCATGGTTTATTTTATTATTATTTTTTTATTTTTTGAGACTGAGTTTTACTCTTATTGCCCAGGCTGGAGTGCAATGATGTGATCTTGGCTCCTTGGTCAGGAGTTCAAGACCAGCCTGACCAACATGGAAAACCCGGTCTCTACTAAAATTACGAAAAATACCAAATTAGCCAGGCATGGTGGCACATGCCTGTGATCCCAGCTACTCAGGAGGCTGAGGCAGGAGAATCACTTGAACCTGGGAGGCAGAAGTTGTGGTGAGCCGAGATCACACCATTGCAGTCCAGCCTGGGCAACAAGAGTGAAATTCTGTCAAAAAAAAAAAAAGGTGTCCTCTATCACAATGTCCCTAATACATAATGAAGACCTACATTTAATAGAAAATTGAAGACCTACATTTAATAGAAAAATGGGCAAAAAATACAGATAATTTTGCTTTGAAAAGTAATGCAAACAGGCCTTAAACATTTGAGGGCCAGGCACAGTAGCTCATGCCTATAATCCCAGCACTTTGGGAGGCCAAGGCAGGCAGATAACCTGAGGCTGTGAGTTCAAGACCTGTCTGACCAACATGGAGGAACCCTGTCTTTGCTAAATATACAAAATTAGCCAGTTGTGGTGGTGTATACCTGTAATCCTGGCTACTCGGGAGGCTGAGGCATGAGAATCGCTTGAACTCGGGAGGCAGAGGTTGCAGTGAGCCAAGATCATGCCGTTGCACTCCAGCCTTGGCAACAAGAGTGAAAATTCCATCTCAAAAAAAAGATAAATAATAAACATTTGAAAAGATCTTCAGCCTCACTCATGATGGAAATGCAAATTAAAACTACAAGAATATAATTTCTTACCTATCAGATTGGCCAAAATCTAAAATACAGACAGTGTATTCTTTTGGCAAAGCTGAGGGAAACATGCAGCTCACATGTCGTTTGCTAAGATTGTACTGGGATAGGAAGGAATGACATAGGACATAGGACACTTTATAATATGCCATCTTTAATGCAGAAACAGGGAAGAAATATTAAAAAGTGTTTTTATGGCTGGGCACAGTGGCTCACGCCTGTAATCCCAGCACTTTGGGAGGCCAAGGTGGGCAGATCACCTGAGGTCAGGAGTTGGAGACCAGCCTGGCCAACGTGGAGAAATCCTATCTCTAGTAAAAAATACAAAATTAGCTGGGCATGGTGGTGGATGCCTGTAATCCCAGCTACTCAGGAGGCTGAGGCAGGAGAATCGCTTGAACCCAGGAGGCGGAGGTTGAGGTGAGCCAAGATTGTGGGTGACAGAGCAAGACTCTGTCTAAAAAAAAGGAAAGAAGAGAAGGGAAGGGAAGGAAAGGGGAGGGGAGGGGAGGGAGAAGAAAGGGAACAAAAAGCCCTCCTTAAAACTTGGAAAGAAATGAAGTCAAGGAGCCTAACTGTGGAGAGTGTGCGGAACGCTCGCACAGCGAAGATGCCTTGAGTGACTTTTACACAGAGCACCGGCTGCTGCCCGGGGAGGACGTGCCCACAAGATGAAAAAGGGCTGCAGACAGACCCTCAAGGCACCCGGCAGTCCCGGTGGTAACACAGGTGCTGCACTGCAAAGCTGTCACTCATGTATTGTAGGAGAAAGCAAATTATAGGACAGTTGTCAGGAGTCAAAATTGTCAGTGAAAGAAAAAACAGATGCAAATATAGACATACAAAGGAAGTTAAAACTCCCTAATTTTCATTGCAACAGAAAATCCCAGCATAAAGTCCTGATTTACTTAAATATTCTTTCTTAGCTCTGTGCACTGAAAAGACCTAAAAGCTTGACAAACCAGTTGCTAAAACAGATTGTGATCTCGGTGAAAGTTGATCAGAGAAACCGGGTCGTTCTTGCCACACGAAACTTAACCCGTCAAGGAGCCGAGGTAGAAAGCACTCGGGACGCATAACTGCTCCAAAACGTAATTCTCTTCAAGCCTGGCAGCTAAAGCCGCTGCTGTAACTCGAATTCAGTTCCATCCATGGCTGCTGAGACCCCTGAATGTCCCAGAGGACTACCTTTCCCCACCCCGCTGCCGCCCACCTCCCACCCCAGACTCTGCCAGCTCCCCACAGCTTTACCAACAGCAGGGAACCAAGACCTTCCTCCTTCTTACCAAGCCCCCACCCTTCTCTTTGTTCTTCAGACCTACTGAAGACGGGCAGTTTGTGTGTATGCCCCTGTGAAATAAGGAACCAAACGTAAAGCCATTGAAGCTGTCAATTATCCTGAGCCTTGAGGGGAACTTGGCTATGCAACCCAGGTCATGCCACACGCAGCTGCTATTTCTACCTTTTTTCCTGTAAATAATGAAGACCAAATGGCACCTGAGACAAGACCCCCTCAGATCACTACCCCTCTTCATGGAGTCATAAAGCAATCTTCCTTGAAATGCAGTGATCCTGACCAATCCAATCACTGCTGCGTGGGCCCCTGGTCTCCTGTGAAAATGGTGGTGGTCCTGCCAGAGCTCCTGTGGCTGCCTGGTAAGTGAAACCTCAGCTTCTCCGCCTGGAAATGCTGACCCCATTTGTCTGCAATCAGTGCCTTCCCGTGTGGCCGTCCTCAAGCTCTGTGCTCAAATACACGCTATAGGTAATCATATTTTCTCAATCCCATTATTTGAGGTTGAAACCTGAATTGCAGTGCTTTCTTCTCAAATAAAATGTTAAATTTGGGGAGTCATCTCTACATTTTTATTTTGACTGTGATATCTCCAAAGACCATCTTTCATCACAATAAACCAGGGCTTCTTTTTTTTTTGAGACAGAGTTTTGCTCTTGTTACCCAGGCTGGAGTGCAATGGCGCGATCTCGGCTCACCGCAACCTCTGACTCCCGGGTTCAGGCGATTCTCCTGCCTCAGCCTCCTGAGTAGCTGGAATTACAGGCACGCGCCACCATGCCCAGCTAATTTTTTGTATTTTTAGTAGAGACGGGGTTTCACCATATTGACCAGGCTGGTCTCAAACTCCTGTCCTCAGGGGATCCTCTCACCTGAGACTCCCAAAGTGCTGGGATGACAGTGTTCAGGCCACTGTGCCCCACCCGAACCAGGGCTTCTTGATGAAATCATGGATCCCAACTGTGACCTACCAATGCCTAAGGCGAGCTCAGCCATAATGTTGATAACTGGGCTGGACGTCGTGGCTCACACCTATAATCCCAGCATTTTGGGAGGCCAAGGTGGGACGATCACTTGAGCCCAGGAGTTTGAGACCAGCCTGGGCAACATGGCAAACGCTGTCTTTTACTTAAAAGTAAAAATAAATTGGCCAGGTATGACGGTGCATGCCTGTGGTCTGAGCTACCTGGGAGGCTGAGGTGGAAGGATCACTTGAGCCCGGAAGGCTGAGGCTACAGTGAGCTAGGACTGAGTTACTGTACTCCTGAGTGGGCAAAACAGTGAGACTAACTTTTAAAAGTTGTTTTAAGTGGCAACAGTGGTAGGCACGATGGGGTTCATTATATTATTCTATTTTTATTTAAAATATCCTGTAAAATTGTCATAAAAGACTGTGCGCTTATGTCAATTTTACCTAAATGCTGAGCCCATGTATCAGCTACCAAACCTCAATTCCAGTGGCAGAAATCGCAGAAGAAAATTTCAGGAGCCTCTACGTTTCCTGCGCCCAGGGGAAGCTAAGCCCTGTAGCCTGGTCATGCAGCATGCTTGACAATTCAGCTTCTTGGACTGCTGAGGCTCATAGGTGACCACTCGGCCTCGTGTTCTTGTTCTGTGAATGACTAAGAGACCAGAGACCAGACTTCCCTCCTTCAGACGACTGACCTTTGCCGTGGACCAACCGCCTCCTTCATTGCCCTCCCTGTGCAACTGTCCTAACTCAGAGCAGACAGTACAACCACCCCACGACATACTCAGTGTGAACACCAAACATACCTCTCCCAGGAGGAAAAGACCACCTTGGCTAGTCAGAGGGCGGTAACTGTGCATTCACCCTCAGAGAGAAAGGTGCTGAAATTGAAATTTAAGCTTCCCTAAACCTCATTTATAGAAAGGATTGAGCCCAGGAGCTTTCTTTCTTTTTTTTTGTAAGTTGGGGTTTCACCATGATAACCAGGCTGGTCTTGAACTCCTGACCTCAGTTGATCCACCCACCTCGGCCTCCCAAAGTGCTAGGAATACAGGCGTGAGCCACCGCGCCCGGCCCGACAGGAAATTTACATACGCCTGAAAGCATCGCCATCACCTTCACCTTCACCTGGGACAGCCCGGTGACCTCGTCCCTCAGCCTGCGATTCACGAGTGGAAAGCCTCCATGACCTGATTGCAAATCCCTTCTTTCCTTCCTGAAACCACTCAGGGGTTGGGGCACAGCGGTCTCCCTGGGTGACCCTTCGCCCACCCCTACTGCGCACCCGGCGGGTCACCCACGCTGCCACCCCGGCAGCCCGCCAGTCCATAAGGACGCCCACGGCCGGGACGCGGCCGCTCCGGCCTGGCAGGGTGACGAGGAGCCTGGGCGTCCGCGCTCCGACTGCCCTTTCTCCCCTCGCGGGATTCCTCCCTCCCCACTTTCTCCAGCTACGAGGCTTCCTCTTCCTTTTCCCCGAGGTCAGCACGCTTCCCCTTTCGGGGCCCGGGGTAGTCCTGGGGCCGCGGGGGCAGGCCGGGTCACGTGGGTCCAGGGTCACATGCTGCCGCGGGTCACGTGCCTGCCTCTACCACGCGCGAGGCGGTGCGGTGCTGGGAGCTGCCGCACCTGCGGGGAGCGCAGCCGCCACCGCCCGACGCGCGCGCTCTCGCGAGACCCGCGGAGTCACGTGACGTCAGGGCGCGGCGCAGCTCACGTGACAGGCGCTGCTGGCCGCGGGGTCTCTCTTTCGTGCCGGCGTCGCGGTGGCTCGGCCTCTCGCGTCCGGGAACGCCGCGGTCTCCCGCGCCCGCCCTTGGCTCCCGCGCCCCGCCGTCGCCCCCGCGCCCGGCTTTCCCGCGGCCGAACCGCCTCCGCGTCCCGGCCCCACGCACCGGCCCCGGCCGCTTCGCGCCATGGCGGCCCCCGGCAGCGCCCGGCGGCCCCTGCTGCTGCTGCTGCTCGGTGAGGGGGTCGTGGCGGGACGTGGGAGCGGCGGGATGGGCGGAGATGCGGCCCCTGGGTCTGGGGGGGTAGGGGGGCTGCCGGGTCGTTGTGCCGCGGGTCGCCCCTCACCCACTGCTCTCAGCCCCAGCCCCCTGTGCCCTCGGGCGGGTCCTTCCCGGCGTCGTGGGGTCGCAGAGCCCAGTGGCAGGTGCTTGGGGGACCAGGAGATGTCGTCCCAGGACCTGGCTCCTCTCGGGTTGGAGTCACTGAGCTGAGTTTTTCTCGGGTGTTGTGTCCGAAGGGAACTTCGAGGGCTTGCTCGGCGTCTGGTGCTTTCAGGACAGCTGTGGTCTTGTCTAGTTTCCTGGCAAGTTGAGGCGGTGAGATGTAGACGAGGCTGCGCCCCCGAAGGTGGCAGGGACGTGAGTGGTCTCAGCCCCCGGGCGAGTGACCTAGAATCGAGCACTTGCCGACACGGATTTCACCCAGGACAGGGAGAGGCCAGCGCGAGCGTTCCCCACCTTTGTACTTGAACCTTTCTCCTCTTTCAGCGGTGTGGGGCTGCGTGTGTGTGCATGTTACTGTGAATTCACGTTTATGTTAAAATAATTTTTAAAGTTATCTTTGGGATTTTACGAAATTCCATGGCAGACAAGATGAGGGAAAGCTGGCGTCAGACTCGAGATGGCAATGTTCATTTAGGAAGTAAAGAGCGCTGTTCCTGTAAGCCGAAATGCGAGGCCCGGGAACACGTGGGGAAGCACCGTTCTCTTCTGTCAGTTTATAGAGCTCAGACAGACGGGCAGTAGGTGCTCCAGATTGTATTGACTCGTGAATTTCGTTCTCATTTATTCTGTCTTAATAACAGGATGTGTGCTGTCTCTTTAAGACAGTCCCGAGGGCCTCCCCTGCCCCGCCCCCGACGCTGTTTTCTCAATCCCTCCTGGTAATTTGGGAAGATTATCTTAAATGGCAGTACCTGAAAGGTGCTGTAGAATTAAGCTGGGGGAGTGTATGCGAGTTAAGTAGATACAGAAATACGCTCCCTACACACCTTCCTTCTTTAAATCCCTCATTAGTCCCATCCAACTCTAAAATTGTTATGTGAGTGAATGGATTTTGGTTTCACTTTGTTTCGCTTGAAATGAATTACTTGAACTGCGTGGGTAGCCACAGAGGTGAACTTACTCCAGTAGTAAGCCTGAAGCCGTGCTCGGGCCCTGTGACAGAGTCAGGTGTGGTTAACGAGAGGAGTTGCCGAAACGAGTTCTGTCACGTCACAGCAACTGCATTGTTCTGTACAGATGCTCACAGGCCTCATGACTTTGATGTTTTCTTTCCGGTTTTAAAAACTCACTTTAAAAATGAGAAACATCCACGACTCCCTAATACTGTGATAGGAATACTGGAATATTGTTCGTGTAGTTAGCCTTCCGAGGTCTGTTCCATTGTGTCTTAAGTTTTCTATTTAAAATCCAACTTTGTTTGTTTGAGATGGAGTCTTGCTCTGGCGCCTAGGCTGGAGTGCAGTGGCACGATGTTGGCACACTGCAGCCTCTTTCTCCTGGGTTCCAGCGATTCTTCTGCCTCCTGAGAAACTGGGATTATAGCCTCGAGCTACCACACCTGGCTAATTTTTGTATTTTTAGTAGAGACGGAGTTTCACCATGTTAGTCAGGCTGGTCTGAAACACCTGACTTTGTGATCTACCCACCTTGCCCTCCCAAAGTGCTGGGATCACAGGTGTGAGCCACTGCACCTGGCCCAATTTTTTGTTGTTGTTTTTAATTGTTTTCACCTCTGTGCTTTTTTGTTTTGTTTTGTTTTTTTGTTTTGTTTTGTTTTTTTTTGTTTTTTTTTTTTTTAATCACTCTGTCACCAAGGCTGGAGTACAGTAGCTCAGTCTGGGTTCTCTGCAACCTCTACCTCCTGGGTTTAAGCAGTTCTCCTGCCTCAGCCTCCCTAGTAGCTGGGACTACAGGTGCATGCCGCCATGCCCAGCTAATTTTTGTATTTTTAGTAGAGACACAGTTTCGCCATGCTGGCTAGGCTGGTCTGGAACTCCTGACCTCGTGCCTCCCAAAGTGCTGGGATTATAGGCATGAGCCACTGTGCCTGTCCAAAATCTAACTTTAAAAAAAAAAGCCTTTTAACAACTTTTATTTAAAGGTATTTAAAATGTTTATTTTAATGTGCAATTTCACCAAAAAGCATCTTTTAAAATACTTTTCAATTTCTAATTTCCCGTACATTAATAATTAGGCATTGCTTAAAGCTACTGTGTTTGAATACTTAGAAAGTTCAGAAAAGCGGCTGGGCGCGCTGGCTCACGCCTGTAATCCACGCACTTAGAAGGCCAAGGCAGGTGGATCACCGGAGGTTGGGAGTTCAAGACCAGCCTGACCAACACGGTGAAAACCCATCTTAAAAAAAAAAAAAAAAAGCTCAGAAAAGCATGAACTGAAACTTTGTCTTGATAGATAGAATTAGCTGTGATTGCATAATGTGACCCTTTAAACCATTAATGTCAGCAGGATAACGTCCTTACCC
This sequence comes from Callithrix jacchus, assembly GCF_049354715.1. NCBI lineage: Eukaryota > Metazoa > Chordata > Mammalia > Primates > Cebidae > Callithrix > Callithrix jacchus. Next base: position 28,754,250 of record NC_133502.1, read on the forward strand.
TTTCCACATGAACAGCTGTCACTTAGGAGGTTTGAAAAATTTCATACTTGGCCGGGCACAGTGGCTCACGCCTGTAATCCCAGCACTTTGGGAGGCCAAGGTGGGTGGCTCGCCTGAGGTCAGGAGTTTGAGACCAGCCTGGCCAATATGGTGAAACCCCATCTCTGCTAAAAAAAATACAGAAATTAGCTAGGTGTGGTGGCAGGCACCTGTAAGCCAAGCTACTCAGGAGGCTGATGCAGGAGAATTGCTTGAACCTGGGAGGTGGAGGTTGCAGTGAGCCATGATCAGACCATTGCATTTCAGCCTGGGCGACAAGAGTGAAACTCTGTCTCAAAAAAAAAATTTTCCACTAACTAATGTTACCTTTGATTGTGGAGATTGTCAGTTATGCAGTGGAAAGAATGAATTCATCAGTAGATTGGAGATCAGAATGTCTTTGTGGCCCTGTGGTTTTGAGTTGTATTACATTAGACCCATCCTGGACAGTGTTCCCCTCTCTCCTCTGTACCCCAGGACTTTTATTGTCTGTGCTTCTACACGGCAGCATCCATTCAGCTGCACTGGGATTAGTCTGTGTATCTCCCTTCCTTAGCTGACACGTAGTAAGTGATGAGTACATGTATGGAGAAAGGATCAGTTATGTAGCAGTGTCTCTTAAACACATGCACAGCCTCCACCTCCTGGGTTTGAGTGATTCTTCTGCCTCAGCCTCCCGAGTAGCTGGGACTACAGGCACGCACCACCATGCCCAGCTGATTTTTATATTTTTAGTAGGGATGGGGTTTCACCATATTGGCCAGGATGATCAGCTTTTTAGAAATATACATACCGCAGCCAGGCACAATGGCTCATGCCTGTAATCTCAGTGCTTTGGGAGGCTAAAGCAGGAGGATTGCTTGAGACCAGCCTGGGCAGCATAGCGAGACCAGTGTCTCTACAAAAAAATTATAAAGAAATATATACATTTATACCCTCTAGAGGTTGTGACTCAGTACCTGGGTTGGTATTTTTTTCCCTTTAATTCTTTGTAAATGTTCATCACTGGTTAAGTAGAATAAAAATGCCATTTTTAAAAGAATCAAGCCAAGATAAACTAAGATGTGGTTTTTTAATAAATTTTTAAAAATAAAATTATGTGTGTGTGTGTGTGAGAGAGAGAGAGAGAGAGAAATGGAGTTTTGTTTTGCTCTTATTGCCCAGGCTGGAGTGCAGTGGCACAATCTCGGCTTACCGCAACCTTCACCTCCTGGGTTCATGCAGTTTTCCTGCCTTAGCAGCTGGGATTACTGGCATGTGCCACCACACCCAGCTAATTTTGTATTTTTAGTAGACATGGGGTTTCTCTCTGTTGATCAGGCTGGTCTTGAACTCCTCACCTCAGGTGATCCGCCTGCCTTGGCCTCCCAAAGTGTTGGGATTACAGGTGTGACCCACTCTGCACAGCCAAAATAAAGTTGTTGTTTGTTTGTTTTTTGAGATGGAGTTTCGCTCTTGTTACCCAGGCTGGAGTGCAATGGCGCGATCTCGGCTCACCGCAACCTCCGCTTCCTGAGTTCAAACAATTCTCCTGCCTCAGCCTCCCAGTAGCTGGGACTACAGGCACGTGCCACCATGCCCAGCTAATTTTTTTTTTGTGTTTTTAGTAGAGACAGGGTTTCACCATGTTGACCAGGATGGTCTCGATCTCTTGACCTCGTGATCCACCTGCCTCAGCCTCCCAAAGTGCTGGGATTACAGGCGTGAGCCACCGTGCCCAGCCCCAAAATTTATTTTTTTAAGAGACAGTGTCTTGCTGTGTTTACCAACCTGGTCTAGAACTCCTAGCTTCAAGCAGTCCTCCATTTCAGCCTCCCAAAGTGCTGAGATTACAGGCATGAGCCACTGCACCCAGCCAGTGTTTCCTGATTTGAAGCCTATTCCCTCAGTCTTCAAGTGCTGGAGAGGCAGTGTGTTTCTGAAGTGGCAGGTGCTGTGGGTCAGAAGATGCCCTGCTAGATTGGGGTCTGCACCCTCACTAGCTGCGTGACCTGGGCAGGGTAGTTGACCTCTCTGTGCCTTAGTCTCCCTATTGGAGTTGTCTGATAATTGGGATGTGCTTAGAGCAGCACCTGGCACAAAGTGAGTGCATTCCAGGTGCTTGTGAAATAAGATCATTTTCGATATTTTGTGTCAATTACTGAGGATTGAATGATGACCTTGATAGGAACTCTGTGTATCTGTGTGGATGTTTAATAATAGCAGACATCAAAGCTGGTGTCAGTGCCGGGCACAAGGTGCTCAGGTGCTCCGACGGGCCTGAGGCATTGGCGAATCCTCCTCCTCATGGGCATGTAGACTGGGGATTGGCCCTGCTCAGTGCTGAAGGAGCTGCCCAGAACTGAGGCCTCTGACTCCGAAGCACACATGCTTCCCACAGCGGCACCGGTTTCAGAGAATAGAATTCCTCCAAGTGGGAGCATTTTGAAGGAACAAGCCGCAGTTACTCCTTTCTGTGATCCCTGGAGAAGTGATCCTGTGTGTGAGTACAGGACTGCTAGAGATAGCAGTCACCAGGAGGTTAGGGTACCCAGCTTGGCAGTGCTGCCAGCGGCTGTCCTGTTTGGCTGTGACACCTGTTAGGTTACTGGAAACATTGTCACTTATTTGAGAAGGGTTTTTTTTTCACCTTTTTTTCTTAACCAATGCCACTGTTGTGGAATTTTTTTAAAAACTTCTGATCATTAGCATACATACATTTCTCTTACAGTTCTGTGTGCTAATGCTGTTATTTTCTGCTTTACCAAAATTGTCTTCTGAGGGTAAGTTTATTTTAATGACTCAAAATTTCTGGGCCTCTCCAGAGTAATACAGGCATCTTGTGCTGCCAAAGCATATTTTAAATTTGTTTTAATAATATTTATTTTCCTCTGAAAGCTGAGACCTGGCCGGGTGTGGTGGCTCATGCCTATAATCCCAGCACTCTGTAAGGCTGAGGCAGGTGGATTACTTGAGGCCAGGAGTTGGAGACCAGCCTGGCCAACATGGCAAAACCCTGTCTCCCCATCTCTACTAAACATACAAAAAGTAGCTGGACGTGGCAGTACAAACTTATAGTCCCAGCTACTCAGGAGGCTGAGGCATGAGAATCGCTTGAACCCGGGAGGTGGGGGGGCCACTGCACTTCAGCATGGGCAGGAGTGAGTCTCCAAAAAATAAAATAAAAAAGCTGAAACCCTCAGCATATTTACTAAATGAAAAAAAAAATTGTGTAGTTGAAAAGTGACTCAGTGTGAAATATTTCCTAATGAAGTGCTTTGGATCAGTAAAAAGTGTTTGAGGAAACTTTTATTTTTGGACAGCTTAATAAAAGCTGGCTTGTGGGTGCTCCCATGTGGCTGTCCATCTTGTCAGTGGTGGCTGTGAGCCATATGGCTTCTCAGCTGAGGGCGAGGGTGGGCATTGGCCCTGTCCACGCTAAGTTCCAGTCAATAGTAAGGCTTTCTCTGGTATCTGCTGGGTCTGCCTGTCCACTGCTTCTGCCTTTCAGGCATCTGCTGTCGCTTCTGTAAACTCATTCTGATCTCTCACAGGAGTGAGAATATTTTCTCTCTTTTTAAGAAACGTTTACTATGTGGAAAAGGGATAGAATATTCTGGATTCTCTAGATTCATTGGAAGTGCTGTTAGTATGATCTTGCCTGAGTGTTGAAGGGTGTGGGTTGAAAAACGCAGTAAAGCAGGACGTTCGATCGCAGGTTTCCTTGCACACCCTGCTCTGTTTTATTGTCATGTAGCACCTTTTCTTTTCCTTTTTTGAGACAGAGTTTCGCTCTTGTCACTAAGGATGGAGTGCAGTGGCGCAGTCTTGGCTCACTGCAACCTCCGCTTCCTGGGTTCAGTCAATTCTCCTGCCTCAGCCTCCTGAGTAGCTGGGATTCCAGGTGCCTGCCACCACGCCCAGATAATTTTTATATTTTCAGTAGAGATAGGGCTTCACCATGTTGGGCAGGCTCCCAGGCCAAGGCAGGTGGATCATGAGGTCTTGAACTCCTGACCTTGTGATCCACCTGCCTTGGCCTCCCAAAGTGCTGGGCCCCAGCAGCACCTTTCCTTTGTGGACATAGATTTTGGTATTTCCTTTACCAGAAGCTCAAGGGAAGATAGGTGGGACTTCTGGTAATATGCCTTCTTTTATGCTTGAAGAATAGTTGCTCTAAAGATTTTATTTTGTGAAAGGCCCGAGGTTGAAGTGAGTTGGATTTGTTGGAATCCATTACTTCTCCAGGGAATAGGATTTTCAGTGAAAAGCTGAGTGTCCTCTCTTTCAGTATTGGCCCTCACAATGTCACCTTAGAGTGACAAATGAGACCCAGGTGTGTGTGTCATTGGAAGGCTGTGCCGATGAAGTGTAAGATGAGCCCCCGGGTGTTGAGTGCTCACTGGACTGGCGTGCATGGCTTGTAATGGCAGAGACAAGTAAAAGCATGTCATTTTTGCATGGTTCACTGTGGTGGCTGATAGGTGTTTGGCTTTAGAACAAGCAAAAACACCTATTTTTGCCAGTCTGTAATGAAAGAACTGTGTAATGTGTGATTTGTACAATTAGCAGTGTCTCTATGTAGTGATCAGATTATATTTGTTGCCAAGCATCTTGATCAGGGAAGTGGGGTATGAATAAGCCAGAGAGGTACTTAGCAGTGACCACTGTGAAGCTAAAAAGACTTACAGAGCTTCAGTTCTGTCCTTTTGCTTCAGGATGGGGAAGGGAGGCCACTCCACCAGATGTGCGGCACTGTGAGGACCTTTCTGAAATTGGGCAGAGCTCAGCTCTTTAAGTCCATGGCTTTTTCTTTTCTTTTCTTTTTCCAAGACTCAGTCTCGCTCTGTCCCCTAGGCTGAAGTGCAGTGGCATGACCTCGGCTTACTGCAACCTCTGCCTCCTGGGTTCAAGTGATTCTCCTGCCTCAGCCTCCTGAAAAGCTGGGACTACAGGTGCGTGCCACCATGCCCGGCTAATTTTTTGTATTAGAGACAGGGTTTCACCATATTGGTCAGGCTGGTCTTGAACTCCTGACTTCGTGATCCGCCCACCTTGGCCTCCCAAAGTGCTGGGATTACAGGCATGAGCCGCTGCACCTGGCCTGAGTCCCTGGCTTTTCTTGCCATATCACAGTGTGTGAGAAAGAATACTGACCACATGTTAAGTAGCAGTTGAGGACCACAGTGAAAGCTACTACAGACTCCCATGGATTTCCACAGAAGGGCGAGTTGTGCCTTCAAGGCCCACCACATCTTACGGAGATCTTCTGAGAAATGTGCAGCAACGCGTGCCTAGGATGACCCAGAAATTGACATGTGCCTTCCTGATAAGTGTTCTGAAATAAAGCACTAAACAGCAATAGACCAGGTTGGCAAACTCGTCAGATGGGTTTAGAGAAAACAATTCCAGAATAGTATCCGCAAGGGACAGGGCACCAGGTGAACTGGCTGCAGATCCATGTGTCTGGTTCTTCAGTGGATTTAAGAAATGCAGGGCTGGGCGTGGGAGCTCTCACCTGTAATCCCAGCACCTTGGGAGGCCGAGACAGGTGGATAACCTGAAGTCGGGAGTTCAAGAGCAGCCTGGCCAACATGGCAAAACACCATCTCTATTAAAAATACAAAAACCAGCTGGGTTTGGTGGCACATGCTTGTAATCCCAGCTACTTGGGAGGCTGAGGCAGGAGAATCACTTGAACCCAGAAGGAGGAGGTTAGGAGGTTGCTGGGAGCTGAGATCATGACACTGCACTCCAACCTCGGCAACAGAGCGAGACTCCGTCTCAAAAACAAAAATGAACAACAACAACAACAAAATGCACAGTGGAATCCTATAGTAAAGGCTGCTACAGCTGTGGAAAACGGGAGTACTCAGTTGTGTTTTCTGAAGTCTGTGATGGTCTCCGTCTCTTCCCGGCATTGACAGGCCTCCTGCATTGTGCGTCGTCAGTGTTTGTGGTGAAGAATAGCAACGGCACTGCCTGCATAATGGCCAACTTCTCTGCTGCCTTCTCAGTGAACTACGACTCCAGGAGTGGCTCTAAGGTAGGAAGCACCAGGGCACTTCACGCTTCCCTGGTATGTGTGGGAAGGTGGTTCTGAACGTCTCTACCAGGTCTGAACAATGGCCCCATCTGAACCTGGTGCTTTCCCTCCTGCGTGCTTCCTCTGGCACGGTCAGTGTCCTGTGCTGTCTGCGCCGTGGCTACAGTCAGTCACAGGCCTTTCTTTGTGCTGCATCTCACCGTTACCAACATTTTTCTGGTTTTCTCTTTTTTTTGAGACGGAGGCTTGCTCTGTTGCCCAGGCTGGAGTGCAGTGATGTCTGAGCCCACCACACCCTCTACCTCCTGGGTTCAAGCAATTCTTCTGCCTCAGCCTCCTGAGTAGCTGGGACTACAGGTTCCCCCTGCCCATGCCCGGCCAGTTTGTGTGTTTTTAGTAGAGATGGGGTTTTGCCATGTTGGCCAGGCTGGTCTCAAACTCCTGATCTCAAGTGATCTACGTGCCTCGGCCTCCCAAAGTGTTGCCATTGCAGGCATGAGCCACCACGCCCGGCTCTAGTCTTCTTCATGGTTGTCTTTTATAATCACGATGTAATACTTTATTATGTTAGTTCACCATAATTTGTTGCACACACTCTCCTACTGGTAGTTGGTAAATTGTCTTGAATTCTTTTTCCTTTTTTTTTTGAGACAGAGTCTCGCTCTGTCGCCAGGCTGGAGTGCAGTGGCACAATCTTGGCTCACTGCAGCCTCTGCCTCCTGGATTCAAGCAATTCTCCTGCCTCAGCCTCCTGAGTAGCTAGGACTACAGGCACGCGCCACCACAGCATAGAGATGGGGTTTCACAGTGTTGGCCGGGGTGGTCTCTATCTTTTGATCTTGTGATCTGCCCACCTCCCAAAGTGCTAGGATTACAGGCATGAGCCACCGCACCCAGCCTTGAATTCTTTCTCATGCTCTGTGAATGTGGCTTTTTTGCTTTATTTTAGAGAAATTCTTATAGTCCAAGAAATGTATCTAAATGGTTATTTGACATGCAGTGCTACAAACAGTGGACTAGTTTGATTAAAATGTTCCTGAGTAGTTTTGTTGAAATGGCTTTGTGTTTCTATGGGATTACTAAAGCCTTTTGTAATTTAGATTTCTAGCAAATGAGTGGCATGCATTTATTGTACTTGTTAATTATCTATTATAGACATTTCACATACTCTTCGTAATGTTGTTTTTTTGTTTTTGTTTTTTCGAGACTGCTTCCCACTCTGTGGCCCAGGTTGGGGTGCAGTGGCGTGATCTCAGCTCACTGCAGCCTTGACCTCGTGGGCTCAAGTGATCCTCCCACCTCAGCTCCCCAAGTAGTTGGGACTTCAGGTGCATGCCACCATGCCTGGCTAATTTTTTATATTTTTTGTAGGAACAGAGTTTCTCCATGTTACCCAGGCTGGTTTTGAGCTCATGAATAAGCAATTCTCTCACCTCAGCCTCCCAAAGTGCAGGGATTACAGGCGTGAGCCGCTGTGCCTGGCTATTTTACGTTGGTTCTTTTGAATATATCCCTGAACAAAATCTGATCTTCAGTGCTTTGTTGAAATGACCCTTTTTCCTTTCACACCTCCACATCGACACTAATCTCTCTACTGCCACTCAGAGGGTCGTGGCAGGCCCAGGACTGCTGGGAGGACTGCAGTTCTTGAGTGTGTGCGGGGCTTTCTGCCAGCTGCTGGGCCCTTACTGATTCATTCGTGCTGGTCTCTAGGTAAATGTGGCCTCTGTCGAAACTGAAGAAAAAGGCCGGGCTTGGCTCACGCCTGTAATCCCAGCAATTTGGGAGGCCGAGGCAAGTGGATCACCTGAGGTCAGGAGTTTGAGACTAGTTGGGCCAACATGGTGAAACCCTGTCTCTACTAAAAATACAAAGAAAAAAATTAGTCGGGCATGGTGGCAGGTGCTTATAAACCCAGCTACTCAGGAGGCTGAAGTAGGAGAATCAGTTGAACCTGGGAGGCAGAGGTTGCAGTGAGCTAAGATTGGACCATCGCATTCCAGCCTGGGCAACAAGAGTGAAACTCATCTTAAAACAAACAAAACACTGAAAACTGAGAAGGTTTTGTTCTATAAAAATGTCTCAGGGCTGGGCGTGATGGCTCATGCCTGTAATCCCAGCACTTTGGGAGTTTTGGGAGGCTAAGAGGATCACTTGAGCCCAGGAGTTCCAGACCAGCCTGGACAATATAGTGAGGTCATATCTCTCCTTTGGGAAAAAAGGCCAGACATGGTGGTGTGTGCCTGTGGTCCCAGCTACTGGGGAGGCTGAGGCAGGAGGATTGCTTGAGCCCACGAGGTCAAGGCTGCAGTGAGCTATGATCTTGCCACTGCACTCCAGCCTGGGTGACAGAGTGAGACAGTCTTTAAAAAAAAAAAAAAGTCTCAAATTATAAATACTTGTCAAAGCTTTTTTTCTTTTTTTCTGAGACAGAGTTGCACTCTGTCCACCAGGCATCTGGAGTACAGTGCCAAGATCTTGGCTCACTGTGTCCTCCGCCTCCCAGGTTTGAGTGAGGAGTCTCATGCCTCAGCCTCCCGAGTAGCTGGGATTACAGGCATGCACCACCACACCTAGCTAATCTTTGTATTTTTAGTAGAGACTCCATATTGGTCAGGCTGGTCTCAACTCCCAACCTCAGGTGATCTGCCTGCCTTGGCCTCCCAAGGTACTGGGATTACAGGCGTGCTCCGCCGTACCTGGCCTCCAAGCACTTTTTATTTAATTTCTATATCACTTTTTAAATATTTGGTCTTGGCGACTGAATATTTAAACTATTTTGTTATAAATTGTTTCGCAAATGAGGTCACCTGTACACTGTTAAGCACGTTATCATCTCAAAAAACGTGTCTTATCACCTTGTGTAGCTTTTTTTGCCGTTTTTTTGGACCACACAGTGTACTGCTTCGCTGTCGTTCATTTGACCTGTCCAGTTTATTTTGATGAACATAGGAGGTTTTCCAGTTGTTGGTTTTGCTTACCAACAGAATTCAAACACTTCTGCAATAAACACCTTCTTTGTTTAAAGAAACATTATTTAAATGAACATTTCAATAGCCAAAAAAGTAGTGATAGCTTTTCTCAAATATTTATCTTACCCTGAAACTGCGATGAATTGTTTCAGTTTCAAGACACTTTAAATGCTGTTAGAAATTATATTAATAGGAATTGAGTCTGTAGGGTTGTTTTGTTGCTCTGTTGCCCAGGCTGGAGTGCAGTGAGCAGTCGTAGTTCACTGCAGCCTCAGACCTAGGCTCAAGCAATCCCCCTGCCTTAGCCTCCTGAGTAGCTGGGATTGCACGCGGACACCACCATGTCTGTCATTTCTTTTGTCTTTGTAGAGCTGGGGTATTGCCATGTTGCCCAGGCTGGTCTTGATCTCCTGGGCGCAAGCAATCCTCCCACCTCAGCCTCCCAGAGTGCTGGAATTAGAGGTCTGAGCCACCACACCCAGCTACGAATTTTTGATTGTATGAATAAGCCAACTTTCTCTTAGACTTGAAATACTTTTTAGTCTGTTTACTGACTTGTAATACTGATGTTTTTTGTTTTTTTGTTTATATTAAAAATGAATATATCAGTAGTGATACCTCAGGTAGAAATAGAGTATAAGTTTATATCAGACTTACAGAAAATCTTTCTTTGAACTTTTAATAACCTGAACCCAATTGGGTTATATTTAATTGTGTTTATTCTAGAATGTGACCTTTGACCTGCCTTCAGATGCAGAAATGCTCAACAGTAGCTCCTGTGGAAAAGAGAACACTTCTGACCCCAGTCTCGTGATTGGTTTTGGAAAAGAACATATGCTAACCCTCAAGTTCACGAGAAATGCAACACGTTACAGTGTCCAGCTGATGAGTTTTGTTTATAACTTGTCAGACACGCACCTTTTCCCCAATGCAAGCTCCAATGGTAAGAACCACAATGCACTGATTGTGAATCGATAGAAAATTGGGTTGGAGGACTGTCTAAAGTTATGTTTAACTAAGTATTACAGGCTGGGCATGGTGGCTCATGCCTGTAATCCTAGCCCTTTGGGAGGCTGAGGCAGATGGATCACTTGAGGCCAGGAGTTTGAGACCAGCCTGGCCAACTTTGTGAAACTCTGTCTCTACTAAAAATATAAAAATTAGCCAGGCGTGGTGGCGCGCTACTTGGGAGGCTGAGGCAGGAGAATCGCTTGAACCCAGGAGGCGGAGGTTGCAATGAGCCAAGCTCGTGCCACTGCACTCCAGCCTTGGTGACAGAGTGAGACTGTCTCTAAAAACCAAAAATCACACAGCCGGGTGTAGTGGCTCATGCCTGTAATCCAAGCACTTTGGGAGGCAGGCAGATCACAAGCTCAGGAGTTTGAGACCAGTGTGACCAACACGGTAAAACCCCTTCTCTACTAAAAATACAAAAATTAGCTGGGCATGATGGCATGCATCTGTAATCCCAGCTACTCAGGAAGCTGAGGCAGGAGAATCACATGAACCCGGGAGTTGGAGGTTGCAGTGAGCTGAGATTGTGCCACTAAACTCCAGCCTGGGTGATAGAGCAAGAATCCGTCTTAAAAAATAATTATAAAATAAAAAATATAAAATACATAAAATAAACTAAGCACTACAAATACTTTGCAATTGTAATTAGCCAGGTGTTTGTAATTGTGATTTTTTTTTTTTTTTTTTTTTTTAATCTAGAAACCAAGACTGTGGAATCTATAACGGACATCAGGGCAGATATAGATAAAAAATACAGATGTGTTAGTGGCACCCAGGTCCACATGAGCAACGTGACCGTCACGCTCCGAGATGCCACCATCCAGGCGTACCTTTCCAACAGCAGTTTCAGCAGGGGAGGTAGGACGCTGACCCTTGACCCTCTGGTGCTAACGATGGGGTGGTTGGGCTGCAGTGACTGTGGGTGACCTCACTTCTCTGTGTCCTGGCACTGGGCTCTGACCCTTGACCCTCTGGTGCTAACGATGGGGTGGTTGGGCTGCAGTGACTGTGGGTGACCTCACTTCTCTGTGTCCTGGCACTGGGCGTGTGCACAGCCAGGGACACATCTCTGCAGAATGTTCTCAGACTTCTTCCTACGGAGGGTGACCTGTAAATGAGGGTAGACACAGGTCAGTTAAAAAGGGTAGAAGATTGGGGTGAAATGTGCCAGGACAGATACAAGCTATTGTGTGGTCTCACTCCTGTGGGAGCTAAAGAAGTGGTACTCGGGGAGGTAGAATGGTGGTCACTAAGGGTTAGGGGTAAAGTTGGTCAAAAGATAGAAAGTTTCAGGAAGACCAGGTTCGGTGGCTCATGCCTGTAATCCCAGCACTTTGGGAGGCTGAGGTTGGTGGATCATGAGGTCAGGTGTTCAAGACGAGCCTGGCTAAGATGGTGAAACCCTGTCTCTACTAAAAATACAAAAATTAGCCGGGCAAAGTGGCGGGCGCCCGTAATCCCAGCTACTGAGACGCTGAGGCAGGAGAATTGCTTGACCCGGAAGGTGGAGGTAGCAATGAGCCGAGATCATACCACTGCACTCCAGCCTGGGAGACAGAGTAAGACTCTGTCTCAGGGAAAAAAAAAAAGTAGTTTCAGGAAGACCGGAGGAATAAGTTGGAGAGATCTCTTGTATAGCATTTGACTGCAGGTGATACTATATTGTGGCTTAAATATTGCTAAGTAGATCTTGATTTTTCTCACCATAAAAAGATAAGTATTTGATTTTAGCTGTCACACAGGTAGATGTATTTCAAAACATGACGCACATGGTAAATACGTACAATTATGACTTGAAAATGTTAGAAGGGCAAAGCAGTTGAAACCTTTGTGCCTTCACTGGGCCAGAGATGATGGGGTCAGGGTCACAGATCTCTCAGTTTGAGCCAGTTGCCTTCGCACAGAAACCTGGTGTTACTCTCCATCCAGCTCTGGCCGGCCAGCTCAGGGACACGTGCAGAAAGACCAGCACTGCCTCTCTGAGGAGGTCAGGGCTGCAGTGATGCACCTGCTAATCCAGCCGCCGGGCTCTGGGGTCAGGCAGGGTCCAGGCCACCTAGCCCCAAGATCTTGGGCAGGGTAGTTAACTTCTCAGTTTCTTTGCATGTGGGATGAGATTAAAAGCCTTTCTTAGAAGGTTGATAGAATTAAAAGGGAAATGTATGCAGAGTGTGTATCTCAGCATCTGGCACAGAGCAAGTGGCAAACACCTGGTAAATCCTGTTACTGTTGAGCTTCTCTCCCGAGCCGCAGTCCAGGAAGGTCATAGGTCATAGGTCATTGTCATTTAGCTGAAACTTGAGTGCCTGTACTTTGCCTTAGGGTGGCTCCTGGCTGGTAGGAGTATGTATGGAGACATGACAGCCTTCTCTCATCTTGGGACCTTTGGTTTGCAGCATTCCTCAGCATTCTCGCTTGAGGCCGAGGAGTGACTGCTGGGCTCCGGGCTGGGGTCGGGGGCTGGGGCGGGGGGGGGGGTATCGTCCTGTCATACCCCTCCCAGAAGAGCCAGGACCCCTGCAGGTCGGCCCCTCACTGTCCTGGGTTGGTCCTGCCCACCTCCGGTTTCCATAGGGCCCATGAGCTAAGAATGGGTTTTATGTTTATAAACTTAACATACCAAAAATCTGAAAGAGTATTTCTTGACACATGAAAATGGTGTAAAATTCAGTGTCTATAAATGAAGTTCTCTCGGAGCCCAGCCACAGTCATTTATTTACACAGTATCTGTGGCTGCGTGTGCATGAGCAGTGACAGGGCTGTGTTGTCTTCACAGAGAGCCACAGCCCACAAAGTCTAAAATACTTACTTTCTGTGACCAGAAGGCCTCATTCATCGTGCCTTTCAGTTCATCACGTCGTCTTGTCTAAGAAAGCTTGGGGACCTCACAGATTGTACTTTTAGAGGAAATAAAGCACAAGCCATCTTTGAATGGACTTTGTACCTTCTCTCCCGAGGATCTTAAAAGTAGGGCTGATGTGGCCGGGGGTGGGGTGGCTTATGCCTGTAATCCCAGCTTAAATGGAGGGAAGCCATGGTGAAACATCTCACCCTTTTGTGTAGGGAAAGCTCTCTAACTGCCTCTTTCCAGCAGCCATCATCAACACAGACGGCCTCTGTGACCACATGTGGTCAAGCTTTTCCCCACACACCAAGCAGTGGACACCAGCTGGGTGTCCTCTGATTCAGTTCTAACCTATCTGCCCGGAGAAAGGTCAGGTCCCACAGGAAGAGGGCTCCCTCCCCAAGAGTGCCTTCCCCCCCACCCCCAGTCCAGTCGGAAATCTGGGCCTCCGGAACTTCTGACCCACCAGCTTCAAGTTGGGGCTCTCGTGACCCCCTCTTGGGTTTGATTAATTTGCTGCAGTGGCTCACAGAACTCAGGGAAACATTTATGGGTTTATTATAAATGATAGTGGAAAGGACACAGAGGAAGAGACACGGGGGCCGAGGTATGGGGAGGGACACGGACACTGCGCTTCCATGCCTTCTCGTTCCAGGGCGCCACCCTCCAGGAACCTCCCTGGGGTAAGCGGATTTTGATCTTCCCAAACCCAGTCCTCTTGGGCTTCTGTGGGAGCTTCATGACCTCAGCGTTTCTTCTCCTAGTGGGTAGGGCAGGACCCTATCTGCGGGTCTTAAGGCCTATAGTCAGGCCTCACCAGGTACTCAAACCTGTAATCCCAGCAGTTTGGGAGACTGAGGTGGGTGGATCACTTGAGCCTAGGAGTTGGAGTCCAACCTGGCCAACATGGCAAAACCCCGTCTCTACTAAGAATGCAAAAATTAGCCAGGCGTGGTGGTGCACACCTGGAGCCCCAGCTACTCTGGAGGCTGAGACAGGAGTATCACTTGAACCTGGGAGGTGGAGGTTGCAGTGAGCAGAGATGGCGCCCCTGCACTCCAGCCTGGGCGGCAGAGGGAGACTCCATCTCAAAAAAAAAAACCTATCAGAAAGGCGGGGAAGATGAGAGTCCTGCCTTAGGACAGGTGAAAGGGGCGGGAGGCAGTCAGGCCTGCCCCGAGGCCTGACACACCCAGCATTATAACTGAAGACTGTAACAGAGGGTGTGGGTGAAATCATTCTAATCTCACATACACCCTTGAGGCCCTGAATTGCAGCATGCAGGTGGGTGTGAGTGTCTGCTGCTGCCCGGAGATGAGGAGAGGCCTTCAGAGCACGTGGGCTTTGGAAAGACAGCAGAGTCTGGGAGGACCCTGCTGCCCGCTGCTCTCCGGAGGGGGTGGGGGAGGTGTGCCCCTGGCCTCCTGATTCTCAGGGCTCCCCAGAGGCTCCTGCACCACCATCTCTCCCCGGGCAGTGTGTTCTGTGATGATCTCTCCCTCCGTGTCCTCTGCTGGATGGACCTTGGTGTTTTGTATGTGATCAAGGAAGGAGAATGTGGGTTTGCATTTGTAATTCGGGTAGAAGGAAGAGGACATTTTCCACACTTATTCCTCAAGTTCTGACTTTCTAAACTGGTGATTAGGCATGGTGTTTCCAGCCTGACTTCTTGTGACCACTTTACAGAAACAAGGTGATAAACGAATGTGGATCACACGTTAAACATTGTCAGAGCAGCGTAGGTGATGCTTTTTTCCTGCGTTGTGTGGCCATCTAGACTGGCCGGTTTTGCACATTAACTTTTGCCTGTTTAGCTGTGTTCTGTAACATTTTATAAAGGAGCAGTGAAGCTGCTTTTTTTGGTTTTGAGGCAGGGTCTTTGCTCTGTCTCCCAGGCTGTGGCACAGTCAAGCTCACTGCAGCCTCAGCTTCCCAGGCTCAAGTGACCGTCCCAAGTTAGCCTTCTGAATCGCTGGGACTACAGGCACATGCCACCATGCCTGGCTAATTTTTTATTTTTATTTTTATTTGAAACAGTTTCACTCTGTTGCCTAGGCTGGAATGCAATGATGTGATCTTGGCTCACAACAACCTCCACCCCACCCACACTGGGTTCAAGTGATTCTCCTGCCTCAGCCTCCTGAGTAGCTGGGATTACAGGCACCTGCCACTGTGCCTGGCTAATTTTTGTATTTTTAGTAGAGATGGGGTTTCACCATCTTGGCCAGGCTGGTCTTGAACTTCTGACCTCATGATCCACCTGCCTCGACCTCTCAAAGTGCTGAGATTACAGGCGTGAGCCCCTGCGCCTGGCCCTGGCTAATTTAAAAACAAAAAAATTTGTGGAGATGGGGTCTGGTCTTGAACTCCTGGGCTCAGGCAGTCCTTCCTCCTTGGCCTCTGAAAGCGCTGGGATTGTAGGCATGAGCCACTGTGCCTGGCAGCTGAGGCTGTTTTGGAAAGGAGTGAGCGAGGTCTGTGAGCACATCCTGGGTTGGGACGGCTCCCGGTGGCCGTGGTGCCTGTCACTTCAGAGCTTGGTGTGGTTACCGTAGCTCCTCTCTGCCATCTTCTGCTCTGTCCAGAAAGGGCTTTTACACCGGGGCGTGGGGGACTCCTGAGTTGTGTGTCTCAGAACCACTTGGGGTACAGTTGTAGGCGAAGGGTCCTGGCTCTCCCCTCCCCCAGGCAGAGGGGATGTGAAGCTGGGAATTGGTCGCTGAAAGTTGAGATGGAAGCAGAACCAACAAGTGGCCGATGGAGTCACAGGCGGCAGATCCCCCACAGGGTTGCCCACCTGGATATTTGGGGCTCACTTGTGCCGACTCAGCCTAGTGGAGATGTGGAAAAGATCGAATTGGGTAGAAATTATATAAATCCTGTTTTTGAGTGCTCACAGAAACAAGGTGGTAAAAGAAAGAACCTAATTTCAAGGTTGATGGTGTGTGGCTGTGAGTATCAGCCACAGAAGAGTCGGCAGAGCTCTACCTCGAGTTCAGTCTGCCTTGACTTTCAATATAAATGTGTGTTGTGAACATCTTGGTGGGTTAGATGCTGAGGGACAGTCACATTCAGACTGCTCAGTGTCCTCGGGGTGCCACGTGGCCCCTCTCCACAGACTCCCTGGATCACTCACTGTCCTCGGGGTGCCACATGGATCCTCTCCAGACTCCCTGGACCACTCACTGTCCTCGGGGTGCCACATGGATCCTCTCCACAGACTCCCTGGACCACTCACTGTCCTCGGGGTGCCACATGGATCCTCTCCACAGACTCCCTGGACCACTCACTGTCCTTGGGGTGCCACGTGGATCCTCTCCACAGACTCCCTGAACCACTCAGTGTCCTCGGGGTACTACGTGGCCCCTCTCCACAGACTCCCTGGACGTCTCAGTCTCCTTGGGGTGCCACATGGCCCCTCTCCACAGACTCCCTGGACTGCGCCCTCCTGTCCAGGATGCACCCACACTTGCTGCTTTCTCCCTAGTGAGGATGCTTGTCCATCCCCACCACTGCCCCCTCCCCAGATGAAAACCCAAGGCAGCTGGCTAGCCTTGCCCACCTTTGCGTCTCTGCTCACACATGGGGTCCTCACAGAGCCACCTGACCCCTGTCCTGCCAGAGGGCCTCCTTGGCTGCTCTGCGTCCCACCTGGCCGGGCTGTGTGCGCCGTGGACCCTCTTTTCTTCTGGGTGGTGTTTCCAGCACAATACTGGCACCCATTTGATAGTTCAGGGAGCAGTGACTGAGTTATCACCATTTCCCATGGGGTGGGGAGGGGTGAGGTGGCGTGGCCAGCCACACAGCACAGCCTCCTATGTTCACTCCTTTGTGACAGCGTTCAAGGCCCTCTCACCCTCACTTTAGGAAGAGGGTGGCACAGTGGACACTGTCCAGCCATGGGGCATTCTGGGTAGTGGGAGCTGGAGGCTGAGGGTGCCCTGCAAGCCTGAGCCATCTGCTGTCTGCAGGACTCAGCTCTGTCCTGTACGTCTAGAAAGGCATTAGTGAGAGCCACCTTGTCAGTTTGGTTTCTGAGTTTGGATCTTACTGTAACTGCTGATGATGAGAAACCCAGACCTGGATTCCCTCCACTGTTCCTGCAGAGACGCGCTGTGAACAAGACGGGCCTTCCCCGACCACAGCGCCGCCCGCACCACCCAGCCCCTCGCCCTCACCCATGCCGGAGAGCCCCTCTGTGAACAAGTACAGTGTGAACGGCACCAACGGGACCTGCCTACTGGCCAGCATGGGGCTGCAGCTGAACCTCACCTACGAGAGGAAGGACAACACGGTAGGGCCGGGGCCTCACCTGAGAGAAGGGGACAGCGCTGTAGGGTGGGCCTCACCTGAGGGGGAGCAGCAGGCCTCTGTAGGGCCGGGACCTCACCTGAGAGAGGGGGACAGCACTGTAGGGTGGGCCTCACCTGAGGGGGAACAGCAGGCCTTTGTAGGGCCGGGACCTCACCTGAGAGAGGGGGACAGAGCTGTAGGGTGGGCCTCACCTGAGGGGGAACAGCAGGCCTCTGTAGGGCCGGGACCTCTGCTCCCTGTGTACTGAGAGTGCACATCTCTGCAGGTCATGCTTTAAGTGGGGATGGGAGCTCAGCTTGCAGGATGGGACCCTCTAGGACAAGAGCTGGGGTGTCTGTGTCAGTGAGTCCATCTTGTAGGCACACAGTTGTCCTGCTGGTTCTATTGTCCAAGGCTGCTGTCCCAGCAGGCATGCGGAGCAGTGTGGCCCATGGAGCCTGAAAACATTCACGTGGCCCCCGATAGAAGATAAGGTTTCTTTACATGTTTATCATTGAGACATTTAAGTGTTACATATTTATACTTTTCTTTTGAAATAGTTTTTCTCCCCTAATAGTGACAGGCTATGGGTTTGTGGGGGCGAGTTTGCAGGGTTGACGGCTGCAGGGGGAGGTGGTGCTGGTTGGTGCCATCCACGCAGGGACGCCACACTCTGAAAGCAGCTGTCACAGTGGCCAGGAGTCATCTTGGGATCCTGAAATCTGTACCAGTGTGGACTTACAGTGCTTCCTTCTCGTTTTGGTTAAAACAAATGTGGCCTTGAATTCATGGTTTCAGGACTGTTTTTCTTTTTTTGAGCATCTGGAGGACCTGGCTGGGGTGATGACTTGCTTGGTTGTCTTACAGACGGTGACAAAACTTCTCAACATCAACCCCAACAAGACCTTGGCCACCGGGAGCTGTGGCACCCACCTGGTGACCCTGGAGCTGCGCGATGAGGGTGGCACGGTCCTGCTGTTCCAGTTTGGGATGGTGAGGCCGGGTGTCCCTTGTGCCCTGGGTCTGCTCATGGGTAGCAGAATTAGGAACAAGGCAGCCTCACTTTTTCCTGCCTTTTTAAAATCCTGGTTACTCAGTAATCGATTTGGGCGGGGCTGCCGTGCCCACAGTGGGGTGGCTGCAGGGGTAAGGCTGCTGCTGTGAGGCCACGAGGCCTTCTGGCCTCAGACGCTGCTGCCCTACAGCCACGGGGTGGCCTTTCTGCCTGGAGCACTCCTGTGCAGTGAGCAACACAGTTAGGAAGAATATAAATGTCACTTGTCAATCTTTTTAAGTCGCTGTGCAGATGAATTAGCAGTTCAGTTTCCTACCATTTGAACTTTCCAAATCATGCTTTCCTGTGCCGTAAGAGCTCCTGCAGGCCCCGCTTCTCAGAGACTCTAACTCTATGAAGAGGTCTGGAAGGACCAGCCTGGCCGCACAGGGAGGCTCTGTCTCCACAAGTGATAAAACGATCGCTTGAGCCCAGGAGTTGAGGTTGCAGTGAGCCATGATCACACCGTTGTACTCCAGCCTGGGCGACAGAGCAAGACTCTCAGAAAAGGGCGTGGAAGGAACTAACTGGAATTCACTGGCCTTTTATAGACAGGATATTCTGTAGTTTTGTTCAAAAACTAGAAACATGGGAAGTCAAATTTTTTACCAAATGACCTTTCAAGTTTAATGATAGATGTTCGAGTCTACTCAGTGGTTAAAGATCATCTTTCTTTTTAAGAATGCAAGTTCTAGCCGTTTTTTCCTACAAGGAATCCAGTTGAATACAACTCTTCCTGACGCCAGAGGTGAGAACCCACAATCTCTGGAGCCCCTGCTCCCCACCCAGAGTGCCCCGGAGTTACTTGACTTGTGTGTGTGTTGCAGACCCCACATTTAAAGCCTCCAACAACTCCCTGAGAGCGCTGCAGGCCACCGTTGGCAACTCCTACAGGTGCAACGCCGAGGAGCGCGTCCGCGTCACCAAGGCGCTTTCCGTCAACATATTCAAAGTCTGGGTCCAGGCTTTCAAGGTGGACGGTGACCAGTTTGGCTCTGGTGAGTGTCGCCGAGGGCAGCTGTCCCGGGGTGTAGAGGACGCACTTCAGACTCCACCTGTGGATATTTAATCGCTTCTGTGTGGCCTGGGGCAACACCCTTGTTCCTATGCAAGCCGTTTCTTCTTCCCGGTCTGAGATTCTAGAGGAAACTCCCCCTGCTTTAGAGAGGCCCAGCGTATCTCTGAGCTGGGAACCCCTGGTACCATTTGAGAGTAAGGGTGTCATTTTAAGAACAGTGGTGGCGTTTCTCCCATGAAAGTTGAATGCAAAACCATCATCCGATGTGCTCTGTGTTCCAGGAAGCCCGGAGGCTCTGGACACAGCACAGCTGCCCAGCCACAGCCCCTGATTCCAGCCGGGGGAAAACATGTGTGGTTTCCCAGCTGTGCAGAGCGCGCCAGTCTCTGCAGCGGCTCCCCCAAGCGACAGCCGGACCTGGAGCCGTCTGCCAGAGTTCCTCTTGGCTTGTGGCTGACGTGGGGGAGTGGCGGGGAGAGAGGCCTGTTAGCAGGCCCCTGTGTGAGTGGAAGCTGACACTGTCCGTGTGTCTTGGCAGTGGAGGAGTGTCTGCTGGACGAGAACAACATGCTGATCCCCATCGCTGTGGGCGGCGCCTTGGCGGGGCTGGTCCTCATCGTCCTCATCGCCTACCTCGTTGGAAGGAAGAGGAGTCACGCCGGCTACCAGACGATCTAGCCCGGTGCAGGCACAGCGGCTGCGGGCCTCAGTCCTTTCCCTGGCATAGGGTCCTGTTGAGGGAGGCACACTTTCTGGCAACGTTTCTCAAATCTGCTTCATTCAACGTGAAGTTCATCTTGCAGCATTCACTATGCACAACAGAGTAACTATTGAAATGACGGTGTTAATTTTGCTAACTGGGTTAAATATTTTGCTAACTGGTTAAACATTAATATTTACCAAAGTAGAACTCTAAGGAAGGGTGGGAGCGCTGCTCTAAATTGGCACTGGCTCAGCTCTCGTTTGACTTTAAGATTCTGGTGTTTGGTTTCTTGGTTCTTTACTGCACTCAGATTGAAGCCTTACAAAGGGAAAGCCTCCGGCCGTCACGGGTGGGACGCATGAAGGTCACTCACAGTTTCAACAGTAGAGAGGGAAAGTCCTGAGACAGACTCCAGAGATGAGCGTCTCAAGTGCTCCAGTTCAGCTTTAAAGGCCACACGCGGCTGGCGCCCTGTCCCCATTCTACGGGCGGCACTCGGCGGCACATCCTTGGGCGTTTCTGATGCTCTGCGGCTCAAGGGCTGGCACTTTTTTAACTATAAAAATGGGTGTTATTTTTATGTTTTTTGTAAAGTGATTTCGGTCTTCTGTTGACATTCGGGGTGATCCTGTTCTGCGCTGTGTACAATGTTAGATGCGCTCCTGGTGTGTCGCCGCGGCTTGGGGGTTGTACACAGCATTGGCTCACGTAACGCATTGCCTGTAACAATGTAATAAAAAGCCTCTTTCTTTTTTGTCTGGGCCTTGTCCTTTTGTCAGCTAAAATGGGAGCTCATGAGAGAAGGATGTCAGGGAAACGGGGGTGAGGCCTGTCTCGGTGCAGTGAGAGGACGTCGGGGAAATGGGGGTGAGGCCGGTCTCGGTGCAGGGAGAGGACTTCAGGGAAATGGGGGCGAGGCCGGTCTTGGTGCAGTGAGAGGGCGTCGGGGAAACGGGGGCGAGGCCGGTCTCGGTGCAGTGAGAGGACGTAGGGGAAATGGGGGTGAGGCCGGTCTCGGTGCAGGGAGAGGACGTAGGGGAAATGGGGGCGAGGCCGGTCTTGGTGCAGGGAGAGGACGTCAGGGAAATGGGGGCAAGGCCGGTCTCGGTGTAGGGAGAGGACGTCGGGGAAACGGGGGTGAGGCATAGCCTGGCGTTGGGAGCTGACGTAGCCATTCTTACGGACGGTAGTTAAGATGTCTCAGGATCCGTCTTTCATTTTGAACAACGTGGCCATGTTGCTGTGTTCTCTCTTGGGGAACACCCTCCCGTGTCTAGAAGAAAGCGGTCACAGTAAAAGTGGGGGAGGTGAGGACGGGGCGGGAATGGGTGAGAACAGCATCCTTCACGTCTGCCGAGGATCAGTGCAGGCCCCGACATGGTCATCAGGGCTCCCCGGTTTAAGATGGAAAGTGGCTGTGTTCAGACCTGAGGCTCTGGAGATCAGATCACCTTTAAAAAGGCAGCCTCCCTCCCCCAGGCCACATGGGGAGCTCTCTCCTGGGTCCTGGGGAAGAAGGTGGCTATGCTGAGAGCCTTCAGAGCAGGAGCTCGAGCCTAACAAAACCTCACTGTCAGGGTCCGTAGACCTTCGTGAGGCTGAGGACAGACACCAGGGGCCCTAGAATTCGGGCTCCAACCTGTATCTCGAATCCCAGAATCTGGCTCCAAGAACTCAGAGTGGGCAAGGCCCCGGGTAAGCACACCTCGTGCTCTTCTAGCAGGCCTTTCAAACAGCTGAGCCATGCCTTGGAGCAGGAATGGCCAGGTGGGAGCAGGTGCCCAGCACGGTGAAGGCCACAGCAGTGGGTCAGAGCACTCTTAGACAACAGTGCAGGGAGTGATGGGAAGCTCCTGGTTCCTGCTGCTGGTCCAGTAGGCCCCCGTCAGCCCCTTGCAGATGTTTTAGGGTTGTAGCGTCCTAAGAGAGGATTCAGTGTCTGCCTGGAGGGGGAAGGAAGGCTGTGGAGGGCCCAGACCCAGCCGGGAGATCCCTCTGTGAGAGCCGGGCCTGCATGGGAGCGGAGCCAGTGGCATGTCCACAGCAGGCGGCAAGGCTCTGACACTGGGCCGGTGACACCAGTAGCCCTGCCTCGGAGGCACCAGCTGGCTCCACTTCCAGGGGAGTCACAGTCACTCCTGAGTTCTGGGCCAAACCCAACAAGCGGGTGTCATCACAGATGGTGCCAAGCCTGGACCACAGCATGCATGGTCCCTGGCAGGGGACTCTGGGTGCTTGGCTGGGGCTGGAGTGTTGGGACTGCGGCCAGAGGCTGGGGCACAGGGCACCGTGTCTGTATTGCGTGATGCAGTGGCACCTTGGCAACCCCACCTTTGGCTGCCCTGAGTGTTTGGTGGAGGAGGGGGAGGGGAGGAGGAGGAGGGGAGGGGGAGGGGGAGGAGGAGGAGGAGAAGGGGAGGAGGAGGAGGAGGAAGGAGGAGGAAGGAGGAGGAGGAGGAGGAGGAGGGCCCAGAGCGGTGTGGTGACTGATGGCCGGGGTGGCCTCTGCCCTGATGGTAGCGACTTGTGAATTGGGACATTTGGAGCTGCTTGACCCCAGCTTTGTTAATGGCCGGTCCCCAGGGCAAGGGGTACCTCCTGGCTCATGCGCCTGCCTCATGCTCAAGGTGAGGCAGGGCCCAGATGGCAGCGTGATCATCTGGGAGGTGAGCATCGTCCCTTGGGCATGGGGAGGCCACGTCCTCTCAGGACAGCTGCTATGGCTGTGCTGCCTCTAGTGAAGGCAGGAGGAGGAGGAAGGAGGGGGGAGGAGGAGGAGGGGTGGGAGGAGGAGGAGGGACAGGGTCTGCTGTAGAGGGGCACAGACCTGGAGATGCCAAGGGGAGTTAACAAGTAGCTGCTGAGGGTACTGGCCAGCTCGGGACAGCAGTGGCAGCCAGCCTGTCTGACCCCCACCCTCACGCCATCTGTGCCTCCCTGTCATCCCACCCAGGGCTCAGCCTGGCCTCAGAAATTCAGCCCCCAAGGCGGCAGGCAGGGTTGTCAGCATGGCCAGGAGGCAGCACAGCTTGTCGGGACAGGACAGGGGTGGGAAGGGAGGCTCAGGGCCCGGAGTAGGGCCCCCTTCCGGCTGGGGCCCAGTGTGCCAAGGCACTTGGGCCACTCCAGCCCCGTTCCCTACATCCGGTACGCTTGTCTGGTTCATTCGTGTCACGTGATAATTTTTCAATGATTTAAAAAATTCCCTTTCATACATAGATACCATGGAATGGTCTGCAGCCATGAAAGGAATGAGATCACGTCCTCTGCAGGACATGCATGGAGCTGGAGGCTTTATCCTCAGCGGACTAACGCAGGAGCAGAAAACCAGACACCGCGTGTTCTCACTTGTAAGTGGGAGCTGAATGCTGAGAACACCTGGACACAAGGGGGACACCACACACCGGGGCTGTCGGGGAGGGTGGGGAAGGGAGCGCACCAGGAGGAAGAGCTGAGGGATGCTGGGCTTAATACCTGGGTGACGGGGCGATGTGTACCCCAGAACTTAAGTTACCTCTCTAAAGAGAAATCACCTTCTACACGCAGGAGCCTCACATAAAGTGAAGTGTTCCTTTACGCTGCCTCCGTGAAGGCCACAGTGATCGCCCACTGCTCCAGTTTCCAGAGGGCTGAGAAACTGATCACAGACTCACAGGTGGTGGCATACTTTATTAGATAACCCACATCTCACATTTTATAAATTATTGATGTCTTCCGGTAAAAATAAGTTTTCTTTAGAAAAGTGTGACTTCGTAGCGAATCATCAAAAGCAGTAGAATGACCTGATTTTAAACTTTTTTAAAAAATTCACAACTGAAGTGTAGTGACGTCAAGTATTTACAACGGTAAGAAGGAAGGCAGTGACGGTCCAGTGTCAACTCTGCAAAGGGGAATCGTCAGCCTGGAGATGGGGATCCCAGGGCTGGGCGCTCTCACCCCTGTGCCAGCAGGCGGGCCCTGCAGCTCTCGCGGAGTTTGGCGACAGTGGCCATGGATAAGCTTCCAGGTTCTGAAAATATTTTCTGGAATGCAAACAGAATTACTTTAAAAACAAACCCAACAACACATTTCTACCTCAGCTCTCCCAGACTTCGGCAGACGGACAGGTGGGGGCCTCGTGTCAGGCAAGGGAGGAGCAGCCCACACCTGAGGGGTTCTGGGGTAACCCCCAGATTGTCACCATTGCACTACTGCCCTGGTGCCTAGGACTGCAGCTCTGCTGCTCAGAAATGTTAAATGAATCAAACAGTTGTTGAAGCATTTAACATTTTTTTGTTTTTTGGGTTTTTTTTTGCGATGGAGTCTTGATTTGTTGCCCAGGCTGGAGTGCAGTGGCGCAATCTCAGCTCACTGCAACCTCTGTCTGCTGGGTTCAAGCAATTCTCCTACCTCAGCCTCCTGAGTAGCTGGGACTACAGGCGCACACCACCACACGCAGCTAATTTTTGCATTTTTAGTAGAGACGTGATTTCACCATGTTGGCCAGGCTGGTCTCAAACTCCTGACCTCAGGTGATCCACCCGCCTGCAGAACCAGTTAAGGGGAAAGCTGCTTACTGTGGTGCAGGCTCCACCTGAGCTGGGGCTGGACCTGTAGGACCCGGCTGCCTGTTCTTGAGGAGGCTGGGGTAGCTGGAAACTCCTTAACGTGGGCACCCTTGGATACCACCACGTGGTGAGAAAGATGGCGCTTTCCCTGGAGAAGACCGTAGCAGTGGGGTAGCAAGGGCACCAGCCGGGAGCCACGAAGGACACCTCCAGTGCTGGCAGGGCACGGTCCCATAGCCACAACCACGCAACGCCGTCTGGACAAAGTGCACTCATCAGAGGCTGTGGCAGAATCAAATTATGCTTGGTGCCCCTGGTTCTCCCATTCAAGACCAGAACCTTGGGAAATAAGTGGCCCGAGGGGCGGAGGCAAAGCACGGGCAGAGGATGTCGGACCCACGTCTGCCATCTAGGACTTCCTGGAAGTGCCCCCTGCCCACCTGATTTAGGATCCTGTCAGGGCTGCTAGGCACAGGCTGGAGAAAGCTGGTGGGGGGGGCTTCAGGCCACCACCCAGCACACATGCTGACCCAGTGGGTGCAGATCAGGGCTGAGCAGGAGCCAGGTCAGGTGGCTGAGCCAGGTCAGCATGGGCTCCTGACGCCCCCATCCTTACAGAAAGCTAGTTTGTGTTGGTTCTGTAACTTGTCATCCAACTCAAATGAATCCCCAAGGTAACACTACACCATTGCACACCAGCCTTCACTTGTGACACTACAGCATCACACCAGCCTTCACTCAGGAGCGCAGGGTGACGCTACACCGTCGCACACCAGCCTTCACTCGTGACACTACAGCATCACACCAGCCTTTACCCATGAGCGCAGGGTGACGCTACACCGTCGCACACCAGCCTTCACTCAGGAGCGCAGGGTGACGCTACTCCGTCGCACACCAGCCTTCACTCGTGACACTACAGCATCACACACCAGCCTTCACTCAGGAGCGCAGGGTGATGCTACACCGTCGCACACCAGCCTTCACCCATGAGCGCAGGGTGACGCTACACCGTCGCACACCAGCCTTCACTCGTGACACTACAGCATCACACCAGCCTTTACCCATGAGCGCAGGGTGACGCTACACCGTCGCACACCAGCCTTCACTCAGGAGCGCAGGGTGACGCTACTCCGTCGCACACCAGCCTTCACTTGTGACACTACAGCATCACACACCAGCCTTCACTCAGGAGCGCAGGGTGACGCTACACCGTCGCACACCAGCCTTCACTCGTGACACTACAGCATCACACACCAGCCTTCACTCAGGAGCGCAGGGTGATGCTACACCGTCGCACACCAGCCTTCACCCATGAGCGCAGGGTGACGCTACACCGTCGCACACCAGCCTTCACCCACGAGCACAGCCTGTTTTCACCAACACTGTCCTTAGGTCTTGTGGGAATAAAACAGATCTGAGCCTCTAAAATCACTCAGCCAGGAAACACCATTCAGATTATGTCACAAAATCAGCATATTAACAAAAATTACAATCAAGAAAAAAGGCAAGAATCAAATTGTGGTTCTAAGACTCAGAGGCTATGGAATGAGATTATGGGGCCCCTTGTGAATCACGAACGCACAACAGTCCAAACCCACGGGTGGAGGCGGGGGCTGCAGCAGCTCCACGAAGAGACTCCGTCACCCAATGCACCCGTGACGCTGGGTGAGATTTTAGATTCATTTGACGGTTGTGCTGGGTGTGGTGACTCACGCCTGCAATCCCAGCACTTTAGGAGGCCAAGGTGGGAGGATCGCTTGAGCTCAGGAGTTTGAGACCAGCCTGGGCAACATAGGGAAACCCCACCTCTACAAAAAGTTTTAAAATTTGGCCAGGCATGGTGACAAGTGTCTGTGATCCCTGCTGCTTGGGAGAATGGCAGTGACCACGGTGAGCTGAGATTGCACCGCTGCAGATGGAGAACCCCTTCTCCAAAAAGCTGTGGCTGTCAATCTGGCGGGAAAGAAGCCACCCACAGGACGACAGGCGCATGCTCGTCTTCCCCAGGGCAGCCTGGGCTGCTTTTCCCGTGCACTTTACGCTCCTTATGTTACTTATTTAGTGATATAACTCAGAAGGCTATAACAGAAGACACCTTACTGTCTGTGGCCTCAAAGAGTCCCATTTACCATTTAGTCTTGAAGCTGCTACACTTTACCTTTGGACAAAGCTCATTCTAGGAAAATAACCCATCTCTGCACACCAGGGCGCTGCCAAGCCAGCCAGCAAACGAGGCTCCTGGAGCAGACCCTCCCAAGGAGGCCTGCACCTCGGCTCCCTCTCAGGAAGCTGATGCTCCATTAGGCTCTGAAACCTCCTCACCCAGTGGCCACCAGCCTGACCTCCAAGGACGGGGAGCTCTCCCCTTCCAGAGCGGGCACGCGTCCGCGGCGAAGCGCTCCAGTTTCCCCTGACAAGCCCTCGAGTGAGTCACAGCTAACTGCTGTGTCCTCTGCCAAGGGCTTGTGGCTGACATCTCTCGTTTGTCACCACGGTTTTTTTTTTTTTGAGACTGAATCTCACTCCGTTGCCCAGGCTGGAGTGTAGTGGTGCACTCTCGGCTCACTGCCACCTCCACGTCCGTGTTCAGGTGATGGTGCTTCAACCTCCCAAGTACTTGGGACTATAGGTGTGAGCCACCACACCCAGCTAATTTTTGTATTTCTTAGTACAGATGGGGTTTTACCATGTTGGCCAGGCTGGTCTTGAACTCCTGGCCTCAGGTGATCTTTTTGCCCTCAGTCTCCCAAAGTGCTGGGATTACAGGTGTGAGCTATCACACCTGGCCACCACTCTCTCCTCTGATGAGGCCCTCGCTGCTGAAATATCCCCCATGTCCACCATGCTGCATCCAGAGGGGCCCCAAGCCTCCATTCCCTCTCAGGGAACTATGAGCAGCATCCTGGGCCCGAGCCTCTCCTAGCCTCTTGGCCTCCTCAGAAGGCCTGTTTCGTGCGGCTCCCATGTCACCCTTATCAGCGCCCACGCCAGGTTCAGGACCCAGTGAGGAAGCCGGGCCTCAGGAAGCCACCATTCTAGCAGCACGGACAACAGACGAGGACAGCCTGTAGGACCAGGAGCAGCGTCCGCGGGGAGAGGAAAGCCCTGGGAGGCCAGGGACGCAGGACAGAGCCGGAGGCTCGCTGACACTGGTGCCTGTCCTGTGCACCCTCACGTGGTCAGAGCAGCTCTGGGCTGCAGGTAAGGCAGGGCCCCCCGGCGGGGGGGGGGGCAGGGGATGGAGCCACATGTGCCCCGTGAGCACCCGCAGACACTCACCTGCATAAATGTGTGACACTCCATCACGAAACTCCCTTTGGTAATCTGCTTAAACTTATCACAAATGTCTGGAATGCTGGTGGCTTCCAAAATAAACTCCTGGTGTTGCTTAATTAAGGTCAGGGCCACCCGGAAGATAATCTTTGAGCCTTCGTTGAACAGACAGTCCCAGATCCGAAGCACTGTCTGCAGAGACACAGAAGCCCGTGTCACTCCCTGGCGGCTTGCCTGCCCGCCCCGGGCCCCGAGCAAGGCACTCACCTCCACAGGCAGGACGTCCACAAACAGGCAGATGAACCAGCGGGACACCACCAGTGTCCACAGCACGCCGAGCTGCTCCATCAGGGCCCCCACGGCTGGCAGCTTTGCCCGAACCAGCTCCCCCAGCACCTCCTGGTCGGTCTTGAGGCCCAGCATGGCCGGGGTGTAGTAATCTGCCAGGCAGCGGGAGAAGAGACCTTGAGACACTGTCCTCACCTCCACAAGCCCCATTCCCCTTGCAGCCAAAGAAAACAAGGCCACTCCACAAGGACCCGTCTCAGGAGGGAAGGAGAAAGTGGGAGAGGAAGAGTCGGGCTGAAGCCTGCAGACACAGGGCTCGTAGGGAACGACCCCCACAGCCAGGCCTTTTAGGACATCCCTGGGGCTGCAGGGCTGGGCGTCAGTTAAAATCTGCAGGTCGAGGGCCAGGCGTGGCGGCTCAGCCCTGTAATCCCAGCACTGTGGCAGGCAGATCACCTCAAGTCAGGAGTTCAAGACCAGTCTGGCTGATAATGGAGAAACCTCGTCTCTACTAAAAATACAAAAATCAGCTTGGAGTGGTGGCAGGCGCCTGTAATCCCAGCTATTCGGGAGGCTGAGGCAGGAGAATTGTTTGAACCCAGGAGGTGGAGGCTACAGTGAGCCGAGATCACGACACTGCACTCCAGCCTGGGAGACAGAGCAAGATTCCGTCTCAAAATAATAAATAAATAAAAATCTGCCGGTGGCAAATAGGGTCCCAAGGAGATGCAGGCACCCCCATGTTACCAGCACAACTATTCACAACAGCCAAGAGATGGAGGCAGCCCAGGTGTCCATCGGCAGATGCATGGATAAGCAAAACGTGAATGGCTACACGCTGGAGTATCATTCAGCCTTAGAAGGGGAGGGAGTCCGGCCACAGGCCACAGCAGGGGGAGGGAGGGAAGGAGTGACAGGCACCAGGATTCTGTCTGGGAAGATGCACCAGCCCTGGAGAGGGCGGCGGCGATGGTTACACCATGAGGTGAGCGGCCCTGATGCCACTGAGCTGGAAACGTGGGTAAGATGGCACATTCTGCGTTCTGTGCATTTTATCAAAACAAAAATAAAACTCAGACCAAAGCTTCCAACAGCGTGTCCTCCTTTCGAATGGACATTTGTCTCACCAAAGCACTTTTGTGTTGCCTGCGTAATTTTTTAGCTTGCTCTTGTAATGATTCACAGTAAATTTTAGTGCTTGGATTTGCACTGGGGAAGAGTTCAGCGTGTGACCCGTGTGATCAAACCACACCCTCCCAAGTGCGTCTGGCCCGTCCTGCAGGTGCACAGCCTCGGCTGATACTTACGCAACTTGGCCTCTTGCCGTGCAGGGCTGGGCTGTTCTTGCTATTTTATTTATTATTTTTTTAGACAGAGTCTCACTCTGTCGCCCAGGCTGCAGTGCAGTGGCACAATATCAGCTCACTGCAACCTCTGCCTCCTGGGTTCAAATGATTCTCCTGCCTCAGCCTCCCTAGTAGCTGGGCTTACAGGCACCTGCCGCCACACCTGGCTAATTTTTGTATTTTTAGGAGAGATGGGGTTTCGCCATGTTGGCCAGGCTGGTCACAAACTCCTGACCTCAGGTGATCCACCCGCCTCGGCTCCCAAAGTGCTGGGATTATAGGCATAAGCCACCTTGCCCAGCCTGTTTTTGTTAATTGAATATCTTGGTTAAAATAGAACCATCACGGTCCTGTCACTGCTTTTCAGAATAAGCACACGGTGAAGTCGGTTTAGTGGTAAATTCTAATGCCTCTGAAGGTGGTTTAGCAAATGCCAGGGATTAAAAAGTCCTCCCTTCCATATCCTTGTTCTGCATCTGCCTCTGGGGCTCTGCACGTTTGCTCTTCTTCTACCTGCTTAGCTGAGCACATCCTGGTCCAGCTGGGGGGAGAGAAGTGAAGAACCATCAGGGCCCACCCGGGCTCTGCAGGTGACCCCAATCCCATAGGTGGCGTGGCAGGGGGCCCTGAGCAGCAGGCAGAGGGGGTCTGCAGAGAAGCATAGCCTGACCTTGGCCCCAGACAGAGAAGCTTAGAGCAGCTTCCAAAAATAGAGGCGCTGAACTCATTCCCTAAACTCCACGGGGCTGAGCCGGCCACCAAGGGGAGGATTAAATTAAAGCCACAGCTGTTTCCTTTCCTTGAACATTGAGGGCAAGGCGGCTCCTCCCAGGCCCAGCCGGCACAGCGGCCGCTCCCTGCAGAAAGGGCTCATGTTCCCAGGAGTGACCACCTCACCTGGTCTTGGCTCACCTCCCTAAGGCCCCTTGTCCCTGTCCTCCTGGGGACATCCACACCTCTGCAAACAACCCAACACTGCACTCGCCACCAAGCATCCGGGATGGCCAGGACAGGTTGGGGCGCAGCTCTGACATTCCCCTGCATACCCCTCAGGGTCTGCGGTCAGACGTGGGCAGGGGCCACACAGACGGTGACCACGAGCATCTCCACGTGGCTGCGGCTTCCTCGTCTCTACTTCATTCCCGCTCTCCATGAGCACATGTGAGTCCAAGACCACACTCTCACACGCACTCACAGGCCGGGTGCTTTCAATTAGAAAATAAAGGGTCTGCATTGAAGACTCAAAAAACACTTTTTTTTTTGAGAAAGGGTCTCTATCTGTGTCACCCAGGCTGGACTGCAATGTTGCTATCACAGCTCACGGCAGCCTTGATCTCCTGGGCTCAAATGATCCTCCCGCCTCAGCCTCCTGAGTAGCTGGGACCACAAATGTGCACCACCACACCCAGCTAATTTTTCGTTTTGTATAGAGAGAAGGTTTTGCCATGTTGTACAGGGTGGTCTGAAACCCCTGGGCTGTGAAAACATTAAATGGTTTATAGACTTCTATGAAGGGACTTCCATTCCCAGGGGTATCTCCCTCTCCCTACCAGGAAAGACACTCCTGAAATCTGCATGTCAAACCTTACAAAGTGACCAGGTGTGGTGGCTCACGCCTGGAATCCCAGCACTTTGGGAGGCTGAGGCAGGTGGATCACCTGAGGTCAGGAGTTTGAGACCAACCTGACCAACATAGTGAAACCCCATCTCTATTAAAAGTCGAAAAATTAGTTGGGCATGGTGGCGCATGCCTGGAATCCTACTTGGGAGGCTCAGGCAGGAGAACTGCTTGAACCTGGGAGGTGGAAGTTGCAGTTTGCCAACATAGCACCATCGCACTCCAGCCTGGGTGACAGAGTGAGACTCCATTTCAAAACCAAAAACCTTACAAAGCAGCCTTGTGGACTTAATTTCCCTGATTTCCTTCCCAGAAGCCTAAAGGTAATAGGTCCCCAGGATGGTGAGCATGCCCAGGCTCCAACCACGCTTCCCCAGGTTGTGTACGACGCATGTGTCCATAAATGTCTGTTTCTTGCTCATTATTCAGTCCAGCCAGTCCTAGGTACAGAGCCCAGCTGGGGGACCTAAGGTGTACATGGTAAGAGACTTCTTCATGCACACACACACCACACGGGCACACACACACCACACAGGCACATGTACACCACACACAGGCACACATGCACCACACAGGCACACATACACCGCACACGTGTACACGCATACCACACGGGCACATGTACAGCACAGACACGTACACAGACACACACAGGCACATGCACACCTGCATCCCCTGGACAGTGTGAGGCAGAGCTATAAACTCACACCACACATGGGCGCACAAATGCACCACACAGGCAAACACACACTTGCCTTGATCCCCTGGACTAAGAAGTGGAGCTGTACATGTGCACCACACCTGAGCACATGCATACCACAGACACACACGGGCACATATGTGCACATGCACACCACAGGCACACATGAGCACATGCACACCTGCCTCGATCCCCTTAACAGTGTGAGGCGGAGCTATACATGCACACCCCACACGGGCACACACAGGCACACGCACACCCCACACGGGCACAAACCGGCACACACACACCCTACACGGGCACACACAGACACACGCACACCACACAGGCACATGTACAGCACAGACACATGCACATGCACACCACACACAGACACACACACACCTGCCTTGTTCCCCAGACTGTGTGAGGTGGAGCTGTACACGCAGTGCCCCATCACACCAAATGCTCCAGGGTGTGCTT
This sequence comes from Callithrix jacchus, assembly GCF_049354715.1. Lineage (NCBI taxonomy): Eukaryota > Metazoa > Chordata > Mammalia > Primates > Cebidae > Callithrix > Callithrix jacchus. Next base: position 28,786,447 of record NC_133502.1, read on the forward strand.
CTCCAAACAACAGCCTGGCCACCTAGACCCAAGTCAGCACCACCTCCTAGTTCCCAGACAGCTTCTGAAGGTGTCCAAGGACTCCATGTACAATTTCCACAAACACATCCCAAGGAATCCACGCAGGAACAAGCTCAGGGAGCCACACTGACAAAAGGCCCAGTGACACACATTACACCAGAGTTTCCTGGAGAAAAGGCTGGTCCAGGTCTGGGGCAGAAGCCTCACAGGATGAGCCCAGAGCAGCCCGTCCTGCAGATGCGAGGAGGCAGATGGCACCACAGTCACATGCACAGGACTCAGGAGCCAAGCACAACAGGCTCCCTCGGGCCACAGATGGGGCAACCTGAGCTTCAAGGACAAAACCCTCCCGTGTATGCAGCCCCCAGAGTTCACAATTACACGGACACACACCACTGCCCGACCCCCTTCCAATGACCAGATGCCAAGTTATGATCTTGAGGGTGGGGCATAAAGTTGAGCGATCCAGCATTTATCCTGCCTCTTCTAAAAACTCATAACTCACAGGCATGTTTAGAACCATGAAATACGTGAAGTGCTCTCCCACACTGGGGACATCTTGGGACAGAGAGGGAGGGACCTGCTTTCCTACCGTCCCCACCCTGCACTGCTACGACCATTTGCCCCCAGCCTGTGACTTTGGCACCTAGAAGGTGGTTAATAAAACTAAAGTCAGCTGAAAAGATAAAGCAATCAGGAGAAACAGAAAATAATGAAGAACAGGGAATGTTTACCCAGGTATTAGCGTGGTTCAGAACATGAATCGGCAACACGCACCGAAAACAGAGCTGCCTTTCATTCCGAACTCAGCCACTCTTCTGGTTCTCAATTTGAGATTATAAATAAGCAGTAAGGTTATCCTAGGGTCAGAATGAGAAACTAGCGGAAATTCCCAAATTTGTTCTAGAGAGAACAAATCTTTGAACAGAAATAAAAGTGTCTAATCCTTCAGGTAAAGGAATGGCTTTCTAAGTGGGGTGGGCAGAGCAGAGAGGGCCCCTCCGGCAGCTCAACAGACTTCAACAAACAGGAGCACAAGAGAACAGACTGCTTTTCCTAACCTCTGTAAGTTTCACTGATTACTAAACCTATCAGTTTTACAATGCTAAAAGTTTTATTTTTTATTTTTATATTTATAAATACCTAATAGGTGTACATATTAATGGGGTCCATGTGATATTTTGATACAAGCATTCGGTATGTTACGATCAAACGTGGGTCACTGGAGGCCAGCTGTGGTGGCTTACGCCTGCAATCCCAGCTCTGTTTCTGAGACAAGTCTTGCTGTTGTCACCCAGGCTGGAGTACAGTGCCAGAAACAGCTCACAGCAGCATCAACGTCCTGGGTTCAAGCTATCCTCCTGCCTCAGCCTCCCGAGTAGCTGAGATTACAGGCACCAGCCGCCACACCTGGCAAATTTTCGTATCTTTTAGTACAGATGGGGTGTCCCCATTTTGGCCAGGCCGGTCTTGAACTCCTGCCTCAGATGATCCGCCTGCCTCAGCCTCGCAAAGTGCTGTGCTGACTGGCGAGAACCACCGAGGCCGGCCAGAATCTCACGCTTTCTGAGGCTGAGCCAGCACTCTGCTGAGTGTGCGCACCCCAGTTTCCTTATGCGTCCGTCTGCGGTCGGACACCTGGGTCGATTCCATCCTAGCTGCAGGAGCAGTGCCACAGCGAACGCTTTGACAGACACCCTAGGACACAGTAACTTCCTTTCTTTTGGATACACACCCAGCAGTGAGAATAAGACAGATTTTTTGTGAGTGTGAAGGCAAAATAAGTACCGTGAAATTTAATTTAAAAAAAAAAAAAAGAACATGCAAAGGACTCTGCACTCTCGAGGTTTAAGATCCAGCCCCCAATCCTCCTCTGAAAGGCAGGCGCCCTCCGTGAGCTGGGAGCTAGGAAGGGCCAACTCAGACTCAGCACCAGGCCGGGCTTCCCCACTGCTGCGTGCAGACACCACTGCCAGGAGACCGAAGGGCGGTGGGGGGTGGGGGGCTCTGGCCGTGGCGAGGGGGTGAGGTGAGGGGGGCTGGCTTTGGAGTCACCTGCTGGGGTGCCCCTGCACTGCCCCTGCCTGCACCCCACACCAGCTGTGCAGGAGACCAGCACCTCACCTGGGCCCCACCTCTGCACTGGGAATACGAGACCCCCACCTAAGGTCCTGAAGCCCTGAGGGCAAGCACGCCGGCCAAGTACCCGCATGGCACTCAGCCCTAAGACAGCCCTAGGACTGTAGCAAGCATCCCTGCAGACAGCGACGTGCTCGGGTGACAGGGCTCTGGGAAAACCCGCCGCACTTCCCAAGTGCCCTGCACAACTTTCCAGATTCCAGAAAAGGTGCAGAGAAGCTACCATGAAATCGTGTTTCTGACTTGCTTACGCTGTTACATTTCACAGGGAAAAAGCTAACAGACCCGTTATATGTCAGTGACACAAACTGAGGCCAGGTGTGGTCATCCCAACACTTTGGAAGGCTGAGGTGGCAGGATCACTTGAGCCCAAGAGTTTGAGACCAGCTTGGGCAACACAGCAAGACCCTGTCTGTACTCAAAATACAAAAATTAGCTGGGCCTGGTGGTGGACACCTGTAGTCCCCAGCTAGGTGGGAGGCTGAGGTGGGAGGATCACTTGAACCAGGGAGGTTGAGGCTGCAGTGAGCTGTGATTGCACCAATGTACTCCAGCCTGGCAACAGAGCAAGACCCTGCCACAATGAATAAATACACTTTAGAAGTAGCTAGGGTCTCTGGTTAAATACTTAATAGAAAACTGAGCAATTACTTAAATTTTAAGATCCCACTAAATGAGAACGACCATCTTAAATTCAGCAGGTTGTTAGCACACAACTAAGTAAAACTTTAACTGCTGTGACTAGGAGACCCTGAATGGAAAAGCAGCAATCACTTTTTTCCCTAAATACAGTTATTTTTCTTTAAGTAGCTTATGGAGAAAGCTGGTATCGAGAAGCCTTGGATTGTACAAAGGGCCTTCTGTGCAACCATCTCATGGAGTAAGCTCACACCTAAGGTCTAAGTCCACAGATCTGGAACCTGCATGTGGTGAGCCCGGCTGCCTGATTACTTGGTGTAATCTGATCCCAAAACGGATGCTCCTGACCCCAGAGATGAGCCTCCTGGGACAAAGCCAACCCAACGGGGCATGGCCCAGGCCACGTGAGCACCACCCCCAGGACGGGCGACCTCAGGGAAACCGTCTCAGGAGGACGCAGGAAACACCTCTGATGTGGCAAGTGGGGTGCCAAGAGCCCACCTCTGCTCACAGGGCTGAGCTGTGGTCCCAACAGAAGGTGGCTTGTCGGTCCGTATCTTGGCCAGTCCTTCCAGCCAGAGCTGAGGTGTTTCTATGGTGAGTTATTATAACCTGACCTATTTCCCTATTTTTCAAGGGAAACCAGGTCAAACCCGTCTTTCAGGATGCAGAGTGCTGATTCAGGACTGCAGACGCCTGTCCCGAGACGCGGCCCCCTCCACCCTCAGACACGTGGCAGAGCCTGGCAAACCTCCTCCTCTGAGGTGGCCGGGAACCATTGCCTGCCTGGGGAGTGGCGTCCGCACCTTCCCCTGCATTCTTCCCATGCCTTGTTTGAATGGTGATTGAGGGAGGTCTGCATCGGCTGTGGAAGAGGCCGTGGGTGTGGCAGGTGTTCTGGGCTGAGCACTCAGGGTGTGGGAAGTCTGTGCATGGATGGTCACAGGCCATGGGTAGCGTGTCCTCGGGTCCCTTCCTAACTGAATTGGGATTAGAGGCATTTGCTGGTCAAAGTAACTCCCTTAACTGTCCCTCTAAGTGACAGATGAGCAATGATCAGTCCTCCTGCCTTCCGCAATGGCGGTGGGAGAAGCCCCTGGAGGCAACTGTGGGGTGCAGGCCTCGGCGGGGAGGCCTGGGATGGGATCTCAGCCGCTTGACTTGTGGGGGGCCTGAGTACCAGTTACTTAATCCCGCCAGCCTCAGCCTCCTCCTTGGTAAAAAACGACGATGTGCATGACATTTTCAATGTCCAGACAGACTTGCCCCGTGGCCGCTGCTCCACAGCAGGGAGGGTTCGTTCATCATCACTGGCCTGGAGGTCTCAGGTGGCTGCAGAAGGCCTCACTCCACCCCAGTCTTTCCATAAGTACCTTCATGCCCGCCAGGGAACTTGGCCATGGGTTCACAGGTCTGGGGGCCATGCAGGTCTCTATTTTGTAAATTTCCTGTTAGGCACATTCTTCACCTGATGTTCTGCTGAGCTGTTTCTTTTTCTGCTTAGGTTTTTTTTTTTTTTTTTTGAGTCAGAGTTTCATTCTTGTTGCCCAGGCTGGAGTGCAATGGCAGTCTTGGCTCACTGCAACCTCCACCTCCCAGGGTTAAGCAATTCTCCTGCCTCAGCCTCCCAAGTAGCTGGAATTACAGGTGCATACCACTACGCCCAGCGAATTTTTGTATTCTTAGTAGAGACGAGGTTTCACCACGTTGGCCAGGATTGTCTCAAACTCCTGACTTGGGGTGATCCACCCACCTCAGCCTCCCAAACTTTGCTGGGATTACAGGCACGAGCCACTGTGCCTGGACTTTCTGCTTAGATTTTTAGAAATTCACCCACAGTCCAGACACTAACCCTTTGTTCATAATATGGATCAAAGAGAGTTTCTCCGAACCAGCAGCTTATGTTTTTACTTTGCTTATGAAGACTCTTACCAAAATTAGTCTTTAAATTTTCATGTGATTAAAAGTATTGATGCCATCCATGCTTTTCTGAATTATGTTCAATATCTTCTCCCTACTCCCACCACACAATTGTTATATATTTTGTTATCTGAGTTTCAAAGTTTTAATTTTTTACATGAGTCTTAAATCCATCTGGAATTAAAATATGGGATTAATTTTTTCTTCCATGCAGTCAACTGTCACTGAATTATGTTTTAAACAGTCTTTTTCCCATTAATTGACATATCTCACAAAAGACATTCCCGTAGATTAACATGTCCACTGACTGGTTGATTTCTGTCTGGCTTCGAAATTCTGTTCCACTGGTCTGTTCATCCCCTCATAATTTAATGCACTTTGGAAGGCTGAGGTGGGAGGATCACTTGAACCCAAGAGTTCCAGACCAGCCTGGGCAGCACAGCAAGACATCATTTTAATTATGAGAGCATTACAATATACCAAGTGCTCTTCCTCCATCCTTTCTGGCTTTGCTCTTGATTCTTCCATATGATTATGCCATCCTTGCATTTCTGGAATAAACTATTTTCAAATGAAAAAATACTGGCCGGGCACGGTGGCTCACGCCTGTAATCCCAGCACTTTGGGAGCCTGAGGCAGGTGGATCACGAGGTCAAGAGATCGAGACCATCCTGGTCAACATGGTGAAACCCCGTCTCTATTAAAAATACAAAAAATTAGCTGGGTGTGGTGGCGCGTGCCTGTAATCCCAGCTACTCAGGATGCTGAGGCAGGAGAATTGCCTGAACCCAGGAGGCGGAGGTTGCGGTGAGCCGAGATTGCGCCATTGCACTCCAGCCTGGGTAACAAGAGCGAAACTCCGTCTCAATAAAAATAAATAAATAAATAAAAAATACTTGATAATCATCTGTGGGTTCCAGTTCCTAATATTAATAATTAAGATTCACACAGTTCTATTCAGCTGTGAGATTAGCCTATATGGTGTCAAGGTTGTATCAGCTTCATAACATGAAGTGATGAGCAGTTTCTCTCTTTTTTATTTCCTGCAAGATTGATTTAATTAAGTAATCAATCAGTTATTTAATTAGACAGGGTCTTGCTCTGTCACCCTAATCTCAGCTCACTGCAACCTCCGCCTCCCAGGTTCAAGTGATTCTCCTGCCTCAGCCTCCCGAGTAGCTGGGATTACAGGTGCCCACCACGATGCCCAGCTAATTTTTACATTTTTAGTAGAGACAGGGTTTCACCACATCGGCCAGGCTGGTCTTAAACTCCTGACCTCAGGATCTGCCCACCTCGGCCTCCCAAAGTGCTGGGATTACAGGCATGATCCACTGAGGCCAGCCCGGTTCCTGTGCTTTTATTTGAGAGGGGTTCTTGTTCTGTCACCCAGGCTGGAGTGCAGTGGCAAGATCTCAGCTCTCTGCAACCTCCGTCTCCCAGGTTCAAGCGATTCTCCTGCTTCAGCCTCCCAAGTAGCTGGGACTACAGGCGCATGCCACCTTGCCCGGCTAATTTTGTATTTTTAGTAGAGACGGGGTTTCTCCATCTTGGCCAGGCTGGTCTTGAACTCCTGAGGTCAGGTGATCTTCCTGCCTCAGCCTCCCAAAGTGCTGGGGTTACAGGTGTGAGCCACCAAGCATGGCCACATTTTTTTCTTATCAGTCTTGCCAGAGATTTGTCTATTTATCACCTTTCCCAAAGGAACAGATTTTTGTCTCGGTTCACCTTTTCTTTTGCTTCTGTTTTCTGTGTCACTAATTCTCACCCTTTCACGTGAGTTATGTAAGTCTATAAAAACTCTGGAAATACATACCCCAGACTGGTGATAGCAAAAGTTACCTCTGAGTCTGAGACAAACAGGGATGGGCTAGTGAAGGCAGATCATGTTTTTATTTTTTTTTTTAGAGATGGGGTGGTCTCACTTTGTTGCTCAGGCTGGTCTCAAACTTCTGAGCTCAAGTGATCCTCCCACCTTTCCCAAATGCTGGGATGACAGGTGTGAGCTACTCTTCCTGGCCTTGTCAGTTTTTTGCTTATTTTCGTTTTTTGTTTTTTTGAGATGGAGTCTGTTTCCCATGCTGGAGTGCAGTGGGGTGATCTCGGCTCACTGCAACCTCAGCCTCCCGGGTTCAAGCTGATTCTTGTGCCTCAGCCTCCTGAGTAGCTGGGATTACAGGCACCTGCCACCACGCCTGGCTAATTTTTGTATTTTTAGTAGAGATGGGGTTTTGCCATGTTGGCCAGGCTGGTCACAAACTCCTAACTGCAAACCTCGGTCTCCCAAAGTGTTAGGACTACAGGTGTGAGCCACAGCGCCCAGCTGTCACTTTTATTCAAATAAAAGCACAGGAACTTCTGAAATGAGAGTATATCTGTGCATTTCTTATATAACTTAAAAAGCAGCAGTTAAGAGCAGGGTAACCGTGGCACCGGAATGACCCAGTTTGGGTAACTGTAACCTAGAGAAGGACGTACATCCGCCGCTTTTCTCTGCCGCTGGGAGAGCTCTGAAGGGATAGGAATAACCCCGTTTCCTCTCAGGATCCGAAAATTTTAGTTTCATACGTTCGTTTCTTTTTGAATCCAGACCTATTTGCACTGCAGTTTGGTTCAACTTAATCTCAGAATGGATGTCGGAAATGACATCTCAGGACTGAAAAGCACCTGTCCATCACAGCAGCCACATGGGACTCGCCCCTGCCCTCCAACCTGAGCTCTCAACTGCTGCTGCTTGGGGTCACCCTCTGCAAAGACAGGGACTCGTGTGTGTTCACCAGTGTTTCCCAAACCCCTCAACAGCACCCAGAGCATGACAGGCTTTCAACAAAAATGTGGTGAAAAGAACCGCACGGCCCACGGCGGTGAAGATTCGCCACGATTCGCACTCGGACGTAACTGCAGTAGGCTGAGCCATTTCCACGTCCTGCCAATCCACATTTGGAAGTCTCCTGACTCCACCTGCCTCTAAGGTCACCATTCCACCGCGGTCCAGGCGTTCACCAGACTGAGCTGACACAGCTGCATCCTTTCTGCCGCACTAGGCTCTGCCTGCTGCCGCCGCCACGCCGGGTTGTGGGATCTCTGTGGGGCTCCCTTCCTCTGGGGTGTGGGGCTCCCTTCCTCTGGGGTGTGGGGCTCCCTTCCTCTGGGGTATGCAGCTCCTCAAGCTGGTCTCTGGCATCCCTGTCTCTGCACCCTGGGTTGAGGGTGGCACCGATTCCTGCCTGCCCTCATCAATGCGCTCAAGCTTCACCCCGTCAGTGTCAAACACTGTGGTCTGTCAGTCGCACAGTCTGGATCTGAGCCAGGTGCTGCCATGTACAGTGCTGGTCAGATCAGCACACAGATTCTCCCGGCCTGCAGCGTCTGCACCCTGGAAAGGGGGTCGGTGACTGTGTACATGTGCTGCGGCTGTCCGGAGGCCAGAATGAGGACGTGCGCAGCTCAGTGGGAAAATGAAGACGCATGCCTCGAGCTCACCAGGCAGGGGCTGATGCCACACTCATCCTCGTCCCCATGCTCCAAACACCAGGGACTGACCGAGCTGCCCCTCATATCCCCTATTCCCTGAAGGCTGAGCACACGGCCCCCTTGACCCAGCACCACAGCCAGGCTGGGGACCGGCGGAGGGGTCCTGGCCCCTGGCCCTGCCCACTCCACGGCCCCTCGACTTCTTCCAAGTGACCTGACCTGCAGCCCGTAGCTTGCACCAGCCCATAGGCTTATTCACTAATAAACACGTTTTAATTTCAAACAATTAAACATTAATAAGCAGAAAAGTAGAAAGGTTTGAAAGAATGATTTTCACCTTAAAAAGTGAATAATTACTTAAAAAGTAACTGTAGATATATACAGGGCAATTACTGTACTCTTAGGGATAGTCTCAAACTCAGTAACAGATACACACATGAAACTACGTGAGCCTCTCAGAGATCCTGTGGCCAACACCAAAGGCACCGTGGCACTCAATGGACACAGAAGTTGCCAACCGAGGAAGGGGTGAGCCAAGCACATGGCCCCACCTGCCCGCAAGGGCCAAGACAAGGCACAGAGCCCCCTGCCGGCCCAGCAGTGAGCAGTCGCTGCAGCTGGGACCTGGCCACTTGCACAGGTTTCTCCTCTTCAGCTCAACTGCAAAGACATGTTTTTACTGCAAAAAGATTTTTGGCCAGGCATGTTCGCTCACGCCAGTAATCCCAGCACTTTGGGAAGCTGAGGTGGGTGGATCACCTGAGGTCAGGACTTCGAGACCAGCCTGGCCAATGTGATGAAACCCCATCTCTACTAAAAATACAAAATTAGCTGGGCATGTTGGCACGCGCCTGTAATCCTAGCTACTCGGGACGCTGAGGCAGGGGAATTGTTTGAACCTGGTAGGTGGTGAGGCGAGATCTCGCCACCACGCTCCAACCTGGGCGACAGAGCGAGATTCTGTCCCCCAAAAAAAAAAAGAAAAGAAAAGAAATAAAGATTTTAACCTCAACTCCTAAACAATTCAAACATGCTTTAATTAAATCTGGTTTCTCAGGGAAATCATTTTGGTAGCACCGGAAACAGGACAGTTAAGGCAGACAGCAGGAATTTTCAACATACCAGGCAGTATTCTTCCAACAAGAGCATCTAACAGCCAAAAAGACTCTTCTTCATTATTTGTGATGAGAATCAGGTATCCTGCTATAAAATTCATTCCCTGAAATTAGAAAAAAGAGGAATAGAAGTTCACACTGAGTTTACGCGATTCTGCAATCACTCAGCTACTAACCACCCCGTTTCAGTCTCTCCTGCTCTTCCCTAACCCTGCATAATTCCAGAAAGATCCTCTAGTAGGTTGCTAAGGTTGCGGAGTACCTACCATCCAGTGACGTTAGTCAAGCTTACATGAAGGAAAGAAAAAGCAAAAGGAAATAAAATCCTGAATACTAAAATTCAAGACTCTTCCACCAATGGTAACCTTGTGATATAATTTACCATTGGTTTCTAAAGAAATTTCTACCTCCCAACAGCATGAAACTCTCTATCAGAGATAAAACCATACCAGTGACCACACTTCATAAAAACCATACGGAACACGTTCTGACATTCGGGTGCTGGGAGAATTTCGTGGTGGGGACCCTTTCGGGAAATCGATGTGCACACGTGTCAAGGGGCGGCTGCTGCCCGCAGACATCACAAAGTGACCCTTTCCACGGAGGCAGCCCCAGACCCTGGGGGCTTTGCAGCCCTGAGTCAGCGCCGTCTCCAGGCGACTGGGTTTTACGACTTAAATTCTCTTGTCCCTCATCTATAATTTTTTTTAATTTTTAAAAATTTTTTTGGTGCTGTGACTTGGATTATAATTTCTAAAATAAGTATTTTTCTAGTAATAAGGGAAAAGAATCCAGCTTCAGTCAACCAACATCAATTAGCGTGATGGGAAGTGCGGAGGGGCAGCCACAGAGCACGATGCTTCCATCGCATACGGATGTGGCGCTGTTCTCCCGGAGCCAGAACACTCATGGACACGCATGGACACTCATGCAGCCGTACGTGACCCCTGACCTGGAACTCCCCTTAAAAACAGACCCTAAGAGTTTGACTCAAAAACCAAAGTAACCAGTGCGGAGAAGATCACGTTCCAGAGGATGATGATGGACATGCTGGGAAGAACCGACCCCTTTGACCCCATGACAGAAATGTGAGGAAGACCCCTGTGGCCGAGAGGGGGCCCAGGAAGACCCCTGTGGCCGAGAGCAGACCCAGGAAGACCTCTGCGGCCTAGAGTGGGCCCGGGAACACTCTGGCCGAGAGCAGGCCTAGGAAGACCCCTGCGGCCGAGAGGGGGCCCAGGAAGACCTCTGCGGCCGAGAGCGGGCCCAGGAAGACCTCTGTGGCTGAGAGCGGACCCCCTTCGAGCTGACGGTGCCACTGGTCCTGGGAGAGGGCAACTGTGTGGACACCATCAGCACAGGGAAATGCAGGTGGGCAATCGTGCAGAAAACACAGAACACGGCCGGGCATGGTGAGGGACCCCAGCCCTGTGGGAGGTGGAGGGGGGAGGATCGCCCGAGCTCAGGAATTCAAGACCAGCCTGGGCAACATGGCAAGACCCCAATCTCTGCAAAACATACAAAAACGGGCCGGGCGCGGTGGCTCAAGCCTGTAATCCCAGCACTTTGGGAGGCCGAGGCAGGTGGATCACGAGGTCAAGAGATCGAGACCATCCTGGTCAACATGGTGAAACCCCGTCTCTACTAAAAATACAAAATTAGCTGGGCATGGTGGCGCATGCCTGTAATCCCAGCTACTCAGGAGGCAGAGGCAGGGGAATGGTTTGAGCCAGGGAGGTGGAGGCTGCAGTGAGCTGAGATCATACCACTGAACTCCAGTCTAGGCAACAGGGCAAGACTCCGTCTCAAAACAAAAAGCTGTTTTAAGCAGAATGACGTAGAGCGTTTCTTGGCCGTTCTACCTCAACTCCAGAAGCCAAATCCTTGCTCCTGGACCGTCATAAAAGCTGCCAGTGGCAAGAATCCTGTCTGCAAAGAAGGGACCCTCCCGGCTTCACCTGAGGTGGCACTGCCTGCCCGCTGCAGAGCCACACACGCCAGCCCGAGGTGTGGCTGGTGCTGGTGGCGGTGTCCCGTGGCTCTTCTGCTGGCCTGTCACAGGGGCTCTCCTCACACACGTCTGCCTTTCACCCTTGGGAGCATGCACTCTGCCAGGGGCCAGGCCCGGGGCTGTCAGGCAGGCTTAGAGTGCCGGTGGCCCCCACTCCCGCAAATGTTCACTCAAACTGCATTTTCCAGAGGCTGCATGCCTGACTCCCGGCTCCTACGGAACGTTTCTGGAGGCGACACTGGGACTGCCAGTTAAAACAATTTAATTTGTTTCAAGCCACCCATCAGGACGAGGTCCTTAACTGTCCTCCTAGAAACGTTTAAGCCACAACCCCTAGGAACCTGTGAAGCACATGGCCTTAGTGCCAGGAGAGCTCTCCAATTCCAGTGGCAGCCTCGGGCGCAAGGCTCCCAGCCACGGGGACTCACAGGCAGTCCCAGGCCGTGCATGCAGCTGGAAACCTCGTGGAGGCCAGCGCTGCCCAGACACCTGCCCTGCCCTCAGCAGGCTCAGAGCCCGGAGCAGCACCAGCGGCTAAAGGCCCGGACGGGACACACCCGGGCTGGGAGACTGCATGGCTCCTGGCTGGCCCGCATTCCTCCTCCGCTAGTTACCAAGAACAATGCCCTTCATATGTGCCCAGCTAGGCAACCCTGGGAGGCCCAAGGACTCTACCAACCGCACCTGCTGGTTCACACCACGGAACCAGCCAGCTGGGGGATAGCAGTGTAGGCAGCAGACGTGCCGGGAGTGGCCTCAGAGGGTTACTCACACCCCATACCACACATGCCCCATAGACCAGCACATGCCCCACAGCACACACACATGCCCCACAGCACACACACATGCCCCACAGCACACGCGCCCCACGGCACACACACGCCCCACGGCACACACACGCCCCACGGCACACACACACCCCACGGCACACGCGCCCCACGGCACACACACACCCCACGGCACACGCGCCCCACGGCACACACATGCCCCACGGCACACGCGCCCCACAGCACGCACGCGCCCCACAGCACGCACGCGCCCCACAGCACGCACGCACCCCACAGCGCACGCGCCCCACAGCGCACACACCACACAGCACACACGCGCCCCATGGCACACACACCCCACGGCACACGTGCCCCACAGCACATGCGCTGCATACCACACGCCCCACAGCACACACATACCCCATAACACACATACCCCAGAGCACACACCCCACAGCACACACCCAACACCCACACCCCATAGCACACATCCCACACACCCAACACACACCCAACACACACACATCCCACAGCACACACACCCCACAGCGCACACTCCACAGCACATATCCCAGAGCACACACCCCCACAGCACACACCCCAACACACACCCCACAGTACACACGTCACAGCACACACCCAACACACACCCCATAGCACACACCCCACAGCACACACATACCCCACAGCACACATGCCCCACAGCACACCCACGACAGCATACACACCCCACAGCACACACATACCCCACAGCACACACATCCCACAGCGCACACATACCCCACAGCACACGCCCCACAGCACACACATACCCCACAGTACACGCCCCACAGCACATGACCCACAGCACAAACATACCCCACAGCACACACACCCAACAGCACATACATACCCCACAGCACACACACCCCACAGCACACACATACCCCACAGCACACATACCCCACAACACACATGCCCCATAGCACACACATACCCCACAGCACACATGCCCCACAGCATACACATACCCCACAACACACACACCCCACAACACATGCCCCACATCACACACATCCCACAACACACATGCCCCACAGCATACACATACCCCACAGCACACACACCCCATAGCACACACCCCACAAAACACATCCCACAGCACACACCCCACCACACATACCCCACAACACACGCCCCACAGCACATACCCAACACACCCCCCCACAGCATATACCCCCAACACACACCCCAGAACACACACCCCACAGCATACACCAACACACACCACAGAATACACACTCCACAGCACATGCACCCAACAGCACACACATTCCACAGCACATGCGCCCCACAACAGCACACACGTGCGCCACAGCATGCGCCTGCTCCTCCTCTTGCCACCCGAGGCAGAATAGAGGTGGTCAGCTGTTGCTCCCTGTCCTCCCTGCTGAGAAAGTGTTGGAGCTTCATGAGGATCAGGACGTGGAATTCATGAACAGGCTGATAGAGACGTGAGGCCCTCACTGCGACCCTGCAGCCGTGGACGACAGACTCAGGCTTGCGTCAGAGGGTCCCAAGGCTCACCTGGCAGTAGCCCACGGCCTGGTTATGGTGGCCGTATGCCAGCAGCACATTGTGCAGGGTCTTCTGTAGGCAGGGCTCCGTGGTCGTCCGGAACTTCACGTTGTCGGGGAAGGTCCGGTTCAGGTCTGCAGGAAATTCAGGAGGAATCGCCCACAGGTTTCTGCTCTGCAAGCCTCCCACCCCTCCAGCTGCCCCGAGGGTGGCCACCTGGGTTCCACCTGGGACTTATGGACGGCTTTTCACCCTGGCTGCACAGCAGACTCAACACAGCCAGGGCGACGGGCTCACCAGGGCCAGGAAGGAGGGGGTGATCCCTGGACTCGGGATGGAGGGCACCCCAACCGTCCTTCCTGCAGACTTGGGGACAGCAGAGCAATCCCAGAGCTGGCAGCCGGGCCGTGGCGCCCCCTCCTTGATACCCGTCTCCTCCCGGCCCCCAGCACAGGCCTCCTGCTCCCCGGACCTCATGCCTAGCAGAGGCGACTCTGCCTCGAGGACCCAGGTGACAAGAAGAGAAATGCACACCAAACTTTGGGGTGTTTTCCTAATTCTGAAGATCCAAAATGGAAGGAGAGAGAATGAACCAAGACTCCGCAGGGATCAAGGACACGGCTGAGCGCCGAGAACTGAAGAAACCTCACGTGGCCACTTGAGTGTGCAGAGGTGTCCTTGCCAGCCTCCTCCTTCCTAACCAGGCCTCATGCTGACCCAGCACCAGGACTCACAGAAGCTGACCTCCACGCTAACCCTGGACACAGGCCGGGCAGGAAGGGTAATGCCAGCCTGACACCTCCGCTGGTTTCTGTTCCCACCGGCCCCAGCTGTTAGAGGTGTTCGCCGGGTGCCTCAGGTGGCCACCAGCGGACGGGTGCTTTCTGCACAGGTTCCAAGATGGACTCACAGCAGCCCCGCCAGCCGTGACACTGAGATGGATGGGAGCGCACCCGCCCTGGAGGAACCCAACCTCCTCTGGTCCCTTCATAACTGCTGCAAAATGCCGTGAGTGTTTCCGACCTCTGGGCCCAGGCCTCGTCTTTGCTCACAAAACACCAGATTTGGGCGGAAATTAGTTCAGTGGCTCGGAGCACATTATTTCTCATTGTGTTTTCTTACAAGAGAGTTGTGCTTTCCCCCTGAAATTCTAAACATTCCGAAAAGTGGAATCGGTCAAGGGGAAGTTAGTATTTTTGTTATTCAGACCGGAGTGACCAGCTGTACTCATTTCTATGTAATATTGAGTTTTTCCATATATATCTATTTTTGAGACAGGGTCTCACTCTGTCACCCAGGCTGGAGTGCAGTGGCGCAGTCACAACTCCCTGCATCCTCAACCTCCTGGGCGCAAGCGATCCTCCCACCTCAGCCTCCTGAGTAGCTGACACTACAGGTGCACACCACCACGCCTCAACTGACCTACGTATTGATTTGTAGAGATGGAGTTTTGCCACGTTGGCCAGGCTGGTCTTGAACTCCTGAGCTCAACTGATCCGCCTGCCTCAGCTTCCCAGAGTGCTGAGATTACAGGCGTGAGCCACTGCCCTCAGCTTTTTGATACGTTTTGATGACATCCTGTGGGAAAGGAGAAGGCCCATCTCTGCTGGAGATGGACAAGCATGGGAACTTTGTCTGGGTGCAGGTGGCCCGATGCAGGCTCTGTGGGTCCTGGACATCCTCTGCACAGCTCCTGAAAGAGGACTGACCCGGGTGCCTCCAATGACTAAGCACAGAACCGTCATGGATCCAGCAGCCCCACACTCTGGGTATGAACCCACAACTGGAAGCAGGGACCCCAGCAGAATCCGCATACCCACGCTCATGGCCATGCCATGAATAACAGCCACACAGCAGGAGAGCCCAGTGTCCACTGACAGATGGATAAATGAACAAATCCCGGTCTGCCCGTGCGCAGATTGTCATTCACCCTTAAAGAAGGAGGAAGTTCTCATGCAAGATGCAGCACGGAGGATCCCTGAGGAATGAGGTGAGGGAAAGAACCCTGGTTGCATAGGACGCGCCCGCAGGGCTCCTCTCATGTGACCCTAGAGTTGCCAAAGCTTGGAGACAAGCACACAGCGGGCTGCCAGGGCTGGGTGAGGTCCCAGGGGTCAGTGCTTGGCAATGAGGGCCAAGGTTCAGCTTGGGAAAAATGAAATGGTAAATTTTATATTATGTACATTTTGCCATAATAAAAAAAAAAAAAGACAGCCAGGTGATGGCTCACTCCTGTAACCCCAGCACTTTGGGAAGTGAAGGAGGGAGAATCCCCAAAACCCCATCTCTACAAAAAATACAAATTAAAAAAATGAGCCAGGCCAGGCACGGTGGCTCACACCTGTAATCCAGCACTTTGGGAGGCCGAGGCAGGTGGATCATGAGGTCAGGAGATCAAGACCATCCTAGCTAACATGGTGAAACCTCATCTCTACTAAAAATACAAAGTTAGCTGGTCCTGGTGGTGCATGCCTATAATCCCAGCTACTAGGGAGGCTGAGGCAGGAGAATCGCTTGAACCTGGGAGGTGGACGTTGCAGTGAGCTGAGATGGTGCCACTGCACTCCAGCCTGGGCGACAGAGCAAGACTCTGTCTCAAAAAAAAAAAAAAAAAATCATCCAAAAAACCACAACACAGAGCCTTTAAATTCATTTTTCAGACAGCGGTGCTGTTTTAATATGCACCCCCCTCCCCACTCTACCAAGCTCTCCTCTTTCCAGCCTGAACCAGCGTTTCTGGCCGCCAGGCTGTGCGTCTGCATGGAGGCCTGTGGCGGTGATATACTCTGTGGTCAGGATGCAGCCTCTCCCCTGGTGGCCCCAGCCCCAGCCTGGGAAGCCCCTCCCCGCTGGCTCTGCCCTGTGACAGGAGACCTCCCAGGAAGGGCAGAAGGGCAGCAGGATGCATCCTGTCCTCACCATCCCAAGTCCTTCTAACCTCTCAGCACTTCAAAGCCACTGGATTTTAAAAATTAAGTATATCAAGAAAGAAAGAAAAAAAATTCTATCATACACTGAGCATGAAAGAAAGAAAAAAAATTCTATATACACTGAGCATGAAAGAAAGAAAGAAAAAAAATCCTATCATACACTGAGCATGAAAGAATAAAGAAAGAAAAAAATTAAGTACATTGTGTTTAAATGTGTATTTCTCTGTTAAAAACTGTTAAAACTCTTCAATTTAGGTAAACCGATTTTGTCAGCACTTCGCACTTTTGAGCCTATGGCTACGTGATTACTGAGAAAAATCAGAGCAGGCACTCCAAATTATTTAGACACAAAAGCGGAAACGTCTGCAAGGCCACGCGACCAGCGCCCGCGCGAAGCCCGCTAGGTGACAGAGGCTGCTCTCGCTGTCCTGCAAGTGAATTAAGATCACTGTTCTCCCCTTTGGGCTTGTTTTATTCTTTCGTGGATTTTGAAGACATCACGGCAGCAGCAGATGAAAAGCAGCAGGTGCACAGCTCACTTCTGGACACTAAGACCAGACGCGGCGGAAACCGGTTCCTTCCGGCCCCAGCCCCCATGCCAGAGCCCACCGCCAAGCCTCACCTGTCCGGATGGCGTCCTCCAGCCTGGGGTTTCTCTCTCCCTGGAGAAGCCGGTGGTAGTAGCCAGGATTCTGGTCCATCTGAGCCTGGGCCCCACTCAGCGCCATCCAGACGCGGGCACGGTGCTCCAGCGGGACCCCTTTCCGGACATAGCGCTTCACTAAAACCCGAGAGGACAGAGGGCGCCTCAGCTGGACCAGAGGCCCGCAGAGCCCACGCGCCCCTGACACCTTCCGTTCTTGCCACTTCTCTTCTGAAATCAAACATTAAAAAGACCCAGAACTTCATCTCCACCAAAACTGGCATATACACTCCTTTAGAAATTCTGCTCTCCCTCCCAACAGAGCGTAAATCAGACCAGCTACAGAACCACCCCCAGGCCCACTTCACCACCCAATGCCAGGTGGTCGGGACACCCAGGACCCCAGTCAGATGGATGCTCTGGAAAGTTCCCTGAGAGCTGTGCAGAGGAGCAGTGAAGGGGCAAAACAGTGGGAGGCCAAGCTGAGGATGGAGGCCGGCAGCGCTCGGCAGTGAGCACCTCGGTGGGACCCGCAGCGGGAGCACACGGTTCCAGCGCCAGACACCTGTCCTCTGTGTGCAGTTAACATCTACATATTGAAAGCTACTGCATTTTGTAGGGGTATTTTAATTGACAATAAATATGTGAAAAAGTAATTAGTAATTTTCTAATGGCCACAGAAACACATAGGAACAGAAGCCTAAAGCCAGGCACTGTCGCCATTAATCAGTACTGAGTAATTTCTTAGGCGGATGAAAAGCTATGTGTGACAAACACCCAAATTAATTATGATAAGTCCAAAGGTGTAAAACAGTGCTCTTAACCTACAAAACAGTTAATTTTCAAAGCAAGTATTTAGAGTTTTGCTGTTTTCCTTTGATGCTGCACTGCACTATTTTTATTTCATTTTATTTCGAGATCGAGTCTGGCTCTGTCGCCCAGGCTGGAGTGCAATGAGTTCAAGCGATTCTCCTGCCTCAGCCTCCCGAGTAGCAGGGATTAAGGCGGGCACCACTACACCCGGCTAATTTTTGTATTCTTAGTAGAGACGGGGTTTCACCATATCAGCCAGGCTGGTCTCAAACTCTTGACCTTGTGATCTGCCCGCCTCAGCCTTCCAAAGTGCTGGGATTACAGGCATATAAACCGGAGGCATAAGCCACTGTACCCAGCCCTGTACATGTTTTAAAAGAAACTATTCTTTTAAAATAAACCATACTTTAGGAAAAAAAAAAAAAAGTGTATGCAATTTGTGGAATTCCATAAGCTGCCATAAAAAGAAAAAAATCCAAGGCACCAGCTGTATTTAGCAGATAAAAAACGTATAATAACTTTACAGGCTACAGTCAAGAAAAGCACTACAGGGTCAAACTTCATGAGCTTGAATTCCAAGGTGATCCACAATTTATGATCAGCCGACCATGAGCATCTTAAAATGCAGGCTCTGGAAGGACAGACCCTTTTCTGTCCACTGGGCCTCCCGCTCCTGGAAGGGAGCCTGGGGGGGCAGTAAACACTCACTAAATACGTGACGAAGGCCCAGAGGAGAGAGAGAGCAGACACTAACCCCATCCGCTGAAAGCAAAGGATCTGTCTGAAGAACCCTCTTTGCTGGTTTAGAAGCAAATTTGAGGAGCGTATCTCAGGCAAAAGCATCTCAGCACACCTGGCCTATTCACACCGTTTACAGGAACATGGAAAACATGCTTTATTTTTAAAATTCTACTAAAGACAACAATAATTCAGCCTGCCTTTTTCTCCAGGTTAGTACGATTCATACTGAAGTCTGGCTATAGGTCTCGTGATCCCTTAGAGGGCAGCTTGACCAGGAATGCTGAGTGGGTTCTTAGTCATTCTGTGCTGAACAGCAGTGGGGAGGGTCGAGGCCAGCACAGGCAGGGACTGTTCTAACTGAGAGGGACAGAGGCTGAAAGGCCATGCAAACACCAGGGCTACTTCTACAAACTAACGATGAGTACCTGGAACTCATATATTTAAAATTGGGGCCTGGCCTGGTGGTTCACAACTGTAATCCTGGCCCTTTGGGAGGCTATGATGGGTGGATCACCAGAGGTCAGGAGTTCAAGAACAATCTGGCCAACATGGCAAAACCCCGTCTCCACTAAAAATATACAAAAATTAGCTGGGCATGGTGGCAGGTGCCTGTGATCCCAGCTACTCGGGAAGCTGAGGCAGGAGAACCGCTTGAAGCCAGGAGGCAGAGGTTGCAGTGAGCCGAGAGAGTGCCATTGTACTCCAGCCTGGTGAGACTCCATAAAAAAATAAATAAATAAATACAAAAATTAGCTGGGCGTGGAGGTGCACGCTTGTAATCCTGAGGCAGGAGAAGCTTTTGAACCCAGGAGGCAGAGGTTGCAATAAGCTGAGATCACACTATGCACTCCAGCCTGGGGGACAGAGTAAGACACAGGAAAAAGAAAAACAAAAAAAAGAAAGAAAAAAATTCTAACAAAATATTTGCAGGAGCCAAATGCTAATGCCACAAAAGATATCAAAGAATCCAGGTGTGGTGGCTCACACCTGTAATCCCAGCACTTTGGGAGGTGGGGGGAATCACCCGAGGTCAGCAGTTCAAGACCAGCCTGACCAATATGGAAAAACCCTGTCTCTACTAAAAATACAAAAATTAACTGGGCATGGTAATGCATGCCTGTAGTCCCAGCTACTCGGGAGGCTGAGGCAGGAGGACTGCTTGCACCCAGAAGGCAGAGGTGGTGGTGAGCCAAGATGGTGCCATTGCACACCAACTGGGCAACAAGAGTAAAACTCCGTCCAAAAAAAAAAAAAAAAGAAACTAAAGAAGAATGAAATAAATTAATAGATATACCACGTTCATGGATTGGAAGGCTCAATCTGAAGATGTCAATTCTTCCAAAGTTTATCTATAGATTCTTTTTTTTTTCTTTTTTTTTTTTTAGACGGAGTTTTGCTCTTCTAACCCAGGCTGGAGTGCAATGGCATGATCTCAGCTCACCGCAACCTCCACCTCCTGGGTTCAGGCAATTCTC
The DNA here is from genome assembly GCF_049354715.1 of Callithrix jacchus. Lineage (NCBI taxonomy): Eukaryota > Metazoa > Chordata > Mammalia > Primates > Cebidae > Callithrix > Callithrix jacchus. The sequence goes on from NC_133502.1 coordinate 28,806,692, forward strand.
CTGCCTCAGCCTCCTGAGTAGCTGGGATTACAGGCACGCGCCACCATGCCCAGCTAATTTTTTGTATTTTTTTAGTAGAGACGGGGTTTCACCGTGTTGACCAGGATGGTCTCGATCTCTTGACCTCATGATCCACCCGCCTCGGCCTCCCAAAGTGCTGGGATTACAGGCGTGAGCACCGCGCCCAGCCAATCTATAGATTCTTATATATACCTCCTATCACTGTTCCAGGAAAAAATACTTTGTAGACAACGACAAGCTAATTTTGAACCTTATATGCAAAGTGAAAAGAATCAAAACAATTTTGAAAATGAAGTTGGTGGGGACATATTACCAGATTTTATGCATTACTATAAACCTACAGTCAGACTGACACAATGTGGTACTGGAGAAAAGTTAGACAAATGGAATAATGGGATATAATAAAAAATCCAGAAAGAGACCCACACAAACAGAATCAACTGTTTTTTGATAAAGGTGCAAAGAAAACTTAGTGCAGACAGAAGAGTCTGTCTACCAAAGAATGACGAAAATAAAAAAGCACCAACAACATGAAGAGCCGGCAAGAATGTGGAGCAATTAGACACTCACACATGTGTGGCGGGAAGGCAAAATTTTCAGCCACATTGGAAAGACAGTTTGTGATTTCTTACTAGTTAAACATACACGTATCCTATGACCCAGCAATCCCATGCAAAGTGTTTACTCAAGATAAATGAAAACTAAGTTCCCACAAAAACCTGTATGTGAGGCTGGGCGCGGTGGCTCACGCCTGTAATCCCAGCACTTTGGGAGGCCGAGGTGGGTGGATCACGAGGTCAAGAGATCCAGACCATCCTGGTCAACATGGTGAAACCTCGTCTCTACTAAAAATACAAAAAAAAAATTAGCTGGACGTGGTGGTGCATGCACTCCAGCCTGGGTAACAAGAGCGAAACTCCGTCTCAAAATAAATAAATAAATAAATAAAAATAAAATATTAAGTCAAAACAGTTGGGGAATTTTTTTAAAAAAAGCTAAATCCAGACAACTGACATCCATCTACTCTGACAAAGTTGGGCAAATCCCCAGTTTTTTTTGTGTATCTTTGAAAATATGTTTTTTCAACTGCATTTTAACTTCGGTGGTGTTAATATTCTCCAGGAAGGAGACCTTGAAGCCAACAGCCCGAAGCTGCTTCCCTGCAGCGGTCCCTTCTGGAGATGGAGAATGAAACAGAATTCATCAGGACTAGGTTTGCTGAATTTGGTCTGTATAGGGAGGAAGAACAAGCCCTTCCTAAGGGCTCCTGGTGGACATTTGCTATGGAGAAAGAAAAAGATAGTATTTATTGTATTCGCCAACGGTGTCTTCAGGCGGAACACACAATAACTGTCCCTTAAGACATGTGGGATGCCGAGATTGGCAGATGACTGCGTTACTGGAGACTGACATGGAAAGTGCAGATGAAAATCCTCCAGAAACAGAAGCAAGAACTCTACCACAGCAAGCCTGGGATACCTGGCAGGAAGAAGTTACGCCCATTTCTGGAATAACTCGCCCACTCCTGTTTTATGCCCGACTCTCTGTTCTTAGGGCTCTGCCAGTGCTCATGAGCCCCCTGATGGTCACACCAGGACCCAGGCCCCACGCCAGACGGGACACACAGGATCAAAGACTACACGTGCCTCCCACCGGAGTCACCAGCGACCCTACTCCCCACGGTCCACAGCCCTGTGGCTCCCACTCTTCAGGCTGAGGCTCACATGGCATCAAAGAGATGTATTTGCTCACAGACCATTTATGCCGGCGATGCTACTATAATTACACAGGACAATTAACGTGACATAAATCAGCCCGGGTGCGGTGGCTCCCGCCTGTAACCCCAGCACTGCGGGAAGCTGAGGTGGGCGGATCACTTGAGCTCAGGAGGAGAACAGCCTGCCTGTCAACACGGGGAAACCCTGCCTCTACTGAAAATACACAAAAATTAGCCAGGTATGGCAGCGCACGCCTGTGATCCCAGCTGGAGGCCACTGCCCTCCAGCCTAGCTGACAGAGCTAGACTTTGTCTCAAAAAACAACCAAACAGACAAACAAAATTAAATTAAAAAAATTAAAGCAGCCTTTTCCAGCGGTGACGACCTACGCAGGAGAACATGCCTCTACAAAGGATCTCCTTCATCCGTCTCCGGAAGAGGAGAAAAGGAAACACAAGAAGAAACGCCTGGTGCAGAGCCCCAATTCCTACTTCATGGATGTGAAATGCCCAGGATGCTATAAAATCACCACGGTCTTCAGCCATGCACAAACGGTAGTTTTGTGTGTTGGTTGCTCCACTGTCCTCTGCCAGCCTACAGGAGGAAAAGCAAGGCTTACAGAAGGATGTTCTTTCAGGAGGAAGCAGCACTAAAAGCACTCTGAATCAGGATGAGTGGGAAACTATCTCAATAAACACATTTTGGATTAAAAAAAAATTAAAGCAAAAAGGAGGTAGTTGTTACTTCAATAATAAAGCGAAATTTTTAGAAAGAACTCAAAAAAATTAAAAAAAGAAAAAAAAACCAAAACTTGAAATAGGTGTAAAATAATTGGAAAGGGGGCAGGTGTGGTAGGTCACCCCTGAAATCACAGCACTTTGGGAAGCCAAGGTGGGCAGATCATGAAGTCAGGAGCTCAAGACTAGGATGACCAACATGGTGAAACATGGTGAAACATGCCTCTACTAAAAATACAAAAAAATTAGCCGGGCTTGGTGGCGCGTGCCTGTAATCCCAGCTACTCAGGAGGCAGAGGCAGGAGAATCTCTCAAACCTGGGAGGTGGAAGGTTGCAGTGAGCCTAGATGGCGCCACTGCACACCAGCCTGGGCAACAGAGCAAGAATTCATCTTAAAAAAAAAAAAAAAAAAAAAAATTGTAGCCGGGCGCTCTGGCTCACACCTGTAATCCCAGCTCTTAGGGAGGCAGAGGCGGGAGGACAGTTTGAGCCCAGGAGTTTGAGACCTGCCTGGGCAATATAGCAAGACCCCGTTCTCCACAAAAAGGAAAAAAACAAAAAGACAAAAAAAAAAAAAATTGTAAAGGATTGGGGAAAAGAATAAAAATCCGGGGGATTCTGCATTCGGATGCTTTTTTCCTTTTCCCTGCTCTATCTAGAACTCCCCTCCCAAGTCCCTATCGGAAAGTGGGGGCAATGTACCGAGTGGCTCCATGAAAAGGAAGATATGGAACCCAAGTTAGCAGCCCCTACTCAAAAAAAGGAGAGCAACAGGACAGACCCAGCCAACAAAGGCAGACAGGAGAATGACTGTGCAGTCGCATTTTCTGTAAAAGCAAAGCGCTGATGCACAACCACACATCTTTCAGATTCTCTGCCCTGACCAACCTCCAGGTCACAGCCACAGGACTCCCCATGGACGCCCCTCGCCCTCAAAGCTACTGCAGAACCCAAGTGTGCACTTCTGCTCCTGAGGGGGACGGAAGGACAGTCCCCTGTGGTCGTGTCTGCAGGAGATGGGGGCCAGGGGTGGGAGACAAACTCCTATGAAATTTACCATGTACATAAACTACACTTTTTAAGTTCACGTCTGATATACTTTATGTCACTTTTAAAAATTAAAAGACCAGTCAACTTTTAAGAATAAATCAGGCGCAGTGGCTCATGCCCGTAATTCCAGCACTTTGGGAGGCCGAGGCAGGAGGATCACTTGAGGTCAGGAGTTCAAGACCAGCCTGGTCAACATGGTGAAACCCCATCTCTACTAAAAATACAAAAATTAGCCTGGCATGGTGGTGGGTGCCCGTAATCCCAACTACTCGGAAGGCTGAGGCAGGAGAATCGCTTGAACCGGGGAGGTGGAGGTTGTGGTGAGCTGAGATCGCACCACTGCACTCCAGCCTCGGTGACAGAGTGAGACTGTCTCAAAAAAAAAAATTAATTCATTAATTAAAAGGAAAAATAAAGAGACACACATTCCAATGGAAACATATGAACATAGAAATGACCCAGGGATGGGACGTGACGCATTTGGGAGATGCTTACAGGGATTAGCTTCAGAGACGTGGAAGGCAAGGACAGAGCAAGCTTTGAGGGTGTGATTTTATGAAATGCTGCCATTACCAGTGCTCAGGAAAGCCCTGTGGAGTTGTGCCCACACTCCCATCAGTGACAGGCTTAGGGAGGGAGGCTGTCTAATGTGGTGTAGCTGGACCCCTCACCACCTGAGTCTGACATTCCACCAAGCAGCAAGGTCCCATCAGCCTCACTCCAGGTCAGGCCCACAGGCCATAACCCAGCACCAGGGCCCACCCATCGACCTTGGGCCTGACGTGGTGGCTCACGCCTATAATCCCAGCACTTTGGAAGGCAGAGGTGGAAGGACCTCTTGAGCCTAGGGGTTAGAGAACAGCCTGGGCAACATAACAAGACCCCATCTCTATAAAAAATTTCAAAATTAGCCGGGTGTGATGGTGCCAGCGACTGAGCTACACGGGATGCTGAGCGGGGAGGATGGCTGGAGCCCAGGAGGTCAAGGCTACAGTGAGTGGTGACTGTGCATGGCACTCAGAGGGTACCCTGTCTCAAATAAACAAAGCAAAAATTGATCTTGTCACACATTGCCTGGAAAGCCTTTAACAGTTGGCTTCTTTGTGCCTGGCTGTGGTCACCACACACCTCCAGCCCTCAGCCCAGGGGCAGGGTCCCTGCTTCATGTCCTGCCCTTCCCCCCCCAGCTCCCTGCAGCCCAGTCAGCTCCTTTTCTCCAAGCTCAGCTGCCATTCACATCCCCCTTCTCGGGAAGCCCCCAAGTCTCCCCTTTGACCTCACTTCTCTGCTTTCCAAACTCCGGGGCAGAGTCCCACCAAGCCCTTACCCCAGGCAGACACCCCATTCATTCACTGAACGCACAGGGGAGTCGCCAAGCAGTGCCCCATGTTCTGAGGACTGAGCCCTGGGTGAAAACGCCCTGCAGGGAGGGAAGGAGGGAGGGAGGGTTTTTGATCTCGCAGGGGCTGTGCTGGGAAAGGCCGAGGTGGTGGGGGTGTCCTCCACACCGGGAAGCCTGGGGGGCGGGGACCAGGCCGGGTGCTCACCGAGGCAGGAGGCCCGGGTCAGTGGGGAGTGGAGTGGGGGGCAGGTCACCAGGGTGGAATCGAGTTTCGATCCACCCGAATCCCGCTCTCCTTCGGCCCCACCTCGAGGCGGGAAAGCAGGTCCCCGCGGCCGCCCAACCCGCCCGCGAAGGTTCCTCCTGCTCCCTCCCTCCACCTGGAGCCCGGACTTTGCCCCACGCACCTGCGCGGCCCCTCGGGACGCCCCCGCCCTGCAGCAGCCGGGACCACTTGACGGCCCTGCGGGTGAGCGTCACCAGGTAGCCGGAGAGGAACTCCTCGTAGGCGGCGGCGTCGAAGTCCTCGGGCCTCTCGAATCCGTACGGGTCGATCCTGCAACACCGAGAAGGGAGCCGGCGTCCCCGAAGTTTCCTCCAGGGGGTGGGGGGCCCACGTGGGGACCGCAGCCGCCGGGGACGCCTGAACCCCGCGCCACCCACCTGGGGACCCTCGAGCGCTCGGCGGGCTCCATGCCGGGAGGGAGGCGCGCACCGAGAGGGGCAGGCGGGTCCGGGATTCGCCTCCCGGCTCCCGGGCGCTTGAGTCCTTCCGGCGGGGCCGCGGGCGCGGGGGGGCGGGGCGGAGGCGGGGCGGGGGGAGGGGCAGGGGGAGGGAGGACCCAGGGCGGGGGGGGAGGACCTGGGCGCGGGTCGCTGTTGGGGGCGGGGAGGGAGGACCGGAGGGCGGTGCTGGGGGCGGGGAGGACCCGGGGCAGGGGCGGGGCTGGGGTCGGGAGGTTCGGGGGAGGGAGGAGGGGCAGATGGGGATGGGGCAGGACGAGGGGGCGGTGCTGGGGCGGTGCTGGGGCGGTGCTGGGGCGGGGCGGGCCTGCTCCGGGGGCCTCGGGGGCCGCGGCGTCCCGGGCAGGGTGGGCGGAATCGGAGGCGCCCCCCGCAGACTGGACCCGGGTTGCCGGAGACACGCGGTGCGGATTCCTCTGCGATTTCAGACCTCAGGGCCTGGCAGACCCGACCGACATCTGACTCCTGTTTTTAACGTTCTCCGCTACATTTCAAGGCCGAACCCCACATGCAGATGAGAAGCCCGTAGTCCCCGCTCCCGCTCCCCCCGCAAACCAGGGCCCAGGGCCTGGAGCCCCGCGCGGAGCCGGGGTGCCCCCACCGGCGAGCAAGGCCCGGGAGACGGGGCGCCCACCGGCCTGGGCTTCCTGGGAGAATCTGGGCGGCTCCGGTTCTGACCGGCTTCTTCTCGGTCCGCATCCCAGGACAGTGTCCTGGGATTCCAGCTGCTTCTCCTGCCCGGGAGGGCCTCGGAAATTTGCCAAAACTGCGGGGTTTGAATTTTGCTCTGGCGACGTGGCTAGGGGAGACTTCAGAGGTGACGTTTTGGGGCGTCCTCGCACTGGGTCCCCCGACGGTCTGGAGCGGGCTGGGGGGTGCGACAGGGGGTCTCCCGCAGGCCCAGGAGGAGGCGCCGTTCCGGACTCACGCGCTTTCCTACTAGCAGCAGTGCTGGCCTCGTCGGGCGAGGCGGGATTAGCGGCTCTGCGTTCCCCTGCGCGTCCTCAGGGCCGTTGGGAACTAACTTGGGACCTTCCCATCGGTGTTTCTGGAACGTTTCGTCGAGTGCCGCCCAGGAGCCTGGAAAGCCGCGTGTGGAACTGACCGGTCCCTAAGTGGGGACCCCCGCCTCTGCCTTTCACGCTTCTCCAGCGCCCCCTGCGAGACCGTGGGGTTCAGTGCTCGGGGGCAGAACCCAGACCTGCTTCCTCCCTTCTTAGTCGGCTGGTTCTGAGAACTCGAGCTTTCAGCCCAGCTCTGCAGCCCTGGCCTTGGGTAACGCCCAGCGTCCCTCTGAAAGATCGCACAGCCCCCTACTCTGCGCTCTGACCTTGCTGGGATGTTTACACTTAAACCGGGAGACAGGCCATAGCCTCCTGCCCCTCAGCAAGCAGGTACCTCACAACCAGGACTGGCAGGTGGCCTTCGAACCCCATCTGGGCTCCTCTCCCCTACTCAATGGCTCCCTGAACCCCTCCAGTTCTGACTGAACCCCATTTTCTACATTGTGTCGCTTGTACTTTCTGGAGCAACGGACACAGTCCTGCTCCCCACGTCCCAGCACCTGGGGTCCTGTACCCTAACAGCCCTACACCACCCAGCTTCTGTTCCAACCCTAGGCCTGGGAGCCTCACGGCCCCCCTTTTCCCTAATTCCTGCCCTCTACCCACGGAGATGGGGTTCTAACCTCCCTTCCCCACCACTGCCGTGGAAAGCATCGTAGCAGGAGGCAAGACCGGGGACCATGGGCTCCGGAGCCTGAGTGTGATGGTGGGACCGCCACCAAGTGTATTTTTGGGCCAGATGTAGGGAGAATGTGGGAGCAAGTCAGATAAGAGTGGAGAGGAGAGATACAGAGAGGCCAGCGCCCCAGGCTCTGAGGAGGGTGGGCAGACAGAGGGAGGCAGCTGGAAAGGCCTTCTGCTCCAGCCCAGGCCTGTACACGCCCCACCTAAACAGCTCCCACCTGGGACCGTGTCTACAGGTGCCGCCATTCACCAAGCACCGGACAGGTGCCTGAGCATCCGCACACAAACTCCCTTTCTGCGAAGCCACCAGCAGGGTCAGCCATGATGTAAAAGCCAGAGGCACACCCACCTGAGCCTGAGTGTGATCGCAACCACAGCTGGCCCAGGACAGCACTTCCTGGGGAGGCTTTGTGGTGCTGGAGCGCTGGGTCCGCTCACCCTGCAGTCCAGGGACTCAGAATCATCACCCAGGGGGACCCAGCTCCCCTGCAGGAGGCCCCCTTCAGTCTGAGGGGCCTCAAGTTTCTGCACCCACGATGCACCTCCTCCCTTCAGGAATTCAGCTGTCTTGTCGCTTTTTTTTGGTTTTTTTGAGACAGAGTTTTGCTCTTGTTGCTCAGGTTGGAGTGCAATCGTGTAATCTCAGCTCACCACAACCTCTGCCTCCCAGGTTCAAGTGATTCTCCTGCTTCAGCCTCCTGAGTAGCTGGGATTACAGGTGGGCACCACCATGCCTGGCTAATTTTGTATTTTTAGCAGAGACGAAGTTTCTCCATGTTGGTTACTCTGGTCTCAAACTCCCGACCTCAGGTGATCCGCCTGCCTCGGCCTCCCAAATTTCTGGGATTACAGGCGTGAGCCACGGTGCCCGACCCTTGCTCTTCTGTAGAAGCTGCTGCCCTTTGGAAGTTAGAAGGGCTTCAGGAGTACTTCAGTTCTGGGGTGCCCATCAAGATGGGATGAACTTACTTTTGTCCTTACTTGTGTCACGTAAGTAGCTGAACTGTTGTTCTCGTTGGAACCAAATGCGCTGTTCCAGTTCAAGTTAAAGTCTCCTCCAGGGCCCTGACCGTGGGCGCAGCCTCAGGCTGATGCAGCTTTCTTGGACCTGTTGCTGATCAGCAGGCTCCCCACTCTCCTCCCCACCGTCCTCCCCACACCGTGCTCCTGCTGCTGATCAGCAGGCTCCCCACCCTCCTCCCCGTACCATGTTCCTGCTGCTGATCAGCGGGCTCCCCAACCTCCTCCCCACCCTCCTCCCCACATCATGCTCCTGCTGCTGATCAGTGGGCTCCCCACCCCGCTCCCCACACCGTGCTCCTGCTGCTGATCAGCAGGCTCCCCACCCTCCTCCCTGCTCCACTCCAGACAAGAAAACCACTTTTTGCCCGAGTCAGGACATCACAGGTCTAACACACTTGGAATCATCCTTTCAAAAACAGTGCCAAGTCGAGGTTTAAAAAACGCTCCCTATATATTTGTGGCAACCATCTTCTACTTTCTGCTTTTATGCACTGGCAGATTTGCTTCTTTTTTTTTTTCCGGTGAGGGTGGTTCGTGACAGGGTCTCGTTCTGTCACCTAGGCTGGAGTGCGCGGTATGATCCTGGCTCACTGCAGCCTGGAACTCTCGGGCTCCAGTGATCCTTCTACCTCAGCCTCCCAAGCAGCCAGGACCACAGGCATGTGCCACCACACCTGGCTAAGTTTTTAGTTTTTGTAGAGACAGGGGTCTTGCTATGTTGAGTAAGCTGGTCTCCAATTTCTGAGCTCAAGCAATCGTCCTGCCTTGGCCTCCCAAAGCACTGGGATTATAGGCATGAGCCACTGTACCTGGCCCCGATTTGATTTTTATTTGATGAGAGAGAAGAGTACTTACAGGGAAAAGGATAGGAAGATTGGAGTTGGCTTTAAAAATACTCCAGCATGCCAGGCATAGTGGCTTATGCCTGTAATCCCAGCACTTTGGGAAGCCGAGGCAGGCAGATCACAGCTCAGGAGTTTGAGACCAGCCTGGCCAAGATGGTGAAAGCCCGTCTCTACTAAAAAAATACAAAAATTAGCTGTGTGTGGTGGCGCATGCCTGTAACCCTAGCTTCAGGAGATTGAGGCATGAGAATCGCTTCAACCCAGGAGGTGGAGATTTCAGTAAGCCGAGATTGCACCACAGCACTCCAGCCTGATGACAAGAGGAGACTCTGTGTCAAAAAAAAAAAAAAAAATACAGCCAGGCATGGTGGCTCATGCCTGTAATTCCAGCACTTTGGGAGGCCAAGATGGGTGGATCACAAGGTCAGTAGTTTGAGACCAGCCTGACCACCATGGCGAAACCCTGTCTCTCCTAAAAATACAGAAATTAGCCAGGCATGGTGGTAGTGCACACCTGTCATCCCAGCTACTCAGAAGGCTAAGGCAGGAGAATCGCTTAAACCCAGGAGGCGGAGGTTACAGTGAGCTGAGTTTGTGCCAGTGCACTCCAGCCTGAGTGACAGAGTGAGACTCCATCTCAAAAACAGAAAAAAAAAATACTCTTGCAGGCTGGGAGTGGGGCTCATCCCTGTAATCCCAGCACTTTGGGAGGCCAAGGCAGGCAGATCACTTGAGATTAGGAGTTTGAGATCAGTCTGGCCAACACGGTAAAATCCCATCTCTACTAAAAGTACAAAAAATAGCCGGGCGTGGTGGTGTGTGCCTGTAATCCTGGCTACTTGGGAGGCTGAGGCAGGAGAATGGCTTAGGAGGTGGAGGTTGCAGTGAGCCAAGATCACACCACTGCACTCCAGCCTGGGCAAGAGTGAGGCCCTGTCTCAAAAACAAAACACAACAACAACAAAAATATACTCCACCAAGGGAAAAAAAAGGAGAGGGTAGATTGCAACATGATGAAAATCTTTGAAGGCCGGGCACGGTGGCTCACGCCCGTAATCCCAGCACTTTGGGAGGCTGAGGCGGATGGATCACGAGGTCAAGAGATCGAGACCATCCTGGTCAACATGGTGAAACTCTGTCTCTACTAAAAATACAAAAAAAAAAAAAAATTAGCTGGGCATGGTGACATGTGCCTGTAGTCCCAGCTACTCAGGATGCTGAGGCAGGAGAATTGCCTGAACCCAGGAGGCGGAGGTTGCAGTGAGCCGTGGTGCAATGTGATACGGCATTGCATAACAACCGCAATCAAGTTCTGCAAGAATGAGGCCCTGGTGGTTCACGCCTATAATCCCAGCACTTGGGGAGGCTGAGGTGGGTTGATCGCTTGAAGTCAGGAGTTCGAGTCCAGCCTGGCCAAGGTAGTGAAACCCCGTCTCTACTAAAAATACAAACATTAGCTGATCGTGGTGGCGCAAGCCTGTGGTCCCAGCTACTCAGGAGGCTGAGGCAGAATAATTGCTTGAACCTGGGAGGCAGAGGTTGCAGTGAGCCGAGATCAAGCCACTGCACTCCAGCCTGGGTAAGAAGTCTTGTCTCGAAAAAAAAAAAAAAGAAAAGCAGCAGCTACTTTTTGCTTTAGCCGCGTTCTTGGCTGGACTCCACTCAGTGCTGGCAGCAAATGCTTGTCACAGAGGAAGCCTGGTGGGATATGCTGTGGGACCCTGCAGGCAGGATGCGGGTGCCCACCGGGGTGCTTCCTTAGCTCCCATATGAGGATGGGGAAGCCCCAGGGCCACATCCTCTGACGTTCCTGTGCCACGTGAGAGAATGGGGTGTGGGTGCTGGAAGCCCGGGGAGGGGACTGCACCGGGGTCCCAGGACCACAGGTGCCTTGTACTCCCTTACTGGCTGTTTTTTCCACAGGAATGACTGATTTAATCACACCCATGGCAGATTGATCCCCGGAGAGACGAGGCTGGGGACTACCGCCTGATGACTGACCTGAGGATCTGACCCCTGCACACTCTGTGGGCATCTCCAGCTTGAGGCACACCCACCCACAGGTATCCCGGAGCCCCCGCCAGCCTCCCAGAAGGTCTGCAGAGGGGCCTGCCAGCCCTGCAGCCCTTGGGCCTGAGCACAGAGCATCCAGGGCTGCCTGTCTCCCTGCACGCCTCTCTGGACTGAATGTGGACTCTGGTAACAGCTCCATCTGCGAGTCCCCAGTTCCCGGGACAGCTCCAGTTATTCACTGTGCAACAGATTGCCCCAGCGTTGTGGGTGGAACAACAGTGCTCCTCATTGTGCTCTTCCCAGGTTCTGGGTGGCCTGGCACCTCCAGGCGGCCCTCAGGGTCTCTCCATCATGGTCACACCCCTGGGGCCAGGGGGGATCTGAGGGCTGCTCATGATGCACCTGGGGTCCATCGCTGGGTGGCCCACCCACGCTTGTCTGCAGTGCCTGCATACTACCTGGAGGCTGGGCTTGGAGAGCTGGTGTCCTGGATAGACAAGAGGAAACTGTGTCGCCACGTTGCTTCTGCCAAGTCACAGCCGCCGAGAGTCAGGGGCAAAACATAGACCCCTCTCCTCCACATAGGAGCCAGTCACAACTTAGGAGGAGTGGTGCTGCCAGGAGCACTTCGAAACATAGGACCTGTGACTCCTAAACATGGCAGGCGCCCACCCAGGGCCTGCTGGATTCATGGGCAAATGTGAGGAAAAATGAGCTGGGGTCTGTGTGATGTCACCCTCCAAGACATGCCAGAAAGTTCTGATGCGTCGGATGAATGGGGACTAATGGGGACTGACAGAGACGACTGGTGGAAGCTGATGTTAACTAATGGGGACTGACAGAGACTGATGAGGACTGGTGGGAGCTGATGGGGACTAATGAGGACTGATAGACTGAGGGTGTCTGATGGGGGGGGCCTGCCACCCTTGGGAACTGATGGGGTCTGATGGGTCTGATCGAGATGATGGGATCTGTTGGGGATGTTGGGTCCTGATGGGGATGTTGGGGTCTGATGGAGACTAATGGGGGATGATGGGGACTGATGGGGATGTTGGGGTCTGATGGGTCTGATGGAATCTGATGGGATCTGATGGGTCTGATGGGGATGTTGGGGTCTGATAGAGACTAATGGGGGATGATGGGGATGATGGGGACTGATGGGGCTGGGCCAAGGACTGTGGCCCACATTTTCATGTTGAAGAGCCTGATGTGGTCTGATTTATGCTTTTAAAAAGTATTTCCCCAGTTATTCTGTAGCTTGCAGTCTGACAAGAACAGAGGCAGGGTTCATTGAGGAGGGTTAGAGAAGACAGTGGCCTGGAGTAGAGCAGCTGGGGAGGAGGAGTCGCCCCTGGATTTTGTGCTGAGCAGGGGGCAGCAGGAACTGCTTCCAGTGGATTGTCCAGGTTTGTTAATTGCTTTCATTCTTCTCTACTTCATCGACCCTGGGAAAGAAGGAAGTATACATCGGGAAGCCTTAATTCAGACTATTTTTACTGTTGAAAAGTAATGGCTTTCTCTAGATTAGAATTTAGGAGCAGTAATATAAAGATTCGTGAGATGAGCCGGGCGCGGTGGCTCACGCCTGTAATCCCAGCACTTTGGGAGGCCGAGGCGGGTGGATCACGAGGTCAAGAGATCAAGACCATCCTGGTCAACATGGTGAAACCCCGTCTCTACTAAAAATACCAAAAATTAGCTGGGCATGGTGGCCCGTGCCTGTAATCCCAGCTACTCGGGAGGCTGAGGCAGGAGAATTGCTTGAACCCAGGAGGTGGAGGTTGCGGTGAGCCGAGATGGCGCCATTGCACTCCAGCCTGGGTAACAAGAGCGAAACTCCGTCTCAAAAAAAAAAAAAAAAAGATTTGTGAGATGAAACTCATACATCCAGAGAAACTACTTACACTTGGCATAGCGTTACTAGATTTAGCTAATAAAAATGCAAGTACAGGACACCCAGAGTGAGACATACTTACACTAATATAGAGGAAGGAAACGAAACAGAGCAAAGCACTTCCTCTACTCTACTGCTTGAGGCACCTTGGACCTGGAAATCGACTGACCAGACAGATTAACAACAGAAAAAGACAGTTTTGAGAAAGTTTTGAAAAAAAACAAAACAAAACAAAAAAAAACTCCAAAAAGCACTTTGGAGGCCAAGGCGGGCGGATCACCTGATGTCGGGAGTTCAAGACCAGCCTGACCAACATGGTGAAACCCTGTCTTTATTAAAAAAAGAAAAGAAAAGAAAAAAGCAGAGAAGGGGTTTCACAAAACTGGGCAGGATGGTCTCAAACTCCCGACCTTGTGATCCGCCAGCCTCATCCTCCCAAAGTGTTAAGACAGGCGTGAGCCACCGCACCCAGCCAAAAGACAGTTTTCATTATATCCACAGTGGCTGGCCAAAATATCTATCAGGATCTCCTGAGGTGGGGTCAGAGTTCAGGTTAGACAACAAACCCGGGGTTTGGGCTTTTGGAGCGCAGTGAGCGGTGGGAAGGTAACCAGGAAGTGTATGGTGAACCAGGTCATCAGGAAATGTGCCACGTAGGCCAGGCACAGTGGCTCACACCTGTCATCTGTGAAAGTCCAGACAGAGAAGACAAAGAGACCAATGATGACCGAAGAGAACTTTAATTTGGGCGCCCGGGCCAGCAGCAGGCTCACGGTTATAATGGCCACCGACAGCAACAAAGCAGCAGTTTAGCTTATATGCGGTTTGAGGCAGGAGGCGGGTTTTACAATCGTGGGCTTCGTGGTCATTTAACTCTATGACCTTGCAGCTGAGGTAAGGGGTCGAAACACTGGGGAGCACACCCAGGGAGATGAGAGGAACAGGAAATGCAGAAGCATGTTGGGGCGCAGACCCTCTCTCTACATAGATAAGACCCAAGACGTGCTCCAGGCTCTCATCTATGTAGAGAGAGGGTGGTGCCAGGTCTGCTTTGCCTTTGCTTTTTTCCTAATGCAGCTTATAATCTAGCCCAGAATGCAAGATAAGCTTGCAGCTTCACCAGGGAGAGGTTACTTAAATTCCTTACCTTTGTACAACCCTTAAATGGCCTTTACTTCAAGTTTAACTACTACCTATGTTATGCTTATTATTTAAACTATAGTTTGTGCTATTTTATTTCATTTTATTTTCCTTCCACAAAAGAAAATTCAATCTTGAACTGAGCACCATGGCTCATGCCTATAATCCCAGTACTTTGGGAGGCTGAGGCGGGCAGATCACACGGTTAGGAGATCAAGACCAGCCTGGACCAACATGGTGAAACCACGTCTCTACCAAAAATACAAAAATTAGCCGGGTGTGGTGGTGGGTGCCTGTAATCTCAGCTACTAGGGAGGCTGAGGCGGGAGAATCTCTTGAACCTGGGAGGCAGAGGTTGCAGTGAGCAAAGATGGGGCCATTGTACTCCAGCCTGGGTGACAGAGCAAGACTCCATCTCAAAAAAATAAAAATAATAATAAAATAAATCTTGAGACCCCAAACTCAGTAAGCCAAAGGAAGAAGTCAGGCTGGGAATCGGGTCATGCAAACCCGCCTCCCCTCTTGGTTTCTAAATAAGATGGCAACAAGATGTAAAGCTACACGCCTCCCCAATATTTTGCCCATGAGGACATTCCTAGTGAGCTCCAAGATCTTCACCCTCAGGTGTTTCTGTTCAGGTTTCTCCATGGCAATGTAAGTGGATGGCTCATCCTTCCAGGTGCAGTCACCCCGGCCCATCAGACACGAGTGCATACCACCTGATTATTGCTCCCCAGCCCCATTCTGTCCCTGTCATCTTAAGTGCAGATCCCCGTATTTTACCTCTGCCCCATTTGTCTTTGTGATCTTATGTAAAAATATGGATTCACTGAGCCAGACAAAGACATGAATGACTATTTTTCCCAACCTTCCTCTTGCACAAAAATTGTGCACTTTTCAATATCCTGTTTTTCCTTCTTTAAATTTGGAGCCCTCAAAATCATCTTCAGAGAAAGCCTGAGACCTGTCTCCTGGGTGCACATGCTTAACTTTGGCAAATAAACCTGCTCAGGTGACTGAGACTTGTCTCATCATTTTTCTTTGGGAGGCCAAAGCGGGTGAATCACTTGAGGTGGCAAGTTCAAGACCAGCCTGGAGAAACCCCGTCTCTACCAAAAATACAGAAATTAGCTGGGCGTGGTGGCGCATGCCTGTAGTCCCACCTACTCAGGAGGGTGAGGCAGGAGAGTCGCTTGAACCCAGGAGGTAGAGGTTGCAGTGAGCCGAGATCACGCCACTGCACTCCAGCCTGGGTGACAGAGTGAGACTCTGTCTGAAATAAAAATAAAAGATTAAGAAGCAATAAGGTGTGGGGTCCTCCAAGGTGAGCGGAAAGTGTTTTGAATACATAAAGGTTGTCCGACCTACCCTCTGCGGGAAGACTGGGCTCACTGGGAAAGAAACCGGACCGCAGGCTAGAGGAAATTCCTTAAGTTCAGGCTTTATTGAGAGGAAAGAGCCTCTGGGCGGACCAGCCGGGAGGAAGAGCAGAATGGCCGCGCAGCTCAGAGGGGCAGCGTTGTTTTATAGGGGGCTGAAGGGCTGGGGGGTGGGGAAGCCAAAAGCCGAGGTGGTGGGCAACTGTTGGTCAGTTTGAACTGCTGGGCGGGAAGCTGGGCTGCGGGAGGGCTAGGGCCGGTATGTAAAGTGAGAGATAAGGGAGCCTCTTTGTGGGGGAGGGAAAGAGAGAGAGAGCTTTTGCGGTAGGGGCAGAGTTTTCCAAACATTCCCGACTCCTTAAAGAAAAGAAAAAGAGGGGGTCAGGGGCGTCGGTTGTCTCTCTAGCTACTTCCTGCTGACAAGGGTCGATGGGGGTTCTGAAGAGGTCTCTTTTCTTAACGAGCCTGGATGTTCGGGGAGAGGTCTGTTTCTTGCACTCGTTCAGGGTAGGGTTGGAGCAGCATCTGGTGGATGGTGACTCGAGTCAGTTCTTGAAAGCGCCGCTATAGGAACTGTAGAAAGCAAGGAGCAATAAGTAAGATTAGGCAAACAGCTACTAGGGGCCCAAGCAATGGGGACAAGAGGGTATACATAGAGGAAGACCACCACGCCGTGGCTTCAGCCAAGAACTTCTGACTCTGCAGGTTAGTTTTGAGTTTCTGGAGGCTCTCGATTCGGGTTTCTACTAGGCCGGATTCATTGATGTAGTAACAGCACTCTTCCTGTAGGAAGATACAGGTCCCTCCTCGTTCAGCAGTGAGCAGGTCCAGGGCTCTTCGGTTCTGCAAGGCAACTTGGGCAACTGAGGTGATCTGTCGTTGGAGTGATGCTAAAGACTCAGTAGAGTCATCAATAGCCGCTTGGAGTTGTGAGGTCAGTCGGGCTATGGCCAGGTGAGAGTGGACTAGTGCCCCTCCTCCTAATCCTGAGTAAAGTAGGGGAGGTAGCTGTCTAGAGGAGTAGTCTCTGGCGGTGGGGGAGTTGAAAGCAGGAAGGGGCAACCATACAGCAGCTCAAATGGGCTAAGCTGTGATGGGCCCCGGGGGCTTGCTCTTACTCTGGTGAGGGTGATAGGAAGTAAGGTTACCCAGGATTGGCGGAGCTCAAGCATGAGCTTGGTCAGATGCTCCTTTATTAGGCCATTGGCCCGTTCTACCTTACCAGAGGACTGGGGATGGTAGGCGGCATGTAGCTTCTACTGAATTCCTAGAGAGGTAGAAACGGCATTAGTGACTTTGGAGATAAAGGCTAGGCCGTTGTCTGACTGTATGGTAGCTGGGAGTCCAAAGAGTGGGATGATGTCTTGAATGAGATGAGTGGCTACTGTCCCGGCAGACTCAGAGGCTGTGGGGTAAGCTTCAATCCAGCCTGA
Source organism: Callithrix jacchus (assembly GCF_049354715.1). Lineage (NCBI taxonomy): Eukaryota > Metazoa > Chordata > Mammalia > Primates > Cebidae > Callithrix > Callithrix jacchus. The sequence continues at coordinate 28,823,780 of NC_133502.1, forward strand.
AAAAGTGTCAACAATGGTTAGCAGATACCGGTACTGTTTGTGCTTTGGCATATAGGTGAAGTCAATTTGCCAGTCTTGGCCAGGTAGGAACCCGCGTAGCTGATGAAGCTGGCGCCGGGGATGACAGGAACCCTGGGAATTAGTTTTCGCGCAGACAGTACATGAGGACTGGACTTCCTGTATGGTACTGAGGAGATGGTGAGGGTGAAAAAGTGGGTTGAGGAATCGGTATAAGGCTTTAGGCCCAATGTAGAGTGGATTGTGGATGTCTTGGATTATCTGGTACCTTTGCTTTTCAGGGAGGATGAGGAGGTTATGCTTGAAGGCCCAGTCATCCTTGAACCGTACCCCGGGGGTAGACTGGAGGGCCTGGAGTTCCGAGGCAGAGTATTGAGGGCTAGGAGAAAAAGGCTATGTGGGCTGGCGGTGGGGAAGGTTATGACGGCCTTCAGCTTTGAAAGGATGTCTCGCCCCAGAAGGGGAACTGGGCAGGTGGGGATTACTAAAAAGGAGTGGGTGAATGGAGTGGAGTTATATGAGCACATGAGTGGTGGGGTTTGGTAGGGGATACTCGGGGTCCCATCGATTCCCATGACTAAGACCTGGGAAGGGGTGAGATGGCCAGAATAAGAAGGAATTGCGGAGTAGGTAGCCCCCATGTCTTGTGACCCTAGGCTCGGCGAGGGTAACCGGAGTCGGAAAGCCAGGGCCCCGCTAGTCATCTAGCAGCCCTAGTAGACTGGGGAACGGAGCTCCCTCGGAGGTCGGCTCCTGGCAAGCAGGCTCCTCCATACTGAGGGTGACTGCCGGCTGTGTAACACCAGTGTGTCTGTTTTGAGGAACCGGCACCCTGGGGAAGCTGGGGCAGTCTGACTTCCAGTGTCCCGGGAGCCGACAGATAGGGTAAGGCTTAGTTGGTGGCCGTGGTTGTGGACAGGCTCGGGACCAGTGTCCTTCCTTTCCACATTTGAAACATGCCCCTGGAGGGGCATGGGTTTCGGCCTTGGGCTTCTGGTTCCCTGCCAGCCTTAGAGCCGCCACTAGGGCTTGGGTCTGGAGGGCAGCCTTCTGCTTCATGCGAGTTTGGCGGGCAGCCTCAGCCGCATCTTCCCTGGCATTGAATACTTTAAAGGCCATTTTTACCAGGTTTTGGATGGGAGTCTCTGGCCCCTCTTCTGCTTTCTTTAGTTTCTTTCTTATGTCGGGTGCTGATTGGGAGATAAAATGGGAGGCTAATACAGTGGCCCCGTTTTGGGAGGCTGGGTCTAGTCGAGTATACCAGACTAGGGCTTCTTATGCTTGAGTGAGGTATTGGAATTCTTTAATATATGTGGACGGGTTGGCTGAGAAGGATCCTAAACGTGTCTCAATTTGGGACAGGTCTTGGAGTGAGAAAGGAACATGGACCCTGATTAAACCTTCTGCGCCTGCCACTTCTCGGAGTGGGGCCAGGATAGCTGGCTGGTGGGAGTGGGTGTGGGCCGCCACCGGAGAGGCAAGAGGAAGTGCGGCCTCTGAGGGAGGGGGCTCGGAGGGAGTAGAGGGAGAGCGAGGCATGGCCTCTGAGGTAGGAGGTGCAGAGGGAGTGGGGGAAGGGCGTGCCGTTGATGGCGACTGGTTGCTGAGATTGGCAGGAGAGGACAGATGTTCAGGCAGATCCTCCGGTGAGGAGTAGGGAGGGGGAGAGGTAGTGGAGGAAGATTTACGGGGGGTTCGAGATAAGAGGATTTGGTAGGTGGAGCAGGAAGAACATAGGTCGGGGTGGGTACGGAGGTCCCAAAAAGCCTGGACGTAAGGAATTTCATTGTCCTTGCCCATGCGGCGACAAAAATCGTCGAGATCTCGGAGGGTGTTGAAATCAAAAGTGCCAGTCGGGGGCCAATGTGACTGGTTACCGAGTTTGTATTGGGGCCAAGCCACCTGAGACAGGAAGATAAGCTTTTTCTTTCTGAGGGTTTGGGAATATCCCAATTTGGTAAAATTCGCAGCAAGCACCCAAGGGGGGTGCTCAGAGGTATTTTGGACTCCGAATTTCCCATGGCAGGCGCAGCTACAGACTCTCCGGCGTGGATGGGCAGATGCAACGAAAAGGCGTCCCATTCGTTGCAAATTCCCCGGAGTACAATTAAGTACGGAAAGGGAAGCGGTCAGAGGGGCGTCCCCCGTCTGGCGGCTGTCCCTCGGAAGGCTCCTGGAGCCAGAACGGAAGACTACCTTGGCTCGGCCGAGACTAGGCAAGGAGTCCGTGCGGAACGCCGGAGAGGGAGCAACTGCACCGTGCCGTAGGAAGAGGAGACGGGAAGCGGGGGAAGGCAAAGCAAGAAAAAACTTGGCTTACCTTAATCGGAACGTGGAGGTGGCAGGGCCAGTGTTGGGTAGGTAGGGGAGGGGGGCCGTGGCCAGGCCAATGGCCTCAGCTCCCGTCCCGGGTTTCCGGCACCATTTGTCCAACCTACCCTCTGCGGGAAGACTGGGCTCATTGGGAAAGAAACCGGACCGCAGGCTAGAGGAAATTCCTTAAGTTCAGGCTTTATTGAGAGGAAAGAGCCTCCGGGCGGACCAGCCGGGAGGAAGAGGAGAATGGCCGCGCCGCTCAGAGGGGCAGGGTTGTTTTATAGGGGGCTGAAGGGCTGGGGGGTGGGGAAGCCAAAAGCCGAGGTGGTGGGCAACTGTTGGTCAGTTTGAACTGCTGGGCGGGAAGCTGGGCGGCGGGAGGGCTAGGGCCGGTATGTAAAGTAAGAGATAAGGGAGCCTCTTTGTGGGGTAGGGAAAGAGAGAGAGAGAGAGAGAGCTTTTGCGGTAGGGGCAGAGTTTTCCAAACAAAGGTAAATATTAACAATCTAGACGAGGAATCTAATCTTTATTAACTTAAAAATAAATAAATTCTTGAAGCCAGAGTTAGATCATGTGAAATTTGTATTCAGACACAAAAGCACAACTTCCAAGGCACTTTTGCATTCAATCAGTTAATCAACAAAATTGATTTAAGACTACTGTGACTACTGTCAGGATAAATATAAATTTAAAAAATAAACATGAACTGGCCGGGCACAGTGGCTCATGCCTGTAATCGCAGCACTTTGGGAGGCTGAGGCGGGTGGATCACGAGGTCAAGAGATCGAGACCATCCTGGTCAACATGGTGAAACCCCGTCTCTACTCAAAATAAAAAATTCGCTGGGCATGGGGGTGCGTGCCTGTAATCCCAGCTACTCAGGAGGCTGAGGCAGGAGAATTGCTTGAACCCAGGAGGCAGAGGTTGCGGTGAGCCAAGATCGCGCCATTGCACTCCAGCCTGGGTAACAAGAGTGAAACTCCATTTCAAAAAAACAAAACAAAAACAAAAACATCAATTCTAAATTTCCCTAGTGCCAAAAGGGAAAGCGAACGCATTCCTCTCTTCAGTGTTTCCTCTCAAAAACACAATATTGTTGATGCTTTTTCTTTTTGAGATGGTCTCTCGCTGTTGCCCAGGCTGGAGTGCAGTAGCGTGCTCTTAGCTCACTGCAATCTCCTCCTCTAGGGTTCAATCCATTCTCCTGTCTCAGCCTCGTGAGTAGCTGGTACTACAGGTGCGCACCCCCGTGCCCCCCTAAGTTTTGTATTTTTAGTAGAGACAGGGTTTTACCATGTTGGCAAGGCTGGTCTCAAACTCCTGATCTCATGGTCTGCCGCAGCCTCCCAAAGTGCTGGGATTACAGGTGTGAGCCACTGTGCCGGGCCCTGTCAGTGCTTTTGTCTCTGAAATGTATCTATGAGTTTTTAGAAAGCAGAGAGCCTCCCACCAGGCCTGTGTTCTAGGACACAGGCAGGGAGAACATCAGGGAGGCAGCCTCCCGTGGCCTGGGAGCTTGTCTCAAGATCACCTTCCTGCATGTCAGAAGGTGGATGTTTCATTTCTCCTTGGATGATGTTGTTCCTGCCCACCCGAGAGCAAGGGGTTCTCTACTGGGTTGCCTGGGATATGCAGTCTGGTTTAATGCTTATTCAGTAATCAAACCATTTACTTTTTCTGCTGCCCTTGTGAAGAGATTTTCTGGGTAGGCAGGAGATTTCGTTCTGAATTATTTTTCCAGTGGGAGAAATGAGATTTTGGAGGTAGCAGTGACCCACTTGAGTGAACAGGGAGATGAACAGGATCTGGAGGGGCCCCGCTGTGTGCCGTGGGCGTGAGTCCTGCCCACCCTCCAGGGCCTTGCTTGATTCTCCACAATGCTTTGGGAGCCAGAGTTGCTCTTCTTTTGGGTGGACAGAGGAGGAGACCCTTCGTCACGATGCACAAAGACAGTGCCAGGAACCAGCTCCAGGTCCCGTGGCTGCATCGTGGAGGCTACCCCAGGATAAGGATCCCAGATGGAGCCAAACGGATGGGCTGTCTCTGGATCCCACAGCAGGAAAACTTCCAGGGCTCAGGGAAAGACAGTGTTACTGATGGAGAGAGTCCAGGCAGGGTACTCTTGTCTTCTTGGGAGAAAGAATTCAGCCAAGAGACAGAAAGTAGATTTAAGGCAGAAACTAGAGTTTACTGAGGCCCAGCATGGTGGCTCATGCCTGTGATCCCAGCACTTTAGGAGTCCTAGGGAGGCAGATCATTTGAAGTCAGGAGTTTGAGACCAGCCTGGACAACACGGACAACATTTTTTTGTATTATCAGTCTATACTGAAAATAAGCCAGGCTTGGTGGTAGGTGTCTGTAATCCCAGCTAGTAGGAAGGCTGAGGCACAAGAATCACTTGAACCTGGGAAGCAGAGTTTGTAGTAAGCTGAGATCGTGTAACTGCATTCCAGCCTGGGCCATAGAGTGAGACTCTGTCTCAAAAAACAAACAAACAAAAAAAGTTTATTGAAGCAAAGACGAGTACACTTGGAAGTAACCAAGCAGGCAACTCAGAAACTGAGGCCCTGCCGACCTTTGACTCAGGGTTCTTATGGTTTACAATTCCCCGTCTGTTCCCAGTCTCTTCCCCTCATCCTTCCCCCTGGAGGGGCTCCTGGCTAATGCCGCCCGTGCGAAGACTTGCCAGTATGGGGGAAGGGCCTCGTCTGCAGTTGGGGGCTGAAGCTGTGCCCCTGCTCTCTTAGGGCGATCTCCCCTCCCCAGGCTGGCGCCTATAGGGGAAGGTCATATATGGGTCAAATGCCACCATTTTCAGTTCTTATCGGGAAGTCTTGCCCATAAACCAAACATGTCCCCGTGTGTAGGGATAATTTCCCCTCCCTGTTGGCATCTGCCTGACACTCTCTGGGACCCTGTCCTGTGTAGCTCACATCTGCAAATCTACCTAGTCTCACCTGAGGACACATCAGCCTCCTCCGCTCCTTCCCGCACACACACACCCTGCCTGTGCTCTGGCCTTCTCACACCAGCTTTCTTTGCTGAATGTGGCCACGACACACAGCCTGACCTTCCGTGGCAGGACTAACTTGGAGTCTCTGAATTCCAGCTACAAATCCCAGGGAGAGAGGATGTGGCTGGCCCAGCCTTGGCCCCAAGGTCCACAGTGGGCAGAGGGCAGGGCCGCAGTCACCCTGTGGTGGGGGTGGGCAGAGAGAGGAGGGCACACATCCTGCATGTGGGAAAATCCCCACAGCTACACCACAGGGTGCGTACGGAGACAATGGAATCCAGGCTTAAAGAGGAGACGTGACTTCTCGCACATCAAGGTGAGTACCCAAGGTCAAGGTGAATGCCCACGGCCAAGATGAGCGTTCCAGGCCAAGGTACCTGCTCAGGGCCAAACGGAGTAAATGCCCTAGGCCAAGGTGAGTGCCCGAGGCCAAACTGTCAAGGCCAAGGTGTGTTCCCAGGGCCGAGACGAGTCCAGATGAGGCTTCAGTCTTTGCCCTGGCGCATTCTCTCTGGTTCCAGGGTCCTTGAGAGGAGAACGCTATGACCGTGTTAAAGCCAAAAGCACTCCCGTGAGTTTGAGACTCTAATGGTTCTTCCTTCAGTTCATCTTGATGCTGCAATATCTTTAAAATATAAAAACTCTAAGTATGTTTGTTTACTAAATGACTACCACTATATAATAAAATGGTCCTTGTAATTTCCTCTTAAAACATTAATTAGGGTCAGGTGCAGTGGCTCACACCTGTAATCCCTGCACTTTGAGAGGCTGAGGTGGGAGGATCACTTGAGGTACAGAGTTGAAGGTGAGCCTGGGCCACACAGTGAGACCCCATCTCTTCAAAAAATTTAAAAATAAAAAATAAGCTGGGCATGTTGGCGCATGCCTTTGGACCAGCTATATGGGAGTCTGAGGTGGGAGGATCACTTGAGCCCAGGAGGTTGAGATTGTAATTAGCAGTGATTACACCATTGCACTCCAGCCTGGGCAACAGAATGGGACCCTGTCTCAAAGAATACAAACAAAAATTTAAGAAAACCATGAATTAGGAAATATTTCCAAAAATGGAAAAATGCAGAAAAGATTCAAATTGGCTGGGCAGGGTGGATCATGCCTGTTATACCAGCACTTTGGGAGGCTGAGGCAGGCAGATCACCTGAGGTCAGGAGTTCGAGACCAGCCTGGCCAACATGGTGAAACCCTGTCTCTACTAAAAATACAAAATTAGCTGGACATGGTGATGCATGCCTGTAGTCCCAGCTACTCGGGAGGCTGAGGCAGGAGAATCACTTGAACCTGGGACGCGGAGGTTGCAGTGAGCTGAGATCACGCCATTGCCCTCCAGCCTGGTGACAAAGCAAGACTCCATCTAAAAAAAAAAAAGAAAAGAAAAGATTCGAACCTCCCTGGCTTTCTGCTGTGCCTGCTTTCCTCTTGAGGATCAGCCGTGTGATTTTGGCACATTGCCCTCTGGATGAACACCGAGTCCCTGGCTACAAATTCTTAGACACAGGAACTATGTGTGCGTGACTCTGCACTTTCACTGGCCTATTGCACCTGCAACTCAATGATATTTAAAGACATTTTGGGAATGCCATCAAGTAGAAGCAAAATGATATTAGTTTTGAGCTATTTAAACACGAACCTCAACCTGCCAAGGCGTAAGGAGCCTCGCAAATTTCACGGCAGAAATACCCAGACAACCACGACCCCTGTCTGGTTCCCGGCCCTGCCCTGGGTGGCATCTCACGCCCGGCTAGGAAAGGGAGACTCCCAGAACAGTGGCTTCCAGTCTCGTGCCCTTTCCTTGAACAATTCACCTGCTCCACTTTATAAATGACACCTTGTTCTATTTCATCAGAGCCTGACCCAGACAGAATGACGGTGCCCAATATGGGCATGTTTGTGTGTGCCTGAGTCTGTGTTTTGGAAAGCTGGTGTCAAGGTCAAATGATCAATGTTCCAAGCAGGGCACAGGCCAGGCCTGGCTGGTCAATGCCATTTCTGTCATCATCACAGTTTCCATCTTCCATTAGAGCTTTTATGTCAAGAGTTCCTCAGCATTTCTCACTAAGAAAATGTCCCCACCCTGCTGATTCCGTGGTGGCATGCAGGCCAGTGGACGTCTCAGGGGACCCACATGTGTTGGGGTCCGGCACATCTGCCGGGGGACTACCGACCTGCAAGAGTCCCCAAGACCGCCAACATAGATGTCTCGTCCAACCTGAGGGAGAGAGTGCGTGGAAGTGAAAGAAAATAGAAAAGCGGAGTCTGGAGGGCTGGCTTAGGCTATGTCCAAGCAGCAATTTTATTTTTGCAATATGTTTCCTTATATGCTTTTCTGAAGTCATAGTTATTTACACCAGATCAACGTACTTAAGTTACAGTAAGCAAGTTACGCCCACTAAGTTACGCCCAGTAAGTAAGTTAATCCCATTAAGTAGGTTACGCCCAGTAAGTAGGTTACGCCCAGTAAGTAGGTTACTTTCAGTAAGTAGGTTACTTTCAGTAATTAGGTTACGCCCAATAGATCAATGTAAGTAAGTTACAGTCACGCCCAGTAAGCTATGAGAAGTAAATTACAGTTACACCCAGTAAGTTACGGTAAGTTACCAAGTGTAAATACTTAAGTTAATATTTTACAATGAAGGTAACAAGGGTCCAAAATGAACACAATCAAGCAATAAACCATAAGAAGCCGAAAGTGGACACATTGACTCCCAAGTCCTCATATTCATAAAGTAATGTCTGTTAACTATTTAGAATAACATAGTCCCTCTCTCAGTTCCTGCTTTCCCTCAGCTTGACTCCCCCAACCGGGGATCTGTGTCCGGGCTCAAGCTCACCGTATGGTGAGGCCCATTTCCCAGGGGCCTCACACGGGAGCGATCCCCACAGATTCCCTCACACATGTGCTTCCAGGACAAGTTGGAGCAGTTTTGGCTCCGTCCTCCAGCAGCCAACTCCGGGCTTCTGAAAGTTTTAGCTGCTGCTTCTTTTTTTTTGATACGTAGTCTTGCTCTGCCATCCAGGTTGGAGCATGGCGTGATCTCAGCTCACTGCAACCTCTGCCTCCCAGGTTCGAGCGATTCTCCTGCCTCAGCCTCCTGAGTAGCTGGGATTACAGGGGTCCACCACCACGCCCAGCTAATTTATTGTATCTTTAGTAGACACGGGGGTTCGCCATGTTGGTCAGGCTGGTCTCGAACTCTTGACCTTGTGATCCGCCCTCCTCAGCCTCCCAAAGTGCTGGGATCACAGGTATCAGCAACCGCAGCCGGCTGAGTTTTAGCTTTCTTTGGCCGTTGGGGGCATTTTCTTTCTTTCATTTGACTTTTTGATAGGAAGTGGAACTTTCTATCACACATTTGTCTCAAAGATTGTACAGAAGAATCTGTCCAATCAAACAAGGTGAGAAGCTCAATGGTTCGTTCTGGAACTATCTACAAGCAGCCTAAGATGTTCTCGAGTCCCTGAGCAGTGGGGAATTGGCGGACGCTGAAGTTTGTGGTGCAAACGTGTGTAAAGCTAGTTACGCAACATTCCCAGGTCCTTAGGGCAGCACTAAAGCAAACTGTTCAAAATGACCCTAAGGAGCCAAATCAATTTTTAAAATGCAATTATTATTTGTACATTAAAAACAAAATTTAATAAAGTAAGTATAAAAAACTGTGATCACATCCATGGGGTTTGTTTGCGGGAGCCACTTAGGAAAGAATGATTAAACGAGCGGCCCAGAGAGATGGAAGTCCAGGAGTGGAGTGTTTACTTTTAGAGGCCGCTGACATGTATCAACAGCCACCTCCCTGCAGGCAGGAGCTGCCCCTCCACGCAGCCGGCGTGTGTCCTCCCTGCCCATCAGAGCCAGGCCTGTGTGCTGTCCCTACCCGCCTTTCACATCTGGCAATATACACACAACATAAAATTGACCATGTTAAGCTGCAGCCATGACCGGCGTCCTCTCCAGAACTTTCCATCCTCCCAAGGTGAACCCTGGACCTGCTGATCATGCACTCCCCGCTCCCTCCCCCAGCACCTGCCACCCACCTCCTTCATGTCTCAGTGGATTTCACTCCTCTAACAACCGTGCTGAGGAAAGAAAAGAACTTTCATCTGAGGAAGCCAAATCCTTTCAAATGCTCAGGCCCAGAGAAACATTGAAATGGGACCGTGTTAGAGGCATTTGAACCAGAGCAACGCATCCTGAATAGGAGCTGGGGGACAGGCTGGGACCTACTGGGCTGCATTCCCAGAGGGTTAAGGCATTCCAAGTCACAGGATAGGAGAGGATACGAGGTGGGCACAAGACACAGGTGATAAAACAGACAGCAGAAAAGAAGTGGGCCAAAGCCACCAAAATCAAAATGGCCATGAGAGTGGCCTCTGGCCATCTCACTGCGACACTCGCACCAGAGCCATGATGGTTTACAAACACCTGACAACATCAGAGAGTTATCCTAGATGGTCTCAAAGGGGAGGCAGGAATAATCCACCCCTTGTTTAGCAGATCCAGAAACAATCATACAAATGGGCACGCAGGGCCCTTGGCTGCTCTGCCTATGGAGTGGCCATTCTTCATTTACTTTCTTAATAAACTTGCTTTTACTTTATGGACTTTGCTGAATTCTTTTTTGCACGAGATCCCAGAACCCTCTCTGGGTGTCTGGATCAGGGCCCCTGTCTGGTAACACCTTTCTGGCAACCACAGAAGGGACAACAGTGAGGAAACCCTGACCCAAAAGCTAACTTTGGGTAAGTGGTAGGGTCCGGTAACATCTTTCTTTCTTTTTCATTTAAAAATGTTTATTGTTTTTTAAAATTTACAAAGCCAACATGTGATTATTGTAAAAAATTTGAAAATGTGGCCAGGTGCGGTGGCTCATACCTATAATCCCAGCACTTTGGGAGGCCGAGGCAGGTGGATCACCTGATATTGGGAGTTCGAGACCAGCCTGGCTAACATGGTGAAACCCTGTCTCTATTAAGAATATAAAAATTAGCCCAGCATGGTGGCGCGTGCCTGTAGTCCCAGCTACTTGGGAGGCTGAGGCACAAGAATCACTTGAACCTGGGAGGCAGAGGTTGCAGAGTTGAGATCGTGCCCCTGCACTCCAGCCTGGGGGACAGAGTGACACTGTCTCAAAAACAAAATAAAATAAAATATATTTGAAAATGCAGATAAAGAATGTATTTTTACCACCTATAGAGTACTATTAACATCTTAGGATATGCTCTTCTTACATGTTCTTTTTAAATTAATTATTTTTTAGATTAAATTTTTTTATTTCCATAGGTTATTGGGGAACAGGTAGTGTTTGGTTACATAAGTTTTTTTTTGTTTTTTGTTTTTAAATGGAGTGTCACTCTGTCACCCAGGCTGGAGTGCAGTGGCATGATCTCAGCTCACTGTAATCTCTGCCTCCTTGATTCAAGTGATTCTCCTGCCTCGGTCTCCTGAGTAGCTGGCATTATAGGCACCATGCCCAGCTAATTTTTGTATTTTTAGTAGAGACAGGGTTTCACCATGTTGGCCAGGCTGGTCTCAAACTCCGGACCTTGTGATTTGCCCACCTCGGCATCCCAAAGTGCTGGGATTACAGACCCGGTCATAAATTCTTCAGTGGGGATTTGTGAGATTTTGGTGCACCCATCACTCGAGCAGTATACACTGCACCCAATGTGTGGTCTTTTATCCCTCGCCCCTTCCATCCTTTCTGCCTGAGTCCCCAAAGTCCAGTGTGTCATTTTTATGCCTGTGCACCCTCATAGCTTAGCTCCCACTTATAAGTGAGAACATACGATGTTTGGTTTTCCATTCCTGAGTTACTGCACTTAGAATAACAGGCTCCAATCTCATCCAGGTTGCTATGAAGGCCATTAATTCATTCCTTCTTATGGCTGAGTAGTATTCTATCATATATATGTATGTGTGTGTGTGTGTGTGTATATGTGTGTGTGTATATACATATGTGTGTATATACATATATATGTATGTGTGTATGTATATATATATGTATGTGTGTGTATATATATGTGTGTGTATATATATATGTATGTGTGTGTATGTATATATATGTGTGTGTATATATATATGTGTGTGTGTATATATATGTATGTGTGTGTGTGTGTATATATATACATATATGTGTGTGTATATATATTCCACAGTTTCTTCATCCACTCATTAATTGATGGGCATTGGGTTGGTTCCACATTTTTGCATTTGCAAAGTGTGCTGCTATAAACATGCTTGTGCAAGTCTCTTTTTCGTATGACGTATTTTCCTCTGGGCAGATGCCCCGTAGTGGAACAGCTGGACCAAACGGCGGTCCTACTTTCAGTTCTTTAAGGAATCTCTATGCTGTTTTGCACGGTGGCTGTACCAGCTGACCTTCCCACCAGCAGTGCGGAAGTGTTCCCTGTCCGACGCATCCACGCCAACTTGTATTTGTTTTAGGTTTTTTATTATGGCTACTCTTGCAGGAAGGAGCTGACATCGCACTGCGGTTTGATTTGCATTTCCCTGTTCATTAGCGATGTTGAGCATTTTCCATATGTTTGCTGCCATTGTGTATCTTCTTTTGATAACTGTCTATTCATGTCCTTAGCCCACTTTTTGATGGGTTTTTTTTTCTTGCTAGTTTATTTGAGTTTGCTAGAGATTCTGGATATTAGTCAGACGTATAGATTGTGAAGATTCTCTCCCACTTTCTGGGTTGTCTGTTTACTCTACTGACTGTTCCTTTGCCAGACAAAAGCTCTTTAGTTTAATTAGGACCCAGCTGTTTATCTTTGTTTTTATTGCATTTGCTTTTAGCTTCTTGGTCATGAAATCCTTGCCGAAGCCAACATCTAGAAGGATTTTTCCAATGTTGTCTTCCAGACTTTTTATAGTTTCAGGTCTGAGAGTGACGTCCTTGATCCATCTTGGTTGATTTTTGTACGAGGTGAGAGATGAGGACCCTTTCATTCTCCTAATTACCCCAGCACTGTTTGTTGAACAAGGTGTCCTTTCCCCACTTTGTGTTTGTTTGCTTTGCTGATGATCAGTTGGCTGTCACTATTCGGGTTTATTTCTGGGTTCTCTATTCGGATCCAGTGGTCCACGTGCTATTTTTATGCTGGCAGCATGCTGTTGTGGGAATTATGGCCTTCCAGTATAGCCTGAAATCAGGTAATGTGACGCCTCCAGATTTCTTCCTTTTTCTTAGCCTTGCTTTGGCTCTGAGGTTTCACATGAATTTTAGGATTGTTTTTCTAATTCTCTGAAGAATAATGGTGGTATTTTGATGGGAATTGCGTTCGATTTGTGGATTGCTTTTGGCAGTCTGGTCATTTTCACAACATGGATTCTACCCAACCATGAGCATGGGATGTGTTTCCATTTGTTTGTGTGCTCTGATTTCTTTCAGCAGTGTTTTGTACTTTTCCTTACAGAGGACTTTCACCTCTGGTTAGGTATATCCCTACGTTTTTGTTTTTTTTCCAGCGATTGTAAAAGAGGTTCAGTTCTCGATCTGATTCTCTGCCTGGCCCCTGTTGTGTATAAAAGAGCTAATGATTTGTGTACATTAATTTTGTACCCAGGAACTTTGCTGAATTCTTTTATGAGTCCTAGGAGCTTTGTGGAGGAGTCTTTAGGGTTTTCTAGGTAAACAATCATATCAGCAAACAGCCACAGTTTGACGTCCTCTTTACCTGTTTGGATGCCCTTTCATTCTCTCTCTTATCTGATGGTTCTGGCTAGGACTTCCAGTACTATGTTGAAGAGGAGTGGTGAGAGTGGGCACCCTTGTTCCAGTTCTCAGAGGGAACGCTTTCAACTCTTCCTCATTCAGTGTTAGGTTGGCTGTGCGTCTGTCGTAGATGGCTTTTATTACATTAAGGTACGTTCCTCGTATGCCGATTTTGCTGAGTGTTAACCATAAAGGGATGCTGGATTTCATTGAATGCTTTTTCTGCATCTATTGAGATGATCATGTGATTTTGGTTTTTAATTCTGATTGTGTGGTGTATCATATTTATTGATTTGCATATGTTAAACCATCCCTGCATCTGTGGTATGAAACCCACTTGTTCATGATGGATTAACCTTTCGATATGTTGTTAGATTTGTTTAGCCAGCATTTTATTAAGGATTTCAGCATCTGTGTTCATCAGCGATATTGGTCTGTAGTCTTCGTTTTTGGTTATGTTCTCTCCTGGTTTTGGTATTAGGGTGATACTGGCTTCGTAGAATGATTTAGGGAGGGTTCCCACGTTCTCCGTCTTGTGGAATAGTGTCAATAGGAATGGTACCAATTCTTTTTTGAATGTCTGGTAGAATTCTGCTGTGAATCCAAATGGTCCTGGCCATTTTTTTGTTGGTAATTTTTTGTTTTTTTGAGATGGAGTCTCGCTCTGTCACCCAGGCTGGAGTGCAGTGGCGTGATCTCAGGTCACTGCAACCTCCCCGTCCTGGGTTCAAGCAATTCTCTGCCTCAGCCTCCTAAGTAGCTGGGATTACAGGGTCACCACCATGCCTGGCTAATTGTTGTATTTTTAGTAGAGACGGAGTTACACCATCTTGGCCAGGCTGGTCTTGAACTCCTAACCTTGTGATCCACCCACCTCAGCCTCCCAAAGTGGTGGAATTACAGGCATGAGCATCGCACCTGGCTTTTGTTGGTAGTTTTTAAATTACCATTTCAATCTCACTGCTTGTTATTGATCTGTTCAGGGTATCTAGTTCTTCCTGATTTAAGCTAGGAGGCTGGTATTATTCCAGGAATTTGTCCATTTTCTCTAAGTTTTATAGTTTATGTGCATAAAGGTGTTCACACTAGCCTTGAATGACGTTTTGTATTTCTGTGGTGTCGGTTGTAACATCATTTCCCTTCTAATCCATCTTATTTGGATTTTCTCTCTTCTTTTGTTGCTAATGGTCTATCAGTTTTATCTTTTCAAAGAACCAGCTTTTTATTTATCTTTCATATTTTTTGTGTGTGTGTTTCAATTTCATTTGGTTCTGCTCTGAGCTCAGTTATTTCCTTTCTTCTGCTGGGTTTGGGTTTTATTTGTTCTTGTTTCTCTAGTTTCTTGAAGTGTGACCTTACATTGCCTGTCTGTGCTCTTTCAGATTTTCTGATGCAGGCATTCAGGACTATTAAATTTCCTCTCAGCACCATCTTTGCTGTATCCCAGAGGTTTTCATAGTTTGTGTCACTATGATCATTCAGTTTGAAGAATGTTTTTTTTTAGATGGAGAGTTTCGCTCTTGTTACCCAGACTGGAGTGCAATGGCGCGATCTCAGCTCACCGCCACCTCCGCCTCCTGGGTTCAGGCAATTCTCCTGCCTCAGCCTCCCGAGTAGCTGGGATTACAGGCACACGTCACCATGCCCAGCTAATTTTTTTGTATTTTTGGTAGTGACGGGGTTTCACCATGTTGACCAGGATGGTCTCGATCTCTTGACCTCGTGATCCACCCGCCTCAGCCTCCCAAAGTGCTGGGATTATAGGCCTGAACCACCGCGCCTGGCCCGAATTTTTTTTTTTTTGAGACCAAGTCTTGTTCTGTTGCCCAGGCTGAAGTGCAATGAAGTGGTCTCAGCTCACTGCAACTTCCGCCTCCCAGGTTCAAGCGATTCTCCTGCCTCAGCCTCCCTAGTAGCTGGGATTACAGGTGCCTACCACCTCACCTGGCTAATTTTTGTATTTTTAGTAGAGATGGGGTTTCACCATGTTGGCCAGGCTGGTCTCGGACTCTTGACTCCGTGATCTGCCCACCTTGGCCTCACAAAGTGCTGGGATTACAGGCGTGAGCCACTGCACCCTGCCATAATTTCAGTTTTCTTAAATTTATTGAGGCTAATTTTGTGGCCTACCATATGGTCTCTCTTGAAGAAAGTTCCATGTGCTGTTGAACAGAAGGTACATTCTGTGGCTGTTGGGTAGAATGTTGTGTTATATTTGTTAAGTCCATTTGTTCCAGGGTATAGTTTAAATACATTAAATTGTCTCTCTGTTGACTTTCTGTCTTGATGACCTGTCTAGGTTGTCAGTGCAGTACTGAAGTCACCCACTACTATTGTGTTGCTGTGTAGCCCATTTCTTTGGTCTGTTAGTCACAGTTTCATGAAATTGGGTGCTCCAGTGTTAGGTGCATATATATTTAGGACTGTGATATTTTCCTGTCGGACAAGGTCTTTTATCATTATACAATGTCCCTCTTTGTCTCTTTTAACTGCTGTTGCTTTAAAGTTTGCTTTGTCTGATAATAAGGAATAGCTATTCCTGCTCACTTTTGATGGCTATTTGCATGGAATGTCTTTTTCCACCCCTTTACCTTAAGTTTATGTGAATCCTGATGTATCAGATGAGTCTCCTGAGGCAGCAGATAGTTGGTTGGTGAGTTCTTATCCATTCTGCAATTCTGTATCCTTTTTTTTTTTTTTTTTTTTGAGACAGAGTCTTGCTCTTGTCACACAGGCTGGAGTGCAATGGCACAATCTTGGCTCACTGCAACCTCTGCCTCCTGGGTTCAAGTGATTCTCCTGCCTCAGCCTCCGGAGTAGCTGAGATACAGGCGCCCACCACCACACTCAGCTGATTTTTGTATTTTTAGTAGAGACTAGGTTTCACCATGTTGGCCAGGCTGGTGTTGAACGCCTGACCTCATGATCCACCGCCTCGACCTCCCAAAGTGCTGGGATTACAGATGTGAGCCACCCTGCCTGGCCAGTTCTCGATGCTTTAAGTGGAGCATTTAGGCCATTTATATTGAATGCTAGTATTGAGATGTGAGGAACCATTCCACTCATTAGGCTATTTGTTGCCTGTATAGCTTGGTTGTTATTGTGGTTTCTTAAAAAAAAAAAAAAAATTGTATTTTTGTTTTATAAGTCCTGTGAGATTTATGCTTTAAAGAAGTTCTGGGCCAGGCGTGGTGGCTCACGCCTGTAATCCAAGCACTTTGGAGGCCAAGGTGGGCAGAACACCTGAGGTCGGGAGTTCAAGACCAGCCTGACCAACATCGTGAAACCCCGTCTTAAAAAAAAAAAAGGTTCTGTTATTATGTGTTTCCAGGGTCTGTCTCAAGATTTAGAGTTCCTTTTCGTGGTAGTGTGGTACTGACGAATTCTCTTAGCATTTGTCTGAAAAAGTCCATACTTTCCTTCATTTAGGAAGCTTAGTTCACTGGATACAAAATTCTTCCACTAATAATTGTCTTGTTTGAGGAGGCTGAAGAGAGCGCCCCAGTCTCTTCTTGCTTTTAGGGTTTCTGCTGAGAAATCTGCTGTTAATCTGATTTTTCTTTATAGGTAACCTGGTGCTTTCACCTCACAGCTCTTAAGATTCTTCCCTTCGTCTTACTTTAGAAAACCTGAGGAGGACGTGCTTAGGTGACGACCGTTTTGCAATAACTTTCCCAGGTGTTCTTTGAGCGTCTTGTGTTTGGATGTCTAGGTCTCCAAGAAGGCCAGAAGTTTTCCTTGACTATTCCTCCAAATTCATTTTCCGAACATTTAGATTTCTCTTCTTCCTCCTCAGGAACACCAATTGTTCTTAGGTGTGGTCATTTAACACAATCCCAGACTTCTTGGAGGCTTTGTTCATATTTTCTTATTCTCTCTCCTGTGCCTTTGTTGGACTGTGTTAATTTGAAGACCTTGTCTCCAAGCTCTGAAGTTCTTTCTCTGCTTGATTCTACTGCTGACACTTTCCAGAGCATTTTGCATTTTTATAAGTGCATCCATTGTTTCCTGACGTTTTGAGAGTTTTTTCTTTTCTTTTTTTTTTTTTTGAGACGAAGTCTCACTCTGTCACCCAGGCTAGAATGCAGTGCTGCAGTCTCCGCTCACTGCAACCACCACCTCCCGGGTTCGAGTGATTCTCCTGCTTCAGTCTCCTGAGTAGCTGGTATTATAGGCGCCCACCACCATGCCCAGCTAATTTTTGTATTTTTAGTAGAGATGGGGTTTCACCAGTTTGGCCAGTCTGGTCTCGAACTCCTGACCTCAGATGATCCATCTGCCTCAGCCTCCCAAAGTGCTGGGATTATAGGCAAGAGCCACTGCTCCTGGCCTTGTTTTTCCTTGATGCCATCGATTTCATTGACTATTTCTCCCTTTACTTCTTGTTTCATTTTTTTTTTTTAATTTTTTATTGGATTTTAGGTTTTGGGGACATGAGCAGAGCATGCAAGACAGTTGCGTAGGAACACACATGGCAGTGTGCTTTTCTTTCCTTCTCCCCTTCACCCACATTTGGCATTTCTCCCCAGGCTATCCCTCCCCACCTCCCCCTCCCACTGGCCCTCCCCTTTTCCCCCCAATAGACCCCAGTGTTTAGTACTCCCCTTTCTGTGTCCATGTGTTCTCATTTTTCATCACCCGCCTATGAGTGAGAATATGCGGTGTTTCATTTTCTGTTCTTGTGTCAGTTTGCTGAGGATGATGTTCTCCAGATTCATCCATGTCCCTACAAACGACACAAACTCATCATTTCTTTTTTTTTTTTTCAGAGCTAAAACCTAGATATTTTATGTGTTTCTTTTTTTTTTTAGAGGGAAAAAGAGAAAAAGAAGGGGAAAAAAAGAAAAAGAGGGAAAAAGGAATATTACTTCATTCCTAAAATGGGATTCAATATGGGTTTCAATAATGGCCGATCAATATTTTGAGTGTTTAAAGTAGTTAATGCATATTTTATGTGTTTAAAATAGAGATCTCTATTGTGTTTATTTGTTCTGGCTCTGAGTTCAAGTCCTGGATATCGTTATCAATTTGTTGTCTCATTGAATCTAAATCTCATTATGTGTCTTATGTATCTGGGTGTTAAGATCTCTTATTGTTACATTAATCCTTTTACCCTTGCATCCTTGTAGCTTTGAAATCTATTTTATTAAGTGTGAGAATTGCAACTCCTGCTTTTTATTTATTTATTTTTGCTCTCCATTTGGTTGGTGAGTTTTTTTCCATCCCCTTGCTTTGGAGTCTTTGTATATCTTTAGATATATCATTAGATTTTGTGGATAATGTATATTTTGTGTGTTTAAAATGGAGAGCTCTATTGAATTTATTTGTTCTGGATCTTAGTTCCAGTCCCGGATATCGTTATCAATTTTCTGTCTCGTTGAATCTAAATCTCATTATGGGTCTTATGTATCTGGGTGTTAAGATCTCTTATTATTACATTAATCCTTTTACCCTTGTATCCTTGTAGCTTTGAAATCTATTTTGTCAAATGTGAAAATTGCAACTCCTGCTTTTTATTTATTTATTTTTGCTCTCCATTTGGTTGGTACGTTTTTTTTCCAACCCTTTATTTTGAGTCTATGTATATCTTTGGATATACCGTTAGATTTTGTCTGTATCTTTTGATTGGGAGATTTGGTCGATTTAAATTTAGGGTTGCTGCCATTTGATATTAACTGGCTATTTTGTCCTTTCGTTGATAAAAATTCTTCTTTATGTTAATGCTCTTTACTTTTTGGTGTATTTTTAGAAAGGGTCATACTGGTTGTTCCTTTCTGTGTATAATGCTTCTTTCAGAAGTTCTTGTAAAGCAGGCCTGGTGGTAATAAAATCCAAACTCATCATTTCTGATTGCTGCATAATATTCCATGGTGTATATGTGCCACATTTTTCCAATCCAGTCTATTATCAATGGGCATTTTGGTTGATTCCAGGTCTTTGCTATTGTAAACAGTGCTGCAATGAACATTCGTGTACATGTGTCCTTATAGTAGAACGATTTATAGTCTTTTGGATATATACCCAGTAATGGGATTGCTGGGTCAAATGGAATTTCTATTTCTAAGGCCTTGAGGAATCGCCACACTGTCTTCCACAATGGTTGAACTAATTTACACTCCCACCAACAGTGTAAAAGTGTTCCTTTTTTTCCACATCCTCTCCAGCATCTGTTGTCTCCAGATTTTTTAATGATCGCCAATCTAACTGGCGTGAGATGGTATCTCAATGTGGTTTTGATTTGCATCTCTCTGATGACCAGTGACGATGAGCATTTTTTCATATGATTGTTGGCCTCATATACGTCTTCTTTCGTAAAGTGTCTGTTCATATCCTTTGCCCACTTTTGAATGGGCTTGTTTGTTTTTTTCCTGTAAATCCATTTGAGTTCTTTGTAAATTCTGGATATCAGCCCTTTGTCAGATGGGTAAACTGCAAAAATTTTTTCCCAATCTGTTGGTTGCCGATCCACTCTAGTGACTGTTTCTTTTGCCGTGCAGAAGCTGTGGAGTTTCATGAGGTCCCATTTGTCTATTTTGGCTTTTGTTGCCAATGCTTTTGGTGTTTTGTTCATGAAGTCCTTGCCTACTCCTACGTCCTGGATAGTTTTGCCTAGATTTCCTTCTAGGGTTTTTATGGTGCCAGGTCTTATGTTTAAGTCTTTAATCCATCTGGAGTTAATTTTAGTGTAAGGTGTCAGGAAGGGGTCCAGTTTCTGCTTTCTGCACACGGCTAGCCAGTTTTCCCAACACCATTTGTTAAACAGGGAATCCTTTCCCCCTTGCTTGTTTTTGTCAGGTTTATCAAAGATTGTATAGTTGTAGATATGTTGTGTTGCCTCCGGTGCCTCTGTTTTGTTCCATTGGTCTATATCTCTGTTTTGGTACCAGTACCATGCTGTTTTGATTACTGTAGCCTTGTAGTATAGTTTGAAATCCAGTAGTGTGATGCCCCCCGCTGTGTTCTTTTTGCTTAGAATTGACTTGGCTATGCGGGCTCTCTTTTGGTTCCATATGAAGTTCATGGTGGTTTTCTCCAGTTCTGTGAAGAAAGTCAATGGTAGCTTGATGGGGATAGCGTTGATTCTGTAAATTACTTTGGGCAGTGTAGCCATTTTCACGATATTAATTCTTCCTAACCATGAACATGGAATGTTTCTCCATCTGTTTGTGTCCTCTCTGATTTCGTTGAGCAGTGGTTTGTAGTTCTCCTTGAAGAGGTCCCTTACATTCCTTGTGAGTTGTATTCCAAGGTATTTTATTCTTTTTGTAGCAATTGTGAATGGCAGTTCGTTCTTGATTTGGCTTTCTTTAAGTCTGTTATTGGTGTAGACGAATGCTTGTGATTTTTGCACATTGATTTTATATCCTGAGACTTTGCTGAAGTTGCTTATCAGTTTCAGGAGTTTTTGGGCTGAGGCGATGGGGTCTTCTAGGTATACTATCATGTCGTCTGCAAATAGAGACAATTTGGCTTCCACCTTTCCTATTTGAATACCCTTTATTTCTTTTTCTTGCCTGATTGCTCTGGCTAGAACTTCCAGAACTATATTGAATAGGAGTGGTGAAAGAGGGCATCCTTGTCTAGTGCCAGATTTCAAAGGGAATGCTTCCAGTTTTTGCCCATTCAGTATGATATTGGCTGTTGGTTTGTCGTAAATAGCTTTTATTACTTTGAGATACGTTCCATCGATACCGAGTTTATTGAGGGTTTTTAGCATAAAGGGCTGTTGAATTTTGTCAAATGCCTTCTCTGCATCAATTGAGATAATCATGTGGTTTTTGTTTTTGGTTCTGTTTATGTGGTGAATTACGTTTATAGACTTGCGTATGTTGAACCAGCCTTGCATCCCCGGGATGAATCCTACTTGATCATGGTGAATAAGTTTTTTGATTTGCTGTTGCATTTGGCTTGCCAATATTTTATTGAAGATTTTTGCATCTATGTTCATCATGGATATTGGCCTGAAGTTTTCTTTTCTTGTTGGGTCTCTTCTGGGTTTTGGTATCAGAATGATGTTGGTCTCATAAAATGATTTGGGAAGTATTCCCTCTTTTTGGATTGTTTGAAATAGTTTTAGAAGGAATGGTACCAGCTCCTCTTTGTGTGTCTGGTAGAATTCGGCTGTGAACCCATCTGGACCTGGGCTTTTTTTGTGTGGTAGGCTCTTAATTGCTGCCTCGACTTCTGACCTTGTTATTGGTCTATTCATAGTTTCAGCTTCCTCCTGATTTAGGCTTGGGAGGACACAGGAGTCCAGGAATTTATCCATTTCTTCCAGGTTTACTAGTTTATGTGCATAGAGTTGTTTGTAATATTCTCTGATGATGGTTTGAATTTCTGTGGAATCTGTGGTGATTTCCCCGTTATCATTTTTTATTGCATCTATTTGGTTGTTCTCTCTTTTCTTTTTAATCAATCTGGCTAGTGGTCTGTCTATTTTGTTGATCTTTTCAAAAAACCAGCTCTTGGATTTATTGATTTTTTGAAGGGTTCTTCGTGTCTCAATCTCCTTCAGTTCAGCTCTGATCTTAGTTATTTCTTGTCTTCTGCTGGGTTTTGAGTTTTTTTGATCTTGCTCCTCTAGCTCTTTCAATTTTGACGATAGGGTGTCAATTTTGGATCTCTCCATTCTGCTCATATGGGCACTTATTGCTATATACTTTCCTCTAGAGACTGCTTTAAATGTGTCCCAGAGGTTCTGGCACGTTGTGTCTTCGTTCTCATTGGTTTCGAAGAACTTCTTTATTTATGCCTTCATTTCGTTGTTTACCCAGTCAACATTCAAGAGCCAGTTGTTCAGTTTCTGTGAAGCTGTGCGGTTCTGGGTTGGTTTCTGTATTCCGAGTTCTAACTTGATTTCAGTTGTTTTGCATTTGTTGAGCAGTGCTTTACTTCCAATTATGTGGTCAATTTTTGAGTAGGTGTGATGTGGTGCTGAGAAGAATGTATATTCTGTGGATTTGGGGTGGATAGTTCTGTAAATGTCTATCAGGTTTGCTTGCTCCAGGTCTGAGTTCAAGCCCTGGATATCCTTGTTGATTTTCTGTCTGGTTGATCTGTCTAATATTGACAGTGGAGTGTTAAAGTCTCCCACTATTATTGTGTGGGAGTCTAAGTCTCTTTGTAAGTCATTAAGAACTTGCTTTATGTATCTGGGTGCTCCTGCATTGGGTCCATATATGTTTAGGATCGTTAGCTCTTCTTGTTTTATCGATCCTTTTACCATTATGTAATGGCCTTCTTTGTCTCTTTTGATCTTTGTTGCTTTAAAGTCTATTTTATCAGAGATGAGAATTGCAACTCCTGCTTTTTTTTGCTCTCCATTTGCTTGGTAAATCTTCCTCCATCCCTTTATTTTGAGCCTTTGTGTATCCTTGCATGTGAGATGGGTTTCCTGGATACAGCACACTGATGGGTTTTGGCTTTTTATCCAATTTGCCAGTCTGTGTCTTTTGATTGGTGCATTTAGTCCATTTACATTTAGGGTTAATATTGTTATGTGTGAATTTGATACTGCCATTTTGATGCTAAGTGGCTGTTTTGCCTGTTAGTTGTTGCAGATTCTTCATTATGTTGATGCTCTTTAGCATTTAGTGTGATTTTGGAATGGCTGGTACTGGTTGTTCCTTTCTATGTGTAGTGCCTCTTTTTTTTTTTTTTTTTTTTAATTTTTTATTGGATTTTAGGTTTTGGGGTACATGAGCAGAGCATGCAAGACAGTTGCATAGGTACACACATGTCAGTGTGCTTTGCTTTTCTTCTCCCCTTCACCCACATTTGGCATTTCTCCCCAGGCTATCCCTCCCCACCTCCCCCTCCCACTGGCCCTCCCCTTTTCCCCCCAATGTGTAGTGCCTCTTTTAGGAGCTCTTGTAAAGCAGGCCTGGTGGTGACAAAATCTCTAAGTACTTGCTTGTTCGCAAAGGATTTTATTTTTCCTTCACTTCTGAAGCTCAGTTTGGCTGGATATGAAATTCTGGGTTGAAAGTTCTTTTCTTTAAGAATGTTGAATATTGGCCCCCACTCTCTTCTGGCTTGTAGTGTTTCTGCCGAGAGATCTGCTGTGAGTCTGATGGGCTTCCCTTTGTGGGTAACTCGACCTTTCTCTCTGGCTGCCCTTAGTATTTTCTCCTTTATTTCAACCTTGTTGAATCTGACGATTATGTGCCTTGGGGTTGCTCTTCTTGCAGAATATCTTTGTGGTGTTCTCTGTATTTCCTGCATTTGAGTGTTGGCCTGTCTTGCTAGGTGGGGGAAGTTTTCCTGGATGATGTCCTGAAGAGTATTTTCCAGCTTGGATTCATTCTCTTCGTCCCCTTCTGGTACACCTATCAAACTTAGGTTAGGTCTTTTCACATAGTCCCACATTTCTTGGAGACTTTGTTCATTCTTTTTTGCGCTTTTTTCTCTAATCTTGGTTTCTCGTTTAATTTCATTGAGTTGGTCTTCGACTTCAGATATTCTTTCTTCTGCTTGGTCGATTCGGCTATTGAAAATTGTGCATGCTTCGCGAAGTTCTCGTATTGTGTTTTTCAGCTCCTTTAATTCATTCATATTCCTCTCTAAGTTATCCATTCTTGTTATCATTTCCTCATACCTTTTTTTAAGTTCCTTAGTTTCTTTGCATTGATTTAATACATGTTCTTTTAGCTCACAAAAGTTTCTCATTATCTACCTTCTGAAGTCTAATTCCGTCATTTTGTCACAGTCATTCTCCGTCCAGCTTTGTTCCCTTGCTGGTGAGGAGTTTTGGTCCTTTCTAGGAGGCGAGGTGTTCTGGTTTCAGGCCTTTTCCTCCTTTTTTCGCTGGTTTCTTCCCATCTTTGTGGGTTTATCCGCTTGTCGTCTGTGTAGTTGCTGACTTTTCGATTGGGTCTCTGAGTGGACACCCAGATTGTTGATGATGAAGTATTTCTGTTACTTGGTTTTCCTTCTACCAGCCTAGCCCCTTCGCTGTATGACTGCTGAGGTCCACTCCAGGCCCTGCTTGTCTGGGGTGCACCTCTAGCAGCTGTGGCACAGTGAGGGATGCTACCAGTTTCTTTTTCTGCTATCTTTGTCCCAGGATGATGCCTGCCAAATGTCAGTCTTTTGGATATAGAGGGGTCAGGGAGCTGCTTGAGGAGACAGTCTGTATTTTTTAGGAGCTCAATTGCTGAGCTGTGAGCTCTGTTGTTCCTTCAGGGCTGTTAGGCTGCTATGTTTGATTCTGCTGCAACAGAGCTCATTAAAAAAACCCTTTTTTTCTCAAATGCTCTGTGTTGGGGGGTTTGGGCTTTATTTTTCGATGTCCGTTGAGGTGTCCTGCCCAGCTAGAAGGCAGACTAGCCACTGTTTGCCTGCCGAGGCTCCGCCCTGCTGTTGTGTGATTCGCCCTGTTCCTGCAGGCTCTGCTGTGGTCTCCCCCACGCCCTGCGGTGGAGTCTCTTCGTTGTAGCGTGTTGCCTTGGCAACGGCGGGCTGCGTCAGCAGTGGGCGTGTATCTCAGTAGGGACGGGTTGCCTCGGCAACGGGAGGCTGCGTCAGCAGTGGGCGTGTATCTCAGTAGGGACGGGTTGCCTCGGCAACGGCTGGCTGCATCAGCAGTGGGCGTGTATCTCAGTTGGGGCGGGTTGCCTCGGTAGTGGTGGACGCCCCTCCCCCACAGAGCGTCTCGGACCGTCTGCTCGGGATAGTTTGAAATCACGGTCTTGTTCGTCCCACTGGGTCCCCCAAATGCTCTGTCCCTGCAATCCCCTGGGCTGGTCTACTGTCCAAGTCTCGTTCAGTCTCAAGTCCAGCCCTCTCAAGTCTCAGGTTGCCGGTTCAACAGGGCACCCGGACAAGCGCGCCCTGTGGGGATTGCTGGGTAGGGCCAGCCGCCACCGCCCTGGCTGCTGGCTTCACCAGGCAGACCTACTGCCTGGCGTCCCGTGTCTTTTTTATACTTGGGAGTTTCCCCGTTCTGTGGGCAACAAAGATCCATCTGGAAATGCAGCTCAGACTCACCTCTTTGCGGATTCAGTGTGAGCTCCAATCCTGGGTTGTTCTCACAGCGCCATCTTGAGTCCTCCTTTCCATTTTTTAAATTTCCTTAGATTGGGCTTTGCCTTTCTGTGGTGCCTCCCTGATTGGCTTTATAAGTAACCTTCTGAATTCTTTATCAGGTAAACCAGGGATTTCTTCTTGCTTTAGATCCACTGCTGGTGAGCTAGTGTGATTTTTTTTGGAGGTGTTAAAGAACCTTGTTTTGACATATTACCAGAGTCGGTTTTCTGGTTCCTTCTCATATGGGTGGGCTCTGCCAGAGAGAAGGCCTAGGTCTCAAGGCTGTTGTTCACATTCTCTTTCCCACGGGGGTGTTCCCTTGATGTAGTACTCTCCCCGCTTCCTTAAGGATGTGGCTTCCTGAGAGCCAAGCTGTAGTGATTGTTCTCTCTTCTGGATCTACCCACCCAGCAGGTCAACCAGGCTCTGGGCTGGTACTGGTGGTTGTCTGCACAGAATCCTGTGATGTGAACTGTCTGTGAGTTTGTCAGCCGTGGACACCAGCACCTGCTCTGATGCAAGTTGAGGGGGTGCCGAGATGGCCTCTGTGAGCGTTCTTAGCTTTGGTGGTTTGATGCACTATTTTTGTGCTGCTTGACCTCCACCTCCCGGCAGGAACTGTGGTAGTGGGCGGGGCCCACTAGATCCCTGTAGAACGGGTGGTGGACAGGGCCCTAGAACTCCCAAGAGTATACTCCCTTTGTTTTCAGCTACCAGGGTGGGTAGGGAAGGACCATTACATGGGGGCAGGGCTAGGCGTGTCTGAGCTCAGACTCTCCTTGGGCCGGTCTTGGTGTGGCTGCTGTGGGGAATAGGGGCATGACTTCCAGGTGAATGGACTTATGTTCCTAGGAGAATTATGGCTGCCTCTGCTGTGTCATGCAGGTTGTCAGGGAAGTGGGGGAAAGCTGGCAGTCACAGGCCTCACCCAGCTCCCACAAAACCCAGAAGGCCAATTTCACTCCCACCGTTCCCCACACAATAGCACTGAGTCTGTTTCTAGACAGCGGGCGAGCAGGGTCAGAACTTACCCAGGCCACCTGCCTCCCAGCAGCAAAAGCAATTAGGGCTCTCATGCTTCCCACCTGTGGAGTCTGCACACTGCATTCACACCCTCCCCTGAGTTCTAGCCAGGAGGCTTCTTGTTTGGCTCAAATTGTTACAAAGTTCCGCTGAGGTTTCCTTCTCCCTGCGGCCTTTTCCCAGTACCTCTGTCAGCCCCGCCCAAGGACCCATGTGAGGCAAGGCAGAAATGACTTCCTAGGGGACCCAGGGAGCCCACAGGGCTTTTCCTGCTGCTTCCTCCACCCTTGTATTTCAGTCAGCTCTCTAAATCGACTCAGCTCTAGGTAAGGTCAGAATCTTCACCTGTGATCTAGACCTTCAGGCTCCCCTGGGAGGCTGTGTGTTCTAGGGTGGGCAATCTCCCTTTCCCGCTCCCATGGTTTTGGCACTCACAGTATTTGAGGTGTCTCCTGAGTCCTGCAGGAGCTGCCTGCTTCCTTCAGAGGGCCTGGGGCTTCTCTTGGCTTTCCTAATGAGTTCCCACAGTTGTTCTGGAGGAAACGTTCATGATCGAGCCTCCACCCTGCTCTGTCCGTCCGAGTGCAGCTGCACTTAGTCCAGCCTTCCATCCACCATGACCCTGATCACTCCTGCTAATGTCTTTCCGGTGAACCACAGAAGGAAGGTGATACTCCTGACCCAAAGGAGTATCATCTGTGCACACCAACTGGCTGACTTCCGGCCCGATTTAGAGGAGTTTGAGTCTCTCCTAAGATGAAAGAGTGTTAAAAGTTCCTCTCAATAAAAGGCAAGGATGACCGACCTTGGTTTGAGGCCCAATTTAGGAGGGTTAGCAGCCCCTCTCTGTAAAGTCCCTCCTGGCTGAGAATGGGTTTGGCACCACGGGATGTTAACTGCTATTCTCTTTGGATAATCCGCCTTGTACTCTTCGCTGACACCTGTGGGTGACAGGATTAGATATGTACAGGACTGTGGGACATGGGGAGCTTTTTCCTCCCCCAGAGGGGAAACTTGAGAGCTGATGAGCCTGCTGGAAAAGATCCCTTCACTACTGACAAGCAGCTGCCTGAACTTTTCAGTGTTTCTGTAATGACTGGGTTGTTCTCTGGCCTCCATGAGCACCTTGCCTTCCCTACCCTGCCTCAGGCAATGCCTGTGTGTGTGTGTGTGTGTAAAATGATTGAATGAATGATAACCATCACTGTTTAGCTCCTCTGTAAAGTTTTGATTAGTGGAAATGGATTTTTGAGGCTTAATAGTGAATCTGGTGTGCTTTGTGTGTCTTTCTATATTGTTCTGTCATAAAGATAGCACCTTAGCATGGAAGCAGGATTAGGGCCCTATAAGCCTACTGTTCAAGCTGGCCCAGCAAACTGGTCAGTTACAAACTTTGCTGTAGGTCCCTGAAAAAAACTGGATGAGATTTCCTTCCTGTCATGTATCTCCTTGGGAGCTTAGTCTTGTAATGAGCAAGCATGTGGTCATGTTTTCTCTTTTCACAATGGCGGCTTGGGTTCAGGGTTCAATTCCTGGCTTAGGGAATGAGTTACTTATCTTCTGTCTTTATTTATATGTGTTATGTGTGTGATGTTCATATAAAGGAGCTTTGATTAATTGGTTTAATAATAAGAGCTTAAATCAGATACTTTATCAGAAAATTTTAAAAATGTCTTTTAGTTCATGTGACTTAAGTAATCTTTGGAAAATAAAGGCAGTTTTAAAGATTAATGGTAAAATAAAAATAGCTTTAAAAATGTAAATATTTGGTCTAAATCGTGGAGGTCAGATATTAAGCTTGCTAAGTGCTTTAAGGTCATAAA
Source organism: Callithrix jacchus (assembly GCF_049354715.1). Taxonomy (NCBI): domain Eukaryota; kingdom Metazoa; phylum Chordata; class Mammalia; order Primates; family Cebidae; genus Callithrix; species Callithrix jacchus. Next base: position 28,851,736 of record NC_133502.1, read on the forward strand.
CTGCTTCTTTTACTTTTGAAAACTGTTCAATTTAACTACTTTGGAGCATTAGATTCTAGATAAGGCTGGAGACACTAAAGTTACAGTGACATTTGGCTTATTTGGTACAAGAAGGAAGCATTGTGAAACATAAAATCGTGTTTGATTTTCTTTGGGCTGTATTTGTATAAATGTATTATTGGTATGTGTCCCAAAATTACTTTTAAAACTCCTATAATTCTCATATAACTTAATGTATGTTATTAATGGATATAATTATATAAAATTTTGTATGCCACAGAAATAACCAATTTTTTTTTTTTTTTTTTGAGACAGAGTTTCACTCTTGTTACCCAGGCTGGAGTACAATGGCACGATATCGGCTTACCGAAACCTCCGCCTCCTGGGTTCAGGCAATTCTCTTGCCTCAGCCTCCCGAGTAGCTGGCATTACAGGCACGCACCACCATGCCCAGCTAATTTTTTGTATTTTTAGTAGAGACGGGGTTTCACCATGTAGACCAGGATGGTGTCGATCTCTTGACCTCGTGATCCACCCATCTCGGCCTCCCAAAGTGCTGGGATTACAGGCGTGAGCCGCTGCGCCCGGCCCAAATAACCAAATTTTCTTATCAATTGTGGCTTTAATAGTGGCTGTCCTAAGATGTTTTGTCATCCACAAACAATTGTTGTCTTGTTCTGGCCCTCTTTAGAAGGTGGTGTATAATCAGCTATAGGCTTTTGACAGCTGTCTTGAGTGCAGGTTTCCGATAACTTTTGTGATTGTGACATCAGAATGGAGAAAAAACATTCAGACTTTCATGGAGAGCTGAAATATTCATGGATATCAAACAGGAGTTAACTGCATGGACTAAACTAATAGAAATCAGAAGTAAATTTTTTAACTCTTTGCTTAAAACATCACTGATATATTTTGTTTTTTCCAGAATCAAGGAAACTTCTGACCTATTTACAGCCTTTAACAGTTAAGTAAAGTATACTCATGTAAACAAAATTTGGAGCAAATTTGTTTCTCTCTACCTAGTTTCTCCAAACTTTGGAAACTAGTTGTAACTATTTTTAATTTATGGCAACATAGTTATTTGCATAAGTGAGATAAAAATCTGTTTTCGGCTGGGCGCGGTGGCTCAAGCCTGTAATCCCAGCACTTTGGGAGGCCGAGGTGGGTGGATCACAAGGTCAAGAGATCAAGACCATCCTGGTTAACATGGCGAAACCCCGTCTCTACTAAAAATACAAAAAATTAGCTGGGCGTGGTGGCACGTGCCTGTAATCCCAGCTACTCGGGAGGCTGAGGCAGGAGAATTGCTTGAACCAAGGAGGCGGAGGTTGCGGTGAGCCAAGATTGCGCCATTGCACTCCAGCCTGGGTAACAAGAGCGAAACTCCGTCTCAAAAAAAAAAAAAAGAAAGAATCTGTTTTCTTTTGCAACAGGATACAATTGGAGAAAATGCTTATTTTACCAAGGTTTTGAGTAGAATGAGTTTTCCTTTAAGGAATTAAACTTGACTTACAGAGCCAATAAAGCCCCTTGGGAAAACTGACCTGATACCTTCTCTCCACGGTCCCTATACAGCGTTCCTGACCTGTGGTAAGGACAGAACGTCACTTTCTGACAGGCCCAGGAGCCCCAAGTTATCTTGGAACCTCAAGAGGAGAGAAATTTACTCAACTCATAGGTACTGGAGGTTCAAAGCCGTGGCAGCGCCCAACTCTAAAAACGTCTTATCTAAGACTCCTCCTATAGAACAGAGTTCCACCAAAGCCAGTTCAAAAGGAGCCTGTGTGAAAAATATTCTTGCTGCACTTTATACAAATAATCAGGCCAATTGTAACAAAGCAAACTGGTCTTACTATGATTTGTCTACAGTGTGAGTGGGAAACTGGAGAAATACTACATTTCAAGAGCTAGCGTAAATTTGCTATTAAATTCTAGTGTTGTCAGTTGTTTTCAGATTTATTTCTGCAATTTAGGCTAACGCTGCTTATTCCTGTGAACCAACCAGTGAACTCTGACTGCTGCTCTGGAGACATAAAAGGGATGGGTCATGTCAGCATCTGAATCAATGTTCTACTTCTGGGCACACTGGGCTAGACACCTCGTGTCATCTTGGGCCCAACAATTGCCCAGCTCGTGGAAACTCTTCTAATTTAGTTTACTTGGAGTACTTTTACTTGCTTTTGACTGTTGTGGAATATATTGCTGTTGTACTCAGCGTAGGTTTGCAAAATAAGCTTACTCAATGTTTTCTCAAGCTGAACACATTAATCATCCAGGTGACACCTTCTGTTGGAACTCAAGAGTTATGAACGGCCGTCACCACACTGACACTTTCTGACTGAGCTCCTCTCTACCCCAAACACAAGAGACCCTAGTAGGCAGGAATATCATGGCCCCATTCAGCCTGAAGAAATTACAGAAGATGGATCTTCATCCCTCTGCAGCTCTTAGGATTAAGGCTTCTCTTATAAAAGGGAAGGAGGAAATGTCAGACACGTTTGAACCAGAGCAACCCCATCTTGAGTAGGAGGTAGGTAAAGTGAGGCTGAAACCTTCTGGGCTGCATTCCCAGATGGTTAAGGCATTCTAAGCCACAGGATGAGACAGGAGGCACAAGATACAAGTCTTAAAGACCTTGGTGATAAAACAGCTCGCAGTAAAGAAGCTGGCTAAAACCCACCAAAACCAAAATGGCAACAAGACTGACCTCAGGTCATCCTCACTGCTACATGACCACCAGCGCCATGACAGTTTACAGATGCCATGGCAATGTCAGGTAGTTACCCTACGTGGTCTAAACAGGGGAGGCATGAATAACCCAAACCTTGTTTAGCATATCATCAAAAGATAACCATAAAAATGGGCAACCGGCCAGGCACCGTGGCTCACGCCTGTAATCCCAGCACTTTGGGAGCCTGAGGCGGGTGGATCACGAGGTCAAGAGATCGAGACCATCCTGGTCAACATGGTGAAACACAAAAAAATTAGCTGGGCACGGTGGCGCGTGCCTGTAATCCCAGGTACTTGGGAGGCTGAGGCAGGAGAATTGCCTGAACCCAGGAGGTGGAGGTTGCGGTGAGCCAATATCACGCCATTGCACTCCAGCCTGGGTAACAAGAGCGAAACTCCGTCAAAAAAAAAAAAAAAAAAAAGGGCAACCAGCAGCCCTCAGGGATGCTCCACCTATGGAGTAGCCATTCTTTGTTTCTTTACTTTCTTAATAAACTTGCTTTCACTTTACTCTGTGGACTCGCCCTGAATTCTTTCTTGCATGAGATCCATGAACCCTCTCTGGGGGTCTGGATTGGGACCCCCGTCTGGTAACAACTGGAGTCAACACCCTCCCACATATTGAGCTGTGTGTTCCTGTCTTGGAACTTGCTACTCTGAATTAACCTAACAATGCCTCACCCTGCAGCTTAATTTAGCAAAGCCCATCACTGTCAAAGTTATTTCTGTAAACCAACGAGAATTCCCAAAAAACAACTTTGTATCAGCCACTCCCTGTTCCCCTTTTTGCCTTAAAATCCTGCTTGTAACAAAGGCCTAATGGGGCTCCTATCCAAGGCTGCTTGGGTCTGACTCTCCCCAGGTGGCTGTCCTTGCCTTGCTTCACACCAACTCTTCAAATCATAATTTGTGCCTAAGCCTCTTCCTTCCTGTCATCCTTAGGTAAGTGGCATCCTATGGAATCTGTCCTTTTGTGTCTGGCTAATTTCACCTAGCATGGTGTCCTCAAGGTTCACCCAAGTTCCAGGGTAGGGAGCTCTCCTTACACTTTTGTAGCCCGCCTAACCTCTGGGCTCTGGGAGGTGTTCCAGAAATGAATTTGATTGACTCTCTTTCCTCTTTGAGCTTCACTGGACATATTTCTGGCTTAGCGGGCCAAAGTCTGCTAAGAAGAAATCACCTCTGTGCATCAGAGGGGGAAACGATGAGGACCCTATGTCCGAGGGCAGCCCCCTCAGAGGATGCTGAAACAGGACACTTTAACTTCCTTCTATCAAAGCCCTGGAAGAGAAAGGTGTGTTTTAAAAACAGACTGTTCTCATTAATCCTGTTGAAGTCTCACTCCGCTACCCAGGCTGGTGTGCAGTGGCACAATCTCAGCTCACTGCCAGCTTTGCCTCCCGGGTTCAAGGGATTCTCCTGTTTCAGCCTCATAAGTAGCTGGGACCACAGGTACCTGTCATTATGCCCAGCTAATTCTTTGTAGAGATGGAGTTTTGCCATGTTGGCCAAGCTGGTCTTGAACTCCTAAGCTCCCCCGACTCTTAAGCAATCCAACTGCCTCAGCCTCCCAACGTGCTGGGATTACAGGAGGAAGCCTTTTCTTTTCAGTTGCCCAGGTTGGAGTACAGTGGCACAATCTTGGGTCACTGCAGCCTCAATTTCCTGGGCTCAGTTCATCCTCCTGCCTCAGCAGTGCTGGGATTACAGGCATGAGCCTCCATGCCTGGTAATGGGACCCTCTACCTGAACTGCGCAGGGACCTCCATAAATGTCCCTGACTGAGTACTGTGGGTCATGCCTGTAATCTCAGCACTTTGGAAGGCCAAGGTAGGAGGATTGCTTGAGTCCAGGAGTTCAAGATCAGCCTGGCCAACGTCGCAAGACCCTGCCTCTACAAAAAATACAAAAATTAGTGCACACCTGTGGTCCCAGCTACTGAGGAGGCTGAGGTGGGAGGACTGCTTGAGCCCGGAGGTTGAGGCTGCAGTGAGCTATGGTTACACCACTGCACTCCAGCCTGGGTGATACAGTGAAGCCCTGACTCTTAAAAAAGTATCCCTGGCACCATGTCCTTCCCAGACAGGAGAACAGGGAAAAGGGGTGGGTTTTACATCCCTGTGGGGCAAAGCAAACCCACATGATAAGCCTTTCAGGTATGAGGGGGCAGGAGCAGGGTGGGGGCTGTCTCCCACGGACCATCAGTCACTTGGCTCAGGAGCCCAGGAGGTTTTGCCCTTCTATGGAGAGGACATGCAGCCAGCTCTACTGGCAGAGTGGCCAGGTCAGTGCCTGGCTGGGCCACCCTGTGGCAGTGACACGGTCATGGCTGTGACATCGCACATGGAGTGCCCCACACACTCACAACAGCCCATGAGGCAGGTCCCAGTATTCCCATTTTAGGGTAGAGAAGACTGAGGCAGGCACACCTGCACACATGGACATGTGGGCCTCCACCTCTCCTACCCAGACAGGTACACCTGTGCACATCACACATGCACATGGGTGTGTACACACTGCCCAGACACAGCCCTCCACAACACAGGGACCCACACATGTACTGTAGCAGGAGCGGCTGCAGGAAACAGATCTCTCAGACACCAAATACAGGAGGAAGTTTATTCGGCCGGGAGCAGGGTGGCATAGTTGCCTAACAGCCAAGCTCCCCTAAAAAAGGAAGGTTCCTTCTTTATATAGGCTTATACTTTAGATGTTACACGTGGAAGAATCTTAGGTTTACAGCTTAACATATGAAAAGGGTTTCAGTTTACAGTCTTAGGAATGAAAAGGGGAAGTTGATCTGAGATGCCTGGGCCTCCCTCTTCAGTACACACTCATGCACACACATGTGTACACACACCACCCAAACATGGCCCTCCACAACACAGGGACCCACGCATGCACACACAGTCTAATGCACACGTGTGTACACACACCACCCAGACAGTCCTCTCCAACACAGGGACCCATGCATGTACACACACAGACACACACATGTGCACACACATCACCCAGACACAGCCCTCCACAACACAGGGATCCACACATGCACAGTCTAATGCACACACCTGTGTACACACACCCCACCCAGACAGTCCTCTCCAACACAGGGACTCATGCATGTACAAACACACAACACCCAGACACGGCCCTCCACAACACAGGGACCCACGCATGCACACACATTCTAATACACACACATGTGCACACACACCACCCAGATATGGCCCTCCACAACACAGGGACCCACACATGCACACAAACACACACACGAGCACACACACCACCCAGACACGGCCCTCCACAACACAGGGACCCACACATGCACACACGTGTGTACACACCACCCAGACAGTCCTCTCCAACACAGGGACCCACGCATGCACACACACACACACACAAATACATACACATGTGCACACACACCACCCAGACATGGCCCTCCACAGCACAGGGACCCATGCATGCACACACACACACACAAATACACACACGAGCACACATACCACCCAGACATGGCCCTCCACAACACAGGGACCCACACATGCACACACTCATGCACACACGTGTGTGCACACACCACCCAGTCCTCTCCAACACAGGGACCCATGCATGCACACACACACTAATACACACACATGTGCACACAGATTACCCAGACGGCCCTCTACAACACAGGGACCCACTCATGCACACACAAATACACACACATGTGCACACACACCACCAGACATGGCCCTCCACAGCACAGGGACCCATGCATGCACACACAGTCTAATACACACACATGAGCACACACACCACCCAGACAGTCCTCTCCAACACAGGGACCCACGCATGCACATATAGTCTAATACACACGCATGAGCACACACACCACCCAGACATGGCCCTCCACAGCACAGGGACCCACGCATGCACACACACTACGACACACATGAACACACACACCACCCAGACACGGCCCTCCACAACGCAGGGACCCACACATGCACACTCATGCACACACGTGTGTACACACACACCACCCAGACAGTCCTCTCCAACAGGGACCCACGCATGCACACACAGTCTAATGCACACAAATGTGCACACACATCACCCAGACGGCCCTCGACAACACCCTCGACACACATGTGCACACACACCACCCGGACACGGCCCTCCACAGCACAGGGACCCACGCACGCACACACAGTCTAATACACACACATGTGCACACACACCACCCGGACAGGGCCCTCCACAACACAGGGACCCACGCATGCACACACAGTCTAATACACACACATGTGCACACACACCACCCGGACAGAGCCCTCCACAACACAGGGACCCACGCATGCACACACAGTCTAATACACACACATGTGCACACACATTACCCAGACACGGCCCTCCACAGCACAGGGACCCACGCACGCACACCCTAAGGAACTCTGGAAACAGCATGTGACCTCCAGCGGCAAGGCCAAGACTGGAACCCCCGCGCACTCTCCAGCTTCCAGGTCCTGACGCCAAGGCCGCCCCGCCCTGAATCCACAAGGAGGTCGCCGGCCGGCTCCACGCCAGGGAGGGGCTCGCGAAACCCCGAGCCAGCGCTGAGGTCCCCGCGCCTGCGCCTGTGTCCCCTCTCTGGGGACCACAGCCTGCGCGCCGCCCCGGCTGCCGCCCTCCGTCCCCCGTCCCTGCCCCCTCGCTCCCACCCACCCCGGTGGTTCCCGGAGTCCTGACGGCGTCGGGACGTGGCAGCCGCTCGCGGCCCGGGCTCCCTCCCCTGCGGGACTGGAGGCCGGCAGCGCCCCCTGGCGGGCTTGGGCCGGAGGCATCGGGCGGGACGGGCGGGACGGGCGGGACGGGCGGGAGGCTCCTGGCGCTCCCGTGCGCACCCGGGGGTGGCGCCCCTCCCAGGGACCTGCCGCCCCGCAGCCTTTCCCTACGGAGGGGCGGGAAGCCGAGCCCTGGAGAAGCCTGGCGACGCGGGCAAAGCCACCAAGCCGGCGACAGGGGCCCGGGGCCTCCGTCCGGCCCGCGCAGCGTCCCAGGCTCACACGCAGGCCTGTATTTTCTGAAGCGATGCAAACGCACTTAACGCAGAACGCGGTGACGGAAACCGTACTTACGCATGCGCCGCGCGTGGATCATCACTGCTCACCTTTATGCGCGTTTCTTTTCCTGTCCCCCTTCGCGTGATTTACATATTTGGATCTACTATTTTATACGGAACCGTTTTTTTATTTTTGAGATGGAGTTTCACTCTTGTCACCCAGGCTGGAGTGCAATGGCGCCATCTCGGCTCCCTGCAACCCCCGCCCCCCGCATTCAAGCGGTTCTCCTGCCGCAGCCTCCTGAGTAGCTGGGACTACAGACGCGGAGCACCACGCCCAGCTAATTTTTGTATTTTTAGCAGAGACGGGGTTTCACCATGTTGGCCAGGCTGGTCTCGAACTCCTGATCTCAGGTGATCCACCTGCCTCAGCCTCCCAAAGTGCTAGCATTACAGGTGTGAGCCACCACGCCCGGCCTTATATTGGA